>NC_080572.1:267858277-269084527 GCF_030247185.1 Malaya genurostris | reverse complement strand
GTAGCTATCAAATCACCGTCCTCCTTCCCCTTCTCGTGTCAAGAGAAAAAGTACGGCTTGGGATACGAAATCCCGTGCCATTGAATTTCACCACAACGTATTTCATTCGCACATTCGTGTTCGTATGAGACACTAGCCGTACCCCGATTGTACGCGGTGCTAGATGTCAAGCAAAACAATCGAAAAAAGATTCCCATCAGTCGGTGTTGAACAGTCGTTCGCACCGCACGCGTATAGCTCTTGGCTCCTGGAATTTTTTTTCTGGCTACCTAGAGTTTCATTGATTCAAGGCTTCAGTCTTTTTCAAGGCTACCTGAATCACTAACTAAGTGACTAAGTGATACAAAGAGTGATATTAGAGTGACTAAGTGATACAAAGAGTGATATTAGAGTGACTAAGAAATTAATCAGCCTTTTTTAAGGCTAGCTAGGAGTCTAATCGAAGACTAATTTAGCCTAGTTAATTTAATTTAAAATTTCATTAATTTCAAAAATGCCTGCGTCCAACCGGAAAGGCAACAAGCCTAAGGCTAAAAATAATTCAATACGGAATAAATCACAATCCGTTATTCAACATTTTTCTAATAACATTCATGATCTTATAGAATCTGAATGTAAAAATAAAAGACAACGGACGGATTTCCCTTCCGTTGATCCTATGCCGTCTAACAATATTTACGAGATTCTTCCTGAATCCGATTGTAGCGACATAGAAGAAAATTCTTCAAAAATTCCCAAAATGGACGCTTGTCGTTCTGGGAAGAAACATCAATCTATGCCACCAGTGACGGTGATGATTTCCGACTTAAAAGCATTCCGTACTGAGCTTTCTACTTTTCTGCCGGAAGTAAAAGTCTCATTTCAAATCGGACGAAGAGGAGAATGTCGAGTCTTGGTGGATGGATTGGAAGATTACGAAAGTCTTATTCGATATTTGTCCGAAAAACTTCATAAATTTTATTCATATGATATAAAATCAGACAGACCTTTCAAGGCTGTCTTGAAAGGATTATCAAATGATCAAAGTATTGATGAAATTAAAAATGAACTAAAAGAATTGCTTGGTTTTGCCCCTTCCCAAGTAATACTTATGAAAAAAAGAGCGAATGGTACTTCTAAACCACGCTCTGGAATTTCCCATGAACTTTACCTAATACACTTCAATCGAAGTGATGTAAACAATTTGAAAACTTTAGAAAAAGTACGTTTCATTTCCCACATTAAAATTCATTGGGAACATTATAAACGGCATAATCGTATTGCAAACTTAACGCAATGTCGTCGTTGCCAAGGCTTCGGTCATGGAACCAAAAATTGTCATATGGATATACGGTGTTTGAATTGTGGTAAATCGCATTCGAAAGACGCTTGTCCAATGAATGAAACCACTGATAAATTTTCATGTTCAAATTGCAATGGAAATCATAAATCCAATTATTTGAAATGTCCTGTCAGGGAAAAAATTTTAAACGCTCGTTCGCTTAGACAACAAGTCAAATCAACGACCTTAAATTTACAGAACATACCTGAAAATTCTTCTAAGGCACCTGCCAATTCGTCTTCTAACGAAAACAATTTATTGACAGGTAGATCGACCTCGTCATCATCTTCTTCTAATGTCAGTTATGCTGGTATATTAGGTAGAAATCTATCTCCTATTTCTTCTAATGTAAATAATCAAAACACAGGACCGCCTTGCAGTTCTTCTTCTAACGAAAACAATTTATTAATAGGTAGACCGACCAAATCATCTTCTTCTAATGGCAGTCTACCTACAAATATTCCTTCAATGCCATTCGCTTCTTTAAATGAAGTCGATTTAGGCGATATAACTGAAAATAAAATGATCTACCTACAAGATCAACTTTTTCAAATGATCATCCAAATGAATTCGACTTCATCACTTTTTGAAGCATTTCAAATCGGATGGAAATTTGCAAATAATATTATAATGAATTTAAAATTTAACAGTGATGTTAAATAATTATTTGAATATTTTAAATTGGAATGCTCGATCTTTGAAATCGAGTGAAGATGAATTTTATAATTTTCTCAAAGTTCACAAAATTCATATTGCCATTGTGACAGAAACTTTTCTTAAACCAAATGTAAAATTGAAAAGTAATCCACATTATGTGGTTCATCGATTTGACAGGTTTACTGGAATTGGTGGTGGAGTTGCCATTTTTGTCCAACGGCAAATTAAACATCGAATTTTACCTTCTTTCAATACTAAAGTTATTGAAAGCTTGGGAATCGAAGTTGAAACCATTCATGGAATTTATTTCATCGCTGGAGCATATTTGCCATTCCAATGCACCGGCGAACAATTAAATTTCTTTAAAGGCGATTTGCAAAAACTTACAAGATATCGATCGAAATTTTTCGTAATAGGGGACTTAAATGCTAAGCATGTCCAGTGGAATTGTAGGCAAAATAACAGTAATGGTAAAATACTTCATAATCAACTCTCAGTTGGTTACTTCACAGTTCTTCATCCCAGTAATCCTACTTGTTTCTCTTCCGTGAAAAACCCGTCTACAATTGATCTGGTTCTAACAGATCAAAGTCACATTTGTAGTGAACCGATTACTCATGCTGATTTTGACTCAGATCATCTTCCTGTAACATTCAGACTTTCCAACGAAGCTATAATTAATCCAATTAGTTCTATTTTCAACTATCATAGAGCAAATTGGTTGGATTACACATCTCACATTGAAAATCATGTGGATCATGAAACTATTTTAGAAAATTCTGCGGATATCGACACAGCAATTGATAATTTGAATCATTATATTATCGAAGCTAGAAATCTTTCAGTTCCCAAAGCTCAAACTAAATTAAATTCTCCTATCATCGATGACAATCTTCAACTGCTCATTCGGTTGAAGAATGTTCGTCGACGACAATATCAACGTTCTCGTGATCCTGCTATGAAAAACATAGTTAAGGATTTACAAAAAGAAATTAAACATAGATTTACTCTTTTGCGAAATGAAAATTTCGCTAAAGAAGTTGAACAAATTAAACCATATTCTAAACCTTTCTGGAAACTTTCTAAGGTTCTTAAGAAACCTCAGAAACCTATTCCTGCTCTCAAGGAAGGAAATCAAATACTTCTTACAAATGGCGAAAAAGCTCAAAAACTTGCTCAGCAGTTCGAGAGTGTCCACAATTTTAATTTGAACGTTGTGAGTCCTATTGAAAATGAAGTCTCACTGAAATATGATCATATTTCAACCCAAGTGTTATCACACGATGACATTATTGAGACGAATTTTGATGAAATTAAATCAATTATTAGAAAACTTAAAAACATGAAGGCTCCTGGTAATGATGGAATTTTTAATATTCTTATTAAAAATCTTCCCGATGTTGCCTTGAGACTCCTGGTTAAAATTTTCAACAAGTGTTTTTCATTAGCTTACTTCCCAAAAAGATGGAAAAACGCTAAAGTAATTCCTATCCTAAAACCTGATAAAAACCCAGCAGAAACATCAAGTTATCGCCCAATTAGCTTACTTTCTTCTATCAGTAAACTTTTTGAAAAAATTATCTTGTTAAGAATGATGACTCATATAAATGAGAATTCAATTTTTTTACCAGAGCAGTTTGGATTTCGTCATGAACATTCAACTACTCATCAACTTGTCAGAGTAACGAACGTGATAAAATCAAATAAATCTTCTGGGTTATCCACTGGAGTTGCTCTTCTAGACATAGAAAAAGCATTCGACAGTGTTTGGCACAAAGGTTTAATAGCAAAAATGTCTGATTTCCAGTTTCCTATTTATTTGATCAAAATAATTCAAAATTATTTAACTGATCGTACTCTTCAGGTTAGCTATCAGAATTGTAAATCTGAATTGCTACCCGTACGAGCCGGTGTTCCGCAGGGTTCGAGTGTAGCTCCAATCTTGTATAATATTTTCACTTCTGATCTTCCAAATCTACCCGTTGGTTGTCAGAAATCGCTATTCTGTGACGACACAAGTCTGTTAGCCACAGGTAGAAATCTAAGAGTGATCTGCAGTCGCCTACAAAGAAGTTTAAATATTTTCAGTGATTATCTGTCAAAATGGAAAATTAAACCAAATGCAGCAAAAACGCAATTAATTATCTTTCCTCACAAGCCAAGAGCTTCTTTTCTTAAACCAAACAATAATCACATTCTCAAATTGAATGGCTTGGAATTGACATGGTCTGATCAAGCTAAATACTTAGGTTTAACGTATGACAAAAAACTCACTTTCAAGGATCACATTGAAGGAATCCAGGCAAAGTGTAATAAATATATTAAATGTTTATATCCTCTTATAAAAAGAAATTCTAAGCTCTGTCTAAAAAACAAATTGTTAATTTATAAACAAATTTTCAGACCAGCCATGCTTTATGCGGTACCAATTTGGTCAAGCTGTTGTTCCACCAGGAAGAAAACGCTTCAAAGGATTCAGAATAAAATTCTGAAAATGATTCTGAAGCGTCCTCCCTGGTTTAGTACAAATGAGTTACACAGACTCACAAATATAGAACCATTAGATGTAATGTCACATAATATTATAAGCAAATTCCGACAAAAATCGATGCAATCTTCAATTGAATCGATTCGCTCTCTGTATTAGTTAGTAAGTTAGTATATAAGTTCCTTTTCCCCATTACACAATACAAGTAGGTTTAGAATTTTCCCTACACAAAAATCTCAGAATTGCGGAAGCAAATGATGTCTTCATGGTAATAACCAAATCATATATATATATATATATATATATATATATATATATATATATATATATATATATATATATATATATATATATATATATATATATATATATATATATATATATATATATATATATATATATATATATATATATATATATATATATATATATATATATATATATATATATAACAGGGCTGAAAAGTCACCACTTGTGGCTGAACACCCAATTTAAATCTTAATAATTTAATTTTAACTCATATTCCAATAAATAGTTATTTAAAAAAAAAAAAAAAAAAAAAAAAAAAAAAAAAAAGATTCCCATCTTTGACGGCCGACTACGGTTCGACCACTGCCCATGGTTGATGATGGTACACCAATCAGGACGAATCATAATACCTGCTACTGTCGTTAGCTATCGCATATAACGTGGTAGCCGTATAACATTCATCAGACACCTAAATCCTATTCGCATTAGTCGGAGTCGGTTCGACAGAGCGACAGAACACGCTTCCGTCTGTTTAACCAACCGATCGACCATTAACTTGTACCTCCTCCGACCAAACCATAGTGCACCACATCATGGTTGGACTCCCTCATATAGCCATTACGCCTCACTGTTCGTACCTGTCCAACCAAGCCGTAATGTACAACATCATGGTTGGACTCCCTCATATAGCCATTATGCCTCACTGTTCGTACCTGTCCAGCCAAGCCGTAATGTACAACATCATGGTTGGACTCCCTCATATAGCCATTATGCCTCACTGTTCGTACCTGTCCAGCCAAGCCGTAATGTACAACATCATGGTTGGACTCGCTCATATAGCCATTATGCCTCACTGTTCGAACCTGTCCAGCCAAGCCGTAGTGTACCGCACCATGGTTGGTCGACTCACATGGCATGCACCCCCTCCGGACCAAATTGACCATACGCTCAAAATGCATTTGTTGGGCTCAAAAGTCAATATTTTCGACGCATACGTTCCGAAATGTGGTCCCCCTATAGATAGATTTGTGGCCAAAACAGGCCAACTTTATCATGATTTGTAATAACTTTAACGCGTCGGTCCACCGCAACCAGCGGAACCGTATACTACGGTACCGTCAGTGAGACAACTATGCCTCGCATCGTGCGGCAGACCGACCGGAACGTAGAAGGCGGTTTCGCTGACATGCCCACTACAAGGGCCATTAATGGTACATCATATGGCAAACTGATGGGAACATCTTAGACGAGTATGGGGATGTATCCCACTACAAGGGCCATTCATGCCACATCATATGGCAAACTGATGGGAACGTCTAAGGCAAGTATGGGGATGTATCCCACTACAAGGGCCATTCATGCCACATCATATGGCAAACTGATGGGAACATCTTAGACGAGTATGGTGATATATGGTAAATAAAAACTTGAAAAAAACTTAAAAAAAATAAGCACGTCATCGAACGATCAAGTCGTTCGAGACGTGCTATACAGTCCTAGTACGATACCTCCACTAGGTCATGTACTATCCACGGGACCGATTACCAGAGTAGAATCAGTTGGCAAGAGACATAGAATGTCGCACTATACCACTATATGGTATAGTGATATAGTGCGAAAAGTGCATTCGACAGAGCGGGGACGGCACTACCATATGTGAAACAGCTGGGTTTTGGAAAAAAAGGCGGGTGTTGACTGAACTAAATCGGTTGTTGGAATAACTAAAAAAGTGTTGGACTTAGCTAAGAAAAAAAATCGGATAGGTTGTTGGAAAAGCTAACTGAAAATATGTAGGTTGTTGGAATTGCTAACTACGGTTTGGAGGGACAGGTACAAACAGAGAGGCGAATAGCTATATGAGCGCTGGTGAAGTGGTGCACTACCGTGGCCCACTGCCAGATAGGTGGGAGCTCGGGTAAAATATTATCTCCCGGGCAACAATGAGATACCACCGTTGCTTCCGGCACTTGTCGGAGGCGTAGGAGGGAGAGTCTGTCAGGTTTCGTATCGTATTCCGAACGAATCCGGTTCAGACAAGGTTATAGTGATATAGTGCGAATTCAATATTGATCAAAGAAGTATTTATCAAGTGTGTGTGTTTAGATAGAGGAGCGTATTTAGAGTTAAACCATTAACGACTAAATTTTGTGTGGTGTTTATACGATGGCACCTACAACAAGAGCAGACCGCAATAAGCTGCAGCGGTCACTGACGGACATTGCGTCGTCATTGGTAGTAAGACAGGGCGATAAAGCTATCTGCAACATCGATCCCGCGTCAGGATGTCCATACGTCCAGAGTAGATTTGCCCCTGGCAACTTCATCCGTCACTTTCGTACCGTACATACGGAACGTGCATGTGCAAACAATCTCCTTACAATTGCCTATCCAATGGAGAAGAAGGAAAGAGTAATTCCTAAGCGTTTAATAGCTATTGACCGGCAGTTACTAATTGCGTCAGCAGTTAAGCTGACGACCTTCCATCATCTTCCTATTTCCTGCTTCGAGTGGGAAGGCTTCAAAGACTTACTGAAACCGATTACAACGACTCTTGGGTGCACTTTGAACCGTGTCACAATGAAATGTCATCTCTCGAAGACTGCCTGTCGTCTAAAAGAAATGTTGATAGATGAGATGAAAGGCAAGCTCGTCTGCTTGAAAATAGATTCTGCTGCCCGACACAATCGCCATATCTTAGGCATCAATGTACAGTATGCCCTAGACGAGCAGGTGGTCATTCGTACCCTTGGTATGATCGAAATCAAAGAAAGTCAAACAGCGGTGTTCTTGAAATCAAAAGTTATGGATACTTTGGCCGACTATGGGCTATCTCTTGAGAACATATTTTCCGTGACATGCGACAATGGGGCTAATATGGTGGCAACGGTTAGAAAATTAAACAATGATACGTACGTAATGCCTACAGAGCAGCAGGCTGATGGTACGAACATAGATGAGCTGGATGAGTCGGATGTGATAGAGGATGATCAACAGTGTGAACGAAACGTTACTGCTGAACTGGCCAATGAACTGTCCGAAAGGATTACTCTTGTGAGATGTGCCGTGCATACCTTACAGCTTGCAATACTGGATGTTGTTGATAAATCCGATGAGTCTATCCGAGCCATCACTGCTGTTGCTAGAAAATGTAAGCTGGTGAAGTACCGGTCAGAGTTTGAAAGCTACGATGCTTCATACCCACCCGTCTGGAGTAGGACACGATGGGGTGGTATATTCAAAATGATGGAATCGTTCGTACACCAAAAAAGGTTTTTTAACCAGTTGGCCGATAATTTTCCCGAACTAGACCTTTCCAATCAATGGTCGTTCATTGAGCATTACTATGATACGTTTAAGCCGTTGTACATCTGCACAAAGCAAATGCAAGAGAAGCACGTGTCGTTATCTGACTTCTATATGGCATGGCTGATGGCAACGAGTGAGGTACAGAAAGTTCGCGAAAACTCTTTCAGTCCCCATTTACTTCGGTCGTTGAACAATAGATTGAACGTTTTGCGCCAATTGAAGGCGGTTCAGATGGCATTATACCTGGATCCAAGGTTCAACTATCGAGGTTCTAAAATATTCACGGCTGAGGAAAAAGATAAAATTCAGCAATACATAGTCGATACATGGGAACGTATCTGCCAACTGGGTAAAACACCGGCTAGTAAAGGGTGATTTTTTAAGAGCTTGAGAACTTTTTTAAACAATAAAACGCATAAAATTTGCAAAATCTCATCGGTTCTTTATTTTAAACGTTAGATTGGTACATGACATTTACTTTTTGAAGATAATTTCATTTGAATGTTGACCGCGGCTGCGTCTTAGGTGGTCCATTCGGAAAATCCGCTTTTTTATCGACAAATTTTGTTCAGCGATGAGGCTCATTTCTGGTTGAATGGCTACGTAAATAAGCAAAATTGCCGCATTTGGAGTGAAGAGCAACCAGAAGCCGTTCAAGAACTGCCCATGCATCCCGAAAAATGCACTGTTTGGTGTGGTTTGTACGCTGGTGGAATCATTGGACCGTATTTTTTCAAAGATGCTGTTGGACGCAACGTTACAGTGAATGGCGATCGCTATCGTTCGATGCTAACAAACTTTTTGTTGCCAAAAATGGAAGAACTGAACTTGGTTGACATGTGGTTTCAACAAGATGGCGCTACATGCCACACAGCTCGCGATTCTATGGCCATTTTGAGGGAAAACTTCGGAGAACAATTCATCTCAAGAAATGGACCGGTAAGTTGGCCACCAAGATCATGCGATTTGACGCCTTTAGACTATTTTTTGTGGGGCTACGTCAAGTCTAAAGTCTACAGAAATAAGCCAGTAACTATTCCAGCTTTGGAAGACAACATTTCCGAAGAAATTCGGGCTATTCCGGCCGAAATGCTCGAAAAAGTTTTCCAAAATTGGACTTTCCGAATGGACCACCTAAGACGCAGCCGCGGTCAACATTTAAATGAAATTATCTTCAAAAAGTAAATGTCATGTACCAATCTAACGTTTAAAATAAAGAACCGATGAGATTTTGCAAATTTTATGCGTTTTATTGTTTAAAAAAGTTCTCAAGCTCTTAAAAAATCACCCTTTACAAGTAGAGAATCGTCAGAGTCTACCGATGATTTTGATCAGTATCTTACGCAAATGTTTGGTGAATCCGTGAATCTTGGTTGCGAGACCGGGTTTCTTCAACAAGTTAAGTCTTTGGACCTAGAGCCACGCCAAAAACATAACTACAACGTGTGGGACCATTGGTTGCGCCGTAAGACTACGCACCCAGAGATATATGCAGTAGCAATGGTTGTACTATCCACACCATCGAACCAAGTCTCTGTTGAACGGTCTTTCAGTGCCCTTGCCTTGGTTCTCTCTAATCAACGCACTGGCCTTGGGAAAGATACGTTGGAAAACATTTTACTTATTAAATTAAACAAAGACTTATTCTCCAGGGCGCTGGGAACTGCGTATGATTGGAAGGGCCCAATCGACCCGGTTGACGATGATTCTCAGGAATGAATATGATACCGTTGATGCTCAACTGAATGTCGAATGAGACAAATATTGTCGTCTATCACTGGCTCATCGCCGGGTGATAGGGGGATAACTTTTGTTTACATTTTCATGAAATCAATTTCCAATGATACTGAAAGGGTTCGGCAGTCATGATACTTGTTATGATTCAATTAGCGACAATCGTCGTTGGGTGCACGATGATATATGTGTTGTCTCAATGTAAGCTCGAGTCACCATTGTGATAACGAATTTTTTCAGCACTGAACAGGAATCAAGTACAGAAGGTATAGAAATGAGTACAGCTACAGATACAGAAAGTACAGAAACAAGTCCAAGAACAAGAATGTCAGTTCATGTTCACACTTCTCCCAACACAGTCGAAAATCACTCACGGTCGAGACGACAGAAACAATGTAGTGTAGACAGTACAATGTAGTGAACAAAAGTGTATACGAAAAGGACCAATACGAGACTTGGCCTTCAAGACCAAATTCAATTTGTACTGATTTCAAGCACTGCAAAGTTTGACCAGCAGCTAACGAAATCGAAATCTTTCTAAAAGAACGAATGCATCTAGACGTTATAATGATGTAAGTGAGATTCAATTCAAAAAGGTTTCTAACTCCGTATACATTATGTTTAAACGTGTACGTGATGCAATTGCATTCTTTTCAGTTAACAATAAGCTTCACTGTTTCGAGTATGACAACTATAAATACAAAATCCTTGTGTACGTAGTGGACGGTGTCATAGAAATGCGTGTACATAACCTTCCCCTGCATGTCAGTGAACAATACGTTCGAGAAAATATATTGTAGTATCCGGAATGGCGTGCGAGTTTTACATATGCGACTGCATAAGGCAATTCCATCTTATGTAATTTGTGAATAGGACGGAAGGCATCCTTGTGCATCACTGGTTACTCATGAGAATCAGCCGATTACATGTTAGTTTTGTGAACAACCTGCACACTACGGTAAACTCTGCTTAAAGAACGTTTTCAACCAAAGACAATGACAGTCGTTCAGCAACGGTAACTAGTGAACCCAATACTCTTGTTCCAAAAACGCTTTCACCTTCGAACCAACTAGCAATAGCAGTCAATGTACAGCAGGGCACATCTACAGTAATTAACAATGACCCCAAGACTGCGAACGTCAAGGAAAACGAGAAGCAAACGACCCACAACAACAACAACACCGACGATGAGGCAATGGATGATAAGACGAGCCGCGAACAAAGTGCCCCTCAATCCTCGTTTTATAGAAAAGTATGCTCCTCTCCCTAAGAAAAATGGTTACAACGATATTCAATAATAAAAATGGCTCAATCGTCCACGTAAAGCTTATGAGTAAATAGGCCTAAACATTTTGTTTTATAAAAAAAGAACAAGAATATGTAAAGAGAGTACAGGAACAAGTGAAAAAAGTACGAGAATAGGTGTTGAAAGTGCTGGAACAAATAGATAAAGAAAGTGCGGAAATTACAGAGCCAGCTACAGAAAGTTCAAGAACAAACGAAGAAAGTATAGAAACAGCCACAGAAGGTACAGAAATATATATAGAAAGTAGAGAAGCAAGTGCACAAAATTCAGAAATAGATACAGAAAGTGCAGAAAGTATAGAAAGTACAGGAACAATGGCAGAACGTACAGTAACAGGTATAGAGAGTACAGGAAAAAGATAGAAAGTTTTATTTCTTATAAACCAGAGCTGTTTTTTTCACCGTGAATGAACAGAAAATTATGTACACGTTTCAAAAGTGAAATTTCATCTGCATATTTTTTTCCTAAAACAAATGATTTAAACAAATAAAAACGTAATTTGAAATACTAATCATTTTACGTTAATATATTATCATTTATTTCAACTGCCAAGTTTATAAATTCAAAGCCTTACCTTTATCTAAAGTTAGTTCATTTTTAACTGATTTTGCAAGTTGAATTTACTGTGAAATTGTTTGTCAAGAAATTGACGCACAAGTAAAATATTTGTTAGTTTTATCAAAATATATATTGAAACAAACTAATCCGCTGAGGAAAATCAAATATCTAATTTTGTTGTTCAAAGCAACAATATTTGCTATATTAAACTATTTTTTCTCTAGTCACTATTTTAATAAAATAATTCGTTGCTTAAAAATTTGTTTTTAATGCCAAAAATCTTAAAATTGCATGAAACGTCAAGTCCCAGAAAGTCGATTTAAAAAATTTTTTTTTTCGAGTTGACACTAAATCTCGACGTTTCATGCAATTCTAGGACTTTTGGAACCTTTTTTCGATTTTATGTTTTTAAGATCCATAAAAAAGGCAGGTGGGTAATGTCAGAGACATAACTGGATGTCGTGAATACGAAAACAACTTACATGTTCCTGAACACTTCCGAATATCAATTGGTTGAGCCCCGGCGAACGACCGCAACTTGGTTAAAGCCGGGTATAAGTAAACGATATAAAAAAAAATTAATTGATCAATTGTATGAATGATGCGAGCATTCCCCTTTTTCACTACTATAATTTGAAACGATGTACCTAAACTAAAGTACAGATTAGTTACAATAAACATTCTGAAACACAAATATTATGAAATAACCAGTATAGTTCTTTATAATAAAAATAGTCGCATACAGAATTTTAATGTCGAATATTTCATTTCGAATTTGCATAATTTATTGAAAGAAACTATCAATATGCTGTAGGGATTCGTTTCTAGCATTCATAAGGGCCAAATTGCGTAATTCTCTACGACATTAAACTCTGGAACATTTTTCACAAAAACAAAGAAGGCTTCACTTGATCTCGATTACTGAGAATTTCACACAGCGAAAAGTGCACAAATCTAACCAAACTGTTCTAGATTTGCACTAAACTGAGGATATTTACCTTCGATTTGCGAACAACAAATCCGAATAGTTCTTTACAATACTTTTAGAGCCATTAGAACGGCTGATTTTGTGTGATGCTCTCTACCGTTGATTTTTCACCAATGCAAATGACTGGCAGCTGTGACGTAATCGTTCTTGTCGGAAGCGAAACTAGCTTTGAAAACGACACAAAATACATCTGCTCGCAGTGGCGATAGAATCCAAATTGATCCAATTTTTGTTAAGAGGTATCTTTTTACGTGACTTTGTCTGTAGCTTTTTCATTAATGGGCGGCCCTAACGGCTATAAAAATAGCAGCATATAGAATCTTATAAGTTCGATTATTTCATTTCGGATTTGCATTTCATTGAAAGAAACTATCAGGATGCTGTACGGGATTCATTCCTGCCTTTCAGAAGGACCAAATTGTGGAACTCACTGCGATGTTAAACATTGTTCGAAACAGGTGACGAATTGTTGTACAGCAGCAGATATTTTGTTCTCTTCCGGTGTTGACATGAGTCAAATGAGACAGGTTTTTCAATAGTGTACTATTGAAATATTTCAATGCTGTTGCTATACACGTTTAAATTGAAAAATTTCGATTCTATTGGTAGTCAGATTATATAAATCCTTTCACAGATCACTGAGCTATGAGCTTTAAAAATACGAGAAAGGCAAACGCGCCTTATGATACTCGTTTATACCAAACATTTCAGAAAAGTTTAATTTTGGATTATTTGAGATTATGTCACACAACTGAACATTTTATCATAAAATTGTGATCATATTTCCGAAGGCATGTAGCAAAAATTATGTTGATTCGTTAGATACAGCAAGAGATATTCACGATCAAAAACTTATCACTCTCACAGATGATTAATTTTGAAAAGGCACCCCATAGTAAAGTAAGTCGTATTCACGACAAAACCACTAGCTGGATTAAGAAGAGTTTTTAGATTTGCATTTCACTGATTCTATTGAAGAAAATCCTAGTTTCTGTGAAACGCTCGCACTTTGGACTTGACATTCTTCATTGAATTCTGCACAGTTACTTTTGTGACTTTCCTGGTGGCAGCTGTCCAGTTTTTTTTTATTTCCTGCATGTCTTGGGACACTGTACCTTCCTTCCGAAAGTGCCGCTTGACAATTGCCTAATACCTTTCAATTCGGGCAGTTCGGTGGGTTGATGTCGTTTTCCACGAATTGTACATTATTTTTTGACAACCACTGTAGAACGGAGTTGGCGTAGTGGGCTGAAACCAAATCCGGAGCCTTATGCTTTCTGTACAGCGGCAGCATTCTCTTCTCCAAACATTCTTCCTCGTACACCTTGGAGTTAATTGTGCCCTTCGTGAAGAAAATCGACGACCGCAAACCACAGGTACAAATTGCTTGCCATACCAACACCTTCTGCCCAAACTTTTCCATCGCCACCGCAGTGTCAGCGTCGTCCAGGTCCTGGTACACCGATTTCGTATAATATTGCGATCCGGGTAGAGCTCGAGAGTCTTCCTTGGCGTAGGTTTCTTCGTCGATCAGGATGCAATCGTCTTTATTCTGTAGAATCCGGTTATACAGTTTTCGTGCTCTTGTTTTGGCCTGAACTTGCTGTACCAGGGACTTTTTCGGCACCTTCTGTTTCTTGTACGTTTTCAAGGAGTTCCGAACTTTGATCCGTTGAATCATCCCGATGCTGGTGTTGAACTGTTTGGCCAAATCCCGCGTCGACGCCGATGGGTTTTCGTGATGTACTCAACCACTTTTAAGTCCCGGCCGGGCTGGCTACCGGATCAGGGCAAATCCTTCATTGAAAGGGTCTTACCGAACTTCTCGATAATATTTTTGACACTGGTGTGGTGCACTTTCACCCGTTTTGCAATTTCGTTGTACGTGACACCACTTTCTGAGCACCAAGTGTGCAGAATTTTTTTTTTGTTTCGATTATAGAGGTTTTAACCTTAAGGTCATTCGCCTCTTCGGGCCAGAAAAACTGTCTGACCCTATGTGCGGGGTTGGGAATCGAACCCAGCTGGGCTGCGTGAAAGGCATCGACTTACCAATTACGCTACACCCGTCCCCTGTGCAGAATTTTCTTTCGCGTTTCCGGATCAATTCGACTCATCATTGAAACGATAAACCGTACTGAAACCAATCGATTGCGCAGCTGTTATTGACATGTAAACAAACATGTCACCGCAAAACACGCTGCAAAAAAGTAAGCCATTTCAGAGTAATAGCTGTTTGAATGTTGCTAACTACTTATCGATACACTCGTTATCTAAAATCATCAGTGGGGTAATTGCTTCAAAATCTTGAACAATAATAAATGATTTATCGAAGGTATAAGAAAGAATAATGATTGCATTAATTCCTGGATTTGGTAGTTGAAAACACCTAATGTAACAGTGAACTGGTTAAGGCTCATTGAATGCTTGAGCTTTTAGATTTTTTTTCTCCGGAACCAGAAAGGGAAATAAAGTAAACAGCAAGAATTTTCGACAACTGGTTAGTACGAACTAAACCCTGTAATGTTGGCCTTTTATGTTTTGCAAGTCGTAGAACGGCACCGGAATTGCAACACGGGTATTTATAACTCGTAGCAGGATTCAGACAATGCTCCCGTATTCCGTACTACCACAACTGAACTGCAAAAAGGTAGAATGTAATAATCCAAGACCAACAACAAACATAAATTCCTCTCTAGTATATGCTTCACCGATGATTTATTGCATGTAATCCATCATTAGATTGTTGATAACGTGACTAGATGAAACCATTTAGGTTACTATAAGTGAAATGTTTAATATCAGTGAGATTGAGTAGGTTTTAACTTGCTTATTTTATCGCAACCCAACCTTTCAGAAATAAAATAATTTCATCAGTACTGGTACTTGTAGCTAGCAGATATTTGTAGAAAAAGCATCTAAACAACAATGCCCACACTGGTTTCATTTGTATCATGGTGCGAGGCAATCTGAGCGTGTAATTCAGAGATACTGAAGCAAAACAAAACCAATTCATGGCACTACATCCTGACACAGGACACAACCTTTTCTTTGTCATCCGATTTTGGTGTTAATTTTTACTGGCTGGAGAATGTCTAGAGGAAAAAACTACATAACCTCGGCCAAACATTTGTTCGACGCAAGTTGCTCCAGACCATAGTCGAGCCACATCGTGAGGTTGCACACGTGAAAAACGTAAAAAAAGTCTCTGTTGGCAGCATCTATTATTTAGCAAACATGAAAGCGGAAAAATACAAACAACGTGAATATATTTGCCGGAACTAGGTAGCTAGTACATTTGCCAGAGCTGCGGATGGGTAATTGGCCATGGGATAACAGTGGATTTAGTATGCATGCAACACAATTGAAGATGAAAGCACAGTAAACAGCAGAACAGAGCAAATCAGCTCACAATGCTAGAAAATATGATTCTGCCAAATAAATCTACAGTCAGCATATTTTCTACAGACAATTTATTCAAACGAATTTCATCGTTGCCGGAGCGTCTGATTGATTGCAACTGAAGTTCACGTGTTGTAAGACTTCGTTATGCTTCCATGATTTTTTCTTTCTGTTTCGGCATGATTTGCGTATGTCTCAAAATATGATTTAAATTCAAATTGACTCGAATATATTGATTACGAACGTTTTATTAACTTACCATTAATATCAACGAGTAATCCGTTATCACAGCCACTAATACCAGTAGAAACAGCCCCAGACCGAATCCGGCCCGGTGAAGTGCGTACGGAATACCAATTACTCCGCTTCCTACTATCGAGTTGATGTAGTTGAAGGATGCCTGTGGCAGTGATGACAGCGAATCGGTTTTCGATTGCTCGTTCTGTGAAGGGAAGAAATGAATCGATTTTAAGTGGTGGAATTGAATGATGTTTATTGCCATTAGAACGATGCCGCAGTTACTGATTGATTGAGGAGCATTCGATGCCACATTCAGTCTTATCTTTATTGCGATAACATTCTCAGAACCCAATTTCTTACGATTATACAACAGAAGCTAGACAGGAGCTGTTCGTTTTTTTTTGTTTTTGACAATCTGGCATAATTGGAATGATAATTTATTGTCATCAACATAATTTATGGTCATGATTTAAATGCGTGTTTCTTGTGAGCAATTCCAGAAATTAACACCAGAAAAAGTGGCAAAATCAGAAATTTAATCGATGGCACAAGATTCAATTTAATTTAATGGCGCACGTTTTTAGAATGGCCTAGCACGGATGGAGATACCGATTCAACTCAAGACTGATTTTTAAAAAGGATGTATGTATATTTTTTTGCCTTTCTCATATAGAAAAGTTATGCAATAGAGTGGGACATGGTTGTATGGGAAAAAGATGAAAAGCTTTATTTTCTCGCTCCACCAAACTTTTCCTGTTCCTTTTGGACCCCATAAGCACGGGGGTTTGATTGATTGATATTGCATTACGAAGTGAAACTTTTCGATCGGCTTCATCTGACTTTACAATCGATCTCCATGGACAGTTGCAAAACTTGAAACAGGTACTACACGTTTTAAAAAAATGCTACATTGCAGAATGATTCCGTTCCAGCTAGAGCACATGGAATTGTTGAAAGCACGGTTCACGATTTCATCGGATGTTTATTGATTTTCAAAAGCGAAACTCTTTATCATACTGGTAATCGAATAATAATAACAACAATGCCGCACCGTGTTTATTCTTTCTCCCGAGAGCAGACATGATCCCACTCATATCCTGCGTACTGTACTACTCGTTGGTGACATTATTGTTGATGGCCTTTCGAAAGGATGCTGCCTGTTGGGAGTGGAATAGTAAATATACTTTCCACTCGATCATTTCGACTGGAGAGATTTGTTTATGGCACCATCAATATTGACCAATGGAACAGCACTTCAGTTTGCTTGGCTTCCGGCGGAATCTCGCTAAAGAGCAGTTAAATAACAGTGTGATACTGGTGGGTGTTTGACTTCTCAGAACAGGAAGTTTATTTTGTTAGCTTTCTGTTATGATTTTAGAGACATTTAACGATGTATTAAAGCAAACCAAAAAAGCCCAAGGTCAAATTAAAGTGCCTCAATTTATGCTACGAAATGCAGATATTCATTATCAGTGTGCCATTCATATGAAACGAATGAGGATATTCTTCTGTGTATGGCGCCCGTAGGGAGGAAACTTCTATTCGACAAAATTTCGGCCATCGTCTGTTTTCATGTTATCGGGTAAAGTGCACCGGGAAATTTCAGGAAGGAACGCCATCGTACGATGTTGAAACGAAGCTTTTCCGTGTCGGAACAAAAAACAGTCTACTTGCTATGCTAAGAGCAGTGCCATCACCGGTGCATTTGAATGGAATCTGTCTCAGTATCAATTTTTCCACCCACCCGAAGCGGCTATCCTAGCCGGGATGCATTGCTCTTTCGCACCTGGCTGGTGTGGTGGCTTGAAAGGAAGTTGCTGAGTAAGGCCTTGCAATGAAGCCTGAATTGTGCTTCAATCAAGAGTAATTTGAATTTTCAATTTAAAACTTTGCCGCTTTTGTGTTGCTGCTTGTATCCTTTTTTTGTTGTTTCAGTTTCAGTTCTGTCGCTATGGCAACAGTTTTCGGTTGTCTTTCTGAAATGGCGCACGTTTCTGGTGATGATAGACGTTAAGAAGCCATTATAAATTTCGAGGAAAGGTAAACGATGACGAAGACTTTTTTCCCTTCTGATGGGTCTGGTAATTCAATTTGAAAGATAAAATAATAGTCAAATCAAACACACTGATTCCTTGCAGATATGCCGATCAGTACTGTTAGGTTTTTGGAAGGGTTAAATAAAGTCAATGCTGGTGTGAAGAATATTCGCTTTACCTTCATCAGGGAATCGATGTCATCGAAGGCGGCTGCCTCGGCCGAGTCGTCACTGCCCTGCAACGAAAGAGTAGAGAACGGAAATGGTTTGAAAATAGGTCAAGCGAATGTGATTTATTTTAAGCAGTGCTTCGATGCACCAGCACAGTGCATTGGACATATTCAGCAAGCTGTCGGAAGTTATAAGTAGTCAAAACTCTGGGAAATCCTCCGTTTCAATTTCCCTGTTTTTTCCTAGAATTAAAGACGAATTCGTATTTCGTATTATTATGAACAATTTGAGTTCTATTTAGTAGTCTTTGACTACTATTTTCGGCAGCAACTAAATATAAATTTCCAGATTTTGTTATTGTTATTTTTTTAAATTGTGCGGAGTATATGAAATTTCCAAAATCGAAAATTTTTTTCAATGCCATGTGTACAGGGTCCGGCACTCGAAGTGTAACCAATTAAAAAGGCCATAAATTCAGTTTGGAAAATTACTTTTACTTAATTCAAAGTTCAAAATGTGTAAAAATAATACAAAATTCAGAATCAATTCACTTTTGCTCGATATGACCACCTTTTGCCTTGACTTGATGACTTGAGAGAGCGAAGGAGTTGCTTCGTTTGGCCGAATGTGACTTGCAGGTATTTTGGCCCACTCGCGGACAATAACATTTTTCAGCGCCTCGAGACTGGTGTATCTTTTAGTTCGGACTTTGCTCTCCAAAATGGCCCAAAGAGAATAATCCATTGGATTCGCATCTGGTGAATTCGAGAGCCATTGTGTGGACGTGATGAAGTTCGGAACGTTGTTTTTCAGCCATTCTTGGTTCACTCGAGCTTTGTGAGACGGTGCCGAGTCCTGCTGAAACGCCCATGGTCAGCCACCGAAACGTTTGTCTGCCCACGGCTTCAAAGCAACCTCCAGAATACTTTCCCGATAATATGTCGCATTTACCTTGACGCAGGCTCGATGAAAACGATTGGAGAGCACCCATCTGCGGTTACAGCGGCCCAAACCATTATCTGTTGCGGGTGCTGCCTCCTGGTGGCCAATCGATGACTCAAATTCTCGTATGAACGGTCGGTCAAGTAAACCCTATCGTTTTGAGAGTTTACGAATTGCTCAATTGGAAAAATGTTGTCATCAGAAAATACAATGTTCGGAAATTGACCGCTTTCGGCCAAACGAAGCAACTCCTTCGCTCTCTCAAGTCATCAAGTCAAGGCAAAAGGTGGTCATATCGAGCAAAAGTGAATTGATTCTGAATTTTGTATTATTTTTACACATTTTGTACTTTGAATTAAGTAAAAGTAATTTTCCAAACTGAATTTATGGCCTTTTTATTTGGTTACACTTCGAGTGCCGGACCCTGTAAAACCTGTTTTTAAGGTTTCACATTCACTTCACTTACATGTCACTTCACTTGATTTTCCATATTACCAGTATCACGACTTCCGCAATAAGAAACTACATTCACTTCACTTGGTGTCCACCGTGAAGTGATACCGGTAATAAAGGCCTAGATCTCAAAGTTTCATGCAATTCTACGACATTTGGCATCAATAAAAAAATTCGATTTCGGATATTTCATGTAACCACAACGAGCTAAAAATTAATAAATCGTTTAAATCAATTACGGTTTTCCGTAACAATCTGCTTCTGGTGGAATAGGTAAGACTATCAAACAGCCTTCATAGGGTCTGTAGCTGATACTCTCCTACCCAGTGCTTGAGCGGAAAGTAGGTATAGAGCGAGAAGACTAGTGTTTTTTTGTATGATGAACAGAGAAAATGTTTCGATATATGATACCGGTCCTGAGGCGGCTAGGATTTAGATCGTTGTTCGTATCTACCACAGCTCACGGTGGCGGAAATGGTATGCATGCACGGTTTGCATAAGAACGCAGATTCGAGTCAGGCCATAGAGCATATCTTTTTTCAAAAAATCATCTTTTCTGTGAGATTATCATTCATTTGGCTTCCCCAATATATGACCCTTATTACCGTTCTCACTTCCACTTTCACTTCACTTGATTTTACCTATTATTAGTATCACGCATAAAGAAATGATCACTGTAGTGCAAAAAACTAATTTTTTTAATAAAATGTTGGTGGCGTGATGTTCATAATGACATCAAGTTAATCCAAGTAATTGCTTTTGTTTCTGAAGGGACTTCCGTTACAAAGACCTACATTCACTTCACTAGATTTTCACCATGAAGTGATACCGATAATAAGAATCTATGTTGCCACTCAGCCATTGCAAAATTGAACTTAGTTATGACGAGCTTACGTCAAACCAACTAAAAATAAATAAATCGGAAAGGAGCTAGATTTTTTCCTCTAAAACAAAAAACAAAGAAGCTGGATTTTTACCCCTAAATATAGTTTTCAATAATTCTAAGTGCTGCAGAGTTACATTTATGAGTGCGATGCTATGCTATGATAACAACTAGTACAAAAACGACTAGCATCTTTTCTAATATTATAACGTTAAATACAAAATATTGGTTTAAGTAGTAGAAACAGTCATAAATCTGTGTAGACATTAGGGTGAAAATGGGATGTATGGCAAATAGGTAATCATCGATGTTCATAAAGCAGTAGTTGCTAAAAAAATTAGTGCTTCAAAAAAAGTTCCGATGAACAATTCCATGTGAACTCGAAGTAAAGGCAAAGCAAAGGCAAAGCAAAGGCAAAGCAAAGGGAAAGCAAAGGCAAAGCAAAGGCAAAGCAAAGGCAAAGCAAAGGCAAAGCAAAGGCAAAGCAAAGGCAAAGCAAAGGCAAAGCAAAGGCAAAGCAAAGGCAAAGCAAAGGCAAAGCAAAGGCAAAGCAAAGGCAAAGCAAAGGCAAAGCAAAGGCAAAGCAAAGGCAAAGCAAAGGCAAAGCAAAGGCAAAGCAAAGGCAAAGCAAAGGCAAAGCAAAGGCAAAGCAAAGGCAAAGCAAAGGCAAAGCAAAGGCAAAGCAAAGGCAAAGCAAAGGCAAAGCAAAGGCAAAGCAAAGGCAAAGCAAAGGCAAAGCAAAGGCAAAGCAAAGGCAAAGCAAAGGCAAAGCAAAGGCAAAGCAAAGGCAAAGCAAAGGCAAAGCAAAGGCAAAGCAAAGGCAAAGCAAAGGCAAAGCAAAGGCAAAGCAAAGGCAAAGCAAAGGCAAAGCAAAAGCAAAGCAAAGGCAAAGCTAAGGCAAAGCAAAGGCAAAGCAAAGGCAAAGCAAAGGCAAAGCAAAGGCAAAGCAAAGGCAAAGCAAAGGCAAAGCAAAGGCAAAGCAAAGGCAAAGCAAAGGCAAAGCAAAGGCAAAGCAAAGGCAAAGCAAAAGCAAAGCAAAGGCAAAGCTAAGGCAAAGCAAAGGCAAAGCAAAGGCAAAGCAAAGGCAAAGCAAAGGCAAAGCAAAGACAAAGCAAAGGCAAAGCAAAGGCAAAGCAAAGGCAAAGCAAAGGCAAAGCAAAGGCAAAGCAAAGGCAAAGCAAAGGCAAAGCAAAGGCAAAGCAAAGGCAAAGCAAAGGCAAAGCAAAGGCAAAGCAAAGGCAAAGCAAAGGCAAAGCAAAGGCAAAGCAAAGGCAAAGCAAAGGCAAAGCAAAGGCAAGGCAAAGGCAAAGCAAAGGCAAAGCAAAGGCAAAGCAAAGGCAAAGCAAAGGCAAAGCAAAGGCAAAGCAAAGGCAAAGCAAAGGCAAAGCAAAGGCAAAGCAAAGGCAAAGCAAAGGCAAAGCAAAAGCAAAGCAAAGGCAAAGCTAAGGCAAAGCAAAGGCAAAGCGAAGGCAAAGCAAAGGCAAAGCAAAGGCAAAGCAAAGCTAAATGTATTCATATTACTAGTGACATCTTAAAGTCAAACCGACCAAAATAGCTTTTCCTGTCTTATTCACTATTCGTGATATCCGTATCGAAAAGTTCGATACTTACGAAAATTTGAAACACACTGATAAAAATCAACAGTTTCTTTAAATACATTTCAAATTTCTAGACTCACTAAGGTTGATGTCAGAGTGAGCTCGGAAAGCGGAGCGAAGCGAAGTGATTCAATGCGATGTACTGATAACGCATCGCTTTCACTCTGACAGGTTTGCTTTGATCAAATATAATTTGCTCGCACGCTTGTTTTGACGCTTCGCATGACACTTTCACTCTGACACCAACCTAAGATATCAAGTACTATTCATTTGTTTTTACAAAGTTTAGCACATAAATGTAAAGTATGACGTCGTATGGCTCAATCAAATGTCATCACATTTTACCCTTTAGTGTAGACCTGCATTGAACGTATGATTAAAGTTTGTAACTTTATGACAACGATCATACATTTTCTAAATAATCTTTATATTCATTGGAAATTGCGGTAATATTAAGTGTCAAGTATATAATAAAAAAAAGCTTCGAACAAAATGGATGCAAGAATCTTCGTGAAACAGACAGAATCAACTTTTCTTCCACATATCGCAGAAATTTTACACAGTAAGTTTATTAGTTAAATTGTCTGTGACATTTCAAACTTGTACCATTAAGTGGCAGATATTCTTTGTTTATTTTCACCTCTCAACTCTTTACATGAAAATTCGTTTTTAAACTGTCGTTTGCTGATACACCTTTTAAAATTCACTAGAAATGAGTTTCATGAAATGTTTGTGTTTTGAGGTAGTGAAATTGTGAGTTGTCAAACAAAATTATTCAATTCTTCTAATAAGCTTGTGTCAGCCGCACGGAAAAGGTAGCGATCGCAAAACAACTAAAATATTAATTTTTTTCTGAATTTGATTGGTTTAAATTTGGTGCAAATAATCGAATGTTGTTTTAAATAAACTGTATTTTTTATTTATCGTGCAGGCAGTTTAGCAATCACACCCAGAAAAAACACACACCATAATCGAGTAATAAAACGCTATAAAAAACTATATGAAAAATAAACAAAATTTTAGTTAAACAACCAGGGCGTGAAACAACAATTGAAATATTGTAATTTTGTGATCTATAGGTTCTCCGTGCGGTGAAACAAAAATCGGATATAAAAATTTGAAAACTATGTAAAAGATATCGATATTTAGCAAATTAGTTGAAACTTATTATCTGGATGATGACATTTCCATTTCAAATTCCCGCACAATCAATATAAAATGCATTCTATATGAGAATTAAATTTCAATCAGTTGAAGTCTATTATTTTCACCAGGTAAAATGCATTTGTCTGACAATTTTACTCTATATTAGGAATTATTCTCCTGTTTTGTGATTGGTTTTAAGTGTATTATCAGTAGATTTCAAGTTGATTTCATTTGAATGAGACTTTAAGAAAATTACACTTGCATTTAAAGTGCAGAATCAAATGCGGCGAAATTAAGTATAAAACACTTCAATCCGAAGTGTCGATTTAAATCAGTGCAAGTTCTAGCAATTAACCTGGACTCGCAGAACTTGATGCATGTTTTCGAATTTGTTTTTCGTCACTTGTGTAAGAAAAGCGCCAAAAAGGATTACTGTTCATGCCGGTCCAGCAACATCTTGGCAAATGACGCTTATTTTAATCCAAACCTGCCGATTTTAAAATATTTGTAACACCGATGGAAATGAACAAATATTGTGATGCTACAATATTGACTGATGTTTGTACTTCAACGATGACACATGAGATTTGACATCCCTGTCCAATCTACTAGTGGCCCCATCTTTTGCGAAACGTTGGAACCATTTTTCGCGCACCCGATAAGCAATACGTAACGAATAATCGAATGCTGCTCATTTATGGTTTTTTTTGTCGAACTCATCAAAGTATCATTATCATTACCATCAAAAAAATATGAGCCTCCACTGTTTCAGATGTCGCATCTTTTAATTACTTTTTGATATCCACCTCATTCGTTCATAATCTGATTGAGGAGATTGAAGAAGATATCGTTGTGCATTTCGCTTTCTAATCTTATTAGTGATCAAAAAGAAAGTTAAAAACATAATCAAAAATTGCCTCCCTTCCTACCCAAAGATATGCCATGTATAATTCAATTCAATTTAGAATCACGTGCGATTGATTTTCTTTTTTTTTTGTTCACGAAAACATTCATCTTGGCTTCGTGATCCAGCGTCTGCAATGCAGATGAGTTTCGAAGCCAAGCCGTAGCAGTTAAAAACTAGTTCTTTGTGGAATCAAGTAAATTGCAGAATAACAATGAACTGTGATTCCAACGAATACTAATGAAGAAATCGATTTAAATCTAGGTGAAGCAAGTGATGTATGAGTTAGGGTCAAGTTACTGTAAAGGATCGTGGGAACGAACAGTTGCTAAGCGGATGCTTAAACGTTTGGTTTTCTATTTTCAAAGGTTACCCGTGAGTAATCTTATTTCAATGGTAGGAATGAAAGCCTTTGTAACGCATATGAAATAGGATAAATTATTATAATCGAAGTTGTTTACTTTACACTCCAATCTGTTCCAAAAGAATTCGTTACCGATAGACAATAATGATCCAAACTCCACAATCCTGACTAACTGAATAGATAGATCTTCAAATAATGACGTACAAACTTAAATTTTATTGGTGGATTTCGGCGGAAAAAAATGCCGAAATTTACACAGCCGAGTGCTCGGTAATCGTCTCAGAAAAGAGTTTCGTCAATCCTAAAATTCGTAAATGTCACTTATTGTCAAAATTGTCAGTGAAAAATTCACTGTTAGCTCAGCAAAAGTGCCCAGAAATACTTCATGAAATCCCGAGTCATCGGTAAAAAGGATTTTGTTTTAATATTGAATGAAATAATGAACAGAAAAGCTAGGGTTGAAGAAGGGATGTTATTTAATAACATTATGTATTTATTAATCATCTTTTAATCGACCTAGTGGTGCAATGATACCTTTCTTTTATTATTCATTATATCCCATATATTACAGCAAGATTTATCAAAATGCCACGAATTAAAAAAGTTAGAAACCAGTTTTGAAGACTTCGTTAGTATAATACTACTACAATTAAATAGCAAAGCAAAGTCCTGGCATTGCATTCCTTTTGTGAAATTTGGCCTTTTTGTTTGAGCAGACTCCATTGCATGGGTAGTACTACGATCCTATTGACATCCAGATCGGAACTCGACAGCTGGCTTGAAAGACCAACGCCCTACGCATCGAACCGCCAACTCGAGCTACAGTTTTTCTGGCCTGAAGAGGCGAATAACCTTAAGGCTAAAACCTCTATAATTGAAGCTAAAGAAAAAACTACTAACTGAAACAGTTCCAAGCCCAATTTAAAACAATTTTCAACATTTTCTGCACCTTCGATGCAAAAAGCTGTTTGATATAAATGGCGGGTCCAGTAAAACCAAAAACAGTTCGTATGGTCAAAAACTAACATAGCAAATTGGAACAGTTTCGAGCACAACTTTGAAATTTTTTTGCGAATTTCTATGACGGTTTGAAATTTTGAAAACTTACCACCTAGTAATGTTAGAACCAGAATTCGAATTTGGATATATTTATGGAACTATCGGATTTGTTAATTTGAGTTTGATATTATAAAAATCTTGATCTCCAAATTAGATAAATATATTAGCCAATTCAGACAACTAATTACTCATCATATGATTACTTATGGAAAAAAAACCTTTTGGAACTGACGATTTACTCTAAGCACTCTATCTCCGGAACCGGAAGTTGGATATAAAAAATCGAGATTTTCCTATGGTATCTGAAGCAGTATTGGGAAAATAAAAATTTCGAAAATCGCGACTAAAATTTTTCACAAGTGATTTTTAGACAAAAACCTGCTTTAATCCACCTAGTGCTGTAATGATGCCTTTCTCATGCATAATATTGTGGTATTCTATTCAAAATTTTTCTCTTCGATTTTTGAAAGAAACCAAGGGATTGCTCGTGCATTAACTAGCATAACATAGAGAATGAAACAGTGCTTTGCTCGCGTAGATCATCCTTAAGAAAACGAAGTAAGCTCACTATTATATGCACTTCCGGCACCGGAACCCGAGAACCGGTATAATCGAAGTCGGTTCGTACGGCCACCAACTAACATGACGTACAAACTCTACTAGTTTTTGTTCAAATTTTGAAGATTTTATACAATTTTGTCATTGCATTCTAAATGACTATTTAAATCCCAAAGTGGTCGATATAGACCCCTTGGGGTCGATATATTTTTTGCGAGGGTCGACGTAAACGAAAACTGACTATGGGGGTCGACGAGGTCTAGAAATCGATTCCTATTGTTTGAAATAAGTTGTTATTTGAAATATTCAAGCTAAAAAAGTTGTGTTAGTTTGACCATCCCCAAAAATTTGAATTTTTTTACATCAATTTTAAAAAAGCAAGAGGTCTAAGTTAATTTTAGTAAAGGGGTCCATGATTTAAAATAGTTTAGGAACCCCTGATTTAAATGTTTATTGTATCCGAAAATATGCAGTAATTCTTGGTAAGACCATAAGACCTTTCATTTGATTCTAAGATTGGGAATAACAGTTTTAAGTCCAGTTTACAACATTTTTATGGTTTTTGTTCCGCCAGTTTAAGTGACGGTGTACAATATTGAACACATTTTACCCTAAAACTCTGGAACCGGAAATCGGATCTGGATGGAATTCAGGAATTCCGTATGGGACCTTTCATTTGAATCTAAGTTTGTAGAAATCGGTTAAACCATAGCAGAGGAAAGTGAGTGAGATCTGTTTTGGTATATGATACCACTATTTCCGGTGTTTCCGGAACCGGATACCGGGAACCAGGATAGCCGAAATCGATTTTGTTTTGTTGCCTACTGATAATGACGATTGATTTGTATAGTTTTGAGACCAGTTTAGGAAAATTTTTACGTTTTTAACTTCACCGGTGACGGTCTACAATATTGAACACACTTTACCCTATAACTCCGAAAACGGAAGTCGGATCTGGATGAATTCAGGAATTCCATATGGGACCGTGAGACGTTGCAGTTGAATCTCAGTTTGTCAAAATCGGTTCAGCCATCTCCGAGAAAACCTAGTGAGATTATTTGACACATACATACATACACACACAGACATTGCTCAGCTCGATGAACTGAGTCGAATGGTATATGACACTTGGCCCTCCGGGCCAATTTTGCTAGTCGGTTTTTCAAGTGATTGCATAACCTTTCTATATGAGAAAGGCAAAAATCATCGATCAAACGCGATTTTCACTGAAACTGATATCACATGGAAGAAAATCAGTAGTGAAAAATTCACTAGCGAACATTCTGATGGATGCTATTTAAGAAAAAAGTTCTTACATTGAATATATTTGATATGATTCTCGACCAGAAGATTTTTGGTAAATGAATTTTCATAGTCGTTGTATCTTAACCGTTTGTAGAATACATTATGAATAAACTAAAACCGGACCTTTCTGAAAATATTCAGTGTGCGTAGGATGGTTGATAAATGGATCAATAGTGGTGAGGATATATTTGAAATTTATTTGGCACTACATCGTTAATGTGATGTGATGATTAATAATAATGGTTGTAATGATAATAAAAACAAAGCATGCTATGAAGCTGATTATAAAAAATTAGCCATTCCATTCAAACTCTGCGCCTACTGTGTGTTCGAGACTTGCTCACGATGATGCGCTCCTGTTTTTTATATGAATCAAATTCATACTAAATAGCGTTTTATTGGGTTTAATCTAAATAGTGCAGTGTTATCAGCTAGCTGGAATTAATGCAGCTTTTCGGTTACTCAGTGATTTTTTTTATTCACTGAGCTTTTTTAGATAATCTCTTGAACTGATTTGTTCATGAGTGATAGTGAAATTAACTTTTTCTCATCGTGATTTTCCCAACACTGATCTGAGGAACTCTCAGTTGAATCTAAGATGGTAAAAATGCTGATCCATCCTCGAAAAAAGTTACTTCCTTTTTTTTGTTTTGTGTGTTTTTCACCCTGTAATTCCGGA
The DNA here is from genome assembly GCF_030247185.1 of Malaya genurostris. Taxonomy (NCBI): domain Eukaryota; kingdom Metazoa; phylum Arthropoda; class Insecta; order Diptera; family Culicidae; genus Malaya; species Malaya genurostris. Next base: position 269,056,181 of record NC_080572.1, on the reverse strand, counting down.
ACCGGCAGTCGAATCCTTATGAAAATAAGGATTTTGTGAAGCTTTCATTAAAATATAAGTTTGTGAAAAATCAGTTCATGAAATTGATTAGCATTGTTTTCAGATATTCGGTGAATATCACCCTGTAATTCCGGAACCGGTCGTCAAATGGTGAGATAACTAAGTCCTCACAAGTTCTTATATCATGCCTCCCCGTGTATCTATTGTAACATTTTGTCAATAGAACGGCGTCGACTGGGTGCTATCACCTTCTGCGTTAGTAGCAGAATGAAAGGGTGTGAAATGGTTTATAAGTTAAAGCCCAATATGTTTTATTATATTATATTGTATTCAATTATATTATATTATATTATGTTATATTTTATTATATTATATTACATTATTATGTATTTTTTTCATATTATATTGTATTACGCTCAATTATATCGACAATGGGGAGGGGCAGGGAGTGCGTCAAGGTATTTTACAAGTGAATGACTCGATGACGGAGTGGATTGCCAACCTGAGTCACGTGGGAGAAGCTTTGTGTTTCTCCCTGAAGGTCTGAAATGAGTTAGACGCACCCTTCTAACAAACAAACCATCAGGATATGGCCGGATGTTCTTGCTGGTAGGCGCCGGGTTCTCAAAACTCATTTTGGCCTTCTTAACAGCAGTTATATGAAAGCTGATAATCAAATTCGGATCTGTAGTATCGTAACATCATTATATAACACATAGCCGCATACAATTCTTAAATGTTTTCTGATCAAGTAGTCCTTGATATAAATAATACGAATAGATTATTATTACTTTGGAAACCAAACAGTAAGCACGGTATAACAATATTTGTCTTCACTTTGGATACTACATTTTGGCGACGAGAAGAAAAATGGCGAATCAGTTCGGTAAGTATTCAGTATTAAAGATGGAAACTACTAAAACAATTTATATGAGAGGTGGATATCAGTCGCTTAAATGCTGTATTATATAGTCTGGTACCACTCTGCCATAGAGCAGGTGATGAAAATTGCTTTGAAATGGATCAGTCGCTTGGATGCGGTTTGTACAAGTCTGATTCCATTCTGCGCAAGAGCAGGAAAAAGAAAAAAATCAAAATGCTGTACTCGCTTCAATGCGGAATAAGAATATGTTAATTCAAATAGTTTGAAGCGTAAAGAAAACTGCGCATAGTAAAGTATTCATGGAGACTGTTTTTCTCGATACGCTACTGCATTTATTTGAAAAAGATAACCTATAAAAAAAAACCTCGTGGAACGTATTTAGAAAAAAAAGTATACATATAGTTTTTTTTCATTTTCGAAGAAAAAAAAACAGCATGGCATTAGCTTGGGAAGATACTTTGCAAGCTAGTTTCCTGTAAAATTTCTTCGAAAATAATTTGAAATTTTGTTGGCTGAAGTAATTCTTGTGAATTGACTATTTGCAGACATGATTCGGTCGCTAGGACTGCAACTGCAGGTATTCGATTATGCAACCCATATAGATAACGTCGGTGTTGAATGGCGAAAGTGGCTGAGATCATTCGAAACAATGATTCGAGCTAGCCGAATTGATGACGAAGATTGGAAAAAAGATTTGTTGCTTCATTATGCCGGACCAAGTGTTCAACTACTATTTGACACACTTCCAGAATTAGCCAAAGTTGAAATGCGCGGACCGTTACTTAATGTCGACAATTACACTCCTAACATGACCAGCTATGAGGAGGCTTGTGCTAGGTTGAACGAATTTTTCCTACCAAAAGAAAACTCTACATATGAACGTCATTTACTACGCCAAATGAAGCAGCGTGTTAGCGAAAGCATTGATGCTTTCACGATCAGACTACGAGTCCAAGCAGAACGATGCGGATTCGGAGATCGTATGGAAGAGAACATTAAGGATCAAATTATTCAAAACTGTCAATCAGCGGCACTGCGAAGAGATTTACTGAAAAGAGGTGATGCGAGTTTGGAGGAGATATTAAGTGTAGCGAAGATATTCGAAACGGTGGCTCAACAAGAGAAATCTTTTACCATAGGTTCGGCCGTCGGAGAGGTTTCAAAACCAATAAATGATGTTAATAAAATTGATGCGAATTCTTACGCACCCAAACGGAAGCGATACGGCGAAATGACACAGTTTGAATGTCATCGTTGCGGATACAGCGGGCATTTGGCGAAAGATTCCATATGTCCTGCGAAAGGCAAGTCATGTAATAAATGTGGAGGAAAAGACCACTTTGCCAAGAAATGTCGAAAAAACAAACAAGTGACAAGATCGAATAATAATCGATCGGTTGAAAATCAAAGGATCGACAATCGAGAAAACTTCTCTTCAAAACACGACACTATCTATACCGATTCAAATACTGTTAAAAATATTGTCAACGAAGACACAGAATATGTTTTTCACGTAACTACACCAGACAGGAATAGCGAGCTATGCTGCGAAATTGGCGGAATCGTCGTAACAGCAGTAATTGATTCCGGTTCTAAATACAACTTATTGGGTCAAACGGATTGGGAATATTTGAAAAGTAGCAGGGTGATCGTAACAAACCAAAGAAAAGAATCAACGAAAGTTTTTAAAGCTTACGGCGGAATACCTTTGCCGTTGCTTGGTGTATTTACTGCAAAGGTGAAGATCGGCAATGTTAGTGAATTGGCTGAATTTTACGTAATAAATGGAAATGGGAAAATCCTAATCGGTCGTGATACAGCTACGTCTATGGGAGTACTAAGAATCGACATTCCAGTTAACGAAGTCAGTACGGAAGGCAGCAAACTGGGAACCATCAAAGGCATTAAAGTTGACATCCCGATCAAGTCGGATATTGCACCAGTCGTTCAACCATACCGGCGTATACCAGTTGCATTGGAAAAGAAAGTCGATAAGAAAATCGATGAGTTGCTAAGTCAAGGAGTTATCGAACCAGTGAACGAACCAGCCAAGTGGATTTCTCCAGTGGTTGTTGTACCAAAAGGAGACGATGTTCGTATTTGTATCGACATGAGGCGGGCTAACGAAGCGGTAGAAAGAGAGAATCATCCCCTACCGACTATTGAGGATTTTTTACCACAATTGACAAAGGTAAGCGTTTTCTCCCGGCTAGATGTGAAATCTGCTTTTCATCAGGTAGAGTGAAACTCTATTATCTATTATCCTTCATTATGATTCAGAATCTGAGTACTACCACTACTTTGAACGATGATATTAAGTTTAATTGAAAAAAAAAATGAATTAAAAAAAAAAATAAAATAAAATAAAAATAGATGCTTTACAGAATTAATAAATAAATTAGAATTGCTGAGAAACGCTAGATAAGTATTATTTTGTTTTAGGTTGAAATATCTGAAAAATCACGAGAAATTACAACATTTATTACACGGAAAGGATTATTTCGATATACCCGGCTTATGTTCGGAATAAATTGTGCGCCAGAACTATTTCAAAAGTCAATGGAACAAGTTTTGAGCGGATGTGAAGGATGTATAAATTTTATTGATGATATTCTAGTGTTTGGATTAGACCAAAATGAACATGACTTGCGGTTAGAGAAGGTTCTTGTCAGATTAAAGAACAGAAATGTATTACTGAACAAAAGTAAGTGCATGTTTGGTGTTTCTGAGATAGGTTTTCTTGGTCACGTGCTATCAAAAAATGGAATCAATCCTGGTATGGATAAGTTAGAATCTATTCGCAATTTCCGAGAACCGAGAACCACTGAAGAAGTCAGAAGTTTTCTTGGCCTGGTCAATTATGTGGGAAGATTTATTCCTGATCTAGCTACATTAACGTTTCCATTAAGGCGACTCACAAACCTGGGACAGAAATATGTTTGGAGATTTGAGCAACAAATTGCGTTTGACAAATTAAAGGAACACATGATGAATCCAAAAACACTGGGGTACTTCAATGATGAAGATCGTACACAACTAGTGGCTGACGCTAGTCCAGTTGGTCTAGGAGCAGTGCTAATCCAAATAAATAATCAGGGGCCTAGAATTATTGCTTACGCAAGCAAGAGCCTTTCCGAGGTGGAAAAACGGTATGCACAAATTGAAAAGGAGGCCTTAGCGCTAGTATGGGCGGTAGAACGATTTCATTTTTATTTGTATGGCCGGACATTTGAGCTTATCACAGATCACAAGCCTTTACAAACGATATTTGGTCCTCGATCTAAACCGTGTGCAAGAATTGAAAGGTGGGTAGTTCGTTTACAAGCATATAAAGCGAAAGTTATCTACAAGCCTGGTAAATCAAACGTTGCTGACCCTCTTTCACGACTGGCAATCACATCAAACACTACTGGAATAACGTTTGACGAATTTTCTGAGTATTATGTACACTGGATAGCTTCTAATGCAATGCCAATAGCCTTGAAGTTAACAGAAATTGAACAATCATCGAATATTGACAAGTCTATTCAATCAGTTCGGGTTGCTCTGGATCAAGGAATCTGGTCAGAGGAAGCGCAGCCTTTCAAATTATTTGCTACGGAACTCTGTTTTGCTGGCAAGATCCTACTACGAGGTAATAGAATGGTGATTCCAGAAAGTCTGAGAAAGCAGACATTGGAATTGGCTCACGAAGGGCACCCTGGTATGACAATTATGAAGCAAAGATTAAGAGCAAAGGTTTGGTGGCCGAAAATGGATTTGCAAGTTGAGCAGCACATTAAAAACTGCCGAGGATGCATGTTGGTAGCAGCACCCTCTGCACCAGAACCAATGAAGCGCAGAGAATTACCTTCAGGTCCATGGCAACATTTGGCTGTTGACTTTCTGGGACCCCTCCCATCGAGCCACTACCTATTCGTGGTGGTTGACTACTTCAGTCGCTACTTAGAAATCGAGATAATGACGAAGATTGATACCAAAGAAACCATCAACAGATTGGAAATAATTTTTGCTCGGTTTGGTTTGCCGCTATCCATTACAGCTGATAATGGTCCTCAGTTTTCAAGTGTGGAGTTTCGAGTGTATTGTGAATCAAATAACATCAAGTTGATCAACACCATTCCTTACTGGCCACAGCAAAATGGTGAGGTAGAACGCCAGAATCGTTCTATTTTGAAAAGATTGACCATCAGTCAAGGAATCAATTCTAATTGGATTGAAGATCTCAATAAGTATTTGCTCATGTACCGTTCAACTCCTCACTCAACGACGAAAAAGACTCCTTCGGAAATGTTATTTGGATATAATATAAGAGACAAGCTTCCATGTATTTACCAACCCAAAGAAGTAGATGAAGAGGTCATCGAGCGTGACAAAGAAATGAAAGAAAAAGGAAAGCTATATGCAGACAAACGACGCCATGCCAAAGTGAATCATATGTCGGAAGGTGATAACGTTTTGGTGAAGAATATGATAAAATCAAATAAGCTGACTCCCACTTTTGGTTCCGAATCGTGCAAAGTTATCAAAAGGAAAGGCGGAGATGTAGTCATTGCTTCAGAATCGGGAGCAAAATATCGTCGACATATCACTCATCTACAGCATGTTTCTAAATCACTACAAGTAGCAGATAATTCCAATGATACAACAAACAGAAAAGTTAAAGAATCAGTCGAAGAGTCAACTGTGAATTCTAGAATAAAACGAGCTGTCCAACAACCAATCTACATGCAGGACTATGTACAAACTGTCGACGGAGATACAAATAAAGATTCACTGAAATAAAAAAAAAAATAATAATAATAATAATAAAAAAAAAAATATCTATATAAAAGGTGATTTTTTTGAGGTTAGGATTTTCATGCATTAGTATTTGCTCAGATTTTTTGAGGTTATGATTTTCATGCATTATTATTTGCTCAGTATGCTCTGACATTTCATCATGAATAGACTTACTAACGAGCAACGCTTGCAAATCAGTGAATGGGCCCTAGAAAAGTTGGCAGAAAATCCGCTTTTTTATCGACAAATTTTGTTCAGCGATGAGGCTCATTTCTGGTTGAATGGCTACGTAAATAAGCAAAATTGCCGCATTTGGAGTGAAGAGCAACCAGAAGCCGTTCAAGAACTGCCCATGCATCCCGAAAAATGCACTGTTTGGTGTGGTTTGTACGCTGGTGGAATCATTGGACCGTGTTTTTTCAAAGATGCTGTTGGACGCAACGTTACAGTGAATGGCGATCGCTATCGTTCGATGCTAACAAACTTTTTGTTGCCAAAAATGGAAGAACTGAACTTGGTTGACATGTGGTTTCAACAAGATGGCGCTACATGCCACACAGCTCGCGATTCTATGGCCATTTTGAGGGAAAACTTCGGAGAACAATTCATCTCAAGAAATGGACCGGTAAGTTGGCCACCAAGATCATGCGATTTGACGCCTTTAGACTATTTTTTGTGGGGCTACGTCAAGTCTAAAGTCTACAGAAATAAGCCAGTAACTATTCCAGCTTTGGAAGACAACATTTCCGAAGAAATTCGGGCTATTCCGGCCGAAATGCTCGAAAAAGTTGCCCAAAATTGGACTTTCCGAATGGACCACCTAAGACGCAGCCGCGGTCAACATTTAAATGAAATTATCTTCAAAAAGTAAATGTCATGTACCAATCTAACGTTTAAAATAAAGAACCGATGAGATTTTGCAAATTTTATGCGTTTTATTGTTTAAAAAAGTTTTCAAGCTCTTAAAAAATCACCCTGTATATATAAAAAAAGGAAATAATGTAGTATCGTAACATCATTATATAACACATAGCCGCATACAATTCTTAAATGTTTTCTGATCAAGTAGTCCTTGATATAAATAATACGAATAGATTATTATTACTTTGGAAACCAAACAGTAAGCACGGTATAACAATATTTGTCTTCACTTTGGATACTACATTTTGGCGACGAGAAGGATACTACAGGATCTACTGTAAGTCTACCCGCATACACTGGTAATGCCTTGAACTAATGGTGGCTTCACACACACATTCATACATACATACAATATCACTCTGTAATACCGGAACCAAACGTCGAATCCAAATTATATTCAGGAACTTTGTGTGGGACCATAAGACATTAAATTTAAATGTAAGTTTGTGAAAATTGGGATTTGTTTGGTAAGCTGCTAAATTTCATTAACCTATCTTTTCGTGAAATATCGAAATGTTTCCCTCAAACAATTTGTGTTTTTCCTTTTTTCACGTGGTGCGATGCAAAACCCGACAAGTAATATTAGATGACAAGTGTCTCGTCGGCAAACTCATTTGTTGATTTCCATATAGAGTAACGGCTCCAATAGTCATCTCAGCTCCATTATGTCGTTTTTGCTTGAAAAACATGAAACTGATCCAGGGTAGTTTCATCAAACAAACACTTTTCACGAAACTGGGTTGGCTTCGCTCTTAGCAACGGGGGTTTGAGCAAACCTGATAAAAAACAGGTTCGAAACTGACTCGATTTTCAGTTCAACAACGTTGAAACTAGGTTCGAAACTAGCTTCAAACAAACGATTTGACAGCGGTTAGGGTGGAAAACGACATTAGTTATCTAATATACGAAAACCATTCGTTGAGATCTACTATTTCTGTTCTGCAATCTCTATCTTTCAGGGTAAGATGAAAATAAGTGCATTCACTTCGAGTTTTTGCGTCACTAGAACCAAATACAAATAATAATACCCCATACAAACGAACCGCCAATGTTTGGTTCACAGCCTGAACAAGTAAGCCTAGCAAATTACTCCCTTTCATTGCGATAGTTTGAAAATGTGGAAGGAGATCGTTTCTGGCATCGCTTTATGCTAGTTGCTACGGTGCAAAACAACTTGTTTGTTTATGTTTATCGTTGCTGTATTAAACTGCAACAATCAGTCTAAATATCACCGGCACTAGCACGAAAAATGAAAAATGAACACAAACATCCACGAATCTACAAATATTAATACAGCTAGTAGTATACCCATGGTGGCTTAACCATTCTAGATTATTGTTATATTTACATTTCGCTTGTGATCTTGATTATCAGATAAAAACTGTTTGTTTATTTATTTTTCACTATAATAAACAGTAACTACACTCTTAGAAAAAATGAAATTTACGCTTGACATAAATTCAAGTATGGCGTAATTTCTTCGGTGATGACACAAAATTACATCTACTAACATGTAAACATAAATTTTGCGTCTGTATCGATGTGAGTTTCAGCTGAAACAACTGTGAAGTTAATGATATGACTTATCTTTAAATGCTTTGTATTGTGAATGTAAGTGAATCGCGACGCTCCTTTTATGTGCATCTATAAAGATGTAACATTTTTTAAGTGTGTATGGTGAACTTGTTCTTACCCTTCAATGTTGCTAGTTTTATAGAAAACTCGTTAAAGTACATTGTCACTCTGACAGTGTATCATGACAGTGTACCGCACGATGCAAAATGTATCCTCGAAAATTTGTCGAAGTATTCCGTATTATAATTTGTATTTGACTAGAACAGCAGTATTGAACAAGTTTCAAACTCACAATCTCAGCAAATTGTTATGCCAAACCTCGGCAAGAAAATGTCCTTCACCGAGATACCAGAATATTATTTTAAATAAGTTTAAGTTTAGCGTTTATTTTCTTGAACAATCAATAAAAAGTGGTATTTCTGATCTAATTCATTATGCCGAACTCGTGAATCGATTTTCACGGACAATCTTTGACAATGCTTTCAATTATCTTTCCTTTTTAATATGAAATGTCATCGCATTACTGTAACTGTCCAGAAGAAGAAGAGGAATTAACTTTTGCTAGTCACCATTAATAATCAAATCGTTCGATCAAAACCTGGACACCTCTTTAATGCATCATGCCTTTAATAGCGATGAACCTGTTGATAGACGTCACAACAAGTCACAAATCACAGCAACCCAGCAAACTGAGCGAATCACGCGATCCGTGTTCCTGCTGCCATATCACAATCAAAGTTATGTCGTTTTCGCTTGAGAAAACTGAAACTGACCCAGGGTAGTTTCATCAAACAAACACTTTTCACGAAACTGTGTTGATTTCGCCCTTAGCAACGAGGGTTTAAGCAAACCTAATATTAAAACCAGGTTCGAAACTGACTCGATTTTCAGTTCAACAGCGTTGAAACTAGGTTCGAAACTGGTTTCAAACAAACGGTTTGACAGCAGTTAGAGTGGAAACTGGGTTAGGTTTGGCATCAAGCGAAAACGACATTAGTCAAATTTCGTGCCCAATTACCTATAAATAATGTAATGTTGCGGGAGCGACGTCAGCAGCAGTTGCTGCTTTTCATACGGATTTGTGGATGTGTGAAGCGTCGAAGAGTTGAAACCAGGAGACTGATAATAGCATCATGGTTGCGTGCTATGCGAAAGCTCCCTATGTCACGGTTACGGACTTCACACCCAGCGCGAAGGATCATTCAGATGAGTTACGGGGTCATGTAAATTGAGTTCGGAGGTTGGCTTCATTAATTATATTTCCATCATAACATTATCTGCACACTTTTTCCATTGGAATGCTTTGAACCACCAGTGGGGCTAGTTTTGGCTTTTTAAATCGCTATAAATACAGTTGGTTGTAGCCCCCCTCTGCTATGAGTACTGAACCCATAATCCTTCACGGTTCGGAAGGACCTACGAAATAATAGTAACCACTCTACTGAGTCATAACCTAACCCAATTATTTGAACGCAGCGCATGCCAGTCAGCCAGGGGTTTCGTGCTGATGTTTCTGCCAGTGAAGCTTTGAAATCAGTTCTTGACACTTGCCGACAATTTGTGAAATGGTTGTGCGTGATAGGGTAAACACAACACCTATCTGCCACCGAGCCGAACCCTTCCGAAAGCGTTGGGAAAGTTTTTCTCGTTCTACTGACGACTCCAGTCGCTGCTTTCGCCTGCCAATACAACTGACTCTTTGATGTTGATGTTTACGAATGGTTTGGTGACCCGCTGGGCCAACCCCGTCACGATGTTCTGGAGGCTGACATACGTGAAGAATCCAAAAAATGTTTCTTTGGATTCATTTTGACGATTTGTTTGGTTTGGAAACATGAAAGAAATGATTCGCATCTGCTGGTAGCTTCAACTATGAATGCCAAATAATAAAGGAATTCATGTCATATTTATTTCATCATCATCGATAAAGAAACTCCATTATGTTATGCTCCAATTCAATTGAAATTGATACAAATCTGATCTACTTTGTCAATTTTTCAATAGTACAACACAAATGGGCACGTTGGAGGGATGAAACACTTCACAGCTTCGTTAAACAGATGCAAAAACTTTTATCATTACCAGTTAATCGTTTGATCCTCATTCAACCAACTGTTGTCAGAGAGCGAAGATTTCCAGTTGAACCGAAATAAAATGGAAAATGATAGCAGTCTGTTCAATCCCCTCGGCAAACATCCACTCAGCTGGGATCGATTACTGAACGGTTCAGCTTCTATCGGTCTAGCAATTTCGGTGGGCTTCTAATCTTTCTCTTTTAGCTCTTCCGTGTGCGATAAGGTGGGCGGCGGCAGATGACGAGACCGCAAAAAGCTGCTATCAGGAATCAACATCCGAATGGGCGGCTGGCACCGGTCTCGAACGGATCGGTCGGTGGGTGTTGGGATTTGAATCGTGGCGACTGGGGATGACACTTGGTGAATAATGGAATTTCCTAGACGTGGTGACGACGGTACACGTAAATCGCTTATAATGGTTTGTAACGTGCGAGATGAATTTTATGAACTGTGGATTGGAATTTGTGGTTCGCTAAATATCTCTGAAACTTGTCCGGGGCAATGTGCTCCCTTGCGGTTCATCAAACTGAATCATCAAGCCGAACACAGGACATGACCCAGAGATTCCGATAGCATCGCCAAATACAGTTTTGTCAATAATTGAATTTTGTAGAATGCCGATGTCGCAGAAAGGTTTCCTTTCAGAATTATAGCGTTCGGTTTTGCATATAAATTGTGTTGCCATTAAGCATTCATATGAGTTCATCGTTAATCATACAGCTGTCTGCTCGTGAATGCCTTCTACATCCGATAACGAATTATCTTTCTAACGTCGTTGCTCACGCAGCAATAAATCATCCAATAAATTCCCACGGGTAGAATGTGCCGAAAATTTTAGTCTGCACGCATTTGTACGATGGCATACGACCAGTTATTTCCATCAACATGTACGAAATCGTTCGACAATTATAGTGCATAGTTTTCTAGAGATTTCATACGTAAATATTAGCCACCACCACACATATCCTTCAGAACCAGGGATGTCAAGCGATTCTTGCAAATGTGTTCTGATGTCGATGTTGTCATCAGATTCTTCACCTTCTCGAACAAAGCTGCATCGATTTCAAGCGCCGTGCATTAGACCTACAGCAAATGAAACTGAATCTTACTGAAGGAACAAATGAAACTTCAATATGATGATTGTTTGAAGTTGAAATTCAGTGAAATGGGTGCGTGGCAAATTATTATTGATATATAGGCCCTTATTACCGTTCTCACTCCACTTTCACATTCACTTTACTTACATTTCACTTCACTTGATTTTACCTATTACCGGTATCACGCATAGTGAAGTGATCACTGTGGTGGAAAAAACTAATTCTTCCAACAAAATGTTGGTGGCGTGATGTTCATAATGACATCAAATTCATTCAAGTAATTACTTTTGTCTCAAAATCGACTTCCGTAATAAGGACCTACATTCACTTCACTTGATTTCCACCGTGAAGTGATACCTATAATAAGGGTCACAGTCACTTCACTTGGTTTTCACCGTGTAGTGACACCGGTAATAAGGGCCATAATATTATATGTATTAGTAATAGATAAACGTATTGACGTACACATTTGTATTCAGTTAAAAAAATATTCCTAGTTTCTATGTGTCGGTTTTACATCTTCTGCTTTGTGCGAAGATTCGTTCAACTCAAGCGATCACACTTTGGCGCGCACTCTCTGGTACTGAATTTCACCTTAAGGTTTGAGGACAGAGGGTCACGTGTTGAATTTTAAATCGACCACGTGGCTCGCTCAATTCCCTTTGCGCATCGTATTTCTCTTGTACTCTCTCGTATATGAGCAAACTGTACCGGGTTGCCAGCTTACATTTTATTATTTTAGAAACGTGAAAACAGCCCTCTAGAACAGCCTAAAACACACTGGCCTCAGACCTTAAAGATACAATTCAACAAAACTTGTAGCTGTGGCTTTGTTCAGTTCTGACGAACAGTGTGTCGAAAATTAAACACAAAGTACCTGTGTACTTAGCGGACGCTGCCGTAGATATACGTTTAGATGACTTTCTCCAACAGTTCACTGAGTATTAAATTTGAAAAGACATGTCACAGTTTGGAGAGATTCTCGAAAGGGAAGTATGAAGAATTTTTTCCCTGATCCAGAATTGTGTGCAAATGAAATATTTAATAAAATACACATTTAAAAAAAAAAACCTGTGATTTTACACCTTATTAGATGCACATAAATGGAGTGTCGCAGCTCACGCAAATTTACGTGAAAGAACATTTAATATTGTGTCTAAAACTTCATACATGAAATTCATTGAAATAAAATAAAAAAGAATACTGAGGAGCGACCGTCGCGACTTGAACTGAGAATCATTGGATCGCTAGTACGCCTGTTAATCGACCGAGCCACAGAAGCATACACCTGCTTGACTGGTAAAAGGTGCATTTAAATTCATACAGACGCACCTGCTAGTAGAACGCAAGTTAGAGTCGAAACCAGTAAAATTCAAGCTCATCTAACATTACGTGAGATTTTCCGTCATTGAACAAATTAGGTCTTCATGAATTACATCGTATGAGGGATTTAGTCACCTGTACAGTTCAAGTTTTTATTATGTTAAAGAATCTTGTGAATTGAATTGTGAAACTAAATTCTAGAACTAAATTCTGAATTGTTGAATGGAATCTATGTTCTTGAACTGGAATTGGAATTCAATTCGAGATCTGTATTCTGGTTCAACGCTGAATTCTGAATCCAAGCCCTGAACTCTGGACCAGGATTCTGGTCTACAGCTGAAATTTAGTGTCTGAATTCCGGTCCAAGATTCAGTTTTCAAATACGGATCAAGAATTCGATTCCAAAGCTCAGTTCTAGAATTCAGATCCAGAATTTCGCGCTCGAATCTTTAGAATTTAGTTCCTAAATCAGTTACTTTCACAATTCAAGAATTGTGAAACTGTCTTTGGGATCCTAATTCTAGACCTGCATTTCGGAGCTGAATTCTGATCCTGGATTCTGGAATGGATTTTGGGACCGAATTTTGGAAATACTACTGAATTTTGGATCCATTCTGGTCTTGGATTTCGGCCTGAGGTTCCAGAACTTCAGGTTCAGAGCTCAGTTTCAGAATTCTGAGTCTGATTTCCCGAAACTGGATCAAAACCTGTAACTGAAACTATAGTCAGGGTTGAACCCTAATTTCTGTTCCAGAATTCAATTTTAACATTCAAATCCAGAATTTATTTCCGAAATTTAATTCCAAAGTCAAGGTCCTGGTTTCAGTTCCAGGTTGTGGTTTCAAAGTCTAGGCTTAGAATCAAGTTCTGAAATTCAGAGAATTTTTTCAGTAAAATTAACATTTCATCACAGCGGTACCTCAAGGTACTGCTGTCATCAAATGTTCATTTTTGCAGAGATATCCGTCGAATGAGAATGTTCGGTAGTTCGGCTGTTATAAACTCGTCAAAAGATGCAAAAATACCGAATTAGTGCAAAAATACCGAATTAGTGTGTGGCTTCGGATTCTGGGCTTAATTTTAGATCTGGATTCTGGAAATGAAAATAAAAGTCTGGTTTTTGGACTCTGAAAGTGAGTTTCATAACTCAACATTACGCAGAATTGAATTCTGAGCCTGGATTCAAGTCTGAACGCAGGTTAGAATGAATTAAGCATCAAATTTTCACCTTCTTTACTTTTCCAGCATTTTAGAAAAAAAAATTAGAAGGTTGTATTCAAGACACGACCGAGCACAATAACATTAAAAATGAAACGTTTCTAGGGTCTTCATAATAAATACAAAAAATAAAGATGATAATGATGATGATACACTAAACTTCACGACACTTCAAAGTTACTTGAAAGCTCAATTTTAGATACAAGCAACCTGAAGATTTAAACCTAAACAAATGAAACTATTTTATGATAATTTTCGAGAAACGTACAAACTTATTAATTTGATTTGATTTATATCGTTTATTTACCCCCAGTTTTAACCTAATAATGGTCGTTCACTGGGTGGACTTATTGATTTTATAAACAGTTAATCGACCGAAGAGAATGTTGTACCAGTAATCTCAGTAATGGTGTAATTTTATTAATCCTTCAAAATCGTCGATAATCTTCGGAAAGTGTCGGTAAATAATATGGCAACAATACGAGGAAGAAAACATGTAAAACAGTCCGCATAAAATATTAAGTTACTTACATTGATTCTCGTTTTGGCATATTAGGAATAAATGGAATGGATACGCAACAAAATTCCGAAATTTTGTTCATATTGTAACTTGATGTTATTAACACACGAATGAACATTGTCATAGTTACAACGCGTGTAGCCATCAGACGCCTATTGTTTTGAAGCAAATAATAATTAAACTGAAACTGGCGGTTAACCAAATTCTACGAGGGTTCCTATTCAAACGATACATGTAAAATCGCAGGTAAACTTACCTTGAGTTTATCTTTGATACTATATGATATTGCATCTAATTGTTCTGTATATGTGAGCCTGTGGAACTTATTTATACTACTAAACCGAAGAGGCCGCTTTTAGCCAAGTTTCAGAATTTAATTTTGAATATTTTGAAGCGTTTAATTCCTGATGAGACAACAACTTGTTCAGTAACATATAATGAAAAAGAAGTATCTATGATTATCATCATAACGCAACTTAATACTGAATCCATTTTCGCGCCACCGTTTTGTTCGTATGGGAATGGAGTATTTAAGTATGCAAACCGATCCGTTGACAAATTAAAACATTTTTAAGCTTACAATATTGAAGCTTTAGAATCATTTAAATTAGGAAAATCCATTAACAAATCATCGAGGAACAAGCGCTGCAAATTAGATCCGAAAAATCTATCGCCGATAATTCTAAATTATCCTGATAGTTACCAGAGAACCAAAATAAAATACTCAATTCAAACCAATTTTTCAATGGCATGCAATTGAAATATTCAAATGACGTTATCTCATAAGTTCAAGTAAAACGTTTCCGAATCGATTGGTTGTTGAATTAATTAAATCCATCAACAAATGACTGAGTTATAAGCGTTCAAAATTATGACAGAAAAATGTTACGCGATTAGTTTTCCATGTTTTAAATTGACACCCAGCCTCGGGAAGCGAAGTGTAAGGCATTTTTAATGGCAAAATCGACCAAAAATTTGCTAAATACATGGGATATTTCAAAAGAATCGGTAACCACGCTGATTCGGTTCTTCAATACCTAAATGATATATAAGATATACAAGCGAACACGGTGTTGCACAGACAACAAGAAATTTCACCAACACATAATGCAAAAGCGACAATCCAGCAATTGAAGGCATATACAACCCAGTCATCAGCTCACTGGACGAGCTACCTGTTTCATTCACAGTCAAACATCAACTAGGCAAAGAAATATTGTGCAGCCTATATTTATAGATTTCTCTTCATACTACGCATAACGATACGGTGTTTTTTATGCATGACGCAAAGCCTCCTATGCCGAACAAGAAGTTGACGTCATTTTGTACAACAGGGATTGGTGGATGAAAACATAGGTCGATTCCAACCATTTTTTCAATAGTATGCTATTGAAACATTGAAACGACGTCGTCATACATGTTTAAGTTAAAAGTTTCCGAATCGATTGGTTGTTGAATTATAACAATCCATCAACAAATGACCGAGTTATTAACGTTCAAAATTATGACACAAAAAGGTTACGCGACTATTTTTGAAACTTTTAATTGACACCCGGCCCCATATAGTGAAGAGTAAGGCATTTTTAATGCCAAAACATCAATCAATATTTGTGGTTATTTCATACTACTGGAATTTCTATCACAAATTGCTGGTCATATCTCCGATGACGATTATGTTGTTACGTTGAATAAATCAAGAGATATTCACGATCAAAAACATATCACTCTCTCATATGACTAATTCACGTCAAAAATAAAACAAGAAAACATCCTGAGACTCTTCTTCATCACGTCTTTTTTTTCTCTTAACTTGGTTCTCAGTTGGCGAGTCACACCATACAATTTGGGTTACAATTTCGATACATAATAGGTTAACGGCTCCCTATTTCGTCTGAGCTCCTAATTCCATCTCATCCCTTAATCGTGAAATTTTTTAAAATGCTCATTTGTTTTTGTCACACTTTTCCGTTAAAAAAATGGTTTAAAATCTTTCAGAGATCGTTTTTTCATTAACAAATAAATTCACTTTCCAATTTAGAAAACATTTTCGTCTCAAGTTTTACGGTTTCTGAATATTTACTAATTTATTCCTTTTTAAAATTTGATCACTATTTTACATAATTACACTACTATTCATTGTTGGATGACTTCATAATTAGCAATGTTCACTTTGCACTTGTTTAATCAACGATTGAAAACTTCTTCAATTACTCACTACTAGTGCTGCTTGATTAATATTTAGTCACATCGTAATCATGCAGTGACAGGAGAAATGAAGATAATATCAATCGCATCGGCAATCAATGAGCGTCCTGGTGAGTGTAATGTCAAGAAAATTTAAGTTATGACAGATCGTCTCTCAGACACTCAATCAGCGCTGCCAACTATACCGATTTCTCGGTATTTATACCGATTTTTGGACTCGATACAGGAATACAGATATGCTCTCTCAAAATACCGATATTTCAATTTTCATACAGATAAAAACCGATTTTCAGTTTTTGTGTTGGATTCCATAGGGGTAAACCAGGTCGAGCGACCTTTTTGGTCGCAAAATGGAATTTCGAGAAACTTATTGTACAGATAGATTTATCCGCCAAATACAGTTGACAGGACTGCATTCAATATATGATTGGTAGAGCCTGGTTGGCAGCAGTTCAGTGACATAAGCTTTCCAATCTTTCTCGTGCAAAGTTGCTAGTTGATAGTGTCATTTAGCAGCTGAGCAGAGCTAGACTAGACAATAAAAATCTTAAAAAATATGAAAATATGAAATGAAAGTTTGCACTTAATTCACTTGATTGCGCTTTGTTTTTATCTCATTTCGCAAGGTTAGCAAGGTTGCCCAGTTTTCTTATGAAGGCTATGAAAAAAAATCTTACCATTCTCAAGTGTTTTTTGGTATCCGTAACATTAGTTTAATTATATTTTTGATAGTTATATATCAATAAAACTGTTTCGGTTTCAAATATTACTAGAAAGTGCGTGTTAGGTGCTAATGAAAATATTGCAAACCTAGTCGCACTGGTTTCATTCCGATATATGTCAACATAACGCTGTTAAGTGTGTGTGTTTCATCGGTTGTGCATCTGATATTTTTATATTTTTAATAGAATTATCATGCAGTGAAATTTTAAATGTAAAACGAAAGGAAACGAAAACGACGTAATAGATTTTGAAAGTCGAATTGATTCCAAACTGGTTCTAAAAATATAGAGTGTCATTCGGCTCTTTTAATAAGAATTCTGATATTTTGCATCTGAGAGTGTAATAGTGCATTATTTTGTTTTGATTGCTATCGCAATGGCTATTTAGTATGATGAATATAGGGCCAAAGATAAGATGGATACAAATCCATTGAGATGAAATTAGGAACAGAGTAGTGAACATTTCAGAAGTGTTGGCCAAATCAATTCCCCGTGGACATGTTGCCTATGGTTTCTCGGGTTAGGAAACAAGATTACGCCGAGGTTCATTTTATCCTGTTGTTACCATTATAAGCAGGCAATGAGTCTCACTTACAGAAATTGAGTAATTCTCGTTACATTAGTTTTCACGAAATTTTCATTCTACGATTGAAAAGTCTCATTATCAAATCGGCAGTGCGTACTGTATTTGGATTATTTTTTTGAGACACGATCATTTTTTTCTGTACGTTTCTTCAAAAATAATATAAGAACTACAAATTATATTTTGTAGTAAACATATTCAATAACAGTAAGTAGGGGAGAGTCGACTGGCATAAGGCAGTTCGTGTTTTATCAAAAAGTATTTTAGGAATTTATTTGAATGCCAGAGTAAAATTTTTGAAATACCTTTCATGTACAGTTATAAAAAAATGTTAAGATTATGACCTAAGGTGTCGAAAATCTCATGCTTTTTGCCTTTCTCTATAGAAAGGTATTAGAATTGCTGGAAAAACCGATTTTCGAACGGAGCCTCGGAGACCCATAGTGTTATATACCATTCGACTCAGTTCGACGAGATCGGAAAATGTCTGTGTGTATGTGTATGTGTGTGTGTGCACTTTTAGAAGATATTTGAACGCGCTCAATTTTCTCAGAGATGGCTGAACCGATTTTAACAAACTTGGGCTTGTTTGAAAGGTACTATCGGGCCATTGATCAAGTTCGAAGATCAAATGGCTGTGACTTTTGGTTCCGGAGATATGATTATATAAGTGACGTAACCGACAAAAAGCGTTGTATTTGAACGCGCTCAATTTTCTCAGAGATGGCTGAACCGATTTTAACAAACTTGGGCTCGTTTGAAAGCTACTGTTGGGCCATTGATCAAGTTCGAAGATCAAATGGCTGTGACTTTTCGTTCCGGAGATATGATTGTATAAGTGACGTAACCGACAAAACACGTTGATTTTTACCGCTCTTATATATATAAGGGTGCCAAAATTTTTGGATCACCTCTATTTTCGTTAAGTTCTAGTGCTCAAAAGTTTAAGCACCTCGAAAAAAGCCTTCATGCAAAATTTGACCTAAATCGGACATGCGTAAGGGGTGCTGCCCGGTGGTAAAGGTTTGACAATTTTCGACCTTGAAAAAGCACCATAGGGGGGAGTACATGAAATTTCCAAAATCGAATTTTTTTTTTGATGCCGAAACTCTTAAAACTGCATGAAACATCGAAATTTAGTGTCATCTCAAAAAAAATTTTTTTTCGAAAAAATCAACTTTCTGGGACTTTTCATATTTTTTCTAAGTCCAAAAAAGTCGACTTTTTCAAAAAAAATGACACTAAATCTCGACGTTTCATGCAATTCTAAGCCTTTTGGCATCAAAAATTTTTTTTCGATTTCGAAAATTTCATGTGGGGAGTACATTCAAGATATATGAAAATTCCACTAAGTGGACTAAGAAGCCTTTTTGCCTTTCTCTATAGAAAGGTATTAGAATTGCTGGAAAAACCGACTTTCGAACGGAGCCTCGGAGACCCATAGTGTTATATACCATTCGACTCAGTTCGTCGAGATCGGAAAATCTCTGTGTGTGTGTGTGTGTGTGTGTGTGTGTGTGTGTGTGTGTGTGTGTGTGTGTGTGTGTGTGTGTGTGTGTGTGTGTGTGTATATGTATGTGTGTGTGTGTATGTGTGTGCACTTTTCGAAGATATTTGAACGCGCTCAATTTTCTCAGAGATGGCTGAACCGATTTGAACAAACTTGGGCTCGTTTGAAAGCTACTGTCAGGCCATTGATCAAGTTCGAAGATCAAATGGCTGTGACTTTTGGTTCCGGAGATATGATTATATAAGTGACGTAACCGACAAAAAGCGTTGTATTTGAACGCGCTCAATTTTCTCAGAGATGGCTGAACCGATTTTAACAAACTTGGGCTCGTTTGAAAGCTACTATTGGACCATTGATCAAGTTCGAAGATCAAATGGCTGTGACTTTTGGTTTCGGAGATATGATTGTATAAGTGACGTAACCGACAAAAAGCGTTGTATTTGAACGCGCTCAATTTTCTCAGAGATGGCTGATCCGATTTTAACAAACTTGGGCTCGTTTGAAAACTACTGTCGGGCCATTGATCAAGTTCGAAGATCAAATGGTTGTGATTTTTGGTTCCAGATATATGATTGTATAAGTGACGTAACCGACAAAACACGTTGATTTTTACCGCTCTTATATATATAAGGGTGCCAAAATTTTGGGATCACCTCTATTTTCGTTATGTTCTAGTGCTCAAAAGTTTAAGCACCTCGAAAAAAGCCTTCATGCAAAATTTGACCTAAATCGGACATGCTTAAGGGGTGCTGCCCGGTGGTAAAGGTTTGACAATTTTCGATCTTGAAAAAGCACCATAGGGGGGAGTACACGAAATTTCCAAAATAGAAAATTTTTTTTGATGCCAAAACTCTTAAAACTGCATAAAACATCGAAATTTAGTGTCATCTCAAAAAAAAATTTTTTTTTTAAAATCAACTTTCTGGGACTTAGAAAAATTTTCGTATTTTTTCTAAGTCCCAAAAAGTCGATATTTTCAAAAAAAATTTTTTTCGAGATGACACTAAATCTCGACGTTTCATGCAATTCTAAGCCTTTTGGCATCAAAATTTTTTTTTCGATTTCGAAAATTTCATGTACTCCCCCCTATGGTGATTTTTCAAGATATATGAAAATTTCACTAAGTGGACTAAGAAGACTTTTTGCCTTTCTCTATAGAAAGGTATTAGAATTGCTGGAAAAACCGACGTTTTTAGATTAGCATCACTGTTCTCATACAAATAGGCAACGCAAATGTCAAGCACTGGTTTGGAAAAATGATGCTGACTGTGTGACATAAACACTGAAGCATGCTTTTGTGAACTACTCGAATCAATCTGAATCAATTGGTGTCAAAATTAGTATCCAAAATTATTTAATAATAGTATGAAACATATTTTCATGAGACTGTTATGAAAGAAGAGAAAGGCATTATCACACCACTAGGTGGTTTAAGAAGGGTTTTTTTGTTTATTTACACCAATAATCATTTCTTTTTGTGTACATTTCCAAAGGATGTAAATGTATGTAACTTCTACAAGATTCCTCAAACCTACTATCGTTCAGAAATACGCAAAGAATTTGCTAACTCTCATTTCTGTTGAGATGAATAAAGAAGTATCGTTATTTAATCAAGAACCCTTTCTTCGATAATAACTGATTCTTTTGGGCCGTTCGCGAACGAATTGCCCATCTCTAGTAACGATTGTAGACTGTTTCACGTTTCGACAACAAAACGGACAACAAAGGATAGGTTTCATGTTCATCCCGTATCCTTAGAAGATTATTAATTCAAAGTAATCTTCGGTTGAATCAAATCGTTTCGGTTTACCATTTCCGAGCGAGCAGCTGACGGAAGTCGGTTATGGACATAGCTGCTGTTTTATAACCGTAAAGTTTTCGTTTATGAACCTAGACTGAAGATAGGTTATGGAAATTTTATCGAATATTGAGTAAAACGGTCGGTCGTTAACAGAGAGGCTGTAGGAATCGATATGATCCGATATGATGATGGAAAATGTGTTGTTTCTTGAAATGCTTTTGTAGCACCTGCTTACAGGTCAGTGAAAACGGAGCATGAGGGTTTTTATTGGGATAATTTTCCAGCCCAGTTGAGCGTTTCCTATAAGCTTGTTAGTTTCGATAAATTCACTAGACCATTATAGACCAAACTGAACCACTTCACGATTCACGCGTGACCTATCGGAAACAGTGTTGCCAACACCAACAAAAATCACCCTTTAATTATCGACATGCCCAAATTAAGGTTATTATTTTTGAATTATTCAAATGAAAAGTGCAGCGACATATTTTCTTGTTATTTCTGTCCAAATCACCTTGTTTCTGCCGTTTTCATCAGATCCGTGTTTTTAATAGCGAATGTTTTGCCTATAGTAGATTGCCGAATCTGTATTCGTTTGTTACACTTGTAACTGCGCTGTCCTACGAACTGCGAGTGAGAATTACAGAATAATGGCGGGATCGTTACTTTGAATATATTGACACTTAATAAGTGTCGCTGTTTTGTAATATAACAAAATCGTCGAAAGTCCGGGTAATGTTTATTTGATATATTTATTATTCTTAAGATAGTGCAAGCTACAAGTTTTTTTCGGATAATCGCAAAATTGAGATATTGAAGACGCACGAGCGAAGTCTATTTTCGTGCAGATGTTTGTCTGAAGAAGTGCATATAGAAATAATTTCGTACAGTGTACCGCGTAGCTATTCGAAGTTTTACGTAGTAACACATATTAACACAAAACATGATAAAGCTTCAACGCTTTCTCGGTAGCCTGCTGCCCAGAGAAAAAAAAAACATATGATTTTTAAAACACATACTAACAAACTATTTCTTCCTGTGATGTATGTGGAAAAGCATAGGATTCCTCGGTTGCATCGAACTAGCAATCCTTCCCTTTCCAAGCAGATCTGCATTCGGACGTGACCGGCATGGGTACAGTTTGCATAATGTTAATCTGCATGTTATTCCCAAGCACGTTGTTTCAGAAAAATAAAAACTCGGCAGGTCCTGATCAATCACGGAGTAGATACACGCGAGCGGTTTCTAATACCATAGCTAATGATATGCTGTTCGATTGAAATAAAATACAGCAGCATGCAGTAATACACGACTGTTGCATACATGGTTACATTTGACCATTCCTCCTCCCTCGAATTATTTGGCTTGTCAATAATTCAGATTCAATGCGAAATTTGATCTTACAGTTCGGATTCTAAAAATCTTCACTATCTAGTAGATTTACCATAAGACGAACTTTTTTTGCTTGAATCAGAATAAGCTCACTTTAACAAAACCAAGCGCTTCTTCCACGCATCGGTAGATTCCTAGTAAGATTCATGTGTCCAAAAAAGAGCGAATATATCTAACCCTCCATTTATGAACTAAACTTTTGTGAATCGAGTTAATTCGATATGGATATTTTCAGAACGTATGTGAAGAGTAGGTGCAAGAAAATGATGTTTTAAAATTTAAGATGGCGACTTGTGGTTTATTGATATTCCTTGAAAATGACCTACAGTATGGGTATTTTTGAAACGAATTTGATATGTAAATGCCGGAAAACGATGTAGCGATTTGCGATATATATGTTTTGCTTGGTAAATTGTTTAATACTTATCCGGCTATATTACAAATCCGTTTCCCAAGTAACACCTGTTACTTATTCATAGCAAAAGAAATTAAAACATATGTTACATAATGGTTGCATGAAAGACATAACGTAACAAGCCGGATTATAAAGGTGACAACGAAGTCAAAACAATGATACCGGATCACATCTCATCATACTACGCTACAATGAGTTCCAACATGACTTTGTGGTAACCTAATTCTTACGATATGTCCGCATTGACTGTTTTTGGTTGCAACACACTACATGACAAAGTTAAGTTAAGTATTCGTTGTAATAAAAAAAAACAAATACAATGTCGAATGAAAGTTTTCGTGCATTTTTCCCGGATAATAACATTACATCAATAAGTGAAGAAAAATTACTCAAATTAGGAAGATATTATGGTGATACAAGCGTTTTCGTTGGAATTCCGAATTTTTTTTCGGTATTTGTGCGAAAAAAACGGTATTTATGTTTTATTTTTTAGAAATATATTCTTCTACTAAAAAGAAGCACATAGTATATTTGTACGCTTTGTCACGGCAGTGTATATTTGGAAAAACTCATAGTATGACCATTGAATAAAATATTCATTAGATTATTAAATATGCATTATATGCATGGCATTTGGTCAACCTTTTGAACTTTGATATGTGAATAACTAATATTAATTATCGGAAACAATTCTATTTGAACATAATTCGACTTTTCATCTCCAAATTGCATATGTCGGGAACGAAATTATGAATATTATTTGAATGTCGATTCTGAAAACCCAAAAACAATGTACAATAATCAAATTCACCATAAATATCGAGTAACAAATAGTTTTTGAGTAAATATAGTGGGTTTTAATAAACTTGAAATCTTTATTTCAGCGTTGTTGTTATGCCTTCAGCTTGTTCCATGAATTTGTTTCATGTAAGTTAGTGTCATTCAAGTACAGTAACGTGTACTGCTTGAGTTATTTCACACTCTTTGAAATATCCATGAAAAGTGTTTTATTTTTCGGAGCAGAAAAATTGTTTTTAAGGTTGTTTCACTGTCCGAGATGGTGAATTACGGTTTTTTGATTCTTGGATTCTTCGGAAATCCTTACAAAATGGGTATTTTTGAAACGAATATGCCGGAAAATATCATTATAGCTGTAACTAATATATTAATAACTATAAGTCGAAAACATCTCAAACATCGTTTTTCGGCATCTACCCAAGATTTATAAGGAATATCAATAAACTGGAGGCCACCATATTGGATTCTGAATCTAGTTGAATCATTGTTTTCCGGTAAACTATTCGCCATATCAGTTTCAAAAATACAGCATTCGAATATTGCCGTAGCACTTATTTTCATATTTTACGAAAACCTGTTTACACGAAGTAGGTTCGTTGAAAAAATTTACGTCATTTGGAATTTACTTCGTATAAGAAGATTACGCTATGTGGGATTTGTTCTGTAAAAAGAGTTACGTAAATCGAATATTTCGTAAATGGAGTTTTTTTTTAAAAACCGTTTATTTCATAGACAATATACATAAGTTTTTCTTCGTCGTGGAATCCACAATACGTAGTACTTTAAACCTAATACATTTCGAATATCGTATTAGTATTTTGGTATTCATTTTTTAATCTGAAAACTGTTTTTATTAAGCCATTTGCTATTAAAAATTACATTAAAAAATACATTTATTTTGTACATGATCTTATAACTATTTCAGGTTTGTTTGTATCGTTTCATCACATTTATTTAATATATTTATTTGAACTCATGGAAGAGCATTTAAATTGGATTGAAATTTAAATTGGAACTCCAATGGACTTACTGAAATGATAAAGCAGTTTCATGAAACAAAGGTCACGACAAGCAAGAATGTCGCGAACTGGGACATTGGATAGTCTACCTTGGGTACGAAAGGAATTTATTAGTTGAGATCTGACATCACGATACTCCACGCATGTCCAAACGACATGATCAATATCGCGATAACCTTCGCCACAAGCACAATGATTAGTTTCGGAAAGCCCAATTCGAAGGAGATGTGCATCTAACGTGTAGTTATTGGACATGAGTTTGGACATCACACGAATGAAGTCCCTGCTCACATCCAGTCCCCCTGAACCATGCCTTTGTCGATATTTTAGGAATAATTGAGTGCATCCACCGACACAGATCATCTTTATCCCACGAAGCTTGCCAGCTGGAGAGTGTTCTTTGGCGAGACGCGCTATAGAATCCGTTGAAAGCAATCGGTCTCTCACAAAATTTCACCCTCAATAGCGCCACGTTTGGCTAAAATATCGGCTCTTTCATTGCTTGAAATGGAGCAATGAGCCGCGACCCAAACTATTGTGATTTGATAATTATTATTCAATGTGACGTTCACGCACTGTTTTATTTAGCCCAAGAAAAACAGTTCATTTTTGCCAGTAGCGTTTGAGCGAATATCTTCAATTGCGCTCAGACTATCTGTGAAGAGAAAATAATGGCTGGGAGATAATGTGACGATTACACTGAAACTATAATGAACTGCTGCTAACTCTGCTATATATACAGATGTTGAAGAACTCTTGAAGCCTAAATGAAGCCGAATTATTATTGTTGAATATACCAAACCCAGTAGCCTCTTCAATTCGTGATCCGTCCGTGTAAAATATTTTTTCAGAGTCAATATGCCTGAACTTACTTGTGAATATTTTTGGGATTTCCATCGAGCGTAGGTGTTCCGGGATTCCACGCACTTCGCGCTGCATGGATGTGTCGAGAAATAGAGTTGAGTCAGGAAGTGTCGTTGTCTGATACAATAAGATCATCCGGATGCGCACCCCACCAAGGTCCTGTTTTTGTTCGAAGAAAATTTACTTTTTGTTGACATTTTGTTATCAGATACCTAATGTGTCCTCCCCACGTGCATTTGGAATCAAACCACACCACGAGGTATTTGAAAGTCAAAACCTGTTGGATCATTTTTCCCATCATATGAAGCTGTAGCTGCGCGGGATCATGCTTTCTTGAAAAGACGACCAGCTCTGTTTTCTCCGCAGAGAATTCGATACCCAGATGGACAGCCCAAACGGATATGTTATCTAAGGTATCTTGCAATGGTTTTTGCAGATCAATAGCTTTGGATCCAGTAACTGAAACCACGACATAATCTGCCAATTGTCTTAGTGTACATGGGGTTACTAGACAGCTGTCAATGTCGTTTACATAGAAATTATACAGGAGCGGACTAAGGCATGAGCCTTGCGGAAGACCCATGTAGCTAATTCTGTGTGTTGCCAAATCGCCATGTGAAAAATACATGCAATTTTCTGACAAAAGGTTGTGCAAATAATCATTTATAACCGCTGGAAGTCCATGTTGGTGGAGCTTGTCTGAAAGAACATTAATGGAAACTGAAACAAATGCTCCTTTAATGTATAAAAATACAGAGGCCATTTGTTGGTTTTGAGCGAAGGCAATTTGGATATCAGACGAAAGTAATGCAAGGCAATCATTCGTCCCTTTATTTCCACGGAAGCCAAACTGAGTATTTGACAAAAAAATCGTTCGTCGTTTTCTGATGCTGGACAACATTGCAATGGGTCTATATGAGTTGTGATTGGAAGCTGGTTTCCCCGGCTTTTGCATGGCGATAACTTTCACTTGCCTCCAGTCAGGTGGGACAATATTTTGAAACTTGTTGAATAATTCCAACAAACGTCTTTTTGCAAGGACGGTCAGATTCTTCCCCAAGTTGAATTTAATTCTGTCCAACCCAGGAGCGTTATTGTTACAAGGCATGAGTGCTATGGAAAATTCCATCATTTTTAGAAGACTCCCTAATAATGCTATGCGTAGGAACAGAATCTGGACAAACTTTCTTCGCAAAATCAAATATCCATCGATTCGAGTATTCCTCATTCTCATTTCCTATGTTACGATTCCTCATTTGTCTGGCCTTATTCCAAAGAGTGCTCATTGAGGTTTCTCTTGACAAACTTTCGACAAAATGTCTACAATAGCAACATTTCTTGGCCCGAAGTATGCTCTTATACTTGGTTTCTAAAGTCAAGAATTTTTCAAAATTTTGAGGAGTTCCTCCTTCTCGTTTTAAAAACGTCTTGAAAGCATTTTGTTTGGCGAGCACTGAGCACTCTTTGTCCCACCAAGGGTTTGGAGGCCTTCTGTTAGACGATGGGCCAAGAAATCGTTTGGTTTGGGCTTGTTCTGCGGCCTCCAGAATCGAACAAATGAGGAAGTCATATTCTTCAAGTAGGGGGAGCTCTTCCATTAAGTTCAAAGTACTTGAGATACTACTTTGGTATTTAATCCAGTCAACATGTTTTGTCAAATCATACAGAATATTAACTGAATTAGCAATGCCTTTGATACTGCTAATTGAGATGATGATTGGTAAATGATCGCTACCGTGTAAATTAGGAAATACTTTCCAGGTGCAATCTAGTCGAATTGATGTCGAGCAAAGGCACTTGGACGTGCAGGAGGTCTTGGGAAAATGGAGGTTTGGCTGTAATATAGTTTCATAAGTAGTCAAGTTCCATTATCTTACATCATTTCGTTCTATTTCAACTATTACTTCACAGTGATTTTACGATACTTCCGGCATACCTCAACTCAAGAAACTCAATTGCAGGATCTTATTTTCCGAATAAATTTGCATGGGATGCATCGGAGCTGGTAACTCTATACCAAAGAATCTTCACGGTAAGGAGAGGGTGGTATGTTCAAGTTCTGCTACTGTCGTTACCTTTTTTTCGCAAATTTTCGTTTTTTTTCGCGATTTCATTTATCTAATTTCCCTCTCGGTCTGTTTCTCACTGGCAGTGATAGAAAGTAAATGTATCTATTTGTATGAAAAGTTGTTTCGACATAAATCGGGAGCTAAACCAGAATTGAGCCAGGGTATGTGAATTAAGAATTCACACAAAAACAGACTACTGGCTGTTGACGATGTAGTTCAGATGAAACCTTATGGAATGAATATTCCATCTAAACTCACTGTTGGGACATGGTTTGTTTACTCCAGATGATGAAATTGAACGTACGGTGAGCTTGTGATCTTCTTCTCTTCGTCTCAGACGTTGCGCCAGAAACCATGAAATCAAACATTCTTATATGACAACGCCAGATGTTTGTCCATTGTTGTAGGAGTTTCACTTATCATTGTCGTTTATCGACTTCATGAGAATTTGTATTCAAAACACTCCTCTGAGAGAGCTGGTTGTGAACATAAATAGTCGCTCTGAAAAAGGTCATAACTTTTCCAAATCTATCCCGGAATAGGGTTGATGTGGCATGCCCTGTAATTATGAACGTTTGAGTGGTGCGGGTCTCGTTAGCTTTATTCATGAAGTGAATGTCAGTATGCATCCTGTTCCCTGCTGCCGTATATCGACTAATCCTATGCTATTCACCCGAACACGTATTTCCAGTCACAAATTTCAACTACGGTCCACCCACGCCGAAACGTGTTATCATGTGTCCTACTTTTTTTTCTCCGGTAAGGATCGAAGAATATGATCCGAGCCTACATTCCGAATTCTAGCACATCGGGTACCGTATTGAGTAGTGCTGTCGGACGAAGAGCAAAATAGGAAAAAGCAAACCCATTTGCTCGCTTGATTTCCAACCGAGATGAGAATTTCCCACATAGTTTAGAGGTTTACGTCATCCCAGCTGGGAAGCGTGGATTTGCCAGCACCAGGAACGGCAAGGTGGCCAGCCCAGACAGGTCATATCAATGGCAACGAGCGTCGCTGCGGTTGACAAAGATGGGCCACCGGTTGGCCGCGGCAAATACGAAACAGTAAGGAACCCTGGGACAATGCTGTTGTGATGCTAATGCGGTCGAGGGAAGAAAAAGGATACCGAGATGGGTCCACGTTGGGAAGCGTTGCATGGGTGGTTTGTCGCGAAACACTGAATGCGATGTGGTTCGTGAAATGTGAAAGATACGGTAGGGATGTTGTACCCATTTGCTGTTTTCTTATTATCACTGAACGGCTCGGGAAAGTTTGCTTCGTCTCTATAAAATAGTGACCTTGAAAAATGTGAAGTTGCGTTGTTTTTTCATCCTATCCTGTTCACCAACGAATCGAACGGAGATACTGCTTTCACAAATGGCCTCCGCTGACGGGTTGAAGGAACGGACTCTAGTGAACATGGGTACGGTTACCCTAGCTTGTTTTTCTCTCTTTCCTCGTTGTCGTGAAGCTTTTCCATGGTCACTTAGGGCCATACAAACATGATTACGGCTGACACTTCCAATGCGGCAGATGAGAATCCATTTCGAAAATCACTTTGCTTAGAGTTTTCCGCTGGTGGTTGATTATTAATGTCAGAGTGCTTTTCAGTTTCTGCGCTCGTTTGTTGATTTTTTCCAACAGTAAAGTAATTAGCCTGTCAGCTGGAATTATTCCATGCACCCTTTCAGTGTGCAGTTCAGTGAACTTGATAATCGATTGTGTTTAATCAACCGGTTTTCGTGTGCCGTCAGACCCCAAGTCATCTAATTTAGAGTAACAATCATTGCCTGGCAAATAATTATCACAGATCACGCCAAACATGAGAAGGTATTCTTCGTTCCGTGAAATATATTTACACCCCTCTCAACAGCTGCCGCAGTACTGCCGCAATTTAGCCTAATTCCAAAGCCCTAGGCTCGGTCACGCCACTGTAAACGTAACTGCAGCGGACGTATTCAAAAGCTTGAGCATTATCTCTATAATTAAATCTAGTACCGATCCTCAATTTTCCGATTTATTTTTTGTTATTTACTCATACCTAGAACTATTTGTGTCAGTTTAGTGTGGTGCACAGGAAATTATTATTATAAGTATATCGTTTGTTTCCATTAAGGTTTGCTGAATACCGGTAGGCCATGTACAAAGATGTGCATTAGGGTGCCAATATTTTGGGGTTATCTCTAATTTCGTAAAGCGGTTGTGCTCAGAAGTTTGAGTAAACTTGAGTTACTACATATCTACTCATGTTTGAGTTGAGGGACGAAGCTGTCAAAAACTATGAAACTATGAAACTATGAAACTATGAAACTATGAAACTATGAAACTATGAAACTATGAAACTATGAAACTATGAAACTATGAAACTATGAAACTATGAAACTATGAAACTATGAAACTATGAAACTATGAAACTATGAAACTATGAAACTATGAAACTATGAAACTATGAAACTATGAAACTATGAAACTATGAAACTATGAAACTATGAAACTATGAAACTATGAAACTATGAAACTATGAAACTATGAAACTATGAAACTATGAAACTATGAAACTATGAAACTATGAAACTATGAAACTATGAAACTATGAAACTATGAAACTATGAAACTATGAAACTATGAAACTATGAAACTATGAAACTATGAAACTATGAAACTATGAAACTATGAAACTATGAAACTATGAAACTATGAAACTATGAAACTATGAAACTATGAAACTATGAAACTATGAAACTATGAAACTATGAAACTATGAAACTATGAAACTATGAAACTATGAAACTATGAAACTATGAAACTATGAAACTATGAAACTATGAAACTATGAAACTATGAAACTATGAAACTATGAAACTATGAAACTATGAAACTATGAAACTATGAAACTATGAAACTATGAAACTATGAAACTATGAAACTATGAAACTATGAAACTATGAAACTATGAAACTATGAAACTATGAAACTATGAAACTATGAAACTATGAAACTATGAAACTATGAAACTATGAAACTATGAAACTATGAAACTATGAAACTATGAAACTATGAAACTATGAAACTATGAAACTATGAAACTATGAAACTATGAAACTATGAAACTATGAAACTATGAAACTATGAAACTATGAAACTATGAAACTATGAAACTATGAAACTATGAAACTATGAAACTATGAAACTATGAAACTATGAAACTATGAAACTATGAAACTATGAAACTATGAAACTATGAAACTATGAAACTATGAAACTATGAAACTATGAAACTATGAAACTATGAAACTATGAAACTATGAAACTATGAAACTATGAAACTATGAAACTATGAAACTATGAAACTATGAAACTATGAAACTATGAAACTATGAAACTATGAAACTATGAAACTATGAAACTATGAAACTATGAAACTATGAAACTATGAAACTATGAAACTATGAAACTATGAAACTATGAAACTATGAAACTATGAAACTATGAAACTATGAAACTATGAAACTATGAAACTATGAAACTATGAAACTATGAAACTATGAAACTATGAAACTATGAAACTATGAAACTATGAAACTATGAAACTATGAAACTATGAAACTATGAAACTATGAAACTATGAAACTATGAAACTATGAAACTATGAAACTATGAAACTATGAAACTATGAAACTATGAAACTATGAAACTATAAAACTATGAAACCATGAAACTATGAAACTATGAAACTATGAAACTATGAAACTATGAAACTATGAAACTATGAAACTATGAAACTATGAAACTATGAAACTATGAAACTATGAAACTATGAAACTATGAAACTATGGAACTATGAAACTATGAAACTATGAAACTATGAAACTATGAAACTATGAAACTATGAAACTATGAAACTATGAAACTATGAAACTATGAAACTATGAAACTATGAAACTATGAAACTATGAAACTATGAATCTATGAAACTATGAAACTATGAAACTATGAAACTATGAAACTATGAAACTATGAAACTATGAAACTATGAATCTATGAAACTATGAAACTATGAAACTATGAAACTATGAAACTATGAAACTATGAAACTATGAAACTATGAAACTATGAAACTATGAAACTAAACTAACTAAGAAACCTTTCTTTAAATGATCTGGTTCCAACAGATCAGAGTCACACTTGTAGTAAACTGATTACTCATACTGACTTTGACTCATATCATCTTCCTGTAACATTCAAAATTTATAATGAAGCAATAATAATTCCAACTAGTTCTGTATTCAACTATTATGGAATTCAAATGCAGATCTCTATTGTGACATTGGAAATAATGAGAATTATTAAATGGTTTTGGGAAACTCTGCTGAAATCGATACAGCAACAGTTCATTTGAATCATCAAATAGTTGAAGACAGGAATCCTTCAGTCCGCAAAGCTCAATTTTCCTATCATCGATGGCAATCTTCATGAAATGTAGATTCATAGTTAAGGATTTACAAAAAGAAATTTAACATACCTTTACTTTTTTGCGAAATAAAAATTCTCTAAGGAAGTTGAATAAATTAAACCATATTCCGAAATTGAATAAATTAAACCATATTCCGAACCTTTACGAAAATTTTCTAAGATTTTTGAAAACCATCAGAAAACAATTCTAGCTTTCAAAGAATGGATTCAAATACTTCTTACAAACGGTAAAAAAGTTCAAATACTTGTGCAGCAATTCGAGAGAGTCCACAAATTTAAATTGAACGGTGTGACTCCTGATGAAATCGATGTCTTACGGAAATATTATCCTATTACAACTGAAATATTGCCACAAGATCAAATTAATTGAAATTAAATAAATCATATTTTGGGGACGGGTATAGCGTGATGGGATAGTCGATGCCATTCACGCAGCCCACCTGCGTTCGATTCCCAACCCCGCATATAGGGTCCGAAAACTTTTCTGGCCCGAACAGGCGAATGACCTTAAGGTTAAAACCTTTATATAATTGAAACAAAAAAAAGTCAATCATATTCATTAGGAAACTTAAAGACATTCAAGCTCCTGATAATGAAGGAGTCTTTAATATTCTTATTACAAATGTTCCATATGTTGCCTTGAGACTCCTGGTTGAAATTTTGAACAAGAGTTTTACATTAGCTTATTTAAAATTATACATTGTTTGTTATTGATTATAGTTTTGATCTCTAATTATCTAAAATATACACGATCTGTTTTAGTCGTAGAGCAGCATTAAGCTAGTGTCAGTTTTTTTATCAGCGTCTAACGATTTTTTTAAACTGAAATATATACCAGTTGTGCCAGTTAAAACAAGATCTCTGCAAAAAGTAGTCTGAACTATTGCGTCCTTCTTTTTGCTCTAACACCACGTTTCAAAACCTTTTGCTGTTTTGTCAATTGCAAGTTAGTGTCATATACATTTAGTGAAAAGAACATAGGTTTTGGGGTCCAATGGGAGATTGATAGTACCTATTATCTTTCTCCGGACAGGACCAACCTAGAGGCCGTGTGGAGTAGGGCGTCAAAAAAATGTAGCCAAGAGTAGATCCACTGGGTTCCTACTTTCATGTCGTGAAAGGCAACAATTGCAGGAGAATCGATTTTTCTATATTTACAATTTAGTATGTCTCGGGTTGGCGGTTCAATGCATAGGGCGCTGGTCTTACAAGCCAGTTGTCGTATGTTCGAGCCCCGACCTGGAAGGATTCTTAGTGTCAGTAGAATTCATAGTACTAGCCATGCAATGATTCTGTACACTAAGAATCGGCTGCGAAGTCTGTTGAAACAGAAAGGCCAAATTCCACAAAAGGAATGTAATGCCAAGACTTTACTTTACTTTGACTTTGCTATGTCTCGGGTTCTTCGAATCGTCAAGTCTGAATTCTTCTTGATTTAGACATCTTGGTTGTCTTTGATATTTTTAGTTGATAGATGATATCCAGATATGAGAATAGCACAAGTTCTAAATTTGTCTTGGAACTTTTGGAATGACAGTAGCTTCAGATGCGAGTAAAAAGTATGCGAAAATTATTGAATATAAACCACTAACCACACATGGGCAGAAAAGTCCCGGACCTAACAAAGAGAAAACGATTTTTTTGGTTCAAAATTAACTTCATTCATCAACGTAATCTTCATCAAGAACAAAGCAAACATTCCAGCACCGCTCTTACATTTCAATACCACTTTTGTAGAACGCATTATCTTTTGGTCTCAGTTTCATTGGAGCGAAATTTCTTACCGGCGAGCATTTTTTTCAGGTCGGCGAACAGCCGTAGTCGCTGGGAGCCACATCTGACGAATACGGTGGATGTAGGAGGAATTCGAAGTTCAATTCATATAGTTTTGCTTTTTTTATTGACTTGTGACACGGTGCGTTGTCTTGTTGAAACAATTTTTTTTTGCCATATGCGGTCGTTTCTTTGCAATTTCAGCCCCCAAACGCTCCAATAACGCTATATAATATTCACTGTTAATGGTATTTCCTTTCTCAAGATAGTCGATAAATATTACACCACGCACGTCCCAGAATACCGAGGCCACAACCTTTCCAGCCGATTGTTGTGCTTTCGGGTGCATTGAACCAGGTTGTTCAGTTGCTGTCCACTCAGATGACGATCGTTTTGGTTCCGAAATGAAGTGATGAATCCATGTTTCATCCATTGTCACATATCGACGCAAAAGTCCCGGTTTTTTACGTTTAAACATGACCAAACACTGCTCAGAATCATAAGCACGTTCTCGATTTTGGTTAACCGTATTGCTTACGCGGTCAAATGCTCAAGTAATATAAAACCAACACTTTCTTTTTATATTGGTATCTGGTAATTTCTGGTGTTACTGCCTCATTTGCACGTCCACTGCGTTCTGCGTCATCGGTGTCTCAATGACCACGTTTGAAGTCAGCAAACCATGCGTTATTTTATCATTACCATAGCACCTAAGTTTAGGACTAGTTGACATTCAATTGGAATAAGAACATATTTTTCTTTCGGCAACCGGCTGCCTAGAGATTGAGGAACAAAAAATATCAGTTTAAAAACCAAAGAAATTTACCAATTCACCGATTGCAAATCAGAATCCTATGGTGAATGAGCAGTCATTTTAAACTTTTGTGGATTGTTTGTATAAAATAATTGCCCTCGATATCGCGGGATATCGCCCCAGTCGGTTGGCTGTATTGTGAATACCGTGTTAAGGATATGAACTGTACCTGACATATGTCACTTCTAAATAGAGATATTACAGCAGAAAAAAATCGTCAAGTTAGACGTCGGACTGAATCGGTGTTTTAATGAATAATAAGTGTGCGGGTTACGAACATTGCGTGTAGGTTTTCTGCCCACTCCTTTGTAGGGGTATGAGGTGGGACCATCATCATCATCATCATCATCAATAATTAGATCTACCAAGACAAATCCTTATTATTTCCTCGCCCCACTAACACCACTTACTTTCTGGTGGAATCAGAATCAGA
This sequence comes from Malaya genurostris, assembly GCF_030247185.1. NCBI lineage: Eukaryota > Metazoa > Arthropoda > Insecta > Diptera > Culicidae > Malaya > Malaya genurostris. The sequence goes on along the minus strand of NC_080572.1, from coordinate 269,020,915 downwards.
ACAAATTGGCTCAAATGGCACGTTCCCCTTGATTTTTGGAGATTTGTGCCTCTTTATCATTTTATGCTCTTGGTCAACTTAGTTTACACGATGAGCATGATTTACTGCTCCCGAATATTATGCATTTGGTTCAATTGCAATTTCTACTGGTTTTTGATCAATCGCAGGAAACTCCCGGGCGGTGTACTGAGAAAAGCTACACTATACATTTAGTGAAGTTGAAGTTCAGGAAGGTACAGGGAGTGTAAATTCATTACTTTATTTTAAAAAAAGTTCCCATCGAATGCCTATTAAAGCTTACGGGGAACATGTTCTATCTGTAACGGCCTGCGACCATTGGTTTATACGATTCAAAAGTGGGGATTGCAGTGTGAAAGGCAAAGAACGCGTAGATCAACCAAAAAACTTGATGCTACCGAATTGTGAAAACTGTTGAATGCAAACAATACCCAAACTCAGAAACAAATGGCGAAAATGTTAAACATTAGTCATGAGAAAGATTCAGATGGTGGGAAAAAGGGTTCCTCATGAGCCGAATAATAGATAGCAAGAAAAACTAAAATTGAATAGCAAAATTATGCATTTTCGACTCGAAACAATAGGGTTTCCAGCACCGGATTATGACGGAAGATGAATAAAAGATTTATTTTGAGAAATCCAGGCGTACAGAATTTTTGGTCACCCTAGGTCCATTTGCGACACCGCACACAAAGCTGTTTAAAACGTCATTTCTGGTGAAAAGTTTTGCCCAATGATCTCACCACTAGGTGGATTAAAATAGATTTTCTTTTTTTGACAGCGTTTTTGTTGATAGTTTCTGAGTAACATCGATTTGAGCGATTTAGTATTTTATATTTACGTCAAACAAACTAAGGTAAAATAATAAATCGTTTAAAACCATTACTGTTAGATTTTCCGTAACAATCTGCTTTTGTTAGGTAAGGGCAGACTATCAAACAGGCTTCATGGGGTCTTTCGCTGACGATAGCCAGCCAGGGACTGGCACAGTAGAGAAAGCAACAGTGATTATAAATATACTCTCCCAGTGCTTGAGTGGAAAAATAGGTATAGAGCAAGAAAACTAGTGTTTGTTGTTCGATGAACAAAGAAGATGTTTGGATATGTTTGTGATTTGTGTGAATGCGATTACGGTACTATGATATGTAACTGTCCCGCATTGACGCAACTACATATCCGGGTTTTTGGTTCTCCATACATGGTTGAGTCTGTGTATGCAGAACTAAACTTAAACGATATTCGATCGTTTCTCACCTAATGTGGTAAAAAGCTATATTCAGAGGGTTCCATCGTTCTTTCTGGAGTGAATGAATCCTTTCTGTGTTGACCTTAAATAGGGTTTAGCAGATTGTTTGGCATCGTCGATGTTGAACAGTCGTTCGCACCGCACGCGTATAGCTCTTGGCTCCTGGAAATTTTTTCAGGCTACCTAGAGTTTCATTGATTCAAGGCTTCAGTCTTTTTCAAGGCTACCTGAATCACTAATTTCTCAAGGCTATACAAAGAATGATATTTTAATATAATCTGTCTTTTTTAAGTCTAAGAAACTAATCAGCCTTTTTCAAGGCTTGCTATTCAAAGAACTACTTTTCGAACTAATCAGTCTTTATTAAGACTACCACAAAATAAGTCTTTATCAAGACTTTTCCAAACTAGGAGTCTAATCGAAGACTAATTTAGCCTAGTTAATTTAATTTCAAATTTCATTCATTTCAAAAATGCCTGTGTCCAACCGGAAAGGCAACAAGCCTAAGGCTAAAAATAATTCGATACGGAATAAATCACAATCCGTTATTCAACATTTTTCTAATAACATTCACGATCTTATAGAATCTTAATGTAAAAATAAAAGACAACGGACGGATTTCCCTTCCGTTGATTGTGTGCCGTCTAACAATATTTACGAGATTCTTCCTGAATCCGATTGTAGCGACATAGAAGAAAATTCTTCAAAAATTCCCAAAATGGACGCTTGTCGTTCTGGGAAGAAACATCAATCTATGCCACCAGTGACGGTGATGATTTCCGACTTCAAAGCATTCCGTACTGAGCTTTCTACTGTTCTCCCGGAAGTAAAAGTCTCATTTCAAATCGGACGAAGAGGAGAATGTCGAGTCTTGGTTGATGGATTGGAAGATTACGAACGTCTTATTCGATATTTGTCCGAGAAACTTCATAAATTTTATTCATATGATATAAAATCAGACAGACCCTTCAAGGCTGTCTTGAAAGGCTTATCAAATGATCAAAGTACTGATGAAATTAAAAATGAACTAAAAGAATTGCTTGGTTCTGCCCCTTCCCAAGTAATACTTATGAAATAAAGAGCGAATGGTACTTCTAAACCACGCTCTGGAATTTCCCATGAACTTAACCTAATACACTTCAATCGAAGTGATGTAAACAATTTGAAAACTTTAGAAAAAGTACGTTTCATTTCCCACATTAAAATTCATTGGGTACATTATAAACGGCATAATCGTATTGCAAACTTAACGCAATGTCGTCGTTGCCAAGGCTTCGGTCATGGAACCAAAAATTGTCATATGGATATACGGTGTTTGAATTGTGGTAAATCGCATTCGAAAGACGTTTGTCCAATGAATGAAACCACTGATAAATTTTCATGTTCAAATTGCGATGGAAATCATAAAACCAATTATTTGAAATGTCCTATCAGTGAAAAAATTTTAAACGCTCGTTCGCTTAAACAACACGTCAAATCAACGACCATAAATTTACAGAACATATCTGAATATCAAAAAACCGTTACAAATGCCACGCCTAATTCTTCTAAGGCACTTATTTCTTCGAATTTAAAACAAAAAACCCGTCTTCTAACGAAAACAATTTATTGACAGGTAGATCGACCTCGTCATCATCTTCTTCTAATGTCAGTTACGCTAGTGTAACTGGTAGAAATCTACCACTTAATTCTTCTAATGTAAATAATCCAAACACAAGAACGCCTTGCAGTTCATCTTCTAACGAAAACAATTTATTAATAGGTTGATCGGCCAAATCATCTTTTTCTAATGGCAGTCTACCTACCAATATTCCTCCAATGCCATTCGCTTCTTTAAATTCGATTTAGGTGATATACCTGAAAATTAAATGATCTACCTACAAGATCAACTTTTTCAAATGATCATCCGAATGAATTCGATTTTATCACTTTTTGAAGCATTTCAAATTTCAATTTTCTTTCGAGGATGCAGATCGATTTTTTTCTTTATATTTTGTGCTGTTTTCCCACCTCAACTACTTCACAATTCCCTTCCATGTTCCTTTAATCCTTCCTTTCCTATCAGGAAATTGATGAGCAGCCAAGGAAAGGCACAAGATTCCAAATAACTAGGGAAACATGCAACTTGAGCCAATTAGTTCTGATTATTGCATCCTGATTCCTGATATAGGGTACCGGTCGTTAGATGGCTAGGATTTAGACCATGTTCGATGTACGCTTACCAAACCCAGTCTTGTGGTAGAGCCGTGTCTACCACAGCTGGTGGAAATGGTAACGCACGGATTGTATAAGAACGCAGGTTCGAGTCCATCTTTTCTGTGAGTTTCTCTTTCATTTGGCTTCTCCAGTATCGATTGGAAGAATGTACATGCATAGATACAACCGCCCTCTTTGAAAATCAGTCATCAGTTCAAAATTGATGGTTTGTCATATTGAAGACATGTGCCTTGTTTTATCCAAAATCAGATTATGGATGACAATTGCATGACTCTAAATTTCCGATTGTTGATTAAAGTCTGGTTGATGAAAACCACTTGGTAAAACATAGCCTAGGCGAACGATTTATATCCAAAGCATCCAACCGATAACCTCAAGTACTGAAATGGATTAGATATCATCTTGTGACCTAAAAGCACACGAGCACTCTCGAGAAGCAGTGCCATGTGTGTGTAAATAGGAAGAGAAATAGACCACGGCGGAAGAGCACTGTGAAAATGGCAGCGATCAAGTGGCGCCTACGGAAATAAATAAATACAATAAACAAGCCAGGAATGTGAAAAACACATATACGAGTGGCACCGTAGCACTCCTCGATGGTGTGAGGAACCCATCAGGCGGACTTGAAATACGCCATAAATTTCAAAAGTTCGTTACGGAAAAGCTCGCGTTTTGTGAATGAAACTGTCCTGAGGCTGCATGCGTGCGGATCTTGTGAGTATCAACTCATCGGTCCTGGAAAAAGATGAAAAATATGTGGGCGCCAGTGATTCGTTGTACCGGCAAATTAGATTGAAAAAGCCCAGAGATAACAGTTATCAAATTTATTGCCGAATGAACAACGATGTTTGCAGGACGGAAGCAACGATATAATTTTCCGTGGGCTAATAAATTATTTTTGAATTGTTGCGCTGTACACACTTGCTGGTTGATTATTTTTGGACAGGCACTTTTTTTCTCGTTCCGTCCAAACAAGTTTTTCTTTGGTGGAATGATGTACGGCGGAAATGAAAATCGTTCATCAACATAGTACCACCCCATGCTGTGAGTAAGAACAACAGCTCATTGCAGCATAAAAGAGTCGTCTTTTTCTTTAAATCTTTCCATATTAAAACATTTCAAGTTTAACTAACATGATATGATATAATGAAATCTTTTTGGCTATCATAACATGATGCGTTCATTTTCCGTGATTTGCTTCAGTTCAACACGAAACAGTATCAAAAATTGAAAACCCAAGAAACGTACGACCTTGGTCCCAACTTGTAGCAACAAAGTCTTATCTTGCCTTGTACTGCCGATTACAGGTGGGTAATAAAAGATTACGGTGAGTACGTGGTTGATGAAGAACTTTATAGACAAACGAGCTGAGAATGGTACGTTGCATTGCAAAGTAGCAAATAAAACTGTACCCTGGATAAAAAATGCAAGTGCTTATAGATTTCTATAAAGACCAAGAGTTCGGAGTGGAAACCGGCGATCTAAAAGTTTTTCGGGAAAAAGATTGAAGAAAACTGTTAAATCGTCGTAATGAGATAAAAGTTAGTCTTCATTGATTTCAGGGTGGCCATTTCCCATTTCAACTATTCAGTTAGCTATGAAGGTTAGCTAAATGCAGTTCTGTATTAAATTGGTACTGGTCAATGGAATCTCAGGGTACACTTGATAGAGCTGTGTCGACCAAACTGATTTAATTATTGATGATTAGTTGGATCTATCTGAAGCTAATTGTGCTTTCGTTTGGAACAGGTCATTCAGCATTCAGCTATCAATTTTAAACATGCTAGCAACTTAATTGGAACAATTATTAAACAATTTTGAAACAAAACTGTGTTAAAATGCCATAGGTCCTGAACCGAATTAAAACAAATTTGAAACAATTCTGTAACAAATTTGGAACAGCAAGTTTATTTTAATGGGTATAAATAATATATGTTATATATGACCTTGAAATAAACTGAAATAAAATATAAAACAAAGTTGAAATATGTAACGAAATTTAAACCACTTTGAAACATGTTTGATATAAATTAATTCATTATTTTTACGTTTCGTCTTTGACTCATCAGTGCAGAGCAGTTCAAATTGAACTGCTTAGTGCTAAACTCGGCAGTTCAATTTGAACCGCTAAGCAGACGTAAAGTTTCTGCTACTTACAGAACACTTTTTGTTTTGCAACCAAGTGCAATGTCTTTTCTGACGTGCCGAACGAAAACGTGTTTTCGACTATTTCTGGCCGATACAGGTATGGTCATTTAGGGGTTAGCCAAATTTTGTGCTAGGGCACATAACCGTTTTCATTATTTTTACGTTTCGTCTTTGACTCATCAGTGCAGAGCAGTTCAAATTGAACTGCTTAGTGCTAAACTCGGCAGTTCAATTTGAACCGCTAAGCAGACGTAAAGTTTCTGCTACTTACAGAACACTTTTTGTTTTGCAACCAAGTGCAATGTCTTTTCTGACGTGCCGAACGAAAACGTGTTTTCGACTATTTCTGGCCGATACAGGTATGGTCATTTAGGGGTTAGCCAAATTTTGTGCTAGGGCACATAACCGTTTTCATTATTTTTACGTTTCGTCTTTGACTCATCAGTGCAGAGCAGTTCAAATTGAACTGCTTAGTGCTAAACTCGGCAGTTCAATTTGAACCGCTAAGCAGACGTAAAGTTTCTGCTACTTACAGAACACTTTTTGTTTTGCAACCAAGTGCAATGTCTTTTCTGACGTGCCGAACGAAAACGTGTTTTCGACTATTTCTGGCCGATACAGGTATGGTCATTTAGGGGTTAGCCAAATTTTGTGCTAGGGCACATAACCGTTTTCATTATTTTTACGTTTCGTCTTTGACTCATCAGTGCAGAGCAGTTCAAATTGAACTGCTTAGTGCTAAACTCGGCAGTTCAATTTGAACCGCTAAGCAGACGTAAAGTTTCTGCTACTTACAGAACACTTTTTGTTTTGCAACCAAGTGCAATGTCTTTTCTGACGTGCCGAACGAAAACGTGTTTTCGACTATTTCTGGCCGATACAGGTATGGTCATTTAGGGGTTAGCCAAATTTTGTGCTAGGGCACATAACCGTTTTCATTATTTTTACGTTTCGTCTTTGACTCATCAGTGCAGAGCAGTTCAAATTGAACTGCTTAGTGCTAAACTCGGCAGTTCAATTTGAACCGCTAAGCAGACGTAAAGTTTCTGCTACTTACAGAACACTTTTTGTTTTGCAACCAAGTGCAATGTCTTTTCTGACGTGCCGAACGAAAACGTGTTTTCGACTATTTCTGGCCGATACAGGTATGGTCATTTAGGGGTTAGCCAAATTTTGTGCTAGGGCACATAACCGTTTTCATTATTTTTACGTTTCGTCTTTGACTCATCAGTGCAGAGCAGTTCAAATTGAACTGCTTAGTGCTAAACTCGGCAGTTCAATTTGAACCGCTAAGCAGACGTAAAGTTTCTGCTACTTACAGAACACTTTTTGTTTTGCAACCAAGTGCAATGTCTTTTCTGACGTGCCGAACGAAAACGTGTTTTCGACTATTTCTGGCCGATACAGGTATGGTCATTTAGGGGTTAGCCAAATTTTGTGCTAGGGCACATAACCGTTTTCATTATTTTTACGTTTCGTCTTTGACTCATCAGTGCAGAGCAGTTCAAATTGAACTGCTTAGTGCTAAACTCGGCAGTTCAATTTGAACCGCTAAGCAGACGTAAAGTTTCTGCTACTTACAGAACACTTTTTGTTTTGCAACCAAGTGCAATGTCTTTTCTGACGTGCCGAACGAAAACGTGTTTTCGACTATTTCTGGCCGATACAGGTATGGTCATTTAGGGGTTAGCCAAATTTTGAAAAGACATTGCACTTGGTTGCAAAACAAAAAGTGTTCTGTAAGTAGCAGAAACTTTACGTCTGCTTAGCGGTTCAAATTGAACTGCCGAGTTTAGCACTAAGCAGTTCAATTTGAACTGCTCTGCACTGATGAGTCAAAGACGAAACGTAAAAATAATGAAAACGGTTATGTGCCCTAGCACAAAATTTGGCTAACCCCTAAATGACCATACCTGTATCGGCCAGAAATAGTCGAAAACACGTTTTCGTTCGGCACGTCAGAAAAGACATTGCACTTGGTTGCAAAACAAAAAGTGTTCTGTAAGTAGCAGAAACTTTACGTCTGCTTAGCGGTTCAAATTGAACTGCCGAGTTTAGCACTAAGCAGTTCAATTTGAACTGCTCTGCACTGATGAGTCAAAGACGAAACGTAAAAATAATGAAAACGGTTATGTGCCCTAGCACAAAATTTGGCTAACCCCTAAATGACCATACCTGTATCGGCCAGAAATAGTCGAAAACACGTTTTCGTTCGGCACGTCAGAAAAGACATTGCACTTGGTTGCAAAACAAAAAGTGTTCTGTAAGTAGCAGAAACTTTACGTCTGCTTAGCGGTTCAAATTGAACTGCCGAGTTTAGCACTAAGCAGTTCAATTTGAACTGCTCTGCACTGATGAGTCAAAGACGAAACGTAAAAATAATGAAAACGGTTATGTGCCCTAGCACAAAATTTGGCTAACCCCTAAATGACCATACCTGTATCGGCCAGAAATAGTCGAAAACACGTTTTCGTTCGGCACGTCAGAAAAGACATTGCACTTGGTTGCAAAACAAAAAGTGTTCTGTAAGTAGCAGAAACTTTACGTCTGCTTAGCGGTTCAAATTGAACTGCCGAGTTTAGCACTAAGCAGTTCAATTTGAACTGCTCTGCACTGATGAGTCAAAGACGAAACGTAAAAATAATGAAAACGGTTATGTGCCCTAGCACAAAATTTGGCTAACCCCTAAATGACCATACCTGTATCGGCCAGAAATAGTCGAAAACACGTTTTCGTTCGGCACGTCAGAAAAGACATTGCACTTGGTTGCAAAACAAAAAGTGTTCTGTAAGTAGCAGAAACTTTACGTCTGCTTAGCGGTTCAAATTGAACTGCCGAGTTTAGCACTAAGCAGTTCAATTTGAACTGCTCTGCACTGATGAGTCAAAGACGAAACGTAAAAATAATGAAAACGGTTATGTGCCCTAGCACAAAATTTGGCTAACCCCTAAATGACCATACCTGTATCGGCCAGAAATAGTCGAAAACACGTTTTCGTTCGGCACGTCAGAAAAGACATTGCACTTGGTTGCAAAACAAAAAGTGTTCTGTAAGTAGCAGAAACTTTACGTCTGCTTAGCGGTTCAAATTGAACTGCCGAGTTTAGCACTAAGCAGTTCAATTTGAACTGCTCTGCACTGATGAGTCAAAGACGAAACGTAAAAATAATGAAAACGGTTATGTGCCCTAGCACAAAATTTATCTAACCCCTAAATGATAAATTAATTGTTAATTTAACAAAAACTAGAAATCCACCTAAAAGGGATTTGTTACGAAATGGAAACAAAATCAAAACAGTTCTGAAACGAATCAATGATTAGTTTGACACAATTCCTTAACATAATTAAAATAAATTCTAACCTTTTTTGCAATATGAGCGAAAAAGCAGCAATTGTGCCAATAATGAACATTTACTGTGAACGAGTCATGATTTTTGCCTTTCTCATATAGAAAAGCTATGCAATGTGAAACCAGACATTTGAACGGAGAGCCGAGTGTCATATATCATTCGACTCAGTTCGTCGAGATCACAAAATATGTATACTGGAGATGGTCGGGTTTCATGGAACAGAACAGTCAGGTTCGGGTCGGGAACGGATTAAAATATACATCCAAACCTCCGTTTACGAACACTTTTTATACGTAACCTCTTTGTACGTACCTCTTTTTACGAACCAAATCCCAAATAACGTAAACTTTTTTTACGAACCAAATCCCAAATAACGTAAACTTTTTTTACGAACCTACTTCGTAAAAAGAGGTTTTGTCATTCATCGAAAGCGATTTCCGACTCCATGGAAACTACTACAATATAGGTATTTTTGGAAAGGGTTTAAAGAGTAGATTCCGGAAAATGATGTTTGAGGTATTTTGGAAATCCAAGATGGCGACTTCCGGTTGATTGATATTCCTTGAAAACCAATACAATATGGGTATTTTCGGAACGGAATTGATGAGTAGATGTCAGAAAACGATGTTTGAGGTAGCTTTGAAATTCAAGATGGCGACTTCCGGTTTGTTGATATTCTTTGAAAACCTATATAATATGGGTATTTCCGGGACGGGGTTAATGAGTAGATGTCGGAAAATGATGTTTGAGGTGGTTCTGAAATCCAAGATGTCGACTTCCGGTTTATCGATATTCCTTAAAAACCCTTGCAATATGGGTATTTTCGGAACGGAATTGATGAGTAGATGTCGGAAAACTATGTTTGAAGTGGTTCTCAAATCCAAGATGACGACTTCCGGTGTGTTGATATTCCTTAAAAACCCATACAATATGGATATTTTCGGAACGGAATTGATGAGTAGATGTCAGAAAACGATGTTTGAGGTAGTTTTGAAATTCAAGATGGCGACTTCCGATTTGCTAATATTCCTCGAAAACCCTTACAATATGGGTATTTTCGGAACGGTATAGTGTTTTAAAGGAATAAAGAGTTAAAGGAAAATGGCAAAAACTTTCAAAAGATAATAATCAACCGGAAGTCACTGTTTTGCATTTCAAGACCACCTCAAATATAATTTTCCGACGTCTACTTTTAAATCTCTTTCCGAAAGTACCCATATTATAAGGGTTTTCAAGGAATATCTAGAAACCGGAAGTTGCCATCTTGGAACTAAGAACCACCTCAAACATTGTTTTCTGACATCTACTCATCAATCCCGTTCTGAAAATACCCATTATGTAAGGGTTTTCAAGGAATGTCAAGAAACCGGATGACACCATATTGGATGTCAGAACCACCTCAAACTTCATTTTCTGATATCTTCTCATCAATCCCGTTCCGAAAATATTCATATTGTATGAGTTTTCAAGGAATATCAACAAACCGGAAGTAGCCATCTTGGATTTCAGAACCACTTCAAACATCATTTTCCGACATCTACTCATTAACCCCGTTTCGAAAATACCCATATTGTAAGGGTTTTCAAGGAATATTAGCAAATCGGAAGTCGCCATCTTGAATTTCAAAACTACCTCAAACATCGTTTTCTGACATCTACTCATCAATTCCGTTCCGAAGATACCCATATTGTTAGGGGTTTTAGGCAATCTCAATAAACCGGAAGCCGCCATCTTGGATTTTGAAACGATCCCAAACATCATTTTCTTGCACTTACTCTTCACATCCGTTCCGAAAATAAACATATGATGCGCGGTTTCCATAATAATCACACAAAACTTTTTTTACGAAGTAAATTCCAAATAACGTAAACTTTTTTTACGAACCAAATCCCAAATAACGTAAACTTTTTTTACGAACTACCTCTTTTTACGAACCCCCGTTTAGTTCGTAAATGGAGGTTTCGGTGTATAATTTCGAGTTTTTTTTATTTCGGGACTTTTTTGGGTTCGGGTTTGAAAAAATGCCTGCCCGTCGATCTCAATTGTGTGTGTGTGTGTGTGTGTGTGTGTGTGTGTGTGTGTGTGTGTGTGTGTGTGTGTGTGTGTGTGTGTGTGTGTGTGTGTGTGTGTGTGTGTGTGTGTGTGTGTGTGTGTGTGTGTGTGTGTGTGTGTGTGTGTGTGTGTGTGTGTGTGTGTGTGTGTGTGTGTGTGTGTGTGTGTGTGTGTGTGTGTGTGTGTGTGTGTGTGTGTGTGTGTGTGTGTGTGTGTGTGTGTGTGTGTGTGTGTGTGTGTGTGTGTGTGTGTGTGTGTGTGTGCGTGCGTGTGTATGTAACAAATAATATCACTAGATTTTCTCAGAGATGGCTGAACTGATTTTTATTAACTTTAATTAAAATGAAAGGTCTTATGGTCCCATAGCTCGCTATCGAAATTTATCTTCATCCGAGGTAATATGTGCAAATCTAAAAGAAAATGTACACTCAATTTTTTCGGAAATTTTTTACAGATCCGACTTCCAGTTTTGGTATTATAATGCGATTAGTAAAATTTTTCAATTTCATGAGTATTTTTTCACAAGCGATGGCGAAACGACATGCACATTTTTATAAAACTTACTTACTGCTGAATTCATCTAGTTGGTGGATCTTATTCGTTAGTGGGTATATAAACCTACTTTGGGACTGCTAGTCCCCGGTTTCCGCTACCGCAAGCACCGGTAATAGTGAAGAAAGGCTCCAAAACCGGAACTCACTTCGATTTCTTAGCAACGGTTAAACCGGTTTTCACAATTGAAGCTCTCATTGCCTTAAAGATACTGTGCAATTTCATCCAGATCCGACTTCCGGTTCCGAAATTATAGGGCGATGATTTACAATGGGGTGCCTTTTCAAAATTTACCCTCTGAGAGAGCGATAAGTTTTTGATCGTGAATATCTCTTGTTGTATCTAACGAATCAACATAATTTTTGCTACATGCCATCGGAAATATGATCACAATTTTATGATAAAATTTTCAGTTGTGTGACATAATCTCAAATAATTCAAAATTAAACTTTTCTGAAATGTTCGGTATAAACGAGTATTAAAGAAGATAATTCGCGCGTTTGCCTTTCTCGTATTTTTAAAGCTCATAGCTCAGTGATCTGTGAAAGGATTTATATAATCCAATTACCAATAGAATCGAAATTTTTCAACTTAAGCGTGTTAAGAAAAAGCATTGAAGTATTTCTATAGTACACTATCAAAAAACCTGTCTCATTTGACCCATGTCAACACCAGCCAATCAGAACGCGTTCTGAAGAAGAGAACAAAATATCTTCTGCTGTACAACAAATCGTTCGAGAAAAACGTTCCGTACAGTGCTTAATATCGCAGTGAGTACCACAATTTGGTCCTTCTGAAAGGCAGGAATGAATCCCGTACAGCATGCTGATAGTTTGCTTCAATGAATTATGCGAAGCCGAAATGAAATAAAGAAATAAATGAAAGCTACAAACGAAATCACGTAAAAAGAAACCTCTTAACAAAAATTGGATCAGTTTGGATTCTATCGTCAATGTGAGCAGCTGTATTGTGTGTCGTTTGCAATGCTAGTTTCGCTTCCGACAAGAGCGATTACGTCACAGCTGCTAGTCGTTTGCGTTGGTGAAAAAACAACGAAAATGGGACAACGGTAAAGAGCATCACACAAAATCAACCGTTCTAATGGCTCTAAAAGTTCTCTTAAGAACTATTCGGATTTCTTCTTCGCAAATAGAAGGTAAATATCCTCAGTTTAGTGCAAATCTAGGACAGTTGGATTAGATTTGTGCACTTTACGCTGTATGAAATTCACAGCAATCGAGATCAGGTGAAGCCTTCTTTGTTTTTGCGAAAAATGTGAAAAAGGAGAATGCGTACATAATTAATACAATTGATCAACTAATTGATATTCGGAAGTGTTAAGGAACATGTCAGCTGTTTTCGTATTCACGGCATCCAGCTATTACTCCGACATTACCCACCCACCTTTTATTCGTTCTACTATCCAGCAAGTAGAAAAAAAACTAAAATTCTCCGACAATCGAATCATCATTTTACAGTTAACTCAAGTTTAAATATAAAACAGATATAAATGATACAAAAAATAATTTTCCCTCCAATCCGATTAATTATTAATATAGACACAATTGATCAACCGGCGAATTAAAGAGAGATCGCCTGGTAGGGCAAATGTGCAATAAGTTTTTGTGTGCGAAATTCTACCACAGGGGATCAACTAAAATGTGAACAACATCGGTCGAGCACAGTCAGATCAAATACCAAGTTCTTTTCTACTGGGAAGTCTTCTGAGTTGTGTATCACCACATCAACAGTAGTTCAGTTGGCAGAACGATTTCCAAGTACGATTCGATTTGTAACTGTCTCTGAGAGCTTGTGACGATAGTTTTTCGATTTCGTTTTCTTTTCTTTTTTTGATTTTATCAGTCATAATTTAAGTCGGTCTTTTCGTTGAGTAACAGAGAAAAGTTCTGCCTTAGATGTGTTTTCTTGTAGTGTATGTGTGACAACACTGTGAATTTTTTTCAGGAGCTTGCCCAAAAGTAATTTTTCGAGTCATTTATGGTTTTGGTTTTACTTGTGTAAGAGACATAAATGAAAACATTTGAACTCAAACAGTTTATTTGCGACCCACAAGGTTCCACGGAGAAAATAATGACAAAAATTAATGATTTATTAATTTTAGTTTGTTTGACGTAAGCCCGATGTCCAGCCAGCGACTGGCACCAGTAAAGAAGGTGACAAGCGATTATGAATACACTCTCTTACTCAGTGCTTGAGCGGAAAAATAGGTATAAAGCAGGGAGACTAATGTTTGATGGACAGAGAAAAAGTTTGGATGTATGGTATCGGCCGGATGACGACCAGGATGTAGACCATGTTCTACCATGTAACAAGGTTCAGATTGGCGAAATGGTAGCGCGTATGCACGGAATGCATAAGAACGCAGGTTCGAGTCCTGTTTCTGAGCGTTTTTCATTCATTTGGCTTCTCCAATATATGTTTCACTCAGTGTTTGCAAAAAAAACTAACTATTAAGTTGTAAGGATAAAAATATGAATGATTGTTAGTATTACTTTTGTTAGTATTTGGTTCTATGATTGTTAGGAAAACTCGCAAGTCCTCTCACTCAAATAATAATTAAGCGATATCTAGATCTGTATTCTGATCCTGAGCACTGGATCTGGATATCGAACTAGGTTTCTGAATCAGAACACTGAATCTGAACATGGATTCTGAACTGAGATTCTTTATCCAGATATGGAATAACTTGAAGCAGAACTCAGTACTTGGATTCGGAATATAGATCTGGATTCTAGACCTGGACCGAGATTGTGAACCTGAACCTGAATTCGAAACATGGGCTTGGACTTGGATCTTGGAACTTTTGACAGAGTTTATGAAACTAAACTTTGAACCTAGACTGTGGACGTGAGTTCTGCGTCTGGATTCTGAACCTGAGTTCTCTAGAATTCCTCAATTCTAAACTTAAACCTGACTTATTGACAGAGATTCTAAACCTAGATCAGGACTCTGAACCCCAGGGCCCGACCAGCTTTCTAGATCTGAAACACTGAATCTGGACATGCATTTTTAACCAGTATTCTGACAGAAAAGTTCTGAACCTGAAACAGAAATCTGCACTTGAATTTTAAAAGCTGAGGACAGTATGTCGCGTTTAACCACGTGGTTCGCTCTGCGTATTACATTTCCCTCCATGCTCTCTCGTAAATGTGCAAAATGACTCTGGACTCTCGTAAATGTGCAAAATTACTCGGGTGGTTTGACTACATAACATAACATACAATAAAGCTACCGCTTGTTTGGCAGCCTTGCTGAGCCGATTTGATTTCTCTCTCATGTTTCGTTACGTTACCAGGAAACTGAAGCAGAAAAAAATCACGGCGCCATAGAAATCGACTTACCTTCACAAAAATAACATTCACTTTATTTTTATCGAGACAACACCTTTGTTTTCATACACTAATCGCATCTAAATTAAATTATCTAGACATTGCCAGGATAGATTTTTGATCCACGCTTTTGAAGGCGAGGTATTCTATGAACAAGTTGAAAGACGGTGTTTTCAGCTATGCACTTCCTCCTTCAGAAAAAAAACTTTCTCGACCGCTAAAGTCAATGAATCATTCTGAAATTTTCACAGAATAATCTAAACTAATTTTCTAAGAGATTGTGAGTTGGGTTTTCGATATTCATCACCGTTTCTGAGAAAATCAGATTTGAAGCGTGAAAATAGCTCTCTAAAACGCCCTAAAACACACTGGCCTCAGCCCTTAGGCATGGATTCGGATTCTAGACCTGAACCTAGTTTCTTGACTTGAACTACTGATGTAGATTTTTAGTCTAAATCTGGAGTAGGACTCTGGACCTGGATTCAGTATTCTAAACAAGAATTTTTACACTGATAGTTTGAAATGCACCAGAATCGTGAACCTGGAACTTGGCCCTGATTTTGGATTCCGAACCTGCACCTGGATTCAGGAGCAGAACTTTGGGTTTGGATTCTAGCTCCAAATTTTGTAGCCTGACTAGGACTGAGTTCTGAGTTCTGTACCTGCATTCTGGATAAAGACTCTGACCTTGGATCTGTATTATGATTCTGAACCATTGTTCTCTGCTTGGATTTAGAACCTAGACCTGAATGGAGTAACTTGACCTAAACTCTAAATATGAATTTAGAATATGAGTGCAGAATCTGAATTCTGAGCGCAAATTCGGTACTCCGATTCTGGACCAGAATTCTTCATAGAGTTTTTACCTTAACCTGGGTTCTGTAAAATAATTTTCAACCTGGACTTCCAGAATCCTGATCCCGGATTTGGATTCAGGACCGGAACTACTAACAGAGTTTTGGAACCTGAAACTAGATCCTGAACCTTGGCTCTTAACCTGAATTCTGGACCTAGTTTTAGAACATGGACCTGGATTCCTGAGTGGAAATCGGAATTCGAGTTCTTGGCCTGAATTTTGTAGACCTGAACTCCTGACAGGGATTAATAGATTTCCATGACCTGAATTCTGAGCATGGATCTGGACTTTAGTTTTGGACATGAATTCTAATCCCAAATGTAGATTCTGAAGCAGAATTCCTGGAGAAATTTTGTATCAGAACCTAAATTCCGGGAAGCAGGATTCTGGACCCTAATTCTGGATTTTAGCAAGATTAAGGACTCGAATTCTGAAAATTCAATAGAGATCCGAGGCATCCATCTGAATCTTGAATGTGGACCTGGATTCTAATTCTAAAATCTGAATATGTACCTAAATTTCCTTTATTTTGTATTTTGTATGAATTTAATTCACTCATTCTCATTTGACCAATTTTTGACCGTAACACCACTTAAGCATTCATCTTCTCACTTTCATTTTATTGCTCATAAATCTCACAAGAATTCAATGATTTACTTATAACATTATTCTTAGAGCTAATAAATTGATTTGATTGTGGATTGTATTTTGCGATGATATAATGAAAAGTTTTCCACATCTACTTTGGGCCTATCTCAGAAAGATTTTTTTTAAACTAGCGAAGCCCACAATTTGCGACTGTTGTCAATTTTGAGTTTACTACCCATTAAAAATGAGCTAGAGCCCACCAGTGGGCTGTAGAGACGACCACTTTGGGGATCACTGCTCTATCACAAGCAACATGCAAAACATGGTTTAATATTGATGTGAGAAATGAAGAACGTGGAGGACCATCAAAAAAGTTTGAAGATGCCGAATTGCAAACAATATTCGATTTAGATGACACTTTTAGTCAAAAACGAATGGCAGCAATGTTAAGTGTTACATAACAAACAATTTCTGACCGTTTAAAAGCAAACGAATAGCAGAAATCCAAAAGTGTGGAAAATGGGTGCCACATGAATTGATTGAAAGACAGATGGAAAACCGACCGAATTTTGCTTCAAAAACATGAAAGAAAATCTGTTTTGCACCGAATTGTTGCTGGCGATGAATAATGGATTTATTTTAAGAACTCAAAACGCAAAAAATCGTGGGTAATCAGGGAAAACCATCAACGTCGACAGCACAACCAGATCGATTCGGCTCTGTGTTTGGAGGGATCGCAAAGGTGTGGCGCATAATTCAAAAACCTGGTAAAACTGTTAATAATAAATTATATCGCTGCTGACAATCCGTGTATTTTTCATTGATACTAGGAACTACATCATTTGTTTCCGCAACATCAATTATATCATCAAACGGTACGTAGTTGTATAATCTATTGCCATCTGAGTCGTGCATTATTCGTGAATCACTTGGACCTCGGACTTAAATTCTGCGAACATGCTTTATAAAAAATTTGTTTATCGAAACGCAACTCAGCAATAAGAAATCCTAGCCCACGGATGATCCAAGTTTGTACATCAGTCGGGGCCGAATAAACAATAAAATAAATAAATAAATAAATAAATTGTTCCGTCAGGATCTGTATTGTTCAAGAATATTAAAATTCGAATGCTTCGTTCCCACCTTACCAGTTAGTACAGACTAAATTCAAATGAGTTGTTTTCCTATTCAAATATTCAGTCATTCCTCGTTTCACACAACCATTGCATGTATAAACTTGATAACTGCTGACAATAAAATTGACACGCTGTTAACCCACCAGAAAACAAAATCATTACAAAGCTAATTACAACTAATCGTTACTGACTTCTACATTTCTCTCGACTTCGCGAGATCAACAAATATGTATTAAAAAAAAAGAAATATTGTGGAGGCGTATTCACAATTACTCGGCATGGTGCCTCGAATCACGCTCCTCCAGCATCGTATCCCGCTTGTATAGAAGTTCTGTGCAAATAAATGTCTCTATTCATTAATGCGATACAAAGGCACAATTTCAGGTAAGTATGCCCAAAAAACAAAAAAGAAAACGAAGGGTTGTTTGATACTTACTTGTCTTTGTAGCATGTAGCTGAACTCGGAAACGGTGTTTTTCTTATTTCCACCATCCATGCTTTGTCTTAGTGGGGCTGTGCCGGCTGTGTTCGTCGTCCTCTGTGAATAATTTCCCACGGGTCCGTCCGCTAGGTGGACAGTTTTCTTCCACTCAACGCGATAAATAAGCACCACAGGCGATGATGTTGCCGAAACGATAAGAGCTGTTCAATCACAACGTCCGGAGAGGGCTCCCACAATGCAGATCGTTTTATTTTTTGCCTTTTTCTCTCTATCTACTGTGGGTGGCACTAGCAGAACATAATTATTCCTTTATTCGGATGTTTTATTGCTCGATTTTTGAATGAAATAGCATTTAATCCCCTAGCTTTGATTTGATGAAATAGCATTTAATCCCCTAGCTTTTAGGAATTTAACTTTCTTCTTTCGTTTTCATTATTTTCCGAAGGGACAGCGAGGTTGCAGACTTCATCGACATCCACTAGGAAACGACGATCACAGTTTCAATTAGGAATTATGCACTGATTTGCCGACCAATGCAGATTTTAGATCTATGATGAAAACTCACTTATCACTTCCAGGTGCATCGGATGTCGAAAAAGCGGATTTTTGCGGAAGGGTTTTGAGATGGATGTGCAAATACGTGCAAGGATTCGAATCTTTGTCAATGTATTTTTTTTGTTGGAGTTTGTGGGACAGTTGAGTGTAGTGTGCCCGGGAAAAGAACCGAAGAAACGCGTCTGTACTCGATAAAGTTCCACTGCAGTATGACGAGGATCCTCTTGGATTTACTGAACTGAAGGTCCTCTCGCTTTGCTGCTCGTGAGGTGAATCCTCTCACTGTGCAGCGCTCTCAACTTTCTCTCGTTCGAGATAGCAGGTTTGTCTCTCCGCGTCATATGTGATTTCACACCTGCTGTGGTCAAACGACTGTTGCGCTTCCGTTGCATATGAACAGGCGTCGTGAAAATTATCAACGTAAACATTGTCAAAACAGAGAGTGAGAGTTGCAAGAGAAGAGAGCTCCAATTTTCTTACATCAGATGGTGGAGATAGGTTCTACTAGTGGGACGGTTGAACTTGACATTCAAATCTTCACCTGCATATTAGTTTTGTGAGAGATGATGGAAAAGTATGAGCACATTGCATTAGCATGCTAGGGATGTGCGAGCTCGTTTACTTTAGTTTGGTGAATTCTATCCAACATTATTCATATTTTGAAATTATAAAACGGTTTTTATACCTAGCGGTGTAATGATACCTTTCTTATATTACTTATGTTTTCAAAAATATCACTTCAAGATTCTGTCATGAAATTTTCTGTTAAAACTTGAATAAAATAAGAAACTTTCTTTGGTTACAAAATAACATAAAGTATTGCTACGTTTTGCACAGTATGAATCACAAAACGGAATCTATTAATATATGCTGTGTCACTTTTTTCTGCTATGTCAGTGCCTGCCTGAGGTGTATGAACAAAGCAAAAAGCTCGCCCAGTGAGGAAATGACTTGATTGAACAATATATGCGTTCGCTCTTTGACCGCTTTCGCACTGTATGCAGTGTGTCGGTGCAATTTTCCGTGTGCTATAAGCCGTATTCGTCCAGTATTGAGTATATTAAATATCAATTAGCTCAAATGTTTGGGGTTTGCGCGGATAGTGGAATGAAACGAAAAAGTTTCTGGAAATGAAAAATGAAAGTGTTTAAACAAACTTCTAAACTGATACACTGAGGATGAGGTCTGCCACTAGTTTGCTAGTATTATGACGAAATAGTTAAAATTCTTCATTGTGGAATTAAGGAGAACTTTCATTGAAACGATCAATCAGCTATTGAAGAATTGAAGCGTAGTCATCACGGAATAGCGTGATGATGATTCTTTTGGTATATATCATGTACTTATCAAATTTTCGAACGATTTTTTTTCAATTTACTTGAGTTTGAACGAATACAGGTACAAAAACTTTTCAAATATGGGTAAACAATCATTATTCACGTGTTGTTATCAAACGTATGATTTCAAACTGACTATTAAAATTTATTTCGACTATAATTATTGAGTTTATAAATTAATAACTTCAAACTTAAAAACTAAAAATTTTCCAGATTTGAAAACAGCTTCCAATCTCACTTTTTAGAATTTGGAAATTCATCTTACGATTTCCATATAAATGTTAATCGAATTAATTCCGATGCTTCGGAGCGCTTGTATCTCGTTCATTTGTTGATGAATTTGCTAGATTTTACTTGATTCGACATTGTACGCTAATACCACTGACAGACATGTGATTTCCGTACAATGATTTCTGTACAACGTTGTACGCGTACAACGATGAGGTGACAGACATGTTTTGCGCACAGAAACAATATACAGTGAAACGAAACATCTCAAATTTAGCTTGATTTCTCAGCTCCGATGAACGATAATATAGAAACCAAAAATTTTTGCGGTTTGAAGTGTATTCCTAGTAACTGATTTATAACAGTTTTGATCAATGCCTCTCTGAATTATTAAACTAATTTTGTATGTGAGTGTTCTTCGGAAGACAGTTTCACTCATATCAAATTTTAAGGTATATTTATGACACGGTTGTTTCTGGGATACAGGATTTTCACCTTCATTATTTAAATGTAATTAGCATTAGGGATACTTGATGTCCATAATTTTGATGTTCTACCGAAACATTCACTGAAATTAAAAAAAATAGAAAATGGAGGAAGTATGAAAGACTTTTAGAACTAATTTTCGGAACACTAGCACTATTTTGTATGCAACGAAGCTGATTTCTACCAAAAAGGTGATTAAACACCAAATTTTGTTTATAAATCTGTCGACTTTACAAAATCCGCAAAAATTTCAAGTTGTTCAGTAATAATTCATTTTTTACCCGTATATTCACAATAAAAATAAGAGCACATAAACCATGTATGGCACACACATATTCCAAAAAAATGCTTTCAACGAAACCGTTTATTCATTACAAAATTTTTAAGGATTATGTTTATCATAAAGCTGATTTCAAAACCTTCTTGAATTTGAAATCATTCCGAAATAGATTTGACATAGGTTTGATGCTTTATTTTGCTTCATAATGCTTATGAAAAATGATCTACTAGGCTGCAATATAATCTCATAATGGTTTTATTTGGATTTTGGTAAGTTTAAAGTTGTGATTACACAATTAGTTTATTGATGTATTGGATATTTATCGTTTATTATTACCACATGTGCATTCAAAATATGAATCATTATGTGTTATCCATTTCAACAATAAATTAACTTGTTATTGAATATCAGGTGTACAACTTTGCTTCCGCCGTTTTCCGATAGGTGGCTGTACCGGCTGAGGCTGGTTAAATTACATAGATGATAATGCTTTTAAAGTGAGTGTGTACAGTGCCTAACACCGTTTCAGTGATAGTTGTTCTTGTTTTCGTATTATTCACGCTCGAAAATGTCTGTTTATGTGCCCAATTCTCGCCATTTGCGGGAAGTTTTACTTTTCTGTTACAATTCGAAAAAATGCAGCTGAAGCGCATCGAATGCTCTCAGAAACTTTCGGTGATGCTGCTCTGAGTAAAATAACGTGTCGGGAGTGGTTTCAACGTTTTAAAAATGGTGATTTCGATGTCGAAGACAAACATGGTGGTGGAAGAGAAAAAACCTTCAAAGATGAACAACTAGAAGCATTGCTTGATGAAGATTCGTGCCAAACCCAAGAAGAGCTCGTTAGGAGTGAGTCAGCAAGCCATTTCAAAACGTCTCAAGGCCCTGGGTACGATTCAGAAAGAAGGAAACTGGGTGCCGTACGAGTTGAAACCGACGGACATCGAGCGCCGTCTATTTGTATGTGAGCAACTGCTTTAAAGACAAAATCGTAAGGGGTTTTTACATCGAATCGTAACCGGTGGTTCGATACGATAATCCTAAACGCAGAAAGTTATGGGGAAAGCTCGGGCATGCTACTTCGTCGAAGGCAAAACCGAATATTCACGGCGCTAAGATGTTGATTTGTATTTTGGTGGGATCAGCTCGGTGTGATTTACTACGAGCTCTTAAAACCGGATGAAACCATCACAGGAGATCGCTACCGAACGCAATTGATGCGCATTAGTCGCGCGCTAAAAGAAAAGCGGCCACAATATCAAGAGCGACATAACAAACTCATCCTTCAACACGACGATGCTCGGCCTCACGTCGCACAAGTGGTAAAAAAGTACCTGGAATCGCTGAAATGGGAAGTCTTGCCCTACCCGCCGTATTCCCCAGATGTCGCCCCTTCTGACTTCCACCTATTCCGTTCGATGGCACACGGCCTGGCAGATCAACATTTTCAATCCTTCGAAGAGTTGGAAAAATGGATTGCTTTATGGATAGCGTCAAAAGAGGACTCCTGTTTTCGAGCCGAGATCCGAAAATTGACGGAAAGATGGGAGAAAGTTGTCGCTAGCGACGGAGAATACTTTGAATAATACATCTGTAAGCACTTTTTCGCAATGAAGCTTTTAACTTTGGAAAAAAACGGCGGAGCAAAGTTGTACACCTGATAGAAAACAATAACTCAATATTGCTCAATGTTAATTTTATGTACAAATACGAATATATTGTTTTCCTTATTTGTATTTAAAAACTTCGCCAAATTTATGAGCATTTCTTTGTTTGACTGCTTTTTGGAAATAAGCTACAACGTTGATAACGTGTAGTTTAATGCTGCTGGTTAGCATTTTAGCGAGATTTTTCAAAATAAAACAAAGGTTGTTTATTATTTGATACTCAGAAGAAGGATATATTGTTTCGTGAGTTCACCATCGCTCGCCAATGGCGCTGGTAGCAGTAAACAGTGATGTGATTTTGCACAGTACAACGGCAAATGACCGTAGTACGGAAATCACCGTTGTATCATGATGCTCGCGTGACACAACCGTGATTTAGGGTGACAGACATGTGGTTTTATGGTGTACAGTGATTCCGATATCACATGTCTGTCATAAGCATAAGAAATGGATTCATTTGTCGACGGGGTCTTGTCCACACTAGAACCTTTACTTTAAGGTTGTGTTATGAAGATACTTCTTTTTCATCAAATATGGCAAAAGCACAATTAGATATATTTTAGCATCAACCCATTAACTATTATTGAACCTAACATTAATCATATAATCAAAAAAAATTAATATGATGCAAATCTTGCTTTCAAAAATCGCATAAATTTAAACTAAGTCTGTAACTTTGACAATACATATGCGTTCATGAAATCAAAATTGCAGAATTTTACTGCTTATCCAGTGGTTCTTCATATGCAAAAGATGGTTGAACCGATTTTAACAAACTTAGGCTCGTTTGAAAGCTACTGTCGGGCCATTGATCAAGTTCGAAGATGAAATGGCTGTGACTTTTGGTTCCGGAGATATACACCCAAACCTCCATTTACGTAACTTATATATGTATGTATATATGTATTAATATACGTACGCATGTGTGAAAATATTTGTATTTCTTAATACATATAAATATTGGTGAAGTAAAAGCGATCATTTATATGTATAAATATATACACATATACGCAAATGAGTGAGTGTGTAAGCATACATACATACATATATAAGGTTCGTAAATGGAGGTTTGGGTGTAATTGTATAAGTGACGTAACCGACAAAACACGTTGAATTTTACTGCTCTTATATAAAAGGGTGCCAAAATTTTGGGATCACCTCTATTTTCGTAAAGCTCTAGTGCTCAAAAGTTTAAGCACCTCGAAAAAAGCCCTCATGCAAAATTTGAGCTAAATCGGACATACGTAAGGGGTGCTGCTCGGCGGTAAAAATTTTGAAAATTTTCAATCTTGAAAAAGTACCATAGGGGGGAGTACATGAAATTTCCAAAATCGAAAACTTTTTTTATGCCAAAAGTCTCAAAACTGCATGAAACGTCGAGATTTTGTGTCATCTCAAAAAAAAATTTTTTTCGGAGAAATCAATTTTCTGGGATTTAGAAAAATTTTGATATTTTCTCCCAAAAATTTTGATATTTTTTAAGTCCCAAAAAGTCGATTTTTTGAAAAAAATTTTTTTTCGAGATGACACTAAATCTTGACGTTTCATGCAAATTCTTTTGGCATCAAAAAAATTTTGTTTTTATTTCGGAAATTTCATGAGTAACTTAGTGGAATTTTCATGGTAACTTAATGGAATTTTCATAGATCCTGAAAAATCACCCCCCCCTATGGTGATTTTTCAAGATCTATGAAAATTCCATTTAGTTGACTAAGAAGGGTTTCGTCTTGCTCTATAGAAAGGTATTAGAATTGCTGAAAAAACTGACTTTTGAACGGAGCCTCGGAGACCCATAGTGTTATATACCATTCGACTCAGTTCGACGAGATCGGAAAATGTCTGTGTGTGTGCACTTTTCGAAGATATTTATACGCGCTCAATTTTCTCAGAGATATCTGGACCGATATGAACAAACTTATGCTCGTTTGAAAGCTACTGTCGTACCATTAATCAAGTTCACAGATTAAACGGCTGTGACTTTTTGTTCCGGAGATATGATGGTATATGTGACGTAACCGACAAAACACGTTGGTTTTTACCGCTCTTATACATATAAGGGTGCCAATATTTTGGGATCACTTCTAATTACGTAAAGCGCTAGCGCTCAAAAGTTTAAGCACCTCGAAAAATGTCCTCATGCAAAATTTGAGCTAAATCGGACATGCGTATGGGGTGCTGCCCGGCGGTTAAGGTTTGAAAATTTTCGATCTTGTAAAAGCACCGTAGGGGGGAGTACATGAAATTTCCAAAATCGAATATTTTTTTTGATGCCGAAACTCTTAAAACTGCATGAAAAGTCGAGATTTAGTGTCATCTCAAATTTTTTTTTTGAAAAAATCAACTTTCTGGAACTTAGTCCCAAAAATTCGATTTTTTCAAAAACATCTTTTTCGAGATGACACTAAATCTTGACGTTTCATGCAATTCTAAGCCTTTTGGCATCAACATTATTTTTTTCGATTTCGAAAATTTTATGCCGAAATACATTTTTTATGTTCAAAACTCAAATAAATCGATTGCATATAGTTTTAATAACAGCACGAAACCCGGCTTACCGTTTTTTCATGTTTTTGAGATTTAAACAAAACTACTGCGCTATCTCTTTAATCGGCAGCACGATATGACTCAGTGAAAGGATAGAATGGTATAACATGATTCGTGTGGTTATTAAATCTATTTGTAATTTACTTTTTACGGTTTTCTACGTAATATCGAGCAATTTTAGTCAACTGGATCAATATTGGTAGGTCGTATTGAATCTACTTAAAAATTGAAACCCAGAATTCAATTCTACTTACAATCTTAGGATATCAGCCATTGTTGAAAAAAGCAAAAGCAATTTCACTGTTAAAAAAAACTAATATTCGTCTTGCAGTCTGTACGGCCAGTAAGTCGAAGCTTGTTTCGTCTGAGTCGTCAGGTTGGGCATCGCACCTCAGTGCTAGACTGATAGTGTTTTGAAAATAGCAATAACAGTACGTCTGTGATGAAGCAAGAAATTCAAATACTTCATAGCCTGTAAGATAGTTTTGAAGATGAGATGACTGCCAATAATAGTATGATAAATTGTTGGTTTTATACGTTTTAAAAAAAAGTATTTTCAACACTAACGGCTTGGTAAACGCATCACAGGAGTACGCAACTGATTAGTTTTTAGGTCAATTTTTCCACTGTAAAATTTGGTATGAGCCGAGACATCATACGAAGAAAAACGCGATTCACGTTCATCTCCCTGAACCAAGGTTTCGTCGATACCCTATTAGGCATTAAAATTACAGATAACAGGAGCGTGAAATTACATAATTTATTTACATTGTAAAATATTAGAGAAAGATCTCATTGAAACTCATTTGTAACGCAAAAATTGAGGTAATTTATGATGAGCTCATATTTCGAAGCACAAGACGATATGTCATGAAAAACATTATTACTGAGCTCGACGTAACGATATAGGGGAAAGTCTTATAAAGCGCCCCTGCTAGCCAAAATGCCCCCTTTCCTTTCTTAAGCATTGAAGACTTTTCTGAACCAAAGTTTTATCACTAACACTATCTTTTCGTAGGATCTTTCTGCTATGCAAGTTTGGTGGTTGTCGTTTGCAGGGAAGTATGAAAAAACCAAAAATTTCATTTGGCAGCTTTTCGATGTAAGGTTTTGCTTCGACTAAATAGAAGTTTTATCCGCAATTTATTTGACATACTGATTATCTCAAAACAGTAACTTTATGGACATTTCAAGAAGCATAATGCATCATTTTTGTGGGATAAAATGTCTTTTGTTGTGTGTCATGCCACTGATTTGTTGTGAGACATATTTTACGGCTGCTGGGGCATTATGTCTGAGGCGAGCGAAAAAAACTAAGAATGTGGCCGTTTTGGAAAATGTGTTTATATCAATCAATTCTCATCTTTTCCATTGGAGTCATTGAAAATTGTGTTCCTCATACGTATTGTAATGAAATACTTACATTCTCGAGGAAAATATATCAATACACTTGGAAATATCTCAATGTTTTCTTAAGGGGGGCATATTATAACACTTTACCCTATCGCAAATATTAAATTACCGTCGTAAAACAGTAAAGCGAAATTACTTCGATACTGTAGCGTTACGTCTAATGTCGATAATGTTATGATGTTGCAAGCTTTTACCCATTGAGCTTTCGCCGAACGGGCAAGCTTTACAGTACCGCTTCGAACCGTTTCAATTTACATCGCAGAGCACACTGCGATGTGAACCGTTTCGATCAATGACCAACCCGTGTTGAATGGTAATGCAATTCACATGACTTGCTGGTGTTGGTGATGGATAGTAACCTGAATGATATGGCGCAATTGAGCAGTTGATTCTTATGTCAATTGGACTGTTGAGTTAAAGTTGATGACACGAGTGCTACATTCCAACATTGTCCTGTGTCTAAGACAGTGAACCATCTCGCAAATTCTTTCAACTTTTAGTTGAAATTTGACAGTCGAGCAGTTAGTTTTTATGCAGTAGTTGAATTTAACTAAAACTTCGGCCCATTTAAAAGGTTGACGGATTGAAAGTTATTCGAGTTTATTTTCCACTGTAAATAAAATGATATCAAGTGATATAATAATTGCAATACAGAGAGCGTAATAAATAAATCGTTTGACAATATATTAAAACTTTTTATTGGGTCATTTTCTTTGACTGAGACTGTAAACATAAATTACACAGAAGAGATTTTAACTGAAAATCTGAAATTTCCAAGGTCGAAAACTTACTCAAAAATAACCAAATTATGTCGAGCAGGGTTCGATTAATCGTTCAGTTATTTATGCCGTCCATGGTTAATTTGAACCGTCCGTAAAATTGAACGAGCCTTGAGATCGAAATTAGACCACTTTAAAAAAAACCATGCGCATTTCATACGCATCGCAGATTTTTCGGCGAATTTCGAGTAAAATTCTTACGTCTCTTATATTGCGCAAATAATACATTGAAAAGTGATGGCCAGTAAAATAGATTCCATGTGTTTAGAAGGACCGCACGAAACGCTATCATGTCCATTTTACCCCAAGTTCTCTTTTTATACTGCCTTGTATTTAAACTTAACTATATAACTTAAAAACGTAGAACTTGCAGAAGAGCGGATAGAGTTTTTCTGATGTAAAAAAGTCTAACAAACCGATTGCATTTAGTTTTAAGAACAGCGGCAAACTCGTTGTACCGTTTTACCCCATTCTTTTCTAGTTATAATATTGAGTTGAAATATGAACTACAATCCCAAAAGCAGATCCAATACGATCTATCAATATTGGTTCATATTACATACAAAACATCTGTGATCCAATCAAACACAATGGGGATGACAGTACTAGCCTGTTTAAGCCGTTTTACCCAAATTTATATCAAAATTCGTATTTCTGATTCAACTTTCTTTCGCATAGCGAAAGCAGGCTGATTGCGGTTGATAAAAATCGATTGATATGACGAAGAAAGGCGCAAACATAAGATTACAAATGGATTCAATAACCTCAAGAATCTTGTTATACCGTTTTACCCCAATTCATTTCATAACTCGTATCAATCTATCGTAGACGAATCACTGTCAGCAGAAGACACTGACGATACTAATGAGGGGTGATGAGAAAATAGAGAAATAGTTATCTGTGCAAAAAAAGGAAAGAATGAAAACTTAACTTAACTTTTTCACTTAAACTTTTTTTTGATTTTTTCAAATCAACGTACATTGATCATGTTACTGCGAAAATGTTCAAAGAGCTGCTTAAGCCAATGCGTATTTTCAACAAAATGTTAGTATAGTATAACCAATCTGATTTATCAATAACCGATTCGACCAGACTCCTTTCAGAGTTCAGGAATATAACTGTTATAAAACCTTCAATGACAGTTATAGACCATAAAATGTATTTGGATCGTTGATGTTTTTTACGTAATATGGACCAATATTGATAGTTTGTATTGGATCTGCTTCCGAATGGTAGGCTGAATTATAGAAATATTAAGGCTCAATTAAAAAAAAATTAGGGTAAAACGGTATAACAGAATTCGTGCGGCCATTGAATCCATTTGTATTCTTATTTCTAGGTCTTTATTCGTAATATCAATCGATTTTCGTCAACCGAAATCAGCCTGCTTTCGAAATACGAAAGAAAGTTCACCCAAAGACACAACTTATGACATACATTGGGGTGAAGAGAGTTAAACGGACTATTACTGTCATTCCCCTTATGTGTACTTGGATCACTGAAATTTTCTACGTAAAATGAACCAATATTGGTTGGTTATATTGGAACTTGCTATCTGTTAATTATTTTTTGATATTATATGCGAAACATTGTTTAACCATAATTGGTCAAAACACCGTTCAGTAGAAGATGACTGGGGGTAAAATAAAATACAATTATTTGCGATCAATCTCGTTAAAAACAATCCATTTATCTTACTTATGAACATGTCAGGAATACCTTCCGATTGGTCGAATTCAATTTTTTCCAGAGTTTCACAGTCAGTTATCGAAGTAAAGTCGAAAAAAAGAGGAATTGAAGTAACACGGGCATGATAGTGAATTTTGCGGATCTTCTAACTACCATAAATCGATTCTACGGAAAAACTTGCATAAGAAATACTAACTTTGAAAAAACCCTTCTTAATCCACCTAGTGGTGTGATAATGCCTTTCTCTTCTATCGTAACAGTCTCATGAAAATATATTTCATACTTTTACTAAATAAGTTCGGATACTAATTTTGACACCAATTGATTCAGATTGATTCGAGTAGTTCACAAAAGCATGCTTCCGTTTTTATGTCACACAGTCAGCATCATTTTTCCAAACTAATGCTTGACATTTACGTTGCCTAATTGTATGAGAACAGTGATGCTAGTCTAAAAAACCCTTCTCAGTCCACTTAGTGGAATTTTCATTTATCTTGAAAAATCACCATACATGAAATTTTCGAAATCGAAAAAAATTTTCGATGCCAAAAGGCTTAGAATTGCATGAAACGTCGAGATTTAGTGTCATCTCGAAAAAAAAAAGAAATTTTGAAAAAATCGACTTTTTGGAACTGAGAAAAAATTATCAAAAAGTCCCAGAAAGTTGATTTTTTCAAAAAAATTTTTTTTTTATATGACACTAGATTTCGATGTTTCATGCAGTTTTAAGAGTTTCGGCATCGAAAAAAAAATTCGATTTCATGTACTCCCCCCTATGGTGCTTCTTCAAGATCGAAAATTGTCAAACCTTTACCACCAGGTAGCACCTCTTACGCATGTCCGATTTAGCTCAAATTTTGCATGTAGGCTTTTTTCGAGGTGCTCAAATTTTTGAGCACTAGAGCTTAACGAAAATAGAGGTGATCCCAAAATTTTGGCACCCTTATATAGATATAAGAGCGGTAAAAATCAACGTGTTTTGTCGGTTACGTAACATATACCATCTTATATCTGGAACCAAAAGTCACAGTCATTTGATCTTCGAACTTGATCAATGGCCCGATAGTAGCTTTCAAACGAGCCCAAGTTTGTTAAAATAGGTTCAGCCATCTCTGAGAAAATTGAGCGCGTAAAATACAACGCTTTTTGTCGGTTACGTCACTTATGCAATCATATCTCCGGAACCAAAAGACACAGCCATTTGATCTTTGAACTTGATCAATCCGATCTCGTCGAACTGAGTCGAATGGTATATAACACTATGGGTCTCCGATGCTATGGTTCGAAAGTCGGGTTTTCCAGCAATTCTAATACCTTTCTATAGAGAAAGGCAATATTTGCTTAGGTTTTTATAAAATTGTTGAGCAAAGTCACGTTTTTGATCGTTTTTTCCCCACTGTGCATTGTTATAAATGCTAGTTAATACAACTTCAGCACAAGGATTTTATATTTGCGATATTACAAGGAAAGTAGGAAAAAGCGATCCTCTTCAATCGCAGGTTTTTTTTAGCCAAAATTTCTGCCGGGCGAGGGATGTTTCCAAAGTAGTGACCCTAGACACTAGTAGCAGCAAGTGTGGACATGGCCATCAAAGTTATCGATCATTTTAATGCTGTCACTCAGTTTAGGTTGCACGTTGAGCATGATCTACTACTCCCAAGTATCAAGTATTTGGTTCTAAATTCAATTTCAACTATATATTTTCAATCATGGGAAACTCACGTGCGGCCAGCTAAGCAAATCTAAGAAGGGTATTATGTTTTGTTTGTTTATGATGGTTCCATCTAAGCAAAAATACCACAAACCAAACTATTAAAAAATCTGTCTATTCAAGATTCAAGCTACAAGTGTCTCAAAGCAAAAAAGCAGTCATGTTACCTAATGAAAGAAAATTGTAATTCTAAAATCGGTTATTCCACGTTCTTCATTCCAACAAATATTTTCTATTCATCTTCGCTAAGATTGAGATGATGTGTATGAAAATATAAATTCCAAATCGATGCTGTATTGACGCATTCGATAAATAAAATGATCGGTCTTTCAAACTGAAGTACTGAAAACTGTTACGGGAACTGATACCATTTTCTGGACAATTATTGTTGTCGGAGAATATACAGTATGTAATTAATTTACAACAACCGACAGTTAGGTGTTTATGGACTACGCATGCAAAAACAAAATAGCTGCACTATTCAAGGACTTCCTAACGGTATCCGTTGTTTCCTGATAGACGAGCTGGCTTCCTAGTGGCGGTCGGTCAACTACGCACTAGCCACACACCTTGATGCGTTCAAATCGAGCTAATTATAATGACAATATCAGACGGTAGCGGCTGAGCGCTACCTAGCCACTATTATTTGCCCGATTGAGCTCAACTCGATCCAGTATCTAATTTCCGCAAACGCCTCGCTTGAGTTCTTTGTTTTATTCAGAGCTAATCGAGAAATGGTAATTCAATTCCAGGTCGAACTCTGGCTTCAGACATAGATCTAAACTAAAAGAAAAATACTACGAAAAGTGACGAAGTGTCCTAGATTTTGCAGGATGCGATGTGATAGAAAAGCTTTACCGCGCACCACACTCAGTCGACTAGTATCCGGATCAAACGCCACGAGTTGATGGGGTTCAAACAGCAACCGGCTAGAGCTGATCCTGAATAGCTGCCATATTTGTTTCATAAGTAATTTTAATTGCACGCAAAACCTGCACAACTGTTTCGATTCTAATTTGCCTATTCCGTATTTACCATTTGAAGCATCGAAGCTGCTGACGCTCCACTCGTCAGTCAGGTAACGCTGGGCAAATTTGCATCTCATGAAAATACGCACGAGTAAAAAAAAAACAAAAAACCTGTCAATCGCTGGACCAAATTATCGAATGCTTTTTGTTCGTTCAAATTTCGGCACAGAACTCGAATACCCTGCCACAGGGGGATCCGACGCAATTTGGTATGAGGTAGAATAAACCAATGCCATTCTGGTGCCTTCTCGGTAAGTAGCTTTGTTCGAATGGACTGCTCTTGTAGCAGAGGTTTCTACTGGGGAAAAAAAGCACAGAAGTGAGCTTCAATTATGGCTCAATTGCATAGCGGGAGAGACGAAGTTGATACGTTATTGAACTTGAAAGGAGGCCTCGGCTGGACAGCGGAAATGAAGGTAGAAGCCAAAGCGAGATCGCTGCAGCAGTTATATTAGCAATTCTTAAAGTTTCGACTGGGTTCTGAGTGGGTCTCAATCGTTCAGGTAATTGTGCAGGCCCAGTACAGCCTTAGGTATGGTGTAACTAATGTTTGAAGCTACTTAAGAATTGTGACGTGTGTCGGTGAAAACGATGACTTGCTACTTTTTCAGCTGTCTAATCATTCTACGTATTTATTGAAAGACTTTTTTTTAGAATGCGTAGTAAATGCGAAATAACGATGACGCAAGCGGATACAGCGTACATTTCTCTCTCCGTCTTGTCCGTATTTACACGACTTCAAGCATTGAATAAACTTGCATTTTGGCTAATTGTTATACAAACATCAGTTGTTGTTGGGATCGGACTTCCCGAGTCTGTTGCTCGTGATTTAATTATTGATATATAAAAATCTTAGTACAGCACAACAACGGCTCTAGTGATCAATGCAAATTTGATGTCATCGACGATAGCAGGTTTCCATTTACATTTGAAAATAACATTCCCATATTGCAAGTTAAGATATTGTATTGTAGTAAAGAAATCTTTTCTTGTGTACAGGTAAAGCAGTTCGGATTTCGACGTCACTTGTTTCCGATTCATACGGCACCAAATTGCTTACCTTTCGGATTATTGCCATTGCATTGATAGCACTCTGGCTCGTTCATCGTTTTCCAAATCAAAAAACTCCACTTCTGAACCGATTTTCGCAAACCACTTTCGACACGTTCGCACAGCTAGAGCGCTGCTCACCATATGCTTCCGCCAAAATACGATGACTTTCGGAGGCTGCTTTCTCCTTATTGAAAAAACTCCCCGCAAAAAAACCCTTTATCCGCACAAAACTCGAAACATACTCGAACATACTGATTTTTAAACTGTATGACTCTAGCTTTCCAACACATTTTAGGAAAGGTCAATCAATGGAATTAAAATCTAGTTACGCCATCAGTACGAAAACGACAAGAACTTATTTATACACTTTTTGCCTTTCTCAATATGTGTTCTAACTTTTCTCTCAGATGGTGCGACCGATTTTCACAAACTTAGGTTCAAATGAAAGGTCCTGTGGTCCCATACGTAATTCCTGAATTTCATCCGGATCCGACTTCCGGATCCAGAAATATATTGTAAACTATGTAAAAAATTTTATACCATCACTGAGAAGGGCGAAAACCCGTAAAAAGTTTTCTAAATAGACCTCAAATCTTCTTCAAATGATAATTTATATCTGTAGACGGTCAAACAAACCGGTTTCTGTTATTCTTTTAAGAATCGAAGAAAATTATTTTGAAGAATACCACAGTATTATATATGATAGTATGATTGATATGAGAAAGGCATCATTACACCACTAGGTGGATTAAAACAAGTTTTATATTTCTATATCTATTTTATTCTATAATGTGGGAATTTCTGTAGCATACTATTGAAAAATTGGTTTGTATCGACCTATGTTTTCGCGAACCATTCACAGCCTGCCACCATGATGTCATTCGTTTGATTCCTCTCGCACGGTCGACGGTTTCGATCGTTGCTTACACCTCGAATCTCATTCAGTAGCAATTCTGCTTCGATCGGTATACCCTAGTAACAATTTTCGTTCTGCTAGCTTATTTGTGACTAGTTTGCAACCAGAAATTTGGGTTATTGTTACTAACATCTAACCACTTGCGTGACTCAAAAAGCGCAGTTTCTTCTAGTTGCCTAGTCGGCTAAAAACAAATTCTCATTACGTTGTAATGCCACACTGAAATAACTTGTTTTTCCATAACTTAAAAATAACTTGTTTTCAAATAAACTAGTTGAAACTTTGTCACCATCGACATTATAAACATTGAATCCAGAATACTTTTCTGTCAACAATAAAATGGCAGTAGAATACTTCAAATCCAAACTTGATCAATCGAGTTCAATAAAATTTTCTACAAATTTTAGCTGATACCAAATTCAATTTTGAAAACTTCTGTGAAAATATCGATTTTTTTTAGAGTTGTGGTAAATATAAAACATAAATTCTTGAAATTTTAGCTGAAAGTAAATTTGGTCGTTTGGTACACGAACATTCTTGTATGCGTGCTTAGCTGAGTCACAAAAAACTCTAAGATTCAAACATTTCTATAAAAATACAAAATATCTTAAGATTTTTAGTAAATATGATAGAATTTCCTCTTCAAAATTTCAATTGAAGCAATATTCAATCGATTAGTAATCAACAATTTATTTTAATTAGAAAAATTTCTGTGAAATATCTAAATTTTTTTACCTATTTTTATATATATAAAAAATAGGTATAGAATTGGCTTAAACTTTCGAAAAATTTTGCGAGGCCCGGAGGGCCGAGTGTTATATGCCAATCGATTCAGCTCGATGAACTGAGCAAATGTCCGTGTGTGTATGTGTGTTGTCAACAAAGAGGTCGAGATCTCAGAGATGACTAAACCGATTTTGATCAAACTAGTTGCAAATGAAAGGTCACCTTCCCGTCACCCAGAACGCTATTAAATGGTTTTGAGATCGGATGTTTACTTTTTGAGTTAAACGAAGTTTCATGTCAAAATTGTCAGTCTTTTGACAATTGACCTTGAAAACAGAATATGTTTTCAGAAGTAGATTCCGCACGGTAATAGCTATCCAACAAGACATAGATTGTTAAAATCCGTTCATTTTTAACAGAGATATCGAAATTTTTGTGTAAGCGACTTTCCCCCTATTCCAGCAGCAGAAGTTTTGCGCGCTGTATGGCAAAGAAATGCTTGAAAGCAACGTAAAACATTTTAGCACGGTTCGTTTTTGGCAACATAATCGTTCGAATATAACATATTGGAATGATGTCAGTACTTCCGAATTCAGAACAATTCCATAATTATATTGATTTAAACTGCTTACAGCAATAAATGCTGGAAGAACATAACATCCATATACCATTCGAATCAGTCGAGATTAGCAAATAATTGACAAATAATTTCACTCAATTTTTCACCTTTTTTTTTGAAAATGACGCAACCGTTTTCTACAAACTCTGATTCATATGAAAAGTCGTATGTTCCCACACAAGGTTCCTGAATTACGTTTGCTTCCGACCTCTGGTTCCGGAGCTGCAGGATGACATGTGAAACGAAATAAAATTTGTGTAACTCATTTTCTCGCAGATGGCTGAACCGATCTAAGATTCAAATGAAATCTAAGAATCATCTAAAATTCAAATGAAAAGTTTTGAGATTCTATAAAACATCTTGCTTTTTAGTCAGATCCAACTTTCGGTTTCGGAGATACAGGGTGATTAGTATAAAAATGTCTATTTTATATAAATTAATCAGGTTTATCGGGTTTGCAGATTTGGATAGTCGATATCCAAATAAACTTATTTCAGTTTTAGTGGTATTCAGATTTCGATTCGGAAGGCACCCAAAAATTCAATTCGCGCTACGATTTCTCAAAGAAGTCTACACTGATTTTCAAACATTAAAAAAACGTAAACTATACAGCTTCTCAGGTGAATTTATCTGACTTCGGTTACACCGATTTTCGAATTCCGGTGCCAGTATCGAATCTTTTCTGAAAGCTCAATCGTTTTCTCAAGAAAAGCCAAATCGAATTTCAGAAACAAAAATTTATATTAAAATGAACTTATAGTCCCATATAAAATTATTTAATTTTATCCAATTCTGACTTCCGATTCTAGAATTACAGGATGTTGAATTTTTAAAATTCAAACCGATATAGAAGATGACAATCTCGAAATGCTTCAAAGTTGGACTCAAAACTATTGCAATTTATTCGTCATATGGCCGAATCGGTTTAGGTAATGCTGGCTTCTGAATACCTGCTCTGAAATTACCGTAAACTCTAAAGTGGAACTTACTTCGACATATCATGGAATGCTCAATCGATTGTCACACTTTTAGATTCAAACTTGATCCGATTTGCATTATCGACACACACACACATTCGACTTTATAGAGTAATGAGTGATTAAAATCTAAAATTGCCGTTAAAAACGACGGTCATTAAAATTATGTCATAAAAACTGAAACACCGAAGAATATTCATGCAAAAAACACATGCGGATTGATAAAAAAAGGTATCATCTCACTGCTAGATGGATTAAGCACGTTTTTACTAAAGAAAGTAAATTTGAAACTATTTCTGCCGTACATTATAGCTGGTATCAAATTCAATCGATTGGCATTTTATCTTCGAATACTTCTAATATTCTAAAATTTCCGTGAAAATATCGCATTTTTTTAAACATTTTCAGTAAAGTTGAAATTGAATTCTTCCAAAACCTATAGCTGATGTCAAATGCAATCTATTGGTATATAAAAATGCATATGTCGTCGCTTTGAATTTAATGATATGTCGAAAATACGAAGTTTTCAATAATTTATACTTGGACTTTTGATTACGTTTTTGATCATAACTTTCATTAACAAAGTGTAATTGTAATATTTTATGTTCCAGTTATGTTGCGATAGACGTATCTGTCTAATGATAAACAAATTTTCAAAATCGGACTTCTAACAGCCGAGATATGGCCAGCCAAAGTAAGCGTTCCCACTTTTTTTTAACAGACTTTAGTTGGAACTTTTCATAATAACTTTGAATAGAATTTTCGGTTTTCCATCGTTTCGAGTAGATTTTATTTCGAATGAATTTATCTTTCTAATGGTAAAAAAAGTTTTGAAATCTGTCCAAAAGTGGCTAAGATATAGTCAGTCAAAATTAGAGTTTCCACTTTTCATGGTACCCTTGGTTACATTATTACTGAGCCTACTGGTTGACGATAACATTAGTCAATGGATGGTATGGGATATAGTAATCTTGAGTTTATCCTTGGTTTTACACACACAAAGATTTGTACCGATGGCATTTTGAAGTTGCAATTGCTCCACAATCGATATGCCTCATGGATAAAATCAAATACCATACTAGACAACACTTAATCTATTACAACGTATGCACAAAACCGGAATGCTCCCGTCTGGTAGCGGCAATATTTACGTACACGCATACATCATACTGAGAGATGTCAAACATATTGCGCTTGCATAATTTTCCCTGCACAGTACCATTGACTGGAAGCGTACGTTCGGTTTCGATCTTGTTCGAAAGTCATGATTTCGAAACAGTTTTCGGTCCCTGAATCGAGAAACTAATCTAATTGTTATGTACTATTGGAGAACATTTCTTGTATGATCCGCCCAATAAACTATTAACCCGGTTTTCCCCAAGGCGACGACGATGTCTCCAGGCTCTTCTTTTGACTGCCATCAACACGATCGTGAACGAGCCGAGCAACCTACAACCGTAGAGTGCCTATAATCAGAGTGACGACATCTCATCCGTAATGTTGGCCCCACTTCAAAACATTAAATCCGTAATGTTGGGAGTTTCGTTAGCTTTACATTGTGTTTGACAGATCGTTTGCTCGTTTGGAACAAAGCTGTTATTCCAAACGAACAGCTGTCGTCACTCTGGTTATAGGCACTCTATTCAACCGTAACCTGTCGAGGGTTCGTCACTTACTGCCGAGCATGCTGACAACTTTTCTAGATGGGGCTTCGATAGTTTATTAAATTACCCAGCGTGAAATCACTGTTGAATAATTGAAATTTTCCTCTCGCCAGAAATGCTGGAGCCGTCTGATGGACGACACTATCTTGATCGATTGTTATTGCCGTAGTTCGAGAGCCCCCGGACGAATGAAAAAAACGAGACGTGAGCGCGATGCGTTTTCGATCCCGGCAGCAGCTTCGTATGAGTAATGCCTACTGCGATAGGAAAATTTCCTCCAATTGCAAACAACATACCGTCTCGTCACCTCCAGTGCATACTAATGCGAAAATCCGTTCGCTGCGGTATTTTGCTATGATCGAGAGCACTCGAAGATTTGTATCAGATGTGAGTGTAATCAAATCCGGTAATTACTTGTGATATTCGATGGCAAGTGAGTGAATGGTCTTGGTCTTCGTTTGATGCATTTAATTTGCTTGTTTCCAGTTCCGATGCTAACTCGGACATATCCTTAACCTTCCGAGGTCAGTGTCCAATTAGCGGAAGCTTCTTTGAAGTTAATATTTCCGATCTAATACCGAGAAATAAGCGTGATCAGTATCATTAATGTGTTCGTCAGCTTGCATGACTCATTCAGTTCTCTTGGAATTTAACAACATTATTATTTTGTTACAGTTTCGATCATATCGCTTTACAAGTGTTCATATGCCTCATTCGATAGCCCTATGTGCAGGCAACTGATGGCGTTTCTGCGATTGCATCCATGTGCAGTGTGTTATGTTTTCGTAATTCTTGTCACTGCCTTTGGGCATTGGAAAAAACAGTAAATTACCTTTCTTGCCAGTTGGTGGTCAGTCAGTTAGGCACTTTCCTCTCTCTCTCTCTGACGCTAGATTTTTGTCGGTCACTTCATGTATGTTGTATAAGTGAAAAACTGGATCATAGTTGCAAACTAGTTCTGCAACCTTACCACGTGTATGTGTGCAAATTCATGCTGAATACCACGGAAGAGATCGGTGGGTAACAACTTCACTGCTATCTCCAGAGTAACCGTACCAAT
The DNA here is from genome assembly GCF_030247185.1 of Malaya genurostris. NCBI lineage: Eukaryota > Metazoa > Arthropoda > Insecta > Diptera > Culicidae > Malaya > Malaya genurostris. The sequence continues at coordinate 268,982,229 of NC_080572.1, read as the reverse complement.
GTGTTCATTCATTGATTCGTCGATTCTAAAATAGTCCGAGTGGTCATAGGAAGATGAAAAATAAGTGGAATTTAGAATGTATTTGCTGAAAACAATGAAATGTTTTCATCTCCTATCATCTTTATAATGGAGTATGAAAATACTTCTTTGTGCCACTAATATTGAGGAATAATCTACCGGATAATTTGGCTCCTCGTGTGAAGGTAATAAGCATAAGAATGCTAGCTACAGAAATAGATGATTGTAATGTGTTCTTAACACGCGCAAATGTATTCGATTCGGTTTGGAAAATGAGGCAAATTTGGTACGAAACTATTCACTCTAGAAAAAAAATTCGCACAATAGGCAAAGCAAGCGTGGAAATTGTGGTTGATTTCTTGCCGAGTAAGGATGACGACGAGAATAACCAGACGAAGAAGTATTCTCTATACATCCCGATTACTGACGGTTGTTTTTTTTTGCATTCAACACGCATTGACGATGACAGTTGAGTGCCCTTTAGTTATTGGTTGGCAAGATTGGAATGTTTCACCTTCTTCGCAATGGTCCTTATCAGCTTGAAAAGAAAGCTTTTGGGTGTTTCGCATAATAAAGGCTATGCATTCACTGTTATGTTTATAAAGGGTGATTTTTTGCTGGAAAAGACTTTCCCAGAAAGTATGGACGCACTTTGATTTCGCTGTAAATAATTCACAAGTGTTAGATATTCTAATTTTATTCGATATACTGATAATATTAGACTACAACAACAGAATATTATTCTCAACATTTGCTACTTAGCCATTGTAGACTAGCTGGCGCACCTTCTTGCGAACGTTCCTCATTAAATTCCGTACAGACTTCTTGGCGACAAGTTTTGACACTTTTTTCCAATCTTTTTCGAACCGTTGAATGGTTTCGGCTGCCGAGACATGTTTCCTAAGATGTGCCTTCGTTAATGCCCAAAGTTCCTCAATTGGTCGAAGTTGTGGGCAATTTGGTGGATTCATGTCTTTTGGGACGAAAGTGACATTTTTGGTAGTATACCATTCTACCGATGATTTCGAGTAGTGGCAAGAAACAAGATCTGGCCAGAAGACAACAGGATCCTTGTGGCTTCGAATCATGGGTAGAAGTCGTTTTTGTAAACATTCCTTGATGTATATTTCGCTGTTCATTGAAGCAGTGGTTTCAAAATCTTACCGCAGCTACAAATTGCTTGCCAGACCATAGCTTTCATACCAAATTTTTCGACTTCAATCGATGTCTCGGACTGGTTTAACACTTGCCCTTCTCGCACCGTATAATATTGTGGTCCCGGCAAGGATTTGTAATCGAGTTTCACGTAGGTTTCGTCGTCCATGATTATGCAGTTCAAATTTCCAGCAAGAATCGTATTGTACAGCTTTCGAACTCTCGGCCTGATCGATGGTTCTTGTTTCGGACTACGTTTTGGTTGTTTCTGCTTCTTATAGGTTCGAAGATTCAAACGTTCTTTAGCACGAAGAACATTTGACTTCGAAGTGCCCACTTTTTTGGCCACATCCCGAACTGAAACCTTCTTCTTTTGCTCGACCGCCTCCAGTATACGTTTATCCAACTGAGGGTTAGCAGGGCCTTTTTTCCGACCCGTTTTCGGTTTATCCTCAAAGGTGTTATCCTTACCGAACTTCCTGATTGCATTTCGCACGACTTTTTCACATACTCTTTCCATTTTTGCTATCTTTCTTAGAGACAGTCCGCGTTCTGTGTATTTGTACACACTTTTTCGACGTTGTTCTGCTAAGAGTCCACGCATTTCGAAACAAACTAATGAAAACGAATAAACAACTGCACAAGTGGTTAGAGAAGAGTGTAAACAACAGGACGCAACCATAAAAATTGCCAGATTCTGAACCATTGCGAAATGGCAGCGGTTTTTGGTTGCGTCCATGCTTTCTGGGACAGCCTTAATCTTTTTAGCAACACTGTTTTTGACAGATCACGCGTGAATCATGTCTTGTGTCATTGTTAAATTTGTTCAGTTTGGTTTGTAATTTAATCATGAATCGTCTACATTTGGTCTACAATTTAATCATGAATGGGTGCTGTCAAAGTTGGAAGAAGATCCACTTTTTTATCGACGGAGCTCATTTCTGGTTGAATGGTTATGTCAACAAGCAAAATTATCGCATCTGGAGTGAAGATCACCCGGAATAAGAGCTACCAATGCATCCCAAAAACTCATTATTTGATGTGATTTATGATTGGCATCATAGCTAAAAAAAGTCATTTTCATTGAATCAAAATATACGAAAATGACGAGAAATAAATGTCACTCTCAGCTGCGCTTGCAAATTATGATAACGAGATCCATGTCCAGACAATCACATAAGCGAAACAGTAGTTTCAAAACTGTGTCCCTTCTTTCATGACAATTTTAAGCTCTGGGTGGCATTATTCGTGAAATACCGGCCGATATGTTGGAGAGAGTGTGCCAAAATTGGACCTTGCGCATGGGCCATCTGAAGCTGAGCCGCGGCCAACATTTGCATGAAATCATCTTCAAACATTAAATTATACTGATCGTTCTATCGATTCCAATAAAAATTCAATTTTCTCATTTTTTTGTGTTTATTTTTTGTAATCAAATCCTATATCACTTAAAAATCACTCTTATTGTGGTCTGTATCAATTTTGTACACTTACTTTTTTTCGGAGATAGAAATTTATGAAAGGTTTTGTGGTTCCATACAAAATTCCTGAATCTCATTTGGATATGATTTCCGGGTACAGCATTACAAGGTGGTATGCGCGAAAAAAAAAGAAAATATATGCATTTAATTTGCAGAGATGATCTTAGCGATTAGTCACAAACTTGGATTCCAAAGGTTCATACAAAATTCCAGAATTTTATTTAGATCCAACATCTGGTTCTGGATATATAGTACGATGTGTGTTAAAAATTTCAAACCTTCGTTTAAAATGAGGCCGCAAAAACGTAAACATTTTCAATATATATATATATATATATATATATATATATATATATATATATATATATATATATATATATATATATATATATATATATATATATATATATATATATATATATATATATATATATGTTGGGATCTATAATGCTTCAAGCACGGACTACAGGTGACCACGGTAATTTCGGATTACCAACCTCAAACTAAAACACGATACTTGCTGCCGAAAATTCAATTCAACTGTCATTCGACTTTCCGATACGACTGTACTAGTCGTTCACTCACACTCTACTCTCTTCATTTGAAAAGTAACAATAGTATAGTTCACTCATGTATATAAGTTAAGGGATGCTCAAGAACTTAGGAATCTAACACTCGGCCAGACTGACCATCATCCGGCCCGGATGATGCTAACTCTATGTTGGTGTCTTCTACATCTTCATAATCGTCAACATCGTCGCATGGTATGAAACGTTTCATATATTCTGCACACGTGGCTGTCCTGCCAGGTCCTTCGTGAACTCCAACTCTTTCGACATCGTATCTATCGTTCCTCTTCTTTTTAATCACTCTATAGGGTCCTAAGAATTTCCGAGCAATCTTTAGCCCGCTCCCAAATTGTGTACGGATGGAACCGTTAAGCGTATGAAGCGTCTGCTTACCTGTTTCGTCTAAACGAAGCCCTAGACTCTCCCGTAAATCGCTTCGCATTAGAGAAACCGCAGCGCCACTGTCAAAAAATGCTTTTATTGCTATATCCCGAAGAGATATCTTAAGACGTGCACCTTCACTTGAATCCGTTTTGGAATTACATAATTTTACCAAATGATGTTGATCCTTAGGACAATTCCGCATAACATGCCCCACCTCTCCGCACTTGTAACAGATCGGCTCACGAGAATTTCTTCCCGATGCGGGTAGGAATCGTCTTGGTCGAGGGGATGATTGATCGCGTCTCTGGTACCGTTCTTTCGAGTGACTTTCATTATTTAAACGTTTGCAATCCTTTACATTCTGATACACACGCAGTTTTTCTTTGAATTCATCTGTTGTTTTTGCTCCGTACAATATGGTCTTGTCGGGACCATTATCACTAATTCCATTCACAGTGTGAGCAATAATTGCTTCAACATCTAAGCTCGCCTTAGATCCTAGCTCACGCATCGATAAAAAATATTCAAAAACAGATTCTTCCGGGTTTTTCTTCTTATTACGCATTTTCTCGTGCAACACCACACTATTTTCTGGACGATCGAACTCGTCGATCAGGAAATTCTTCATAGCACTCCAACAGGTTACATGACGTACTGTATTAAGAGATAATTTTGCGAGGCCCTTCAATTTTCGTTTTGCCACTACATACTTCCTTATTTCTGACAACCTGATGGACTGTGCCATTTCCTCGAAGTCCTGTATCCAATTTCGAACTGGGTATTCATCCGTGCCAGAGAACTCATTAAAAGCTGATTCCACCTCCGTTACAGTAAGTCCTGCTGCTTCAATGGTCTCAACTTCGTCACTTTGTCCATCAATTGCATCTTCTGTACGGCCGACATTATCCGTTCGACGCGGGGTGCTTGAGCTTTGCGGCTGCCGTGACCGAAGTCCGTCAATTTCACTGTGTAACCTAGTATTCTCCGCGCGTAAACAATCCATTTCTATTCGCATCTCGTTCATTTGATGCGTTAGGTTAACAAAGCTAGTGTTTGAGTAATTCAACTGATCGATAAGGCGCGCAAATGTTGTATCCTGGGGGGAATGCATGATCGGCGGTTGAGAGGCGTTTAACCGAAATGGATGCATTTTAACCATATATTGTTAACAAACGCGCGTGGATTAGTTCGTCATCAAACTGTTTTACCAACACTATCACTACTTTGTCCTTGAGTTCTTATTGTATGACTAAACAATGACAAAAGATATTAAAAGAATGTCTTTTATTGCAGCACAACTCTTGAGGTTATCACGTATGTTATCTCTGGATCATGTAGGTTGCGAGAAGCAATGATATCGGTATCCCGGACGAGCCCCCAGTTTTGTTGGGATCTATAATGCTTCAAGCACGGACTACAGGTGACCACGGTAATTTCGGATTACCAACCTCAAACTAAAACACGATACTTGCTGCCGAAAATTCAATTCAACTGTCATTCGACTTTCCGATACGACTGTACTAGTCGTTCACTCACACTCTACTCTCTTCATTTGAAAAGTAACAATAGTATAGTTCACTCATGTATATAAGTTAAGGGATGCTCAAGAACTTAGGAATCTAACATATATATATATATATATATATATATATATATATATATATATATATATATATATATATATATATATATATATATATATATATATATATATATATATATATATATATATATATATATATATATATATATATATATATATATATATATATATATATATATATATATATATATATATATATATATATATATATATATATATATATATATATATATATATATATATATATATACATATATTAATAATTTATGTCCATACAAAATCACTTGGCTGTACCCACATTGGGATTCAGTTCCATAAATACTGAAAGTCGAAAAGAATTTGTATCAATTTCTCATATAAACGTTTATGAGAAGAGCATTTCCCACTAGATAGATAGACTGGATTTTCATACGCTCAATTTTCTTGGAGATGACTAAACCGATTTTCACGAATCTTAGGTTCAATTGAAATTAAGTGGGATTGAAAGCTATTAGGATCATGTTTGAAATTACCGGTTCCGGAGATAATGACCGGACTTATGTTATGATATAATATAGGTGACGTAAGTTACGTCACGTAACCGAGGAGACGCATTTTTTCTATCCGTTAAATTTTCTTGAAGTTGACTCATATGATTTGCACAATTTGAAACTTGTTTCAAAAACAAGTATTGTGTAAACAAAACTCCAATATCTTCATTTTTTAACGTGTCGTCTTCAACTCATTAGCAGTTTATGTTGAACTGCTAATGCCAACTCGCCAACTAATAAAGTTAATGACGTGACATACTGAATGAATAAAAACATATAACGACGTTATAAGGTAATAGTAATTTAAGAGTTTTTGGATCCTTGTGGGTGAACAGTTCGAGCAAAGCTCACAGATCTGTTTCATTATTTTAAGTTTGGTCTAGGACTCATCAATGCATTAGCAGTTTATGTTGAAATGTCTTTTCACGATTAAAAAAATCGCTACGTCTCTAAATCTGCTTAGCTGTTTACGTTAATCCACGAGGTGGCATTAGCAGTTGAATATAAACTGCTAATGCATTGATAATGTCGAACATGAAATGAAAAAATATGCACTTTGCACTTTGTGCTTTCTTGAAAACTACTGCTGGATCATCAATAAAGTTCGAATAACGATTGGCGGCCACCTTCAGTTCCGCAGGCGTTATTAGTGACGTAACCAGCAAAACGAACTGTTTTCAATCCACTTATGTTTTTAGATAACTGAACGTATCTGGACATACTTGGGCTCATTCAAAACTGCAGTTTGGTTACCGATCACAGAGCACTTCCGATTCTGGGCTTATAACTAGCGTAATCGACAAAACCAAAAACTTTCACTGAAATATCCCACCAATTTCAACAAACTAGGGCTCGTTTAAAAACTGCTATGAGATCAATGAACAAATTAAAAGGTAGTAGTGTTGATGTTACAGAAAGAGCGACATACGCGTTAAAGCACATTCACTCAAACTTCTCTACAGGTTATCAAATTTTTTTAACAATTCATTAATTACGTTGGTCTTATAAATGCACAAATTGTGTTATCTCTAAATTGCAGAATAATAGCAAAAGAAGCTATTATACCAAATTGAAGCATTATTTTGCCATTTCAATAACACTTAAATAAGCCATGATAGTTAAATGCTTGCTATCGCTTTTTATACGGGTTGTAGAAGAAAACAGATTTTTCGGTACGTACTGTGACTAGAAAAATGAGTATGTCTCGTGCATACTTCCAAGCACCAGCAAGGTATTAAGTCATTCAAGGTGAAAACTGTACTGATCCAGAATGATAAAAAGAATGTGACGACTAAAGCCCTGGCTCGCAAGTTGTATCGCGAATATTTGACGAAGTCTTTTCGCGTGACAAGAGATGATGAGACTTATGTACTGGAAGAATTTAAACAGCTTCCCGGAATGTCTTTTTATACTGCCACGCAACGAAGCGGCGTAGCGGGCGAACAAAAAGTCCAAATTTCCCAAGAAAAAAAAACTTGGTTCAGCCGGTAATATGCAGCTGATCAAGCTAATACTTCATCACTACCGAGCCGGTGAACAAGGAAGTGAACAGTGAAAAATGCCTGAAGAAGCGATTGTTACCATTCCTACGTAGCCATGACGCTCCTTCGCTAATCTGGTCTGATTTGGCATCTTGTCACTACACCAAAGATGCTTTGAAATGGTATAAAACGAGATTCTGCACAGGATCTAATGGCTGAGGCAAACTCAAAGAATCGTAGTTTCTTCAGTTCGCCTAAATATCACTAAAAGATTCAGTCAAGATTTTTTTTATCAAAATTGAATAAAGTCAAAAACTATGACCTTTTCCATTTGTAAACAGTTATGTCATGTCAATATAGATTAAAATATGCTAACCCTGGTTGCTATACAAAATTGAGCAATGCACGATGTGTGCTAGGCGGTAACCAACTAGATGAATATACCAGTAAATTCTATTGAAATGTGCACTTCGTTTCCCCATCACTTTTGAAAAAATCCACGTGAAATTGAAAATTTTTCATTTATTGCGCTGTAATATCAGAACCGGAAGTCGGATCTGGATTAACTTTAAGAGACTTTTTATAAAATTTCAAGACCTTACATTTGCATATTACTTGTAAAAATTGGTTAAGAAATTTCCGATAAAGTTGAGTGCGCGTTTTCTCATAGATTTGCACATATTGGCTTGTAATTCCGGAACCGGAAGTCGGATTGAAGATAAAATTCAATGGCGAGCTATGGGACCATAAGAACTTTCGTTTGAATCTAAGTTTGTGAAAATCGGTCACGCTTCTAAGCAAAGTGAGTGACATTATTTGTCACATACACACAGATATTTGCGCAGTTCGTCAAGCTGAGTCGAATGGTATATGACATGCAGCTCTCCGGGCCTCGATTCAAAAGAAAGTTTTCATGGTGATTATGTAGTTTTTTTTATAAATATAACTTGTTCAATCCTTTCACGACCATAAGATGTCCAGGACGAAAAATGTCAATGTTTTAGCTATTGTGGGTGTAAAGTAACAGAATATCACCAGAAAAACATATCAGGGTGCATAAGTTTCCTATAATTTCCTTGTAAATATTTTTCCTATGTTCCTCAGAAATAAATAATCGAAGAGTTGAGTTTATTATATTGAAATTTAATTTATTGATTTAATTCCTATAGGGTGATTTTTTAAGAGCTTGAGAACTTTTTTAAACAATAAAACGCATAAAATTTGCAAAATCTCATCGGTTCTTTATTTTAAACGTTAGATTGGTACATGACATTTACTTTTTGAAGATAATTTCATTTAAATGTTGACCGCGGCTGCGTCTTAGGTGGTCCATTCGGAAAGTCCAATTTTGGGCAACTTTTTCGAGCATTTCGGCCGGAATAGCCCGAATTTCTTCGGAAATGTTGTCTTCCAAAGCTGGAATAGTTACTGGCTTATTTCTGTAGACTTTAGACTTGACGTAGCCCCACAAAAAATAGTCTAAAGGCGTCAAATCGCATGATCTTGGTGGCCAACTTACCGGTCCATTTCTTGAGATGAATTGTTCTCCGAAGTTTTCCCTTAAAATGGCCATAGAATCGCGAGCTGTGTGGCATGTAGCGCCATCTTGTTGAAACCACATGTCAACCAAGTTCAGTTCTTCCATTTTTGGCAACAAAAAGTTTGTTAGCATCGAACGATAGCGATCGCCATTCACTGTAACGTTGCGTCCAACAGCATCTTTGAAAAAACACGGTCCAATGATTCCACCAGCGTACAAACCACACCAAACAGTGCATTTTTCGGGACGCATGGGCAGTTCTTGAACGGCTTCTGGTTGCTCTTCACTCCAAATGCGGCAATTTTGCTTATTTACGTAGCCATTCAACCAGAAATGAGCCTCATCGCTGAACAAAATTTGTCGATAAAAAAGTGGATTTTCCGAATGGACCACCTAAGACGCAGCCGCGGTCAACATTTAAATGAAATTATCTTCAAAAAGTAAATGTCATGTACCAATCTAACGTTTAAAATAAAGAACCGATGAGATTTTGCAAATTTTATGCGTTTTATTGTTTAAAAAAGTTCTCAAGCTCTTAAAAAATCACCCTGTATTTATTTATCAGAATAGTAACATAAATGTTTAGTTTTGGTATTCTTCGAAACGATTTTGTGTACTTGTTTAGTACGAGTGGACGTTGCACATAACACATTTATTATGTGTTCTATTTTCTATACGTCGTTTTGCAAGAAGGTTTTTAGTGCAGTAAAATTTTTTATTCGTTACCCGGTGAACGACCGTAACTAGGTTAAAACCGGGTATAAATAAACGATATAATAATAATATTCGTTCAGAAACACATTTGTCGCCTTGGGAATAAGTTTTTTTAACATTCAGTAAAAAACACATCGATTTAATAATAATTGAAGAATCGATAACGATTTTATAGAAGAGAAATATATTTCCCCATGAGCGTTAAGAGGTTTAAATAATTTCAAGTATTTTCTCCATACACATTCTTACAGTGGATACTTTTTTCAAATAGTTTAATAAATATCTAAAACATTGCCGAAGATAGTAAAACAATAGGAGCTACCCTTTTTTTCGATATATGTTTTTTGTAAATTTCTGCAAAATTAAGGTTATAGTCAAAATTGTGAATTGATGATGCAAATGGCGTGTGCAAAATTTGAGCTGATTCAATACACATAAAAAAAATTGAGAAAAAAATCGTGATACCTACCTAGTGAAACCGTTCATAAAGTACTTGCTTCTATAATTTTCAACCGATCATGAGCCGGACTTGAAACTGGCACTAAAAGTGGACCAGTAGTTGTCTGGTCCTGTCCTAGGTCAAAGATATAAAAAAGATAAGCTCATACATAAGAGAACAGTGTTGCGAACAATTTTAAGTAAAGGAATAAAACTTTACACAGGAACAATAACTTCTGTCGAATGATGTTGATGCTACCGTCTACACTGAGGTCTCTTTTTGCGCGGGGGATACGTACCGCGTGAAAAAAACCGCCTAACTTCGGTAATCCGCGTTACTTCGGAAATCCGCGTAAAAACAACGTCCTGATCTGATGTGATCTCCAAAAATATTTTTTTTTAAATCGACTTTGGGAGTTAAAGAATTTGAGACCGCGTAACTTCGGAAAATCGCATAGAAAAAACCCGCAAATCTGAAGATTTTTTTATGCCAAATGTCTTAGAAATGCATGATAAAATTCGAGATTCTTTTTTTTGATGCCAAATGTTTTAGAAATGCATGAAACGTCGAGATCTGGTTCATCTAAAAAAATAGAAAATTTGCTAAGTGCCAGAGAGTCCGCGTAGAAAAAATCGCGTAACTTCGGAAATCCGCGTAAAAAAAAATCGTGTCAAATAACTGCGCAATAAAAGACGTCTGTGTATTTTTGCAAATGGTATCACGTCAATTCGATGTCGGTCAAACATAGTTTAGTGCCACTGATTTTGTTTAGTGTTTACACTGACGATTGCAGTAGTAATCAAATACAAATAATTTGTATTTGGTAGTAATTTCATTTAACAACAAAACATATACCCAAATGTATTTTATTAATCTCGACGGTTAAACAAAAGATAAACTCAAGATTACAATGCCCCATACAGTTCATCAACAAATGTTGGATCAGTAATCGTGAACCAGTGAATTTAGTAATAATGCAATGTTGTTGACCCTTGGGTAATAAGCGTCGATAAACATTGGAAAAGGACGTTAAAATTCCATAGCAACAATACAAGTTTGGGAGGAAGTAAACATTGTATGTAAACCTATCGCACACAATATTGTGTTACTTCCATTTACTTTAATTCCTCGTAAGATAAGAATATAACAAATTATACAGATTCTTAGTAATAATTCTAATTGATTCTTGCTTTCCTGTTTCAAGATCCACTCGATATGTAGCAAAATACCGCGATTTTTTTCATATTCCAACTTAAGAATAATTCTACATAAACAAACATTGTTATAGTTACGACGCATGTAGCGATTCGACGCTTGTTGTTTTGTTTCTAATAATAATTGAATTGCAACCAATTGCCAATTTCATCGAGGGGTCCAATTTAAATGGTATGTGAAAAATCATACACTAATCCATCTTGAGTTTATCTTAGGTTAAACAGCAAAGCTGTTCCTAATAAGAGGGCAGCTAAAATTATCAATGGGGGTTCCACTAAATAGCACATTTGCTTCAATTCATGTGGACATTTGGTTGCGTGGTTTCACTCCATCATCCAGTAGGCTCTGGAAATTAGGATTTTCAGCGCAATTAAAGCAGGAATGTCACTTTGTATGTTGAAAAACACTTGCATTTCCCATGCAGGAGCTGTTTGTCCTCGTAAATGCGACTGTGAATATGAACACCTCTTCAGTGTCCGGTTGCCAGGAATTACCGATTCACATACGCTCCAGTACCCAACGTACTGCGTATATACCGAAGTGTATATTCAAAACAGATAAAAAAAATCATAGCAACTCCGTGAACCGTCACCGTGCAATACGCGACCGACGACGAACGGACGCGTGAGACACAGCCAGGTACTTACGTAGAATGTACATACGCGGGTTTGGTTCCTCACTGGGTGATCGGAAATAATATTGGTAAGTACATACGCCACCGCATCGCCGGTCTATGAATGTGCCCGCTCTGCTCTGGTGAGTGACGGCGGTTGCCTCGTCGCCTCGCGGGCAGCAAGTGAGTGAGTGGCGCACATGGATCACACTAATGCTTGACAATGGAAATAGAATTACCCGCGGTGCTTAGTTTCGCAAGTCAACTCGAACGGTACACACGCACAGTGGATTCCGGTCCTGGATAATTGTTTCGTTACAAGTAACTCAGAAATATTTGTGAATTCAAAAAATCGGAACTATTTGAGGTGAACCAAAGTGGATGCACAATTGGCACTTAGCGTTACGTTCGGCGTTAGTTCAGTTTTAGTGATAGATTGCGACCTACAAGTCTTGTAGGGAAGCTCGAGTGACATTTTGTATCAACACAAAATTGTGCTTGAGAAATTCACCAACATTTCCTTGTTCAGTTGCAAAATTCCTTTCCCGACACACCAACCCTGGGAGTGTGTTCGACAAATGCCAAGAGGCGAAAGCTGATATTTTTAATTGTTGAAAGTGTTTGATTTGAATAAATAAAGCAACGGTCGTCGGAGAAGAAAAACTCCAGCACACCACCACACTCTGTTAAGCAACTCTGTTTGCTCATATCATCAGCGTACTTTTTTACTTTCGAGCTGCGTTTATTTTACGGTTTTGTCGCGCACCATACACAACTAGTTGGGTTTGTTCCATTAGCAATTAGTTTTATAGTCATTCAAGGAATCGAACAACGGTGTATTCGTAAAGCATCCAAATTAGTCGAACCACACTTGAAGTGTGATTGCCCCAACCCACCCACACCGTATTGATTCGTTTTCTCATTTTCACACAAAAGGACAAAAAAAAGTGAAGCTATTTCGTGACTCGAGAGCCCGCAAAATCTACCGAACATGAGCGTTGAAGTGGGCCGGAATAATGATCTCACGTTGACGGAAGAGAAAAAGATCACCAACACACCGGTGATGGAGTTCTACCGCGGCAAAAACGTCCTGGTCACCGGTGGAACCGGATTCATCGGTCGTCTGCTGATCGAGAAGCTGCTCAGGTGAGTCTCAACCGGCCATTCCGAACTTTCCGATCGTTAATCAGGACGACGGCGCAACATTTTCTCAATGTCAATAAAACACGCACTCCGGCAGATGGTAATTGCAGTCTGACAAATCTAATGGCCGAGTGTCACAAATTATGGCCTAATGGTTCCAGTACCGCCCTGCTCGGCTTCACCTGCTCTTGTAACCAAACTTGTAACCTTGAGGAACGTGTGGAACTACAAACGCTGGCCAAGCTGGCAAGTTATAATATATTCCGTGAAGTAGGATTACTCGTGTGCTTCATCGATTGGCAAGATCAATTAAGGAATGTGTTTTATTTATGTTTGATAACATTTACAAACTGGGACTATCAATGAACGGTGGAGACGGTTGGTCGCTTGGATAAACGGCTGCTCGGCCATCCATGGAAGTTGACCATCAATGTTAACTTCCCTCTCTGAGCAGCCTAGATAGCCGTGTAGTGTCGGTAGCGGTTTCCCAACTGCTAAGAATAACGCTACGGTCCACCTGTACCGGTGGTATAAGTCCACCAAACAGGTAAGCCGTGTGGCATCCGGCGGAATTATTTTTTACCAAGAATTGATCCACTGGTTTCCTATTCCATGTCGTAAAAGGCCACAAAAATAGGAACTCCTAAGTCAAGGTGTATTTCCGTGCCGATGGCTGAATGGCTGCAGGAGGTTAAACATTGCAGTCGTGAACGGAATATCTTGGGTTTTTCCCTTACTGGATACACGCAATGCTTAGCAATCAACTTCTTTGATCATCGCTTCGGTAGGCCAGAGATTAGAAAGCTGAGTGTCTGTGGGTGTCCTCAAGGTGGTGTACTATCCCCACTTTTATGGAACCTAGTCGCTGATGGTTTGTTAAGGAAACTTTATAACCTTGGATTTCCGACTTATGGTTTTGCCGACGATTATCATATATTGATGACCGGTATAAGCATTAACACTCTCTTTGATTTAATGCAGCAAGCCCTGCGATCTGTTGAACAATGGTGTTGTCAGGTTTGGATTATCTGTAAATCCGGGCAAAACATCAATGGTGCTTTTCACTCATCGTAGGATAATTACAGGAGCTCGTCCGTTGCAGTTCTTTGGTTCAGGGGTCACTGTGGTCGATCAAGTTAAATACGTCGGGGTTATTCTTGACTCAAAACTGAATTGGTCTGCTCACATTGATTTCAGGATTAAAAGAGCTTGCATGGCTTTCGGCCAATGCAGACGAGCTTTTGGAAAATCATGGGGACTCAAACCCAGATATATTCATTGGATCTACACAACTATCGTTAGACCAATTTTAGCATATGGATGTCTTGTATGGTGGCAGAAAGGAGAAGTCGCGACAGTTCAGTCAAAGCTAAATCATCTCCAAAGGATGGTCCTAATGGCGATGACAGGAGCATTCACGACAACTCCTTCTGCTGCTCTAGAGGCGCTACTGTGCATTAAACCACTACATGTGTTCCTAAAACAAGAAGCATTATCTTGTGCATACCGTCTTAGGGTTACAGGGCTTTGGAACAGTAACCCATTAGAATATGCTACCAGTCACACTCGCTTGTGGTCTCAAATGTTTCCGTGGGATGAGTATTTACTCGCTCCTAGTGACCTAACTCTCACAAGCAGTTTTCCTTTTAAAACATTCAATGTGAGCTATCCTCTTCGTTAGGAATGATTGTCTGGTTGTCTGGAACGACAACTTGATGAACACATAGTTTGTTTTACGGACGGTTCTCTGTTGAATGGTCGTGCTGGTGCTGGTATCTACTGTCGTGAAATAGGCTGGAGCAGTCTCATTCACTTGGTAGATGCTGTACTGTGTTCCAAGCAGAAATCTACGCAATTCTGTGTGGAGTACAATCGGCACTTCAGCAGAGGATCTGTGGTAAACGTATTTATTTTTGTTCCGACAGTCAGGCAGCCTTAAAAGCACTCAGTTCGAATGACTCACGGTCGAATCAAGTGATCGCATGTCGAACTCAAATTGAAGACCTCAGCATTTCAAATGCTGTTTACTTCATATGGGTACCCGGCCATTCTGGTATTACTGGAAATGAATGGGCTGATGAGTTGGCTAGAGCTGGTGCAACGAATGATTTCGTTGGTCCTGAACCAGCTTTACCACTTTCAACTAGTTGGATAAAGCACAAGATACGTTCTTGGGCTGCATCCAAACATGCCAGCTACTGGCGCAGCTTGCAAACTTGCGCTCAGACAAAAGCATTTCTACCAGATTTAAATCTGAAAATGTCAAAGTGTCTACTGCATTTCTCCAAGTATCATTGAAGTATTCTGGTCAGAGCTCTGACTGGACATTGCAAACTCAATTATCACATGGCTACTATTCAACGTGCTGAGTATTATTCGTGTGATTTGTGTGAATGCGATTATGGTACTTCATATCATCTGATATGTAACTGTCCCGCATTGACGCAGCTACGTATCCGGGTTTTTGGTTCTCCATACATGGTTGAGTCTGTGTATGCGGAGCTAAAATTGAAGGATATTCTCTCGTTTCTCACCCAATGTGGTAAGGAGCTATAGTCAGAAGGGTTCATCGTTCTTCCTGGAGTGAATGAATCCCTTCTGTATTCACCTTAAATAGGGTTTGGCAGATTGTTTGGCATCCTCTGAGGGGTACCGAATTTACTTCTTCTCGTACATACTGCGAGTCGTTCTGCATTCTTCCGGGAGTGCAGAATGGTGTCGCTTTTGTAAGATCTCTAAATCCTCTCGGGGGTTGGAGGTTTTATTAACAGCAGACTGTTCGGGACCTCGTAGAGGTTCAGAATTTCCTTCTGCTTCCACTAAATGTGATCCTCAGCAGATTGTTCAGCATCCCTTAGGGGTGCAGAATTTACTTCTGCTTTTATGTGTTTTTGTGTCGTCAATTTTTCCCATCCTCCTAGTCCAACCCTTACCATTTCCTTTCAATCCTTCCCTCTTATATATCGGGAAAATGATGCTAAAAACAAATTGATGGCAAGGCACAAATCTCCAAATATCAAGGGGAACGTGCCATTTGAGCCAATTTGTTCTGATTCCTGATGATTCCTGTAACCTTGAGGAACGTGTGGAACTACAAACGCTGGCCAAGCTGGCAAGTTATAATATATTCCGTGAAGTAGGATTACTCGTGTGCTTCATCGATTGGCAAGATCAATTAAGGAATGTGTTTTATTTATGTTTGATAACATTTACAAACTGGGACTATCAATGAACGGTGGAGACGGTTGGTCGCTTGGATAATGTTTGTGTTGCATTCTGAGTGTGCTGCGTCATAAAATTTACCGAGATTTGATGTGGAAACTTCCACATCGCGAAGTGGTCGGGATGTCAGAATGCAGGATTTGCTTAATGACATGCAATGAGAAGATGCTTTCTTCGTCTTGGTTTACCGAGCACTCGGAAGTGCTCCAACAAAATTAGGGGAAATTAGTTTAATCGATCAAGCAACAACTTTCAGTATCTAAACGCAGTACCTACTCTAAAAGTGATTACTTCATGATATCGAAAATAGCCGACTGGGCGATCAACTCAAGTGGAAGATTAATCGTCCTTAGTGTTTTACTTACTTCTATTGAGATGCAAATTTACATGAGTTTTTCATTGTGTGTAGAGTCGAATAGTTTTTTAAGCCACTGGCAACGGATCTAATTCTATCCATAAAAAAATGGAGTGTACGATTGTATTATTTTTAGAAAATTCCACTCTCTGTGACTGGAGTTGGAAATAAAATCTCACATTCCAATTGTAAATAATTGTTCGACGTGATTCAAGGGACGTTGGAATACTATTAAAAACAACTAACCAGTAATTTCATGAAAAGATTTTAATTCGATGCCCTCCGATCATGATATTCAGTGTAAAAATTTTACAGAAAAGTCTCAGCTTTTTCATAAAAATGTTTAGAAAAAGGTTGAAAATCACGAAAGCAAACAATTATTTTATAAAATTTGTTTTGTTTTACTTTTTCTCAAACTTTACATCGGATTCAAATAATTCAAATTCATTTGATTCTTCGATCATTTGAACTTTCTCTATAGATAGGATTAATAATTGTTAAACTCCCGAAGACTGGTCGGGTTCTGGTTTGAAAAAAAAAAGGCTCGCCCGACCATCTCTAGTCAGTGTAATACACATTAAGTGAAGTGAATACGTCGACGTTCTTACTAAATAAAATGAAATTTCGGGAATTATTGACTCATTATTTTGTTATAAGAAATTACTGCAGAATGACATCGAATTCTTGTTGAAGCTTACGGGGAACATGCACTATCGGTCGCGACTTGTGAACGTTGATTTAACCCTCTGAATACCAAGGAGGTAAAAATAGTTGAAACGCTAATTTTGACTGACTATATCTTAGCTACTTTTTTAAATTTCAAAAATCGGATAACTGGACGCTGAAATATAGCCAACCAAAGTGAATGTTCCAACTTTTATTTTTCAAAAGACTTTGGTTTACACTTTTTCAGATAATTTTGGGTAGACAATTTTACTGTTAAATACTTTTAGTACATTTTATTCTTAATAAATTTACATTACAAAATTAGTGCACCATCTTATTGTATCCCCTTGGTAGTCCGCGTAATTTTTCCTTCCTTGGTATTCGAAGTTTTCAACGATTTCAGTGCAGAAAAATAAATTGACAAATTGCAAGAATTATTGAATGAAGACAGTACAATAGAGATTAGTCATTAGTAGCCAAATAATTTCTGATTATCTAGACGTCATGAGAAAAATTTAGTGGATAGGAAAATAGGATCCTAATGAGTTGAGCGATAGACAGCAGGAAAGGCGAAAAACGATGCGAAAATCTAGCTTGCAC
The DNA here is from genome assembly GCF_030247185.1 of Malaya genurostris. Classification (NCBI taxonomy): domain Eukaryota; kingdom Metazoa; phylum Arthropoda; class Insecta; order Diptera; family Culicidae; genus Malaya; species Malaya genurostris. Next base: position 268,964,501 of record NC_080572.1, on the reverse strand, counting down.
GATATAAACCTGGTTTTTTGCACCAGATCGTAACGGGAAACGAGAAATTGAGTCATTATGATTATCTTAAGGGCAGAAAATCATGGGGCGTACCTGGCTAAATTTCGACATCAACAGCAAAACCTAAGCTTTTGGTATCTTCGAAAAGATGTCTCGTACTACGGGCTTCTTAAACCAGGGTAAACTTTGAATCAGAGGTGGAAATAAGCCCATTTTGAACACAGAAATGTGAATCAAGATTTTCGATTGTGAATCAAAAAACCGAACACCGTGAATTTGATAACAAAACTAAAATTGCGACTAATTTTTAAATTGTGGAAACTGCATATTGAACAGACTAGTAGCAGACCTTATGCATACACACTCTTTTTATTGCGCTGAGACATATTTGTTTGCCAATTTTGTATCTTTGGAAAGTTTTGTGATGGGTGATAAGAATTTTTTTGTCCATTTATATGCATGAGGGTGCTCAAATTGGGGAAAATGGTCAATTTGCAACTTTACGGAACGTCCCTTAGCAGTCCTTATCATTATAGTTGGGAAAAATACCGGTTTCGTTATGGCGTTTGATAGAAACCGAGTTCGATTTCGCAACAGTTGTTTAATTCGCAATAAAATGAATACTAGATGAAATGTTTATGAAAATATTAGTTTGGATCATAATCACATTAATAATGGTAATTGAACAGTTTTCACTGCAAAGCCGTGGTATTACATTTCTTTAGTGGAATTTGACCTTCTGTTAACGCTATTTGACAAGAATTTGATTTATAAAAGTGACGGGGGCGCAGTATTTGACGCAGCGTTCGAGTTGGCGTAGCAAAATCCTGCACTCCTGTTACTTCTGTGTATGAATTTCAAGCTAAATATGGTAATATTATTCAGCTGCGTAGTACGTTTTTTATTAGACATGTTTCTCTTATCATTATAATTATTATTCATCGCAGCATGTATGATAATATTAATAGCTGTTTTTATTGATGATATAACTTCACCACGACGGTATTACTGAATAAATTTCAAATACATCACTAAACATGAAATTTCGATGTGACCGACGAAATAAACTCACCTAACGTGCCTAAAATTAACAGTATCGGATAATCAGTATACGAGAAAATTGAGAGCTAATATGTGTTGACGTTTACGTGACTTATATCATTTTATTACTGGAACCGTAAGTGATATCCTTTCGAGCGTCAAACCTGTTTAGTGAACGCAGAGTAACATGAAAACGAGCCTAACTTTGTTGAAAAGTTGATTTCGAATGAAACAGTGATACTGATAACAATGAAGACATTTTTATACTCTTACTTACCAAAATTTATCTTATCAAAATTCTTTCGTTTAAAAACTCATTATAATATCTACAATAAAGATGTGATATGGAAAGATAATACTAACTATTTTTATTTACTGTGAATTAAAAAAATTTCTTATTTCCACCCCTGCGTTTGAATGCCAATCACTTAGGTAACAGGGGTATTTTGTTCCACTTTAGGATTTATCTTATTTTGGCCCACCTTGTAAAAATATCCTCCAAATGTTGCAATATTTTTGAAAAACCCTTCCGCAATTCCGTAATTTAATGTGATTAGCTTCAAATTAATGCAACATAGGTTACTTAACATCGATTAAATCCATAATGTTTGTTAGGTGGGCCAAAATGTATCAAGTGGCCAAAATACCTCTGTTACCCTACCACCAGCAAATGAAAAAATTGAGTAAATCATGCCTCAAAAATCGACCCAAATGCTCCACAAGACGTTTGAATGACATCGGGCAGTACGACAACGCCCCCAAATATACTGCCAAAGCGGTCTAAATCATAATTTCTGATCTCAAATGGGAATTTTTTCTTGACACTCCATACTCTCCCGATATTGGCCCTACCGATTATTATTTTTCAATATCATTTTAGCGCACTTCATGAGTTATGAAGATTCGGAAAAATGGATTCTCAACAGGATTGCTTCAGAAGATAAACAGTTATTTCCACGTGGTAATCGCGAGCTGGTGGAAAGATGGTAAAAATGCGCTTTTACTTTGAATAAATTAACTTGAATTTATTACTCACGCAAGAGTTGGCATCACTGGGAGTGCAATGCGGTGTCTTGGTGCTGCTCTCAAAAAAGTATAATTTCAATGTGTAGTTTGATGCGTATAGTTAAAAATTTGGTTGAAATAGTTATTTTGAGTGATAGAGCAGGTGTGGCAAGTGTGTGTTTAGTAGTGAGAGTGCTATTTATTGAATAATATTGATCCACGAAACTGAAGATGCTCAAGCGGCGGAAACTGAGAATTAACCACCCCAAAATTCAACAATGTTAACCTGTTAACCGATCGATGCGCCGTCTGCATGTCATTCTCGGTGTTGTCGGATTTCTATGGAATATGTGAAAATTTACAAGTCGATCGTGTCATTCAGACTGAAGGTCTAGGGTTGGTCTGCAGCGGACCCGTTCGCGACTGTTTTTATTTTATTCTCTCAGTAGTCGTGTTTCACCTTGCGTTGCTGACAGCAAAGCGAGCAGGAGAAAAAGGATACTGGTGAGATCGTTCCTTGGAGATATTTTCAATTTCTCTTACTTATTATGATTTTCCTGAGTATCGAAAATCAGGTTTTGTTGAGATCATATTGTTCACCAAAACATATCCGGATCTCATTCCCTCCCTACTAACAAATCTCCTATCCCGTGATGCTCGTGGAGATACAGTGGTAACCGCGGTCTCTTGCAACAACGAGTATCGGACTAACATTCCTTCCTTTCCCTTAGTAGCACAGCCTTTGGTCGTAGCCAGCGTCATTATTGATCATATAATAAAAAGTTAGGAGTGAGTGGGTATGTACAGTGAAAATGATTTGCTTCTCCCAAGCTTCATTTTCTTGGTTCATTGTACTTTTTCAACCCATGCGGTCAATCACGAAGTGCAACTACGGGCGATCTACTTCAGCTCAGCTCAGCTCAGTAACTTGAACTTATTACTTACAAATACAACAACATGTGTTTTCATTAGTGATGGGCAGAACCGTTCATTTAAAAAAACCGTTCAGCCACTGTAGCACTTCTCCTATGTAGTGACTGAATGCCAAACAGGTCACAACTTGACAGGACCATTGTAAGGATTAATGTAGTGATGGGCAAAACCGTTCATTTTGAAAGAACCGTTCAGAACTAAATAGTTAAATCAAAAGAACTAGCAAAAGAACGAAAGAACTAGTTCTTTTGATTTAACTTTTAAGTTCTGAACGGTTCTTTCAAAATGAACGGTTTTGCCCATCACTACATTAATCCTTACAATGGTCCTGTCAAGTTGTGACCTGTTTGGCATTCAGTCACTACATAGGAGAAGTGCTACAGTGGCTGAACGGTTTTTTTTTAAATGAACGGTTCTGCCCATCACTAATTTTCATTAAAAAATCTGCAGGGGACGGGTATAGCGTGATGGGTAAGTCGATGCCTTTCACGCAGCCCGCCTGGGTTCGATTCCCAACCCCGCACATAGGGTCAGAAAGTTTTTCTGGCCCGAAGAGGCGAATGACATTAATGTTAAAGCCTCTATAATTGAAACAAAACAAAAAAAAAAAAAAAAATCTGCCAGTATTAACTAAAATATTTGATATATCAAACATGTTGTATAATTTAAATTGAACTATTCCTTTGTTGAGGTAAGCATTAAAAATTGAGTTTTATGATAATTGCTCAATCGACAATCATCAATGAAAAAAGCATCTGGTTTTATGCATACTATTCTGATACAATGTTCTCAATTATGAAACTGCTATACCAGTAAATATGAAACATGCCCATTCGTAACCGCCAGTCGTTGGTAAATAACAGATGTACACAGATGGATGGGCAATGAAGGCATTCGATTCTCGAACACCTTGAATTACACAATTCATCGAAATTATCTTTGTTCAGATGGATTAGAGTCGAAACTTTGTTTCGGTTCACGAATGGTGAGTTTAACACTTGTTTGTATGACGTTGAAGAACGCATCGCTAGGCATTCATTAGGCATTTATGTGGTATATTATCTTACGTAGGTGCCTGTCATATCAGAGTGACGACATCTCAGCCGTTATGTTGGCAACAACTCAAAACATTTAACCTGAAATGTTGGCAGTTTAGTAAGATTTAAAAATTGTTTTGCCAGGTCGCGTGCTCGTTTGATACGATACTGTTTGTTCCAAGCGAACAGCTTGGTATTACAGGCATTCAAATCTCACGGAGTAATTTTCTGGCTTGGGCAAAACCATATATTTTTCATGAAATGTGAGGTATTGGAAGGAGGAATGAACAAAAGTGAACGGTTCGAACTCTTCTAGAAAAACTGTCTAATGTCGTTTTCGTTTTTAAATTGCACTACACCGGTGTAGGTAAGGTTGCACTGAAACCGTTCGTTTTTGCCAATTGCACTACACCAGTGCTACACTTTTTCTGCACCGATACCACTGATGTAGCACTCATCAAAAGTTTGGTGTAGCTCTGTGCAATGGGATCGTTTATTGTAGTCAATGGTTACTGTTTATGTTTTCGTCATTCTTGTTCGTTTATTCATGCCTCAGTGTAGCACTGCACCGGTGTAGTGCAAATTAAAAACGAAAACGCCACAAGCTCTCAAAGTTGCAAACGGGTTGCACGAAATGTAGTATTCATATATTTTCTCAAAAATATTTTTCCGTTTGGATGTCATGGCACACTAGGTCGGTGGTTGAAAATGACAGGTTGCTCTTTTTTGTTTAACACTCCTAATACCAAATCTAAAAACCTGTTTTAATCCACCTAGTGGTGTAATGATGCCTTTCTCATATCAATCATACTATCATATATAATACTGTTATATTCTTCAAAATAATTTTCTTCGATTCCTAAAAACAGTAACCGAAATTGGTCTGTTTGACCGTCTGCTGATAAAAAACTATTAATTGGAGAAGATTTGAGGTCGATTTAGAAATTTTTTTACGGTTTTTCGTCCTTTTCAGTGATGGTATACAATTTTTAATACACTTTACCCTATATTTCCGGATCCGGAAGTCAGATCCTGATGAAATTTAGGAATTATTTATGGGACCACATGACCTTACATTTGAACTTAAGTTTATGAAAATCGGTAGCGCCATCTATGAGAAAATCTAGAAAACATATTTTCATTTTTTTGCACATTTTACCCCATAACTCCGGAACCGGAAGTCGGATCCAAATAATATTCAGGAATTTTGTATAGGACTTCAAGACCTTTCATTTGAACCTAAGTTTGTGAAAATCGGTTCATCCATCTCTGAGAAAAGTTAGTGCACTTATTTTCACAATTTTTTGCACATTTTACCCCATAATTCCTGGACCGGAAGTCGGATTCAAATAATATTCAGGAATTTTGTATGGGACCACAAGACCTTTCATTTGAATCTAAGTTTGTGAAAATCGGTTCACCCATCTCCTAGAAAAGTTAGTGCAAAAAAACGTTACATACACACATACGCACATACACACACACACATACACACACACACAGACATTTTGCGTACTCGACGAACTGAGTCGAATGGTATATGACACTCGGCCCTCCGGGCCTCGGTTCAAAAGTCGGTTTTCACAGTGATTGCATAACCTTTCTATATGAGAAAGGCAAAAAGTAACAAGTAGTAGCAAATCTGAAAAAAAGTTTCAACGGTAGCTTCGAGCTGTCATAGCTTATCTGTTACTTGGCCAATTTCGATAAATTTAACACCCTCAAGTTTTCTGAAGTTTGCAGATTCTCTTTAGTGTATTGTTATTGACGATAATTTATAAAAATGAGATTTTTACCGTTCCAAGTTTTTTTAAGTTTAAAATATGCCCTCTTTGCACCAAGCACCAGCATCGCGAATAGAATATTGAGAAGTTCAACTTTACCGAGTCATAATTTCACAGAAAAAAAATGAATTTTGCAGGCGACATAATTCTACAAACGATACAATTAACAACTACTTCATTTTTCGAATGTCGCAATATTCCACTCGCACAGAATTTTACACGCTGTGAGTGTAATTTGCACTCGACTACACAGATACAAATATTTTGTGAATTTACATCTATTTTCATGCACATATTTGGAGCAGGAAATTGAACATAAAGTTACTTTACAACTCTGTACGATTCAATATATTTTAATCGCAAAACTAAGCGTTAATTGAAAGATACAGTTCTATTCATTGAAAATTCTATGTAATCCAATTTAATTTTGCATCGATGATGGTTTTCAACCAAACTTTCGATTCAACCAATGTATATTCCTTATTACTATTGATTTACATGTCGTGTAAATTTCATTATTTCTGTCTGTGTACCAAATGCCGCTCTGTGGATTTATATGTAGGAATTTTTCAGAAAGCATGTGCTTCTGTGGTTCAGTTGATTAACCGATGTACTTTGTGATCTAATGTTTCTTGGTTCAATTCGCGCTGTTTCTATTGATCTTTGCTTTTCATTCCATTCGAATTCTAGCCATATAATTTTTAAATCACACAATTTTACACAAAGATAAAAATATTTACATCTATTTTCAGTCTATTTTCATTTACATCTATTTTATTTAGGAGCAGAAAATTGAATATAAAGTTACTCCTCAGATGTTAACTTTTCAATATACTTTAAAAACAAAACTAAGATTAAATTAAAATATATAATTCATTGAAATATCAAGGCATTCTAATTGACTTTTACCAAAGATAAACTCGAGATGGAATAGTCTATGATTTTTCATACACCATTTAAATATGACCCCTGGATGAAATCGGTTCACCGTCAGTCGCAGTTCAATGATTAGTTGAACCGAAACAACAAACTCCCAGTCGCTCTGATGATGTTTGTTTTCATATTAGTAACAAATCGTGTTCAAATATGCATAATACTGAATAATCTCACAACACTTTCTGCGGATTTTTTACGCAAAACTTGCAAAATTTTGTTTATTTTCTTTTGGTTTTGTAGCGTAACCAAGTTTTGCGACGCTTTTCTATGTTTATCAACGTTTTTTAACAAGGGGCTACTAAACGTATACTATTACTGAGTTCTCGGGTTCACGATTACCGAACAAGTTTTTTTCCTTAAATTATAAGGGACTTTGTAATCTTGAGTTTATCTTTGCTTTTACATCGATGATGGTTTTCAATCAAGTTTTTGATTCAATTGATGTCTATTTCAAGGTATCATTGAATTACATGTCGTGTAAATTCCATTTTTTTTTCTGTGCATTTTTTTGAATGTAAATTTGTGTGAAATACGACGGTCCATTTATGTGCACCTTATAAAATGTAAAATCACAAAAAATTTTCAAGCTGTTCAATTCGTTCACCATTGAAAAGGTACTACTTCCAGAAATAAAATGCACTGAACCAAACGACAATCTATAGCTATAGTGAAAACTGTAGAAAGATGACATCAGAAAGGAGGAGACTTTCTACAATAATCATAAATATCTCGAAATTTAAAGCGATGACCTATCTATTTTTCCACATCATTCGATTGCTAATGCTACAGTCACAATTTTTGCCCAACTCACTACCCCAATTTATGCACTACCAAAACAAAACCTTAAAAGATCGGTGAACTTATAAATATGAAATTAATGAAATCTTTATTTCAATCGATAGAACGATCAACATAATTTAATATGGGATGATTATTTTATGCAAATGTGACCAGAAATGAGCTTTGTCGCCGAACACAATTTTTCGATAAAAAGGGGATCTTTCTCCAACTTTGCCAGCGCCTATTCACGATTCAATTACAGACCAAACGACGATTCATGATTACATTTTAGACCAAACTGAAAAAGTTTGACATTGATACAAGACACGATTCACGCGTGAATTGTCAAAAAAAGTGTTCCAAAATGATACGAGCAAAAAATCACCATTGTTTTGAAACTCACGAATAGTTGTAACTTACGACTGATTTTTCATAAACGAGTTATAAATAATAACGCTGTGAGCGACACTCCATTGCTCCATGATGGAAAATTACTAAACGAAAGTAAATCTTCACCCTTCTACTTTTCGATGCCGTGTTCGGTTTCTTCATCCTTTGTTTTATTTCAGTGAAACCGGAGAACAAAATGTGTCAGGTTCCTTTGCGTAACCCTGTACATTGAATTTTTCAAACAATTTGTATGAAAATATATCAACAAGTTTACGGATATTCTGGGTAAATTAGAATAAATTCCGAACAATATTATAACGGTATTGAATACATTTCAACTTTTGCGAACCGAACTCTGGAGTCATTTGAAGGACTTCAATTTAACTTCGCGATTGAAAATGGAATGGAAGAAAAGAAAAACAACTCAAAATAATTAAAAACAGACAAATTTTATTCTCTAACTTTTACCCAGTGGAGAAAATCTGGTATTTATTGTGTCCTATATGACGTTTAAGTTGAACAACATCAACTCGAAAATATCGGATGAATTGTTTAACCTTCGAAAGCGTCATTTAGTTTCTTCACTTGAACTGTTTTATTCTAAATCGCTAGAAGGTCCTAAAAGGTACAGAAACTTACTTGATTGTTCTATTTTTTTAGTACTCCGGATTTTACTTCACACAACATTCAAACCAATCTGTCATCCCCCTTCATTTGAATTCTAACGCAGCACCCTTCGTTATTGAACAAATATTACTGATTAAAGTCATTGACTCGAAATAGAACGAAAAATAAATGGTACTCTCAGCTCCGCATGCAAATTTTGAGAACGAAATCCATGTCTGGTGAACGATAAAAGCGGAATAGAAGTTTCAAAATTTTGTTCTTCCTTTCGTTTATTCTTTCGGTTATTTTCGGTTTTCAGTTAAAATTGTACACTGTGCAGTTTCGATATTCAACCAAATCTTCGAGAATCGATAATGACAGAAAACGATTTACAATTATTTGTACCTGGTTGGTGCTCGTATCTGTAGTAGTACTGGTTTCTAAAATGGTCCTGGATTGTAATAACTTTGATGTATCATATTTTAGACTCTCTTTGTAGTCAAACTTTACATATTTTCTTTATATAGAAGAACAAATTAGAATTAAAAATCGAGTGAGTTTTCATGTTTCGGAAAACAAGTGACGTTGGCATTGATAATTTATTTTGTTGAACTGAAAGACGAAAATGCCTAATATTTTTCTCTTTCTCTTCGTTTGTTTTGAAAGTGGGACGAAAAAACACTTTGATAAGACTGTTGAATTGTATTCTTTCATTGAAAATATGTGACATTTTTAAGCTCTCATTGACACAAGGAGTGGAGCTTATCTCACCTTTTGGCAGGCAAATTCTAAAGCATTCTATGCGGTATCCAGAACTGAAACATTTGAAGGCCAATCTCATCGAAAAATGTACAATAAAAATGAATTTTAGTATGTTTGTATAAACAAAGTAAAAAAAATGTGACATCAACTATAATATTCAATGAAGCCATCGTAAACTATATTAAATATCATGAAAGCGACAGTCGTCAAACGCCATCTGATCGGCTTTGATATGTCCGACTTGCAGCACTAGATTAGTGCATAATTCTCACGTACTTGTCAATTTTCGTTTCCCGCAGGGTTCGGCTATGTACTCGTTCAGAGCAAACCACGAGCATCTATCAGTAACCATGTATTGTATTGGGTTCATCGTCACCTGAATAGCTCAAATAACTGCCGTCGAAGGTTGACCGGAACTAAGAGTTGACCTCGTTTGGATCAGTACTGAGCAGTCAGTCGTGAGATATTACCAAAATGTTGTGTCAGAACCTATCAATACCGATCAATGCCATGATGTTGAACAAAAAAAAAAAACATTACATAAATTGGTGATTAATTTTTTCCGTGAGTCAACTTTTCATTCGGTTATTATTTGAGCGTTTGTTATAACGATCCTAGACTATAAATACCCAATTGTAAGCTCTTGCGCAATTGTTGTTCAAACAATGTTTTTCTAACAATTTTTTTCCTGATTATAATCCTACGTTTCTAGAAGCAAAAAGTAGCTCTGATCGGACGATCTTCTACTGACCTTCGCCACCTGAACAGACGGCTAGGAAGAACCTCGACGGATAATATTTGTACAAGATTCGCTGTGCCTTCTCTCCTCCGCGCAGCCAGATCCCGCACCGAAAAGATCACACATCTAATGGATGCGTGTATGTACAATTGAGACCCGTCGCGCTGAGTCCACAAACTTTTCAAATCAAAGCAACGCTATCGCGACGGCATTTGCACTCCAAGCGTCGGAAGCGTCTCCCCCCCATCTTCCCCAAACAAGTGAATAGTAATTACGAGTAATTGCGCCGCTAGACACCTTTCCGTTGGTCAGCTTTCGTGATGGGTCAGCTGTTGTTGGCACCAGCGGAACCAGCAGCAGCTATCATCAATATTTGATCAAATCGATGATTTGGTTTTTTTTGCGCTGATTGATGTACAGCGCTCCCCGTTCAACCGAGCACAAGCCTCGATTCAAGTTCAATATTATTACCGACAGCTCACTCGAAGCTAATGACTTCTAATGTGTGATCGATCTTCGGGTGTACGTGTAACTAAGTACTGGCTTAAGAATTTCGCTCTGTAGTTTCAAGGGGAAGGATAAGTTCCGTGCAGTCAAGGGAGGCTCGATTTCAACGAAACGTAGAAGTGGAATAGTGCCACCTGACGTTCTACCGAAGCTGTTGTTGGGTTTCACGCATTAGTATTCACGTTTCCATCTATTTGAAAACTCTTCTCAGTTTGAGAGTATGGCAATATACTTTTACTGGATTGCGTAATCAATGTTTCAATTGGTATCATCTTACTGTTGAGTAAAGGAAAGATTTTACAAATATATCCCTTTGCTTGGGATGCTAAGATTGTGATAATAAATTCACAAAAAATTGTTTTAAATGGAGCTCAACGATTATAAATTTGGAAAACTAAAATTCAATCACAAAATGGAAATATGTTTTTGGGGCAATCTGATTCTGATCCAAAAATTATCAAAACGAAAGGTTTTATGGTCTTATAAGTCAAAGTCGAATTTTGTCCAGATTTGGCTTACGGTTCTGAAATTATAAGGTGAATTGTGTTTGAAATTGCAACCGTAAAAAATTTTGCTCAAAACTGTTTCAATTTGTTGGTTTCTGACCAAACGAACTAATTTCGGCAATACCAGTTACCAGTTCTCGATTCCAGGAATACCGTAAGTAGTGGTCAAAAACTCAAATTCGGAACTCACTTCATCTTCTCACATACGGGCGAACGTTATTATTACGCGTCTTTTACGCGTCCCATACACAGTTGTTAAATTTTGCTCGGATCCGACTTCCGGTTCTGGATCTACAGAGTGAAGTGTGTTTAAAATTTTAAACCGTCTTTTAGAGCGACAATGTAAAAATAACGTGCTTAATCTACCTACCAATGAGATGATACCTTTTTTTTATCAATCCGCTTGTGTTTTTTACGTAAATATCGTTCAATGTTTTCAGTTTTCATGAAATTATTGCACCGTCGCACAGTGGTTCGAAAGAATAAAAACGTGGACATAGTAGCTGCCAAACCGTTCTTTTTATGCATATAATTGCTTTAAAGAAATTATTTACAAATATATACCGCGTAATGTGATTCTCCTAATTGTTCATGGCCTACTTTGACAAAAAATATAACCATAACTTATTTTTCTGAATAGATAGAAACTTTTTTCTTCTACAATGTTTTAGAACTATTGAAAATAATTTACTTTGTCAAATATACCAAAAGTCTAGGTCGCACCGTTTCGGATATACACGGATTTTACGGCAACCCCCTTAAAATCAGATTTTATTAATAACTTGTTTCGAGTATTTTTTATGCTTATTTTGTTTGGAATAATTGAAGAAAATGAAAAATCCCATATTTTTGTTGAAGGTAGTGCATAGGTTTGTTGTTTCCTGGAAAGTTATATGTTACAACATTTTACCTTTTTTTTACCTATGATAAAACCTTACACCGAAGCGAAATATGCAACTTTATGCAGCTGATTTTCTTGAAAAATTTCCGCAGTGGGTAATATGTGAAACGAAAGCCTTAATTTTGAGAATTTCATGTCTTAATTTCTCGAGAACGCTTTCAAGAAAATGGTCACTACGAACAAATTTATTGCTCTTGGGCAGTATAATCATACTTGAGTGTTTTAATGTTAACTTATCTACACACTTGAAAAAATCATTTATTTCTCTGAAGATGCACATAAAAGAAGCGTCGTTATTCATTTAAATTTTCATCTCGATACAAATAAAAATGAATCATATCATTATTTTCACTGTCAATTGAGATCAAGTTGACATTGAAACAGACGTAATATTTATTTTTACGTATTAGAAGATGCAATACTCTGTCATCACCCAAGAAATTACGGCATGTTTGAATTTACGTCAAGTGCAAGTTAAATTTAGTACTAGTCACGCAATGATTCTGTACACTAAAAATCGGCTACGAAGTCTGTTGAAACAGAAAGGCCAAATTCCTCAAAAGGAATGTAATGCCAATACTTTGCTTTGCCTTGCAAGTTTAATTTTTTCTAAGAGTGGATTTTTGAAAAAGCATTTATCAAACTAAGTTCGGTTATTTATTATTGTTTTATAAAATGTTTATAAAGTACATATTATTTTAAATTTTTTTTATTGATTCCCTACAACTTCCTTTTTGACACCATTTTTGTTTCTGTAGTGGGTTTAAAACTACAACGTAGCAATGAAAGTGCATACAAAAGTACATCTGTCCTTTTGGAAAGACTGTCTTGACTGCAATCTGTCTCTCCGATCTTGCAAAAAAATGATTTGCTATACTGAAGACTTTTACAAAGTTTCAACTAAATCGGAGTATGTGAAGTTTGATGACTTGTTTCTCATTTCTGAAATTGTTCTTATTTGCAATTTGATTGTAATATCTTCGTTAAAAAAACATAGAAACTAAAGTATGGAATCCAAATAAACCAAACTACACCATTCTAGCACCCCTAATGGCTCCGTATAGCAATGTAACCGATTCCTTTTGACAACCCGGCAAAAGACACAGCCGTGCTTGCAGGTCTACCTTGAATCCATCGATAGCAATTGCTGTTAATGAAGAAAAAAAATAACGATTATTTTTAATTAAAGTACTGTTTTCAAGTACAGTGCCAAGTTCTTTAACCGCTTGAACAACAATGGGATTGGTTGTTAGACTTTAGTAAAACTGAAACAAGCAGCACAGGATGTACAAACAAGTTCCAAGTATGTAAAATTGTTAATAGTTCAGGAATAAATTATTGTGCTACGCATCGATGATTGCTTCTACCAGCACACTTGAGCTAAACTTAGCCTCACTTTCGTTCATATGTTCCCTGCTGTAGCGAAACGAAGCGGCTCAATATTTTTGCAGTGGACTTACTTTTCAAGGTTAATGGTGTTCTACCGTGTCTTCTAATGTTCTGAGTTGCGAAATGCTCGTTTTTTTCTGCTCGTGATAATGACATGTTTTGAACTATTCAAGTTTAACCGTTTGACCTGAACGTTTTTGTTGTAAAAAAAGTCTTTAGCTTTTCGGCAAACGGACACTGATTACCATTCGTGTAGGAAAAGTTGCAGATTTTACGTATTTATATTCCTGCAAAGAATACGAAGAAAAATTTCCTAAAATGTGAAATAAATTTCGAGGCGAACAGTCGGGAGGTCTGAGTCGATAAACCGATAACGGTCATAGTTGATTTACAAAAGGAGAAGCAAACAAATTTGTGTACGATAGATAAAGCTAAACCTGTCTTATCCACCTAGGGGTGATAGTTGGCCTTTTTCAGATTTTCATACATTATACTGTGGCATTCTTCAAAATACAGTGGTGCACCCTCTAGACAGGATCTATTGAAACATTGAATAACTGGAAACAACCGTGGAAACTGTACGTGCTTATCGTAGAAATATGGGAGACGTTCAGCGCCTTTCGCCAAGGCAATTCGTACTGTGGCGAAAAACAGTGTTGGTGATTGCCGATAATTTGACAGAAGCTGCTCGATATTTATCTATATTGTATACAACATTTTCAATCCGGTAAAAGATGCTACAAGAACTCGTGTCTCTCAATGCATGAACCGCGAGAGAGTATTCCTACATTTCTTCGCTCCAGCTCTTACTCTAAGTATTTCACGGCCCTTACAAGAATAGATACAGTTTTACAATGATCGGCGCTGTGTGGAATTTACCAAGAGAGAATCACAAGTTGACAATTCGACTTGATGATACTCATACTAGGTTGCAATATTTCAAAATCCTTGTGTGGATATTTCCATAGACACATCTTATACAAAGGTTATATGCGCATAGTTAGAATAAACGGCAATAGTAAAATGATTCTATCGCAATTATCCACCGCCCGTATAGAATCGGATCGCATAGCGAGGATAAGTTACCGTTTGTTGCTTCCGAGAGAATCCCCACAGCAGCGTGATAGCCCGTGATGCTCAGACGGGTCATCGAGAGAAATTCGCTCTCGCACTGGTGTTCATTCTGTGTCAAATGAACCATGCCGGTTTTTTGTTGCTGAGATGATATACGTCTCTCTTTGATAGCACTGATTGAATCGAGTGAAGAGTTGCTAGAAAGCGAAAAATGTATGCCAGCAATCCAAAGACGACTAAACTAAACGGTAATATCACAGCAAAAATTGCTGCTATTACACCCGAAATATTGCAAAATACGATACAAAATATCCGGAAAAGGACAGGTCATTTTATCGATATTGTATTCTGAGTGAATTGTCAATAAATAATACACACTGAGATCTTTTTTACGCGTTGTATTAAGGCACTTTTTACGCGGTAGTTTTACCGCGGATTTCCAAAGTTACGAGGTTTTTTTTACGCAAATTTCAGAAGGATTTCCGGAGTTACGCGGTATTATTTTTCGCGCAGTTTTTTTTTTACATGATTTGTACTCCCGCGTAAAAAGAGACCTCAGTGTAGTATGCACTAAATAGATTTTGTTCATTTTTGAAAATCGAAGTTATTAAACATATAAATAGGTCCTGTCTAGATGACGCACCTTATATTTCTCCTTAACTTTTGAATAGAAACAAGAGCGTGTGCTTAGGCTTGAACTAGTATAACCTACAAATTAAAACAGTTTTCAGCTAGAATTAGATATAAACATAAAATAAAAATGTTGTTATAAGGTCTATTTAGCTTGCATATTCAACTTTTTGCAGATTAGTAAATTTTAAGGAGAAATTATGAACTGAAATATTAAATTAAAAAACCTGTCTTAATCCACCTAGTGGTGTAATGATGTCTTTCTCATATCAATCATACTATCATACCAATAAAATACTGTGGTATTCTTCAAAATTATTTTTCTTCGATTCTTAAAAGAATAATCGAAATAGATTTGTTTGACCGTCTACTGATAAAAACTATCAATTGGAAAAGATTTGAGGTCGATTTAGAAAACTTTTTACGGTTTTTCGCTCTTTTCAGTGATGGTATAAAATTTTTAACACACTTTACCCTATATTTCCGGATCCGGAAGTCGGATCCGCATGAAATTCAGGAATAACGCATCGGACCACAGGACCTTTCATTTGAACCTAAGTTTGTGAAAATCGGTCGCGCCATCTATGATAAAAGTTAAAACACATATTTTCTTTTTTTGCACATTTTACCCCATAACTCTCGAACCGGAAGTCGGATCCAAATAATATTCAGGAATTTTGTATGGGACCTCAAGACCTTTCATTTGAATCTAAGTTTGTGAAAATCGATTCAGCCATCTCTGAGAAAAGTTAGTGCACTTATTTTCACAATTTTTTGCACATTTTACCCCATAATTCCGGAACCGGAAGTCGGATCCAAATAATATTCAGGAATTTTGTATGGGACCACAAGACCTTTCATTTGAATCTAAGTTTGTGAAAATCGGTTCAGCCATCTCCGAGAAAAGTTAGTGCAAAAAAACGTTACATACACACATACGCACACACACACACACACACACACACACACACACACACACACACACACACACACACACACACACACACACACACACACACACACACACACACACACACACACACACACACACACACACACACATACATACACACACAGACATTTTGCGTACTCGACGAACTGAGTCGAATGGTATATGACACTCGGCCCTCCGGGCCTCGGTTCAAAAGTCGGTTTTCACAGTGATTGCATAACCTTTCTATATGAGAAAGGCAAAAAGTGAGGTTGGATGTGGCTTCCGAATTCTTAACCATTTAAAAAGATATGGACAGGTTTGAAGATAAATCAAGTAACATTACTACTGGTTTTCTTCATCTGTTATCGCATGTTTAATCACCTAAATAAAATTTGTTTCTTTAAACATAATTGCAAATTACTTTCGTGGTTTTCAAATATTTGAAGGATTTTTGACTTTCTCTAATATAAAGGTTATGCAATCACTGTGTCATATACCATTCGACTCAGTTCGTCGAGTACGTTTTTTGCACCAACTTTTCTTGGAGATGGCTGAACTGATGGTCACAAACTTTGATTTAAATAAAATTCTTGTGATCCAATACAAAACAAACTTTCGATTTCGAAATCATGGGGTAAAATGTGCAAAAAAATAAAAATATGTGTACTTACTTTTCCTGGAGATGACCAAACTTATTTTCACAAAACTAGATTCAAATGAAAGATCTTTTGTTCCTATAGAAAAATTCTGAACTTTATCGTGATTTGACATCCAACTACGGAATTACAGGGTGATTAGTGTAAAAATCCCAACTTACTCACCTTTCTCAGAGATGGCGTGACCGATTTTTAAAAACTAAGGTCTTGTTTCCATACATAACCTCTTCCGGCTCCGGAATTACAAGGTGATGAGTGTCCAACCAAAACAAACTAACCGTGACTGAATCAGTCGAACTTTGATTCGAATAATTGTCTTATTATCCTATTGAATGAGGTTGAATTTTATCCGATTCCGACTTCCAGGATAATGAAAGCTCAAAATGTCTAACCTTCATATAGTTGACAGCCCAAAAACAGTACAAAAATTTCCCAGCAAATTGTCAAAAACTCCTACTTTAACTGTAACAGTTTCCCGATTCCGGTTCCGGGAACAATTATCCAAAATGTCCAATATGAAACTTGGAAACTACACCATTAGGTGGCGCTATGGGCCCGGATTGACAAAGCAAGAAAATTTGACTTGCTGAGAAGTGAGATCAACTGTTTCTTTTTCGAAGAACGACAGGCGTTTGTGGATCAAAGATCCAAACCATGGACAGAAATTTTTTTTTAAGATGGAATTATTTCACTCAGTCAAAGCAATGCGAATCTCTCGTGCACCTTTGGATTCATAGGTCTTCCGCCAATATTTTTTTTGATTTAATTTTTAAATTGGCAAATTATGTTAGTGTCCTTTTAGTCTTGGTACATCTGCATACTGAATGATCACATGCCGGAAATTTAAATGAAAAATATCCTTTCATTCACGAGTTATTTTCCTTACAATAATTTGGTGTTTTCCGGGCGTGAGATGTGTCTGTTGAGGTAACCCTAAATTGCACTTATGTCATTTTCAGTTGAAGTCGAAGCCAACCACGTTTCCGCCCTAAATGCGGTCATATGCATACATTTGAAAGCGGCTAGGATCAAAACGGGGTTGGGTTTAGCTTACTTTAGGCTTAAATAAAAAAATACCATATTTTCTTGAGTGATGACAGGATACTAAATCTAAAGGGTGATTTTCTAAAAGGTATAGGATTAGATTTTCAAAAAAAAAAATGAGAAAATTGATGAAATCATTTTTGGAATCGATAGAACGATCGATTTAATTTAATGTTTGAAAATGATTTCATGCAAATATTGGCTCAGCGCAAGGTCCAATTTGGCACACTCTCTCCAACATATTGGCCGATATTTCACGTCAATCGTTGCTGGTTTAGCCTTGTAGACACGAGTCTTACCATGGCTTCACAAGAAATTGTTCAAAAGCGTTAAATCACACCATCTAGGCCCAAAACGTGGCAGGTAGGCCCAAAACGTGAGATAAACTGTTCACCGAAGGCTGCTCTTACTTTGGTCATGATTTCGCGTGCCGTGTGGGATGTGGCACCGTCTTGTTGAAACCACATGTCAGGCATGTCCAATTCTACCATTTTTGGCAAAAATATCGTCATTCATCACACGGTAGCGCTCGCTATTTACAGAATCGTTCCGCCAATCGTTGCCTTTGGAGAAGTACGGTCCAATAATGCCACCGGCCTAAAATCCACTCCAAACAGTGACTTTTTTTTCTTACAATGCTACTGGCTGGTCCTCACTCAGGATACGGCAATTTTGCTTGTTGCAGAAATGAGCTTCGTCACCGAACAGAATTTCTCGATACACACTATCATAACCGAGCATGAATTTGGATAGTAAAATTCAATAATTTGCAAGTGTTGTTCGTTCGTAAGTCGATTCATTTTAGACCAAACTGAAAAAGTTTGGCAATGACACAAGACACGATACACGCGTAATCTGTCAAAAACAGTGTTGCCAAAAAGATACCAGCAAAAAATAACCCTTTGTCAACATGTATACTTAAATTTTGTGTAGGTTTCGATGTCAAGTTACCTGTGAATTACTGATTTTTACATACATTTTACATAGCTGTGAATAATTACTTATTTTACCATATTTAGACTTATAACTTCAAGTAAAGGTGCAACTTTGCACTGTGTGGGAACCACAGAATCTTTCTAAGTTTGTGGAACTCGTCTCCGTTATCTCTGACAAATTGGTGTGAGTTCAATTTAGATGCCGTTTGATCACTACCCCCAATACTTCCAGTAATCGAGTACCGGCATAGCAAAATTTATTTTGTTAAGTCATCATCTAGAAATTCCTGCAAACTAGTAGAATTTATTGATCCGTTGCATGCCATTTTCTCAATTTTACATTGTCACTTATAAAAGTAACATTCCTAAGTGAGTAGTGTGTACTCATTGTTTTATTAACACTTTTTCACTATCTTACGCACCGGATTTTGAAAATATGACGAGCATTTTACGTATATCACTTAGCAATTAGAGCCTGCCAAAAACATTTTTAGTATTGTGCATCCCGAAAAACTTTTATCGCGCTTACAACAGCGAAACGATTCGCGAATGTTTTTAACTTTTGCCCAATGATTTCGATGGTTATTGTTTATTGTTGTTTTATCAAGATGTTTATCTTTGAATGGAAATAACTATCGAACTGTCAAAAGCAGTGATGCTACAGAGCAGGTTTTTTGACAAAAGTTAAAATAGCCAATAAGGTATGAAATTTTGACCATAAGCTAAAATTAATCGCGAAATGGTTTACAGCCAAAATAGTTTTGACTCATACCGTTTTCGTTTTTTAACCTACACGCGGGCGACTCTGACTCCGATAAAACTAACACGTGGTACGCGCCTAAACAACAACTCATAAAAAAAGAAAAAATAAACAAACTCGCATGGATGCCGTGGTGTGACCCGAGAAAATTTTCAGAGCGAAACTACGCGTTTGGAGTCCGATCTAGAGCGACCCCAGGCTGTTTGGGCGAGTTTGGGTCAGCTCTCGGGCTGCTCTGATCAATAAACGAAAACGGTATCAGTGACAGTATTGCACTGACTCAATATGACCTAATCTCTCAAATGATTTGTTTACAAGTTCATTCAAAATGCGTGTAAAGGAAAATATGAACAAACTACTGATAAGCTGTCAACCATTCAAGACCTAGAATCTAGGTTATTCAGTATGAGTTCATTCATGACGTCACTTATCAAAACAGAATTCTGCCAAACTTGAAACATTTCGTAAGTGACGCATCATTCAAGCCCAGTAAATCCGAACATCGGACGCATCGTGCACGAAAGCTTTTGATTGCGTTTCGAGCTTACGTAGTGTATCGGTAGAACAAAAGAGTGAAGATGTACTAAAGGAGAGAGCGGATGTCTGATATTCAAGAGAGATGCGATATATCGGGGTTTGGATTTCCAACCCCGAACATAGGGCAAGAGTTTTTCTGGCCCTAAGAGGCGAATGACCTTAACGGTAAAGCCTCTATGATCAAAACAAAACAGCGTTTAACACTCCTTCACACACAATCGGGGAGACGGCGGCCCGAAAATGCCTAGTTTGATTTTCCTTCGCTCTGTTTCTCTAGCGATACATAATGTAAAAATAAAGCTTTCTTAAGTCGACGCGGTTGATGCAAATGGTGCAGAATTGTCCGATGACGGGCCGATCGAAGCGCTACGATCGGCCCCATATCGTGCTCAATCGGTCCGATAATCGGGCCGATGATCGGACCGATACGGGTCTACAAATTTCACTGGGAGTCTTCCGATTGCTTAACCAAAGCCAGTTACTCTTTGATCTAGTAAACCGTCAAGTGATGTCGTGGTAATATAACAGAAATACTACCCCAATCGACAATTACTTCTTGTACCGAGTCGTGCTCGTGTAATAAATGATGGAGCCAAAGGATAAGGTTTGTAAGCGCCAAACGTTCTACCGCATGATCATTAGTATGCTTCGGTGGGCTGATTTATTCCTATGCGTGACAAACGGTGGCGGGTGGTGTGGTAGTAAAAGTGCAAAATATGTGCATTTAATTCAGTGACTTGACGGCTAGAAAATCAACAAACAAACCAAACGATGGTCGGGGAATTTGGCTTACCACATCCCTGCGTAACTTACGAACACGGTTTTCATTTAAATTTACTTTACAATAGAACTGGATCACGTCACTCCGATTTTATGGTAGCGATTTCTTTCTGAATCCTGAGGCGATGAAATAAACCTCATTTGTTGAACTTCTACGTTGGCAAATAACAAATTTAAATTCCATTAGAGATCATGTTTGCAGATCGAAAATGATGATGATGATCAAGTTGAAATATCGGTAGGTAATTCTCATGACGTGGGTATATCTTGAGTACACATAAGCTGATTTTATAAAAAAGGAAAAAAATGTGTTCTAGCGAACAAGAATTCTCAACCAGAATGATCCAGCACGATCGGTTAGTTGCCGCTGGCTTGCAGATAGAAGAAGTTTCTCGGTGGGCAATTATTATGCAAAAAGTGACTCCAAAGAACAACATTCACCTCAATTGTTGCCCGCAAAAAAGTGCAGGGGATTTCCAGGAGTCGGTCTGTTTGAATGACAGTAAATTTTATCGTTAGAGAGAATAACAGAAAAGGGAATATACGCTTACGATTACATCTGCTTTGAAGTCTGTTCGCACTATACCGGGGCGACCGGGACGGGACCATCCGGGACTATCCGGGACGTTTTTTTCCTCCTCGGCGATGACTGAGCTGCCGGCGTGTGTATGTATTGGAATCCCGATACCCGATCCCGATCCCGATCGCACCGTCGGCGCTGGAAAAAACTCGGCGAGGAATATCGGTGGCAACCAAATGGATTTTATCCCGGATCCGGGATTGCAATACATACACACGCCGGCAGCTCTGTCATCGCCGATGGGGAAAAAAACGTCCCGGATGGTCCCGTCCCGGTCGTCCCGGATGGTCCCGTCCCGGTCGTCCCGGTATAGTGCGAACAGGCTTTAAATCTTGTGCCCGAGTTTGGTGTGATATTTTATAATCAACTAAAGCTAATTATGACAATGCACTTTGCATTCCAGCCGGCAGAAACTATAGAAATGTTCTGTAACGGCAGAGCGCCTAATTTCGTCCTCCGCGTTACTGAGAATGAATATTGTATAAGATTTAATACGATAAATACGTAGGATCTGTGACTAAGCGAAGCGACAGTTTGATTCTGTTGCACGAATTCTCATCTTACGAAATAACATAATAAAACGTATTTATTAGGGATAAATTTCTATGCAATAAACAGAATAAATACAGTATGAGTCTCGGTACAGTTACCCTAATAATGTTCGGCACCACACGAAAAACTCCAAACAAGGTAACTTTGTTTAATTTGGAATTTGCTGCAAAGGGAATGAATTATATAATTTCAAACATCTGAAGCGTAAGTGAGTATTACTTACAATGAATGAACGTTGAAATGCTGAGCTCACCTGAAGCAAGATTCCATCTCCGGTGCCATATGAGTCAAACAATGGAATCGAATTCCGTATGAGTCTGTGCAGTGCGAGACACTTGCTATATTTTCATCTAATGTTTAGAGAAGAAATACATTGAAACAAATAACAGGGATCATAGCTATTGCTTGGTTACTGGACTGTAATGAACTACAAATTTCTTCTACGAGAAAATTTTACTTTACTAAATATGGGGTGCCGTTCCAAGATTCTCCTCGTGGAAGAATGGCAAGTACTTAATTTTGAACATCACTGGTTGCGGTAAACAAACAAACATAGCTCAGAAATGATGTTTGCTAAAATTTAAGGAATCATTTATTTGCTTATTCATTAAACAAATGCATACTACAGACAAAAAAATGTTTTTGCCTTTCTCAGGGCTATGCAATTACTGTGAAAACCGACTTTTCAACCGAGGCCCAGAGAGCCGAGTATCATATACCATTCGATTCAGCTCGACGAACTGAGTAAATGTCTGTTTGTGTCTGTGTATACTCGATTTTCTCGGAAACGGCTTGATTTTCACGAACTAAGGTCTTAAATTTAATGAAAATTTTCTAGAACATTTCATCCGGATCCGACTTTCGGTTTCGGAACTAGAGTACAATAAGTGAAAAATTTTAGAATTTCATTTTTTTTTTCATAAACGATGGCAAATACAAGTACAAATTCCATAAAACTGACTGATAAATTCTTCTAGTTTGCAGAATTTGTTCGTTCGATGGGAATATAAACTGGATTTGGCACTAATAGTTTCCCATTTCCTATTCCGGAAACACCGAAGGTAGTGAAGAAAACCTTCAAAAGTAGAACTGACTTCGATTTCACAGCGATGCTTGAACCGATTTTCACAAATCTTGATTTAAATTGAAGCTCATATTATTTCAAAAACTACTGTAAAATTTCATCTGGATCTGACTTCGGGTTCCGCAATTACAGGGCGATGAGTGACAAACCGCCTTAAAAAATGACAATACAAAACCAGTACGCACCGGTACGAGCTGGCGCGGAAGAAAAAAACACAATTCCCCTTTATATACAATGCACACATCGGACTGTGTTCAATTTTGTACACGCTATGAAGAAAATGAAAACCTGATTACTTACTCACTCTCCTCAGATATCGCGTTATTTAATAGATTCAAATAACGGTCTTATAATTCCATACAAAGCTTTAGAATTTCATTCGAATACAACTTTCGGTTCAGGATTTACTATGAAGAGTTTTAAAACATGTATATTAGGGTGGGACAAAATATTGATTTCAGCTCCACTAAACTTTTCGTGTTCCTTTTGGGTACCATGAGCACCAAGCAAAATTTTAGCTCGATCGGAGAAACTATATTTTCGCGCCCGAGGTTTAAAGTTTGTATGGGATTTAGTATGGAGAAATTAACTTTTTACAAAAATATCGGCTAGAGATCAACCTATGAACTCTGAAAATCAGTGCGTATGTCATTTTTGTAGGAAATTTAACGAGGAAGAAAAACTTCAAAGGTTTTAAAAAAATCCGACACTTGTAGAAAAAGTTATTAAAGGAAAATCGATACAAGGTCCGAACGATGGCTCATTCTTTAATATATCTTGCACCACTGCTGCTAATGATGGTAATATGATTTAGCTTTCTTTTATTATGACATAACGGTTTTGAGGTATTTGAGTTGTTTGATGTCTTGACGATAATTACTCAGCTTAGAATGAAGAATCTTTTCAAGTGACAAACCATGCTCCAAAACTTACTGTAAGGACACAAATATTTATGTAAATTATGTTTTTGTTTGCATAAAATAGTATCGTCTGTATCTTCTAAACTATAAGAGATAGAGAGTTTGTAAAATCGCTAAAGTTATTGGTTTTGAGTTTTTCTAAAATATTATGGAAGACTCCAAAAACCTATTTCTTCAAATTAAAAAGTTAAACTTTTTTGTGTCTTCACAGTGAGTTTTGGAACATGGCTTGTCACTTAAAAATAATCTTCATAATAGACTGAGAAACTTTTGTCAAAACATTAAACAACTCGAATCAACCTTTATAGTATATTAAAAGGAAGTAAAATCATATTACCAGCACTAGCAGCAAAGGTGCTAGATATATTAAGAAGTGAGCCATTGTTTGGACTTTGTGTCGGTTTTCCTTTGATAACTTTTTCAACAAAAGTCGGATTATTTAGCGGTTTTCGAAGGTTTTCTTCCCCGATAAATTTCCTGCGAAAATCACATGGTGCATATGAGACCCAAAAGCAACACGAAAAATTTAGTGGAGCTGTATTTAATATTTTGTCCCACCCTAATGTATATGTATATTATTTCAACCGTTAGTGATTGTTGGTATCGGCCTATCAAACTAATTCCAGCTATCCTGGTTCCCGATTTCCGGAAGCATCGAAAAGTTCGAAGTTTTAAAATACTCCAAAATGGATCTCAAACTATTTCCTCAGAGATGGTTTGACCGATTTTCATGAACTTAGGTTTAAGTAGAAGATGTTTTAATCCCAATTCAAATGCCTGATTTTCATCTGGATCCGAAGTCCGGTTCCCGAACTACTTGGTTAGGCGTTTAAAATTTTATACCGCTACCTAAAACGACTAAGCAAAAGAAAGAAAATTTTCTTTCAATAAGGTTCAAAACTGCTCCAATTTTTAGGTCATATTTGTTGCTTGTGATACGAACCAACTTCCGGCTGTTCCGGTCCTCGAAATTAGGTTTCGGTGGTATTGGAAATAGTGATCAAAAACTGCAAAAAGGATCTACCTTACTTTTCTTCTACATGACCAAGCCGATTACTCATACAGAATTCCTGAATTCGTTGTGGATAATACCTCCAGTTCCTTAACTATAGGATGTTTTGATTCGTAGATTTTTCTACAAACTTTCCTGTTTCTATTCAACGAACAGTTGTTTCTAGAACTCCATAGTATTATTTACGATGGTATGTGTAATACAAGAAAGGCATCATTGCACAACTAGGTGGATTAAAACAGTTTTTGCCTTTCTCTCTCTTTCTCTCTGTGTGTGTATGTGTGTGTGTGTGTACTTTTCGAAGATATTTTTACCGCGCGATCAAGTTCAAAGATCTAATGACTGTGACTTCTGGTTCAGGAGATATAATGGAATAAGTGACGTAACTGACAAAATGTGTTGTTTTTTCACCGCGCAAGTTTCTCGGAATTGGCTCAACCGATTTTAACCAATATTTTGAGATCACCTCTAATTTCGTAAAACGCTAGCGCTCAAAAGTTTAAGCTCCTCGAAAAAGAAGTCCTCATGCAAAATTTGAGCTAAATCGAACATGGGTAAGGCGACGACACGACCAGACACTCCAAAGAAAAATCGGAATAAAAAGTGTGCGTGAGCGATTTACCGCCAGTTACCATAAATATAGCGACCCCTTGAGAATAACAAATACTATCTATTCGTGCAACACTGTTTGAGTTTCTATGAACTATAGTTACCAAGAAGCCCCAGAAAAAGTAAACAAACAGTTTAAAATAGTAGTGGAATAATTCCACCTATTTGAAATTGTGTGCCCTTTTCTCTTATTTACCGAATTCCGGTGAGAAAAAACTAATGTGCATTATGAATGCAAACTATGAGAAAGGTGAGTGCTTAAATTTTATTTTTGTGTTTTCTGAGATGTGAACAAATGGAAGTTATTTGTATGTAAATATATTATGTTTCAAAATAGTTTTTTTTTATTCATTCAACAAACAGATTTCTATTATTTGCAGTTAACATTCTTCTGCCGCTTTCAAGAATGCCCCTGATGTTGAACATGAAAAAACAAATACAGCAGTATAACATATTTATAATATTAAATATATTTTTGATGTACATACAGAAACAATTGAAAAATGACATATCCACGGAATAACAAACGAATTTGAGAATAAATTGAAATGAAAAACGTGTTCGATTTCACGAAGACGCTAGTATTATTACAACATTTGGAGATATTCTTGAATTATTTACAAAATCTATTTTTTACCTGTAGACTCTAACAATTTTTGCTTTGATTTTATTATTTTTATTCTGGTATTATCATATTAAGACATACGATGTTTTCAAAATTATTTTATATTTATTTCTGTTTGTACGTTCTTTTCCTAAGAGTAAACTTCTTTTAAGAAAACATTGTTTATCGATAGTCACATGAACCAATTGTTCTGAGTTCCAAATCCGTCGGAATATACCACCCCCAAACACAGTAGTGCCCTATAGGCGTACCCATCTTTCAGTACCACAATACAATATTCTAGTTACGAATGTGATTTGATTAGCCTTCCTCTCCGTGACTGCGATGAAATTGTTTAAGTTCTATGAAAAGGAAGATACAACTTCAATCAAAGTTTAACACAAATGACTCAAAACTCTCTGAAAAAATAAATTTAATACCTGCAAGCGGCCCAGCTGTACTCAGTGTTTCCGTTTTAGATGAGAATCTCTTGTTTTTGTTTACATTCCTCAAGTTTAGTAACCAAGGCTACTGGTAACTGTTTTTCAAAATCAATAATTTACCAACTTGTGTTGCCAATTTCAACATTTTTCAGACGATTTCGTTTTGACATTATCAGTTACTGAGGGGTAGATAAATTTGCGATACAGTTTTGATAGTCGAGTGGCAGGTCGTGTCGTCGGGTAAGGGGTGCTGCCCAGCGGTTAAAGTTAGAAAATTTTCGAACTTGAAAAAGCACCACAGGGGGGAGTACATGAGATTTCCGAAATCGAAAAGTTTTTTTGATGCCAAAGATCTTAAAATTGCATGAAATGAAGAGATTTGGCGTTATCTCAAAAAAATTTTTTTTGAAAGAATCGACTTTCTGGGACTTTTTGAATACTTTCTGATACATCAAAAAAAAATTTTTTTCGATATGACGTTCTCGACGTTTCATGCAATTCTAAGACTTTTGGAACCACATTTTTTTCCCATTTCGGAAATTTCATGTAAACGCTAGTGCTCAAAAATTACTTAAAAAGTTATCACAAGAAACTACTGAAAAAAAAACTATTTCAAAGATCGTTAAAACAGTCATTTTCGACATGTTCACCCGTCAAAGTCGTTGACACTTTCTGGTGCCGCTTTGTCTCACCTCAGCTGACCTGAACATCCAAAATTGGTTGATTTTAGAATTTATTAGAGTGTAGCAGTACTGAACTATCGCATTTATTTACATGCTTCAATAGAAAACCTAAAACCGGTAAAACCTGCATTGTACTATTACCATATTCTAATTTTTCATTTGTTTTAAACTTTCGATCGTCTTCACGACGTACGTACAGGTAATCGGAAACAGAAACAGCATTTTATTGCGTTCACCTCAACGCAGTAGGCCGGCTCTGTTCTGCATAAATGTCGTTTCTTTCAGCGCTGATTCTAATTTGAATTTCCAATAAATTAACAAGACACGACACAAACAATGCTCCAATCCTGATCGGTGCCTAGTCAGAACAAATAAATATTTCCGTAAACTGATCGATGCGCTGTCACATTTTTTTTTTATCTATTTCTTGACGGACATGGTACTAATACATTTATTCTATCGCTTTTTTTCTTCAGAATCAATGTCAGACAAATCATCCTGCTGTCCAGGCCGAAGAAGGGCAAAACAGTTCAACAGCGATGCGACGAATTGTTCGGAAGCGTTGTGTTCATGAACCTGAAGAAAGACTATCCGGCGTTTATGGATCGAGTCAAAATTCTGGATGCCGATCTGCAGCACCCGAGGGTGGGACTGTCGGAAGAGTCGATCGATTACATCATTAAAAACACACAGATCGTATTTCACGCGGCCTCGGATGTACGGTTCGATCAGGCACTGAAAAAGGCTATCGAAGTTAATGTTCGAGGCACTCGGGATCTGCTGAAAATCTGCGAAAAGATTATCAACTTAGAGGTGAGAAAGAAGTTTCGTATTTGGTTGTGTTTGTTACCGTTGCTGACGGTGGAATTTATTTCAGTTATTCATATACATTTCCACCGCGTACTCTAACTGCCCGGAAGAGAACATCAAGGAAGAGTTCTATCCGCCTCCGACCGATCCGGAGCGAATGATAACACTGGTAGAGGCTATGGACGAACACTTCGAGGAACACTTGAATCGAACAGTGAACGAGTTCATCCACCCTTGGCCCAACACCTACGTGTACACCAAGGCTCTGACGGAGGACATCGTTCGGCAGTTTGGTGAACTCCTGCCAATCGCCGTGGTGCGACCGTCCATTAGTGAGTATATTTTTCAGTATGAAATTCAACCTACAATGTATTTGGTAGATTTATTTCTGTTTTGTCGTAGATATTCGATATATGAATTTTATTCTCAAATTTCTATGTCAACAGTCCATACATTTGTAATTTGAAGTTCATTCATTTTTGTAATCTGTTCATTATTAGTTTTCATCAGTTTACTGTAATCAAACAACGATTTATTAACAAACTAACTATTTAGAACCGAACAACACATTTCGTAACATTCGATAGAATATCGAGAAGAGCAGAGAGATCATTTTTATCGCCAAGTCGTTAATTCATTTTTCCAGCTTAGCAAAAGCGTGATCAATCCTGTCAAAGACGTAGTTTCTTTACAAACGTTATTATGAATTGCTGCTAAGAGATGCAGAATGAAATCATTCTCCGTTATGCACTGGTCAAATTTATTCAACATAAAATTTGGCATTGGAGGAAGCAAGGGTTTCCAACAGCTTGGATTACTTACCAGTCTCAAAATGGATTACTTCGATTATTTACATTATTACCCTGATTACTTCTGGATTACTCGATTTCTTTATAAACTATCTGATAACTCTGAATTACTCTGAATTAGTCTGAATTACTTTGAATTACTCTGAATTATGCGTAATTACTTCTTCTTTTTTTATAGATATTATTTATTCAGGCCTATTTGCGCACAAGCTTTACGTGGCCGATTGAGCCGATTTTTTAAATAAATTTTTTTATTATTGGATCTTGTTGTCACCCTTTTTCTATGGGGAGAAGAGCTTCTATTTCCCTCCTGCGAGGATTGATGGGCACTTTGTTCGTGGCTCGTCTCGTCATCCATTGCCGCATCGGTGGTATTGTTCGCAGTCTTGAGTTCGTTGTTAGTTACTGTAGGTGCGCCTTGTTCTATATTGGTTGAAGTTGCTGGTTGGTTGGAGGGTAAGTTGTTAACTGCAGCCGGTGTACTTTGTTCTAAAGGGGATACTGATGGTTTCGTTGAAGGGGATGCTTCATTGTTGTTGGTGGCTGTCACAGGTGTACTGGGGTTGCTTGGGTTTTGTGTGAAGGAAGCACTGTTGTCCTTTGGTGTAGTTGTCTCCTTGTCCAGTTTATCACATGGCTTACCGTAGTGAACAGCTTTTTGGCAATATTGACATGTGGCCATCTGATTGTCATAGGTAACAAGTGATTTGCACGGAATTCTTGTATCTTGATCGAAAATCACATAAGAAGGTATAGGCCTCTTCAAGCGCATGCGTAATAAACGGACGCAATTTAGAATACCGGGGAAAAAATTCTTCCACTTTTCTTTTTCAATAGAGAGAATCTCTCCGTATTGGGACATAGTTTTGCGAATATATGAATCGGTGACGCTTGAGGAAAGACCATGCCCATGTACTTCTATAGCACTATCCATATATACTGGAACTGCACTGCCTGAAGCCAACAACAATTGTATTCTTTCGTGTCGGCGGTAGCTTTTGTTCGTTTGGTTCACTCATTTCGAGGTCGTTCTATTGTTCACTACACAATACTGTACTTGGTTTCTTCTGTCCCGAACGTAAGCGGTTTTGTTTTATCGACTGACTTGGATGAGATGTGAAACCGAACTGTGATTACTTCTTGTTTATGGTAATATTTCTTCTGGATTACTGGATTACTTTCAAAATACAATGTTTCTGAAAAGGATTTTTCCAAGAAGCTCATAAAACGAATTTTATCATTTTCGTATGGTCCGATTGATTTTTTTTTTTCGGTGTATCAAAGGTTACCACAACCCAGTGGGAACAACCAAAATTTACTTTTAGAATTGGTTCCGGGCTGGTTTCATAGAGAACGATTTATTCAATATAGGGTCGCAATAATCCACCTTGAACGATTTTGAAAACCTTTTTGTGGGACTTCGTGCAGGGAAACGTGACGCTTGAGCAAATTAGCTATGATTCTTGCCCAACTCTGACATAAATATACCCTCTCTTGATTGTACGTGTTTTCAGTTAGAATACTTTGAAGACTAAAATACAAAACTTTATTAGTTTTGAGAGAGGCCATGTATTCAGCGTTACAGATCTTCATATTTCAATTAAATAATACTTAATTAGTCCCATACAAAGTTCTTGAATTTTATCAGAATCCTGTTTCCGTAATAATTGTGACAAGTGAAAATAAATTCAATTTCGAATTATTTACTCGATTTCCTAATATAAATTTGACACAATTCGTGCACCAGATTTCATTCTCTCACCCATCCAGATCCGACTTTCGGTTGCAGAATTACTGGATGAAGAGAAATTTCAAACAGTGATTCAAAACACGGAAAATATTTTGACGCCTTTTCTTTTCTTTTATCTTTTCTTTCATTTTATCAGGAGCAGCACTCAAATAAATTCTAAACAATAGGCTTTGTCGGTTGAAGCCCACACAAACCGACTCCGGCTGTATTAGTCCCCGGTTTCCGCTTCCGAAAGCATCGCAAAACTTTGAAATTGAACACGCTTTCCTCATCCATAGCTCGAACTATTTTCAAAGACTTTAGAAGGTTTAAACGAAAGGTTTCATGATCTCATACAAAATTCCTTAATTTCATCTTTCGATGCTCCAGCAGCCGAATTACCGTCATATAAAGCGCACCTGTACGAACATGTACTCGTGCCGATGAAGAGAACACAACACCGCTTTTTCGAACAATGCACACAGCAAGCCGTTGTCGATTTTGTGCACGCGGTAAAGGAAACGAAAACCGAAGCTCGGATTCGAAACCTCAACCGAGTTCATTGGTATACGAGAGGTGAGGCCGGAAGACTGAATGGATTTCAATGGGTTGAAATTTATTTGATATGACATGTATCGGGAGTTCATCCATCGCGATGTGAGGGAATATACTCAAATGAAAGGTCTTACCGTCTCTCAATCTGCTATTGAATTTTGTTCGTATCCAACTTCCGGTTCCGAATTTTTAGAGTTAAGCGTGTTTGGGATTTCAGGCCGGCATTTAGACCGAAGTTGCAAAAAAAAAAACAGAAAAAATCTTCCAAATTTGCATCGAATTGAATGGGCATGAAATGATCAAAATAAGAATGTATTGTCGTCAGAATAACTGTCCCGAGATATTCTTTCCCCCCGTTTCAAAACAGTCAATGGAACGAGAGCTTTTTTTTTGAAAATTCAGATCAATGAGTTCTGAGTAATGATTTTGGAATAATGATCCCATTTTGATCTCACGAGGAATACTAAAATAAATTTATATTCAGGCCGCATCCTACCGTCGTCATCGTGTTGGGATTTCGCAGACTTGGAAAAAGTGTGCGTTCTTTTGA
Source organism: Malaya genurostris (assembly GCF_030247185.1). Taxonomy (NCBI): domain Eukaryota; kingdom Metazoa; phylum Arthropoda; class Insecta; order Diptera; family Culicidae; genus Malaya; species Malaya genurostris. Next base: position 268,932,895 of record NC_080572.1, on the reverse strand, counting down.
CGTAGGACTACGTCTTTCTTTACTATGCTCACCTGGGTGCGTTTTCAAAATTTCACAACACGTAAGGGTTACGAAAATACTCCAGATTTGATTTGCTAAAAACGTTTTCGCTGTTTGAGTATTTTATCTAACTCTTTCACGAAATAAATATACAAAAATTTAAAATAATTTGATTAGCTTTGTGAAACTTTTCCTCTACGAAATTCGCACCAAACGAGTGCATATAAAGCTCGCATTTGGCTGCTATGCATTCGAAAACAATTCTCCGAACAGCGTTCAGTATCGTAGAAAATATAACTTTCTGCAAGCCTGAAATAAACCCGGCGATTGCATCATTCAGCTGCTGGTCGTTGGCGTGCGAGTAACAGAAAAGATACATTTAATCGGTCCGAATAATGAAAAGTAATAATCCGAAAAAAGTAATCAACCTAAAATTTCTAGAAAAACTTGAAATATTCCCAGAAGAGCTACGGTAACAATGGTATTAACCGTTTTTGTTTTCAAGACAAACGTGATTGTTGCCTAAAGGTTTAAAGTATAATTATGAACATTTGGATTTTTTTTAATAAACCGTTCATTGGTGTATAGTTGTTTACCAGAGCTTTACTTTTTTATTATCCTGTGATTAGTTTATGTTTATGTTTATTTAAAAAAGGATGACTATTTCTTTTGGTTCATTTAATTAATAATACGACATAACCGCAAATTTAGTCGTACAATTCTTGCAGCCAAACAGACCAATATAGCATTTCACATGAATATTTGCGCCAATGACTGCGAACAGTCAATGCACCTGAATTAGAAACACAAAGTCAACCGGTCGCTAATGATGATATATGCGATGGCACTACTATCTTTTACAGCAAAAAAGTGTTTTATTGCAATGGGCCTTCCATCACATTACGAACTGATCAATCAATTCATCTCATCTTAAGTCTCCAACTCATCAGTGCAGTAGCAGTTTATGTTGAAACACGGCTAATGCCACCTCGCGTTTCAACGTAAACCACTAAGCAGATGAAAAGTTTTTGCTATTTACAACTTCTTTCGGCACGTCAGAATTTCGGTGCACATATGAGTTTTTTTTTTTTTTCATAAATACGTTTATTTCATAGGCAATATACATAAGTTTTTCTTCGCCGTGGCATCCACAATACATAGTAGTTTAAACCTAATACATTTCGAATATCATATTAGTATGTTGGTACTCATTAGTTAATCTAAACACTGTTTTTATCAAGCGAGTTGCTATTTTAAATTACATTAAATAAAATACATTTATTTTGTACATGATCTTATAACTATTTCAGGATTGTTTGTATCAGTTCACCACTTATATTCAATATCCTATAGTTGGCTATTGGTTGAACTCATGGAAGAGAAAACAGTTTAACATAAAATAAAATTTAAATTGGAACTCCAATGGATTTAATGAAATGATAAAGAAGTTTCATGTATGGAAGGTCACGACAAGCAAGAATGTCGCGAACTGGGACATTGGATAGTCTACCTTGGGTACGCAAGGAATTTATTAGTTGAGATCTGACATCACGAAACTCCACGCATGTCCAAACAACATGGTCAATATCGCGGTAACCTTCGCCGCAAGCACAATGATTAGTCTCGGAAAGTCCAATTCGAAGGAGATGTGCATCTAACGTGTAGTGATTGGACATGAGTCTGGACATCACACGAATGAAATCTCTACTCACATCCAGTCCCCTGAACCATGCCTTTGTCGATATTTTAGGAATAATTGAGTGCATCCACCGACCCAGATCATCTTTATCCCAAGAAGCTTGCCAGCTGGCAAGTGTTCTTTGGCGAGACGCGCTATAGAATTCGTTGAAAGCAATCGGTCTCTCATAAATTTCACCCTCAATAGCACCACGTTTGGCTAAAATATCGGCTCTTTCATTGCCTGGAATGGAGCAATGAGCCGGAACCCAAACTATTGTGATTAGATAATTATTATTCAATATGTCGTTCAGACACTGTTTTATTTTACCCAAGAAAAACGGTTCATTTTTGCCAGCAGCGTTTGAGCGAATGGCTTCAATTGCACTCAGACTATCTGTGAAGAGGAAATAATGGTTTGGAGATAATGTGACGATTACATTCAAGCTATAATGAACTGCTGCTAACTCTGCTATATAAACAGATGCAGGTTCTTGAAGCTTGAATGAGGCCGAAACATTATTGTTGAACATACCAAACCCTGTCGCTTCTTCCATTCGCGATCCGTCCGTGTAAAACATTTTCTCAGAGTTAATATGCCTGAACTTACTTGAAAATATTTTTGGGATTTCCATAGGGCGTAGGTGGTCCGGGATTCCACGCACTTCGCGCTGCATGGATGTGTCGAAAAATAAAGTTGAGTCAGGTACATTTAGGAGGCTGACACGGATAGGAATATATCTTGAAGGGTTGATTTCCTGTGACATATGGTTAAAATATACTGTCATGAATTTTGTTTGAGATCGAAGCTCGACTAGTCGTTCGAAATTATTAATTACCATGGGATTCAGCACATCACATCTTATTAGCAGGCGTGATGAAAGCTCCCAAAATCGATCTTTTAATGGAAGAACTCCCGCCAGAACTTCAAGACTCATTGTATGTGTCGAATGCATGCAGCCTAAAGCAATTCGCAAACAACGGTACTGAATTCGCTCAAGTTTGATAATATGAGAATTTGCAGCGGAACGAAAACAAACGCATCCATATTCCATCACTGAAAGTATCGTTGTCTGATACAATTTTATTAGATCTTGCGGATGAGCACCCCACCAAGACCCTGTTATTGTTCGAAGAAAATTTACTCTTTGTTGGCATTTCGTTATCAGATACCTAATGTGTCCTCCCCACGTGCATTTGGAATCAAACCACACCCCGAGGTATTTGAAAGTCAAAACCTGTTCGATTATTCTTCCCATCATATGAAGCTGAAGTTGCGCGGGATCATGCTTTTTTGAAAAGACGACCAGCTCTGTTTTCTCCGCAGAGAATTCGATACCAAGATGAACAGCCCAAACGGACAATTTATCTAAGGTATCTTGCAATGGTTTTTGCAGATCAATAGCTTTGGATCCAGTAACTGAAACCACGCCATCATCTGCCAATTGTCTTAGTGTACATGGGGTTACTAGACAGCTGTCAATGTCATTCACGTAAAAATTATAGAGGAGCGGACTGAGGCATGAGCCTTGCGGGAGACCCATGTAGCTAATTCTGATTGTTGCCAAATCGCCATGTGAAAAATGCATGCGTTTCTCTGACAAAAGGTTGTGCAAATAATTATTTATAACCGCTGGGAGTCCATGTTGGTGGAGCTTGTCTGAAAGAACATCAATGGAAACTGAATCAAATGCTCCTTTAATGTCTAAAAATACAGATGCCATTTGTTGCTTTTGAGCGAAGGCAATTTGGATGTCAGACGAAAGTAATGCAAGGCAATCATTCGTCCCTTTATTTCTACGGAAGCCAAACTGAGTATCTGACAACAAACCGTTCGTCTCGACCCAAGTGTCGAGACGTCGTAGAATAATTTTTTCGAACAATTTTCTGATGCAGGACAACATCGCAATGGGTCTATATGAGTTGTGATTGGAAGCTGGTTTCCCCGGCTTTTGAATGGCGATAACTTTCACTTGTCTCCAGTCAGGTGGAACAATATTTTGCTCAAGAAACTTGTTGAACAATTCCAACAAACGTCTTTTTGCGAGGTCGGGCAGATTCTTCACCAAGTTGAATTTAATTCTGTCCAATCCAGGAGCGTTATTGTTACAAGACATGAGTGCTATGGAAAATTCCATCATTGAAAAGGGGCTATCAATGGAATCATCATTTGAAGAAGACTCCCTAACAATGCTATGCGTAGGAACGGAATCTGGACAAACTTTCCTCGCAAAATCAAATATCCATCGATTCGAGTACTCCTCACTCTCATTTCCTACGTTACGATTCCTCATTCGTCTGGCCGTATTCCAAAGAGTGCTCATTGAGGTTTCTCTTGACAAACCTTCCACAAAATGTCTCCAATAGCTGCATTTCTTAACCCGAAGTATGTTCTTGTACTTGGTTTCTAAAACCAAGAATTTTTCAAAATTCTGAGGAGTTCCTCCTCCTCGTTTTAAAAACGTCTTGAAAGCATTTTGTTTCGCGTGTTTAGCATCTGAGCACTCTTTGTCCCACCAAGGATTTGGAGGTCTTCTGTTAGACGATGGACCAAGAAATCGTTTGGTTTGGGCTTGTTCTGCGGCCTCCAGAATCGAACAAACGAGGAAGTCATATTCTTCAAGTGGGGGAAGCTCTTCCATTGAAGTTAAGACACTTGAAATATTACTTTGGTATTTAATCCAGTCAATATTTTTTGTCAAATCATATGGAATATTAACTGAATTAGCAATGCCTTTGTTACTGCTAATTGAGATGATGATTGGTAAATGATCGCTACCATGTAAATCAGGAAATACTTTCCAGGTGCAATCTAGTCGAATTGAAGTCGAACAAAGAGATAAATCTAATGCACTTGGACGTGCAGGAGGTCTTGGGATCCGTGTCATGCTACCCATATTTAGTACCGTCATGCTAAAATTGTCGCAAATATTATATATTAGAGATGATCTGCTATCATTGTAAACGGAACCCCACATCATTCCGTGCGAATTGAAATCTCCTAAAATCAAACGTGGAGCAGGAAGGGCTTCGACAATTTCATTAAGCTGTCGTTGTCCAACTTGAGCTCTTGGAGGAATATATACCGAAGCAATGCAAATGTCCTTTCCTTTAATGTTTATTTGACAAGCAACAACTTCTATACTAGAAGTCGAAGGAATGTTTAATCTATAAAAGGAATAACATTTCTTAATTCCTAAAAGCACTCCACCATACGGGGAGTCTCTGTCGAGACGTATAATGTTAAAGTCATTAAAATTTAAGGCTATGTTTGATGTAAGCCATGTTTCGCACAAAGCAAATACATCACATTTTTGACTATGCAACAAAACTTTAAATGAATCAAGTTTTGGCATGATGCTTCGACAATTCCACTGCAGGACAGTGATTGAATCATTTGAGGCGGATGATAAATTATCCATCAAATGATACAAAACCTGTAAGAGCTGGCCATTGAGCTGATAACTGTTTCAAAAAAGTTCTAGCTATTGGAAGGAATGCTGTTATGATGGTCTTTAGAGGTTCAGAAATATTGAATGCAGCGAAAATCCATTCTACAATTTCCGAAAATTTCAGTAATCCTGTTGGTGAATGTGAAATGGAGCCCACTGGATTATTGTCTTTTCTTGAGCTAGTTCCTGGATTGGTTTGTGAATTTGACAAACCAGGAGGCACAGTTTTTGGTTTTAAATTTGGCTTTTTAGCTTTAACACGGGGATCTTTTTTTGAAGGTATAATTTTAGGTGTCTTTTTTGGTATTTTGTGGTTTGTTAATCTCCTCTTAACAGACCCTTGAGGAGTGACAAACGAGGTATCTTCACTATTTCCGTCAGAGTCAGATTCCTCTGGCTCCGCAAGATTTGAAAAACCGTTTTCGGTTTCCAAAGGGGAGACATGTATGACCGTTTTGAGCATTTCTGCATATGTGCGCTTAGACCGTGCTTTTAAAGAAAGCTTCATTTTGTCTTTACGCAGCTTAAATGCAGCGCACACTGAAAGATCATCATGAGGGCTTTCCCCACAATAAACACATTTTTCAACATCTTTATCGCAAAGATTATCCTTATGAGGCCCTTGACATTTGATACATTTGGACTTATTACTACAGTAAGTAGCTGTATGTCCGAATTTTTTACAGTTCGTGCAATTCATAACATGCGGTACGAAAAGCCGAACAGGAAGACGAATTTTATCGATATAGACATGGCTAGGCAATGCAGATCCGGCAAATGTTACGCGAAACGAATCTGAGGGACTTTTTTCCATCGACAATAGATGCTGAGTACAATTGTTTGCACTCGAGTATCTTAACTCCCTCAAGCATGGAGTTTTTAAAACGGCCAACTCCATTTTTAAGTAAATCATCTGCTGTCAGACTTGCTTCAGTCACAACACCGTCAATTTCTACCTCCTTCGATGGAATGTAAACTCGATATTCAATAGCAAATAATTTACAGGTTACAATATCGTTTGCCTGTTTCAAGTCGTTAACTACAACTCGAATTTTATCTCTATTAACCTTACAGATTTCTTTAACTTCAGAGAAATGTGATGTCAAATCCTTTGTAATTTGCATCAAGTTTAAAATCTTTTCTTTTTTTCGAAGATAGACTATCCATGGCCCAGTGGTACCCTGTGGATAATGTTTAGCCCTCGGAGTATTTAAACTTTTACTAGTATCCGGAATCGGATTCGGATGATCTTCCATGAGATCATCCATTACATTAAATTTTTTTTGTAAATTAATAATACCAAAATAAAAACTTATGTTTAGTAAAATTTCAGATATAAGAAATAAAAATAAATTAAATTAAATCTACCTTGTAGCTGATGTCTCTGTTCCTTTATCGTGAAGAACGACGTGAAGCTCTTCCAACGATTTCCAATTGGCAGTCTTTTGCTGTTTCCAATTGGCAGTCTTCTGTCGTTTACTGCTATCTCAGTTGCTCTGCCGTCGTTGTGAACACCACTGCACTTGCTGTACCTGACCCCAGGTACAGTGCTTTTGCTCTTGGTGGCGATCAAATGCGATGCTTGCAGTGTAGCACCTCGCGATATATGCCGTCTCTTTTGATCCTACGCAGCGTACAAATTCTGGTACCTGGTAGATCAGCACTGGGTTGCTTTATCACCTCTGTGCCTTTGCACCCCTTCGTCTTCGCACCTTTATGCGATGGCACCTCTGTGACTCGTCACTTCTATGCTCTCGCACCTCTGTGTCTCTACACCTCTGTGCGTATGAACGGGATGGCCTTCGTTGCTAGCTTTCCAGTCGGGAAACGCCCCGAATATTGCGTTTGCTATGGGCAGTTTAACTACCTGAAGCTTAGAATTGTCTCGGTAGCAGCCGTTAACTCACGAGCCAGTACAATCGAAACACAACCTCTTCGCTTGAATGGTTTTTACTGAATGACATGAGTTTTGTAAACAGCAAAAGCAATACATCAGCTTAGCGGTTTATGTTGAACAGCGAGGTGGCACTTGTAATGTTTCAACATAAACTGCTATAGCATTGTTTAGTCGAAGCAAAGCTTTGGTATTACATTTCTGTAGTGGAATTTGTCCTTCTGTTTCATTCAACAGACTTCGCAGCCGATTCAGATTGTACAGAACCATTGCATGGCTGGTGCTACGATTCTACTGACACTACGCATCCTTCCAGGTCGGGGCTCGAACATACGACAACTGGTTTGTAAGACCAGTGCCCTATGCATTGAACCGCCAACCCGGGCAACGTCGAAGACAAAACGTAAAATAAGTCGAACTTGTAGTTAAAGGAAAACCCCGTTTTAATCCACCTAGTGGTGTTATGATGCAATTTTCATATAACTCATGTTTTCATTAATACTATTAGGGGGGGTTCACAAAATTGAATACCGAATAAAATCAAAAAAAAGTTTTTTTGGACGTACATTAGCATAACCTTTTCAATTTTCAACAGTTTTTTTTTGGAATTTTTCGTTTTTTATTGCATTTTCGCTATAAATGACAGTTTAAAATTTTAAACACATTTCACCCTGCTGTTCCGGAGCCGGAAGTGAGAACCAAACAAGGGTCAAACACATTCTATTTTTAGATGTTACATGGGGTTGGGTTGAGTTGGAGCCAGCTGAAATTCAATAGAAATTTATGGGACTATAAGCCTTTAATTTGAATCTACGTTGAAGAAAATCAATTGAGCGGTCTCTAAGAAAATCGAGTGCACTTTTTCTTCATTTTTTGCACATTTTAACCCGTAACTCCCGAGCCGGAAGTTCGATCCGGGTGAACTCAAGAAAATCGGTCCAACCATATTTGAAAAAATCGAGTGCACATTTTTATTATATACACATACATGCATACATATACATTTTGCGTACTCAACGAACTGAGTCGAATGGTATATGACACTCGGCCATCCAGGTCTCGGTTCAAAAATCGGTTTTACAGTGATTACATAGATTTTTTATATGAGAAGGGCTGAAACATTGAATACCACAGTATTCAATAGAATCGACGCTAAAAAAGAATAAAAACAAAAAATATAAAAACGAATATACACGGAGAACCCTTCGATCATAAAATTGCGATATCGCAGTTTTTGATTTTTGCGATAGTTGATTTAACTAATTTCTTTTTGATTCAACCAATATGGTTTTTGATTTGCATATATTCAAGTTGTTGAAAAATATGTTGTCTTGAATGCTGTCAAATGCCGGAGACACTTGAAAGCAAAACAATAATCGCAATGCAGAATCAACAACTTTTTTAGTTGTAAAGTTCGCGTCGCTTTAAAATGTCAATGAAAACAACATCAATGGTTAAAGCGTTTAGTGAAATTGTGTTCATTCGATTTGAGAAATTTATGATAACAAGTGTTTATCTAACAGCGGTGTTGTGATAAAGTTAACCTTGTTTAAGATGAAAAAGATTTGGTGACAAATTAGAAAATGTAAATGAATGATCATCTCGTAATCTTTCAGGTATGCGCAAAAATTTTATGCTTCAAATTCGATCATTGATTTACTTCCACCAGACAGATTTACTTCCAGCTGTTTGATACCGATGATGATGTTCATGCATTAGCAATAAAACGCTTTTTGACATGAATTTAATTTATAAAAGTAACAGGAGCGAAGGGTTTCAAACACACAGAACGCGCTGCGATTGAATGGCGCGTTTGAATTGCCGCCGCAAAATTCCAATTCCCAGCGGTTGATGCACCCAAGCTCATATAAATTGACTAAAATTATCAGTGCATAACTTTAGTTCAACCGTTTGAAGGCATCATCTTTCAATACTCATTTTAGGTAAATTTAATAATTTCGCACTCGCCCCTCCGGGCACTTTTGCTGATTAAAAACGTTTTTCTACATCAGTCATTTCCGATCGCAATGTCTAAAACAAATAAAACCGATTTATTTTTCAACTAACAGAATTTTGTTTCAATAACAACACCAGTTATTCCAACTAAAATATTTGTTGAAATTGAAAGGTATGTGTCCTCACTAATTGACAGCATTTTTTTTTCAAACAGTTAAATTAGTTGTTTCAACCATCGTTTCTGCTAATCGAAAAACAAAAAGAAGCCGGGACTGTGAATGTCGCTTTAGCTTGATACTAAACCTAATTTAGTTTCCACACTAACTGTTTTCAAACCGTTTATACAGTACCATGCAGGACTGATAGAGTCTCTAATGATTATTCTATCTATGTTCATAAGTCGAATTTACGGCATTATTATGATGTTTTTTGTCAACTTGCACAGTTCGAAAATTTCTTGATTTTACACCTTATAAGTTGCATATAAAAGGAGCGTTGTAATTTACACAAATTTATATTCAAGAACATTACATGACTTAGAATCGAATGAAATTTAAAACAAAAGCTCGATAGCAACATCGCGACTTGAACTAAGAACCATCAGATCACAAAGCACGTCAGTTAATCGACTGAGCCACAGAAGTACATATCTGCTTAATGAATAATTGCCACTTGGTAGTCGAACGCAAATTACATTGTAAAATTCTGCACGAATAGAATATTGCATTCTTTGACAAGTTAAGTCTTTATGAATCGTATCATTTGTAGAAATATGTCATCTGTAATATTCATAATTTTTTCCTGTGTGGGCCTAACTAGCTATTTCGTTATTGCAATATTACATTTCAGAAAACATATTGTCAATTTATTTTGAATTCTGCTCTGTTTGCTCAGAGATTAATACACAAAAATTCAATTTTGAATAACAATCGATAACCAATGTTAAAACGTTTTGTCCATCTTAATCTCTAGCTCCCTAGTCTTATGAGTCGTTGTCTTTCCATTAGGCAGGTGAACCATTAATAAGTCTTTTTATCGTTACACTTATTTTTACCTGTGGTTGATGGAGATAGGAACTGCCTGATTATCATACTGTTGAAATATTATAGTAAAATTGGTATTAATTCCTAATTACTGTTCTCATTTTTTCCTCTAGTGCTATATTCTAATTCTAGTTTTTCGTTGGTTAATTTTGTACATGTTTACACCAAAACGATAACTTTCGTGATGTAGTGCTCTGAATTATTCACCATTTTCTTCTCATTGCCAGTCATTGCCACCTGCGAGGAACCAATCGAAGGTTGGACCGACAACATTTACGGCCTGAACGGAGTTATCGCAGGTGTCGCCCTGGGCATCATCCGCGTAATGTACCTGGACGACAAGAACAAAGCGGACATTATCCCGGCCGACATCGTCGTCAACGGAGTGCTGGCCGCCGGTTGGCTCACCTACGTGGAACGGTAACTGACACATCCCTTCCCTTGCAAAACAGTAGTACAAGGGTAGATGTTTGGTCTTTGTTAAAATAAAGTTTTATCTATCGATATCTTAGGAAACACGATCGGCCAATCGAGGCGAAAGGTGCCAGCACTGATATGAAGGGTATGGTTCGACCCCGCACCAAGATATACAACTGTGTCTCCGGAAACGAAAACCCGATTAGCTACCGTAAGAATCGTCGCGCCTAATCGAAACAATGATCTCTGGAAGAGTGAAACAATTTTCTTGTTCTGTTGCAGAAAAAATCTACGATTACTCCATTCAAGTCGGCAAGCACTGTCCTCCGAAGCGATCCCTCTGGGTGGTGTGTCACAACACGACGACGAACAAGTATCTGTTCGAATACTATAAATTCCTGTATCACTTGCTGCCGGCTTTCCTGATCGATCTGTACCTGCGAGCAATTGGACGAACACCACGGTGAGTAGTTCTTATTTTTGATAGAGCGACTTATTTAAATATTTCGCACGGTCGGTATAGTAGTTCAATTTACATTTCTACCAACAATTGTGGTTTATTGCGAACCGAAAGCTTTTGTATATGTCCTCGAAAATGTTCTCCGAGCGTAAACATACGTACGTTCGAAAGCTGTTTCCTCGGTTCGTGCGATGGTGTTCTGTACTCGGTGCTCGGCGAAGCAATTTGTTCCGAACAATTTCCGATTGAATTTCGTTCGATATGATGCTTTGTTAATTTCTGTTTACGAATACTGATTTGGAAATTATCGACGGACGTACAAACACGAAAAATTGAATTCATAATTTCAAATGACGAATAATTCCATTATCAATGATTTGGTGTTGGATTAAAATGAATTTTACTGGTTATGACTGTAATTTGCATTCGGCTAGCAAGTGTACTATTTACCAGCCAAGCAAATGTGTGCTGAGATTATGAAAGATTATTCATTAACTGCAGATTGCTCGGGTAGATTTTATGAGCTGTTTTAACTGAAATTTTTGGACGACTGTGAATGTTTCGAGAAAAGATAAAAATGCACAATTAAGCAGTATGTAGATTTATGAGTATGAGTAGCATTGAAAATTTTTTTATAAACCGCTGATTGCTCGTGCAGCTAAAGACCTGTTTTCACTTGGACGACTGAGCATATTCCTGGAACGTACATATCAAAATAGACAAGTGAGGATAAAAAATAAATAAACGTAAGCTGCTGTAGCTCTTGGTGTGACATAGTGTGCTCCCTAAGGGCAATACTACAAGCAGTTCTTGGACATTGGAACATCTCTCAAGTATGTATTTCCATAGTCTCAAAACATACTCAGATGGTCCTAGATACCTTAGCGCATGGACGTAGTACAATTTCTTATGTTGTTTATAGTAAAATCAAAATAAATTGGGAAATTGAAATCGAATGCGATGTATCATTTAATTTACTTAATTTTTAGATTAGTTTGTGATCCTTAGAACACTATTTTCAGGTAAACCGCAGATTTTGATGGTGGGTTGGGACATATTAAACAATAACTATTTTTATGAAGAGTCATAATTTGATAATCGGCGTACTCGGCGATGCAGCGTTCAGTGAAGTGTCCCTTTCGGTAAAAAAGAGATTTCATCATTTCCGAAAGAGCAATTTATAATGTGCTTCTGTGTTCAATTATTTTCAGAATTACACAGATTTTCGGAATTGCACATACACATTCTGTACGGTTAGACATAAGAAATTCCGGAAATGTTGGGCAGGTTATCAGACTCTAAAAAAAATAGACACTAAAAACTAAAAATCGAACCTTTTCTTCAAGAAATGAAGGACTAAACGAAAAAATCAATTTAAACAAAAAATCGTATCTCACTTTTTTAAATAATTTTTTTAACCTAAATTTAAAATCTACATTTTTTGTTAATTTGATCAGTGTGAATTAAAAAAGTAAAAAAGTTACTACTGAAGTAACTCTTTGGCATTTTTCTAGTTTTAAGTTTCGGATGAAAAATAAAAAAATACCTATTGTGACCTTCCTTCTGAAATTCACTTATTGTGACCTTCTTAGCAGTAGTCATTTTCAAGATTGTTCGACGGGAAACGCAAAGGACTGGTTATTTTTCATCAAGTACTCGAATTCTTTAAAAGTAACTAAAATTCTCGATTTATTAATTTTCATTATTCCCGCCACCCTGAGCTGTGGTAGACACAGTTCTACCGCAAACATGGGTTGATAAACCTAAATTGAGCTGGTTAAAGACTGGTTGATAGCAATTGTTTTTAACGATTTAATCATTTTTAGTTGGTTTGATGTAAAGTCGCCATAACTAAGCTCCAAAAAATCATCTTTTCTCTGAGTTTAATTCATTTGGCTTCTCCAATATATGAATGAATGAAAGAGTTTATTTATACTCGGTTTTAATTGTTTGGTCTTTCGCCGAGGTGTTCTTCAATATATGTTTCCACTCAGTCATTACAATACTTAACTAAAAATCGCTTCTACTGTGACTACTTAATTTTTCAAAAGACAAAAATCGCATCAACGTTCGTGTGTTGGTTTCAATAACGGCACTCTTATGGCGTTTTCGTTTTTAATTTGCACTACACCGGTGCAGTGCTACACGGAGGCATGAATAAACGAACAAAAATGACGAAAACATAAACAGTAACCATTGACTACAATAAACGATTCCATTGCACAGAGCTACACCAAACTTTTGATGAGTGCTACACCAGTGGTGTCGGTGCAGAAAAAGTGTAGCACTGGTGTAGTGCAATTGGCAAAAACGAACGATTTCAGTGCCACCTTACCTACACCGGTGTAGTGCAATTTAAAAACGAAAACGACATTAGAAAAAATTACATTTACATTTGACGTAAATTCAAGCATGCCGTATTTTTTAACTTTAGCTAAACTAGCGTTGAAGCTTTTGAAATGATTAAGTTTTACATGCTTTGTGATGTAAATTCAAGAGAATTGCGACGCTCCTTTTATGTGCATCTATGGAGACATAAATTTACACGATTTTTTCTAATACTGTTTTCGTTCATTGATCAGAGCAGCCCGAGAGGTGACCCAGAGTCGCCCAAACAACTTATTAGATGTTTGTTTTAGCAACCTGGGGTCGCTCTAGATCGGACTCCAATCGCGTAATTTCGCTCTGAAAATTTTCTCGGGTCGCACCACGCAGTTTGTTTATTTTGCGAGTTTCTTTATTTTTTTCTTTCTTTCATGAGTTGTTGTTCAGGGCGCGTACTACGTGTTCGTTTTACTCGGAGTCAAAGTCGCCCGCGTGTAGGTTCTCAAACGAAAACGGTATAAGTGTTACGATTTTTTTTGATTTGAAGAGACGTTTTATTTTCATCTAATTTTTCCGGTTACTTCTTAAATTCTTTCGACTTTTTTTGGTGTATATTTTTATAGTGCTCTATCGATTTCTTTGAGCTTCTTTTTCGACACAATAAATATTCTAAGAATTCTGAGTTTCAACGATTTGGAGGAAGAGCATGCAAAAATACGTACTCCTTTTTAGGAATCAATCTTGAGTAAAATTGGTCTCTCTATCTGAACCAAAAGGTTCATCTTACAGAAAATGTGAGCACAGTTTTCGGAACAATCCGATCTTGATTGTACTTCTCTTTATCTGCGTATAATTTCAAAAAATGCTCGCATACAAAAACACGAATGTTCAAATACTGGAGATTTCAAACAACTCAATTCAATTTATGAAATATCCGGATTATTATTTTACACTTTGACTTTTCACTGATATTCCGTTCATCAATGTTGATATGAGAGTTTAACACAGATTTGCACAAATTCATTCAGGCGAACACAGATTTAGGAAAAAAGGCGGGTGGGTAATGTCGCAGACATAACTGGAGGACTTGAATACGAATAAAACTGACAAGTGCTTTTTAATTCTTCCGAATAGAGATAATGGTTCGTATTTTTTAATTGATTGTGTGAATGTTACGAATTCCACTACCTCGTTTCCGGAATTGAAACGGTATATCTAGACTAAAGTATGACTTATTGACGACAAGCGTGTTCTACCACACAAATAGCGCCGAAAAAATGAGAGTAAAAACCTACAACAATGTATTTATTTTTTTGTAGATTTGCTTACGTAGTGTGGAAAAATTTTGCGTAGCTTCTTGGAAATATTTTAACGATTTTGAAAGGAATTGTTTTGTAGAGTTTTTTCGATTTTTATAACTATTGAGTACATCATTTATTAAGGGGCTGGTAGGGTCTATTAAAAATCATTTATTTTTTTCCTTGCATATTCTAATAGTAAAACGATTCAAGGATGAAACTCTGGAAGTTATGGTCCTTTTTCTTTTCTAATATCATACTGCGAAGAGACAAGAGCTCGGCGCACAGGCCCACGAGCTCTGCATAGATTGACTTGAAAATTCGACAAAACATTTTTGAAATGTTGTTTTATAATAAAATGCAAAGAAAAAAGAAAATTATAATACGAAAGTGTTAAACTCTACGCGCTCTCTACGAAATTAAATTGTTTTCTTCGATTTTATAGACAATAAATTTTTAACGCGTTTTTCTTGAAAACAGGTTGTGAAAGGATTGAACTCAGTTCCAGAATCAAATTTATAAATTTAATACCAACACGCAGATTCTGAGTTTTCAATTGGAAATGGAATTTTGAAAGTCAATTTTGGAAATAAATTTAGAAATTGAATTTAGGAAGTAAATTCTGAAACTGAATTCAGGAATCAAATTTTGATTCAGAAGTCCGCACAAAAATTCAGGTTTGGAGTTTGGATCTAAAATTTTATTCTAGAATCCAAATCAAATACTCATATCTTGAACTTTGTTCCAGAATACTGAAGTTGAAATTCTAAATCAAAATTCTGGATTTACTAAGACTCAGGAGTCTTAGCTTTAGCTCATGAATTCCGAACCTGAATTGAGGGACTGAACTCAGTTCCAAAATCTGGTTTCACACCAAATTTCTAAATTTAAATCCAGCACGCAGGTTCTAAGTTCTCATTTGGAAATGGAATGTTGAAACTGATCTAAAATTTTGCTCCAGAATCCAGATCTAAAATTCATAATTTAGTGCTTAAATTTGAACCGTTAGGTGGCGTTAGCCGCTCAACATAAACTGGTGACGCACTGATGAATCCTATCTTGAAATTTGAATCAAAATTCTGAATTCCTGTGTTAAAAAAATTTAGTTCCAGAATAAAGTGTTTTGAACCTTTATTCTGGAACTAAATTCTGAACCATAAATTAGTTAAAGTTCAAAAATCAGAATCCAGGTTCTAAACTCAGTTCCAAAACTCATTTTAGAATTCAGTTCCAGTCTCCAGTACAAATTAAGATTTACACAACGCAGAAGGTTTTGTATTGCTGCTACTGTTGTTGGAAGGTCCTCATCACGACGTCCAGTTTAAAGTACAGGTAGAAATGATCGATTTTTGATCATGGTTTACCTTTTATACTCGTTCAGATGAACATTGGAACTGATATGTGTCTGGTTATCTCAAAACCGTCGTTCGAGTGCAAAAAAAGGCAAATGAGTTTTCTTAATTTTTTTCCAAAAGTTGATAGAAAATGTTAATATTTTAATCATCAACGAGACCAGACTTATATAAACACTTGCTACGAAAACAAACTTGTTACAGCCAGATGATCGGGATATTTACCACTCTGTAAATATTGTTGTGTGATTATTCTACAAAATCAGTTGAACTTGAGCAGTCATATTAAAATTTTTCATTTACTGATCGAGCATTTCCAACTCTCTCTAGAATCATGGACCTCTACCGGAAAGTACACAAATTTGCAACGGTCATCTCGTACTTTGCCAATGGACGGTGGCACTTCGAAAAGGAAAACATGAAGGGCTTAATCGAGAAGTAAATTTCGCAATCGGGGTGTGGAACTAATGCCCGAACTAATGATTCTGTTTCGTTTCGTTCTTTCACAAAAGATTATCACCGGACGATAGGGACATGTTCCAGTGCGACATCAGCCGGATCAGTTGGCCCGACTACTTCTGGACGTACATCCACGGATTGCGACGACACATCGCCAACGAACCGATGGACAATTTGGAAGATGCCAAGAAGCGACACCGACAGATGGGCCTGGTACACTACTTCATCCTGGCGATGTACTACTTCCTGTGGCTGGTGCTATTCTTCTACGTATTCAAGTGGCTACTGCTTTGAACCACCGGTCCTGTTCAGTCGAAATTTATCGTATAGGTTGTGTGTAAACGAATCGTTTTGACGGTGAACGCATGCTCAAACATCTTCCTGTGATTTCCTTCGATGAAATTTAAGCGGATGGAGGGAAATGGTATCTGTTTGTTTTTTGCCGCAAAAGATTTTATTGTTTAGCATGTAAGTTACGAAGGTGTATCTAGCTTTAGGGGCCTAGTTGATCTTGCTGCACGGAGACACCCTGTTTACGGGTGTTAAACATGATCAAATAAATTTTAAATTATTTTCTAAACCGAAACATTTTTCTTATTTTTTGATTCGCATTACATCACATCGTTCCTTTACACAAAATGGGTTTTCCTTCTTTACCGTCACATCCGTGCCCTCTCAGTCGACGGTCAGCCGCGTACATACCGCAAATTATTGTTTACAATTTGTGCAAGTTATTACGAGAGCAGACTGCGGTTCAGCCGACAGAGCTGTGGTCAGCTGATGTTGCTTCCTTGAAGCTGATATCAAAGCCAGTTAGACTAGTTTTCCGGCTAACTTCGCACCGAAAGCCACCTGCCTACCGGCTCCTTTGGCAGTGTGCGATAGTTGCATGAAACTGAGTGACTGCGGCAACGCACTTCTCACTTCATCGTAGTTCATGCGATTGCACACCGGTTCTAATGACGCTAGAAAGTTATATCATTATTCGGTAAGCTTCGAGTACAAATGTACCTTCAAGCTAATAATGTGGTTTGGCCGTGATGGACTAAACGATTGACACACTCCGGCAATTTATAACAGGTCAAACCGATGCGGGCGGGATAGAAACAAAATTGACGCGCCATTATCGGTCACTCCCGCACCTTGAAATCGTTGAGTAATTTACTATGAATTGTTTTTCATCTGATGATGCAATATTATTTGAAATTTTTCCTAAAGCTATATTTTGTTTACCGATTGAATGACAAGAAATCGACACATAAAATAACGAATTTAATGTGTATGCCAATGACGCAGAATCTATAAACAGTATGAAAAAACTTTACGTTCTAGCTACTGTTTGTATCTACGTTCTAGCTTTGTTTATAGAGCCTGTTACATAAGAGAGTTGTCACTCAAGAACTGAGGTTCATTGAAGGTGACACTTGCCGCAGTTACTCTTTTCCTGCTTCTTATTATCAATTTCGTTCACTGGTTTACAGCTAGTTCTATTTCTTCAGAATGCTTCTTCGTTCAACCCACAGTATTCTAATCGACACAGTTCGTCGTGATCGTAAAATATCGGCGTGTATGCCAAAAATATCCACTCACTTTACTGAGAGTTTGCTAGACCGATATCTTTAAACGTTGATTCAAATAAAAGATATAAGGCTTGTTCGCGACAAAATCTGGACTGATTAAACTTGGAATAAAACAAATTTCTAACAGTAAATTCAAAATGCATTTTCAATCATTTAGTTGTGCGTTTTTATTCAGCTTAAAAAAATTACTGTTACTTAATTATGCTGCATGAATAAACTACGAGTTTACTGCTGCTATTATATTCATTGAAGACTTCTCTTCAACCGATTTAGCTGTCTTCATCCAATGGCTTCGAAATTTTTACATAGTTATAGAAGGTGTTTTTTTAGAGTGTCACAACTTTTTGCCTTTTTTATATAGAAATTCTATGCAATCACTGTGACAACCAAATTTACAACCAAGGCCCGGAGGGCCGAGTGTTATATACGAATATCCCGATCCGAATTTCGGTTCCGGAATTACAGGGTGATATGCACAAAAAAGGGAAAAAATAGGCACACACGAAAAAATAGTCTCAGAGATGGCTGAGCCGATTTTCACAAACTTAGATTCAAATGAAAGGTCTTATAACCTCATACAATTTTTCTGAATTTCATTTGTATCCGACTTCCGGATCCTGAATTACATTATGTGGAAATTTATGAAAAAATGCGCACTCAATTTTCTCGGAAATTTCTCAACAAACTAACTAATGTCGTTTTTCATTGAAAAACACTGGTGGCGTGGATTGCTCTGGTTTTGCACTTTCGAGCAGAAATGGCAATGAAACACCGTCAAAATATTGCATTTCTGCTCGAAAGTGCAAAATCAGAGCAATCCACGCCATCAGTGTTTTTCAATGAAAAACGGCATAAGTGAATATATAAAACTACTTTGGTACTACTAGACCCCGGGTTCCGCTTCCGGAAGCACCGATAATAGTGAAGAAAAACTCAGTTAAACTGATTTTCACGAATCATGATTCAAATTAAAGCTCTCATTGTCTTGAAAGATACTGCGTAATTTTGTCGAGATCCGACTTCCGGTTCCGAAATTATAGGGCGACGAGTGTCAAAACATTCAAATCATCATTCAAAATGACAATGCAAAACTGGTACGCGGTGGTACGTGCGGTACGGAAGAAGAAAACAGCACCGGTTTTGGTCCGTTCGCAGCGTGCTTTGTTCAATTTCATTACCTACTTGTTAGTATTATTACAAAATCATGCTATGTGTGTGTGTCTGTATGAATGTTGTCTGCATGTGTGTTGTCAACTAAGAGGTCGAGATCTCAGAGATGGCTGGACCGATTTTGATCGAACTAGTCGAAAATTAAACGTCTTCCGTCACTCTGAACGATATTGAATGGTTTCGAGATCGGATATTTACTTTTTGGAGTTTTATGTCAAAATTTTCAGTTTTTTGACAGTATCTGTCACACTTGACCTTGAAAACAGAATATGTTTTCAGACTCAGATTCCGCACGGTAATAGCTGTCCAAAAAATCATAGATTGTTTAAATCCGTTCATTTTTAACGGAGATATCGATATTTTTGTGTAAGCGACTTTTCGCCTTATTCCAGTAGTAGAAATTTTGAGCGCTGTATGATAAAGCAAAGCTTGGGCGCAACGTGAAACACGATTTTTATACTGTTACATACAATTGTTTCTAAGTACCAAAAAGACTGTGTACAGCATCCTTTTCCATGACATTTAGCCTCCGCCCGATTTTAGCACGGTTCGTTTTTGGCAGCATAATCGTTAGAATATGACATATGTAAACCAGATGCTGGCAGCATTTTCGAGTTGAAAGCAATTCCATAATTATATTGATTTAAACTAGTTACACCAATAAATGCTGGAATAACATAGCACCCATATACCATTCGAATCAGTTCATCGAGATCAGCAAATGCGTGTGTGACAAATAATTTCACTTAATTTTCTCGGAGATGGCTCAACCGTTTTCGTCAAGATTATCATGGAAGTCGTATACTCCCAAACAAGGTTCCTGAATATTTATTTCGTTCCGACTTTTGGTTCCGGTTTTCGATCCGGAAGTTACTCAAAATTTTAATACGCAATACGATTTCTCAAAGATGTCAGCATTAATTTTCAAAAAATTTAAATCAATTGTAAACTATACAGTTCCTTAGGTGAATTTAACTATCTTCGGTTTTACAGATTTTCGAATTCCGGTTCCGACATCGATTCGTTTCAAAAAAGGCCTAATCGAAATTTATAAACAAAAATTAAGATTAAAAGAATTATGGTCCCACACCAAATTGGTGAGTTTCATCCGATTCATACTACCGATTCTGGAATTACAAGGTGAGAAGTTTTTAAAATTCAAACCGATAAAGAAGATCAAAGTCTTGGCATTACATTCCTTTGGTCTTTATGTTTCACCAGACTTCGCAGCCAATTCTTAGCGTACAGAATCATTGGATGGCTAGTACTACGATCCTACTGACACAATGAATCCTTCTAGGTCGGGGCTCGAACATATGACAACTGGCTCGAACAGATGACAATACCAAAAAATTCAAAGTTGAACTCAAAACTATTGCAATTTATGCGTCATATATATTTATGACCAAACAAACCGTTTTGTATTATGCTGGTTCCAGAACACTGGCTCTGGAAGTACCGAAAATAATGACAAAAAACTTTAAAGTAGAACTAACTTCAACATCTCATGGAATGTTCAATCGATTGTCACACATTTAGATTCAAATTCGATTCGATTTGCAGCTCCGACATTACAGAGCAATGAAAGATTAAAATCTCAAACTGCCGCTTAAAGCAACGGTCATTGGAATAATGTAATGAGAACTAAAACACCGAAGAATATTCATGCAAAAAAAAAACACATACGGATTAATAAAAAAGGTATCCTCTCACTGTTAGGTGGATTAAACACGTTTTTTTACTATCAATCGCAATTGATCTTCTTTCGACGCCATCTTAGATTTAAAAGCTTGTAGTATCACTAAAAATTGATTTTACAAAATGAACACGCAAACCCTTATGAAGAGTAGGGAAATTCGAACCCCCTTTTAATGCAGACTGATAAATCTCCCGAAAATCGTAATTTTTCAAAAATAGAGAACTAATGGTTTAAGTAGAATATCACATTTTAAACGTTGCAGTATTTGAAAATGCTAACTTGCTTTGAAATTGTAAAGATCATAACTCTATTTTGTCATTTTGAAAAATCGAGAGGAATTTCGAATCACTTTGCGAATTGAGATTGATGTAACCCGTTTATTTTCGATTTCGCAATGAAAAAATAAAAGATTTTAATAACAAATGTAAATAACAAACCGAGTTTTGTTTTTACAGAGGAGCAACTTTAGATCGGTCATGTTTTACAACGTAAAACAGCTCATTGGTGATAAATTAAAGGGTGATTTTTTAAGGATTATATAGGATTATAAGAAAACCCAAAAAATTGAGACAATTGATTAAATCTTTATTGGAATCGATAGAACGATCAATACAACTTAATTTTTGATAGATGATTCTATGCAAATGTGCAATTGGCCGCGGCTTCGCTTTAGATGGGCCATGCGGCCAGAGATGTCTATCTCCTCTGTGTGACGAAGAGCAAGCAAAATTTCTCCCCTCGCACTGACAACTTCAACGAGAGCTCTTCTCTTTCACATTTATACACCACTGTTGTGTAAAGTGTGCACGCATCATGAGTGCGTTTGTTTATTTCCTTTTACCTCTTCCACTGAATCGCACCAAAGTGCTAGAGCATTAGCTAACAAATTCTCTGAGGAGGATGCAGATACTTTCACAGAGGTGTACACGCCGGTGAGCACTCTGCTGTATGGTTTTCGTAGATGAAGCGTGGACACGCAAAATAAAACAATTTATCGTAAAATTTTCGGTTTTCCTTGCAAATTTTTCATAGCAAAGCCAGATCTACTCTCTATTATGTCGTTTTCGTTTTTAAATTGCACTACACCGGTGTAGGTAAGGTTGCACTGAAACCGTTCGTTTTTGCCAATTGCACTACACCAGTGCTACACTTTTTCTGCACCGATACCACTGGTGTAGCACTCATCAAATGTTTGGTGTAGCTCTGTGCAATGGAATCGTTTATGGTAGTCAATGGTTACTGTTTATGTTTTCATCATTTTTGTTCGTTTATTCATGCCATGGTGTAGCACTGCACCAGTGTAGTGCAAATTAAAAACGAAAACGCCATTAATTGAAGTTCACAGAAGTGTTCGCTCACAATCACGCGCCAGTGGTCACTTGGGTGTATTTAGACGAGAGCGCGTGTGAGCGATTCATGCGAAGAGAATGTGTTTCACTCGCGCCAGCTGCTTTAACCACAAGCACACACTCAAATGCTGTCTATTCGGCACTGAGAAGAAGTGCGCTTTCCTCTTTGTGCGGTGCTTCGTTTTTTCATCTTTGGTGTGGCAAAAATCTGACTCTAGCGTGTATAACTCTGGTGAAATGCCATCTCTGCATGCGGCACACTCTCTCCAACATATCGGCCGGTATTTCACGAATAATGCCACTCACATCAAACAGTTACTTTTATGGGATGCATTGGTAGATCTTCCAATGCTTTTGGCTGGTCTTCACTCCAGATGCGACAATTTTGCTTTGTGTCGTATCAAAGACATCTTATTAACAAGATATCCAGCTCTCACATTTCCCGAACAAATCACTGGCAACATACTTTTTGGCGAGCATGTCGCCCTCAGGCGAGTCCGCATCGAATCTCATACATAGAAGTAAGGGAGAAAATGTCAAATTCGTGCGCGCCAAAATAGCAGGGCTGCGCACCCATACAATTGACATGATATGTTGAATGTGATGCCGTGCGATGGCGTTGTTGAACTGAAAATTGATTTCGCTCCGAGCTGACAGGGTCTGGTCGTATCCATTCAACCAGAAATGAGTTTCGTCGTTGGACATAATTTTTCGATAAAAAAGTTGGACTTCCTTTAACTTTATCAGCGCCCACAAGACACGATTCACGCGTGTCAAAAACAATGTTGCCAAAAAGATACCATTACATAGTGGTTCGACATTCAGACACTTTTGAAGTCTAAATAATCATTTGATTGTTGCAAAGACCACCAAATCCTTCTGGTCAGATCGAATTCTAATGAAAATATTAAAGGAAACTGAGATAATACATTGGCAGAAGCTTCGTATCGATCGATGACAGATAATGACCAATAAGAGTAATGGTTCGAAAATCCCTACTTTCCCCTACTAATTTTGTATCTTTCATCTAAGGACATGTTCAGGAGTGTTTTAGTTCTAGATGCATAATTTATGTCAGTTTTAAAACTTAAATCTAGAATCTATAACAAAATAGACTGGCAGCCCCAGCAGCGTTATATCTGTGGTTCAAATATACAAAAAAAAAGAACAGCAACGTAGACCAGTTGTTAATTTGACAGAAGTACTGGTCGAATAAATAAAACTTACTGGGGATACGTTTGGTCCAGTTTCTGTTCTATTACAGATCTTCCATATATAACTTCTAGCTGCTGAATTTGCTGTACGAACTTTAAATAAGAACTTGTTTTGATTCACCTATTCAGGATTGTCTTGGTGGTTTTCTCATTACCCTTTATATGAGAAATCGACTGCATTCAAAAATTTCAGACCTGCCATTTGAATGAGTTTGGGAAAATCCGATTAGCCATCTCTGAGAAATAGAAGTGAACTGTGCCTTGGGGCTTTTGATCTCTATTTGCGGTACTTCAAAAACCGGACCGTCCGAGCGTTGGTTCAAAAGTTGATTTCCACAGTGATTGTATAGATTTACTTCAAGAGAAACGCAAAAAATGGGAACACACTATTTTCAATTCTGTCAATCAGTTTCGATAATATCATGATTATCACTGTTCAACAAACGGTATTTTTAATATTTATATCGTCGATATTTGCCTATCTGGAGGCGTTATTCGAATGGTAATATATTTGACGAAATTGATTGCCTCGAGTCACGATGATTGAGATGCAAGCAGGTATTCAGTGCCGTGCTGTCGGCCTATCGTCAGGCAACTAATTTTAAAGAAGCAATACGTTGAATGGACTATACATTACGGAATGTTTTCTATGTTGTGCTTTTCAATTATTGATGTACACACTGATATTAAAATTTGCTCTGTATTACGTGTGTTATGCTTCTGGTAAAATAAGCAGAGAATTCATATAAGCAATTTACATATATCATCATTTAAATTATTGTCCATTCTTCATATTTCATCTATAAAGTTATTTTCCATTCGGACGAAAAAAGAAACCTTCATAATTTATTCGGCAATTCGAAAAGAAACGAGACATTTATAATATCGATGCGGTAGCTGCTCAGCAAAAAATAAATAAACTATGTACCAAAATACTCAACCTGGCGGTCAAGCGATTAAAAATGCATTCGAAATGCAAATATGACGATAGTCGATCTACAGTTGACATTGTACGGAGCCTCTCAGTTGTGTAACAGCAGCTCATCCATCAACGTTGCGTTTGTTGTACCGGCAAAATGAACTCGGTGGAATTTGAATCGTACCACTCTCCACTTAAGGATTTCTATCAGGGAAAAATCGTGCTTCTAACAGGCGGAACAGGGTTTCTCGGGAAGCTGTACATCGAAAAACTGATTCGGTAGGAATATTGTTACGAAACGGGGTTGTTATTAATTTCACTTCTTGTGCTTCAGATGTGGAGTGTCAGAAATACTGCTACTCTCACGGAACAAAAACGGAAAAACTTCCACTGAGCGGCTGGCCTCCATTCTTTCGTCGGAACCAATTTTTACGACCTACCAAGACGACCCAGAGTTTTACCATCGCAGGATCAAGATCATCGATGGAGATGTCAGCAAGCATCAGCTGGCGATCAGTAATGACGACATGTCCTACATCGTGAACAACGCAAATGTGTTTCTGCATGCTGCTGCCGATGTCCGTTTCGACGAATCACTCAAGGAATCCGTTGAAACTAACGTACGTGGAACCAGCGAGATAATGAAAATTGCAGCGAATACGAAAGCACTAGATGTGTTCATTTATGTGTCAACTGCTTTCTCAAACTGCATCCGGGACACGATTGAGGAAAGGTTCTACAAACCCGCGTTCGATCCGTACCAGATTATCAAATTGGTAGAGCAGGAAAACGACGAAGAAAGTTTTCAGGTGGTAAGTAAGAAGATCATTGAGCCGTGGCCCAATACGTATGCTTTCACGAAGTCACTGGCGGAAGATATCGTAAGACAGTACTACGAAAAGATCCCTACAGCAGTTATTCGTCCATCGATTGGTTCGTACTCGAGGTTTGATTTTGATTTCAGTAATAATGATTTGCTCTTCGATTGAAGTGACCACCACGAATAGTGATCCAATTCCTGGTTGGACAGACAACATCTACGGCTACAATGGAGTGGTAGTTGGAGCTGCAACTGGGGCCCTTCGAATCTTTCATATCAATAACGACAACCGCGCAGAAATTGTCCCAGCGGATATAGTTGTAAACTCAACTTTGGCAGTCGGTTGGTACGCGGCTAATCATCGGGACGAAATCAACATTATCAATTGCACGGTTGCCGACAATCTTGTTAACTGGGCAACGGTGAGGAACGTGCAGATGAAATGGAAAGCTAAAATTCCCTTCCTAAACACACTTTGGATACCGACTTATAATACGACCAAGTACTATTACGTCTCGGAGGTTTTGAAGATCTTCTACCACGTAATTCCGGCAATCTTCTTCGATCTTGCGCTCAAATTTAACAGTCAGAAACCGCGAGTTATGAAGTTGTACCGCAAGGTTCACAAGTTTTCCGAGGTGTTGAGTTTCTTCACCAACAACGAATGGGACTTCCGAAACGAACACTACCACAAGGTGATGGCACACATGACGGCGGATGATCACCGGTATTTCCCATGCGACGTGAAGCAGATCGATTGGGTCGAGTTTCTGGCAAACAATTTGAAGGGACTGCGGATGTACGTCATGAAGGAGAAGTGGGATAATTTAGAGCAAGCCCGCAGTAAGTATCGGAAAAAGTGGATGGCACATCAGGTGCTTCTGGTGTTTTGCTATGCAACGGTTCTGTTCGTTGTCTACAAGCTGTTGCAGGCGGTTGGCATTACTGAGGTAGTGGAAGAGGTATTTACAATGAGTGGTACCTTAGGGCAGTGATTTCTAGTTTCATTATTCGGTGTCTATTTATGCTGTACAATGAGTGTCTGATAAGTTAACTTGGAGATACAAACTTTATAATTTTCATGATGACGCTTGTCGAAAATTGCAGGAATATCAAATTTTAGGTGGGTCATAGAATATAAGACTGTATTTTTATGTCAATTATTCATTCAGTAAGACAATTAAAAACAGTTTAAATAAATCGTCGAGTTCAAATTTTTAAGAGCTCTTAATTGAGAATCGCCTGATAGCCGAGTGCTTTTAATAAACCAATACACTTTATTTTAAACGCTAATAATTGAGACGCTTTCAATAATACTGCGCCCCGAGTTGGCGGTTCAATGCATAGGGCACTGGTCTTACAAACCAGCTGTCGTATGTTCGAGCCCCGACCTGGAAGGATTCGTAGTGTCAGTAGAATCCTAGCGTGCGGTTTACCTTGCAGTTTCAATGAATTTTGATCCGTTATTGAAGATCGACCTGCTTCTTTAGTCAGACTCGTAGTAACTTCACATAGTATAATACTACCTATAACATGTTTTAACGATGGTAACATAAATTTAATACTGAACTGTTCACACTTGGATTCTGCTTTAATCAACGATAATTTGTACTGCTGTTCAATTCGTGATCTAAGGAGAAAAAGAAAAATGTACATTGACAACCTCCCTAGAATAAAATAAAGCCAGTTACTTCCTCTAGCTATGAACAATGTTACCGTTGAGAGACCATGGACAATCGTAAGGAAAACTGATTTTTATTAGCCCTAGTAGTGCAATGTTTAAGAAGAATCTATCATAAGTAACATGTGCTTATAATTTTACTCAGGAATGATTTGTAGTGTTACCAATTTTTGTGAGATAGTATAGTCTACAGAAAAAAGAATTGAAGATTGCATTTCAAGAAGCTTGGTTTTCTCCAATGCCTTGCACTTTCCACGACTTCGCTCGCAGAAACATTTATAAGGTTCTTCTATGTATAAAATTAAAATGGTTTTGTTGTTCGTTTGTTGGTTTTTAATATTCAATTTTCTTCGTTTATTTCTTCGAGACGTTAGTCATTAACATGAAATACATATTTTAAAGCAACAATTGACCTAAAAGCCATCTTGAATGTCGTTTTCGCTTGATGCCAAACCTAACCCAGTTTCCACCCTAACTGCTGTCAAACCGTTTGTTTGAAGTTAGTTTCGAACCTAGTTTTAACGTTGTTGAACTGAAAATCGAGTCAGTTTCGAACCTGGTTGTTATATCAGGTTTGCTCAAACCCCCGTTGCTAGGTGCGAAATCAACACAGTTTCGTGAAAAGTGTTTGTTTGATGAAACTACCCTGGGTCAGTTTCAGTTTTCTCAAGCGAAAACGACATAAGGCAAAACATTCAGATTGTTGTACCCGTTTCCAGTTCTGTTTTATTATAATGTCATGGCTGCTATGATGGAAAATTGACTCGACTGCAGCTTTTCACTTAAGAGCAAATTCAGCAGCTAGAAGTTTTATATAAAAGATCTATAATAGAACTGAAACTGGAACAAACGTATCCCCAGCAAGCCGTTCTAGTTTTATTTATTCCAACAGCTCTTCTGTCAAATTTAAAACTGGCATACGATTCCGTTCTATTTTTTCTATATTTGAAACACGAATAAAACACTGCTGAGGCTGCCAATTTTTCTTGTTATAAATCGAGATTTAAATTTTAAAACTGTGTGTGTGTATGTGTGTATGAGTCGAATAATCTCACTAGGTTTTCTCAGAGACGGCTTAACAGATTTTGACAAACTTAGATTCAAATGAAAGGTTCCATACGGAATTCCTGAATTTCATCCGAATTCGATTTCCGGTTCCGCAGTTATAGGGTAAAGTGTGTTGAACATTGTGCACCGTCACTAAAACAAGCGGAAGAAAAAACGTAAAAAAATTCTAAACTGGACTCAAAACCGTTTTTCCCAATCTTAGGGTCAAATGAAGGGTCTTATGTTTCTACCAAAAATTACTGTATATTTTCGGATGCAACAAAACTTTAAACCGTACTTTAGAGTGCGATGGCAAAAAGGTATAAAATCTTCAAAATTTGAATAAAAACTAGTAGAGTTTGTACGTCATGTTAGTTGGTGGCCGTACGAACCGACTTCGATTATACACCAAGTAGCAATTAAAAGTTGTTAAAATTGACATGTTCCACAATTGCTACAGAACGGTTATTCATGTTGGATATGTTTGACAAATGATTTTACATGTTTTTGTAACAAATGTGAAAATCATTCATATTGTAGATGCACCTTGTTGTAAATTGGTTGCAATTGCTGGTTGGTTGGAGGGTAAGTTATTAACTGCAGCTGGTGTACTTTGTTTTATAACGGATGATGATGGATTCGTTGAAGGGGATGCTTCATTGTTGTTGGTGGCTGTCACAGGTGTACTGAAGTTGCTTGGGGTTGGTGTGAAGGAAGCACCGTTGTCCTTTGGTGTAGTTGTCTCCTTGTCCAGTTTATCACATGGCTTATCGTAGCGAACAGCTTTTTGGTAATATTGGCCATCTGATTGTCATAGGTAACAAGTGATTTGCACGGAATTCTTGTATCTTAACCGAAAATCACATAAGTAGGTATAGCCTTCTTCAAGTGTATGCGTAATAAACGTACGCAATTTAGAATACCAGGGAAAAAATTCTTCCACTTTTCTTTTTTCTCTCCGTATTGGGACATAGTTTTGCGAATATATGAATAGGTGACGCTTGAGTGAAGATCATGTACACGCACTTCTATAGCACTATCTTCCATATATACTGGAATGTTGTACTTAATGTTCTCGTGCTCCACATAGTGCACATTGCTATTGTCTTTTGCGAATTGACTCTTCATAAAACTGGATGTAAATAACATTATTTGTCTTATTGCATTGAAGTAAATGCACACGTTTAATGTCAAGATGCATTTGCTCCTTAAGCAAACCTTCAAGTTCTCGTATCGAAGGTCGAATTTTGCACTGCCTAAAGTCAACAACAATTGTATTCTTTCGTGTCGGCGGTAGCTTTTGTTCGTTTGGTTCGCTCATTTCGAGGTCGTTCTATTGTTCACTACACAATACTGTTCTTGGTTTCTTCTGTCCCGGTTTTGTTTTACCGACTGACTTGGATGTGATGTGAAAGCGAACTGCGAATGCTAGAACAATGTTTGCTACCTGGGACCGGTTTTCGGGTTTTCCTAACGATGATCTACACGAGCAAAGCACTGTTTCATTCTGTATGTTATACTAGTTAATGCACAAACAATCCCTTGGTTCCTTTCAAAAATCGAAGAGAAACATGTTGAATAGAATACCACAGTATTATATATGAGAAAGGCATCATTACACCACTAGGTGGACTAAAACAGGTTTTTCTACTGTGTTTCTATACATTCACTCTTGTTTGTGTAGAAAGAGATTACGTGACGGAGTGTTACGATGCGTTACATACATTACTTTTTTGTGAGCGTTACGAAGCGTTACTTTTTATGAGTTATAGACGCTAAGAAGCTTACGATGCGTTACATACATTACTTTTTTTGAGTCGCAGGCGTTACGTCGCTACTCTTTTGTTAATTACAGGCGTTACGAAGTGGGTCATGCGTTACTGTTTTGTAAGTTGTAGGGGTTTTAAATCGTAACATGCGTAACTTTTTTTGTAAGTTTTGGATGCTACAATTACAATTTTAAAAAGTACACGCGTTACGAGACGTTACATCCGTTACGCTTTTCTAAGTTTGGTGTGTTACGCATTGTATGTGTTACTTTTTGTATGTTAAAATTGTTATAATTGAGTTTTGGCATCCCAATTTGAACGTATTGAAAATGTCAAAATTAATAAATTATTAGAAATGATCCTACAACGACATGAAATACACTCCTCTCGAAATCAGAACAGACACGAAAAACAGTTTGAGATACATTATGGAGCTGTTGATCCTGTAGATTACACCGTGAGAAAGAAGTTTTGAGAGTTACGTCATGGTCAAAAGTCCACTGCCGATAAACAGAGTCAAAACCACATAAAATGGAAGATGAAACTGGGGAAAATTGTTCTGGATGACCGGAAAGAGGAAGATGAGACATACTTATTTAGGGCCTCATACTTATTTAGGGCTCCGCGCACACTTATTTAGGGCTAGAAAGACGAACGCAAGCGCACTTCGAGTACATGTTTGGCTGAACTCATTGTTATACGCCAGAAAACAGTATGATTACCCGACAATAGACTGAAGTCAGCACGAAGGGCGTCTCAATGTGACAGAAAGATCATAATGACGGTTTTCTGGGATCGGAATAGTATACTTTTGGAGGACTACCTCAAATCAGAAAAAAAAGCAATTATTAGCGTGCATTGATGAAGCGATTTGAGACCGAAATGAGCTTACACGAAGCACATGAGCATCGCTACCATGGTCAAAATCAACGGTTTAAGTTTCAATTAGTTGGGCATTTCCTTCGTGCACCTGATTTGGCTTCCTCGTACTATCATCTGTTCTCAAACGTTTATTTATGTCTGAGAAATTTATGTAAGTTTCGTTTTGGAATTTCTGACCACTACACCCGAAACCAGTATAGCCAAACTAAATTTGATCCATAAATGTAGAAGATGTTTTCCGTTCTTCACGAATCGGCTGTGCTACTCTCGGCAATGAATTGTCGTCATTTGAAGTAGGAATTTTAATGATCTCAGAATATATGGCATCATCACAAGTCTTGTGGGGTTTGTTGTGCTATATAAATATTTATAAAGTCTTAGACATGCGTTACAGAAATAACATAACAGTAAACGTAAAGAAATGTAATACAATAATCTTCTTTCGGGCACAGTCGCAAATTTTATCTGAATACTCGAATAATGACAGTTTCAGTGGAAAAGTTTAAAGACACATAAGTAATCTTCAGTAACGTTATTTTTTTAACCCTACCGAAACGAAATCCTGGGTACCGGCCTGGAACTCGGTCTATTAAATAAGCACGTTTTTCTATAAGGATGGTAAAATATTTAAATGATATTTGGGTAATCTGTTCTGGAGTCCGTATGCTACCAGCAAGATGGACAAAATTTGTAGCTAGTTGTTGCCCTTTTTTTTAGAATATAGCTTTGAATTTAAGGAAACAGAAACGATGAGAGCAAAGTTGGTAGATTTCTTTTAGAGCAAGACGGTCCAAACCTTTTCTTTCTTTGTTTGGCTTTGAAAATACTCAACAAAATTCTTAGTTAATATTTTATTACGATCATACGTATAAACTACACAAAAAGCTTACGAGTATATTGGAGAATAATTCACATCTACTGCCACAATGTGTTACGCTAAAAAAATAGCATTTCAAGGAAAACACTCAATGAATTAAACTTATCATTTGAATATATACAAATCATTGTTGGGACACTGCACCGCACTGATATGCAACGTGCAGGAAAACGTCTTGTGACGTCATATAATAATAAATAATTTACAACTAAGCGAGAAATGTTTGTGTGTGTGGACTATTTTCCTTTATATACAAAAAAAATGTGTAATCTTGGAAGTCTCCTAAAACTAAATCATTAAAGCTGTTACTTGCGCGTACTGTTCCCTTACTGCAACCTAGCGTACTATATTTTCAGGACAAATAAATAAATTCCTTAACTCTAAACATGCATCGTCACGAGTTCGTGAGCACACAAGCCTGAACCCTAGCGAGTTCTCACGCCGAGCAAAAATCTAAGCGTTTTGTGTTTGTTTGTTTGTTTGTTTGCAGGGATAGTTATCGTATGTATGTGTATTCACTGCTGCTAATCCGTATCAAGTCAGTTTAGAGCCGTAACATAGGCCTCAACTCAACCGATTTACCGAAATTTAAGTACATTCTAATTATTATTCAATCGATCCTGCCCGTTATCGGGCTTCGATCAGGAAAACAAAAACAATGCAGAGCTCTGTAGAGCCTTTAGCTTAGATATCGAATTGTGAATAAAGTTAATTTCTTTTATGTATTGAATTGTTCTGAACCATTCATTCAGTCGTGTCGCGTAAAGTGATCTCATTTCGAGAAACTAGTCCTCAGTGTTTCTGTATGTTAGCAACCTTTACCGGTTTTAATGTAGATATCTATACTATCTTACGAAATAAAATACCGTGGAAAATACATAACTGATGAAGGAACTCGAAAAAAATAATTTGACTCTAAATTGCCCGTAACAGCATTCTGGGGCTTTTCTAAATGTAGGTATTTTCTTCGATTTTATTTTTCTGACCACCGATCCGGTCTAAAGCTTAGAATTTAATTGTTAGATTTTGTTCGAAGCTCTGGCTTGATTTTAGCTTCAATCGATTCAAATTTTACGTCTCTGAAAAGCTATCTTTTTAGATGATAGCATTACAAAAGAAGAGTTGATTACTGGACGTTTCAGGGACTCTGAATCACTCTCACTCACAACAGCCATGACTCAAACGAGTTGTTTTCGACCAACGGAAAACAAATTTTTGAGCGATAACTAAAACTTGAACGCCCTAACACTACTGCCGCTACTCTAACCGGTACACGTCGTCGTCATCGTTTTGCTGGTGGTGGTGGTAGTGGTGGTATTGGAGGTCACTCGTATGTATGCTGCTTACAATCGCTTGCCAAATCAGAGTTTTCGTTCCTCTAGGGATGCCGACAGGGAGTAATCTTCTTCACTTTCGGCCGAATTGACCAGTGCGTGACGGTGGTGATTTAGGTGCCGTTTCTTGTGCGGTTTGGTCAGTGAGTGGTGCGAGTGTACCGACGGGTGTTGCTTGATTTCAACTTCTTCGGTTTCGTACGAGTTTCCGGATGCAGTGGACGAAGATGAGGGACCGGTCGGTGCACCATCCAGCCGATAGCGGACATTGTAGCTGGCTCCTCCGTAGTGATGTTTCGGGCGGAATAGACGATGGTGCGAGTGGTGGCTGCTGGTGAAGTAGTGATGCTGCGCAAAAGTCTTGTGCATGGTGACGTCTATGCGGGGGACGCTGTCGGAACGACGAGGAAAACTTTAATAGATAATCATTCTGCAGGCAGGTTCTGGCAGTTCGGTACTTACTGTGGCACATCGTCCATTTCATCAGAGGACCATGCGAGTGAGTTTCGGAAAAAGTTCCATGGAAGTACGGTTGCTGTTGCTAGAAGAGAGAAATATACCGGAGTCAGTATCCAGAATTTTCCAGCTAGGATTCAATGAAAGATACAATAATAAGCTTAACAAACGAGCGCAGCTGTTCTGAAAGCTAAAAACGTTCAACTGCATTCTTGAACGACTGCCAAAGAATGCTAATGGGGGTAAAAAACTCGGAAGCCAATAAAGAAATAAATATTAAATTCATCGAAAACAAACCAAAACTCTTTGTGCAATGAGTCTCACAGCTAGTTAGTTTCTGAGTTAGCCGAACAAAAAAACAAACAAAACACATTTATAGCCATAGTTAATAGATCAAATCAACACCGTATGAAATACACTAAAAAGGCAACTGAAAAAACTTTACTCGGATCTTTTTACTTGCTTTACCTCCTTGGTCCTTTGGTAAGCTCTCGTATTAGAACAGATTGGTGCAAAACGGAACCCTAGCCGCCAATAGGCCTTAGTGGACGGAACGGACGGAAGATCGGAATCACGAACAGTTTGATACCCACATGTCTCCCATTTAATTGATCAGCAATTTACGAGTCGATGAGAGTTTCCCCCAGACCGATCGGACCGGGGGAAGAGTGAATGAAAATTCCACACCGATAGCGTAAACAAAGTCGAAAATATCGTTTCCCGCCGAATGTGCTCAAATATAAAATTGCCCAAGGAGGAGGAGAGAGAAAAAAATCGTACCGAAAGTGCAGTCGCAGCAGTGCACTGGCTTCGGAAATTGACAATCGAAAAGAAAAAAAAATTGCTTATTTGTGGAAAGAACTCGCCGGTGTCTGTTGTTACTTAGCGCTTCCCACTACGAGACGTTTGGTCTACATCAGGTCGTCTGAACTGCAAATAAAACCAACAGTCGGCTTATTGTTGAGGGTATGGAAATTGGTGGAAACAAAAAAATCGAGACTGTTATTGTTTTACACGTTCAATCCCCACAAACAGTAGACAGTGTACTGTATTTATGTAATCAGCCGGTGGTCGTAGAGTAGGACATTGGAAGTTGTAATGTTTGGTCTGTCTATTCTAATATTGGTTAGATTTTAAACTGTTTTTCTTTGAATTTTGTCAAGTGACCAATTTATGCAAATTAACTAATTAGAATGAAATCAACACGTAGAGATAGACCAGGGTGCTGTAATCCTTTGGCATGGATTAGATTGGAATGCTATAAAAACACCACTCTTAGGGTGTGGTGCAAATGCAAGATGAATAACCTTTCAGAAATTTTTCGACAGCTGTTTGAATATGCACTTTATTTCTGTTGTGAATCCTTCTTACATTTATACTCTTGAATCAGTAATCAACCATGAACATCTGGCAAAATGGTCTAAGAAAAAAGTTCGTCAAGCTGAGCAATGTCTGTGTGTGTATGTGTGTGTGTATGTGTCAAATAATCTCACTAGGTTTTCTCGGAGATGACTGAACCAACTTTTACAAACTTATGTTCAATGAAAGGTTTCATTGTCCCATACGAAATTCTTGAAGTTTATCCATATCCGACTTCCAGTTCCAAAGTTACGGGGTAGAGTGCAGGGTTTGGATGAACGAGGCAGTGAAGGTGAGTATACATGCTTCACGGCGTGTGATATTCATGAATAAATTTGCTTTACGAACTAAGCCGCTTTTGAGAAAGCGCGAGACTTGTTATTTCATTGGAATGGCTGTCCATGCACGAGAATAGTAGAGAGCGAAAAATGTTCACCCATACCGCTGTTTCTCCTTCTCTCGGTAAGAGAGAATGTCTAACCCCATAATTCATAGCAAGCAACTATCTTCACTGGACTGGATAGAGCTGACTATTAAATATCTAATTTTCGCTGACAGATTGATGACAGGCTCTAACTATCCAATGTTATTTGATTGAAAATTTTGCTGTAAAAATTTTACAATAGAAATTCAATGAAAAAATATTCCATGCGGTCCAAGGCAGATTATAAGACTTTTTTATCCAGCTGGTTGATTCACTCTCATACACTATTTCGATTAATCCCAATTAAACGCTATTTGGCAGGAATTTGATTTATAGAGCAAGAGTTAGTTTCTCTCTAGCAGCCAGCAGACAAAAAGCTTGCTGGCTGCTCGCAGTATTTTCTAAAATCGTCAGCAGATCACCATCGCTAATCTTGCGCTCCTGCTATTTCTGTTTATGATATTAAAGTGTAACTAAGAATTCTTACCCTCTATTAACTTCACGCGACTTAAATAAGTGATATGCAACAGATTTCGTGGCACAAAGTCATCGTTAACAGCCGTTTGCGTTTGGAGTTCACAAAAATATACGACAGTTAAGAGTCAGTCATCAGTTTATTGGCGAAAACTGAAAATTTAATCTTCAGCTCTATCCAGCCTCGTGAAGATAGTTGCTTGCTATGAATTATTTTGTGAGAGGAACGACATTCAGACCACGTGACAGACAATTATATTCACGGCTTCTGTGCTGTGTACCATCTGTGTATATGTGGAATATAATTGCTTCCACTAGCGTTTTGTTTGTGTATTTCTTTTCGGTTGGCAAGGCATCCTCTTTGTGAGCGGTGGAATTGTTCGCTCACAATGCAATGGAAACTGTATGTTCATTCACCGGTGGATGAATATTCCAAACCCTGGTAAAGTGTGTTAAAAATTGTGTACGTAAGAAAAATTCTATAGACGGCTAAACAAACCGATATCGGTTATCCTGGTTCCCGGTTTTCGACTAACGATGGGTGAAAATATTGTCTCCCGAATATCTCGGAAATGGATTTCGCTCACTTTTCTCAGAGATGGCAGAACCTATATTCCCAATCTTAGATTTAAATGAAAGGTCTTATGGTCCTACCAAAAATTACTGCATACTTTTCGGATTAAAAAAAGTTACAGTGCGAGGTTAAAATTGTATAAAATCTTCTGAATTTGAATGAAAATTAGTAGAGTTTGTACGTCATGATAGATGATGGCCATACGAACCAACTTCGATAATATTGGTTCTCGTGTTCCAGTCCCGGAAGTACCTGCAATACGTCTTACGAAAGTCATCACACTTTCTAGCCTGCCTTGGTTGCATACGCTCGGACGACGGTTTCAAGGTAGTCTCAGTCTCGATGTTCAACTGGACGCGTATAAAAGATTGAACATGGTAAAAAATTTACATTTTCATCTTATGCGATAGACGGGACTGAATGTCGTGGTGAGAGCCTGCCGCCAACAGCAACAAAAACAGTTATTCTGCGTGCTATAAAGTCTCATTTGGATTGAATTCTGGAACTGAATTCTTAAACTGAATTTTGGAACTGAAGTATTATCCTGGATTCTGATCCACCTGAACATTTAGAATTTAGCTCTAGAATTCAGGCTCAAAAGTTAGAACTAAGACTGTGGAACAGAATCCAGAACAGAATAATTCTGGAACTTGATTTTTGGAAGTGGTTTCTTGAATAGATTTTAAAACTGAATTTAAAATTCAACATCAGAATTCGGGAGCAATATTCTAAATATGATTTTTATCACTGGATTCTAGGACAAAATTTTAGATCTAAACTCCGAATCAGAGCTTTTGAACTGGACTTTGAAACATAATGTAAGTCCTGAATTCAGTTTAAAAGTTTATTTCCTGAAATGAGTTTCAGGATTTAATTGCTCAATTTAGTTTCAAAAATCATTTCCAGAAATGCTGGAATCGAACTCTGAACTTTGATTCTTGAACTAGATTTTGAAATTGAATTCAGTTTCTTTTATTCAAATTCAGAATCAAAGTTCAGAATTTAGTTCGAGAACTAGATTCGGAACCTGGATTCTGAAAATTAGTTCAGTTGCAAAATTTCAGAACTGAATTCTTGATCTGGATTCCGAGCCTGAATTTTTCAACTGAACTTCGAGACTCAGGTTCCAAATTTAGTTTTTTAATTCCGTTCCAGTTCCTAAATGTCCCGAATACAGGTTTTGATGAAGATAAATCAACGGTGGCAAAAAGTATTCAACAATTGAAAACAACGGATTAATTTCACAAAGTGGTTCCTTTAGAACCATTAGCATACACTGAGGTCTCTTTTTACGCGGGGGATACGAACCGCGCAAATAAAACCGCGTAGCTTCGGAAATCTGTTTAAAAACGTCAAATGAAGGAAAATTTTTTTTGATGCCAAATATCTTAGAAAAGCATGAAACGTCCAGACTGGTGCAATATCAAGAAACAATTTGAGATTTCCGAAATCGAATTTTTTTCGGTTACGTCACATATATTATAGCATCTCTCAGACCGGAAATGTTCCTTCCAAATTTGATCAACATTGTTAGCTTTCAAATAAGACTAAGTTCATCCAAATTCGTTGAATCATCTTCAAGAAACTTCAGCCGAAGCAAAATGTACACTTATAACATCATATCTCCGGCACCGAAAGTGACCTTTTGATCTTCGAACTTGATCAATTTCCCAATAATAGCTTTTAAACGAACCCAAGCTTGTTGAAATCGTTTCAGCCGTCTCCAAGAAAATTGAGCGGTAAAAAAATCTTTGAAAAGTTTACATACACACATACATACATAGTCATTTTCCGATCTCGTCAAGCTGAGAAATTTAAATTAGGTAAACCACGTTCAACATCAAGTTATATGGGAAAAATCCCCACTATTGAGTAGAACCAACTTGCTGTTAAATACATTATTAGAGAAAGATGGGATAAAACGCACCGCCGAGGCATAATGCACCTTTTGCTTTTCTGAAAAGTTATCAATTTTTTTCACTGAAATTTTAATGAAACTGAAAGTCAATTACATCTAAAAAATTTAAAAAAAAACCAATTATGTCTCTGTTATAAGTGATTTTTGATGGTCGTTTCATAATAATTTTTGTAGGGTGAGGAAGACGATTTTAATTATGTAACCAGTGAAGTTCTTTGCCAATCATTCGGGTTTCGAAAATTAGTTCTAATACAAACGATGCATTTGCAATTTTATAGAAAAATCGTCAAATTTATCGTCTCATATTTTTGGGGGCAAAACGACCCGAAATGTGTGAAGCAAAAGTTATCAATTTAATAAATAATAGTGAACAATCTTCCACCTGGCAAATATTTCGTGAACGAAAAGTCTAAAGCTTTCTTTAAATAAGAAGAAGAAGCTTTACGAGGGTGCATATTGACCCGTGGTTGTCATGAGCTTTAATCCGTTGTTATGATGGATGTTTACCCGTTGTTTAAGATTATCCTGTCTCTAACATGTTCAGATAATCGTCACTTCGCGTAATTCAAAATGTATATTTTTCATGTTTTCCACGATCGGGCGTCATGCCCCGCATATATTTCAATAGACAATTTTCAAGGGTTTCGGAAAATAAGATATTTCATGTATTTTTCAATGCATTCAGTGAGTATTTGTACGTAATTTTGAGAAATAATGATTACGAAAGATAGTCATGCATGAAACTCTTCCGTGTTATTCTCTATAGTTAAAATATAGCTACATTTCCTTAGGGGATGCGATTTAACCCCATCTACCCCTACATGGGACCACCTGGGAACAATTACAATCGATCTGATCAGTTCGTCGAGATTTCAAAGTGCTCGAGCTCAACTGTCTTACTTTTCCACAAAACGCTATTGAATATTATTCCGACCTTCAGTTTCGAGGCTACAGGAAGAAGTGTGTTGAAAATTTCAAACCGTCATTTAGACTGACGATACAAAAAGGGGAAAATTCTTCTAAATGTAACTCATAACTGTTTATAAATTGAAAAGTATTTATTAAAGTTTCAAATAAGTTTTTTTTTTAAATCTTCTAGCGATATTTGAAATAATATAAAAATATTAGAAAGGCATCATTACTCCACTAGGTGGATTAAAAAAGCGTTTCGGTAATAATCCAACAACACTGTTTGCTGTTTGGGGACGGGTAGGTCGATGCTTTTCACGCAGCCTACCTGCGTTCGATTCCCAACACCGTACAAAGCACTTTGCGACCCGTGTTTCCGAAAATCCAAATACGTCCGGAATTTTTGGTCAATTTATAGACTTCTACTTTTAATATTTTCTAGTTAGATAAGAAAGTGCAATAATACATTGTAACGATTTTTTTCAGAATAAATAAGGAATTGAACGCTAAAACCATCACAACTCGAGATTACATTCCTGCAGTTTTTCTTTCGAACAGCATTTAGCACATACACATTAAAGCTTCGATCAAAATATTTTTCGATAATAGTGGAAGAAGAGTTCTTCATTGCCCGCCTCATAATCCAGAAAAGGCGTCATCCAACAACCATTAATATCGATCGACGCAAAGAGCTCTTACCGGAATATATTTTATTTTTATTTAAGGGAATCAAATCAACTCGGTTCCTTTTTGGGCTTATTATTAAAAGGACACTAGTTTTTAAGCGCTGCACTTAAAAAGTTTTGGAAAGATGGAAACTAAACGCACTTTCCAGAAGGCTTGTATCCAGGGTTGCCATATATACAGATTAATCTGTATTTTACAGATTTTTCTGATAAAGAATTGTGTCCACCGTTTTTTCACCCAAACATTGCTGCTGCATTGCTTAAAAATATGCTTCTGTCTTTTGATGTTAGTTTCAGTTTTGATTGGGTATCTGAAAGTCAAATCTAATTCTATGACTCTCGTGTCGATCGTAGATAGAGTATTGCGATACAAACTAAATTTTCGATTCACTGAATTCACTCTAGTTTTTTTTTTCGAAATCTCGTCATATTCTATAATGTTTTGACAATTTTTCTATGTGCGTTTGCTCAATGGATCCAAATCAATCTTACTTAGCATATTTGCACTTTCAGAACAAAATCGATCCATCAAACGATGGTTTTTTTACAACGATTTGGCATACTCAAAACGATTTTCATTCTGAAAGTAACCCATCAATCGAAGCCGCGTCTTTTGCGGTCAACATCTTGGAATAGAACTATTTAAGTTCGGAGCGACTTTATTCTGCCGAAATAGCACAGATCAGAAACCATCTTCGAAATTCTCTCGCCTACCATTCCGCTGCTGGTGGACGAAAATCTATCCCATGACGGTAAAAAATTATTACCGAATTGTACAGCAAAATGCATATCGGCTGTCGCAAGGGAAATCCAACACCCCACGTTTGGATGCGTTTTTTGGTGGCGGTCCGAGAGTACGCCAAACACAAACGTGGGAATAACGCCGCTCATGGAATGTGTTTTCGTGTTCGGTTTCCGTTGGTAAGCGCGACCGGCGGCCCACCAGCTCGCGCTCGAATGGCTTTTTAGGGCTACTGAAAGCCAGCACCGCTTCGAGTTGGAGCAAACATTTCCGTTTACGGAACGCGCAATTTCCGCGATATCCGAAACATGGTTTGAGCTTGTCGTTTACGGAAGGATAGAATGGTGGCCGCCGTGGCGAATGTGACACCGAATGTGAGTAGTTTCTAGGAATTTTTTTTCTATTACGGAGGAATGTGGTCATTTGAGAGCTTGGAACTTAAAACATTTGTTGGATGGTTAGGAAGATAAAAAAGCACAAAAAAACACACACTTACCGTTTGATTTACTTGCCTCGGAGCAGTCGGTCGGCTGGAAAAATCGAGCAGCCGGAAGGGTATTGTCATCTTGATCCTGGACATCGATGGCGATGCCGAAATTGCGGTTAGGCTTGTCCCACAGTTTGACCGCCAGCAGAGTGTCCAAAGTGATCCATCCACGGAAGTTTCGGGTAATGGTAATGCTACTGCAGATGCGTTTCTTGCGTTCTGTAATCGAATTGTCTAAAGTGGAAGGAATCTTAGCGTTCTGAGCTCAACACCGGAACCAGCGGGGTGAGAATGTCATACCTTTGC
Source organism: Malaya genurostris (assembly GCF_030247185.1). Classification (NCBI taxonomy): domain Eukaryota; kingdom Metazoa; phylum Arthropoda; class Insecta; order Diptera; family Culicidae; genus Malaya; species Malaya genurostris. The sequence continues at coordinate 268,891,886 of NC_080572.1, read as the reverse complement.
TTTTCTTTCGCCAGTACACGGACGCGGTTACGCGAATCATCTGCTCGGCAGGATCCTTACAGTTATCGGACTCACGACGACTCCATCCCTCCGTTGAATTGCTACCTCCATTCATGTACAATCTAAACGTGTGTTTTATTTAGCACTCAAACCGAGTATGTCAGCAGAAATCGGACCTACCTTAAAATTGCCGAACTGACCGAAGTGTAAGGTTTGCTATGAGGGAGACGAAAGAAAAGATTCCAGGTATACTCGTCGTCCCAGAAGCTCTGATTGGTATGCTTCGGTAAGTCGCACACAGCGGAAAATGCCATTTCGTGAGTGGCACCCACATTCCCGAACGTGTCATTTCGCATCAAATTCGATTCAATGTTCTGTTTGATGTGGCCGATTATGTGCTTCTCGATGCTGCGAAAAGAAACAAAAATGGAAAGAAAAGACAATCATGAAATACACTTCTGTGAACATGAAAAATTCGCGCTCATTCAATGAGCTTGAAGTTCGACTAAATGTTGCGAAAAGATCAAGTTCCGCTAAATATCTAATTACCAAAAAAATCGAGCAGAGTGTAATATTCTTTTTTTTTTCTCTTGCTTCATTGAATACCTAACAACCAGTTTTTCTATAACATACCAACATTCCTAGAGAGCCCCGCCGACGGAGACACTTGCCCTCCCAAGACCCCAAGACGTAGCGTCCTTAGCCGGTTCAAATTCGTCACATCGACACATCAATCTCATTCATGCTGCTCCCAGACAGTGGCTAGACGACTACGCGGTAAAACCTTACCACTGCCGCCTCCCACTCCGACTGCCCGACGTTCCAGGCATTCGCAGACACCGACGCTGTAGTAGCTATAAATAGTTGTTTATTCTGCGCGGCCTATGAACAACCTTCTACGAATGCTGCTATTGCTGCTGCTGCTGTTGCTGTTGCCACTTCAGCTCTGGAAGGTGCAGTTAAGCTATTTAGTTCTGCACTTTCAATTGCAAACTATCGCCTGACTTTGCCGACATACATGAAGTTAATCGGCTGCAGCCAGTTTCAGGTGAAAAGTACGAGTTGGCGGTATGCATGGAGGCCCCTGGGGGGACAGCAGCTGTCCGGGCTTCTGGTGCAGACAGAACATCATCATACTGTGCCTCACTATGACCACGCGGCCGTACGAACTTGCGGTTTCACAGGGATACAGCCCCCGGGGGATATAATTAGCTAATTGGACCAACGACGAAGCCGAAGATGACGGTGGTGGCGGCGGCGGCGTGCTACGTTACTGTTGGCAAGTAATGAGCAAGCTACGAACCACTCCAGCCGCATCACGAGGGCACGTTCCGTTTTGTTCTACGTATGTTAGACTAGAACAGCATGCGGAACGATAAATTATATGTACAGTGAAATGCCGCAGAGCAGAAAAATAACTATGTTAAAGATAGTTACAGTTCATCTAGGAGATGCGCTAAACGAATCTGAAGAGGAGGATCCGGTCTTGATGCTCAGGGAAGGAAGCTGTGACTAGAAATCTCTTCTTGACAAACGAAGAAAAAGGATTGCGGCGGCTCTCCAGTGGATATCGTCTAGTCTTTTGAATATGTGGTTGAGAACGGCGGGTTTGATTGAATTATCCACTGGCTTTAGTCACGTTGTATCGCTGACTGACTTCTCGCTAGTCTTGCAGATTAGGCGTAATGAACTTTCTTTAGAAGTGCACGATTTACATCGGTTACTTGACATGGTTTGAGTGCATTTAGTTTGAAGGTACATACGACTTTATATCACTCAGAGGAAATTACACACCTGAAGGCGATTCTTGAGTTCGCTATAACGAGATACCAAATTCGATAGGCAGTTCGAAATTTTACTGATTGATCAGTAATCTAAACGCTCTTTTCCGAAATTCTTTAAAAGAATATTCTGATACCTTGGAACAGGGCATCTTGCAGAACTTTTCAGTAAATAACAAATACACCGAGATCTACAAATGCGTTTGCCCAGATTCCGTCCGAAATTCGACGAGACACTCATTTAATGCCATTTGTCGATTTTTCAAAGGTGAACATTTCGATATTTCGCGTAAAGATAAGCAAAGAACACTAAAAGACCTATACGATAAGTGAAACTAAAGACTTAGTAACTGATTTTCGTTCTATAATCTCAATTATTTCCACACGGAACGACCGAAATCAGCATTTTCGCGAAAAATTTAGTTGATTTGCTGATTTTAGTTAGTTATTTTTTGAGACAACTAAAAAAATCTTACTTTTGCTGATTTAGATTTTTTATTCTCATTCCCTTAATAATAATAAAATATTTGTTGAAATGACTATTTTTTTTAGTTGAATTCACAAATTAAACGTACTGTCATTTCTTAGCTAAGGCACACTTCATATCCAGTCAACTAATTTTTTAGTTGAATTAAAGAAATATAATGTTGTTTTCAACCAATATGAATGGTTGAATTGGCTTCTGCAATCTGCAGCTATATGGCGCCCTGTCACCGAAACGGTAACACCTTAATGACTACTAGCCACTAGATGGCACACTACTGCCGAAAAAAATTCAGACGCGGTTGTCTTTTCTATATTGGCAGGTATAAATACGATGTTGTGTTGGAGAAAAAGACATAAACGAAACGTAAACATCTTTTTGAATTTTTTTCCTTCTAAATCACTGTTTCTTCATTCTCACTGAAAACTTTGAGCACTCGGAAAACAAAAACCGAATACAAATAGTACACCGGACGGCGCAGCTCGGAAGGTTTGAAGATACAAAAAAACTTCATCACAATTAAAGTGAAACATTCGAAATTCACATCACTGCTCCGCGTAAAAACATTATTACGCACAATCGCTTCAAGTGCGCACAAATTCTGAATAAATACACTTTCCACTAACAGTTTACGTCATTTTTACATATCGGTTTAGAAAATTATATAGGGATATATCGTAACACATGCGAAAAACATCTAAACAATTTGCGAGCAGTTTCAACAAGACTGTCCCTTTTAGCTTTTTAATGGATTGTTTTGCTTTGACACTGCTGTCCTTCAGTAATGACGGTGATAGATAAATAGAATCAAAGTTTCTGATTTTAATAACGAAATTAGTTGTCAATGAGAATTTTGTGTTGGATTGAAATATTGCTGGTTTGTGTCCAGAATATTCGCCAACTAAACACATTCTCTAAAAATAAGTTTTTTTCAGCACAGTAAATTCTACATTTTAACTAATTTTATAGTTATTTTGGAAATTTTGTTGTTAGAATCAACTAATTCAAAAACAGTAATACGAATTAGGCGCAGAGCTAATTTCGGTCGTTCCGTGCAGGTAAAGGTGACGTTGAGGAGTACTAAAAGCATATTTTATTTCCAGATTTCTTGGTTTGTTTAATTTTTTACGTATGTTGAAATTGAAATTGTTTTTTCATACAAAAAAGAATTTTTTTTTTCTGCGTCCAGTTACTGTAGAAAGTAAAATGGATAACGCAAATTTATTGGTGGAGAATGCTGGAGCCAAGGAATAGGTACAATAATATCATATTTATATCACAATGAAGTTTTATAATGTTGAATTTCATTTTCTGGAACATAACATATAGGAGACAGCAAAATCATTGTTTGATTCAAGATATATTCTACATAAATATTATGTTTACTTTGTCAATGACACCATCCAGTTTTGCCTTTCTCATAAAGGAAGTGCTATGCAATCACTGTGAAAACCAACTTTTTAACCGAGACCCGAAGGGCCGAATGTCATAAACCATTCGATTCAGTTCGTCGAACTGTGCAAATATCTAGGAGCTTTTTCTCTGTTTGTGTGGCAAAAATATGCACGCACTTTTCTCGAAGAAGGCTGGACCGATTTTCATAAACTTAGATTCAGATGAAAGGTCTTATGGTCCTCATAGCCTGCAATTAAATTTCACCCCGATCGGACTTCCAGTTCCAGAGATACTCACATTTTCAAAGATGCCAGAACCGATTTTCAAACCTAGATTGAAATGAAAGGTCTTAAGTTCCCATAGCCTGCAATTAAATTTCATTCGGACCCGACTTTCAGTTCCGGAGTTACAGGGTAATATTGGAAAATTTAGGAAAAAATTTGCATTCAATTACCTCGGAAATGGCTTAACCGATTTTCATAAACAAAGATTCAAATGCAATAGTTATAGTTATAGTCCCTAAAAATTGCTGGAACATTCCATCTCGATCCAGCCATCGGTTTCGGAACTAAGGAGTGTGTCGAAAATAAGCTATCAACATACATTTGTATCGTACGCATGCATTTGTGATGGTTTTTTATGCTCAGATCACAGCATGCTGTGCGTTTGGCTGTCAGCTTTCGTTTGTTTACTTGTTTGTGCGGTTGAAATTCTGCGCTCATGGTAAGTGAGAAGGGTATTACTATGCGAAAATTGGCGAAGCTGTTTGGAATTTATCATGCCAGTGTTAAAACCATCATTAATTGGTTTGGGGAACACTATTCTTTGGACGAGGCAAAAAAGTCGGTTCTTCCAACCCGAAACTGGACCAGAAAGTGTTATCTCCAATCATGAAGAACAAATCAATGTAAATACGTAATTTGGCCAAAACGGCAGGAATGATCCAGCGTATCAAGAGGCGAAATCACCTGAAGACCTACAAGAAGCAGAAAATCTAGAAACAAAGTGTAGAACAGAAGAAGCGAGTAGCAACAAGGACCCGGAAATTGTATACGTGTCTTTTGCAATGTCCGGATGCATGCGTTTTGATGGACGATGAGACTTATGTAAAGGAGGACTCAAAAGCCCTTCCAGGTCCACAATACTTTACTGTCGTCGTTGAGGAGGATGTGAGCGATGCGGACAGGTCGATTCAAGTGGAGAAATTCGGTCGAAAGTTACTGGTATTCAAGCAATATGTTCCAGCGGTTTGAAGTCAACCATTTTTTGTGGATAGCTTATTTTCGATACACTCCTTAAAGTGCGATGTATAAAATTTTCAATTTCAGGAACAGTTTTTTTCACTATCGATGGTAATAACAGGTACAAATCCCCTAAAACTGACTGATAAATTCTACTTTGCAGAGCTTGTTAGTTTGTAGGTATAAAAAACTTAATTCGACACTATTGGTCCTCCATTTCCTGTTCCGGATGCACCGAAAGTAGTGAAGAAAAGTTCCATAAGTAGAACTTACTTCGATCTCTCACTGATGCTTGAACCGATTTTCACAATTTAAATTTAAGCTCACATTGTTTCAAAAGCTACTGTGAAATTTTATCCGGATTCGATTTCCAATCTCGCAATTACAAGGCGAAGAGTCTCAAAGCCTTCAAACCGTCATATAAAATGATGATACAAAACCGGTACGCAATGGTACGTGCTGGCACGGAAGAAGAAAACACAACATGCCTTTGTTCAATTTCGTACATATTTTAAAGAAAACGAAACTGTGATTTTTGTAAAACACGGTACTACAGTTGAGAAAAAATTTAGCCATGCTAGGATAAGTGTGACCAAAATTTATTTGAAAAGGTTGATATGACCTACAATTTTTTTTTCGATTCTCTATGACGATTTGAATTTTGCAAAAAAATGTACCGGTAGTCGGACTTTACTCGGTTACAGACTCTCATGGTCTGGAAAATTCACTATCCTAGGAACAAAATATCCTTGAAATTTACATTTTTGCACCAAGCACCCTACCTCCGGAACCAGAAGTTTGATCCAAACGGAAATTGGAATTATCTTATGGCATTTTAAGACCCTTCAGTAGAATCAAAAATGGAGAAAATCGGCTCAGTAATTCCGAAACCGGAACTCGGATCCAAATGATATTCAGAAACTTTGTATGGGACCATAAAGTCGTCCATTAGAATGTGAGTTTGTGCAAATCGGTTCAAAAGTCGGTGTCACGGTGATTTTATAGCCTTTCTATTTGAGAATGTTTAAAAAAATGAACGAATTACAAAAATTATTTATAATAACGATATAATTTTTGCCTTCCTCATACAGAAAGGTTATGCCCGGAGGGCCAAGTGTCATATACCATTCGACGCAAAATGTCTGTGTGTGTGTATGTGCGTATGTGTGTATGTAACGTTTTTTTGCACTAACTTTTCTCGGAGATGGCTTAACCGATTTTAACAAACTTAGATTCAAATGAAAGGTATTGAGGTCCCATAACAAATTCCTGAATATTTTGGGACCCGACTTCCGGTTCGGGAGTTATAGGGTAAAATGTGCAAAAAAAAAGAAAATATGTGTTCTAACTTTTCTCATAGATGGCGCGACCCATTTTCACAAACTTAGATTCAAATGAAAGGCCCTGTGGTCCCATACGTAATACCTGAATTTCATTCGGATCCGACTTCCGGATCCGGAAATATAGGGTAAAGTGGGTTAAAAATTGTATACCATCACTGAAAATGGGAAAAAACCTTCAAAATTTCTAAATCGACCTCAAATCTTTTCCAATGGATAGTTCTTGTCAGTATACGGTCAAACAAACCGATTTTAGTTATTCTTTCAAGAATCGAAGAAAATTATTTTGAAGAATACCACAGTATTATATATGATAGTATGATTGATATGAGAAAGGCATCATTACACCACTAGGTGGATTAAAACAGGTTTTTTATTTTTTATTTTGTAGTGATATCTTGTCATTATGAACTTTTTCCTCTATAAAAATTTATGCAATCATTATCATTTATAATTGTGATTGTTGTAGCATATTTTGTATTGCAAAACATTCAAATACAGTTCGTTGGGTGTTAGAACTATAACATTCGTTTAAATTTACTATTGACTGAAAAGCCGCTAAATACCTCAACATTCCAAAGAATCCAGTTGAAAGTTCTCCAAATCAACTTAAAGCTATAGTAACGGAGGTATTTTGACCACTCTAATATATTTTGAACCAGGGTACATATTGCTGGATGTAATCAAAATGAATTTTAAAAATTATTCCAGTATATTAGGTACTTACTATGTACTTGAATATGTACTTCATTTTGATTACAACTCATAATATGAGCGTATAAGGGAACCGTGGTCGAAATACATCTATTAATCTACCATCAGTAATAAGAATTATTTCTATTATTTCCTAATATTTCGCTTATATGTTAATATTAGATGTCATACTTTAGTAGGGTCATATTTTAAATTCTGGCAAGCAAAGAGGTGAAAGCAAATATGACATGAAGAAAATTACTATCGATTTTATACTAAGATTATCAGCTTTACGAAAGCGTGCTTTTTATTCCTATGAAAGTCAATCCTATTATGTTTTTGCGTTTATTTATAGAAGGAATGTAACTTTTGATCAGAACCCCGGAGACCTCTAGTGTTCTACACCATTCGACTCAGTTCGATGAGATTGGAAAATGTCTGTATGTATGTATGTGTGTGCAGAATCCTGCTCTTTCTGATTCCAAATTTTTTAGCTTGATTTGGCATCTTGTCGCTCCTCGCTGCTAATACAAAAACAACGCCAATGTTGGAAACGTGGAAATGTTAAAACAAATTGGCCATATGGTGGCCAAAGTCGAAAGGACAAAGTGGAAGACAAATGGGAAAATAATAGAGAAGAGTTTTATACGATTGAAACATTCCATTCTCTGGAAGATTACAGAGTAAGTAGTAAGTAAGTCAAATTTTCTAAACAACTATCAAGGTATGCACTCGGCATCTTAGAGCTAAGGTAGTGCACCTTATTATGGTTAAATAAAACAAAACTATTAATGTAAAGTCATTCGTTTTGTACTTTACCACTTCCATTTAACCAACAGCACTAACATATCGAACACTTCCCAGAAGCTAACACTTCAAAAAACAGGATAGAAGAGACATTTCACAAGGAAGCACCCGGAAGGGTCACAATCACAAAACAGTGCACCGACTACAACCCGGTAAAACAAAATCCCACATCCTCCCATGTTATGAAACACTTCTCATCCTTTTCTAAACACTTCAGCGACCTTGACATTGAAACTGCATCCCGGTAGCCGAATCCACTTTACTGTACGTTGCGACGATGACGACGTTTGATGCTACACGGTTACCCGGTTGATGATGGTTTGCACCACCGAACAGACTACAACGACAACCGATTTGGTGCTGCCGGTGGGGATGAAATGGTGGTGTCGGTGGTAGGCAGAGGCATTGGCAGTTCTTGGGGCAGCTGCAGCGATGATGGCGCGCACGGTGGCTGAAAAACCCCGTAAACACAAATCATAGCCGCAATATGCTCGGACTTCGGAGCTGCAGCAGCAACAGCAACACCAGTAGTATTAGTAGTGCCAGTGCACATGGAAGCTCGTATGCGACCCCAGACTCAACTGTTGGAAACCAACCGCGGGAGGACCAGCAGAATTTGGTTGGGAAAGGGGCAAGCAGAACACCGCTAAGTATGTTAATAAAAATCACGCTGTCTAGCCGCCGTCTGGCTCAGGGGGGCTTTCGTGCGCTCTTCTTTCCGTCGCTTCCTCTTATGGCGGTCACTTTGCTCGGTAGGCTTGCATTGATCCAGTCGGACCCCACACGGGGAAATTGTGGCCTGGAGGAAGCCCAGAACCCGGTATCAAATTGAAAATAAATCACACTCGCGGTCTGTTCTCTCTCTGTGTGCGTGTGTGTTTGTGTGTGAGTGATAAGTCGGCTCGAGAGTTCTCTGCATGGGGCTTGGAATCGAAACCAGGAAATATTATGCAAGCGAACGGTGTCGCACTGGATTCCTGGACGGCTGGGACAACTACGCAAGAATGTGTGGCAGTCAAACCGAACAGATTGACAACGAAATTCGCAGACTCGATAGTATGCGGTAAATGTGGTCACCTCTCTGCCGTCAATGTCTTGGGCCACAACTGGCAGACACAGGATGTTTTGCTGCCACTGTCGCTGATTTGCAATCCAGAAATTAGAGCAAACGGGAATTGCTTTTTTTCCCTGCTGCTGTTGAGGCTAAAGTTGTTGCTAAATATGTTCTCTGTCGGAAAGGAGGGGAGGGAGGACTGTTGGCGGTTGCGTTGGGTATGGAAATTTAAATTCCGTTGTCAAGGTCAGTGCGATAATTTTGGGATTTTGTTTTCAGTATCATTGGCAGACAGCGTGGAATGAATTGGAGGATTCGTCGCAGTTTTGATAGATGGGGAGGTTTTTACGGACCAGTCAGTTATTTATGAGCAACTGGATTTCTTTGCAAATCTAATATTTTTGTGGCTGTGAAAGGAAAATGGTTATATTCTATCTTATAGAGATAATATTATGTCTATTGTCGGCATATTATTTGCTATGCAAATGGAACAAACAATGTTACATAACTAGTGTAAACTTGGCGCCTGCTTACCGGTTCAGATTGAACTGCTATGGGGTAATGGCAGTTCAATCTGAACTGCTAAATGAAAGCTCTACTAGCAATGTAGAGCTTGAAAAAGATCAATATTTTCATAGCGTTTCCGCCCGTGTGATGCTTTTATTAAACTGGATTAAATTTGAAAAAGTGTAGCCTTTTTTGTATCATTTATTTAAACCCGGCTTTAACCAAAAATATAGTCGATTTTACACGCAGGCAGTGATTGCAAAAATAGTCCGAGTAATAAGTTTTTAGTTTTTTAGTCCTAATAAAACGTAGTTTTGAATTTGATCAGTGTCTAGCGGAGAAAACAGATTGAAGAAATAACATGCGAATGCAACTATGTAATGCAAACCGCGAAAATGTTACCGCAGAGACGGGGCTCAAATCCGTAGCTGAACTACCCTGTATATGAAAACATATGAAGAAACCGCCCAATTGGCTAGAAGAACCAAGAATGCTTCGCTTTACTTGGTCACCACAGCGTTCAATTATAGTCCTATTCCTATGGAAACACATCCAACGGGAAACAACACACACCACATCACATGTCTATCTTCATTCCTACTTTGTCATCCTACGCTGTTCTCGAATATCATTTTTTCCAATCTGTTCTCCCCGTTAGACATTATTCAAATATAAGATTGGAAAAAGACTGATAAAATAGTTTAGCCGAAACAAAAATGTGCGTAAAACATTCCCAGAGATGAAACTCGAACCAGTCACTTTCTCCTATCCCGGGGAAAATTATTTTGCTCATTGAACCAAATATTCGGAAAATATTATCTTACAAAGCAATTGTGTAGAGTTTCACTCATGCGTGGTTGAGTTTGTCGTCATTCCGCTAGAGAACACTGCCCATCAATATTATCTTATTTATCTTCCCCACCCCTATTGTAATAATTTCGAAATCGTGCCATTTGTTACCGAATAATGCTTTGAACCATCTTAAGCATCTTATGCACGTTCGCAACTTAAACATAAATAATTAATGTTTCTTTGTTAGGTTTAGTTTTAGGAATTACATACCAAAAAGTAGAACAAAAATCAGTTTTTGCAATGACTGAGTGGAAACATATATTGGTGAAACCAAATGAATGAGAAACTCATCGAAAAGATGAATTTTTGGAAGAGGATACGCTCAGGGACAAGACTCGAATCTGCGTTCTTATGCATTCCATGCATACACGCTACCATTTCGCCACCCTAAGCCTTGTGATAGAAACAACACTAACACACGACTAAGTGAGGTAAACGACAAAACTCCCGTTTTTCACACATTTTTTTTCTCCTTTGGCTGAGTTGATTGTAACAAGCATAGGCTCGTTTGAAAGGTTCTTCAAATAGGTTTGAACGCTACTATTGGATCATTGAACAAGTTTCAAATGGCTACGGTTCTGGTGATATAATGACATAAGTAACGGTCGTATATTTTTGTAGACGAAAACCAGTATATTTTGCATGAAAATCAAAAAGTACATCGACTTTGAAAAAGCAGTACATTTCGCAGTACGCATTTAATCTAACAATAGTGAATAAAAAAACAAAAGCAAATAATTGTGACTTATCCAAATGAATTCTTATGAAAACTGAATCCATATTAGTGTCAAAAATTATCTTCCTAAATTAAATAAAAATGTTTTAATGAGACTGCGTCGATGGAAGGAGAAAAGCATTATCACAACATTAAGTGGATTAAGAATAGGTTTTTGCCTTTCTATGTAATGTAACGTTTTAGGTCTTATGGTCCCATAAAAAATTCCTGAATATTATTTGGATCCGACTTCCGGTTCCGGAATCATGGGATAAAATGTGAACAAAATTGTGAAAATAAGTGCACTAACTTTTCTCAGAGATGGCTGATCCGAATTTCACAAATTTAGATTCAAATGAATAAAAAATTCCTGAATATTATTAGGATCCGACTTCCAGTTCCGGAGTTATGGAGTGAAATGTGCAAAAAAATGAAAATGTGTGTTCTAACTTTTCTCATAGATCGCGCAACCGATTTTCACAAACTTAGGTTCAAATGGAAGATCCTGTGGTCCCATACATAATTCCTGAATTTCATCCGGATCCGACTTCCGGATCCAGCAATATAAGGTAAAGGGTGGTAAAAATCTTATACCATCACTTAAAAAGGGCGATTTCGAGTATTCTTTGAAGAATCGAAGAAAATTATTTTACAGAATACCACAGTATTATATATGATAGTATGATTGATATGAGAAAGGCATCAGTACACCACTAGGTGGATTAAAACAGTTTTTTTCGATATGTTTTTCTGTTGTTCGTTGTATCTCAAAATTATTCTGTATAATGACTTCAAAAAATGTCCAAAGATTGTTTAAATGTATTTAAAAGATTCAAAAATTATTATTTTTAAAAAATCCCAAGATAGATTACAAAAAACAATCAGCATCACACTACCTGATCCCTCTAACAATTTTGTAAACTTCGCATGTGCAAAAGTGCGAGGAAAATATGTGAAGATATACGCTTGACAGCAACTCACCGCAGACTCTCTAATGATCGGGCACTATGAAGGAAATAAATTAAATATTCTACCATTTATGTCAAGGAATTGTACTGTCCGTGGGATCGTTGCACTAACCATGCAATTGTTTTGTACGTTTCAGTCCGTTGAAATAGAAGTTTCGGATTCGACATAGAATCCAGTGCTACGACCCAGCCTTTTAAAACACTTTTCAAGCGAACAGCATTTGTCATAATGGAACGAATCTTATAACACTCGTCAATGTGGGAAGTAATCGCTATTTAGTCCTCTATCTACCCGCCAAGATGCAGAGATACAAATTAATCGATCCGATCGAACTTTGTCCATCGAGGCAAAGGTGCACGTGTTCATCCCGGCTGGGATGAAGGGTAATAACCTAATAATAAGTTTTATCGTTTCACGAGCTCGTCGGAGGATCGTTTAGTTGTTCGAATTAGCATTCTCAAATTTAACGATCGGGCATGAACTATGGGGGGCGGGGGCTTCGTTGAGGTAGCTCAGGGTGACTACATGAAAGGCGTAATTTTCACTCTATGATTGATGTGACAAGCCAATGTGTGTGCACCGTAGGCTATAAACATTGGTTAATAGGCAAATCTAATAAATTCTACTTGTTGAAGGGTACGGGAGCAGTATATATTTTGGACTGTTGCTCGTTGGCGGTATTGCAAAAGAACAGTTCTTCAAAAAACAGTGAATTCAAATATTGTTATCTTACCGTTGTTAAAGTATATAGAAAGGCATCAAGTTTCTTAAAATATTGATATGTCGGAGACTTAAAATAATTGAAATAATGAAATCAAAACCGATTTTCGAAATTCTAAGGTTAGCCTCGCGTTGACGTCACAGCATAGTTTATTGTTCCTTTTCACTTGAAGATTCACTGCACCAATCGCGAATTGACGTACGCACGGACAGAAAGCCTCACCGGAAGAGATTACTCGTGTACCATAGAATATTGATTGAATTATGGTGTCAAAAGGGAAAGAAGCTTACGTATGTCGTTTTCACTTCAGAAAACAAAAACTGATCCAGGGAAGTTCCATCAAACAAACAATTTTCTCGAAACTGTGTTGAGATCGAGGTCGTAAAGAAAGCCGATATATACGAATCAGGTTCGAAGCTGACTCGAATTTACGACATTAGTGCGCATGTGCTATGCGCTTTTTCAACGAATTGGTTTCTCCAATTTTTTTACCCACAGTCCAGGAGCGATCAATAATAGAGCAGTTCCACTATATGGCATTCGTATGTATGACCTTGAAATCTTCGATTGATCTGGACCAGTTCGAGTATGTCACTGACCAAATTGCAGATAAAAAGGTTAATGAATAGCCCCTTTTTGGCCGAGTTTGACATCTTAGCAAAAAGCCTTAGATATTTTCCACTTTGTACAAATTGAGCTAGAATTAGGAAAATGGTTTGAGTTTTTATTAAAAAGTTTCTCTGATTCACATACCAATTTTTACTCGTAGCACCCTTTAATCCGGGGGCGGAGGAAACAAATGTCTTGTAATACATTTTGCTTTACAAACGAAATGAATCATACAAATTCAATTTGAACCCAACCTGTATTGGGGAATCTAGCTAAAGATATTTAATAAAATTTAAATTCTTGCGTCGCTGTTTGAAGTAAGCAGTAATTAAGGTGTGGACCTATATTATGTATATTATGAATATTTATGGAAGACATTACTTATGATCTAAATTGTTCTGATCAGAAAATCGTAATTGGCAGTCATAAGATGATAGGATTGTTGAAGTCATGGTTTTTTAATCATTACTTCGGTAACGGATTTCTTCTTGTTTAATCATTACTTCGGTAACGGATTTCGTAACATCAATTTGAATTACTTCAATTGATGCGAAATGCTTTCAAATGTTTATTTTATGCCGACTCCAATGGGTGCCTTCGATAACGTGGAAAATAAACCATTATAGCGTCTCGAGGATTAATTATCTGGGCAAAACAGTGCGGATCAATCGGAAAAATAATTTTCGACTTGAAATTCCTAACGGATTCCATACCTAAAAATTGATAACTATATTGCAATTCTACTTCATATCACTTATTCAAACTAGATTTGCTACAAATTTAATCAAAACGTTCAATATACCTTATGATCAAAAAAGAACCGGAATTTTAATTTTAAAATTCCCGCGCTTGTCCAATCGGTAAACTTTTATTCTCTCAACGTTGGCAACACTTTTATACACATTCTGTCAAATTTTGACGCATATCGTAGGATTACTTTTGTTTGGCGTCTATACAAAGAAATTGAAAAATTTTCGTGTGGCGATTTATATAATGGATGAAAATTTAGAACAACGTGCGTGCATCAAATTTTGTGTTGCAAATGGATTTAAGTGTTCCGAAACGTTGAAAATGTTAGAAAAGGCCTTTGGTGAATCGTGTCTAGGAAAAACACAGGCATACGAGTGGTATAAACGCTTCAAAGATGGTCGTACAAGCTTGGATCATGATGAGATCCCTGGCCGCCCAACAACATCTGTTACTGAAGAAAACATTGAATCGGCGAAGCAAATCATGTTGCAAAATCTTTATGTACCGATTAGAGAGATTGCTGTTTTATTGGGCATCTCTTATGGATCAGCCGAACACATTTTCACTGATGTTTTGGGTTTGAAACGCGTCGCTTCTCGGCTGGTGCCAAAAAAGCTGAATTTCATTCAAAAACAGCGTCGTGTTGATGTGGCCAAAGAGATGATTTCCAACGCAGAGAGTGACCCCACATTCATCGAATGCATCATAACTGGTGATGAGGTGTGGATCTATGAATATGACGTCGAACGGCGCTTCGAAGACGAGCCGTTGTTCTAAATTTTCATTCATTATAAAAATCGCCACACGAAAATTTTTCAACTTCTTTGTATAGAAGCCAAACAAAAACTAATCCTACGATATACGTCAAAATTTAAAAGAATGTGTATAAAAGTGTTGCCAACGTTGAGAGAATAAAAGTTTACCGATTGGACAAGCGCGGGAATTTTAAAATGAAAATTCCGGTTCTTTTTTGATCATAAGGTATGTAGCGAAACAATCATATAGTATTCAATAAAGACTCTAAAGTCAGTTTCAACATCAATAATTTGGTACTGCAGGGCGTGAAGTTTCGAGACAATGCCTGTATTCTCAGCGAGTAGGATTATGTTGAAACCAAGAGACAATCCATTCGAGCACGATTTCATTTCTTTAGCGCTCATTAAGTTATCTGAAGATCACTGTATCAGTTCGTCATTTTTGTGTGAATCTTTATAGTCCGCTTTAGCCCCATAGGGAATTCCGTTTAGTCCCGCGGTTCCTAAATATTGGATTTTGGATTGGTCACTTCGTCGTGATCTAGTACGAAAACTAATGCATGTTTTACTAAGTCACAAATTGGGAATGGTAGCTGAAGGTTAAAGCTACTCGATGGAATAGATAAATTGGGTAAAAACCTGAGTTGTGATACTTTATTCACTTTCCCAAAAGTGTCCGACTTAGCCCCGGTCTCCCCTATTTTCTTCACTCAAATGTTTGAGAACTCAACGCTTACTCTAATGTGTGATTAAATGCTGGAGAATTGATGGCTTGAGTAAATTTTACTCCAATCTATACTCAAATTTTGACATATTGTTCCCGTTTATATGTAAATTTCGGTAATCGTGTCTCAAACCATAAGTTATGCTCAAAGAGCGTTTACGGTTCCCGAGTACTAAACAAGCATTTTTTATCGATTTGTATGTAACTTCGTACTACATGGGTTGAGAAGTACCGGGCCAAACAAAGAAAAAGTCTATTTTTACCGTGAAAACTTTTCTGTTTTTCAGTATAATATCCATCTAAAGCGATTCCCTGGAGAATCCTTTTCAGATTTGGAAATAGATAATAGTCGCTGGGGGTCAGGTCTGCAGAATACGAGGGATGGGGGATCAATCCGCAAATGATTCAATTTCATCGTTACTTTTATGCACCAATGCGCTGGTGTGTCTTTTTCCATAGCATAATGAAAACTAGAACTCGTCTGACACGATCAGCTGTTATTCAAAATTTTGTATTGGACCATCTAGAGACTTGTTCTCAATAATAATATACACGACTCGTAACTATTCACCACTTTTCTGTGAGAGGCCATTCCATGTAGAAATCTTGAGTTGAAAAACAAAGCCGAACAAAAGTCCCCAAAATCGAATTCTGTGCGGTAGAACGTGGAAACCTAATGATATTAAATTGAAAGTCGAAAATCCGTCCCAAACCATTGAACTAAAATACCGAAACACTTGCCGTGATATTTTTCTTCGCAAATTCCACCGCACGCTAAGCGTTCCACTTGATCGTGCTTACAGTACGGTTTCCAACAACAACAACAAAAAATAAACTCATCAGCTGGTGCGGTGGCGAAACAGCTGTGCCGCTAAACCTCCCAAACTAGACCAGGGCTAATCGGCTTAATCATGCTGGGTCGCAAAAGTGTTTGGTTGCTGGTGGGAACGCAAACACACCCATCTTCATAGGTGCTATTTCGGGACTATTTCCTTTGGACACCTTTGCTCAAAGCATAGTGGTTTCATTGATGAGTGGTGAATTCATCAGTTTTCTCCGAAACCAGCAGACGTGTGAGTTTCCCATAGTAACCAATAGAAGAATCTACGATACGTGTCTCATCTGCCATTCCAACTACTATACTGTGTCGCAAACTGAACAGGTGATTGACAGCTCAGCCATGACAGGTTGTTGACAAAACATAACATGGCAGTCAATTTACAATTTCGCCCACAGAAGGAATGAACCGAGCAGTGCCACGAACACACAGAGATTGCTTACTCTGGGCAGCTGGGACCGGCTTTTCGTTCCATTGCCTGCTGATTCTTACACGGTCTCAGCTGATGAAGTAATATATGAAATCGTAAACTAGTGCGTATTCCTCCCGCTCTCCAACGGTCACACCGACGAGAGGCCAGACTGGCGAATGCCTAGGTCAGGAAGAACATAATTTATTTTTGACTAGAGTACTAACAATACAAACATGAGTCGACCGGAAATTTCCTCCCCCGAAAAGTGGGTGTACTAAGCTGACTTAGATGATGTCGCCAACGACTTATTCGGTTCGGTAAACGGGGGACCGAACGAGCGCGCGTCAAAGTGTCTGGGATTGTAATTAAGATGAAAACTCAATATTCGGCGTTATTTTTTTTCTTTTGACGTAAATCGTAAACTGCACGTGTTCCCAGTAACGATAGCCTAGGGGGCGAAGCTAGTTGCCGGTTGAAAATGGAAACACTCAAAACTTGTACAGCACTATTGGAAATTAAGACACTACATTTAGATTCAATGTATTTTGAATTGACCTATTGGAATTTCTACGGCATACGGGCCTTTGAAAATAAATTAAATTTCGTACTCTTAGTAGGTTTGATCTTTATGGTTTGGCTACTAACACATTGAAAGAAACTGCGACAAATCATTGAACTGTATAAATTTCTTTAAAACCAATGAATTAATAATAATGAATTAGAATTTCCTTATTAATTTAATTTATTTCACCTGAATTGAGTAATAAGTTAAGCTTAATGGAATATCATGCAATTAATGAATTTGGACATATGCAAGTAAATATCTTTCAGAAAAAGTTTTTTTGTTTCAACTTTCTTTTTTTTTTTGGAAGTCATTTTTATGATACAATTGAATCAGATTATCAACTCTTAAACAAAAAATAAAACTAGTCATTTTTCTGGGCAATTTTACGAACACTAACCCAGTTCGAATGTAGTTCTATTCTCGCCAGTTCTTTCGAGGGAATTTTTTTATTCGCGTGGAAAACAACTCAAATTAACATAAGCAGATGTTACGAAATACATGGGGAAGTCGAAGCATTTCTTCAGAAGGAGAGAGAAGTACTATAAAAAGGTAAATAAACCCGATGCTGTTCCTAGACACTGACAAAAAGAAAAGTAATCATAACCGAAAATAGATTTTTTACAGTGTTTTCGATGAATCCAACTTTGATTCGACCTTAAAATTTATTCCAAATTCTTGGACATTTACTTGAAAATGAAAGAAGAAAACACGATCATTACTAAACTAAACTAGACTAGATAAATCCAATAGAAAAGGTGTACGATCTAGTGCAAGGTGCAAATTCACAAACGCAACCAATATAATATGGATCATCGAGGAGAATTAAATTTTATAACATTTAGGCAACGGCTGCTTCAAGGAAAAATGTCATCATATAGAAGTCTATTGACTTTGGTCTATTAAAGAAATAGTTTTGCAAATCTGTGCAAATCTTTTTATTTTTTTTTAATCTGAACGAAAAAGCGTCAAATTGTTGGTTTTGAGAACAAGTTTCAAACAAAATTTGGAAAAGTTGTAAAATGCACACAGTTCGAAAAATTCTTTTGATTTTACATCTCATAAGATGCACATAAATGGAGCGTCATATTTCACATAAATTTATATTCAAGAGCATGTAATTTTATGTGATTTGAAAATTACGTGGCTTGAATTCAAATAAAAGAAAAAACATCTCAGATGTCTTGGGGTAAGAAAATTTAAGATTAAGATTTAAGTAATTCATATGTTCACTTTTGTTTTGTAATATATTTACTATATTCTGGTTTTGAAAACTATTATTTGACGTTAACTTGATTTGTGCCTTTTCAAAGATGAAAAAGTTTCAATGAAAACAATTTGAATGCATTCGCAAAAATTTAAGATTGTGCTGAAAAAAAGTCTTTTAATCACTAGCATATGATTTCAATACTTAGAAGCAACAACCTTGTTGTTAGTAACTTTGATTCTAGAAGTGAAGATATGTTAATATCAAATTCGAAGAATCCTTAAATTGCTTCGTTTTATGAAGTCTACCCATACAAACATAATTATTCTGCAGCAGTGGCGTATCAAGGGGCAAGGGTGCATTCGCCCGGGGGCGGCTAATCAATCCTTCAGATCTCCAGAAATTGCAGGAAACTATTCCGGAGAAAAATAGCTATGACATTTGAGAAAATTTGTCAACGTGCATTGGAAAATTCCATGAGCATTGACAAATGCGTGCTTCGCAACACTCGTCAAGTATGAAAATACCATGCCGAGAGTCATACTTTTCGTCATAATATTGAATATATGTTCAAAATAGTAATTTGAATACAAAAAATTAAACAAAATTTTATTCGTCATTTTCATACAATAAATTTAAGTTTATTGTATTATTTACGATCTCTGAAAGTTACATTCAAATATGTTTATTTATCAAAGAATGGCATGACTTTATTAAAAATTTGATAAAAAATTTCTTTTTATTATAACTTACAGAAAAAAAGTCATTTTAATGATCGAATAGAACCATATTATCAGCACTTGAACAAAAATAGATATTGATTTTTTTACGATTTTACGAATTCTTACTCTATAGATGGTCGCGCAAGCAGATCGAAAATTAAAAACGTTTACCACCCGCACGGCCTTTTGGCTACCTGGGCAGCTATGGGCACCAGACGGCTACCAAAATTTTTTTCAGTGACGGCTGTCAAATCCAATTCGGCAAAACATAGTCGCCTATATCTTAGTCAGCCGAGCGTTTTCATATTTTCACCTTCGCTGAAAATGTCAAAGATTTCCATCTGTATGACAAACAGCTGGCAGCCACGTCTACCTCAGAAATCCTGGTGGATACGGTTGTATCGTCGAGGTCTGGTAACGCTGAGGCAGCTAGACACCAGAATGGCTGCCAGCCATATTGTGCCCGCTGGCAGCCGTTTGGCAGCCAAGCCAATGCGGGCAGTAGCCGAGATTATTTATTCTTCCAAACCCGAACCCGACCCGTACCCGATAAAAAAATAAAAATCTTTACTCGTATCCGACTCGAACCCGAAAAAAGTCACGAAACACGACTAAATTTTTCAATCCAAAGCCGATTCGTACCCGTTGAAAATGATAAAATCGGCGCCCGACAAACATATCTGGTTTCCAATATCCGACCAATATCCGTTGGGTTTCGGGTATTTATACTATTTTTACAAGGCTGCCAAGCGCACAAGACTAATATCATTTGCTTAAATGTTTCGTCTTCGACTCTGCACTGCAT
The DNA here is from genome assembly GCF_030247185.1 of Malaya genurostris. Taxonomy (NCBI): domain Eukaryota; kingdom Metazoa; phylum Arthropoda; class Insecta; order Diptera; family Culicidae; genus Malaya; species Malaya genurostris. The sequence continues at coordinate 268,871,943 of NC_080572.1, read as the reverse complement.
TTGCAGTTTATGTTAAACTGATTATACTACCTCACGGTTCAACTAAGCAGACGTTAAGTGAATTCTAGTGTTTGGCTATTTCTGTTCAAAACCTAAGTTTTTTTAAATGCTTGAGAATTCTTTTAGTCGGCTGTTCCTTGATTTCAAAAACACTAATCGAATTAACGTAAAATTTCAATAACAGAGTTAAAACGAAAGTGAAAAATTTTAGAATGTTTTTAAAATAATCTTTTTTCGATTAGTTTTCACAGAAAAACAATAATGAATTTTACTGGTGACATAATTCTACTACAATTCATAACTAAGTCGAATGATTCAATATTCTATTCGTACATAATTTTACAGTCTCCGAGTGTAATTTGCACTCGGCTATCAAGTGACGCTGTATGAAATTATATGTATCAAGCAGATATAGGCTTCTGTGGTTCAATCGATTAACTGACGTGCTTTGTGATTCTATGTTTCTCGCTTCAAGTCGCGCTGTTGCTATTTATCTTTTGTGTTTTTTTTATTTCATTCGATTTTAAGGCATGTAATTTTCCAATCACATAATTTTATAAGTTCTTGAACATAAATTTTTGTTAAAAACGACGCTCCATTTATGTGTATTTTATTAGATGTAAAATTAAAAGATTTTTTCGAACTATGTCCGTTTCTTTCGAGAACACAAAATTTTTGTTTCCTACGTCTTCTTCTTGGGCACCATTTTCGCACAAGTAACAATTTTCGAGGAACAATTATTTGGAAGGAGTGGATGAACAAAATATGTTCATCCTTTTTAAAAATCTCCCTGGAGTTGAATTGATTTTCCTATCCCTGCAAAACAAACAGTTTGCAATACTGAAGATGTGTGCCACATTGAAGCAACCAATGCTACAATGAAAGAGTGAGTTTTAGAATGAATCTTTTGCTGTTATTGAGTTTAACAGTGAATCTGCTCTGATGCGTCGAAGCTGTAATCGAACTGATTAGACTCCATATAAAAATGAGAAATTGAATTATTTCTTTTAAAAACTCTTGCATACTGTAACATTTAGTTTTCGTTCAATCGTTTTCCATACAATATATGCAATTGTCATGATTTTCAATCTAAGCTTCAGAACATTACAAATTATCATAAAGGAACAAAGTGTCGAATGAATACGTTTCATATATTATTTTTATCTCCTGCTTTCCCAACAAAATATCTTAATTTTTCATAGTGTAAATGTTCTGTTACTCTGATTTTTTGTTTGTTACACTGTTTTCTGGATTTCAACGTCTTCTCTCTATTTTTATTGAATTTTAGCTTACTTATTAACTTATCCTTCCATTTTATATTTAAATTTACCTTATTCTAATTCTTTAAAATTAGTTCCTCAAGATAATGCAAATTTTATTATAGAGTTTATCAAAAGAACACGATTTAGTACGGCTCTAAAAGTATACCGATTTATTTGGTAAATGCATATAAAGGTTTACGAGACACGACCGATCAAGGTGACATTAAAAATGCACGAGAAAACATTGCCGTTCATGCTAGATGAACGACACTTAAAATAAACCCGCCTTGCTGATGTACAAGTCGGTTGGTACTGATTCTGATTCTGTGGAAGCGGTTTTCTTAAACGCGAACACACAAATTGAAAATCAATACCGCTCATGTGAGGCGAACGGCACATGAAACAAACCCGTAGGATGTCCACTTTCCGATGCACACAAACAACCTTCTCTGTCATATTATCGAACCGCGCCGAGTGCAAGTCGGTTCGATCCTGAATACTGCTAACCGAGGAGTTGATTTATCATGGAACGAATGACAAAGCGAATATTTCACCTGCTGTGCAGAAAGGCAGACGTAGACTAAGCAAAAAATGTGACAGAGTCTTTATTCATAGACTCTATTTTGTGAAAAACGGTGGGGTAGTTTTTATGAATCATATGAAGCCTCCCTATACCGACCGAAGCCGAACTGCTACTGAATGAAATACGAGGTATGACATCTTTATGGTATACTGTGATTGGCTCGTGCAAACATAGATCAATTCAAACCGATTTTTCAGTGGTTTACTATTGAAATATTAAAACGACGTTGCGATACATGTTTAGGTTCAAGGTTTCCGAATCGGTTGGGTGTTAAATCCATCAACAAATGACTAAGTTATAGGCATTCAAAATTATGACAAGAAAAAGTTACGCGGCTAGTTTTGTATTTTTTGACACCCAATACCGGATAGTGAAGAGTAAAACGTTTTTAATGCCAAAAATGTTTGTTTAGATTGGAGTTTCGAACTATTAGCTGTAAACATACGAGCAATTTCAGAAATGGCTAATAAGTCATAAGACTTTACATACTCCGATTTTGATGAAACTTGGCATACAACATAGCAAACAAATTTAACTCAAGACTGCCTTTGCGAAAAGAAAGATGTACTTTTGCAGGCATTTTATTCAAATGTTTGTAACTTAAATACCGTTACTAGTACGAAAATGGTGTCCTGGAATAAGTTGTAGAAAATTACTCGCATAGTCTAAAAGTTTCAGGGGAGATGTGGCGTTTAGTGCGCTCATAAACCTTTTCAAGTGTTTCAAATAAAATATAACTTTTTTCGAGTTCGTAAAACTTGCTTTACAATATCCTCAAATGACGGATTTCAATTATTATGATGCTTAAGAGCATGAAAGCTACAAAATGATCGTGTTTTGTTTTGGTAATAGTGCGCAGTGGTACGCATAATTGTGTACCACTGCACACTATTACCTTGGGCACAATAAATTTTTCCGTAATACTCGAATACTAGAATTTTTAATAATACTCAGAATACTCGATGATAACGTTGTTTGGGTTGAAAAACTGTGACAGATTTTATATTTGCGTCTATCGTATTGATATGGAGAGGACCAGGAAAGGTGAAATGTTGCCGAATGAAGCCAATTCTCCTATACAGGGTCCGAGGCACATTTTCATCTCGGCGGGTATGGTAATAAGCAAAATTGTCGCATCTGGGGGACGGAAAACCCGCACGTTATCATGGAGAAGCCGATGCATCCTCAGAGAGTGACGGTTTGGTGCGGATTTTGGTCTGGCGCCATCATCGGGCCATTTTTCTTCAAAAATGAGGTAAGAGCCGCCGCCACGGTTAATGGCGAGCCATGATTAGCGATTGGTTCTTCCTGTTACTTGGAGAGGAATACTTGGACACCATTTGGTTCCAACAAGACGGCGCTACGTGCCACACAATCAACGCTACGATCGATCTTCTGCGCACAGTCAAAATTCGGATGTCGTTTGACCACCTCGGAGCTGTGATTTGACGCCGTTAGACACCGTTTTGTTCAAGTAACAATTTTCGAGTTACAACAATTACAAGTGCATGCAACAAATGCATTCGCCCTTTTCAATAATAAATCTTGTGTCGAATTGGTTTCTCTATTCGTGAAGAGTTAATGCCCTTCCATACTGAAAATGCGTTAAAAGTTTCATCGAAATCGGAAAAAGCCGATCCTGGGTTTTGACAGCTTTTCCACTGTTCAGGAGGGGGCACTCAATGAAACGATAGAGAATATCCATTATTCTACTGCATTTTCATTACTCTTCTGTAACGAAACCGAAGAAGACATCTCCCGAGACTGATTTAAAAAAGTCGACTTCCCGTTCACACGATATTTTCCGAAGTTGAACTCTGATACATCTCTCCTAATAAGGAATAAAATTAATCAGGAGACTTGTCTTAAATGCGTGAACTTGAGATACTCTGTGAATATTTAATACTCAGCTAAATATAAACATACACAGACAAGATGTTTTCTTGTTGTTTTTATTTAAAAAAATATGAAATCAGATTTTTTTATACATATTAGAGGTTTACGCGATTCCTTGTACATCTCATAAAATAAAAAAGATTCGTGTCGATACAATCGGTAGTTTCTTTTATCGTGTTTCGAAAAACAATGTTAAAAGTACGACTTTGAAACTTTGAAATTATTTTCCTAAACAACATGCCATACGATTAAAACAATAAATAAAAAATCGATTTTTTATAGAGTTCTCCTCTAAATTCCCAGAATTGTTCATACCAAATGGAATAAAATGAAATCATAAAAAAAAATCCATTAATAAACCGTGCAAATAAAATGCGTGGGATTTAAAAAATCCGCACAAAAAGTCGTGTTTCTTTGAAACTATCCGAGACCAAAACTATAATTTTTTTTAACCTTGAACGGTGTTCTGAAATTTTCTAATTTTTATTAAGTAATATCTTTCATGCCAACTGCAGCAGTTCGAATGTGGAGAAGCGAAACGTTTCAATGAAGTTTGGGTTACTATTCGAAATATTAAAGTTCAATTGGTAATTGAAATTTATTACCCAGCAATTTTAAATTTTGTTCTGCGAGCTTTCTATTTTTTTTTGTTAATTTCAAAGGTTTTCAAATCTTTTGGGTTTTCTAGTATGTCAGCGGGATGATGAAATTTCACCCACAAAGGTAATTATAGATAATAATAAAGTAAGAAAATGCACTTTCAATTGTGTTTGATTGTAAGTTGGTTATAAAACTTGGTTATTTCCTTACGCTGACCATAGTTGATTTGACACTAAAGCAGGAACCAATCGAATAAAATTGTAAAAAAATTAGCTACTATTTGAACAAAATTCTGTTTGATTATCATTAGAACTAAATCCAGATTGGTTTTATTTTATCATTCGAACACGACCGCCGGGTGCAACCGCCCCAGAATTGGCGCATCAAACCGGCATTCAATTTACATACAATTCACGCTGCATGTCGTGTTTTCTCTCCTCCCACTGTCGAAGTGTTGCTGCTGGTGCTCAAATCTGACCATTCTTGCAAGTGGAAAACGACAACCCGGCAAATCCTAGCACTCGGAAACGCATCTTTGCCGAACGCGCGCTAGTGCGACAAACACAAAAAAAAAACCCCGATGTCACCACAGGAATTAACATTCCGCGCTATATCATCTCCTGCCTGCGAAATGATGCACGCTTCTTGTGTGCATTTTCATTGTATCAAATCGAGCGCGATGGTTCTAAAAATACCGGAAAACACGAACAATTTCTTTTTGGGTAGTTATTGCTGGTCCATTTGTTAAAATTTCAAAGCACATCGAAACGAAAAAAATCAATCGCAGCCACATCGATGCGTCGGCCAATTAGAATCGGATTGAGAAATAATTGAAAGAAAAAAAAACAAGAGAGTACTTACTCCTTGCGATTCTGCACGTGGCTGGAGATGTTCGACTCGGTGGCACTCTGCTTGATGGCCATCGGTGCCCCGGCGCGTTGCATGTTCTTTTTAGCGGCAGCCGCGCGTAGAAGCTGCTGCTGCAATTTGACCGCCGTTATGTTTATCTGATTCTGCATCAGATCGACCCGTTCGCTCTCGGTCAGGTTATCGAAATCGATCACCTTCGACTCGGGAACCAACATTTCGTCCACGGTATCGTACGAATTGAACGGGGCACCGGTGACACTGAAAATGTGCCACAAACTCGTCACCACAAACAGTAATAATGTCTTCATTTTGGTCACCCACTGTAGTGTTCCTTCTAATGACACTAAACCGATGCAGCAATGAAAAGTTACAAATCAATCACTTTAGTTTCTAGAACGAACGGTAACAAAAAACTGTTCTCACTTCGCCTAAAACACCTCACTTTACAAACAAAACGAAGCAAACTCAGACTAACGTTCTTGATCACCGGAGGAAATCTTCCTAGAACTTGGAAAAGCTTTCCCCGCCAAAGGAAGAAATTGAGAGAGTTCTACTGTTGCTGCTGCTGGACACTTGCGTTGTCAAGAGCTATGTACGAAATGATTTCTGCTAAAGGAGGTATTATATTTATACGGGAGCCAGAGCAGAGCCGACCAACACACACTCCCAGAGGGCTGAAAACACAGGCAAAAGACTCTGTGTCCGCCCGTTCACGGCGCGCGGCTTATGAATATGGTATTTCTTATGATACGATACAAAGGTGTGTTTCAAACTGCAAAAATATGTATGAAAAACGTCGTACCGAGCTTTTACGCCACTACCGGAGAAAGAGAGAAAATGCTAACTGTGTAAGGTACACATGTGCCGGTCGAGAATTTTCAGATACCGTCAGGACAACCGGTATCGGAAGGTGCTAGAGTTTTCCCTTCGGCAATAGCAGAACTGGAACGTCTCGGTTCCGGAAGTGAATCAAACTTGTTTGAACACGAACTTAAATTCGAAGAAAATTAAATTTTATTTTATTGTTAGGATAGCTTCCAATTAACATGTTAACAGAGAAGTTTTCTATGATTTTTATATACTAAACTGCCTTTTCTCGCATATCTTTCCAGTGTGGATTGTCGCCATTTTTGATTTTATCAACATGGAACAAGGAACTGAAATTCGAGTAAATTACTAAGATAAAAATATTTTGTAAATTAACATCAATTTTCATTAACAAATTTGAAGTAGGCTGTTGAATTGAGTTTGTTCTGCTACTTACAAATCTTCATCTTTCAATATATTTTGCAAGCAAAACTAAGTGCTTTTTTTTAATTGGAAAATCAATGCGTTCACATTTAATTTTACATCGATCATGGTATTAAATAAGATTCTCGATTTAACTTTCGACTATTTCATAGTACTATCGATAGTTTCAGATGTTTTTGTGGTGTCGTTTGTACGGCAATACATTTGTTCGTTTTGGTATTCAAAACTCTACAGAATGGTATAGTGGTTTACAGTGTAATCTTATTTTTTATTTTTATAAATCGTGATTGTTCTCAAAAACTTAAATTTTTTTCGCGGTGTTGGTTGGCCAAGTTATATATTTAGCGTAGAGTAATGTGCACTTTAATATTCGTGACATGTTTTTTGAACGAAATTAAATATTAAGCTTAATCGATGATGATAAGAAAAAGTATACATTAGCAATAAGCAATAAAACTAAATCAAAACGATAAACAAATAGAAATAAAGTATTTGTCTATTGCTTTTTAGTGGTAATGTATATAAAATTAGAATCATTACAAATTTTAAATTTTTGTTAAAAAATTGTGATTCCAATATTGTATGAATAAATTGCCATAAAAGTTTTAACATTAAACATTAAAAATTGCTACCGATTGACCCCAAAGAAAATTCGTCCTTTGGCATAGAATACGCTGCAGATGTAGGTCTCTCTGAAAAGATCAGACCTCTCTCCAAGGCGAGTGCATGAGCTGATTCTAAGAAGCGTCATGGTCGAAAACGTCGTTTGATCTTTGAAGGAGAGAAAAATAAAACCAAGCATAAGATAGCAGCGAGAGTTGTGAAAAGTTCACGAATGCTGCCAAAAATATGTCAAAAATAGCTCAAATAACTAAAAAGTAAATAGTGGAGTTTTTTTAGTAGTTCGGTACGCTAAGAATCGGCTGCGAAGTCTGTTGAAACAGAAGATCAAATTCCACAAAAAAATAAATTTAGAGTCTAAATTTAGAATCTGAAAAACTGGAATCATCTTTATCTCGGTCACGAATTGACGTACAAATAAGGTTAATACATCAAAACAAAGATAATTCACTGTGCTTTTAGGAAAAAAAATCAATGCAATTATTTTCTCTTTTGTTTCTTATGGAAATTCACACTTTCTTCTAAACTCTTCCTATTAAACGCTCACATTTTGGTCATTTTTCCCAATTTTCTCCGACTCCCGTTTTGTTATTGTCCAAAATCTCTCGTAGGCCGGAACTGCGGGCAGTAGCGTGGATTCATGTTTTTATCGATGAAATCTACGTTATTATAGCGGTACCACTAGACGACTTCCCGTCTGGAGTGGCAACTCGCCAAATCTGCCAAAAACTTCCCGGGGTCTTTATGGGCTTTAATGGAAGGTAGTACACGGTACTTCCTTGTACAGTGCGGTACTTCCTTTGTTTATTTTTTTATTTTTTATTTTTGTTTATTTTTTGGGAGCAAGGAAACGCCCAATCTAGATGAAATTTGGCAATCTCTCTCTCCAGCAGGCATAAAACCTCCTCATCTTTCGTATCAACAGATTACAATGATCCAACAGATACAATAAGGCTCAACACTAACAATAAAAACTAATAATTAAAACTAATACCTATGCTTCAACTGACGGAGAAAAAGGGATAAGTAAATGGATGATGAAGGTAGGTGGAGGGGGTGGAAAGTAAGCGTGGTCAAACAACGGGGTTAGAATCGGCATGTAGATCTAATTAGTAATCGAAAAGATGGTGGAAGACGGAGGAAAGAAGGAAGTGCGAGCGGATTAGTATTTGCAAGCGAATCTGATTAGTTTCCAATAGAAATAAAGAAGACGAAGAAAATGGGAAGGAATGCGAAAGGGTTAGTATCATCGAGCGAATCTGATTAGTTTCCAACGGTGATGGGAGAAATTTTTGTACTTTTGTTCAACCATCACTAGGTTGAACAAAAATACAAACGGTTACAGACAAATCCTGATCGAAAGTTAATCTGACAAGTGGCAATGAAACAATCGTTTGATCATATTTCGGGATAGATGAAAGTCGAAAACATTGGAGCAGCTATTGGGTGTCCTGCACATACTGGAAAATGGTTCATTGTAACCATAATTTGTTCGTGCAATGCGTAAACTCAAGAAACGATGAAAGCGTAGATTACGTCGATGAATGTCCAGATTAATCAATTACAGAAGTTCGGGACAATCGATACGTGATTGTAATAAATCAACAACAAAAACGGCTTTGGAGACATTCCTATGAACAGATAACAGATCCAGGTCAATAAGCTTACAACGATCTTTGTAGCTAGGAAGATTAGTGGGATCCCTCCAAGGTAAATTGCGCAGAGCGAATCTAACAAATTTACGCTGGATAGTTTCGATGCGTGCAATGTCGATTTGATATTGAGGTGCCCAGACAACAGCTGCATATTCTAGCATCGAACGGATAAGAGCACAATATAATGCCTTAAGACAGTATACATTAGTAAAGCTCTTGGTAACACAAAAGACGAAACCCAAGAGCTTGGAGGCCTTCGAAATCACATAATCGATGTGACTTTTAAAGTCCAGCTTGGAATCAAGAATGATACCCAAATCTTTCACGGAAGATTCACGTTTCAGTATATTGTGCGAGATGCTATAGTCGTAGGTAATCAGTGAGTGTTTACGAGTAAACGACAAAACGGAACACTTCGAGGCATTCAAAACCATTCTATTATCCTGACACCAGTTTGTGAATAACTGTAACTGCAAATATATAGTGTCTTCTTGACATTTATCTAAATAAAATAGCTTGAAGTCGTCTGCGAAGGATAGTTTGTGCCATTTCAATATGAAGTTGAGATCATTAAGGTAGAGTGAAAATAAGAATGGACCTAAGACTGCCTTGAGGGACTCCAGAGTTGACTGCGAAAGGCACTGTAATGAAGTCTCCGATCTTCACAGACATTTCGCGACCAATTAGATACGACTCGAGCCAATTTAGCAATGATCCATTGAAACCAAGTCTATTGAGTTTTGCTACTGCTATTTGGTGGTTTATTTTGTCAAAGGTTGCAGAGAAATCGTTCTGCTTGGTCGATAAAAAAGGTATCCTATTCGCAAACGAATTCTTCGAACGGTATTGCGAGAGGTAAAGTATTTTTGTGCGATTTCAATATCTGATAGTCCATGGTTTGCTCTGACGGTTCCCAACAACTTCTGGTTCAGCTTGCGATCATATGTCCTACGCTTACCTTGAGTCCCGTTCTTTCGTTCCCTGAAACGTTGATTTGGCGATTTTCAATGTTTTTGCGATGTTTATTGTTGAATTATCAAAATGGGTGTGCAGATTTTTTTCTTTCGTCTCGGCTTCCATCTGGAAAAACTTTTAAGTCACTGCACGAAACACCGTAAAATTTATACCATATAATGTAGGCGCCTAGGTAAACAAACCGCTGTAAAACAATTCTTTCAGTGGTCACTTTCCGTATCGCTGTAAAACAATAAGCGATTCCGGATTCTAACTAAACAGAAGTGTATAATACCAAGGCTTTGATTTTAGATCTTGTTTTAACTACACACTTAGTAAAAATCGTGTAAATGTACGTCTTTCTAGATTCACATAAAATGAGCGTCGTAATCCACTTAAATTTACGATTCAAAACAGGCAAAGATAAGTCATATAACCAATTACACAGTTCAAGGTTCGAGAGTAGTTAAGGATCAAGAGTAAACCAAGTTAACATTTGTTGGTAATTTGTGTATTACGTACATTTTATTTGGTACGAATGTCATAGATCTGTGTATTCATATATGCAGTGCACCGAGTTTATCAAAGTGGATTGCACGATTGAGATTCAAACAATCTTTTTGACAATAATTCATTCTCAAATGAATGTTAAGCCTGACATCTTGGATGAAATATCAGTTTTGATCAATTTTTCACCAACGTTTGATGGAAAATTGCTTACATTCTATGAATGTAGCTTTTAATTCCCTAATCAAAAGTTAGCAACACTGCTTCAATGCATTTGTATTAGATTGTGCTACACAAAATAAACAAAACTAAATATTTTCTGTAACATATGCAGTTTGCCGGAAAAATAAATAGTTTTACAACATTCCATATCCGTTGCCTTTCGCGTGTTAAATTCAAGGTTCCTTTTTTGCCGGATTACTAATAGAAGGTACGTAAATCTTTATATCTGCAATAATTTCTGCAAGAGGAAATCCATATAGGAATGTGTTTTTTGCTAATCAAATGTGTCAGTGGAAGTAAGCTGAAACTGAAATAATTTTTCTCGAGCAATTTTAAGGTAAACGGAAGAGTTTTAGACTAAGATTTTCGCTTTTCTTGAATTGCAATTTTAAGCAGTATGAACCGATTGGTTTGTTTTTTAACCATATGGAAAACTTATTGAGTAAAATCAGAAAAAGAAGCGCTGGAATTTGTTTTTACGCACACATTGTTGGCATTACTCATACGCTTGCAAAGAGCCTTGTTCCTTAATGTAACACTATTTTTACTCAAACTCTATTCTCTGACGATAAAAGCCTATTGACCACAGGTAGACATCTTCAAGTGATCTGTAGTTGCCTACAAATAAGCTTACATATTTTCAGTGATTACTTTACTAAACAGAAAATTTTTCGCTGATTTAGTACAAATAAGTTGAACAGACAGATATAGTGACTAAATGTAATGTCACATAGTATAATGGGCAAATTCCGACAATTTTCGAAGCAATCTTATTATCTCACTAATACCTTCTAACTAATACAAAAGTTAGTATAACCTCTTCCGTTTATTTCACAATATAAATAGATTTAAAATTTTTCCTGAAAAATAATAGAAATGCGGAAGCAAATGATGTCCTGATGGTAATAACCAGATCATATAAATATTAGGACTAAAAACTCATTACGTTTGACTGAACAACAACTTGGAATTAATCCATATTGCAATAAATAATACAGAAAAAATATTTTTACAGATCGAATCTCATGTCTACAAAACCCTACAATGAAAATTATTGGATTGGAATGAAACTTAAGTTGGGTATTAGTTACATTTTAGTTCATTTATGAGTGAGGTAAATGTTTTCATGTTGGAAATTATGCTGATACGAAGGAAAACTTTTCAGTTACCTATTTAATCGTAAAAAATTGGTTTCTATAATTAATTTAACAAGAAAAGATTTCTATGTTCCTCAAAATGTAGCGCTCCGTATATCTAGGACATGTATACCGATCAGAAGGTCCTGATAAGTTGGAATTCTCTGAAACTATTCTTAGACTATTCATAGAACAGCATGACATAGTAATAAAAGTGTTTGGGAATTCTCACGCATCTAAACTGCCAATCGGAGCCACTGAACACGAAACACGTAATTGATACCAAATTGCCGAATTACGCGGTTGTATGTTGCGTCTAGACCCGTCTACACACCAGAACCGGCTATTGTGGCTAGACTAGACTAGACGACCGGTCTACGAAAACAGGAAACAGCGAATATTTCATCGTTAGACTAGCCAATTGGGCCAATTCTGACCATGCTCTAACTGCCCCATGTTTATCTTCGTTCGGAAGCGAAGACGCTCCCCTTATCCTAGAAACGACAGGTGGGGGCTGTCTAGCCAAGGCAGAGATGCTTCGTTCAAAGAGTCCTAACAGACAAATAGAATTGAAACTGGTTAAACGCACTTTTGTCTGCTTCGCACTGTGAGATATTGTCCTTTGATTTCAAGACAAAGTGCAATATGTTGAAGTGTTATAGCTTATCATGAACTTTAAAAAAAGCAATAATTTATTAAAATTTGTACTTTTTCACAAAACAATTAGTCACGTCTTGTATTTACCTATCATCAAGAACCAAGCCAATCATATTTCGTCAAATAAACTTTTATTTTATTATATCAACATATTTTTTTACTAAATCTCATAGTTGTCTCCTTTTCAGAGGAGGAAGATGTCTATGAAAGGATTCTTTGTCTCCTTCTATTAAGTGTACATCGAAACAGATAAAACTGAATCGAAAATTTTACGCCACATACTTTCCATCCTTGGTTGAGCCCCTCCTGCTAAGCACTTATCGCTTTGTCGTTTGACGTATTCACCACCAGTCAAATTCTGTTACCTTACATGTCAGTCGAGTTGATTCAGTAATAGCCGTTCAACCGAGAAGGTTGTGTATAGAAGCGTACAGTTTAATAACGCTGGTTAGTTTACACGCGTTAAATACGACAACGGTTGAACTACAGGTAGAGACCTGTTGGCAACAGCCGTTAAAACGTAAAATCGTGCTGCATAAGAGAGCCCTAGTGCTGGGCCAAGCTGGTGAAGGAAACAACAAAGGGCGTTTCCCAAGCTCTACCCAGGCCACAATATATAGCCACAAGTGCTGAGCAGGAGAGTGCAAAGGCACATTGAAGAAGAAGAGTGCAAAGGCACACAGAAGCAGGAGAGTGCAAAGGCACACTGGTGCGAAGGCACTTCGGTGCAGAAGCATATCGGTGCGGAGCACAAGGAAGAAGGAGACAAGACAACTCGGTCTTTCCACTGCCATACAACACGCAGGTATACACCGGTGACCTGCGCTGGTTGCAGCTGGCGAAGACAAAAGTAAATCGGAAATCGAGTGGTGCTGGATGTCAGGTAGCAGTAGCATCACATCCAACAATCAGCATCCAACAAGAACATCTAGAGCAACGAGGATCTACACGGCAGTGCAACGGAGATAGACAACAATTTCAAGGTAGAAGTTTTTTCTTTTCCTTTTGATTGAGTACTGTGTAGTGTTGGTTTCAGTTTGATTAAAAATTTTAATGTGATGGATGAATCCATGGACGTAAATCCTAGCATGAATCCTATACCCCCACGAACGAAAAAATATCAGGAGAGCTCTTCTGGGCCTTGGATAGTCTTTTTTAGACGTATATCAAAGCCATTAAACATTTACCAAATTTCTAAAGGTTTGACATCACGATTCTCTTCAATCAAAGAGATCATAAAAGTAAATAACGATAAAATTCGTGTTGTGGTAAATAATTTGAAACACGCGAATGATATTGTCTCTTCGGAACATTTCAATAAAGAGTATAAAGTTTACATACCCTCCAAAGATGTCGAAATTGACGGTGTTGTTACCGAAGCGAGTCTTTCGGTAGATGATTTACTCAAGCATGGTGTTGGTCGTTTCAAGAACTCTATGCTTGAGGGTGTGAAAATACTGGAGTGCAAACAACTGTACTCAGTAGTTTATGAAGAGGGAAAAAAAGTTTATCGCCCATCAGACTCGTTTCGAGTGACATTTGCCGGATCTGCGTTGCCGTCCCATGTCTATGTCGATAAAATTCGCCTCCCTGTTCGGCTTTTTGTTCCAAATGTAATGAATTGTACGAACTGCAAAAAATTCGGACACACAGCTACTTACTGTAGCAATAAACCAAAATGTATTAAGTGTGAAGGACCTCATAAAGATAATGATTGCAACAAGGAAATTAAAAAATGTATTTATTGTGGGGAAAGTCCTCATGAGGATATTTCAGTATGCACTGCATTTAAAGTGCACAAAGACAGGAAACAGAGGACTCTGACTCTGACGAAAATAGTGAAGGTAATTCGTTTATCACTACCCAAGGGTCAGTTAAGAGAAAGAAGTCTTCTTCCAAATTACCAAAAAAGACACCTAAAGTTTCATCTTCAAAAAAAGATCCTCGTGTTAAACAAAAAAAGTCAAAACCAAAGACTGTGCCTCCTGGTTTGTCAAATTCACAAACCAATCCAGGATCTAGCACAGAAAAAGGTAATAATCCTGTGGGCTCCATTTCACAGCCACCAACAGGATTACTGAAGTTTTCGGAAATTGTTGAATGGATTTTCTCAGCATTCAATATATCTGAACCCTTAAAGACCCTCATAATGGCATTCCTTCCAATAGCTAGAAATTTTTTGAAGCAGTTATCAGCTCAATGGCCAATTGTCTCAGGTTTTGTATCTTTTGATGGATAATTTATCACCCGCCGCAAATGATACAATCACTGTCCTGCAGTGGAATTGTCGAAGCATCATGCCAAAACTTGATTCATTTAAAATTTTATTGCATAGTCAAAAATGTGATGTATTTGCTTTATGTGAAACATGGCTTACTTCAAACATAGCTTTAAATTTTAATGATTTTAACATTATACGTCTCGATAGAGACTCTCCGTATGGTGGAGTGCTTTTGGGAATTAAGAAATGCTGTTCCTTTTATAGATTAAACATCCCTTCAACTTCTAGTATAGAAGTTGTTGCTTGCCAAATAAACATTAAAGGCAAAGATATTTGCATAGCTTCGGTTTATATTCCTCCAAAAGCACAAGTTGGACAGCGAGAGCTTAATGAAATGGTTGAAGCCCTTCCTGCTCCACGATTGATTCTGGGGGATTTAAATTCGCACGGAATGATGTGGGGTTCCGTTTACAATGATAGCAGATCATCTTTAATACAAAACATTTGTGACAATTTTAGCATGACGATATTAAATATGGGTAGCATGACACGGATCCCAAGACCTCCTGCACGCCCAAGTGCATTAGATCTATCTCTTTGCTCAACATCAATTCGACTAGATTGCACCTGGAAAATATTGCCTGATTTACACGGTAGCGATCATTTACCAATCATCATCTCAATTAGCTGTAACAAATGTATTGCTAATTCAGCTAGTATTCCATATGATTTGACAAAAAATATCGACTGGATTAAATACCAAAGTAGAATCTCTAGTATTTTGAATTCAATGGAAGAGCTCCCCCCACTTGAAGAATATGACTTCCTCGTTTGTTCGATTCTGGAGGCCGCAGAACAATCCCAAACTAAACGCTTTCCTGGGCCAACGACTAACAGAAGGCCTCCCAACCCCTGGTGGGACAAAGAGTGCTCAGAGGCTAAACTCGCAAAACAAAATGCTTGCAAGACGTTTCTAAAACGGGGAGGAGGAACTCCTCAGAATTTTGAAAAACTTATGGTTTTAGAAACCAAGTACAAGAGCATACTTCGAGCCAAAAAATGTAGCTATTGGAGAAATTTTGTCAAAGGTTTGTCAAGAGAAACCTCAATGAGCACTCTTTGGAATACGGCCAGACGAATGAGGAATCGTAACGTGGGCAATGAGAGTGATGAATACTCGAACCGATGGATATTTGACTTTGCTAGGAAAGTTTGCCCAGATTCTGTTCCTACGCAGAGCATTATACGGGAATCTCCTCCAAATAATGGTTTTATTAATAACCCATTTTCAATGATGGAATTTTCTATAGCACTCTTGTCTTGTAACAATAACGCCCCTGGGTTGGACAGAATTAAATTCAACTTGGTGAAGAATCTGCCCGACCTCGCAAAAAGACGTTTGTTGGAATTGTTCAACAAGTTTCTTGAGCAAAATATTGTTCCACCTGACTGGAGACAAGTGAAAGTTATCGCCATTCAAAAGCCGGGGAAACCAGCTTCCAATCACAACTCATATAGACCCATTGCGATGTTGTCCTGCATCAGAAAATTGTTCGAAAAAATTATTCTACGACGTCTCGACACTTGGGTCGAGACGAACGGTTTGTTGTCAGATACTCAGTTTGGCTTCCGTAGAAATAAAGGGACGAATGATTGCCTTGCATTACTTTCGTCTGACATCCAAATTGCCTTCGCTCAAAAGCAACAAATGGCATCTGTATTTTTAGACATTAAAGGAGCATTTGATTCAGTTTCCATTGATGTTCTTTCAGACAAGCTCCACCAACATGGACTTCCAGCGGTTATAAATAATTATTTGCACAACCTTTTGTCAGAGAAGTGCATGTATTTTTCACATGGCGATTTGGTAACATTCAGAATTAGCTACATGGGTCTCCCGCAAGGCTCATGCCTCAGTCCGCTCCTCTATAATTTTTACGTGAATGACATTGACAGCTGTCTAGTAACCCCATGTACACTAAGACAATTGGCAGATGATGGCGTGGTTTCAGTTACTGGGCCCAAAGCTATTGATCTGCATAAACCATTGCAAGATACCTTAGATAACTTGTCCGTTTGGGCTGTTCATCTTGGTATCGAATTCTCTGCGGAGAAAACAGAGTTAGTCGTCTTTTCAAGAAAGCATGATCCCGCGCAGCTTCAGCTCCATATGATGGGAAGAATGATCCAACAGGTTTTAACTTTTAAATACCTCGGGGTGTGGTTCGATTCCAAATACACGTGGGGAGGACACATTAGGTACCTGATAACGAAATGCCAACAAAGAGTAAATTTTCTTCGAACAATAACAGGATCTTGGTGGGGTTCTCATCCGCAAGATCTAATAAAATTGTATCAAACAACGATACTTTCAGTGATGGAATATGGATGCGTTTGTTTTCGTTCCGCTGCAAACTCTCATATTATCAAACTTGAGCGAATTCAGTACCGTTGTTTGCGAATTGCCTTAGGCTGCATGCATTCGACACATACAATGAGTCTTGAAGTTCTGGCGGGAGCTCTTCCATTAAAAGATCGATTTTGGGAGCTTTCATCACGCCTGCTAATAAGATGTGAGGTGCTGAATCCCATGGTAATTAATAATTTCGAACGACTAGTCGAGCTTCGATCTCAAACAAAATTTATGACAGTATATTTTAACCATATGTCACAGGAAATCAACCCTTCAAGATATATTCCTATCCGTGTCAGCATCCTAAGTGCCCCTGACTCAACTTTATTTTTCGATACATCCATGCAGCGTGAAGTGCGTGGAATCCCGGATCATCTACGCTCGACGGAAATCCCAAAAATATTTTCAAGTAAGTTCAGGCATATTGACTCTGAGAAAATGTTTTATACGGACGGATCGCGAATTGAAGAAGCGACAGGGTTTGGTATGTTCAACAATAATGTTTCGGCCTCATTTAGGCTTCAAGAACCTGCATCTGTTTATATAGCAGAGCTAGCAGCAGTTCATTATAGTTTGAGTGTAATCGTCACATTATCTCCAAACCATTATTTCCTCTTCACAGATAGTCTGAGTGCAATTGAAGCCATTCGCTCAAACGCTGCTGGCAAAAATGAACCGTTTTTCCTGGGCAAAATAAAACAGTGCCTGAACGACATATTGAACAATAATTATCTAATCACTATAGTCTGGGTCCCGGCTCATTGCTCCATTCCTGGCAATGAAAGAGCCGATATTTTAGCCAAACGTGGTGCTATTGAGGGTGAAATTTATGAGCGACCGATTGCTTTCAACGAATTCTATAGCTCGTCTCGCCAAAGAACACTTGCCAGCTGGCAAGCATCTTGGGATAGAGATGATCTGGGTCGGTGGATGCACTCAATTATTCCGAAAATATCGACAAAGGCATGGTTCAGGGGACTGGATGTGAGTAGGGATTTCATTCGTGTGATGTCCAGACTCATGTCCAATCACTACACGTTAGATTCACATCTCCTTCGAATTGGGCTCTCCGAGACTAATCATTGTGCTTGCGGAGAAGGTTATCGGGATATTGATCATGTCGTTTGGACATGCGTGGAGTATCGTGATGTCAGATCTCAACTAATAAATTCTTTGCGTACCCAAGGTAGACTATCCAATATCTCAGTTCGAGACATTCTTGCTTGTCGTGACCTTTCATACATGAAACTTATTTATCATTTCATAAAGAAAATTGGAGTTTCAATTTAATAAAGGCCCCTTTTAAGACTTAGTTCTGATCCCAGCTGCGTCCATGAGTTCAACCAATAGCTAAATTAGAATAAAAATTATGTAATGATACAAACAAACTCGAAACAGTTTATGAAATTATCAACAAAATGTCTGAAAATAACAGCTTATTTTATAATTTATAGAAGTTAATCGTTTGGTTCAAATAATATTTCCGAGTAGATTTCATAATTAATGACGAGTTACCTAAGATGATATTTAAGCTATAAGAGAATATGTTTTAATAAATTCAAAACGTTGTGACTATGTTAGAATTAAATTAGGATAAGAATATTATGTAAAAGTGATGCTACGGCGAAGAAAAACTTATGTAAACTGCCTTAAGAAATAAATGTATTTATGGAAAAAAAAAAAAAAAATGTCAGTCGAGTGTACAGATTTGACACCTTTTCATATGTTCGACAATGCCAATCAGGCACGTTCACCCGAAATCGAACACTTTCATCGATTGGCTTGATACATGCTATTTACAGATTCAGTTTTCATACATATTATAGTACTTTATTGAAACCTGTTTTGATCTATCTAGTGTTAGTATCTAACTTCTGATAATATACACAATTTATGCAAGTTTGATTTAAGAACTTTTTACTATTATTGCCGAGTTCGGAATAGCACAGTAAAACCTTTGTTTTGGAACAGTCTTTAGCACAGTTCCACAGAGTTTTCACGTAGTTGGCATCGCCACCTCTTATGATAGTTTGAAATTTATATGACACTCGGCCCTCCTAACTACGGTTCTTAAGTCGGTTTTCGCAGTGATTGCGTAACATTTTCTATATTAGACAGACAAACAGACTGAAATACCTTTAAAAAAATTTGAGACTAAATTTGGATGAATATTTTACGAATAGTGCTCATTCAGATCAGATTATATCGTGAAGTAATGCTTTCGATTCGGCAGATGAAAAAAATATTCTGCTGCTGAGTGCTGCACATGCATACTCTGGACTAAAAGGACAAACGCGAGCACACTTCGGAAGTGTTGAAACTGTTGACGAAACCTAGATTCGTTATAATACCAGAAAACAGGAAAATTACCCGACAATGGACTATCGTCGGTACGAGTACTCCGAAGCGGTCTAAGAAGACTGAATGGGGCGGAATGGTTATGAAATCGGTTTTTTGGGAATGTACCACGAAAAAGGAAAAGTATTAGTGTGGAGTGATTGGAACCCGAAAAATCATGTTTTCGAGACAATGCGTCGATACTAAGGGGATCGCACGAGTTCCATTTTAGAGTTTTGATCGCTACTTCCGGAACCGGAAACCACCGGAAACACCGGAGTTATTCCAGATCGCGTTGGGGTATGTCTGTTCTGCCGTTAGAAGTATGTTATGAAGGTGGCAAAAAGTAGTTCATCAATCAGCTCTAAGTGGAAAGTACCTTGAATTTACATCAAAATCTCGAAAATATGCAGATCAACTAAACTGGAGTTCCCAAATTAGTTTTGAGTCTTTTAACAACTTGAAAAGTTCTGAGATGAAATGCCATGTCGAATTTCAAGCACAATTCTTTGGGACCACAATCCGGATTTACCGGGATTGGACATTGCATTTTATGAGCTCTAGTAAGTCCTTCACATTTTATACAATTTCCGTATTAATCCCATACTTATATAAAATTTTATGTATCAAAAACTTCTAACGGCAGAACAGACATACCCCAACGCGATCTGGAATAACTCCGGTGTTTTTGGACCGCTGCGGTTCCGTATGAGTCAGCATGGACTAGAAGAAAATCTGTTTTTTTGACACTGGACACATGAAAATTGGTCAACGGTATCAAGAGTTATGATTTTTTGAAAAAAATAAATTCGATGAAAATCCCTACCCGAGCGTTTGAGTGTTAATGTCACTCTCAGCTGCGCTTCCAAATTATGAGAACGAGATCCATGTCTTAGTCAACGACATAAGCGGAACAGTAGTTTTAGAATTGTGTTCTTTCTTTCATTTGCCCTTTCAGTCATTTTCGGTTTTGAGTGAAAATCCCATTGTATGCAGTGTCGATATTCTACCGAAGCTATAAGAATCGATAAGGACCGAAAACGATTCACAATGACTTTTACCTGTTGTTGTTCGAATTTGTAGTAGTTTTGGTTTCCAAGGAGCTTCTGGGGTGTAACTATTTCGATTTATTATATTTTAGACACTCTTTATAGCCAAACGTCACAGATTCTCAATATATAAGATAATGAGAATTGAAATTGAAATTCCCTTCAGACGATAGTTTGGTTTCGACGAAAATGCTTCATTTTTTATTAGATGCGGTCATTTACGAATGAGACAGCAAAAACGAATATGAGGTTGTTGGATTGAACTATTTCATCGACAATGCGTGACAATTTTGGCCATCAGAGCCATCAACTAATATGACTTACAAATTGGAATAGTTTTGAAGCGATTACAACTTTAGAAGACTTTACTGTTCTTCACGACACCAAACCAAGGAAGCCACCTCGGACCACTTCTTCTGATGCTGTTTGTTAATGATCTATGCAGTGAATTGTCAACATTTGAAGTAGAGTATGCAAATGATCTTACAAAATATCGCAAGCCTTGTGGATACAAATGGGCAATGAGAAGGTATGTATTTGCTTCTTTTGCATCATCACTTATAAAAGCACATTCTTAACACAGAAGATTTTAATACTCGTTACTATGTAATTCCAAAACAGAAAATTGAATCCGGATTGTGGGACACCATAATGAGAGAATTTTTTCCATAGATACGATTATTTCATACGCAATATACATAATTTTATGATCGCCGTGGCATCCACAATATATAGTACTTTAATAGCCTGTTCGCACTATACCAGGACGACCGGGACAAGACCATCCGGGACTATCCGAGATGTTTTTTTCCGTCGACGCTGGAAAAAAACTCGGCGAGGAATATCGGTGGCAACCAAATGGATTTTATCCCGGATCAAGGTTTCCAATACAATACACAGCTCAGTCATCGCCGATGAAGAAAAAAACGTCCCGGATAGTCCCGGTATAGTGCGAACAGGCTATAAATCTAATACATTTCGAATATAATATTAGTATGTTGGTATTCATTAGTTAATCTAAACACTGTTTTTATCAAGCGATTTGCTATTATAAATTACATTAAATAAAATACATTTATTTTGTACTTGATCTTACAACTATGTCTGGTTTGTTTGTATCAGTTCCTCACTTTTATTCAATATAAGATAGCTGACTATTGGTTGAACTCATGGAAGAGAAACGAGTCCAACAACATAACAAAAATTTAAAAATCGTTCTCTTCCCATTAACACACAGAACTTCTTGCTTCCATCCCCATATTCCCATCCAAAATATGAAACTTTCTCGATTTCATTCCACAAGCCGCTCAAACAAATAACGGGGCATAGCGTTATGAGTAAATCGATGCCTTTCACGCAGCTCACTTGAGTTCGATTCCCAACCCCGCACATAGAGTCAGAAAACTTTTCTGCCCTGAAGAGGCGAGTGACCTCATGGTTGTCACCTCTATAATCGAAACCAAAAAACATTTTTTTGATGTGATTATTTACTTAAATTGTACATCACATTCTTTGTCAATTCGATAATAGATTTGTAATTTTGAATCTGTACTCACGCTTCTAAGAAACGTATTCTTTCTTCTATTAAGCTATCGATATTCACCCTATTAAACCATTCATAAAAATTTCTGGGTTGTGTATGAGACACGACCGATCACGTATATATTAAAAATGCACAGGTTACATACTCTACGGCATTATCGAACCGCATCGAGTGAAGTCGGTTCGATACTGGTTCTAATTCAGTGGGAGTGATTTTATTACACACATTGAAAATTATTGTCGCACGTGCGAGGCGAACGACAAATAAAATGAACCCGTGTCTACTTGCTGATATGCACAGGCAATCTTCTTTACGGCAGTTACAAATCGCACCGAGTGCAAGTCGGCTCGATACTGGACACTGCTAATCGAGCAGTTGATTATTCATCGATTGGATGACAAAGAAAAAATTTCACCCATCCGCTCTGCATAAAGACAGGCGTAGACTGAGCAAAAAATGTGACAGAGTCTATATTTATAGATTCTGTTTTGTACAAAAATTCATAGATCAGTGGGATATATTTTCATGCATGACGCTAAGCCTTCCTATAACAACTGAACCAGAACTGCTACTGAAATAAATGCGAGGTTTGAAGCAGCGATTCCAACCCTATAGATTTATTTATAAGTTAGATCTGATGTATTGTGTTTGCTAAGGGTCTACGTACTAAAATCTACGGACTTTGCATGATTTCGTCTGAAATCTCCAAATTTCGCATCGTTTCTCCGAAAATCCACGAAAAATAATGAAATATTTAATTACGTCTTCATGGATTTATGATATGATATATTTGTCCTATTATAAAATTAAAAACCATCTATTCGTTTTCAGTCGAATAATTTGTGGGAGTCTGCCTCTATCACTTAGAAGTCCAAGCTGATAATTTTAAATATAAATACGAGTATGAGTGGATTTGATGCCAAATCTGCGGAATTGACATCAAAGAAAGAAGCAGCGTTCAAAACAGTCGGCCGTGCTACAGGAATCAGTAGGATGGCATCATTATGGCACACTGTGGTTGGTTGGTAGTGACATAAGTCACTTCCGATAGATTTTTCAATAGTGTACTATTGAAACACAATATTGTAATACTCGTTTAATAACAAACAGGATTCGGTTTTAATTCGGTTTTAATCAACACAGTTCGAAAAAATCTTGAGATTTTACAACTTATAAGATGCACATAACTGGAGCGTCGTATTTCACTCAAATTTATATTCAAGAACATGTAAAATTATGTGATTTGAAAACTACATGGCTTGAACTCGAATGAAAAAAAAACAAAAGATCGATACCATAGTGAGACTTGAACCTAGAAACATTAGATCACAAAGCACATTGAATAATCGACTGAACCACAAAGGCACATATGTGCTTGTTGAATAATTGATACACATAAATGCATACTGCGGTAATTGGTCGCCGAGTGCAAATTACAGTCGGAGCGTGTAAAACTTTGTGCGCATGGAATATTGCGTCATTTGAAAAATCAAGTAGTTATGAATTATATCGTTTAAAGGTTTGTGCCACATGTTAAATTCATAATTCTTTTCTGTAAATCTATTGGTGTAATGATGCCTTTCTCTTATCATTTATGTTCTCTACTGCAGGGTTCACCGAAGTTTTTTATTGATTCTTGAATTAAAACAACAAGTTTTTATGACCTTCAAAAGGATTGACATTTTAAATACATTTAACCCTGTGATTTCGGATCCGGATATAATTCAATTTCGACATATATGAATATAATGTCTTTCATTTGAGACTCAGTTAAATAAAAATTCAGTCATCTCTGAGAAAATGAAGTGAGATTTGGATTCCCAAAACTCTTCACCCTGCAATTCCGGAACCGGAAGTTGGATCCGATTAGATTAGATTAGATATTTTTAGTAACCTACGAAACTATATGACATTCCATTTGAACTAAAGCTTGTGGGAATCGGTTGAACTGTTGACATAGCCAATACCATTTATTTGGCTATCAATTAACAGAACCTACATTTTGGAATAGTTTTAGTCACAGTTTCGAAGAATTTTTGCGTTCTTTGCCTAGTCACTATTATGATTTTTACGATTTTTCACTTTTATAATTTCTAAACGGAAGTCGAATCCGAACAAAATTTTATAGCAATGAATGGGAGTAATGCGATCTTTCACTTGATTTTAAATTTGTGAAAATCAGTTGAATCGTCTCACAAAACTCGAAGTAGGGTCCATTTTGGAGATTTTAATACCTATTTCCGGAACTTCCGAAGATGGAGACAGAGATCCGATAAACTCGAAATGAAAGTATGTAGCTGTGATCTAACAAGATCCGAAACTCCGGAGCCGGAAGTCGAATCAGAATGAATTTCATTATTTTTATATGGGATATTAAGCCCTCTCATTTGAAACTAAGTTTGTAAAAATTGGATCAATCTTCGAAAAATTTAGTGCAAATAATATCTTTTTCGTACACTTTCACCCTGTGATACCGGAATCGGAGGTCGGATCCGGATAAAATTCAAGAATTTCATATGAAACTACAAGAACTTTCATTTTAATTCAAGATCGTTGAAGTCGGCCAAAATCGGACGTCAGTTTCAAAGTTGCTTTTCCGTTTCCATTCCTTTGCGAAACACAACAAAATAGAACAGAGAAACACTCTACACAATGCACGGAACCACCCGCGATCGCATTTCTATCAGAATATTAGTTGATTTTCTGAATTCGATTGGTTAAAATTTGGTACAACTAATCGATTGTTATTTTAACTAAACTGTCATTTTTGTTTTTCGATTAGCAGAAACTATGGTTGAACCCACTAATTTAATTGGTTGAAAATAAATGCTGTCAATTAGTGATACCTTTCAATTTCAACAAATATTTTAGTTGAAATAACTGGTGTTGTTATTGAAACTAAATTTTGTTATCGGTTTTTGTTGTATGATCTACTTGAAAAAAGTTCGGCATGTTGAGATACATGAAATAAATATCGTTGTTCCAATATAAACAGTATTTTATATTGACATGTAATATCATAAGTTATGAACAAGGCTGGGAAATCACAGATCACTGTTGATCATAAGATCACTGATCTCGTACATAAAAATCACTACTGTTTTCATCACAAGTGATCTTAACCAAGGAATAAACCATCGTTACGAAATCACAACTGATCTGATCTCTAAGTGATTTTAATTTTTGTATGATCATGATCATGTCAAGTCGAGATCAGTAAAGATCTAAATTCTAAAAAAAAAACACTGATTCGATCGGAAATTATCAATGTAAAAAAACGTTTTTAAACAGCAAAAGTGTACGGAGGCGAACAGGATTAATTATAGACGAACATTTGATTGAGGACATTTCGTTATTAACAATCTTTTTAATTTCAATATCTCTGTACCGGAGTACAAATGTGTGTGAATTTTTTTATTTTTGTAACACCAAATCAGTAAACGTTTTTTAATTTGTCACCAAATCTTTTTCATTTTAAACAAGGTTAACCTTATCACAACACCGCTGTTCTATAAACACTTGTTAAGGAATCATAAATTTCTTCAAATCGAATGAACACAATTTTACCAAACGCTTTAACCATCGATGTTGTTTTCATTGACATTTTGAAGCGACTGCGAACAGATTTTAACTAAAAAAATTGTTGATTTTCCATTGCGATTATTGTTTTGATTTCAGCTGTCTCCGGCATTCACAACCACACATAATTTTACTTGAATATATGCAAATCAAAAACCATATTAGTTGAATCAAAAAGGAATTAGTTGAATCAACTATCGCAAAAATCAAAAACTGCGATATCGCAATTTTATGATCGGAGGGTTCTCCGTGTGTATTAATTGTTGAACAACTGATAACTGTAATATGTCCTAAAATTTTGTGAGCTGCCTGACGTCGCTTTTGATGGCCTTTTCCAAGTATACGCATAGTTCGGCGTAAACATTTCAAAAGGATATAAAAGCCAATGACAGATTCAGTTTACCTACTCTTTCTAATTTTCATATTCAGTATTGTTAGAAACATGGAAATATTATATTTCATTCTACACGAATATCTTGTCAGTAAACGTGAAAATTGAGTAGTTATTAACAGAAGAAAAAGTAAACATAGAGAAATCCTCATTGGTTTCCCAAGTAACAATTTTTGTTACGCTAGCTTGTTTGTGACTAGTTTGCAACCAGATATTTGAGTGATTGTTACTAACATCTAACCACTTGCATGACTCAAAAAGCGCAGTTTCTACTAGTTGTTAATTCAGCTAAAAATAAGTTGTTACGTTGTAATGCCATACTAAAATAACTTATCTTTTCATAACTTGAAAATAACTTGCTTCCAAGTAAACTAGTTGAAACTTAGTCACCATCGACATTATAAACATTGAATAAATCCAGAATACTTTTCTATCTTCAATAAAAAAGCAGGAGAGTGCTTTAAATCACAAACTTGATACAAGGTACAAATTTCACAACGATTTTAAAACTGTCGAGCGGAATTCAATTTTACTTAACTGTTTTTCATGCGCCTTCAATCAGAATCTGTTTATAAAGATATGAAAAACAAACAACAAAATAACGCTATGTTCAGAATGCTCAAATTAGAGTGATTTCTTATCATTTTAAATTCATATATCATGAGAGTTATAATATTATCACAATCGATGCTCAATCCCTATATTATTTTCTTCGTATTTATAACAGTGCATAGAACAAAAATGATTATTCTGCCTTTCACTATTTTCGGCAAAAAGTAGTTTGGAAAAAAGTAATCTCCTGGTTTTATTTACGTTTCATACACTTCTTGAGACTCCCTATTGTATTCGCCATATTCAAGCCAACAAAGGTTGTTTTGTTTGCATTTTCGTTATCATAACGTTGGGAAAACCTACCGATAACTATCTGAATCAATGAAGAAATTATATGTTATAATCTTATAATTTCTATGTTCCTGCTATATGAATTCACAGTAACGATTTACATATACGCTTACATATTTATAATGGTTTCGCAACCTTTTATCAACTTGTAGCTAAAACTAAAACTGAGATTAAAGATATGTTAGAATCAAGTAACGATAACTTACTAATGATAGCTAGTTCAATGTTTATGTTATAAAGAAACACTGCCGTCACCTTGTTTTAACCAGCATAACATAAAAAAAACATGTTCGTGTTCTTGTTGCAACATAGTTGGGCTAAGTGGTATCAGAACTAGTTACGGGTTGCCAATATTGGAGTCTAATAAACTTATTTTCAACTAGTAGCTAGTAATAAAGTTGCGATTAAAGATATGTTTGGATTAAGTTACGATAGCTTATAATTTATTATTAATTCAATATGACAAAAAGATGTGGTGATTTGAAACCTAAATAACTATTTCGTAACTGGTTAGGTTATGAAGAAACATTGCTGTCACCTTGTTTTAACCAGTATAACATAGAAAACATATTCGTGCTCTTGTTGCAACATAGTTTGGACTTAGTCGCATCAGAACTAGTTGCGGATTGCTACTTGGGTTATGTGACCTTATGAGATGTTCACGTTGATATGATTGTCTCAATCATATCGAAACACGCATTATGTTGTTCGCGCTTAAAGGATTGATTGTGAAGCTTTCATGTCTACAGAAAATTTGCTGTTAGGAAAAGCCCGCTTCTTTTTATATAATCAAAGTTGTCATTAATCCACTTAGAAATGGGTTGAAAAAACTAGTTTGCATACATTACGAGACTAAGAGTTAATGTCATCAGAAAAGTTAGAGACTATGTTAAAACAAGAAAACGAAGAAGTGAACTGCCTAAAACGCATTGATGTCGAGATATGGAGTTCACTTCTAGGTGGATCTTCAAAACAGATATTCTTCTGAAGACTTGAAAGCTCAACAATCAGCTCCTGAACTGCAAACAAAGAGGCGTATTTCAATAAGATTGGGCTCACTGTGCAACGATATAATTCTGGTGTAAATTCTTCCTGAAAAAGGCCATCAAAAACGGTCGAGCCATCGGACAAAACCGAGGTAGTCTGTTTTCAGGAATAATAAATAATTTTATTCACAGGTTCAGCTGAAGAATTTCTTGAAATTGATCTGGAATTAATAAATATCAAGCAATTCCGTTTTCAGATTTCAATAGACATCCCGTTCACATGGCTGGATTTTACGAGAATGACTAAAACGCATATGATGTACAGAAATTGCATTCAACAGCTCTTATATTATGTGTCTCCGGTATGAATTATATGGCAATGCAATGTTCTAAAAATTCGAAATCATTAAATCCATGTACCAACTCCATTCGATTTGTTTTCTTGGATTGAAAGTATTACCGTAATTACCTACAGTGCTCGAATTTAATTCCAGTAACTCAAAATACAAAAATTCTATCCAATATTTGGCAACAGTAACCCACAATACTTATAACCGCCGAAAAGTTTGAAAAGGAAGTGCTACTTAACGCACATTTCTTTTTTTCCGCACGCATAATTCCGGTCATGATCGTGAGACGTGCGTAGACGCAACATCTGATGATTTCAATTTCATATATCAGTAGTCGTTGTTATGACGGTAATCAAAATGACGTTTCACTGCTGCAGAAGACTGCCGATTGATTGAATTAAACGTTAACCAATGCAAGCCACCCCAATGATTCATTCGTTTATACATTTCAATAATTGATAAGAAATATTTTCTTTCCAACTCGGTTGATTACTTTGTTGTCACCAATAAATCAAAAATGGTCGACCGGACAGACAGTAACACTGCACAGATCGTCTAGCCGTTCAATTATGACGCGCTACGTCTACGGTCTACGGTCGGTCCACGGATGTCGTAAACATAGGTAATCATCTTTCGTCTAGCAACACCACCGTCAAGTCTGTAGTTACTCAGTTGAGATTCGCTTTAGATGATGGATCACCCCTGTCTCTATGCACTTGGGTATTGCAGCGGTCGAGTTTTATCCGTTAGACTACTTCCGTTCAATGGCTACGTTTGTCTAGTTCTAGTGTGTCTAGAGGTGCCACTATTTCTCGCCATTTGCATAGAATTTTTGTCAGTCTTCTAAATCACTCTCATTGACTATTCGGTTCATTGGATCAAGTGTGAAAAAGTGGATCGGCAAATTTTTCTATTAAGAGCGCTGGATCGAGAATGCGACAGTTCAAGACTGTGAGTGGTTTTAAGTTCGCGGGGAAACATGAGAAAAAATATACCTGGAACATGGTTTAACCTTGGGTTAACCAATAAACTCTATTTTCACATTTTTTTTACATTGTTTCACATTTAACCAAAAATATTCATTTATTTTCTATATGTTTTAGAAAACCATTCTAGTGGAATATTAAATCGTTGAATTCTTGAGCATACATAACAATGATTGTAAAATTCACTTGCGCTTTGTTAACGGAAAGCTATTGGTGAAATTTTAAAACGCTTCGAGGCGTTATAACTTTTCTGGAAATTCTATTCGGAGAATCATTAATCAATCTAGGGAGTTCATGCAAGAATGTATGTACTGCATACACATTGAATAACTTTGAGAAAAAACAACCAATATCTGTACCTTTTTTTTCTTCAATTTGCTTCCTTACAATTTTTTAAGACTAGTTTTCAAAAACAATATCAATAAAGGGGTCACCTTTATTAGCAATTCAAAATGACTCCATTATTCTGCGTTTGCCATTACCTTTTTGAGCATCTATAGCGTCGAGTTCAGCACGAATGTTTGTCATGAGCTCGTCAATAGTTTGAGGTTGATTAGTGTTTACCTACCCTTTCCTATAAGTTCACAAAAAGTCAGGGGTGCATAAAAAAATGGACAAAATTGTCACTCAATTCTCTTAGAGATGACTGAGCCGATTTTCACAAACTTAGATTCAAACGAAAGGTATTATGGTCATAGCTTGCTATTGACTTTCATCTCTATCCTACTTCCGGTTCCGGAATTACAAGGTATATGTTCAAAACTTTGAGAAAATGCACACTAAATTTTCTCGGAAGTTTCTCAACCGATTTTTACAAACTAATATGCCAATAACAGATCTTAAAATTCTTTTAAAAGTCCCCACAAAGTCGATCCAGATCCAGATTCCGGTTCCAGTATTACAACGTTTTTCACAAATAATGGCGAAACGGGGTGCAAATTCGTATAAAACTTAATGGTAATTCATCTAGTTGATAGATCTCGTTAGTTGGTAGATATACAAAGCTACTTTGAGACTGCTAGTCCCCGGTTTCCGCTTACGAAAGCACCGTAATAGAGGAGAAAATCTCCAAAAACGGAACTCACTTCGACTCCTCAGCAACGGTTAAACCGATTTTCACAAATCTTGACTTAAATTAAAGCTCTCATTGTCTTAAAAGATACTGCGCAATTCCATCCAAATCTGACTTCCGGTTCCGAAATATATGGCGATGAGTGTCAAAACTTTTGAACCATCATTCAAACTGACGTGCATTGGCATGTGCTGGTACGGAAGAAGAAAACACCATTGCCTTTACTTCGTTCTAAGCGTGCTTTGTCCAACTTTGTATAGCGTGCAGATATACCACATTTAAATCTATATTTTTCAGGGGGAAAATCTGTATATCCGTATCGGGGTATCAAAATTCTGTATTGAACATCTGTACAAGAAAATGATAAGAAATTAAAGCGTAACGAAAAGAAAAAATCATTAAATCGAACAACAAGTCACTAAATTGAATATGGCAACTTCCTTTTTTAGAGGTAGCGTTTATTGTAATGTTATTGGCAATCATTCCTTTTTACTATGTTACATTATGACAATGGCCATATTTCCATCTTATCAGAAGAAATTTTAGATAACAGACAGCAAATGGAACAATTTATAGTGTTAACCATCCTTGATGTTCTCCTTTATTTCATTTGTATCCACTTGTTGGTATTATCACAAAATCATGATAACGATTTTTTTCTAGTTATGTTAGTTTATACCCAAAGAAAGTTTCTAATCTTATTCAAGTTTGAAAAAACTTTCTTAACAGTATCTATTTCTTCTATCTACTTTTGAAAATATAAGTAATATGTGAAAAGCATCATTACACCACTACGGGTATTAAATTAGGTTTTTTTATACTATTGCACTTAAATTGATTGTCAAAATATAAATGGACTACCGCGTGGATAAATAAGTGCTGGTACTAACTGAAAAAAAAACATTTTTTTGGCAAAACTAAACTTTATTCATCAACATAGTCTTTTTAAAGAGCAATACGATCAGTTCTGGGCTTCTCTGACATTTCAATACCTTTGTTGTATAACGATTTATCTTTTGCCTCGAAATCAGCGTTTTTTGCAGAGATGTCTTCCTCGTTGGAGTAGAGTCTCCTTCCATGGAGCAATTATTACGTCTGCAAACAGGTTGTATTAGCTGGGGCCATATCCGGTGCATATGGTGGGTGCGGCAGTATTTCGAAGCACCGGTGTAATTACCTCATTCGACTGGCACTTTTAAACTCATCACGCCACCGACACGAACGATTTTTTTTTTGATGAAGCAGAGTTCCCGTAGCGCTTTTCAAACCGTTACTGAGTTTGCAGCGTGTGTGTTTTTTTTTGTATTAAAAAACAATTTTGAATCAACACACGAAATTGTTTCGAATCCATTGTTTGGAGAATATCAAGAATAACATCACCTTAATCAATGTAACTCGTCAGTCTAACATCCAAACTGCAGTTTGTTCCTGAGTCCTGCAGAGCATTCTTGAGATAGTTAAATTTATAATGCTATGCGATAATTTAGGATTTACTGAGTTCAATCTACCTCGACTGAAAACTCACTGACACATACTCAACTAAGCGAAACCTAACATTCGGTATGAAAAAAGTAACGTTCACCGGCTGACAACACGGACAGCATAACAGATAATTAACGGACGGTTGTGTGGTTACATATGAATATGTTATACATTTGGAACACCATCTACTGAAAGTCATGAAAATTATCTGGCTTAACCACATTGTTTGATTTGTTTCATAGATATTTGCAAACGAAAGCTGTATGGATTCACCTAAACATTTTAAATAAAACGATTTTTCAAACAATGTTTTCAAAAAAAAATTGGAAACAATGATTTGAAGAAAAAAATGCAACAATGAAGGAATCGCGTAAAACTATATGTTCTTCACACGATTTCATATTATTTTTATTTGAGATTCTGATATTTTTAAACATAACTCCTGAGTTTATGCTTGCAATTGAAGTTATACCATTCAGTGTATGGTGCGTTACGCCTAAATTTCAGCCTAATGGTACAGGATCCGAATACTTTTAATCTGTATATTTTTTAACTTGTATTACCATAACATAAAAATATACTTATTTCCGCAAATCATGACTCATTTGTAGAATCGGAATTTTACCCGTGTGGATTGAGAAGCTCGAAAGCTGAAAGACATTTAGTTTATCCCACCAAACACCCAGTATCGCAACTAGGTTTTTCTGTTGATGTCGATGGTTAGAAAAGGTGAATCCATGATTTTCTGTGCTTAGAAATGAGAAAGTGTATATTCTCTAAAGCTTACTCCGAGGTATTCTGCCTTTGACACTTATTTAGTTAGTCCGACCATGTTAGCTTCGATGTTTATTATGATGTATGTTTCCATGTCCTAGTCATTGACGAGAGGCGATGATGGAGAATTGAGAATAGTACCTCATGAGTGGCGTTTAGCTGCATAATTACGCTGTAGGGTTTCTATAACCCAGGTCACACTAACTCGAAGTGGTACGATCCGTTTCCATCCTATAAAAAACCAACGGCCTTTTTCTGGGCTTTTTATCAATACTGAAAAGAAGGATTGCATTTTTTGCCATTCTCATGTAGAAAGGTTATGCAATCAAAGCTCGACAAACTGAGCAAATGTCTGTGTGTGTAACCGCCAACCCGGGCGACGAGTTATACGAGAAATTGATTGTAAGAAAGATTTGGCATAATGTTTTACTCAAAAAGTTTGGATACTTCGATCTTCTGATTTCATACGAAAAATTATAGCAAAAATAGGAATTTTTCGAATTTTCATCCAATTAACAATGTGAAAAAATGCACTTGCAAGCATTTAAAGGAACCCAACACTTTTCCTTTCCGCGTGCCAAAAACAAGTGAATTGCAGTCAAAATAAAATAGTCACAATGAACTCTGCCAAGTAGGTTCATTGACTTCGGCATGACGCTAGTAGGAAGGCAATCAAATCTATCTCTAAAAGAAACAGTTGTATCTGATTTGCATAGTTATCCGCACACATCACGGCGACCGCGACGACGTCGGCTCCGTTGCCGTTGACCCGGCAGCAAAAACATGTGCCGAATATGTCGTGAGAATCTTCGCCAAAATATGGTTTGGAAGCATTTATTAATCTATTGAAAATGGAAAATACATTTCGACTGGAAATGAGCGCCTGTCAGTCGCATTTTCCTACAGAAGATCAAATACAAATCAATCCTTTCCCGATGGAGCCGTTCGTTGTTGCTTGGTACAAAGTTACATCGACAACGTACAGAGCGTCTCCATCAGGTGTAAGCCGAGCCAATGTACTGAACTTAGAAACTTCAAAGTTCAGTTTTTATTACCTTTATTTGCGTTGACTTACTTGTCTAGTTAAATATAAACAGTCTGCCTCGTTGAACGTGATTACACTGATTGAATGAAAACGCTATTATCAATTTGGAGCGATGAAAACTAGACTATGAAATATATGGCAGCAAAGAGCGTACTTTTTGACTGTATAGCAACTACTTTTAACACAATAAGATCTGTGCGCTGATGTGCCACAGCGCTACTGGGGTCACTTTTAATTATTGGCAGATGTTGCACGACAACTAATACTTCCTAAAGACACTCGTAATCTAAGTCTGCTCGGTACGCAACAACTTCAATCAAATATATCCATAAAGATAGAATTATGAACAGAAACCGATTCGCTAAACGCCATACAAATCTTCAACAACGCGTTCGATAGAAATGTAAATGAAAGCTCTAGCCTAGCATTAAGAAATGCTAAAGCATATGAAATTTTCGACTGATTGAGGTTCTGTCCGATTGATTTTGCTCGTCTGTATGTTAAACTAATAAAATCGCCGCACATTTGTCGAAAAAGTATCATTTTATTTCGGGCTGAGTTTAATAATGAAAGATTGTTTGCAAATTTGCCTATGACTAACATTAGAAATAGTTTTGAGTTTTTTTTGCTATAGGTGTATCCCAATTTATTATTTACGTTAAATTGTTAGCTAAACATTGAAGCATAAATCCAAAGTAAGATAAATTCAGTTAATCGAAAACAATTTATCTTGCTCGAAAACTTAAACGAATTTGATTTAGATTAAAGTTCTGTTGAAATAGTAATGCTGATTAAAGCATTAAAATTAGAGACTCAGTGCTTATACAGTTTAGGCAGCCACGAGATGCCACATTTTTTATTGCTTACAATAATTTGTTACATTGATGGTTCTTTGTTGGAGGGTTAAACCGATGCAGGTATTTTTGACTTTAGATGATATTAGAGCAGTTTCACTTGCTTGATGGTTTGCAACATCGTTACTGTTGGTGGTATTGAAACCTACAAAGTCACTGTTTGAGCGGTGTTCCGTGGAAGAGTCTCAACCATACAACTTAATTGCATCAAGATCTGACATGGTATCACAAACTTAATTATATCGAACGATTAAAATTTTCACACGAATGGAAAATCAAACATGAAATTATGCCACGTGTGAGAAAAACATAGCATGCTAAGATGGGACCGGTATGCGAGTATCTTTTCATTCGTTAACAAAAGTACTCGCATATCAATGTGATATAAACAGGTGAAGCAGACCACATGGCATGCTTGCGTTGGTAACCAAAAATTTGTAAATAGTTCGGTATGACGACATACATTAAAAATAAACATGCTTTGATTCAATGCCAACTAGCCCGAACGATGTGACGAAAGCAAGCACGTGGTTTTTAGTTTTACTTGGCTTGCTGAAGCAAAGTCATTTTCACTAACACAAAAAAGTTGTGTTTGCCCCACCTGTTTCTACCACATTGCTCGCATATGGGTCCCATCTTGTTGCGTAACAGATTTTTTATTACCGAATGACAAGAATTCAACATTTCATTCCAGATGAAAAGTTTATAATGTTATTCATGTATATGACTCAATAGTATCACGCATCAATTATTAGGTAGCGAAAAAAGCGAATTATTTCCGAAATATGTATCCATCTTTCTTTTTCAACTTGCCGATTTTCAATATTGGACTGATATGCAAGTATGGGCAGTATTATCCCATGTTCAATTTACTTCATACGTCTGGCAATAGCATTTTCTAGCCAAATGGACCATTCTTCATGAGTTTTATAAAGCAAAATAAAGAGTCGGCATAAAGCTGCATTGCATCTACGCTGATTGAAATCACATTTTATTCGACACTTTAATTATAAGAGTAAATCTCCTCAAACCTTATTCAAATGAAATCATATTGAATTCTATTGATAATACTCTTGAACTCTATCCACCAATTAACAGATTAATTCCAAATATCAGTCAAATGCTTATGATCTGAAGAAAATGCTTTTTAACAGATTCACATATAATTTTCATGCATTTTTAAGTGAGGTGCATAGGAATTTACGATTGAAATGTGATAATTTAGATATTGGGCTCAAATAATTTACTAAATATATACAATATTGAATATAAGTTATCTGTAATAATGTTTAACCATTTTTTATCTAATTTTTGTTTTCGATGACAGACTCAAGCCCCTGGAAGAATGAAATCTTTTTTTTTTGATAATCCGCAATTCAATTTCCTGAAAACAGAAACAGTTTATGAGTCATGAAAATACCAACTGATAGTTCATGTTTTGGTTTAGTTTCATAACTAGAGTTAAGAGATAAAAATAAACAAAGAGTCACCGACAGTTTAATGGATATACTCACTTTCTGATATTACTAAGATATGTGGTAGAAAACCTGATCCTATCAGTTCCACGAAGATTCATGCAGCCATTCGAACTGACTTGTTGTGACATTGATCTATGTCATAAAGCTACACACTTTAGTTTTATGTTCAATGCATTCTACATCAAAGCAAAGTCCTGGCATTACATTCGTTTTGTAGAATTTGGCCTTTCTGTTTCAACAGACTTCGCAGCCGATTCTTAGTGTACAAAATCATTGCATGTCTAGTACTATGGATTCTACTGACACGAAGAATCCTTCCAGGTCGGGGCTCGAACATACGACAACTGGCTTGTAAGACCAGCGTCCTATGCATTGAACCGCCAACCCGGGAAATCTACATCAACAGTCCACAATTAAAATTAAAATGTGATGACAGTTGATTGAGCCATATGACGACACACTTTCCTTTAATGCGCTAAATTTTTTAAGAATAAATTATGCAACATCTCAGTGAGTTTAGAAACTAGAAATGTATTTAGGGAAACACATTTTAAAAAAGTGTTGATTTTTAGCAGTGTATGTCCGAGTAATAAGCTACCATTTTGTTAATATTTCTTTGAAAATGTGCGTATAATGCTTTCGAAAAATGCCATAGTAAAAATATCTTAAATTTCATATAACATTATAGGCCTTTTTTTAATGTAAAAATGTGCTTATGTGCTTTTATTTTTATCGTGAATGTATTGATGAAAATAAGAATTATAACTAATCGCCGTTTTTGCCAAAGCTTGCATGATTTACGCAAAGTATTTTTTCGGATCCATTATCATTTTGATGAAAATCAGTTTCGTTGTCTCCAAATTTTGTTTGATGTCAGTAAATGCTACGGTTGAAACTACAAAACCCAAGTAACAGTTGGTTCTGATTATAATGTATAAAAGTTTTTTGATTGATTGACTAGTTTAATAGGTGCCTCTTTTTACAAGTAATATGAAACCTTTTAACATACTAACAACTGAACTAAATAAACAACTTGTACTAGAATAAAACCATTCAATATTACCTCCAAATCTTCTCTTTAAAATATTATTGTCAGTTCAATTCTGTCATAGTGCTGTGTGTGTTCGTGTTCATTGGAACATATTTATACAAAAATGACGATGAATCACAAATATACAAAAATGACGATGAATCGCATTTATTTCAAAGCGATTGGTAATATTTCTTATTTTTATCTATACATTCACGATAAAAATAAAAGCAAATGAAGTTTTTACACTCAGAAAAGGCTTCAAACTCGTAATTAAAATCTAATATATTTTTACTGACTGCGTTCAAAACCGACATGACACACATATATTAAAAAAAACATCAAAATGACAGATTATTCATAGCGGGATTCATTCAATCCGAATTAATTTAATGTTGATCGTAAAGCTGGTTTCAAAATTGCTTTGAATTTCGAATCATTTCGAAAAAGATTTAACGCAGGTTTATCCTGATTGTTCACTTAAACCTTTTATAAACCTTATGAAGAATGGTCCATTTGGCAGGAATATGCTCTTATAGTGGGTTTTAGTAGGCTTTCTTGGAGTTTACAGTTTTTATGCCAGATTTTTGATGTAGCATTGAAGACAGCTACAAGTATTTATTGTCAAAGATGGCTCTCTAGCAACACGATTCAATCAGTACCATCAAAGAGAGACGGATATCATCGCAGGAACAAAAAACCGGCATGGTTCATTTAACATAGAATAGACACCAGTGCGAGAGCGAATTTCTCTCGATGACATGTCTGAGAATCACGAGTTAGCACGATGCTGTGGGGATTCTTTCTGAAGCAACAAACGGTTGCTCATTCTCGTTTCGCGATTTGATTCTATACGGGTAGTTGATAATTGCGATAGAATCATTTTACTATTGCCGCTTATTCTCACTATGTGCATATAATTTTTGTATAAGTTGTGTCTATGAAAATGTATGTGAATGCTCCACACAAGGGTTTTGATATATTTCAACCTAGTATGAGAATCATCAAGTCGAATCATCGATTCGATTTTCTGCGATAATTGTCAACTTGCGATTCTTTCTTGGTAAATTCCACACAGCACCAATCATTATCAGACTGTAAATTTTGTAAGGGCCGTGAAATACTCAGCGTATGAAGTGGAGCGAAGTAGAAAAATTCTCTCGCGGTTCATGCATTGACAGACATTACTCGGGAAGGGCAACTAAGAAATTTTCCTCAATACATATTACTCTTAAGTCAAAATGTAATGAATCCTATAGCCCACTGCAAATGCGCAATAAATTTACATCAAAACTCTGAGTGAAACCGTCATCCAATGAACACACATATACACAAAACTAGTTTTGAGATTGAATTGACAACACTGTTTTGAAAGAGATGTTAGAAAGCAATATTAAGAGTGTCTGCAATGTTATTTTTTTGCCTTAGTTAGCTTTTTTCTTGGCGAGTTGCAATGCATTTGCAAAACCAGTGATAAGACAAGAATCCTGCTTAATTGTTAGTCCGTACACAATGTTTTAAAAAAGCTTTAAAAACAAGTTGAAAATTGATTTATTGCTTGTCAAAAGAAGAATTTAACTGTTCTTAACTGTTATAATACTTGTAGTCATTGCTTAATCAACTGCAAAAATCTTACTTCTCTATATTTTTTTTTCATTCTCTTCCGTAGCATGATCATCATTGCCCACGGAAGGCCGCTGTAGTCTATGAAAAGCATGCGGGCCACCCGCCGGGTATTCGTAGTCTGGGGGTGTTCCCCGCGAACCCACACGGACCGAAAAAAGCGGCCAACATAGATACTTACCAACGTGTTACATTCAATACGCCGGCCGGTGCCGATCGCCAGCTGTTGGCTGGATTTGCCAAAGTCGACCAATGCGACCACAATACGACATTATCTAAATATACTATCCTAGTTCTAAGTTAGTTGTTAATTAAAATTAGAAAAAGCCCTTGGCATCTCCTAGCTTAAGCAGTGTGCCTAAAAATATATATATATATATATAATTGAACTGCAAAAAACCTAGATAATTAATACCTAGAAGCATTCGAATTGTTACTTGGGTATTTATGTAAACAAATGGGCGAACAAATTTGCTAAATTTGTTGGTCATGAGCAAGCCCTTTACATTGACGTTTAGCGGAACAGTGTCATATACCATCTTGCCCGAGTTGGCGGATCAATGCACAGGGCGCTGGTCTTACAAGTTTTCGTATGTTCAAGTCCCGATCTGTGGAAGGATTTTTTCTAGTGTCAGTAGGATCTTAGCACCAGTCATACAATGGTTCTGTACGCTTTGAATCGGCAGCAAAGTCTGTTGAAACAGAAGGTCAAATTCTACAAAAAGAATGTGATACCATGCACGGAACGACCAAAATTAGCTCTGCGCCTAATTCGTATTACTGTTTTTGTATTAGTTGATTTTAACAACAAAATTTCCAAAATAACTAGAAAATTAGTTAAAATTTAGAATTTACTGTGCTGAAAAAAACTCTTATTTTTAGAGAATGTGTTTAGTTGGCGAATATTCTGGACACAAACCAGCAATATTTCAATCCAACACGAAATTATCATTGACAACTAATTTCGTTATTAAAATCAGAAACTTTGATTCTATCTATCTATCACCGTCATTACTGAAGGACAGCAGTGTCAAAGCAAAACAATCCATTAAAAAGCTAAAAGGGACAGTCTTGTTGAAACTGCTCGCAAATTGTTTAGATGTTTTTCGCATGTGTTACGATATATCCCTATATAAATTTCTAAACCGATATGTAAAAATGACGTAAACTGTTAGTAGAAAGTGTATTTATTCAGAATTTGTGCGCAGTTGAAGCGATTGTGGGTAATAATGTTTTTACGCGAAACAGTGAAGTGAGTTTCGAATGTTGCACTCTAATTGTACACGTCAAATGATGTTTTTTTGTATCTTCTCATTCCGGGCTACGCCGTCCGGTGTACTACTTGTATTCGGTTTTTGTTTTCCGAGTGCTCAAAGTTTTCAGTGAGAGAGTCGATTTCGCGAAGTCGAATGAAGGAAACAGCGATTTAGAAGTAAAATTTTTCAAAAAGAAGTTTATGTTTCGCTTATGTCTTTTTCTCCAATACAACATCGTATTTATACCTGCAAATATAGAAAAGATAACCGCGACTGAAATTTTTTTTCGGTAGTAGTGTGCCATCTAGTGGCTAGTAGTCATTATGGTGTTAACGAGCGCCATATAGCTGCTAATTGCAGAAACCAATTCAACCATTTATGTTGGTTGAAAACAAAGTTTCATTTCTCTAATTCAACTAAAAAATTAGTTGAATGGATATAAAGCGTGCCTCAGCTAAGAAATGACAGCACGTTTAATTGGTGAATTCAACTAAAAAAATAGCCATTTCAACAAATATTTTATTATTATTAAGAGAATTAGAATTAAAAAATCTAAATTAGCAAAAGTAAGATTTTTTTAGTTGTCTCAAAAAATAACTAACTAAAATCAGAAAATCAACTAATTTTTTCGCCAAAATGCTAATTTCGGTCTTTCCGTGCACCAAGGCTTTGCCAACAATCCGATGTCTCACAGCTTGAAGCCCATTCTCAAATTCTTGACACTAGAATTTAATGGGGAATTCTTAGCTACGGAGCACTTGATTGTCTACTCTCTCAACTATATTGTATCTTATACCATAGTTAGCTACAAGAAGATAGTTCAGCACGTGGCTACAGCAGATCAATCTGCTCACCTCACACCTTCAGTCGTTATCGGAAGTCACTGGGGAACACAAACAACTGCGCAGTATCCTACAATAGTGAATAATGAGATCACTGTCAGTCGCTCGTTCCGTCCAATTATGTTGTGTATGCAAATCTATGCACAACACTCGATTCGAAGGTGATGTTTTGAAGTCATACTCGCTACATTGTTGGACTGGCATGAATTCGAGGAGGTGAATACATAATAAATCCACAAACCGAATTGATTGTTCCCGATGACCACTACGGGGCCAGACACTGATTTGCATGCAGTCGCGACTATTTTCGGTGAAAACCTGTACATTTCCATAGCTGTCTGGATGCGATGAACGTCAGCAAAGTGCGCAGAAATGACCTGAATCTCCAAAGCGATGACCTATGAATCTGACAAAACTTTTCTAAAATACGTAGACTTCTCCGAGTGAACGAGGGTTTGAAATATTTCGGAGCCTAGGTGTTCGGGTTTAGATTAGAATTACTAATGGATCCTCGTCTGGGTATGAACACACTATTTGAGATCAGCGAACTGGCCTTTATAGTGTTTTGACCTCGTCTGCTTTAAGGTGTCAATCACCAATCACCTGAAATCGAAACAAAAAACGTTTGAAATACGTCATTACTCCTTCACGTTGAATAAATAATAATATTCAACTAAAAGAATTGAGATTGGATTCTTCCTCACATCGTTCTGGTATTAATTTCGGGGAATTTGCACTCGATTGCTTAGCATATCGTGATCCTGATGATTCATTATTCTATAATCGTAAAAGTGAAATCCCGGAACCTTGAATATTCACAACTAATCACTAATCTCATTTTAAGCCATGTAAGCTGACTTGCGTTTTCTCACAGGTGATCTAAACAACTTATCGTCACGATGGCTAAATTCCATGAATTGAAATTCGAATTACCAAAGCATCCTTCATATTCGTGACACTATTTCGTGACAATTTTTGGTTCTCAGACTCTAAAATGAAGCTCGCTAGAAAGACATTTGCCCCGAATGACGAGGTCATCACTTAGAATGAAAAGTGGTGTAGAATTTTAGAACGCCTTTGGAACAATTGTATTGGTCCTCAAAGAAAATTTGAAAAATTAGAGATGTTGTTTTCTTTGCCAGTCCAGGGACCGTGTTATTTCACATCAAACATCACTTAATCATATAGTTATCTTCCGTATGTAAGCTAAGTGTGGCCAATCGAACTGCTTCTACTAGCTTCCTGTATCCATGTCGTAAAAGAAGACAATTGCAGGAGTTTCTCTTTTCCTACTTTTGATTACCAGATTCTTTCAATGTTTCAAATTTGAAGACTACTTTTACTAAACTACTAATCACTTCGTTCAACCAACAATTTTTTGTGTAAATATGTATTCTCAATTATTCGAATTTTATTGGCATCGAAGTGCTTGTGGTTTATGTTGAACTGCAAGTGGCATAAAAGTTCAACATAAACTGTTATGCACTAACGAATCTAAGACGAAACGTAAAGATAGCGAAATTGGTTATGTACCCTAGCACAAAAGAAAGTTATTCCCAAAATGACATATTCACGCGTTTTCTCTGTACACCGATAAAGATCCATTGTCGTTATCATGATTAAAAATCATGAAACATGAGATCATGCCTATTACTCATGATTTCATGAGCAAAATGATGTATGCCACGGGAGATGAGTTTTTGCTCGTGATAAATAGTATCGAAAAATCAAATAGTATCGAATTATTTGTTTTTGTATATTTTTTGATTTCAGATAATTCTACGCCGAGTTATCGTGTTCACCGCGCAACGCGATTTTAAAAAGAGGTTTTGGGGAAAGCTCTCTTACCGCCTTATTTTTCAATATTAATATACGAAAATTTAGCTGTATATTCTTTAAATGATGCTTTATAATGTTGTTAACGCTCTGATAAAGCCTTCCGTCTGGCAACACAAAATGTGATCCACAACCCGAAGATCACTTGGTCTCGTTCACTCTTAATTAAATAATACATTCGTTTC
The DNA here is from genome assembly GCF_030247185.1 of Malaya genurostris. Taxonomy (NCBI): domain Eukaryota; kingdom Metazoa; phylum Arthropoda; class Insecta; order Diptera; family Culicidae; genus Malaya; species Malaya genurostris. The sequence continues at coordinate 268,829,494 of NC_080572.1, read as the reverse complement.
ATTGCACTGATAACCAGGTAGTACTAGGCAAGATCGACTACCTTTCGGGATCGTTCGTTATCGATATATTCACCACTGGTACTATTCTATCGCATTCAAGACGAGGCCAATATCAGTTATCATTAGCTACTGCACGTGTCATCACTGAACAAAGCTTTTAGAATAAATTAGTGAACTCTGAATTATAGTTGGTTGAGCTTGAAATTCGAAGTCAGTTTTTTAGATTGATCTAGTGTCATCAAGGTTTTCGCCAACGGTCTCAGTAAGCGAACTAACATTTTTGGTCCTTCGAACCGGATAGTTTAAACCGGTGGACCGTTGGGCGATCATTCGACAAAGAGTGACCTATTCAGTTTGGCATCGCGTCGGTTTGAACAATAGTGGCGTCAGTAAGACGACAAAAGACCGCCATTTTGATAGTACTGCTACATCATTACACTTTTTACCGCGTGGTATTGGAGCCTGCCAACTTGGAACCACGAGCTTCGGATGGATATACGGAATCTGGATCAGCGGAGAAATTCGACATAACGAAAGATTAGAAGGGAAGTACAAGCTTGCATGTGATCTGTGGTGGCGTCATGCATGAGACGTGCACCAATGGAAAAAGGTGGTCATTTTCAATAAAAATTTATACAGATAAAACTTAGTTTTGCATGCGAATTTTATGATCCCTGAGTTTGAGATTGACGGATGGTCTTGGTTCTGCTGGCATTATTTGGCTCGTTTGTTCGCTTGGTCGGTTCCCCTCGCTGCAGTCAAATTTATTGAGTTGTTTAATTTTCTGTCACCTCTGGGACGTCGAGTTGAATCGCGGATCGCGTCGAGTGAAACAAATTTGTGAATCTAAACTGTGAATTAAATTGTTACATTCTGAGTGCAGTGCAGTAGTGATATTGATTGCAATTGAATAGTTTGGGTGTGCTTAGTGCAACAATGTCCAGTGAATTAAAGGATTTGAAACGGCAGGAGAGACAGATACAAAGCACCTTCAATGGTGCCAAACAGTTTTTCCAAAAATTTAAGGTGGAGAAGCATACAAGTCAGATAGAAAATCGTTTAGAGCTTCTGGAAACCGCGATGAAAAAATTCTACGTGGTTCGAAGAAAAATTGAGCTGTTAACTGACGAAGATGACGAGAAGGAAGCAAGCGATAGCAAGGAAACAGTTGAAGAACGTGCTGTTCGTTTGGAAACCCTCGCGGAAAGGCGAGAAATTGAACACTCTCAAATTATACAGAACGCCGAAGATCTCTTCTGTGAGCTGAAGTCGTTACTGCAAAGTTTGAAACCAGCTAACACACCTACACAAGTGCCTGCTGACGTTGCACCTACTCCAATATTACCTACTACCAACTCGGTATCAAGAGTCAAGCTTCCCGATATTCGTCTCCCTAGCTTTGGAGGCAAAACAAGTGACTGGGTCACATTTCGTGATATGTTTCAAAGTTTGATTCATCACAACGATCAATTGAATGCAATCGATAAATTTTCGTATCTTCGATCATCGTTGATCGGCGAAGCGTTGCAAGAGATTTCGTCAATAGAGATGTCGGTAGTTAACTATCCAATTGCTTGGGATTTGTTGAAGAGACGTTATGAAAACCGAAAACTGATAGTCAAGGCTCATCTGGATGCGTTATTTGCTGTTGAACCGATGAAACGTGAAAACTACGAGGCGTTGAGTCATCTTATAGGCGAATTCGACCGTAATTTGCAAATGTTGGAGAAAGTTGGAGAGGATTCGTCTCAATGGAGCACAATATTAGTTCACATGATCTGTTCGAGGCTAGATCAGGCTACGTTACGACACTGGGAGTCACACTATAGTTCGAAAGATGTTCCAACCTACGACGCCTTGATGTCATTTCTTCGAAATCAATGTTGCGTCCTTCAATCAATTGCTCCACCTAAATCGGTTCACAGTGAAACAAAGAAACCTAAGTTCACAGTGTCTCACACATCTGTACAGTCTTCCAATCGATGTCCGTTCTGCGTAGAAGCTCAACATTCTGCATTTAAGTGCCAGAAATTCATCAAATTGAAGGTGTCTGAGCGATTCGAGATGGTGAAACGTTATCGGTTGTGCTTGAATTGCTTATCTCCGACGCATCTTGTTCGGTTTTGCACGAAGGGATTCTGCCAACATTGCCATCAGAAACATCACACACTCTTACATTCTGGATCTGTCATCGGAGGAAAGTCGTCGTCGACAGCACCGCAAACCGATCCCTCCGTCCCACGTGCACAAAATCGGCAACAGACAGCGAACATTCAGCAAACACAAACACTAGCCCAGAACCATACCACACTCACTCAGAACACTGGATCATCTACAAGCTCATTACACGTCGCAAACGCAAATTCGCAACCGCAAACACACCCACCACCCACCACAGATCGTACTCCCAGTACAAACACTCTAGCTGCAAACACATATACACCACAACGTCAAGTTTTACTATCTACCGCTTTGATTCGCGTATCGGATTTCTACGGAAATGCACTGATAGCGAGAGCTCTTCTCGATTCTTGCTCAGAATATTGTTTCATTACTACAACGCTTTTCCAAACGCTGAAGTTACCAGAGACTGCCACTACCCTGTCCGTAGGAGGAATCGGTGGTTCTATAGTCAAATCTACAAAGAGCGTAGAAGCGACGATAGCTCCAAGATCGTTGGATATTTCATCGTATTCGGAAAACGTTCAACTTCACGTATTGCCGAAACTCACCTCGAAGCTGCCATTGCAGGCGGTCAACAGTCGGACTCTCGCCATTCCGGCAGGCGTCATTTTAGCAGATCCAACTTTTTGTGAACCTGGATCTATAGATCTCATAATCGGTGCTGAGTATTATTACGATCTACTGTTAAATGAAAGAATGAAGTTGTCAGAAAATGGACCCATCTTACAAAGAACCGTCTTTGGATGGGTTGTATCTGGACGTGTACCGGGTACAAATTTGGAGATTCCAAGAACCATTACACATACGTGTGCATCAATTGATCTTCGGGATCTCCTCGCTAAATTTTGGGAACTAGAGTCCTGCAATAATCGAAGCACTCATTCAGTCGAAGAAACGATGTGTGAAGAAATATTCGACAGAACAACTGTTCGTGACTCAGATGGAAGATTCATTGTCACACTTCCTAAGAAAAACTACGTTATTGATCAATTAGGTGACTCAAAATCCATCGCATTGAAACGATTCTTCGGTTTAGAAAAAAGACTTGCTGTAAATATCACATTGAAGAAGTTATATAGCGAATTCATCGAAGAATACTTATCCATGGGCCATATGCGAGAAATTTATGAGAATGGCGGTGAAATGCTTTCTTACTACATGCCTCATCATGCTGTAATCAAACCCCACAGCACTACGACGAAGCTACGTGTCGTCTTCGATGCATTTTGTCGATCGTCTACAGGAGTTTCCTTGAATGATGGATTGCTTGTGGGACCGGTAGTGCAACAGGATTTGTTGTCAATTACCTTGAGATTTCGTTCTCATAAATTTGCGTTAGTTGCTGATGTAGCAAAAATGTACCGTATGGTAAAGGTAGCAGAGGAAGATCAGCCATTGCAACGCATTTTGTGGAGAAACGCACCAAACGAGCCAGTGAAGATCTACCAGCTGACTACAGTAACATATGGTACCGCATCTGCACCATATCTTGCGACCAAATGTCTTCAAAGGCTAGGTAGTGAAGGCACACAATCACATCCAACAGCAGCCAGAGTAGTAGCAAATGATTTTTATGTTGATGATCTGTTGACGGGTACAGACAGTATAGAAGAGGGAGTCATTCTCGCATCAGCGCTCATAGATCTAACGAATTCGGCTGGGTTCAACTTGCGAAAATGGAGTTCCAATAGTCAGGAGCTCCTCTCCTCTATTCCTTCAGAACTTAGAGATGATCGTGCCATACTAGAACTCGATTCGTCCGCATCTACTGTCAAAACGCTTGGAATAATCTGGGAACCAGCAAATGATTGCTTTAGATTCGCCGTGCCACACTGGAATACAGAGTCAATTATCACCAAGCGACTAGTACTGTCAGACACAGCTCGAATTTTCGATCCCATTGGTCTCATCGGCCCAGTCATCGTTCAGGCCAAAATCTTCCTCCAGAAACTTTGGAAGCTGAAATCAGATTGGGATGAACCTTTGCCACTGGAACTGCAAAATTTTTGGATTCAGTACCGGTTGAATCTCTCAGCTCTCGAAACATTCTCTGTTCCCAGATGGATCGGCTTCTCTAGTAACTTGGTTTCTACGGAGCTTCACGGTTTCTGCGATGCTTCAGAGGCTGCGTATGGTGCTTGCTTATACCTTCGATGTGAAGCAATTGATGGATCAGTTAGCGTTCGTTTGATAATGTCCAAGTCTCGAGTAGCCCCATTAGAAGATCTCAGTCGTAAGAAAAAGAAACAATCCATTCCAAGATTGGAATTATCCTCAGCGTTATTGCTGAGTCATCTGTATGAAAAGTTATGCAGTAGCTTCGAACCTCCAGGCAAGGTTTATTTTTGGACGGATTCCATGATAGTTAAGTGCTGGCTTTCATCGTTGCCATGCCGTTGGCAATCTTTCGTTGCTAACCGTGTATCTGAGATACAACATATCACCAAAAAGGGAGTTTGGAATCACATTGCCGGTGCAGATAATCCAGCAGATATTATATCGCGGGGTTCGACACCCGCTCAGTTGCAATACCAACCACGTTGGTTTGAAGGTCCACTCTGGACGCGCCAGCAACATTCAACCTGGCCAAAGTCAGCGGACGTAATGTCTCCACCAAACAGTCCACTGTTAGAAGAAAAACCTACCGCATCGCTTCCTGTTCACACAAAACCTCTGAATAACTTGTTTTTGCGTAAATCTTCGTTTCCTGATCTTGTTCGAATGGTAGCATGGATACGCCGCTTCATACATAATGCGATGCCTAACAACCGCACTAGAAAACGGTTAAATTATTTATCTTCTGTGGAATACGACGAAGCAGTGATAGTTTTGGTTCGAATTGCACAACATGAGAGTTTTGCGGAAGAAATAGCATCTTTGTCTAAGGGAGAACCTGTAAAGGCATCATCCAAATTATCAGCACTGAATCCTCGTCTGGTTAATGGGATTATTCAAGTTGGTGGACGATTATCTCATGCACCAGTGTCCGAAAGTCGTAAACACCCTATGATCATTCACCATTAACACCCTTTGACGAAGTCTATTATGCAGTATTATCATCGCAAGCTATTCCACGCAGGTCAGCAACTACTCATAGCTGCCGTTAGAGAGAGGTTTTGGCCAACTCGTATTCGGGGTCTAGCACGTTGGACAATTTATCGATGTGTTCAATGTTTTCGTAACAAACCCAAAGTACACGAGCAGTTGATGGCTGATTTGCCATCCGTTCGCGTTACTCCTGCAGCAGTGTTCAGTAAGGTCGGTATCGATTTTTGTGGACCGTTTTACATTCGTTATACAGTTCGACGAAGCTTAGTGGTGAAGTCCTTTGTGTGCATTTTTGTCTGCTTAACAACTAAAGCAGTTCATTTAGAAGTGGTTTCAGATCTGTCAACGCAAGCATTTCTAGCTGCATCAAACGTTTTGTAGCAATCCGTGGAAAACCACGGCTAGTCATGTGTGATAATGCCACAAACTTCGTTGGAGCAAACCGAGAGCTAGAAGAACTACGTATGCAGCTGTGCAACCAGCAGTTTCAACATACGATGATAAAGTCTTCAGAAGAAGAAGGCATTGAATTCAAATTCATTCCACCGCGCTCTCCGAATTTCGGTGGTTTATGGGAGGCGGCGGTCAAGTCCTTCAAAAATCACTTCCGCAAGACTATAGGTGCCAGAACACTAACATACGACGAACTAAATACCACAGTTCAGCAAGTTGCTGCCATTCTCAACTCACGCCCATTAACACCTATGAGCAATGATCCTTACGATTACTCTGCATTGACACCCGGACATTTCCTGGTTGGAAGGCCGCTGACAGCAGTTCCTGAACCAGATTTACAAGCAATTCCCGAGAATCGTCTATCACTTTGGCAACGTACACAAAGTTTCGTTCAGCAGCTATGGCGGAAATGGAAAACGCAGTACCTATCGGATCTTCACAACAGAACGAAATGGACACGGCAGCGTAACAATATTGCTGTTGGCACTATGGTTCTAATTAAAGAGGACAACCTACCTCCCCAAAAGTGGCAATTAGGACGCATAGCAGAAGTTTTCATCAGTGCAGATGACAACATTCGGGTTGTATCTGTGCGAACCAAAGATGGCGTCTACAAAAGGAGCATATCTAAGATTTGCATCCTTCCTATCAGGGACAACGACGAGAAGTCCCACTTGTAGGCAAGCTAAAGTCCTTCCAACGGCAGTGCTTCGGCACCGCGGAGGACTCCTATTGGGGGTCCTCCGCATTCCAGTTAAGTATTTTTTCAACAATATTTTTCAAAAATCTCATAGAATGTTCATCCTCCTTAGCCATTCAGTCATCTCTGTCCCAACTATGGGACAGACATCGTTTAGAAGTCAATAGTTCATCCATCGTCACCATTCCACTCCGTCAATCGCCTTTGTAAAATTATTCTTGTGATGTAAAGCATGGTCCACGCATGGTTTTGGGACATTGATTCGTATTTTGCATCGGTTAAGAAAGTTTATTCTGATCACAGCAAGGCTGCTAGCACACCAAATTTCTCTAGCCGAGTAATGGGCCCGTTTCTCGGTTTTGCTTCCAGTGCCACTCAAGGCCATCATAAGGATTGATCACCCGGTTGAAGGTCAAGGCCAATGCAGAATTAGAACTGTAGCAGTCTCACGCAGCACGTGATCGTCGTCTTCATTGGTTGTATCACCCGACTAATGTATGTAGTGGTCATCATCATCGTCGGTGCTCAGTGCACCCGCGGAGGCCAGGAGGCCTCCGCTTCAGGCAAGTTCTTATAATGCTCATCATTTCGGTTTAAAAAGCACCCTATGTTCTGTTCCAGAGAAACTACATCAATTGAAGGAAGATAAGCACAATTCGAATACGGTTACAAACACCCTGTCAGCGTAGTCCAGTCATGACGTCATCCGAAAATAGCAATATCGAAATCAACACGAAACTTCATCTCATCACTCACCCAGGAACAACATCCATGCACAACTGAACATACAGTCCATCAATTCCAGTGAATCACAGTCACAAACGGTCAACCAGATGCTGTCATTCATCATACAAAAGATAGAATATGAGTTATTAATTGAATTTGCAATCATGATACATATTACGTAGAATAATGCTAGTTTAGGATAGCAGTTAAAACAAAATTATATTAGATAAATTTGAAATCCAAGCGATTTCAAGGCGGGCGGCATGTTAACGCTCTGATAAAGCCTTCCGTCTGGCAACACAAAATGTGATCCACAACCCGAAGATCATTTGGTCTCGTTCACTCTTAATTAAATAATACATTCGTTTCATTGCACTGATAACCAGGTAGTACTAGGCAAGATCGACTACCTTTCGGGATCGTTCGTTATCGATATATTCACCACTGGTACTATTCTATCGCATTCAATACGAGGCCAATATCAGTTATCATTAGCTACTGCACGTGTCATCACTGAACAAAGCTTTTAGAATAAATTAGTGAACTCTGAATTATAGTTGGTTGAGCTTGAAATTCGAAGTCAGTTTTTTAGATTGATCTAGTGTCATCAAGGTTTTCGCCAACGGTCTCAGTAAGCGAACTAACAATGTAAACAAAGTTTGAATAAATTTGCTTAAGCTGTTACTCCGTAAAACAATTAAAAAGGTGTTTTTGATTCAAATTATCCCTCCCCTCTTAAGAGCTAACGCTGTTTGCCTTATTGTGTATATATGATTGAATAAAAAAAATCTTGTTAGTCCTATCTGCAATATCAATCTCAATATTTATTCAAACTTGAAGTATATACCAACGCTTATTTAGCCTAGTTAATTTATATACTTCATAAAATGTTTGTGTCCACCCAGAAAGGCCAAAGGATACAAATGAAACAATACGAAAAGATGCCAATCCCTTTTCACAATATTTACGATATTCCAAGATTTCAACATTGTCATGAAAAGTAAGTTTAACTAATGTGCAATGTGCAGATGAACTATAACAGTTTAGAGAAATTAAGTTAAACTAACGATAAATAACTAACGGCATTAGAAAACAACACTCTGGAATCATCCAGAGGCTTTATCTTATACACCACACTGAAAGTGAAGTAAACAATTTAAAATTATATTAAAAAAGGGGGGTAATTACCCACCTGAAGTTTTAGGCGCAAAACAATGGTATTATTAGTATTATTTATAACAATTTATTTTTGTTGTAACTCGAAATAATAATAAAATCAATATTATAGAATGGTAGTACTCAAGGTAGAGCAAGGATTTGAAAATATGCAGCAGTAAGGTGAGACGTGACAAGGGTTATTTGAGCAAGCAGAAAGAAATTAGTTACTTCACTTCCACCTTCAACCAGAGGAGTCGAGCTTAAGGGACGGGTAGGGTCTAACACTTTTGTAAAATTAGTCATGGGTCTTTATCTTTGCTTATCTCATACTGCGAAGAAGTAAGAGCTCGGCACACAGGCGCAAGATTTCTTCTTCGATTGACTTAAAAACTTGACAAAACATTATTGAAAAAGTTCATTATAACAAATTATAAAAGTAAAAATATGATTTTTTGAAAATGTTAGACCCTATGAGCTCCCGTGGGTAATAAATTGTTTCCATTGATTTTATAGACAAAAAAATTAAACGCGTTTTTCTCGAAAGCAGGTTTTGAAGGTCCGTGTCCATCGTCATTCAAAAACTACTACACCAATTTTTTTCAAATTTTGCACACAGTTTCTACATATAAAAAACCAGACCCCAACGTTTTCCTTTTCGTTGTTTGTTACTTTGAGGAGGTTTTACAGCTACAAAACGGCGAATTTGAAATTTTTTTTTTCGTAGTTTTCACTTTGAGCAATCACTAAAAATTCAAAAAATTAAAAATAAATCAAAGAGAAACGTTGGGGTTTAGAAATAATTTCTACTCTAGCCATGCTGCTGTGATTTGTTCATGCGTCCTCAAAACTACCTCTTCACCGACTTATTTCTCAATTTTTTTCCACGAAAAAATTACAAAATTACAACTATCCTAACCAGCAAGAGAAATGTTAGCAGAAGTTGTCACTTTCTGCTTGCGACAGCACTCTCATGCACAATAAGTTCTTCAGAGACTCGAATGATTTGCATTGATGAGATGTTTAAGCTTGACTCCTCTGGTAGAAGGTGAAAGTTAAGTTACTAAAAGATTTCCACTTACTCAAATTAACCTTGTCGGGTCGCGATTTTAAGATTGAAACCATACAAACAGTGGTTAGGCTTTGAACGTCTACATCTTAACTAAACAGTGCCGAGCACCTCTCTGGATCGTTTATGTATTGTGGCTTTTGTTCTATTGTGAGCGAACACGGCACCTTTTTGGAAAAGACCATTTTCATGCCCAGACTTTTGCGTAAGAACAAAAAACCTCTCAACCTATGCAATGATTTATCAATTCAAGTAATTCGTTATTTACATTTTTTGCGAATGAAAAGGTAACGTCATTTATATGTCGATAAGTTGCACGGTTGTGATGCGATTGACGTGAAAATTTTTGGTTTGTTTGACACTACAAACGTTATCTCTGGATCAGTCCCGGGATTTGTTGAGCAATGTGTAAAGCATATCAGCGGCTGGACTGTTTATGGATTTGTTTTGTGCGTCGTTCGATACGCACACATACGGGGCACATGTTGAACGACAATCAGCAGTTTCTTCGTATTCGAAGAAATTCAGGATGACCTCGATCATGCACTGAAATGAAAATCTTATTTATAATCATTAGATTTGTCATATGAATCAAATGCAGAATATAATTTATAGAAGTTATATGGAAACATATAATCTTCTTTTAAAGTGTACGTTAAATCTTAATAGACGTTACCATAATGAAAGTTATAAGAATATCCCATATAATGTATATAAAAATCCGATGAAATCTAACTCGTTACTTAATTTATATTCATTGGATATGTCTTATGAATCGTACGCAGATGGTATTTCACAAAAGACATATGATAACTTATGACCTTTAATGGAACTCTACATAAAATCTAAATAAAATCTAAATGATTCAATATATTTTATATCTTCATAATCTTTATGATATTGATAAAAATACCATATACAAGTTAGGCGAAAAGTCGATAAAACTTAAGCCAATATAATTTTAATATACATTACATTTTTCTATTAATCGCATGCTAATTAAGTTGTCATGTGAAAACTTATAATTTTCATTGGAAGCGTACATCAAATCTGCAACAAGTAAGAAAACGAGACACTGTTTTCTTAAGTTGAAGAAAATAACTAGAAATAATTTTTTAACTTAGATATATAATGGAGTTTGTTTTTACGAAAGAATAGTTGTGAGTCGTACTACTTGAAGCTGAAGAAGGAGTTGTGTCCTCGAAAAATATTGCAAGTTTTTGATAAGACAATTATTTTTATTGTTTTTGATTCCCTTAATAACCATTATCGCAGTATTTTAAGTAATTGGAATCTTATATGTATCACTTATTCAATCAAATAGCAATCATTTGATCTATATATAACTGCTATATAGAACTGGGATGACCTCAATCAAAAATTATATATAAATTTTATGGAACTAGTCATACGGTATAGATAAACCTATCTATATTAATTCGAAGTGAATATAATATGCGCTTCATAAATAGTTTCAATGTATGTTGTGTGAATATCTAGTAATGGTTATAGGGCGCGCCAATAAATTTGACTCAGACTGGAAATTTCATTCGTTATATGAAAATCTTGTAAAAATAACGTTACGAAGAGTTTTATGTTTCATGAGATTATGATTTGACATGATGTTGAATACACTTTGTAGCTATCAATGGAAATGCTAATAGAGAAAAATCATTAGAATATCATATAATGTGAAAATGAGAATTTAGCTCAGTGTGGAGTACAGGATGAACTAGTTCAGCACCTTCCATCATCAACCCCAACGAAAAAAAATTATATAGTCCTACGTGAACAGCACGAACAAACCCACAGTACACCGAAACAAAATATTATAAAAATGTCATTCCCATTAGAATTAAGGAATATTTCGAAACAGTGGGTTGTTTCTGCCGGTACGAAAAATTACCCACCTGGGCTTGACATGTTTCACCGGTCTTGATTCAAATGAATTCGACTTCGTTTGTTCGTTCGCAACCCAACAAATGGCAAATTGCTAAAATTATCATAATGGAATTTACAAATAACATTAATTATTAATAATTTTTTTTTTTACAGTTTTGAACTGTGATGCTCGCTCTTTAAAATAGAACGAAGACTATCTTTCTTGAAGTTCACAACACTCGTAATGCTATTGTGTCCACATCATTACCAAAACCAAATAACAAACTGATAAACAATTCACCATGTGTGAGTCATCGATTTGACGAATTCAATGGAAGGGGTGCTGTAGTATTCATTTTTGCCAGAGTCAAATCAAATATCGAATTTTACCTTCTTTCGATACTTGTTTAATGACATCCTTGTTATATCTAAGCACGCCTCTTGGAACAACTACAAAGTAACCGGAATGGCAGTTCACTTTACAATCCACTTTTTTCAGTTTTATTTCCTAACAGTCCAACTTGTTTCTCTTCTGTAAGAATATCACATTTCTAGTGAACTGATTACTCATGCAGACTTTGATTCAGACTATCTCCCAATAATATTCAGAGATTCAAATAATGTAATACTTTATTCAATCAGCTACCAACGACCCCAGAGCTAATTGGTTAGGATTAAGATCTGACATTGAAAATGTGAATGATAAAACTGTTATGGAAAATTCTGCTGATACTGTTGAGTAGAAATTCAAAAAAATCACTATCCTACTAAATATATTCTAAACCTTTCTGAAAAATTTTCAAAGTTCTTAGAAACCCAAAACGAGCTCTCAGAAAAGAAAATGAAACATTTTTTACATAAGGTGAAAAATTTCAAACTCTAACTCAACAAATTGAGCGTGTCCTCAAGTTTAATTTAAATGTATTGTACTAAATTTTCGAACAGTTTTTGGTCGAAGCGTAACGATTTTTCTTGGGATTCCGTACTAAGTTTTTACATTAAAATGCATGAAAAATATATATTTTGAATAAATTTATTTTCTCCAAAACACCACCTGAACGCGAATGGTCAGTTTGTGAAACCGACGATCAGCGCAATTTCCGAATAATGTGCAACCTCAATTAGGAAACGACAAGTTTGATAAATTGCTGTCCATACTTTTTTCACGGGCAGTAACAAGTGATTTCATCTTGAATTTCCAATGTCAGTGTCACTTATCTCATCCAAGTTAATTAAAGCTTTTATGTGAGGCTTCCCGGGCTCGGTTGTTTGCACTCCGTTTGCGTTTGCGTTTGCGGGAGCAGGACGCAACGCAGCGGGCACTGGTTTATGTAATACACACAGTCTGTCCCGGCTGAGAAAACGTGATTCAGCTAATGAATTTCTGCACATGAAATGCGTCCACGCACATCGCAAATGGCAGAGCTACCATCATATGCATAACGCAAGAAAGGACGTGAGGACAAAAACAGTCATCGTAAAATTGAATTGAAACTGGTCCTCACCTAATTTAACAAGTTCTGTCTGCCAGATTTGTTTGGGCTACCACACCCAACTACCCTCTCCGTGGTTCTAACTTTGAATGGTACATCTCAAATGTGGACACAGTCTACAGCACTCTTCAGGTGCGAGTTTTGCGTTGGCCAGCTATCTTCTTGTACTCATAACCATACTCATCTGACCAAAATCCATTCGAAAGAAAAATCAAATGTTGTGTCCGAAAACATGAATGAGCAAAACAGCAAACCTCGTTTGTATTTATTTTCTGATTATGTTTATGTTTATTTTTCACTTTTAATAAGCACACTTGTCTCGTTTGTGCTAATTATTTTGGCTTTTATAACCACATATGTACGTCTGCCCGCCGGTTTTGGTGGGACTCATTTTTTGGCTAGACAGGACTCGAATCGCAGTCTGGCGGTTTTCGCCAAACCCCGTGTTCTCCGGACTACTTTATGACCATGTACGTCGTCTGGGATGAGATGATATGGCGGAGCGATGGCTTGCCGGTCGAGTAGGCAGGCAGGCGACTGGGAGCATCTATCCGGAAAGGCGAAACGAACGGCTGCAGACGTGTTTATTGGGCGAACGAGAGAAAAACGGTTTTTTTTTCGTGATATAGTTAGTGTTTCTCCTGTTTACCGTGTCGCTTGCCTGCCGTGCTCGGGTTTTCCATATTTCCCGAATAGAAGCGTTTGTTTTATAACAAACCTTACCAAGGCTTTCCTCGGGATTCTAGTGCTAACGACATAATTCAGCGAGATTCGAGTGTACCGTTGATGGGCTGAATTCAATTGGAGTTTGCACTAATGAGATCAATTTCTATGAAAATGAATACTTAAAAAATAAAACACTAACTAGATTGATCTACCTTATGATAAAAAAAGAACCGGAATTTTCATTTTAAAATTCCCGCGCTTGTCCAATCGGTTTTATTCTCTCAACGTTGGCAACACTTTTATACACATTCTGTCAAATTTTGACGCATATCGTACGATTAGTTTTTGTTTGGCGTCTATCTTTGTAGAGTGTGGCGATTTTTATAATGGATGAAAATTTAGAACAACGGCTCGCCTTCGAAGCGCCATTAGGTTGATTGTTGTGCGGTTTCGACGTCATATTCATAGATCCACACCTCATCACCAGTTATGATGCATTCGATGAATGTGGGGTCACTATCTGCGTCGGAAATCATCTCTTTGGCTACATCAACACGACGCTGTTTTTGAATGAAATTCAGCTTTTTTGGCACCAGCCTAGAAGCGACGCGTTTCAAACCCAAAACATCAGTTAAAATGTGTTCGGCTGATCCATAATAGATGCCCAACAACACAGAAATCTCTCTAATCGGTACAGAACGATTTTGCAACACGATTTGCTTCGCCGATTTAATGTTTTCTCCAGTAACAGATGTTGTTGGGCGGCCAGGGATCTCATCATGATCCAAGCTTGTACGACCACCTTTGAAGCGTTTATACCACTCGTATGCCTGTGTTTTTCCTAGACACGATTTGCAACACAAAATTTGGTGCACGCACGTTGTTCTAAATTTTCATCCATTATAAAAATCGCAACACGAAAATTTTTCTACTTCTTAGTATAGACGCCAAACAAAAACTAATCGTACGATATGCGTCAAAATTTGACAGAATGTGTATAAAAGTGTTACCAACGTTGAGAGAATAAAAGTTTACCGATTGGACAAGCGCGGCAATTTTAAAATTAAAATTCCGGTTCTTTTTTGATCATAAGGTATCATTCGACTCAGCTCGTTGAGTTCTACCATGTTTTCTCAGAGATGATTAAACTAATTTTCACAAACTTGGGTTCAAAGAAGTGCTTGATTTGTTTTTAACTTCACTGGGATCCGATCTTTGTTTCAAAAAAATACAGAGTGAAAATACAAATACAAATTTCAAACCGTCATTAAAAGTTCACACTGCCAAAATCGTAAACCAAAATCAGAAGTGACCTTAAAACCATTTAGATTTGTAGGCCTTTTTAGTTCCAGATTGAAACTTACCACATGGCTTCAGTATAGCAAACCATAAGTTTTGAACGGATCGAGAGGTCAATCCGACTCACGACTGATTTTTAAAAAGGGCGTATGTATTTTTGCATTTCACAAAAATTGCCTTTTTCAAATCGTTGTAACTCGGAAACCGTTAATTGTACAAAAATGGCGTTCAGGAAGAAGTTGTAGGGAATCGATTGGGCGCTCTAAATAAAAATACACTGAAAAAAATGTTTTCTCAATAATTATAAAATAATCGGAAAAAGTTAAATTAAAAAAAGCACACCTGAAATCATGTTTTTAAACATTCGAACTTACTCTTTGGTGATCAGTAGAAACTCTTTAGCGAGTAGGAACCAAAAACCGATGTTAAAACCTTCTTGATAGGGTTAGGGTGGTAGATCTTCCGTAGCTTTTTTGCATAGCTCGATGCAGAACCTACTATTTCTGGAGTAGAAATCCTTTTATCATATTATGATGTAAATATTTACAGCTCCAAATTAATAACTAATATACCAATCATCGTGCAAATTTTGAGCAACAATCGATTAAAAAAAATTATTCATAAATATTCCTCAAGCTGGAAGTTGGTTTTTTATCGTGAATTTTTCAACAATATTCAAATGTTTACTAGTAAACATAACAATCCCGCGTACTGTCGTCATCATAATAACTCATTTATTATCAGCAACAGTTGATCTACCTTTCCGGTAACAAGCTATAATTTTCACATCTCAAACCAGCTACCGAATTGACTGTTCCTGGCTTCCCTTTCGGTTTAGTTTTGTTTTTTTTTGCGCGATAATTCGTCTCGCTGCTGTCGTTTCGCACCAACCAGAATTTGCCTCCGGGTCTGAAACGTGCCCCGAACATTATATCATCTGTTGCATCTTCATACCGTGGACTAAGCTGGCCGGTTGGTGGAGTGCAGTGCCCCCTCCCTCGCACCATCATCCGAAACCCAGCCGTATTCTGTTCAAAGTTGCTACTTAATTCGAGATCCATTTTTTATTCTCTTATTTGCTTTCCACGCCCGTCCACCAGCCGAGCAGCCGAGACGCTCGGTGGCGGGAGCATCCTCATCTCCAACCCGCACGGTTGTTTCATTTTCGTCCAGACATTCAGACGCATAAAATCATATTTATTATTATGTTGCACAGACGCAACACACGTCCGATGTGTCGTGGAACATGCGATACAAATTCTGTCTCTCGGGTGCGTTCGGGTGGAGTGTGAGCTGTTCGGTGGTCTGTCTGCTCGATTGTGTTTTGCACCTCGCGGTGCAACGGCTGTCAACATTTATAGAAAAAAAACCTATCCGTTAGAAACATTTTGCAATACCCAGCGATGAACAATGAGGACACGTAACGGATGGCAAATTTTGTTTTCAATCACCTATGCAATTAATAATTTCTTGAAATAATAAACAACTTATTGATATTATGGAACCATATAATCTTAGTTAGCAAAAATCGTTCCAAAAAGGAAAACCTTGGTATTACATTCCTGTAGTGGAATTTGGCCTTCTGTTTCAACAGACTTTGCAACCGATTCATTGCATTTAACCGCCAACCCGGGCTAATGGGGTTGTAAGCAGAGATGTCCATCTCCTCTGGGTGACGAAGACTAAACAAAATTTCTCCCCTCGCACTGACAACTTCAACGAGAGCTCTTCTCTTTCACATATATACACCACTGTTGTATAAAGTGTGCACGCATCATGAATGCGTTTGTTTATTTCCTTTTACCTCCTCCACTGAATCGCACCCAAGTGCTAGAGCAGAGCTAATAAATTCTCTCAGGTGGATGCAGATACTTTCACAGAGGTGTACACGCCGGTGAGCACTCTGGTGTATGGTTTGCGTAGAAGAAGTGTGGGGCACGCAAAATCAGCAAAATAAAACAATTTATCTTTAAATTTTCGGTTTGCATTGCAAATTTTTTATAGCAAGGCCAGATCTACTCTCTATTAATTGAAGTTCACATAAGTGTTTCTCTCACCATCACGCGCCAGTGATCACTTGGGTGTATTTAGGCGAGAGCATGTGAGAGCGATTTGTGCGAAGAGAATGTTATTCTCTCGCACCAGCTTCTTTCAACACAAGCACGCACTCAAAGTCTGTCTGTCTGTCTGGACACTGAAAAAAAGTGCGCTTTCCTATTTGTGTGGAGCGCAGCAAATGTATCCGCAGTGTATAATTGAAACCTACGCCCTGATGTATCACTCTAGTGAAATGCCATCTCCTTCTATTTGAACCCAAACTTGTGAAAATTAGTCAAGCGGTCACTGAAAATATCGAGAGTACTTTTCTCCATTCTTTTGCACATAGGGTAACTGAGGTAATTTAACCACTCTAATAAATTTTTGTCCGGCGTACATAAAAATGAAGTATATCGTGTCTCGGAAGTTTGAAAATTATTCCCTTCCATTCATATTAGATGAATATGTACTTCATTTTGATTATAACCAAAAACTGGACCAAAATATATTAGAATGGTATAAATATCTCCGCGTCCCTATTACCTCGTGACTCCGGAACTGGTAGTCAAATCCAGATAAAATTCAAGCAGGCTACGGAACTATTTAGCTTTATATTTGAATCTAAATTTAAGAAAATCAGTTAAATGGTCTCTAAGAAAATCGAGTAAACTTTGTTCATTTTTACACATTTCTGAATAGCAGACTATGAATATAAATTAGTGAAAATCGGTCCAGCAATCTCAGGAAAAGCGGGTGCATATTTTTGTTACATACACTCACAAAAATTTTACAGGGTCCGGCACTCGAAGTGTAACCAATTAAAAAGGCCATAAATTCAGTTTGGAAAATTACTTTTACTTAATTCAAAGTACAAAATGTGTAAAAATAATACAAAATTCAGAATCAATTCACTTTTGCTCGATATGACCACCTTTTGCCTTGACTATGGCCTTGAGACGGTCAAAAAACGAATCGCAAGCTGCCCGAATGTGACTTGCAGGTATTTTGGCCCACTCGCCTCGAGACTGGTGTTCGGACTTTGCTCTCCAAAATGGCTCAAAGAGAATAATCCATTGGATTCTCATCTGGTGAATTCGAGAGCCATTGTGTGGACGTGATGAAGTTCGGAACGTTGTTTTTCAGCCATTCTTGGTTCACGCGAGCTTTGTGAGACGGTGCCGAGTCCTGCTGAAACGTCCATGGTCTGCCACCGAAATGTTTGTCTGCCCACGGCTTCAAAGCAACCTCCAGAATACTTTCCCGATAATATGTCGCATTTACCTTGACGCCAGGCTCGAAGGTCTGAAGTTGGTTACACTTCGAGTGCCGGACCCTGTATTATCTCAACTAACTGATTCGAATGGTATCGAATGGTTTTCAACCAGCGCCGCTTTTACGTATTAATGGGCCCGGCAGCAAGATTTATTTGTGTGTCCCTAACTAACTGAATAATGACCTTTTTTTTACCTCGGTGGGTTCCGTCAAGGGCACCTAAAACCAAGGATGCAAACTGCCTCCCATTTTTATTACTGTAGTCTGCTTACCCACATCTACCTTTTTTAATTTTTCTTACTGTACCGCTTGTTGCATCCAAACTAAAATTCTATTACAGTAGGCGTGCGAAGCAGTATCGCGTAAAAAACTACGGCTGGAATCATAGCCGTTCGAAGTAGGTAGAAATTATATTTTTCCACATTTTACTGCCTCCTTGTTCGCGCTACTGTACCACAAAAAAAGTAGCTCGTGGCGGTAGAAAAAAGTACTTTGCCGTTGTAGAAAAGTGTACATGAGTGCGATAGAAAATGTACTTTACGGTAGGCGCTGCACATTGCCTATTTCGTTCATTATTTTGAAGATGACTTTCACGTATTCGCACGTGTGACTAGTCAATGAATGCTTTAAGGGCTTGTTGGTTGGACAAGTAAACTGAACTCGGCTATACTGGTTACCGTTTTCCTATTCGGGAAGCCTAAAAAGTAATGGTCACAAAAGATTTCAAATGAAACTAACATCGATATCTTTGAGGTGGTTAGATCGCTTCTCGCAGTCTTCGAATCAAATAGAAGGGCCCTACGTTCGGAAATAATAATTTAATCGTTCTCCGGTGTGAAATAATTTTAACCGTTATATAAATGAAGATAAAAAAATAATTTTTTTTGGTATTTAGATCGAATTAAAATTTTTAGATTGAGTGAAAAATATCCATTTTCCGCATTTCGAAATGTTTTGATTGAATGTAAAAAATGTGATTCTGCATTTCGAACAAGTGATGTTTTTTGTATGGAAAGCTCAAACTTCATCGAAATACACAATAGGAATGACTTGTGCGACTCCGTACATCTTCAGTATATCATCGATTTTTTAATTTAGGAATTTACCAGTCTGGCGACATTTAACTTCCATCATTGCTACAAAACAAATCATTTATATGCTTATACTACTTTGGCCAAATCAAAATAGCCTTACCTAGGGTTCTAATAATCACAGTATCATCTTTATTAAATTGCGCATTTATGCCCACTACATGACGGCCATATCGGGTCGCAGAGTCGATTTTAATGTATATTAATCGACCTTGCATTTCAGCTGCAATTTTTTCCCTAATATTTGTTGCGCATTGTTCAATATGACGAGAGATATTGTCTCGATTGATTTTAAATTTAAGTGCTTCGCAAATTGGATCTAGCAGTTCTCGAAAACCTTCCAATTCAACGGCGCATAGGGCAAGTAATGAAGTGATACCATTTTTACCAAAGATTCAACCACAGCTTGTCTGTCGAGTGCTATTGATGTTTTAAGAATTTTCCTTTTCTTTTCTGGTGCATATCCTTGCCTTAGTAGTCCGTATTCCAGAGCCTTTTCCGGATTCACGTTTCGTAAATGCTTAACAAAATTTCCGGAATC
Organism: Malaya genurostris; assembly: GCF_030247185.1. Taxonomy (NCBI): domain Eukaryota; kingdom Metazoa; phylum Arthropoda; class Insecta; order Diptera; family Culicidae; genus Malaya; species Malaya genurostris. The sequence continues at coordinate 268,809,876 of NC_080572.1, read as the reverse complement.
ATAACTAGGGTAACAGAGGTATTTTGGCCACTTCATATATTTAGGCCCACCTAACAAACTTTATCGATTTTATCGGATTTTATCCATGTTAAGTAAACCATGTTGCATCAATTTGATGCCTATCATATTAAATTACCTATTGCGGAAGGGTTTTTCAAAGATATCACAACATTTGGTGGATATTTCTAGTGGGCCAAAATAAAATCAATCCTAAAGTGGCCCAAAATACCTCTGTTACCCTACTTCTTAATTTTTTGTACGTGCAGATTCGAGTAGAATCGATGTTACAAATTATATAATCATCTTCACACTTATAACAATCATTGGCTATGACCCGATAAAAACGCTTTATTTTCGATAAATCAGTCATTTTTCACGATCACGAATTGCTTTGAAAAAAAAAAACGATTTTAGGAACAACAACGTTCACTGCTAATGAAGGGAAAAAAATTGACAAGTCGACGTAACCATTTCATAAGGTTACAAAAGTAAATTGTTTCTCTTTGTTTACTTTTTCATCTGCTAAAATCTAATCAGTACGTTTCAATGCAGCAAAGCATTGAATTCTTCATTTAAAAAGGGCCTTGAAAACAAATAATTCACTACACCATTCGGGAAGATCATCAAGAATATCAAACGATCTACTATTTAAATACAATATAATCTGGTCTTGAAAAATACAAAAAAATCGTCAACACATAATGTTTATATATTAAATAACTAGTAATCATTTGTTAACGTTCAATGTAAACACGTGCGCTACCATTTTGAGCGAACAATGTAAAGTACAGCGGTAGAATACTTTTTTTTTCGACGGCGGTAGAAAGCTATATTACATTTTTAAAAGCGGCGGTAGCTTTGAGCAAATGTATCGCCCAGCCTACTGTAGAGCAGGGCTTGTATTGTGAATCCTCAAACGAACGAAACAACAAAAAATATCTGCTGTGAACACTTTGCTTGACATAGCTGAATGAGAGACCTATATTAGAGAGAAACTGGATGCGTGAGAGTATATGCTACTGAGCAGACCAATTCCCCTTGCCAAGTAAACTGTCTGTGCTCTCAGTCTCAGTTAACACATGAACTAAGCAATCCATGACAATGTAATGAAATGAAGGGTTCGCTCTCGTTAGTATTGTACGAGAAAGAAGACCTTGCCTCACGGTGTGCTACAAGACGCGAAGCAAAGTCATATAGGCAATGTTTACGGTTTATTTTTAAAAAGTAGGTTTACAGAAATCATTTTTAACATAATGTTCGCATTCCAAGACCAAATTTGATCACATTTCAAACATACTTTAAACATTTTATAGCAGAAGTTTTGCATTTGAGCCCATTTTCAAAACGATCAATTTGTTTCTTGGCAGTTTACACTGTGTATATATCCGAGAAACAATAAAAGCAATGTTCTTTAAATTAATATTCATCGGAACTAAAAGTTATGAAACTAGTTTCCTCATAGGCATCTACAATATTAGAACCATTCATCAAATGCTAACCTCATGAAGCATAGGTCTCAGCAAGCGGGCATATTCATGAACTAATGAACGAACGAAGCAGCTCTCCTGGCTTGGGTTGCGCTGTGAATTCTACCTGACATACGAATGTGTGTGAATAGCACAGATGGTGAAATCCTTTCGTTCATATTCGTTGCTTCAATTTGCAAGCCCTGAGAAAGAGTAGAATGAAGCAGAACAAAATATATTTTTACCTTCACCGTTCTCATCGTCGCTGGTACACTCTCTAGAGTAAATGTATCTACCAGCAGTTGTAGCAGGCGGTAGCACTCAGAGTGTGTAGAATGTAGGGAAAGAAAATGTATTTTACCGGTACCGTTTGCATCACTGCCTAAAACTGTGGGTTCAGGGGCATGTGCTCCCACTGCCTCTCTGTAACAGCGGCCCTGGTTTTTACAGCGATTGGATAGCCTTTCTATATGACAAAGGCAAACAATGTTGTAAATTCCGTTTACCTCTACCCTAGAAGATTGAAGGGGGTTAAAATGGAAAATTTTGATTTATATGCTGAATATTCAGATTATCATCTAGCACTATTCAACTTTAATTTATGAGCAATTATGTATAAATTATTCAAACACACATTTCGTTACCACATTCGGCTTGCTGTTCGAATTAATTTATGTGGGTATAGCGTGATGGATAAGTCGATGTTTTTCACTCACCCCACCTGGGTTCGATTCCTAACTCCGCACACAAGGTCAGAAGATTTTTCTGGTCCGAAGAGGTGAATGCCCTTAAGGTTAAAACCTCTATTATAGAAACAATAACAAAAATCATGTGGTTCTGATTGGTTCAATTTTTCGAGATTAATTAAACTGATACCCAATATTTTGCTAACCATTTCTTGAACATCGTAGTTTATCGAATATATGATAAATTTTGTCAGTGCGCTCTCAGTACCAGGTGTTACACACACCTATTCTTCGCTATACCTACTTATGACATTAGCGATTTTCAAAGTGGGCACGAAAACGAAATCACGTAAAAATCCTTTACGTAAATTGCTTCAGTATTGAATTGATCCACACTGTGAACAGTTCTGCTGCAGGATGAACGAAAATACTGAAACCTTCTCTACCAGGGAAAAAATGAACGTTTTTTACCTGTTGATCTACCACATATGTGCATCGTTCGCACCGTTGGATTTGTTAAGTGCGCCGTTCGCAGTGCGGCTTTCGCTTCAAACAGGTGCGGAAAGTACAACGAAGTTTTAACAAAACGAAAAGAATATACAAATCAACATTTCAAAGCGCCATAGATGAGAGTGTTATAATCCGCAAATACGGTCAAATCATTCAGATCCTATCCATTTTCAGTGTCTCCACATCAAAACAAGTAAAGAGTTTATTGGATTTCCTCATATTCATTATTTCGATTTTTTAAATCCAATTTCAATCAGAATAAGTGTTGTAATTAATTCGTACAATGTTAAACTTTAGCATGGGTGCCATCTAAATGTATGTCGCGTGATTTGCACTCCCCAAGTAACCATATGCATTATATCATTGCACATTTACAACTCTATTTTTACATTGATAATGTATAATTACACTACATGCTTTAAAGCAATGTGCATTAAATTTGAATTCGAAATGTAACTGAGCATTATTTTACAACAATCTTTTGCCGTGCTATATACCGACATTCAATGCTATATTTTGAAGCAACGAAACTTTAACAATAACAGTGCAAAGGAATTGAATAGCTGCATTAAATCAATGTCTTGGCATTGATAAAAAGTGGAGTAGTTCTATGGTTTGAAGCTAGTCTAAGTTTACCTTTATTTACAAAAATGTGTCGATAGTGTTAACATTGTGCAGCGTTATGGATTGGTAACATATATAAATGTTATGTGAAATTGTGAAAAGACTGTATTGCTATTAGTGATGAAGTGAGATTCTTATCTGAAAACAAAACATTTCAAGGTTCCAGCTGAAAGGTGCTAACTAGGAAACCAGAGAGCCACGGTTTATGGGTTCAAATCCAAATAAATATAAAAATAATACGCCTTAAACAACATTAATAGTGATCTTTATTTATTTATATTGAATATTAAATATCTTTTACAATATTTGAATTCCATTGGTAAATCATTATTTAAGCACTTGCTTTGTGACATTTATAATATGCAGTTGAAATTGTTACCATCGATAAAGTAGATATTTGCATTATAGCTACTTTAATAATGTGCAATTCCTGCTTCACTTGTCAGATCCCATAAAAGTCTAATAATCACCCGTTTCAGCATTATAATAGCATTATAAAAGCATGTGTAACTCCGCTGCATTAAATCAATTTCTTCACGCGAATTTTCAAAACTGAAAAATGTAAATTTGTAATGCGTCGTGGTTACTTGGGACAGTGCGGTACATTTGCGCTGTAGCGAAGGGCACAAATGCAAGTGGCAGATTTACTTTGTGCGCCGTTCGCCGCACGATAGGTAACCGACTTGTTCGTAATTTTGCTCTTGGAAATAAATATCAACTAAGTTGAACGTCGGAGAAATGGTAATTTTCGGTTCTGAATCCAAAGCATTTTTCAAAGAATAAATGAGATTTTACTTGATTTATTAGTAAAACTATTTATCAAAATAAATGTGTTACAGGCACCCTTTTATTTTAAGCTTATAACTTCTGACTAAGTGCACATTATGCGGACATATATACATCAATGTAAACCTGTTGATGTTCATTTAGTTGATTGGGAAAACTTTATTATCAATTTAGTAAAGTGATAAATTTTGGCCATTTCAAAAAAAGTGTTCGGTTCCGGCGACCCAAGAAATTTCGCTAAAAATGGAAAAATATATTTACTTATACTGCAATTATTCAAAGAAAAAACAGAATTTATTCTTTTCGGAGGTGTTTTGGACAAAAGTCTTCATTGCCTGATACTGACTTGGCTCTCTTGGCCGATGATTTGGATGGTGGTGCCTTTGGTATTGATTTGGTCGGCCTTCCACCGGCTTCGCGGCATTGAATACGTTACTGCAGTCGAATTTATTGGCTTCATATCCACTAATTAGTGGCAATTTTCTGTGCATTTAAGTTCATTTTCCTCGACTTTGACGATTGGTTTGGAATCACCGTGGCTAACAGAACCAGAGAACCAATGTTTTTACTTATATGACGGATGTTTTGAGGCTGTCAATTCGTCCACGTGTTGCATATCACCAGAGATGCCAGTTAGTACAATAAGTTTAGGTGGCAAAAACAAAAAGATCGCACCAATTTTAAAAAGTCTGTAAATTCACACGAATTTCGGCAAACAGTCGATGTTTCAAAAGTATGTAAAAAGTCGTCAGATGAAAAAAGCAGTTTAACAAAGGAATTTGATAAATTTGTAGATTTGGCATTTCTGCATATCACTGAAAATTTTTCACGGATTGTCGAAAAAAATGGGGTGCCGGAAAATGAATTCGGTAGACATTTTGAAAATTACTACAAAAAACTTCGGTTGCGAAAATTTTGACAGCATCCGGTATTAAATCACGAAATAGATCGATTTCACTTCAGAAATATTCAATCCACTCACCTTTTCGATTGATGTTCTTCACTTTACGATACTATACAAAAAGTCAAAATAGACTTTTGTGCCGATTTTCAGGTAATCAAAATTTGTTTTAAGGTCAGTAAAAAGTACAATCGTCTATTTGCTTCGGTATTCGGCACAAAAAGAACGTGCTGATATTACACACACATGACATTTGTCGGAATGACGCTATCTGCTTTCTGTCAAAAGTTACGGTGGGTGCCGGCAACCGAACACCTTCCCATATCATGAGTTTTTCTCTTTAAGACGCGTTGAAACCAAACATTTCAGAAAACTATAATTTTTAGTTAGCATTTATTTCATACTACTGAAAACTTTATCATAAATTGCAGATCATATTTCTGATAGTAAAAGAAGAAAACAACGTTGGTTTAAGCACAACAAGAGATATTCACAATTAAGATCTACTCATTCTTGCACAGGGTAAATTTTGAAAAGGCGCCTCATAGTAAAGTAAGCCATATGTTCAAAAAAATACTTTTTTTTTCAGTAGAAGTAACGTTTCACAGTGAACGTTTATTTGTGCTGATATAACAGTAGAACGAAAATGTTCGGTAATTCGGCTGTTGAAAACTCGTCAAAGGATGCCAAAATTACCGAACGAAGCTTAGTGGGTGGTTTCGCAAACAAGTCACCTGGGCGGGCACCGTTCTACCTTTTCTTTGCCAACTTCTCTATCGCGGATACCTTCGAGACCAATTCTGTATCCTTTTCAAGGGTATTTTCTAGAAAAATGGGATTTTTTTTCTATTTTTCTAAAATTGTTCCTAGGAGGTTCCTGAGAAAGGAAAGAAAGGACAGATAACAGGTCGGCTGAAAAGTTCGTATCGTTTCTATGAGAGGGCGCCACTAGAATTAAATCCATACCATTTTCAGTTAGTACCAACCTTCAAAAGATACGTGTATAAATTTCACAGCTGTCTGATTATTAGTTTTCGAGATATTGCATTTTGAGTGTAGCTACTTTTGTTATTGTGAAAAAAATGGAAGAAAAGGAATTTCGTGTGTTGATGAAACACTACTTTTTGATGAAAAAAAGTGCCGCCGATACCAAAAAATGGCTTGATGAGTGTTATCCAGACTCTGCACCGGGCGAAGCAACAATTCGTAAGTGGTTTGCAAAATTTCGTACTGGTCATATGAGCACCGAAGACGATGAACGCAGTGGACGTCCAAAAGAGGCTGTTACCGATGAAAACGTGAAAATAATCCACAAAATGATTTTCAATGACCGTAAAGTGAAGTTGATCGAGATAGCTGACACCCTAAAGATATCAAAGGAATGTGGTGGACATATTATTCACGAATATTTGGATATGAGAAAGCTTTGTGCAAAATGGGTGCCGCGTGAGCTCACAATCGATCAAAAACAACAACGAATTGATGATTCTGAGCAGTGTTTGGAGCTGTTATATCGAAATAAAACCGATTTTTTTCGTCGATATATAACAATGGACGAAACATGGCTCCATCACTTCACTCCGAAATTCCCACTTCACACACGAAATTCCTTTTCTTCCATTTTTTTCGCAATAAGAAAAGTAGCTACTCTCAAAATGCAATATCTCACAAACTAATAATCAGACAGCTGTCAAATTTATACACGTATCTTTTGAAGGTTGGTACTAACTGAAAATGGTATGGATTTAATTCTAGTGGCGCCCTCTCATAGAAACGATACGAACTTTTCAGCCGAACTGTTATATGTGCAAATGCAATCGCGCAAATCCTAAATTAACTAAGCCACATCCTCAAATGGATTTTAAATTGGGTATCATCTGAAAGTTGTTGAGAGCGATTGATTTTTTCTTCGAAAATCTCGAACTTCGTCCGCCGAACACTAGACATTTGTTCTAAGGCGCGAACGCAAACTAATCCCCAGCAACCGCAACGCACTGCTTCGTTTCTTTTTCCGCAGATAAGCAAGTACGTTCATTGATTAGTAAAGTAGTTTTTGCTTTTCTTTTCCTCGGTCTCCCGGCGCGCAGTTTTCCGCACACCGCACGGCTGGCTCAGCTTTTCGGTACCATCCTATTCTATGTTGTTTTGAGTACCGCTTGATTTAACCACATTTTCCACACGCGGCAGAGAATCTGCGCGGAACCATGGTGAACAGATACACTCACACACAGACACAAACTCGCTCAATCCGGCCTGTCTGCTGACACACGGCAGTAGTAACCGTCTCAATAAACCGGCCAGACAGCCAGACCAAGCCGTTGATTAATCACCCAGACCCAGACCCAGACTGACCGGCTCAGACAGCGTGTGTGGACCACAAAACCTGGCCCTAAAGGTCTCTCGCCATCGGTTAGGTCTCTATCATTCGGCCTCGGTACTATGCCAACAGGCCAAGATTTTTCTAACGCTGCTGCTGCTGCTGTTTTCTTGTTCTTGTGCGTATTCCTACAGCCGGTAAGTGACAAACTTGTACGGCGGCCAACCAACAGTGTATCCCCACGCCTTTTTTTTTCTTTGGCCAAGAAAACAGAAACGATATGCACGGACAAGAGTGTAAATCTCGGCAGTGCTGGAGCGGCAAATGTCCACGGTGCGGTGTCTCGCCAGCCTGCATTACGCCAACGGGCGAATTTTGGCTGTCTGATTGACGATGATTGACAATGTCTAGCGCGCGAATATCGGGAGAGCTGCAATTGCATTTGCATCGGCTGCCCGGTTGCACTTGGCAGTTTTAGTTTCCTCTCAGCATCGCTGATGGATGCATTATTTTGTATATTTAATTTTTGTTTATACCCCAAATGTAGGATAATTTGTAAATGATCGTATAACTTTTTATTGTTTTTTACGAGCCCATCAGGAGACAGGAGATCACGTTAGGCAATTGGTATTCGACGGGCACTGGAAGGAAGACATCCCAGACAGATACGGCAGAGACCGGCAGACAATTCACAGACGGCCGAAAATTTAGGCATAATGATGATGAATTTAAATGAAATTTAAAATGGTTGCATTTATTGAAATGGTAAACAGCAAATGACTGATGACTTGCTACTCGGGAAAAGTGCTCTCGGTTAGACCATGGTTAAGGCAGCCTGGCAACAGTGAGAGTACATTATTTCGGTAAATTGATTTTCTACTGTTTGTTATTGCAACTCAAGTAAGGATTATTTGAAGGATTTTTTTTATTATTGATGTTTTCAAACAAAAAATTGAACACTTACTTCAAGTGAAATTTTAAATTGTTTTGAGTATGCACCGATATTGAAATATTAATAATATTATAAATCGATAAACAAATAAGTTCGAAGCTGTTCGAAAACCAGTTGCATATAAAATTGAAAATACAAATGCAGAGACTTTGATCAGCAGCTGACGTTTTTGAGATCATATATAAAACTCTTAATGTTGTTTAGTTCTAATGATATGCTACTTGATTGATTATATAATATTATGTGAGTGAGGGTTCATGTTTGTTTAGCGTCAATACCTTCAAATAGGCACACATTTATGTGGAAGATCTGTATATTGCTTAACACTAAACATTTGCTTGATGCATCACTTTTGCCATACTTGTGTTTTTGCCACGCAATTACTTTAAAAACTGACGTTTGAACTGAAACCCGGAGGTCTGAGTGTCATGCACCATTCAGTTCGTCTAGAATACGTGTTTGTGTTTGTATGTGTGTATGAAGCCTTTCTCATAATTTTTTTATTCCCGAATTAAAATATTTTGCTTTAGTTTTTATATGTGTTATTCAAAGGATTTCGTTCATTTTCACATGGTCTACTACATACACGGTCTTTAAAATGAAATTTGCACTCATATCCACTGAAATTCTGGAATTGAAAGTCAGGTTTTGATTAAGTTCAATAGCGTTCGTAAGATGTTTCATTTGAATCTAAGTGTGTAAAAATCAATTTGAAACGATACACCCAAACTACAGTACAGATTAGTTACATCAAACATTCTGACACACAAATATTACAAAATAACCAGTACACTGAGGTCTTTTTTTATGCGATCTTTTTTTATGCGGTTTTTTTTTACGCGACTTTTTTTATGCGAATTTTCAGAGTTATGCGGTTTTTTTTTTATGCGAAGTTTCAGAGTTATGCGGTTTTTTTATGCGAATTTTCAGAGTTATGCGGTTTACCCTTCTGCGGTCTTTTTTTATGCGAAGTTTCAGAGTTATGCGGTTTTTTTTATGCGAAGTTTCAGAGTTATGCGGTTTTTTTTATGCGAATTTTCAGAGTTATGCGGTTTTTTTTTATGCGGTTTTTTTTTATGCGGTACGTAAATTCGCATAAAAAAAGACTTCAGTGTATAGTTCTTTATGATAAAATAATTTTAATTTTCGATTTACAAAGAAGCAATCTTTATAGTTCTTTAGATAACATTTAGAGCCGTTAGAAGGGCTAATTTTGCATAATGTTCCACATCGTTGTCCCTTTCTCGTTGTATTTTGCTTCAACGCAAACGACCACCAACAGGATGATGTAATCGATCTTCTTCGAAGGGAAACTGGCACTGCGACCTGAGCGTTTGAGGTTTTGTACAACGCTAAAGGTCTGCTTTCATTACTAGTGACTGCTGCTCTCGACGATAGAAGTCCACATGAAATCACGTCCTGAACGTTTGACGCAAAAGGTCTGCTTTCATTGACGACTGCTCCACCTGATGGCTGAAGTCCAAATGAGAGCACGACCTGAGCATTTGAGGTTTGGTACCACGCAGAGGTGCACTCTCCGAAACTGCTGATCCCACGACGTCTGCTTCCGTTCTACACACAAGAATAAATAATCGATTTTTGACCACGGTTCCCCTTTTATACGCAGTCACTTGAAGATATGGGCCTGACTACCTCAAAATCGTCGTCCTTGCGCGAAAAAGCCAAGCAAAAGTAAAGAGTTTTCCGCGTTGTTTTCAAAGTTTGAGCAAACTTAATTTTTGAGTTGTTTGTGGTTATCTCACGCTGTTCAAAATATTATCCTAAATTCCTGATCATATTTTTGATGAAATGGTGAAAGAATTATGTTGCTACGGTTAATACAAGTCGAGATATTCATGATTAAGTTCTGCCCATTCTTCCATATGGCTAATTTTGAAAAGGCACCCCATAGTAAAGTAAGTCGTATTCACGACAAAAAATAGTAGTTGTAAATAGTCTCGTTTGTAGAATTCTGTCACCTGTAAAATTCATATTTTTTCTGTGTAGAATAATATAGTATCGAAGGATAAACTCAAGATAAGCTGATCTGCGATTTTACATGTATCATTTGAATAGAACCCCTCACTGTACTCGGTTCACCGTCAGTTTCAGTTCAATTGTCATTTGCATCAAAACAACAAGCGTCTTATCACTACATGCGTTGCAATTATGGTAATGTTTGTTCGTGTATTAAGAATATCGAATTACAATATGAACAACATTAAGGAATTTGGTTGCTTATGCTTGGGTTCCTTAATATGCAAACGTGAAAAGCAATGAAAGTTACAAAATATGTTCTGCAGATTGTGTCACATATTTTCTTCATTGTATTGCTGCCATTGTGTTTTCAGACCCTTTCCGAAGATTATCGAAGCTTTTTAACGAAGGATCATTAATATTACACTATTACTGAGTTTATTGGTTGACTGTTATTCACATATTTCACATTCACATTTTTCTATCAAAATATATAAAATCGTATCTTGAATCGTTGTTTATAATTTAATAAATTTGATTGTTCGTATCCAAAATTGATCTTTTAAGTAACTTTGAAATTATTATAATTTACTTTCATTGAAAAGATATGTTTCAAAATTGTATAAATGTGAAAATTTATGGAAGGCTTCAAAATCGAATAGAATCAATTGTTCTAAAAGAATCTAATTGTCAATTTGATCATTCGCAATAAATCTAAACGCTAAAAGTAGCGCAAGTTTGTAAGTTTAGTGCATCCACAATCATTTTAATTTTTGTATTTATTATGTGTACCTTAGAATTATTTATGTTATGTAATCGTGCTCGGTCGTTTCTTGCATACAACCCATTAATTTTTCTTTTTTTTTTATTTCAAAAGTATTTTTTATTCTCAAAAGAAGCCATTTTCATGGAGATAGATAATATCAGGTGAGTGTTTTTTTGGGCGAAATTTCCCGCTGAACATAAATCCGATGCTGTTTTGTTGATATTTAGGATTGAGATTCCGAGGGTCAAGTGACAAAAGTGCTTTGGAACAATGCTGTGAATGTGTTTGAGAGCAATGTTGTAAACTGTAAAAAATATTCTTTTTAATTAAAATCAACGTAAAAGCAGCCACCAGGACTATAATCAAACGCAGATTTAGGAGTCACCATTGAAATGATTATTATTCTGTTGAAGTTTATCACACACTCGCAGTTTTTGTAACTCCCTATGAATATACCGTAAGCCTACATTTTAGTTTTTGCGTTTTTGTACTTTTCTCAATAATAACGTTTGTGACTATTACGGATACATTTTTTTATTCAATAATATAATATAATTCTAAGGCCCACTTCTTTAGCTCCAAAATGCCAAGGGTATTTTCTAATCTTAATTAACGACTAACTTAAAACTAGAATAGTATCATTAGGTAATTTCGTATCGGGGTCGCGGATTCTCGAAAATCCTGCTTTCAGCTGTTACAACCGACTTTACAGCCGGGGCCCGGAGGGCCGGCTTTCATATACCACTCTACTCAGTTCGTCGAGATCATAAAATGCCTGTGGGTTTGTGTGTGTGCATGTATGTATGTAGGTGTGTATGTGATAAATAATTTCACTCAATTTTCTCAGAGAGGGCTGAACCGACATTCACAAACTTAAATTCAAATGAAAGGTCTTATGGTCTTATACAATTTTCTTCAATTTCATTTGAATAAGACTTCCGGTTTCGGAGTTACAAGGAAATATGTGCAAACTTATTAAAAAATGCGCACCTAATTTTCTCGGAAATTTCTCAATCGATTTTTACAAACTAAGATGCAAATAAAAGATTTTGAAATCTTTTAAAAAGTTCTCGAAAAGTTGATCCAGATCCTACTTTCGGTTCTGGTATTACAGTGCGATTAGTCATAAGGATTTTTTCACAATCAATAGCGAAACGAGGTGCATATTTGTATAAAACTTACTGCTAAATTCATCTAGTTGGCAGATCTTGCTAGTTAGTGAATATATAAATCTACTTTGGGACTACTAGTCCTCGGTTTCCGCCTCCGAAAGCAGGTATGCCATATATAAAGAATATTAATGCTGATCCTAAAATAAAAGTAATGTAGATTGTATATGTTCAAAACAATCTTACGAATGTAAATCGTGCCGCACTCATGACTCCTGAAACTAGGTCACCTTTCAATCTAATATTCAAACTTTCAATTGTAGACAGTCTAAATACGTTTCCCAGCGCAAGCTTTAGAATAAATTGCATTCGTCTGCAGTCGCAATCGTTTCTTGTTTGTTCCTAATTCAAATCAGCCAGCGGTAGCGAAAATAAATTGTAGTATGCATGCTGCCATTGCTTAGACTTGTTTTGACCAAACTGTCTCGAATAAGCTTCTCCTACTATTATCATCATTACCACTGTCTGCTGATTGTATTAAAAAGAGTGTCACCCGGCAGATTGCAGCAGTTGTATGTTTATAAATTCTAAATAGATGTTTCACCTTACCTCTTCCTTCGAACGCAGTTCATCACACCCTCCCCTCAACGGTCCGACCCTGCCACCGAGTGTTCGCACGACCGGCTGAAGTCTGGACTGGTCCGGTTTTCAATTGGGACCACGTTGGTAAGACGCATCTTGCGGCTCGAGCTTCAAGCGGTTGGATCTAATTTACTTTTAAAATCACTATTGATGAATATGCCGCGTTGAGAATACTGCGTCAATAGAAATCCGAGAAGCTGCTAGTCCTTGAGATATTTAGCTATCCCAACCAAAACCTGCTTAGCACAACATTCGAAGCGGCTGAGAATGTTTGTTTTTATTTTCAAGGTGCGACGAATATTGAATTTTGAAATTTAGAAAGAAGTTATAACTTTAGTCTGATTATGCAATCAACTCGGTAGACCTACCAGATGTGCCAGTTAATAATGCCGGATTTTTTTGAGAGATGTCTCTGCAAACATTAGCTTAGTTTATTGACGAAGCTATTGCGTCATTTTTTTGTCCTGTAACAACTTTCCAAAAAAAAAAACATTGTTGTTTTGTCAATTGCAAGCTGTGATCATAAACATTTAATGAAGTAAACATGTCTGAATTCTTGCCGAGCAAAGAGCATTTGCGGGAAGTATTGATTCATTGCTTTGCTTAGAAAAACGTGCTAGTGAATCCCACGTACCACTTCACATTACTGCCAAAAAGTCTCACCAGCATCTTGCCTCAAGTTAATATACAGTGCCTCCGGCACCGTCATCCTCGAAACAAAACGTCGTTCCATCTGTCGCTCGTTCTATAGCTTCTTGATTGCATAATCGGAAAGCATTCGTTTAGAATTGTATAATACTAACACACATTTCAGCAGCAAATTGGTTCAAATCGTTTATGCAACCGACAGCGGCGACGGCTCCTAATGCTTCCCAAATGAATAATAACGATGCACTTTTGCCCAGTCCGTTTTCCCGTCGTCATTTAGTCCTCACCGGTTGCCGTCGTGACAGTATTTTTAGCAGACACCTTCCATGCCGTTGTTAGGATACACCGATAGTATTCCAGCAGGGATAAATCGATTCGGCTGCTGTAGCGAAAGACATTATACGTAGCATTAAGATTGCTCCCGACGGTGGCAGCGAAGGTGCATCTGCTTCATTCCCGGAACTGATCGAATAATGCCGCACAATATGCAACTATTTCCTTCTCGAAGACCTATATATGCAAATACATTTGCACCGTCTGTGCAGTGTTAAAATCTCCTGTTACGGATATTACAATATGTGCATCTGCAATTTCAATTCTTGTAGTCAGGTCTTCCAGCAGCAGACGGAGACAATATTCCACTCCGCCGATGTGGAATGTCGTCCGCTGAATGCAGTGAGCCACCCCGAAGTTGCTTTGGTTTGCACTCACGAAAGACAGTATATTTAATAGATTAAAGTAGTTACACGCTGAACCAGACGGCAGTCAAAAGATGAATATGGAACATCGATCGTTATGCACTTGGTCGCATATAAGTTACCGATCGGAGTAGGCAGTGATTTGCCGATGGTTTGCGTGGTGTTGTGATGTGATGATGATCTTGGCGGACTGCATACTAATATAACTATGTTTTGTGCTGATTGAATAATTGGAGTTGCTTGGGAAATTATATTGGAAATTGATACCATTATAACTCAGATCAATATCTCAACAGTGCAAGACATTGTAGTGTAAGTGTCAACAACGAAAGTGAACGACACTACTCTCCCCTTCCAAATCGTTCCAACCCTCCGTCTGACAGACATGTTTCGTTTTTACCCGTTTTTCAAAACATATTTTGAATTTATCTATCGGCTTAAGTTCTAAAATGTTATTCGCTATCGATCTATGCAATTTTCATTAAGTAAAATGTCCTCGTAAAAAAGGAAACCTTATTCTCGATGCGAAACGGTAGCTGGTTAGACGCCATGCATTTTGTATGGAAAGACATATTATATGACTAGCGGACCCCTGCACACTTCGTAGCGCAATAATATGATGTAGAAAATCAAAACTACTTATCAATTTTAATGATTATTGAAGAAAAATATCATTATAATGCTCTATGATAGTGGCCCCAACCTTTTTATATCGCGGACAACTCAAAATTCACGCTACAGACTCATAACGATTATTGACAGTAATAGAAAAGTTAAACGGATGAGAAAATGACGTTCAAATTGAAATGACATGTCAGTGGGCATCATTGGAATGCGTGGAATGAAAACTTTTTCTTCTTCTAATTTGCCATTCATAATTGTTGTCTCGACAACATTTGCGATTACCTTTTCAACTTTTAATTTTTTTTTTGTACTTGTTCCTCTATTGTCTGTACTTTATTTTGTACTTTGTGTGCTTGTTTCTGTAATTTGTGTGTTTTTTCCTGTACTTTCTGTGCTTGTTTCAGAATTTGTTCCTGTACGTTCTATACCTGCTCCAGTATTTTCTGTATTTGGTCCTGTAACTTTTGTACTTATATCTGTACCATCTGCTCATTCTGTACCTTTTTCTGCACTCAGTTGTGCCAATACTTGATTTACTTGTTTCCCTTAATTTCTGTACTTGGTTTTGTACTTTCTGCACTTGTGCCTGTACCTTCTTTATTTTTTCCTGAACTTAGCTTCTGTACATGTTCCTTTTATTTCTGTACCTGTAGCTGTCCCTGTGAATTTCTCACAGCTCAAAACTTATCTTTGGATGGAAATTATTTCGAATACTCTTAAATTAGAATAATCGAACAACCCTCATGATCGCTCGAGATTAGTGAAGTAGAATGGTAGAGTGTTCTGTAAAAATGAATCATCTGACAATTGTTTTTGTTTCGATCTTAACATTTTCCCCAATTGAGGTACACACGTACACAGCAGTTTTTACCTGCTCTTAAATGTCCCAAATGATTCAAGAAAAATACAACCAAAGTCAGTTTGACGGTTTATGATCAAGAGAGTGAATCATTCGAATAGGTAAAACATGTCGATGAGTTCCCAAATCTCGGTTCAATCGATGTAATTTAAAAATAGGAGGCAAACGGGATTTTCGAAGTACTCTGGGTTGATATATTTCGAATCGCATTTGGGCCAATTGAAGACGTTTGGGCTCAAATAAATAACCGAACTTGTAATATGAAGCAATTGACGAAATTTGGAGGTCGTTTCGAGAAAAATTTACCCAAAATCTCGTCCAATAAATTCTTCAAAGATATGGGAAATGCTTATGAAAAATTTAAGCCGAGAAAATTTCCTTCTAATTCGAATGGAATTGTTCCAAAAAGTAGAGAGCCGGACAGTTTTGGTGTTTGAGTTAACGGTCTTAATTTGAAGTGGCAGCACACCTCAATCCTGTTGTCTCAGTGCATTATGACAGCAATAATTATATCTATCAAGAAGATGAGATTCACATTTCTGGAGTTTTAGTAAAACAACGAATCATAAAAGAAACGGTAAACGATTTTATAAATTGACTTCACGGTATTGAGCCCAAATTTATATATCGGAAAATGGAAACTTGTATGCTGTTCATTTGGTACTCTTACTTAATTGAACAAGTGATTCGAAATAAAGAAACACGTGAATCAAGTAGGCTCAGTGAAATTTTTGCACAAATCAGCTCGTTTGGCGCCAAACGGTTTCATTAATAATCTAGTGTTCACATTTTGGTCTCCAGCGGCCAGTAACATTGCATAACTCGATACGCGCCCAACAATCATCGGAGATCTAGCATGCATTGAGTGGAAAATTTCCAATCCTAAACGAACCAATTTTCTAGCTTTTCTCTACTTTCCCGGAGGATTTTCCTTATGTACTATAGCCAAAAACCCCCGCATTAACGTCACCTTTCGAACAAAAAAAATCATTTTAAGATCGATCCACGCATACCAGAGAACATTAGCAGCACACACTTTTTTCGCTATTATTTTATATATATATATAGATGTCTAAGGAGTGTATCGAAAATAAGCTATCCACATATTTTTCTTGCAAAATATTTTAAAAAACGATACTTTATTCAAACTAAAAATTTATTATTTATTGTACGAGGTTACACTTGAGCATAGTGACAACCGGATGAAATTTAAGTTATTCCTTAACGAATTTTCAAACTTTTGATCGAACGCTCTCCATCAAGTTCCGGACAAGTGTTGTATCGCATTTTTTTGACGCTTGAGCCCAAATTTGTTTGAAATCTAGCATGTTCCCAGCTGCCTTACCAGTCTTCTTGAAGACCCTCTTCACGATTGTCCAGTAACGTACGATGAGTCGAAGCTCAGGGCAATTTGGTGGATTGATATTTTTCTGAACGATATTTATTCCCTTTTCCGCAAGCCAATTGAGAGTGGTTTTGGCATAGCGAGCCGACGCCAAAAATCAGCCAAAACAGTGGAGGTGTACTATGCTTCTTATATAAAGGCAGCCATCTCTTCTGGAGACACTCAGATCGATAGATTTCTTCATTTATAGTTCCGGTAGTGTAAAAAATGGTTGATTTCAAACCACAGGAACATATTGCTTGCCATACCAGAACCTTTCGACCGAATTTCTTCACTTGAATCGACCTGTCCACTTCGCTCACATCCTCCCCAACGACGACAGTAAAGTATTATGGACCTGGAAGCGTTTTTGAGTCCTTCTTTACAGAAGTCTCATCGTCCATCAAAACGCATACATCCGGACACTGCAAAAGACACGAATACAATTTCTGGGCCCTTGTTGCTGCTCGCTTCTTCTGTTCTACACTTTGTTTCGAGATTTTCTGCTTCTTGTAGGTCTTTAGATGATTTCGTTTCTTGATACGCTGGATCATTCCGAAACTCGTTCCTGCCCTTTTGCTAAATCACGTATTGACATTGATTTGTTCTTCATGATTAGAGATACCACTTTCTGGTCCAGTTTTGGGTTTTCTGCCTCTTCCTGGTAGCTCATCCAAAGAATAGTGTTCTCCAAACTTATTAATGATGGTATTAACACTGGCATAATTAATTCCAAAACGCTTCGCCAATTTTCGCATAGTAATACCCTTCTCACTTAGCCATGTGTCCAGAACCTTAATTTTCACTTCCTTTTCAATACTCGGCATTTTGAAAACGCAGAATTTCAACCGCACAAACAAGTAACCAAACGAAAGCTGACAGCCAAAGGCACAGCATGCTGTGATCTGAGCATAAAAAACCATCACAAATACATGCGTACAACACAAATGTATGTGGATAGCTTATTTTCGATACACTCCTTATTGATCATTTTTTCAAGAGTTTGTTGTATTTCTCCATTCTAAATGCAATTTGAAAAAAAAAAAACAACTGCCTTTTGAAAGCGAATAAAACAAGAAACGTAGGGTGACGGCTCCCTATTTCATCTTAGTTCCTATTTCCATCTCAGATCTTTGAACATGAATCATATCTTTCAACGTTCCTGAACCAAACTGGGAAATATTTTAAAATGTTTAAGTTTTTGTCACACTTTTCATTTAAAAATGGTTTTAAATCCATTAGCGATCGTTCTTTCCGTTAGAAAATTAATTTGATTCATCTCAAAACATATTCACTATTTCACATAATTACACCAGTATTCAATGTTGGATGAGTTCATAATTAGTCATGTTGACTTTTTACTTGTTTAATCAACGATTGAAATATTCTAAAATTACCCGCTAAGCAATAAAAATCTTCAAAAATATAAAAGGAAAGTTTGCACTTAATTCACTTGATTGCACTTTGTTTCATCTCATTTCGTATCGTAAGATTGCCAAGGTTAATTGATTGCCATAATGTTATGAAAAAACAAATTGTTTTTCTTTGTTAAATTAACATCAATTAGTATTTTTTTGGTATCCATGGCATTAGTTTAATGATAGTATTGATATTCATACCACAGAGAACAGACATCCAAGCTAGTACAAACTTTTTCAAAACAGCTGTGTGAAACATACAAGTGAAAATCCATTAAAAATTACCGTTGCGTACGACTTTGCACGCATTTATTACCATTGTATGGAAACTTGAACGCAAGAGCCCATAAGCGACTGCTGGGCTGCTCAAAGCGCCTCTATAAGAGCAAATTCAGCAGCTGCAAGATTCATATGGGTGGCCTATAATGTAAATGAAACTGAAACAAACGTATCCCCAGCAATGCGTTTTAGTTTTATTTATTCGACCAGTTCTACTGTCAAATTTAAAACTGGTATACATTGCCGTTCTATTTTTTTCTATATTTGAAACACAGATAAAACGCTGCTGGGGCTGCCAGTTTATTTTGTTATAATTTCTAGATTTAAATTTTAAAACTGACATAAATTATGCATCTAGAACTAGAACACTCCTGAATATGCCCTAAGTCTATAGAAGAATTGCTACTTGGTGATTGATTTTTAAAACACCCGTTAAATTTCTTACCTACATTGAAATCTCTACTAATACTAACACAGATAAAAATATTTTGTAAATTTACATCTATTTTTATGCACATATTTGGAACAGGCAGTTAAACATAAAATTACTTCACAATTCTGTATGTTTCAATATAATTTAATCACAAAACTAAGCGTTAATTGAAAGATACAGTTCTATTCATTTAAAATTCAATGCAATTCAATTTATTTTTGCATCGATGAAGGGTTTCAATGAAATATTCGATTCAACCCATGTCTATTCCATGTCAATACTGAATGACATGTCGTGTAAATTTAATTATTTCTTTCTGTGTAAGGCCATTGTGGCAAATCTAAAAGCACTAGTTTCATTCCGATATATTTTCTTATTTTAAAAGGGCCAATCCAAATTAACCCTACAGTGAAATTTTAAATGTGAAACGAAGGGAAACAAAAGCGACCCAATAATTTTCAAAAGTCCAAAAGTTGTTTTCTAACTGGTTCCAAAAATATCGTGTGTTGTCTCACATTTCTCGGTTGATTTTTCATTGGGGCGTATAAGCAAGTGATAGTTTCTCTTTAATCACTCTCTCTTTCGATTATTGTGATGTGATTAAAAAGATTTTCTTTGATATCACAATTCTGTTTGAAAGTCGAAAGTTTCGGATATCATTTCATGCAAAGAGTTGAGTGATAAACGTGGAAATCTTGGTAATTAATGGAAGAGAAAGTAAACAAAGAGAAACTGTCACTTGCTTATACGCCCTTTTGAAAAATTAACCTCTCTCTTTGTTTACTTTCTCTTTCCAGTATTACGGCTCAATCAGCAATCCTTCCACCTAACACTTCACATAGGACAATAGCAAAAACCATCAACTTTCGATAGAAACTGTAGAATTTGCGGGAAATTACTGGAATTTACCGTAATAATCGAAAGAGGAAGTAAACCAAGAGAAACTGTCATTTGCACTTGGGACCTTTTCTAATGTTCATCGAGATTTATTTATATTCATGAATGGTCAATTCAATAATAGTTAGGATTGTATGCAATGTAGTACCACCAATGAAGACTTTTGTTCACCAGCAGACAATGAAGTCATAAACACTACGACATAAACATAAACACTACAACCAAAAATATTTTTTTTACTCTATAACTTTCATTCTTTGGAAGGTTTCAGCTGAAAAGGCTAGTTCCAAATTACAATTAAATACTAATACCACAGACTAGCAGACATGACAGTATGAGTAAATTCTTATAAAAAAAAATTTTCATGATGCACTGGTTCCACCTATATTGTACCTCGCGAACTATTTCCTATAGGTACCCCCCTTGTGTTATATAAAGTTTTTTTACTAGTTGGTTCCCCTCGTTTGTCAACACCGATTAGCTGTTTGCAGGGATGCCTGATTTCATCATAATATTTGGAAATGAATCGTATCAATGAATTATTTGATTACGTTGATAAAATATTTAACTTTGTTAGCGATGTTGGTAGGTTCATTTTTCTCAATGTTGTTCATCTAGACTATTTTTGAAAATTAAGTAGCGGCAAACCAGAAGCCAGTAAATATTGTAACAAAACGGGTTCGATTGTGTATTGCGTTGGAGGATGAGAATGAGATACAATTCGACGTGAACATTTCATAAGGTTATATAAACGAATGAGAGATTCTCTTTGTTTACTTTCTCTTCTGTAAATAACTCCCTAACTTTACGTTTACTTACAAAATATTTATGTAGAATTAAAGAAAATATTTCCAGTTTTGTGACAGTTTCAGATATGCATCAGATATTGAATATAAAGACGCAGATACAGTCGAAAGATAAAGTAAACAAAGAGAATATGCCAATTGTTTTTGGGCCCTTTTGAAATGTTTACATCGAATTCTGTATTTAGTGTTGGCAATATGTTTTAAATCTGTATCCTGCATGAAACTCGCATGGACACAAATCAATACATTACAGGTAATTCTGTATGAATGGCAACTCTGTTGGTAAATGAAAAATAAACACAGTCTAGATAACAGACAGGATGTTTTTGATAGGGTAACATGGCGCCATCATGACACTGTCCTACTGTCCTAACTAAAGGAATATTCGAAATGACAGCTAAAATGATTAAAGAATCAAATGTGAGTGTCTTGTCTGTTAGTCTGGGCAAATACTTCAAAAGTTTATAGTATACCAAATATTCATTTAAACAGTACATATTTTTTTTTTTTTTATAAAAAATTTTTTATTCAGGCCAATTTGCGTACAAGCTTTACGTGGCCGAATGAGCCATGTTTTTATTAGATAAAATAATTTTTTTACCGTTGGATCTCGTTGTCACCCTTTTTCTAGGGGGAGAGGAGCTTCCATTTTTATCTTGCGATGAGTGAGGGGCACTTTGTTCGTGGCTCGTCTCGTCCTCCATTGCCGCATCGGTGGTATCGTTGTTGGTTTCCGTTTTTTCTTCGTTTTCCTTGTAATTCGCATTCTTGGGTTGGTTGTTAGTTGCTGTAGACGCACCTTGTTGTGCATTAATTGCAGTTGTTGGTGGGTTTGATGGTACAACAGGAGTACTGCGCTCACTAGTTTCCGTTGTTGGGCGGTTGTCCTTTTATTTGTTTAAAGATGTCCTTTTTGCAGTTTCAGTGCAAGGTTTGCCGTAGTGTGCAGGTTGTTCACAAAACTGACATGTAACCAGTTGATTTTCATACGTAATCAGCGTTTTACACGGATGTATCCCGTCTTGATCACAAATGATGTAAGATGGAATTGCTTTACGTAGTTGCATACGTACTACTCGCACGCCATTCCGGATACCCGGAAAAAAATTCCGCCATACTTCCCTTTCGATGGAAAGAACTTCACCGTACTGCGACATACATTCCCGAACATACCCCTCGCTGGTCTGCGGGGGAAGGTCATGCACGCGTACTTCTATGGCATTATCCACCATGTACACAGGGATTTTATATTTAACATTGTCATGATCAATACTGTGCACCCCGTTATTAACCGAAGCAAATGCAATTGCATCTTTTTCACGTTTGAACATAATGTACACACAGTTCGACGCCTTGTTGAATTGAATCTCACTTACATCAGTAACGTTTAGATGCATTCGTTCCTTAAGCAAGATTTCAATTTCGGTTGCTGCTGGTCTAACTTTGCAGCGCTTGAAATCAATACAAATTGAATTTGGCCTTGTAGGCCAAGTTTCAGGCTTTGTTAAATCGTATTTGCCCATTTCGTACACTCTATTGTTCACTACACTGTATTGTCTTTGTTTCTATCGTCTCGACCGTAAGCAATTGTCGACTGTGTCTGATGAGATGCCAGCACGAACTGTACAGTACATATTTGAATTATACTGATTAGTACCGATTTTCAATTTAGAGCTAGCGGCGAGAGCGGGCAATTATATTTATCGTACTCAATAAAGTCATGTGGCTCTTAATATGAAATCCAACCCGAGACAAATAGACTCTGGAAGTAGCGTCAGCTATTTGCAGCCAGGAGTTGTTCTGGAAAGCAGATCAATGGCTTATGGGGAGCTGTGGGATTTCTGACGAAAAAAAAACGTTAAACGCCTACACGGTATGCAACAAATCCGTCACTGTGAATTTCATAATAACAGCTTTAGCTTAACGAAATGCCTATTTTTTACCGATACTAATAAAGCTTTCGGCGTTTGGAAAAGTGGCATTTAACGAAAAAAGGCTCTCATAGAAATAAAAAATTGGTTTTCATTGGAAGAAAACGGAAAAAATGGGTAATGTTTCTAAATCTCTGTAACTCTCCTTGTACTCAATGAAATTTGATTACGTTTCATAATTCACGATAATTTGAATTTTTGTTTTTCTGCTTGGGGTGTGTCATTCAAGCAAAAAATATTCAAATTCTGCCAGGTTTCTGGAAACATGGAACGATTGATCACGGAAAACTTATGAATACTCTTGTTTTACAGGGTAGCCCGATGCAGCCTGACACATTTTGTTTTCCGGTTACACTGGAACCCAACAAGGGAGGGAGAAACCGAACACAGCATCGGAAAGTAAAAAAATGAAGATTCACTTTTCGTCTAGTAGTTTACCATCATGGAACACTGGAGTGTCGCTAACCGCATTTTTATTTATAACTCGCTTTTGAAGAATCAGTCGTACGTTACAACTATTTTTATCGAGTATAAAAATCTGTTTCAATCCACCTAGTACCTTTCTCATTAACAAGTCACAAGAAATCAATGCAAGTTTTATATTGGACATTTTGAATAACTGTTTCCGGAACCGAAATAGGGAGACTGGCAGAGTTGTAGTGAGTTTTTACAGTCATTAAATAGCTACACGGATGAAAATCTATTGCTGGAACCAAGATTAAAAATCATGAAATCATGAATCATATCTATCATGAATAATAAGTCATGATTTCATCATCAAAACCTTTAATATCATGAACAATAACATATCTTTTATGACAATTTTTCACGATATCAATCATTTTGCTTTTTTTTATGAGAAGACATGGTTCATGATTTCATGATTAAAAATCATGGTACCAACACCCGTACCCGTGTAGACCTAGAAGTTCCAATAGTTTTACAATCTACTTCGAAAATTTCGTACTTCTTTGTGTCGTACACTAAATGAAGGTTAGACATTTTTTATCTTTCATTTTCCTGGGGGTCGAATCCGGATAAAATTCAATCTATAATAAATAAGACAATAAGACAACTATTAGATTCAAGCTTCAACCGGCTCAGTCACGGTCTGTTTGTTTGGTCTAATAATACTAGAAGAATTTACTGGTTACTTTCAAGGCGTTTGTTCCATTTGCAATAATCCCTAACAATAAATTCAATGGAAATAATAATATTTCGTTCGGAATATTGATTATAGAGATAAAGTCTCTGTTTTAATTCCAGTTGTTTGGCTTACCACTCATGCTCTATTTCGATAAAACTAATTATTCGAAAATAAGCGAACTAAGATAGATAAGATAAATTTTGCACTTTAGTTACTTTTGTATATGAAATTCAAGCTAATCTATTATTTTTGAATCAGTTGCATAAAACCAACTTTGTGATTGAACATCCAATCAATTTCGGTCACAGCATGTATGTAAATATTATTTTCTTTCGGGCGCACATCTCGTAAGGTGGTTATGGTTTGTTTTTCCCTCAGCGCCGTGTTCAACAAAAATTACAAACCGGTAACAGACATCCGTGCCTGTGTCGTGATTCTTTTTTCTTCAAAACGGTTGAAAACTCGTGCTCATGTAAGCTCGGAACCGATGGACTCGTTTGTGTTTTCCAAACCGAGTTTCGGTGTTGGTTTTCATTTTCTTTATCGCGTATATGAAATCGAACACCACACACAGCGTGCTTCGTTCGTAGAGGCGGTGTTGTGTTTTTTCATCTACCGTACCACTGCAGAAGCTGGGGATTGCTATAGCCGGAATAGATACGTTTGGTCGTCAAGTCGGATCAAGGAAAAATTTAGATATTGTCTAGGGGACCATAACACCTTTTATTTGAATTTAATTTTGTAAAAATCATCTCAGCCATATCTGTGGAAAGTTAGTATTTCATTTTTCATTTTTTGCACATTTCCCCCCGTAATTACGGAACCGGAAGTCAGATCCAAACAAAATTCAGGATCCTTGTATGGGACCACAAGACATATTATTTGAATTTATTGCCGGCTTTGGTTTTAGCACTAAACCGGTGTAGTGTAGCACCGACCATACTTACTATAATTTAGGTGTAATCAAAGCATAGTTTTCTGTCCTACACCGGTGACCGTTTAAAACAAAATCGCTATAAGTTTGTAAAAATCTGCTCAGCCATTTCCAAAAAAAATGCGCGCAGACAAATGTTACATACATACACAGACTTTTATTGATATATAACTTTTAACGTTACGCATTTAGCTCATCAGTACATTAGTATTTATATTGATCTGCTAATGCCACCTCACGGATCGAATAGCAAATAGAAATGACTTTACGTCTGCCTTACGAATCATGTTGATCCCTGAATACCGGTAAGTGACTTCTTACACATCCACCCAACCCCTCGCTACCTATTTTTTTACGATCAAGTCAAAGATTGAGTAGATAATTATTTAGTTACTATCCATAACAAACTAAAAAAAAAGTAATCGGTTATTTACCTGAAATTTTGAAATCTACCTACATTTTATTCTGCCTAATTTTAAGTAGCTCATAGAAAAACTCGACAATGAGTGATTTTTCCTAAAAAAAAACCTGTTTTAATCCACCAAATGCTGTAATGCCTTTCTCATATTAATATTTTTTTCTTATATATTACAGCAAAAATTCATCGAAATACTACATTTTAAAAAAGGTTTATTTGGTTACAGACACTCATGGTCTGTAAACTAGAGAAATTAATTAGCCAATAATTTCCCTCAATACTTTCAATAATGATTAGTCAATAATTTCCTTCAATTCTTTCAAAGGAGAAAGACAAAATTTGGCGAAAAACACAAAACATTTGACAAAATTTGGCAAACGGTCAAATTTACTGGAATAAATGTCTTAATTTCTGATTACAGATTCAATTATAACTGACATTCTGACATTCCGCATAACGAAATATACTGGGCCACGAGAAAATTTAAAAGTTCTATACAATGAACGAAATTTGAAGAAAAAGTAACTCGAATTGTTGAAAAAAGTTAGCCTTCCGACTTCGAAAAATATGATGAGAACCAGAGCTAATAAAAATCATTTTCATTGCCTCCAAAAAGAGGAAAATGACACGAAATAAATGTCACTCTTAGTTCCGCTTGCAAATTGTGCGAATGAAATCCATATCCAGTCAACGACATAAGCGGAACAGTAGTTTCAAAGTTGTGTTCTTTCTTTCAGTTTTTTTCAGTTTTCAGTGTAAGTCGTACAATGTGCAGTGTCGATATCAACTGAAGCTCGCATCTACATTTTTTTTTCTTTTCCCAAGAGATTCTGGGGTATAATTATTTGGATTTATCAAACACCGGTGACCTAATTCTACAAACGATACAATTACACAGAAAAAAAAAATGAAAATTACACGGCATACAATTCAATGATGCTTTGAAACAGACATCAATTGAATCAACTGATGCATTGCTTTTTCAATGAGTTATATACCATGTTTTAATTTACGCTTACTTTTGCTTCTAAATTATATTGAAAAATCAAGACCTGAGGCGTATTTGATATTCAATTTCCTGCTCCAAATATGTGCAGGAAAATAGATGTAAATATTTTTACTTTTCTAATGACGCAATACTACACTCGTACACAATTTTGCAAGCTCCGGATGTTGTTTTCACTCGGCAACCAACTGTTGCTGTATGGATTTATAGCTATCAATTATTCATCAAACAAATATGGGCTTCTGTGATTCAGTCGATTAACTGACGTGCTTTGTGATCTAATGTTTCTCGGTTCAAGTCGCGTTGTTGCTATCGATCTTTTGTTTTTTATTTCATTCGATTTTAAGCCACGTAATTTTCAAATAACACAATTTCACATGTTCTTGAATATAATTTTTTTGTGAAATAGGCCATTTATGTGCATTTTATAAGATGTGAAATCGCTGGCGTTTTTCGAACTGTGTATTTTAGACACTTTTTATAGCCAAACGTCACTGATTTTCATTATATCGATCAAAGAATGAGAAATTAAATTCGACTGATTCTAGTAGTTTAATTACTAAATCATCACGTATCAACGACTATACGAGATAAAGTTATCACAAGAAACGAAAATCCTTCAATAAATCAAAACTGAAAATTATGACAATGATTGATTAGATAGCTGTTTTGAAATTTGATCGTACTTCATGTAATACAATCAAATGATTTTTTTTTCATATCTCGAAAATGACTCACTTCCAATAGTGATATAGCTGTTGCTAATCGCTTCATGCATTCAAGCGTTCATAAATTCGAGCAATAAAAATGTAAATTGATTTAAATCTATACTATATTTTGTGCATTATCAGACCTCGGTCACGCGTCAAAATGATAACAATGGTTGCTAAGATTTACTTCGACCAACAATGTCGTCCTACGTCAACTCTGCGTATGAGAAGTAGATATCAATTGATTAGCTTCACACTGGCCGTGAACTTCGAGCGGACTATCTTTGATAGTGTTTATAAAATATTTACTGTTTTGTATTTGAGATATTCAGTTCAGCTGCTATTGCAGCTTTATTATGTTCCAGTTATGGTTGAGTCGTCCTGAAATTCAAGACTATAGGCAAATACATTTCTAACAAAATGGAAATCTGTATCCAGTGGTCGATGCTTCAATGAAAACGGCCCTTTTTATTTTATCTTAAAATATTATGCATTATTGTTGACAGGAAAATTGTTCCATTAGAATTCTGCTTTTGTATGAGTTTAAATTCAAATGGAAGTCGTCTAATCTATGATTGAAAAGTTCTGCCGCAAACCTAATTAAATAGAGCGATCGATTGCGTGTTGTGGGTTGATTTCTTGTTTGAATGCGCCCACAATAAAAAGTTTCTATCTTATCGCCATGATTGTTGCAGCAATCGATCAAAGCAGGCTTGTATCGATAGTCGATTGGCGCTAATAAGGATTTCAATTATTAGGTTTTCACACGCACTTTGCCAGTCGCGTTCACATCAAAGCTGGAGAATGGATTCTGAATGTTTCAGAAGCTCTGCTATTTTTCTACATTCGGCATGTGAGTTACACTTAAAATAAAAGTTTAAATGTTTCAAGTGATCTTTAATTAAAATAGCGTAATAATAGATCTATATTTGCATAAGAAGTACGCACAAGCGTGGGACAAAATTTCGATCTCAGCTCCACTAAACCTTTCGTGTTCCTTTTGAGTCCCAAAGGAACAATGCAAAATTTTAGATCGAGTTTGTAAGTGATTTAGTAAGGAAAAGCTGAAAATCGGGTGGAGATCACCCTAAAGACACTAAAAATCAGCGCATATTTTCAATCAAATAACATATTTTCCTAGAAAATTGAACGGGAAAAAAATTAAAGGATTGTATGTTAGACACGACCGAACACGAAAATAATAATTTTAAGGTAAATACGAGTAATTCTCGCTCACAGCCAGAGGTTAACTAAATCAGAAATGTATTCGGGCATATATTTATAGATTCCCTTTTGTGCGATAGTTGATACTTCGCAAATCGGACATTCACGCACTATGACTGCTACTGTGATTGGCAAACCAATTTTTAAATGGTATGCAATTGAAATACTTAAACGACGTTACTTCATAAGTTTAGGTTAAATGTTTTCGAATCGATTGGTTGCTAAATAAGTCAGTGCATCGAATAGCGATTGTTGATCTCTCTCAGACTATGGTTTCGACATATGGAATAAAAAGTGAAGCAAAAATAACTGAGATGACTACTTTAAATTGATTAGAACAAATTTACAAAAGCTGCCCTCGCGACTTGTTTTTCGTCACTTCTCGCTAGTCTGGTGATATTATTTAATCGTGTTTGATGAATGTTCGTAGCGTGACAATCACAGGAAAAAATTTCCATTAACAATTTAGCGATAAAACTTTATTTTTACTTTTAATGTATGACTTCTGGTCAGTCAGTAACTATTTAGTAAATTTTTAACATATCAGAGACTCGGATGTTTCGCATCGCTAAGTTCGACTCCTCTGGTAGACGGTAAAAGTTTAGATGCGAGAAATCTTCTTATTACTTAAATGGACCTTGTTACGTCGAATTTTCCGCACTTTATCTTCAAATCTTTACTCCTCCTTGAGTACTATGGTTAGTTTGATATTGTTAAAAAATCGAATGATAAAATGAGTAATTCTTGGACATTCGAAAGTTCAAGTTACCATTCTTTTAAATATTGTATCCATTAACTTTTACATGAACACTGCATTTGTTTAATAGTTTTATCAATAGTCATCTCATTAGTCAACACCACATAATTTTGTTTAGTACCCCACCTACAATTAGTGAATGGTGGAGTTCGGCACTGAGAATCTATATCAGAAAGTTTTATATGAAAATAATGTGCAGTTCTTCTGTTATAGAGGAGTGAAGATGAGGAGTGATTGTACCAGTATGCAGCTTATCGTTCGAGTCAATGCATAAAATCTCACAACTAATGGTTTTCAATCCACCAGAATTTACCCGACGCGAACGAACTTCAGCATGCTGAATTCAAAGCAAACCTCTATGATTGATCTCATTATTTAAACAGCAGCTTCTTATCATTGATTCGTACAAAAATCGTTCTATTTATAAGGTGATTTGTTCAACTCACGCCTACGATGGCCAACAATAAACAACTAACTGATTACATTGCACACAATGCATCTTCTGGTAAACAGTATCAGAACTTTTGATCATATTTACGGTATAGCTAGAACACCCAAATGCGTTCCATCATTGAATCATTTGGCAATCAATAATGTTGATACCCAATTAAGCACGTGGCTCGGAATGACGAACCACATGAATTCACACAATTCACGTTGCGCGCCAAAAGATTCTTTCAGCGATCTAGTATTCCTTTCTTCGACGGCCAAACACTTATGCAGCTCGTTATGCGCCAAACACCTATCGATCATCTAGCAATCATTGGTGACTTTTTCAGTGGAAAATTCCATTGTCCATACTTTATTGGTTTTTACCACTTTTCCGGTAAGTTTCCCTAATTTTTTTGATGTACGAACCCGGTGGGGGTAAAAACTGATCAAACAAAAAAAAAGCATCTCAATCCGTCCATCCGTTCTTACGTGATGCGATTACAAAGAATGATCTCTGCATTTTTATATATATAGATTGACTGAGCTGTAATTGTTCAAAGCCTGACCACATTTCTACGTGTATTTTTCTTGAGTTTCTAATTTGCACCCCTATATAGAAAACAAAAATGTGTTCCACATTAAAACCTTTTCATGCTCAATTTTTCATGAAGGATAGTAAATACACTTCCATATGATATCTGTGTCATCTCAGCAATCTCACGGAGCTTCACTTTACGATCTTTCATTATAATTTTTGTCACTTCACTCACATTTTCCGGTGTAACGGCTTCCACAGGTCTACCCGAGCGTTCCGCGTCATTTGTGTCGGTACGACCACGTTTAAACTCGGCGAACCACCGACAAATCGTTGCTTTTGATGGACAAGAGATGGACAAGTGTCACGTCAAAATATTCATTAGTGTTTATTATGCGTCCGTCTTTCTGAAGTATTAAAAGTGCGGTCAGCCATCAACATCAACTGATGATGAACACGTCAATAAAATCAAAGAATTGGTGCTCGAGAATCAACGATTAACAGAGGGATCATTGGAATATCGGAAGGATAAGTAAAACCATTTTGAAAGATCATGTGGGTCTAATACTATGTTCACATTTGCCGAAAATAACATGTTTTAACGATAGTAATATAAAGTTAAAACCGCTTTGTTCACACTAGAAAAATGGTTGTACCTATATGCGTTGCCAGGACATTTTTCCAAAAATCTGTATTCGGCGCAAAAATCTATTTGTATCATATCGGTATCAATATCTCTTCTTCATAAGTAGTAGAAAATGTCACCAAGAGGTGAGCGAAAAAAAGGTCCCACGACAACCTTTTTTCATATCTATTCAAGCTAAAAAACAAAATCGGTACTTATCTGTGCGATCCGTGAATTATCGGTATTCTGGGACTACATATCTGTATTGTGGTGTAGAGGTCAAAAATCTGTATAAATACCGCGAAATCGGTATACCTAGCAACGTTGGTACAAGTTTTCAGTTTTATTTTATTATGATTACATGGCTACCTTGATGGAAAACTGCTGTTGTTGAACAGCTTGTCAATTGACATAGTCGAAAAATGACGGAAAATGCTAACAGGGTTGTACTTTACTGACAATTATATCATGTTATTTCGGGAAAACATGTTTTAATGTGACGATTCTGAGTATGAAATAACGCAAAAGTAAAACATGTTATTTCGCTTAAAACATGAAATCAGAGTTAAAACTTGTTATTTTGCTTAAAACATGAAATCAGAGTTAAAACTTGTTTTAACTCATAGTATAAAAAAAGTGAAAGGATGATTAGTTTCAAAATCACTCATTGATTCTTCGTGATTTTTACGCCAAAAATTTGACCAATATCGTTTCGCAACCACCGTATTCGCCTGATTTAGCTCCGTGTGACTTCTGTCTATTCAGCAAACTCAAACGACCTTTCGAGGACTGTTTTGAGTCAATTGAAGACATCAAACGTGAATCGCTACGCGCATTGAAGGCTACAACATTGACTTTAACGACTCTTTCGAGGATTGGAGAAACCGTTAGCACAATATTGGAGCCGGGGGGGACTACTTTTGGGACGAAATAGATTTGGAATTTTGCAATTATGAACAAAGTCCTACTATTTTTTATATACAGTAGTGCATACCTATTGGAATAATTTTAATTTTTTATATCACTTATATGCATTACATTGCCACTTTATATTCAATTTTAATGTATGAGACTATGTGACTATTCAATTGAATCTAAAATTGATGTGAAATACTTTATATAGTTTTTGACCACTACTTTCGTTGCGTTCAAACCCGAAAATCGTTCTTTTAAAACGAAATAATTAGATAATAAATAAACGGACTTAGTTGACTGATTCGAATTCGTTCCATTTTTCAAAATACATACCTGAGAAAGACATTTGGACCAAATTCAGAAATTTTCTATGAGATCTATGCTTTTTATTGAATTGAGAAAGGAATTTGGCATAAAACTAATTCCACGCCAAATCGTATTCGGAACAAGCAGATTTTAATGAAACTTCATGGACATGCAGACTTTGTTACAAAAAGCCACTTTGTCTTTTAGAAAGTGGCAAACTGTTTTTACCAACGATTTGTTTTTTAGCCTTTGGTAAGACGTAGAGCCGTCTTGAGCTAGTTTTAATATGATCAGTATCTAACGGGGAATACAGATTGGACAAAATTGACATGTGAACACAATGATGTAATGGAAACCGCGAAAATGTTACCGCAGAGACGAGACTCTAACCCGTAGATAACTCCTAACCGGAGAGATTGCAGGTTAGTTTATTTGGTAAAACAATTTTCCCGGTTAGGAGTTGGCTACGGGTTCGAGTCCCGTCTGGCAGTGACATTTTCGAGGTTTTTATTACATCATTGTATTCACATGTCAATTTTCCAATCTGTTTTTCCTTTTTTTACCAATTTTTCTCAAAAGGGTGTGGATGATGATTCGTCTCAAGGAAGGTAATTATGTTTACATTGAAACTTGGTCTTTTTTAAAGAGAAAAAAAAACTTTTCTGTCCGATATCTGGCAATAGAGTAGTTTGCAAAATCTGAACAATTGAGTATCGTGGGATTCATGGATGATTATGGTTATCAGCTTAGTTTAGTTCTGTAAAAAGACACTGGTAAAAAATCATATTGGGCATGAAAAGGCTTTTATTTAAATGTATGAACGGTTTCAAGGCATCTATCTTATCTATCTTTTATAGCAATTTAAAAAATTTACAAAGGTCTTTTTTTGTAAATGCACAGAAATAAAATATGAATTTTACAGGTGACATAATTCTACAAACGATACATTTCATAACTACTTGACAAATGGCATAATATTCCATTCGTACGGAGTTTTATGGGCTTCAAGTATAGTTTGCACTCGGCCACCAAGTTCCGCTATCAATCTTTTGTTTATCTTACTTCCGTCGATTTCGAGCCGTTTAATTTACTAATCGTACAATTTTACATGTTCTGGAAGATAAATGTGTGTGAAATACAACGCTCCATTTATTTGTATCTTATGAGATGTACAATCACAAGATTTTTTCGAACTGTGCATTTTTAAATTTTTTAAATCGTTTTTTTCGGTTTCCGGATTTTTTTTCGCCTTTTCATTACAAAATCTGATTAACTCCGTGAAAATCACTAGTACTACGATTTTATGTAGGATTTGTCATACTTCGACAATGGCTAATGGAAAAATAAAAGTAAAAAAGAAACCCTTTTCAAAAAACAGTCTAGATCAATTTTGGATAAAAACAAAGAATGAAAAATTTTTTGCGACAAAGTCTACTTGTTCCGAAAGCTTCATTATAATCTGAGAGGCAGTTGCCAACATTTGTTCGAGGCGAGGTAAAAATAAAAATAATTCAATTTAACGTGACTTGTAGCTTAGAGACGATTAAACATGATTTTCGTCCTCTGAACGTTAGAATTATGATTGGAAATGTGTGTGTTACGTGTGTACTACTCCTATTATTCCTTCTTACATGATATTTTGTTGAGATGGAAATTATCCTACAAAAACGTTGGTAACTTACGAGAATCAATTGATAAAATGTTCCTTAGGTGAACAACTTTCCCGCTTTCTCGCTCCAAAAATACGCATCCGATTCAGTATTGAAAATAAAATAAGTTTTTAAAGAATTTCTACGCATACTAAGATAATTTTACTGTAGGAATCCCCCTATAAAAAAGTTTGCTTATGTACTAAAGTACTTATTTTCAATGAATGGGCTCAAAACATGATTGACAATATTCCAACGTAGCTTCTTGATGAACAAACACTGCTTATCGTTATCGATTGCTTCATTGAAGACTCAAAGATTTACCTTGAATTTGAATTTGAACATGTTTCAGGTGTACGAGGCAGGTGGAGATACGTTGCCGAAAAGTTGTTCAACCCTATTACCGAATCATTATCATTCGGCTAGACGACGAATTTTCGCGTAAGTATTTCGCTGGGGATCATTATCGCACACACTCACCTCCCAGTGGCAGCTTGGTACTCGCTAACTAAATAACTACCTACTAACAGGTACGAGCCGCCAACCTGCAACCACGTTCGACAGTTTGATATAGTATAATACACCTTACCGGCCACGAAAACGTCAGTCATTGACGTGACGGCAATTCATACGTTTGCTAGCCATGAGTCAGAACGAGTCGCGCCGCGTATTCGACCGACAACGGCAACTGTTCAGTCAATTGCGAAGGTGAATCCCTTTTTTCCAAAATTGAACTATCGATGTTTTTGTGATCACCATGTGGCTATCCAGTTAAACAGTTAGTGACTTCGATGCGCGGGTCAGTTACGGCGAAGGAAATCCGGTGAATCGGTCAGTTGAATCGGAGAATTGGTGATATCATATAAAAAGTGCTACAAGTGCAAAGTGTTTGAATTCGATGGTCACATTTTAGGTATCTTAGTAGTGAGACTAGGAATTTAGAGGCAATCAACTAATTGGACAGCAATATTTATACGCGAAATGTAAGATTGTGTACACAAATGCTTCTGTTGAAAACTAAGAGATAATTGTGCATACGTCAAAACATGTTTATAGTAACGATAATAAAAACAATAATAAGTGGAGATAAAGCAAGCTTCGAGTTGTTTCTGATATTGGTTTGATTGTAATTTGATATCTATATTTAAGTTACACAGGGTGTTCGATTTCTCACTATGATATTAGTACCTGTTCAAAATCCGGAACTAGGCTATTGTGTGACCTACATGATGACTGCGGTAGAGATATAAAAAATCCGCAATGCTGTGATTTTTGTGTAGGGAAAATTGTAAACCTACTTGTATTGTTAAATGGGGAAAAGGAACTTGTATACTAACTTACTAACTAATACGAAGAGCGAATCGATTCAATTGAAGATTGCATCGATTTTTGTCGGAATTTGCTTATAATATTATGTGACATTACAGTCTGTGTAACTCATTTGTACTAAACCAGGGAGGACGCTTCAAAATCATTTTCAGAATTTTATTCTGAATTCTTTGAAGCGTTTTCTTCCTGGTTTAGTACAAATATTTAAGCTTCTTTGTAGGCGACTCCAGATCACTCTTATACCGTTTTCGTTTATTGATCAGAGCAGCCCGAAAGCTGACCCAGAGTCGCCCAAACAACGTTTAATATGTTTGTTTTAGCAACCTGAGGTCGCTCTAGAGCGGACTCCAATCGCGTAGTTTCGCTCTGAAAATTTTTTCGGGTCGCACCACGCATCCAGCCGAGTTTGTTTATTTTATCTTTTTTTCATGAGTTGTTGTAAAACGCGTTTTTCATGAGTTGTTGTAAAGCGCGTAAAACGTGTTCGTTTTACTCGGAGTCAGAGTAGCCCGCGTCTAGGTTCAAAAACGAAAACGGTATTATGTCGTTTTCGTTTTTAAATTGCACTACACCGGTGTAGCGAAAGCTGCACCTAAACCGTTCGTTTTTACCAATTGCACTACACCAGTGCTACACTTTTTCTGCACCGATACCACTGGTGTAGCACTCATCAAAAGTTTGGTGTAGCTCTGTGCAATGGAATCGTTCATTGTAGTCAATGGTTACTGTTTATGTTTTCGTCATTTTTGTTCGTTTATTCATGCCTCAGTGTAGCACTGCACCGGTGTAGTGCAAATTAAAAACGAAAACGCCATTAGATTTCTACATGTAGCTAACAGACTTGTGTCGTCACAGAATAGCGATTTCTGACAACCAACGGGTATATTTGGAAGATCAGAAGTGAAAATATTATACAAGATTGGAGCTACGCTCGAACCCTGCGGAAATGCTGCTCGCACGGGTAACAATTCAGATTTACAATTCTGATACCTAACCTGAAAAGTGCGATCAGATAAATAATTTTGAATCATTTTGATCAAATAAATAGGAAACTGGAAATCAGACATTTTTGCTATTAAACCTTTATGCCAAACACTGTCGAATGCTTTTTCTATGTCTAGAAGAGCAACTCAGAATTGAATATAGAACTAATTGGATTAATTATAGCTTCGTTGGAAAGTCTGAATGTTACAGGAAGATAATCTGAGTCAAAGTCAGCATGTGTAATCGGTTCACTACAAATGTGACTTTGATCTGTTAGAACCAGATCAATTGTAGACGGGTTTTTCACGGAGAAACAAGTCGGATTACTGGGATGAAGAACTGTGAAGTAACCAGCTGAGAGTTGATTATGAAGTATTTTACCATTAATGTTATTTTGCCTACAATTCCACTGGACATGCTTTGCATTTAAGTCCCCTATTACGAAAAATTTCTGTCGAAATCTTGTGAGTTTTTGCAAATCGCCTTTGAAGAAATTTATTTATTCGGCTGTGCATTGGAATGGCAAATATGCTCCAGCGATGGAATAAATTCCAATGGTTTCAACTTCGATTCCCAAGCTTTCAATAACTTTAGTATTGAAAGAAGATAAAATTCGATGTTTAATTTGCCGTTGGACAAAAATAGTAACTCCACCACTTATTCCAGTAAACCGGTCAAATCGATCAACCACATAATGTGGATTGCATTTCAATTTGATATTTGATTTAAGAAATGTTTCTGTCACAATGGCAATATGAATTTTGTGAACTTTGAGAAAATTATAAAATTAATCTTCAAATCCAATAATTATTTAACATCACTGTTAAATTTTTGAATTCATTATAATATTATTTGCAAATTGCCATCCAACTTGAAATGCTTCAAAAAGTGATGAAGTCGAATTCATTCGGATGATCATTCGAAAAAATTGATCTTGTATTTGATTTATTTTCCGTTATATCGCCTAAATCGACTTCGTTTAAAGAAGCGAATGGCATTGAAGGAATATTGGTAGGTAGATGTCTACCAGTTACGCTAGTGTAACTGCCATTAGAAGAAGATGATATGGCCGATCTCCCTATTAATGAATTATTTTCGTTAGAGGACGAACTGGAAGGCGTTCCTGTTTTTTGTTTGTTTACATTAGAAGAATTAAGTGGTAGTTGTCTACCTGTTATAAAAGTATAACTGTCATCAGAAGAAGATGATTATGAGGTTGATCTACCTGTCAAAAAATCGTTTTCGTTAGAAGACGAATTGGAAGGCACACCTGTGTTTTGTTTTAAATTCGAAGAAATAAGTGCCTTAGATGAATTAGGCGTGGCATTTGTAGCGTTTTTTTTAATTTTCAGGTATTTTCTGTAAATTTAAGGTCGTTGATTTGACTTGTTGTCTAAGCGAACGAGCGTTTAATCTTTTTCCCTAACAGTACATTTCTGTATAAAATGTTCAAAACGACGTATGTAACAATGAGAGATTCTCTTTGTTTACTTTCTCTTTTGATTATTACGGCACTCTTAGCAATCCTTCTCTCCAATTATTTACCGATAATAATAACTAAAGCTATCATCTTTTGATCTGCTCTGGAGATATTACCGAAAAAAGCAGGAATATTTCGCAATAATCGAAAGTGAAAGTGAACAAAGAGAATCTCTCATTGTTACATACGTCGTTTTGAACATTTCATACAGATTTCAAATAATTGGATTTATGATTTCCATTGCAATTTGAACATGAAAGTTTATCAGTGGTTTCATTCATTGGACAAACGTCTTTCGAATGCGATTTACCACAATTCAAACACCGTATATCCATATGACAATTTTTGGTTCCATGACCGAAGCCTTGGCAACGACGACATTGCGTTAAGTTTGCAATACGATTATGCCGTTTATAATGTTCCCAATGAATTTTAATGTGGGAAATTAAACGTACTTTTTCTAAAGTTTTCAAATTGTTTACGTCACTTCGATTGAAGTGTATTAGGTAAAGTTCATGGGAAATTCCAGAGCGTTGTTTAGAAGTACCATTCGCTCTTTTTTTTATTACTTGGGAAGGGGCAAAACCAGAAAGTAGAAAGCTCAGTACGGAATGCTTTGAAGTCGGAAATCATCACCGCCACTGGTGGCATAGATTGTTGTTTCTTCCCAGAACGACAAGCGTCCATTTTGGGAATTTTTGAAAAATTTTCATCTATGTCGCTACAATCAGATTCAGGAAGAATATTGAAAATATTGTTAGACGGCATAGAATCAACGGAAGGAAAGTCCGTCCGTTGTCTTTTATTTTTACATTCAGATTCTATAAGATCGTGAATGTTATTAAAAAAAATTTGAATAACGGATTGTGATTTCTTCCGTATTGAATTATTTTTAGCCTTAGGCTTGTTGCCTTTCCGGTTGGACGCAGGCATTTTTGAAAAATCTCAATAGACTAGGCTAAATTAGTCTTCGATTAGACTCCTAGTTTGGATAAGTCTTGATAAAGACTGATTTTGTAATGGTCTTAATAAAGACTGATTAGTTCGAAGAATAGTTTTTTGAATAGCTAGCCTTAAGAAAGGCTGATTAATTTCTTATTCATGAAAAAGACTGATTATATTAGAATATTACTCTTTGTATAGCCTTGAGAAAGGCTGGCTAATTGTTAGTCTTTAAAAAGACTGTTAGTCATTCAGTTAGCCTTGAAAAAGACTGAAGCCTTGAATCAATGAAACTCTAGATAGCCTGAAAAAATTTCCAGGAGCCAAGAGCTATTCGCGTGTGGTGCGAACGACTGTTCAACACCGACTGTCTGTAAAATTCATAATTTCTTTCTGTGTATATTCCAGAAACTTTGGATCCGATTGATTTGGTTTTTGGGTGCAATAAGAAATATGTAAAAACATTAGAACTGTTGAAAACTTTGTCTTGTTTTTTTTATAACACCTTAAATTCCAATATCTCAAAAAAGGTGAAATAATGTACGTTAGAATTACCTAACAGTGTCCTTCATATTATCATCTAGTCCACTGGCTACCCTCGATCCAATAGTAGAATGCACACCGCTCTCATTCAGTAATCTTTTTGCTTCCGTGACCGTATATATCATCGTATTAAAAGTTTTCTTTGTTTTCTCGGCTTACCATGACTTAGGCAGTACAGTTAAGAGTTGATATTATTCAGTCCTTGTCTTTCCTTCACCGAAAAATGTTTCTTTGAGCTGCTCAATTATTTCATACAACTCGTCGATTTTTCCTTCATCAGAACTAACTTCTTTGTTTAGAGCAAATAAATGTCTTTTGATGCTGTTTATTATCACTTGATATTTCTCCATAATATATTTAACAGAACTAATTTTTGATTCATAGAAAATATGAATATTAACTTTTTGGATGTATTCCAGAACGTTTGAGTCCGTTGTCTCTATTGATGTTGCTGATGTCGCTTCTAATGTTTCCTGACTGAGAGCAATCATGTTGGAATTTGTTGACTCTATTAATGTTTCTGTTTTTGCCTGTATTATTTCCTGACTCAGATCATCCATACAAGCATCTTGATCTTCACTACTAGATAACTCATCGCTACTAGATAGAGTAGTTCGTTTGTTTAACTCAAAACGACATGAACCGCAAATTTTATTTCTTTGTAAAGCAGATTTTTTCATCAAGTCCTAGTTCAACAAATTTGGCAATATTACTTTCCGTAGGATTTCGGCAACTTTGGAATCCCTGTAGAAGAAGCTATTCATTTTGTACTTCATTCTTCCATTCTGAGCCATTTCTTGTTTTCACTTGATTATCACTTGCCTGTCACTCGTTTCTCACTAGCTTATTTAATTGCAATACCAGATTGTTTTATATACAAACATGGTTACCTGTAACAACCAACAGGTACATTTTTGTAAGATCAGGAAAAATATTACCCTGAAAAAATAACCGGTGTATATATTTCAGAAAACTGGAAAACATATCTTTAAATTCCTTACGAACACTGGAAAATATATTTTCTGATTTCTGATGACTTTATACATTCTTAAACCCATATCATAGAATGAATATAAACTTTTGCTCAACAATTTGTTTACTGTTTCGAAAAAATTGCCTATATGTTAACAACCCGCATGAACGGATACTATAAACCAACTAAACTTTAATCTATCTAACATAACGTTTTCAATTCGTAAACAGTTATGTCAAGTTAATGAGAATTTTTCTTTATTTTGCATTGTTTGCACTAAATGATTAAGCACACTTTACCCTATAGATCTGGAACCGAAAGTCGGACCCGGATGAAATTAAACAGCAGCCTATGAGACTATAGGTACTTTTAATCTGTCATTCTATTCACTCTCGCACTGGTGTTCATTCTATGTTACATGAAACATGTCGTTTTTTTTTGTTGCTGAGATGATATCCGTCTCTCTTTGATGGCACTGATTGAATCGTGTGAAGAGTTACTAGGGAGCGTTTTTTGATACGATAAAAGCCATCCTTGAATGCAGGTACTTCCGGTACCGGAATCCGAAAACCTAGTAATACTATTCAAACTTTCATAAAATAAGTCAGATTGGGCTTTATTCTAGTGAAAAGATGTGCGGTATTGAGTGCGAAGGTAGTTGGTACTTCGGAAGGATGAATTGTCAAGTTATTTGCGTTTTGCATCTTTCGCCTACTTGTATGTACGAGCTTCGATGCGGAACCGTCTGGGGGCGCCATACTAGCAAAAAAGTATGTCGCCTATAATTTGTTCGTAAAATGTGAGAGCGGAATATCTTGGTGAATATATGATGTCGTAGCTATAATTCTCAAACCACTTAGCAGAAAATCTTAAAGTCTCTACTCTATCATTACCTATTCGAAAATATATACATTGAATTTGTAATGCTAGTGACTTTCCCTAATTCTTTCCAAATTGTCGTTTTTTTACTCACAGCAGCAGCAAACGCGATGTTGGTAATTGCTAAAACAGACTGACGGGACTTGAATCTTGTCGACAAATCCGGTGCAATGAGTGGAATCCAGAATGACGCATTCGACCACGATGGGGTAAGACAACAGTTGTTTATTGCAACTGTCATAAATTGCGTCATATTGACATCAGACATAATTGATTCTCCTCGCTTAGTCGCTTACCCACATGTAATCTTATCATTTGATATTTTTCTTGTTTAATTACTCTCAGAATGGCATGCAAATGTCCCATCGCAAAAGTGGCGCTATTTTAACTAATGAGGTAAGTCAAATAAATAAGTTACTTATCAAAATTATACCTCATTGTTATTGTGATTCGTAGAATAGAATTGCTGGATTTCCTAAATCGCTCGCTGAAATCAAATCTTTTCTAA
Organism: Malaya genurostris; assembly: GCF_030247185.1. Taxonomy (NCBI): domain Eukaryota; kingdom Metazoa; phylum Arthropoda; class Insecta; order Diptera; family Culicidae; genus Malaya; species Malaya genurostris. The sequence goes on along the minus strand of NC_080572.1, from coordinate 268,768,867 downwards.
AAGAAATAATTGGTAATTCGGAATAAACTTATCTGATTGACTACCCCTTCCACAGCCAAACCGGCTCCTATAACCAATCAATTCAAGCCTTCTCGATTCTCAATTCTCTTATCGAATGCCTTCCTATCACTAATCTTCAACGTCCTCCAATGGGTTCCCGACACAAAGCCCACTTGCCACCGAATGTTGAAATGTTATTCGAGCACTCATTCACACATACATTATTTAAACTGATATACTGCATATAAATACATGATTGACAGCCGCCCGAACTCCTTCCCCCGCACTCGCCCGACCACAAACCCTCCACCAGAATGCTGGACAATCTGAATCGGATACTTAAGGATCACAAGGCGCACATACGGATAGCATGGATTGCGGCACTCAATGCGGTGGTTATCGTCTTTTTCGGTTTCGCCACTAATCACTACTTGGAAAAAGGTAAGTGTGTTTAAGCGGGTAAATATGAGGGTAAATATATGGGTAAATTTGCGGCGTGGTTCAATATTGCTAGAGTATCTAAAGAAACTTGGCAATCCATAATAAACTACGCGTACGAAACGTTGACGCAGGGAGGCAAAGGCAAGATGTGGTTTTTCGAAATCATTTATAATATCAATTGAAATAAAAGATTTGACCAACAATCTTATCGGGTAGAACATTGTTTAATTACTTGATGTTTCACGAAATGAAAAAATTAAAAACTTTGATAAGAGGTTATAATGATAAATGCGTAGGCAAAGGCAGGTTGCTGCTGATAACAAATGACAAGCAATGAGCTATAAGATTTGAATAGAATCAAAGTTACTAACTTCAAGAATTAGTTACAGAGATCAGACTCTCAAATTAGAATAAAGGCACCTGTAAAGTAAAGAATTTCGAACCGTTAATCTTATCGGTCATCATCTGACATCGATCTATACGAAGCTTCTGTCATCTCTCTTTTTCATTAAAAGTTGTATCAATGAGACGATGAAAACGAAAGTGCCAATATTAAGAAATGCACCAATGCATTGCACAGTGGTTCAAAAGCGCAATTTCACGCTCTTAATTGATAACTCATAGAATTGTGGTTTTTGAGGTACAGTATCTTCAGCAAAGTTGCTCAGAATGATAGACGCCATCTTTTGACAAATTTTATTTATGTGATTAATCCCCCTAAAAGTGAGATAAACATTTTATTTTAGCTCAGGGCCAACATAGGGACTAAGTTACTCCGACAAAGTTGTGCAGAAAGTTATTTCAAACAAGTTTGCTGAAGGTACTATTCCCGTAACTTGAGTGTAATTCAAGATATGTATTTTCGGGAAAGGGTGTCCAAAAACCTGTTTTTGTAAGAAAACATATATATTTTCAATTTATATGAGTTTTTCACGTTGTACAAAGTTTTTCATCTTTAAAAACTACACAACTTTCTCGAACATACTATGCTGCTATCATTTCAGTTTAATGAAATAGAGCAATTTTTCATGTTTTTTTAATTAAAATTCTAACTTGTCTATTATCAAAGAGATCAGTAAAGATCTAAATTCTAAAAAAATTACTTCTGATTCGATCGGAAATGATTGATGTAGAAAAACGTTTTTAATCAGCAAAAGTGCCCGGAGCGAAATTATTAAATTTACCTAAAATGAGTATTGAAAGATGATGCCTTCAAACGGTTGAACTAAAGTTATGCACTGATAATTTTAGTCAATTTATATAAGCTTGGGTGCATCAACCGCTGGGAATTGAAATTTTGCGACGGCAGTTCAAACGCGCCATTCAATCGCAGCGCGTTCAGTGTGTTTGAAACCCTTCGCTCCTGTTACTTTTATAAATTAAATTCATGTCAAAAAGCGTTTTATTGCTAATGCATGAACATCATCATCGGTATCAAACAGCTGGAAGTAAAACAGTCTGCTGGAAGTAAATCAATGATCGAATTTGAAGCATAAAATTTTGGCGCATACCTGAAAGTTTACGAGATGATTATTCATTTACATTTTCTAATTTGTCTCCTAATCTTTTTCATCTTAAACAAGGTTAACTTTATCACAACACCGCTGTTAGATAAACATTTGTTATCATAAATTTCTCACATCGAATGAACACAATTTCACTAAACGCTTTAACCATCGATTTTGTTTTCATTGACATTTTAAAGCGACGCGAACAGATTTCAACTAAAAAAGTTGTTGATTTTGCATTGCGATTATTGTTTTGTTTTCAACTGTCTCCGGCATTTGACAGCATTCAAAACAACATATTTTTCAACTACTTGAATATATGCAATTCAAAAACCATATTGGTTGAATCAAAAAGAAATTAGTTAAATCAACTATCGCAAAAATCAAAAACTGCGATATCGCAATTTTATGATCGAAGGGTTCTCCGTGTGTTTTTGAATGCATTCTTCTTTACACCTAAACCTCCGTTTACGAATACATTTTTAACATTACCTCTTATTACGTAGCTCTTTTTACGAACTAAACCCCAAATAACGTAAACTTTTTTTTCAAACCTTCTTTTGCATACAAAGAAAACCATTTCCGCTCATTTATATTCCATGGAAACTACTACAATATGGGTATTTTCGGAACGGTTTTAAAGAGTACATTCCGGAAAATGATGTTTGAGATATATTGGAAATCCAAGATGGCGACTTCCGGTTTTTTAAATATTTCTTTAAAGTCTTGCAATATAAGAATTTTCGAAACGGGTTTGATGAGTAGATGTCGGAAAACGATGTTTGTAATGTTTCTAAAATCCAAGATGGCGACTTCCGAAAAATTGATGCTCCCCGAAAACCACTATAATTTGAGTATTTTCGGAACGGGCTTAATAAGTACATGTTGAATACCGATGTTTGAGGTGTTCTTGAATCCAAGATGGCAACTTTTGGTTTATTTATACTACAATTTACTACAATATGGGTATTTGCGGATCGGATTTGATAATTAGATACCGGAAAATGATGTTTAAGCGTGTTTCAAACGTCAATATGATGAGTTTAGGTGTATCGATATACCTTGAAGACCATTACGATATGATTATATGCCATTTGAAAAGTAGATGTGTTTTAGAAAAGGGTTTTTGCAATCGGTTTTCTTACTCTAGGTGGAGACCACCAGTTCATCGATATTGTTAGAATATTGTACTATATGAATAATTTCGAAACAACCATAACCAGTAGACGTCTAAAGAGCTTGTTCGAGTACCTTGCCTTGCAAACTCAAGGTCGGGAATCTACTTGGAACCACCTTAATTTATGTACGTCACGTCGTCCATTACGAACCATTTCGGCAGCATCAACCACTCTCGATACAGTTTCCAGACATAGAATTCGGCCACCGTATTCGGTTCGGTTGGGTACCTTCCTTACTTTGAAGACATCTGCTGGACGAACGACCAAATAGCAGAATCAACGTCCCGAATCGAAAGGTTCGAATTGTGCATGAAATAATCCCTCACCTTAATCAAAGACATCATATTAACAAGATATCCAGCTCTCACTTTTCCCGAACAAATCATTGGAAACGACCTTTTTTGCGAGCATGGCGCCCTCAGGTGAGTCCGCATCGAATCTCGTATATAGAAGTAGGGGAGAGAAATGTCAAATTCGTGCGCGCCAAAATAGCAGCACTGTCCGATCAACAAGGGAGAACAAAATTGTATCTAGGGTTGTTTTGTTTTTTCTATATAAACTAGTCATAATCTTGGCCTCGTTAATAGTTAAAATAACAAAAATTATAACTCAATTTAACCTAGGGGATAACAAAATTGTTACAAACCTTGATATGTAAATATCAATATTATATCTAAATTTGTTACAAATTTAGTACGAATTATCAGCTGTTATTACCCATTTTTTGGGGGGAAAGGCTTTACAGTGCAATTCTAAAAATAGATTTCGCGAAGAGAGATGAAATTGCATACCTTTAGGCGATTTGATTTGCCATAAAAAAAGTCATGCACGGTTAAGCGACTGGTTCCGAACCGGGAAGTTTTGAGTTGCCAACATACGCTACGATTGCATCGGGGCATGAGAAGCAACTGATGTTGGAAGGATATATTGGTATCATATAATAACTAGTGTAAGTCCATATTACTACAAAAATAATCTATAGCTCTTCTCGCTCCCTCTTTCGTTGTTCCCTTCCAACCGGCATATGAATGACAAAGGGGCTATTTTAGAACTATGAGCAAGCTTTCTTTTGGTACTAAAGAAAAGTTGTGAATGAACGGAAATGACTAAATTCAGTGAAACAAAACTACCTTATAGAATCTGAGGAAATTAACTAATGAATGATAGTTTTTCAGCTTTTTCTTCTTTGTACCAAGAGGGCCGAGTTTCCAATAACATTCGAATCAGTTCGCTCGTTCAGTTGAAGTAATGAATTTTCTGTCGGTGTGTGTGTCGTATGTGCATGTGTGTATTGGCGGGGATATTTGATTAAAATGTGCACTTTATTTTCGCGGAGATGGCTGAATCGATTTTCATAAATTTATATTAGAATAAAAATTCGTTTGAAAGACAGTGAAAAATCAGAAGAAGTGTATATAACATCGATTCGAATAGCAAGTTTTTATGATTGATCATCAACCAATTGCCTAGTCACATTAGTTTGCGATATCCGCAGCCAGAAGCCCAGCAAGTAATGTTCAAAAACCACCAAAATTGAGCTTTCATTCCGGTTTGATTATTAGATATCTACTTAGATTGACTCACAGAAAAATGATTCAAATGGAAAATCTCATAATGCGGGTCGGTTGCTTTAAACTCTAATGGCAAATTTGGAATCCCAGTTCGTCGTTCCAAATTGGAAGTAATCAAAGTACTACGAAATGAGGCTATCATAAATTTATCAGATATGGATAGATTGAACTTTTCAAATCGAAGGTATTATGGTGCGATAAATCGTTTTTGTCTGATTCATGATTTATGCCCGTACCCAGGATTTCTTTCCGGAAGGGGCCCAATAATAAAAAATAATTTTACCGAAGATTACTTATGTACCTAATTCTCGGTGTGCCTTTTACGGGTGTTAAACTTTAAACTTTTTCATTTGAACTGATATTGCATTACATTTCATTACGTTTACTGTCTTGTAATTTGTGTAACACATGTCTGAGATCTTCTAAATAATTATATATCTGTTTTTGATTTAGGGAGGGGCCAGGGGCTGAGTGTAGATTTTGGTTTTGAGCCTAGTTTAGATTTTGTTTTCCGTTTATTGCAGCGTCACTTTTGAAGACGTTTTGAAATTTTTGACACTTATCACTCTGTGTTTTCGGAAACAAAAATCGGTCACCGATATTCCAGTTTTTCCAATATTTTTTAGTCGAGTTTTAGAGCTTTTGCCTTACCTTTCTTTGTTCCTGAGAGAAAAAGGGAAAAAATCATCTTGAAGAATATTTATTTTCAATTTAAAATTAATATTTGAATAAAAACTTTACACAATTTAAGTAGGAATTACTTAGGAACGTTCTCACATTTAAAATTTAGGCCGTCATTTTGAAATCAAATATCAAATTATTGTTTTCAAAAGCATCTTTAGGAATGTGAAATTGGAAAATATGTTTGCTACTGCTGTTTATTGAAGTATAGCATTTTTCGGGTTGAAAGTCAAAAACATGATCGACAAAAGTGTTTGAACTATCTTTTTCTCAATTCTCTAGTATAGTTTTATCTGAAATATAACGGCCCTTAATATAATATCTAGACTTGCTATAATCTTAATAAAATCTGAATGTTTGCTTCTGATTTGGAATCATATTTATAACATAATGAGATATAAATATCAGGATCATATATAATTTTGATAGAATCCTGTTATGCTCTGTTGATCGAGTGCGCACCCATACAATTGACATGATATGTTGAATGTGATGTCGTGCAATGGCGTTGCTGAGCTGAAGATTGATTTCGTTCCAAGCTGACAGGGTCTGCCTTAATGCATTTAAGGAGTTGCATTTCTTGGCTTTCCTCCAATTCGCTGCTGGGTCTCCTTGAAAGATTAATCATACAAGACACTAGCCCTTATTACCGTTCTCACTTCCACTTTCACATTCACTTCACTTACATGTCACTTTACTTGATTTTACCTATTACCGGTATCACGCATAGTTAAGTGATCACTCTGGTGGAAAAAACTAATTTTTTCAACAAAATGTTGGTGACATGATGTTCATAATGACATCAAGTTCATTCAAATAATTACTTTTGTCTTTGAAGCAACTTCCGTGCTAAGGACCTAAATTCACTTCACTCGATTTTCACTGTGAAGTGATACCGATAATAAGGGTCCCAATCACTTCACTTGGTTTTCACCGTGTAGTGACACCGGTAATAAGGGCCACTGTCAAGTTATCCCAACTGTTTCGTAATCTACATGTGGAACTAGCCCAGATTTTCACCGATGGCGTTTATAATTTTTTTGTCTATGCACTTCTTGCTCGAAAACCATCTTGTCAGTAGTTAGACAGATAGTGACGATATTTCGCACATATAATTATCACAATTTAAACTAGTTTTACTCAAGCAATAAAAGAAATCATTTTTTCGGGTAATGTCTTAAGTAATCAGAATTTTACGTCAGTTCTAACTTAGACAAATATTGTCGAAGAAATTCACAAATATCCACAATCCGGGGGAGAATAGAAGAATCAAACGAAACAATTTTTCAGGTGTTGTACGATCTAATCCCTACAAGAAAGGAACCAAAGCGCCAAACAAATGCCCTGTACGATTTTATAACACAATACAAACAAAAACTAATATTTTCTTTACCATATCACCAGAAAAATCATGCAAAAAAAATTGCGGCATGCAGTGGTGCGATGGCTACGGAATGCTGGTTTTACTTCTTGGATTTCTCTACCTGGGTCTAGTGTACTTCCAGATACTGAAACCACTACTAGCAAGGACCTTCAAACAATTTATCGCACAGCCGCTATCAAGGTTGCTAAGCGAAACATTCAGCAGTCTGTAAGTATTCCGAATAGCTGATCTTCCTCGTTGGTCTAACAATCATCTGTTTTCCAGATTCTCAAAGCTGATAGCAATTGCAGTCGTTTTGGTTGCCTTTGCATTGTTCTGTTTCTTCGAAACCCAGGATGAACCTGAACGGTTGGTTTCACTGGCCGGCATCGTTACGCTGCTTTGTATTTCTTTCCTATGCTCCAAGCATCCCACTAAGGTGAATGTCGTTGAACTCAAATTGATTAGTTGAAATCGATTAAAAATTACTTTCATTGCAGATCAATTACCGACCGGTAATTTTTGGAATCACTTTCCAGTTCCTGTTGGGCTTGTTCTGTATCAAATGGGATGTTGGACGTAGCATATTCAGTTGCATTGGCGATAAGGTGGCTACCTTCTTGAACTACTCAGCTGACGGAGCCGAATTCGTCTACGGAGAATTTATTGTTCGGAAGGAAATGGTGTTCGCTTTTGCCACACTGACTGTGATATATTTCTTCAGTTTCTGCATCTCGATCTTGTACTACTTGGAAACGATGCAGTGGGTTGTTCTGAAGCTGGGATGGATTCTTCAGAGTATTCTGGGGACGACAGTTTGCGAGAGTGTCATCTCGGCGGCAAACATTTTTCTCGGAATGAGCGAGTCGCCTCTACTGATTCGTCCGTACATAAAAAACTTGACACACTCGGAGATACACGCCATAATGTCATCCGGATTCGCTACCGTGTCGGGAACGGTGCTGGCAGCTTACATCTCATTTGGAGCTGAACCGGCTCATCTCATAACGGCCAGTGTGATGGCAGCCCCGGCCGCACTTTGTTTTGCTAAAATAATTTATCCGGAAATTGAAGAAAGCAAGACGCGGTCGGATAACATTGAGATGGAGAAATCGTGAGTGAAGTTCTGCACAACACTTTACGCATGTCAGCACTTATAATAGTTTCACTTATTTTCTTTCAGAACTGACTCGTCCGTATTGGATGCAGCATCGAATGGTGCCAGCATTGCCACGGCTCTGGTTCTCGGTATCATCGCTAATCTGATAGCGTTCGTGTCCTTCATAGCATTTCTGAACGGTATTCTCAATTGGCTGGGACTGTTGGTCGGTCTGGAGGACGTTTCTTTGGAAAACATTTTCGGAACCATCTTTCGCCCGTTGGCCTTTGTCATGGGCGTACCCTGGGATGAGAGTTACTACGTGGGAAAGCTAATCGGGACGAAAACGATCGTCAACGAGTTCGTTGCCTATCAACGGCTGGGGGAGTTCATCCGGGGGAAACTGTTATCGCCACGTTCGGCAGCGATCGCCACATACGCAATCTGCGGGTTTGCCAATCCCAGCTCGTTGGGTATCTTGATCGGATCGCTCAGTGCTATGGTGCCGGAAAAGCGCAGCGTATTTACGGCGGTAGCATTCCGGGCATTCATTACCGGTTCCATCGTGTGCTTCATGACTGCCAGCATAGGAGGTTAGTATATGTTCAAAGTGTAGGTAATACACGGATCTTTTCACATTGGCCAACTAACCAAAGGTTCGGATAAAAGGGAATGATTTGGTTTAGGGAGCTTCCCAGGTAACCAGTAAGCACTAATAATGTCATTAAAATAGCCTTTTATGAGCACCAAAAATGCTTGTAGCTCAATATCTGCAATCTGAGATCTGAAAGTTGTAAATCAATCAGAATTCAGCTTTCAGAATGCACAAAGCAAAGTCTTGGCATTAAATTCCTGTGGTGGAATTTGGCCTTTCTGTTTCAACAGACTTCGCAGCCGATTCTTAGTGTACAGAATCATTGCATGGCTAGTACTATGAATCCTACTGACACTAAGAATCCTTCCAGGTCGGGCTCGAACAGACGACAGCTGGCTTGTAAGACCAGCGTCCTATGCATTGAACCGCCAACCCGGGACCAGAATGCACACCAGCGATAAATAGGATTTATCTATGAATAGCCCTATATTTTGCCAAAGTCGGCCTTAAAACAGTCTCAAGCACGATTGAAATGCCAATTAGCGATTATTTGCTGTCATAATACGGCATTAGTATGTGCTTATTGGTTACCGGGGTTACGAAGTTCATGAATTCTATGCAGTCCGTGTTTTCAAAGAAATTATCCACGCTTCTAAGTAACTTCTAGAATACATTGCTCAGCTTCTATGCAGTGAGAAAGTCTACGCGGAAGTTGTTCTGTACTTCTAGTAGAGCTGTCAAAAATTACCATGTGTTTTCTTAAGCAGAGCAATTCCATACGAAAGCGACGGTCGATTTTTTGTATTTTTTGAATTGGCTAAAATTTTGCATATGCTTTTTTATGATTAAAAGAGACAATTTGCATCATAAGTTTGCCATTTTAACCCACCCCAATCTCACTTTTGAGAAGGGAATAAAAAAATCCTGACATATTTTAAAAACGGTGGGTCCGATCGATTTGTTATCTTCTGCAATATTTTAAGTAGTTACAATCTACTTAATCTCAAAAAATGAATTTACGATTTATTTTTTATTTTTTGATATGTTGTAGCTGAAGTCAAATTAAAATACTGTCGAATTTTTAGATTGGAAAAACAATATTTGAAAAAGTTGCATATTTTCAAAATAAAATGTATTTTTTTTAATAAAAACGTGCTTAATCCACCTTGCAGTGCGATGATACCTTTTTTTATCAATCCGCATGTGTTTTTTGCATTTATATTCTTTGGTGTTTCAGTTTTCATGACATTATTCTAATGTCCGTGATTTTAAGTGGCAATTTGAGATTTTAATGACTCATTACTCTGTAATGTAATTAACATTCCATGATATGTCGAAGTAATTTTCAGTTCAGAATTTAGGGTAATTTAAGGTACTTCCAGAGCCGGTATTCAGGAACCAGCATAACCCAAACCGATTCGTATGGGCATATGACGAATAAATTGCAATATTTTTGAGTCAAACTTTAAAGCTTTTCGGGATTGTCGTCTTCTATATCGCTTTGAATTTTAAAAATTCATCATCCTACAATTCCAGAATCGGAAGTAAGAATTGGATAAAATTGGATTTATTTTAATTTGAACTTTTGTTTCTGAAATTCGATTTGGCTTTTTTGAGAAAACGATTGAGCTTTGAGAATCGATTCGATACTGGAACCGGAATTCGAAATTCGGTGTAGTTTGCATTTGTTTTAAAATGTTTGAAAATCAATATAAACATCTTTGAGGAATCGTAGTGCGAATTAAATTTTTAGGTGGCTTCCGAAACGAAAACTGAATACAACCAAAAATGAAATTCTTTTATTTGGTTATCGACTATCCAAATCTGCTAACCCGATAAACCTGGTTAATTTATGTGAAATAGACATTTTTATACTAATCACCCTGTATCCCCTAAACCAGGAGTTGGATCAGACTGAAAAACAAGATGTTTTACAGAATCTTAAAAATTTTCATTTGAATCTTAGATGATTCTTAGATTTCATTTGAATCTTAGATCGGTTCAGCCATCTACGAAAAAAATGAGTTACACAGTTTTAATTTCGTTTCACATATCATCCTGTAGTTCCGGAACCAGAGGTCGGAACCAAACATAATTCAGGAACCTTATTTGGGAGTATACGACTTTTCATATGAATCTGAGTTTGTAGAAAACGGTTGAATCATCTCAGAAAAAAATTGAATGAAATTATTTATCACACACGCATTTGCTGATCTCGACGAACTGATTCGAATGGTATATGGCTGTTATGTTCTTCCAGCATTTATTGCTGTAAGTAGTTTAAATCAATATAATTATGGAATTGCTTTCAACTCGAAAATTCTTACATCATCTGGTTTACATATGTCATATTCGAACGATTATGCCAAAAACGAAATATCATGCTGTACACAGCCTCTCGCGTACTTAGAAACAAATAAATCGTCTTTTATGTTGCTCCCAAGCATTTCTTTGCCAGACAGCGCTCAAAACTTCTACTGCTGGAATAGGGGAAAAAGTCGCTTACACAAAAATTTCTATATCTCCGTTAAAAATGGACGGATTTTAACAATCTATTGCTTATTGGATAGGCATTACCGTGCGAAATCTAAGTCTGAAAATATATTCTGTTTTCAAGGTCAATTGTGACAGATACTGTCAAAAAACTGAAAATTTTGACATAAAACTTCGTATAACTCAAAAAGTAAACATCCGATCTCAAAACCATTCAATAGCGTTCAGGGTGACGGGGAGACCTTTCATTTGAGACTAGTTTGATCAAAATCGGTCCAGCCATCTCTGAGATCTAGACCTCTTAGTTGACAACACACACACACACACACACACACACACACACACACACACACACACACACACACACACACATGCACACGCACACACACACACACACACACACACACACACACACACACACACACACACACACACACACACACACACACACACACACACACACACACACACACACACACACACACACGCACGCACACACACGGACATTTGCTCAGTTCGTCGAGCTGAATCGATTGGTACATGACATTCGGCCCTCCGGAAAATTTTTCTAAAGTTTGAGCGAATTCTATACCTATTTTTTTTATTTATAAAAAAAGGTAAAAAAAATATATTTTTTAAACAAAATTTTGATACATGCTACCATTCTCGAGATTGTAACAATTTTCGGATGGTTATTTGAGTTTATTATAAAAAAGCTTTTGTGTGTGTGACTGTGTTTAACTTATCCCAAGCCCCACTTGTCTGGCAGCGGTTTACAGAACAAAGATGTTTCCATGTGTTTTGTTTATACATGCAAATAACTTTAGTCCAGGCAAATCGTGTTCCGAGGTCACTGTTCCATCGACCAACCCCGCCTAAATGAAATGTTTGCATCAAATGGATTCAAACATTACAGAAAAACTCCCGATCCCCTGGAATTGGCAAGCAATCGACGCGTATTTAGTTTATGTTCTTCAGATTTGTATGAATAATTAACATTTTCTAATCTTACTAATACTCGAGATTGCATTCAATGTTCATTCCTTACCGTATCGAAACCTACCAAACCCTCAGTCTTCCGAACCAGCCAATTACATTCTTGGAACATAGTATGATAATAAAACAATAATAATAAGAATATAATTATTATTTATGCGCGAAAAGTTATTCTTAAGTGTTAATTTTGCTTTATGCTTAAAATTATATAAGGATGATATGCAAAATGCTAATTTATGAATTGCATGGAATGCTGCAGACGGTCGACAACTTAAAGTCACATTGAGGGTTTTAAATGCACTTCAGTAATAGGACGCCAAGGCGAAATTCTTGACCTATTTGAAGGATTTTCAATCGTTTTCGCGTTTCAAATGAATTATTACATATAAACCATTTTGCGCCCTCTCATTCTACTACTAACGCAAAAGACGATAGCACCCAGTCGACACCATTCTATTGACCATATGTCATCATTGACACCAGAGATGGCATTTCACCAGAGTTATACACGCTAGAGTCAGCTTTTTGTCACACCAAGGATGAAAAAAACGAAGCACCGCACAAAGAGGAAAGCGCACTTCTTCTTAGTGTCGAATAGACAGCATTTGAGTGTGTGCTTGTGGTTAAAGCAGCTGGCGCGAGTGAAACACATTCTCTTCGCATGAATCGCTCACACGCGCTCTCGTCTAAATACACCCAAGTGACCACTGGCGCGTGATGCTGAGCGAACACTTCTGTGAACTTCAATTAATAGAGAGTAGATCTGGCCTTGCTATGAAAAATTTGCAAGGAAAACCGAAAATTTTACGATAAATTGTTTTATTTTGCTGATTTTGCGTGTCCACGCTTCATCTACGAAAACCATACAGCAGAGTGCTCACCGGCGTGTACACCTCTGTGAAAGTATCTGCATCCTCCTCAGAGAATTTATTAGCTAATGCTCTAGCACTTTGGTGCGATTCAGTGGAAGAGGTAAGAGGAAATAAACAAACGCACTCATGATGCGTGCACACTTCACACAACAGTGGTGTATAAATGTGAAGAAGAAGAGCTCTCGTTGAAGTTGTCAGTGCGAGGGGAGAAATTTTGCTTGCTCTTCGTCACACAGAGGAGATAGACATCTCTGATTGACACACGGGGTTATGCAATGTTCGAGAGCTTAAGATTTCTTATTGTTTAGTATAATTTACAATATTTACACTAGCATTACAATTTGAAAATCGTCTAATTTCTATTTTATTTACAGACTCTGGAATGAATAAATGAATGGTATTTTTGTATTCCTTGAATAGTAATTGCTTTTGAATATTGTCCATTAGGATGTTACTTAATATTTTCATACTCTATGGTACTTGGATAGGAAAAGAAAATTTGTGTTAGTTGTTGCATCTTTCGCTTTTGAATCCAATCGAAAAGTTCCTGTGAATTTTTGAGGGGATGTTCACGTTCCATAGCAAGACTTGTTCTTGTAGCCAACTGCTTGTGCCTTTCAACATATAACAATATCGTAGTTTTTGTTATATGGTCAAACACTGGAATCACTATTTTTATATTGTGATGCAGCTCCAGCGGACAAGAAAAAAAATTTGTTCACATGTAACTGTTTTTCTTGTAGTACAAAATCCATAATTTTTGTAATAAATAAGTTCACGGATGTAGAATCATGACGTAAATCTTCGGAAAAAAATACAAAACTTAAATGCAACAGTGCAAAGGTTTCTATGAGATACCTATTTCAAAAAAGAAGGTGCGGTCTCCCCTAATTCTTGACCAGCAAAACTATCACAATATCTACGGTCAACAAACCGATAGGGGAGAGTCGGCAGCGTTGGACCGGCGCATGCCATGGGCCACTTGTGTTTTATTGAGAGGTATTGAAGGAATTCATTTGAATTTTTTATTGAAAGTGGGAAAATTCCTGTGTCCTGCATACGTTTTTAATAAGAAATATTTAATTATTTCAAAATAAAAATTAACCCTACTTTTGCGACAATAATGTGAATTTTTGGTTGCAAGATTTGTCATTAAATTGACAGAATGTAAGTTTTTCCTTCAGCGGAGAATAATGAAATTTAGTGATAGAGAATATGATTTTATCGATTTCATTGCAATTCGAATGCTGCAAAAATATGCCATAAATAGAGATCTCAGTATGCACAATCGGGTGCCATGGGCCACTGCTCAAGAACAGAAAAAAAAAGAATCAGCATCGGCCCTGAAATATTCCGTTTTGTATTAGGCATCATATTGAAGTAAAAATTTGAATTTGTGGCAAATACCACCTTAGTAATTTTTTTCGTTACACAGGATGGTAATATTCTAAGTTTTATCAATTGAAATGATTATAAATACAATTATGAAAGTTAATTACAATTGTGACCCAAAGCACCCGCCATGGAGGGTGCCTTGGGCCAAATATCAACAAGTTTGCAAGTCATATTTTGATGCATAAATTACAAAATAATCTGTTTACAAAAACGTCACAATGAAGAGTGCGAAATTTTTAAATACCTTTGATTTACAGTTATAACAAAAGTCAAATCAAATATGGCCTAAAGCTGCCGACCCTCCTCTACTTGGTTCGTCCATAAAGTCAGTTCAAGTATTGAACTTTAAAGCAATAACAAAGAGTTTTTAGAAAATAGTATAAACTTTACGTCTGTTCGGCGGCTGAAGTTCAACTGTTGGGTCTCGTTAGCAGTTCAAAATGAACTGCTAATGCACTGATGAGCAGGGCCGTCAAGAGAAAATTCGGGCTCAGGGGACTACAATAATACGAACCTCTATATATGTTAATAAAAAAAATGCATGTGACGTGCATGCCATTCTTTTATTAGAGAACAGGTAAAAATCATTAACTTAACAAAACAATTCATATGCTAAATATGATTTTATTTCCATTATATTTTTAATAGATAGATTTTTATATGTTTAATAAATTTCATAAGGTTCCATGATGTTTTAGAATTCACAAAGCAAGGTAGTTTAATTGGCAAAACAATTTCCCCTGATAGGAGCTAACTACGGGTTCAAGTCCCGTCTCTGTAGTAACCTTTTCGCGGCATTCATTATATAATTGTATTCGTGTGTCATTTTTGCCTTCCTCATATAGAAAGGCTATATCACATACCATTCGACTCAGTTCGTCGAGATCACAAAATGTATTTATATCTGTGTGTATGTGACAAATAATGTCACTCGATTTTTTCAGAGATGGTCGAATTCCGGTTCAGGAATTACAGGATGATATGTACCCAAAAATAATAGAAAATGTAACTCACTTTTCTCAGAGATGGTTGAACCGATTTTTACAAACTTAGATTCAAACGAAAGGACTTATGGTCCCATGGTTTGCTATTGAATCGTATTCTTATCCGACTTCCGGTTCTGGAATTACAAGGAAATATGTGCAAATATATGAGAGAATTCGCACTCACATTATGGAAATTGCTTAATCGATTTTTACAAACTAAGATGCAAATAAAAGGTCTTGAATATTTTTTTCACAAGTGATGGCGAAACGAGGTGCAAATTTTTATAAAACTTACTGAGAAATTCATCTAGTTGGCAGACTTTGTTAGTTAGTGGATATATAAATGTACTTTGGTCCACAGTTTCCGCTTCCGAAAGCACTGATAACAGTGAAGAAAGTCACTTCGATTTCTCAGCAACGGTTAAACCGATTTTCACAAATCATGATTCAAATCAAAGCTCTCATTGTCTTAAGAGATACTGTGGAATTTCATCCAGATACGACTTCCGGTTCCGAAATTATGAGGCGATAAGTGTCAAAACTTTCAAACTATCATGCAAAAACATGCAAAACTGGTACGCATCGGTACGTGCTGGTACGGAAGAAGGAAACACCACCACCTAGCACATCCCGATCAACGCATCGTATATAAACTAAATTTTTTTTTTATAATTTAACTACTAACGAGACAAGACTTGTATCAGCATTTGCTACGAAAAAAACTTTTTGTTATAAACTTGTTACGGCTTGATGATCGGGATAGTGTGCTATGATAAAATTTTGTATAGCCACACTTAGATCTATATTAACTGGACATAACTGTTTATAAATTAAAAAGGTTATGGTAGTTTATACACTAAGGAAGTTTTGATTTCATTCAAGTTTGAAAAAAAATTTTTGAAAGAATCTTTTAGTGATGTTTTTGTTTTTTTTGAAAATATAGGTAATGGCCCTTATTACCGGTGTCACTACACGGTGAAA
The DNA here is from genome assembly GCF_030247185.1 of Malaya genurostris. NCBI lineage: Eukaryota > Metazoa > Arthropoda > Insecta > Diptera > Culicidae > Malaya > Malaya genurostris. The sequence continues at coordinate 268,752,708 of NC_080572.1, read as the reverse complement.
ACCAAGTGAAATGACTGTGACCCTTATTATGAGTATCACTTCACGGTGGAAATCAAGTGATCACTTCACTATGCATGATACTGGTAATAGGTAAAATCAAGTGAAGTGATATGTGAGTGATGTGAAAGTGGAAGTGAAAGTGAGAACGGTAATAAGGGCCAATATGAGAAAGGCATCATCACACCACTAGGTGGATTAAAAATGGTTTTCAACCTATTTTCCTTGTTGTTCCGATACAGATCAAATTTTAATAAGTATTCCTCAAGCATTGGTAAACTCTACCTAACAGTATTCTAAACAGTGATAACATTGGTCCGGTGAATATTACGGTGAATGAAGTTATTCTGGCAACAAAAAAATCGTTGGATCTTCATTTCTCGAATAAACCATAAATCACGACATTTTCCTACGAAAGCTGGGTAGATGTAGTTTAAGAGGAATGGCCAATGATTTGTTAGCTAACTACTTAAGTAATAGAAAACAATATGTGGCGTTCGGAGGAGCACTTAGCTCATATCGCTCATTCAATATAGGACTGCCGCAAGGTAGTAACATTGGTCAATTACTGTTCCTAATATTTATCAAGGATATTGGCAACCTGCAGTTAAAAGAAGTACTCCAACTCTTCGCAGACGATGCCGCTTTGTTTTAGCCATGCACGGATACAGAAACTATACTTCAATAGAGCAGGATCTATGGGTCCTAGTGAATTATTTTATTTCAAACATGTTGAACATCTTAAAAACAAAATATATGACTCCATTTTCCGAGGAAAAAAATACAAGATCACTCAAACCCCAGCTACAATCAATCAGTCATCGAAAAAGTGAATAGTTTCAAATACTTTGATATTCACCTTGATTCTGTACTATTACGGGACAGTAATGTAAAGATTGTAGAAAATAAACTTTCGTCACTGTCTGAAGTATTACGAAGAGTAAGTTATTTCATTCCAAGGAAAGCTATACTAAAAATTTATTTTGCCTGTACTCATTCTCATATTCAGTGCCTCCTAATTGTTTGGAGTCTGACTGCAAAGTCTAAGCTGAACAGAATAATGAATAAAACGGTACTTGCACCCTACTTTACAATTTTACTCTGATACTTCCCATGGCATATTACCTTTGAGAACTTCGCGATATGCAGACGATTACGTTCGTTCACGAAGTTCTTCATCAATCAAATTTACATCATAACTCTCCGAATATCCGCTGGTATTCGGCAACAAAATACAAGCCAGTTGAATTCGTTACTGCGAATCAGAGAATTCTCTAACTTAGGTATGTTCTATTGATTTACGAGCTTTGTTAAAAAAATATCGTGAATTTTGAATACACGCACAATAGCTGTCAAAAACTGAGTGGACATTCAAAATAGCCGGAATTGTCAACATAAGTGAGAGTCAAATTGCGATACTTATTGTACAAACCTCGTAAATTATTTCAAGGGGCTACAAGTGATACCAACCAATCTCAATTGTAACTACTTACCTCTCTTTTGCAGGTTTACTCATGAACGCGGAAATATTCAACAACTTTGGGAAATCCCTCGACTCGATGCCACTCAATTCAACTAGTGTTTAAGTTGCAGATAGTTAAAAATCCAGTACGTATAGTCAAATCTAGTATTTCCTGCTTAGTAATAGGATGAACATTGTGGATTAGAAAAATCTTGAACCTAAGAACGATGGTGTGTGATATGATCGTTACCATAAACAAAAAGTATTTCTGTTTAGTATTGGTTTTATTATCATTATTTCATTAGTCACTATCATAAAAATATCGATAGCCGATAGGTACAAATGAGCTCCAGGATATGCAGATACACAAACAAACAGACGTAAGAATTGAAACTAATCCACTGATGGACTTCTTTTGATCCTAAACTGAGCGCATTCTCATCGGATGCCTTGCTTTTGTTTTGTTACTCGATTGTCGTTGACATTTCTACTTTCCTATCCGTATAAACGTTTGTCTGTTTGTCAGTTGTAGCTTTTTATTGTCCAATTTCATGGACATGTACACCGTTAACAGTAATTAGGCAGCCTTTTTTTCACTAATGTTTTTTTTATAATTTTTATCTTTGGTGTATATTAATAGCATAAAAGTGATCGCTGTTCAGTTACAATATATTACAGAAAATACAACAGTTTTGACTAATTCTAGTGAAATAAAACAACACAAAATAGTTACTATTCAGCTTGAAATTCAACTATTCAAAAAAAAAACAACAAAAATCCTAAAGAACCACTGTTCAAATATTGGAAGCTGGTGATGAGTTTTGTACATAAATTGCGGTGTTTCAAAAATGCCTCAAGATATCTAGACATAGATGCATTCCAACTCAACTATTGTTTTAGCTTTCATAGCAATACATTTTCCATATAATTTATTTAGCTAAGCTTCATCTTGATTTATCAATCAATTTACCATTTTACTCAAGTTCCTGTAGATCACTTAGATGATAGTAAGTTGAAAATTTTACGAAATCTGATATTGTCTCTTTAATCTATGCGTTGTCAATTTACAATCCATTAGTGTTTAGTGTTAGTGTTACAGGATAGCATATAACGAGTTCTGTTTGGCCAATGAAATTCAAGTTTTTTATATTAGCTTTTATTTAAATTCAAACACAGGGCTTATTGAAAAGAACTTGACAGAATCACAGACAATATTCCTGAAACGCAACAGTGTAATTCAAAGATTTCGATCAGCTGAGTCCCAATTACTGCAGCGACAATCATTCTACCCAGCGATCATAAAAATAAGGATAACTTTAACAAAACCCGAAATTTAAAATCCATTTATGCAAATATATGCTAAGAAATTTTATGGTATTCTGTGGAGAAAAAATCCGAAATCCTGACGTGACAGTGAAAGAGAACAAAGCACTAGATCAAGTTTTAAAAAGATCATATCGAAGGGAATCAAATCCAGCACGCTACAACTGGTCACAGCACCACCATATTCACTAGGGGAACGTGCCACTTGAGCTAATGAGTTCTGATTCTAGGTCCGTTTGTACTTGTGAAAACACAAGCACATCCATTCGAGCAATATCAAACTTACTATGAATATGATGATTTCTATTACCCAGAACAATATCCCGAAGAACACCATCATAACATAGAATATGGTTTTGAACAATATCAGTCTGAGCAACCAGAACCATCGCCAAAAGCAGAAAACTCAGAACAAAATAACCCCGAACCATATACAAGCAAACCAAATATAGAAGTCATTTTTTTAGAGTGGAAGACGAGTTGGTAACCCCAACTCTCCCGTACTTAAATTTACAAACAACCATCAGCACAAATTGTCCATGTCCGCGGTTAACTCGTACAATGGTGTAGTTTAGATTCAGTAATCATTTGCCTATCTGTGCGCACAGCAAACAATGTCCACGATAATCACGCCCCCACCAACTATGAAATCCGTGTTTTAGTAAAACTGACGTGTGCATTGGAATTTTCAGCTGTTGTAATTCATCGAGCCTTGTCCCTAGTTTATGGACAGAATTCGTGATGGTCTAACGTGTCGTGTATCTATACCAGATAGAACAAACCACAAACACGAAAATACGAGTACAAGGGATTTCAATCCTTTGCAAAAAGTTTAAATAAAATAAAGTATAAGTAAAAATCAGTTTACTGCAGACCATGGAAAATTTATTAGAAATAGATATGAAGTGAACGAGGTATTTCTTAGATGCTCTTTATAACATGATAGCACAATACAAACGATCACTTATCGCTTAAGGAGAATAGACGAAATGAACAAAAATAAAAACACGGTAGTTCAGAAAGTAGGACGAAGAAAACGTCAGTTATTTAGAAAAGCGATGTTTATTAAACATTAGCCTTCTCCATATAATCATTACCAAAACCTTTCGATATATGTAATTGTCAAGTCTCAAGACTTCTCGTTAAACTTACACGTACACAGATAAAATTTGTACATTCTATAAAACCAAAATGCTGAAAAAAAATCGACATTCATTCTGTACTCAAGACTTAAGTAACAACGACCCTCTTTTATCCTTCGAAAGAGAAGAACCTGCCACATGGCGACCGTGACAGTGTTCACCGCGCGACAAGCTAAGTCCCAGTTAAGAAGGGATTTAGCACAAAAATAGTGAACAAGTGAAAAAAAATGCTAAGTCCAGTGTAAATGGGACTTAGCACAATTCGAACGGTAAAAGTGCAAGTGAAAAAAAAATGCTAAGTCCAGTGTTCAAAAGGACTCAGCTCAATTCGAGCACAAGTACAAGTAAGAAACGAATGCTAAGTCCAGTATTAGAGACTTAGCACAATTTTTGGTGCTTTGAAAATTGCTACAGCCAAGAAAAAAAGGGTTTTAAAAAGTGAACAATATGGACTGAAGATTTGCTAGAAAAGTGCTACAGCAAAAAAAAAGGGTTTTAAAACCCTAAAAACGAAGAAAAAACAACTTTTAGTGACAGAATGAGAAAATCTTTTAGTGAACAGTATGGACTGAAGATGTGCTAGAAAGTGCTACAGTCAATTGAAAAAAAGAGTGTTTTAAACCTCTCACAACAAGAAAAACTTTTAGTGACAGTATGAAGAAAAAAATCTTTTAGCGAACAGTATGGATGGAATATTTGCTAGAAAGTGCTACAGCCTGTTATAACAATACAACCCTAGATTCAAAAGAAAAACAATGGGATGGATTTCATCTGAAGAGTCGACGGCGACGAACATCCTCTACGTAGGAAACGAATGTAATTTTTAATAACAAATCGCTTGATAAAAGCAATATTTCGATTAACTAATGAATAATTCCGACAAACTAATATGTGCCGTTGAAGAAAATCGTAAACTCCTTTCGATGATGTCGCTCAAGGAGGCCAGATGATTTTTGCAGATGAGCTATGAATATTGGTTTCATTGTATTTACACAGCTGCAACCAAAACACATTGCATTCTGCTTGATCGTGCAAGAATACACAAGAATTGTGTCACAAGACAAGTAGTAGTACTGTTACTACAGCAGACAAAACAAAAACATAAAAAAACGTATTAAAAGTTACAGCAGAAAATGAGGCAGTGGAAATACAATTTAATGTAGATCGCGTAATAGAAACCTTATAAAAAATATCTACTATCGAAGCTGTAAAGGTTTTTACTGATTGGAGACAAAGGTTATTGCCACAAGGAAAACCCGGAAGGCTTGTATGTAATCATCGATGGTATACTACAAGCAGAGAATCAAAACATCGGAGGTAAACTACTTTGTGATTTCTATTGAAAATAATAAGGATTTATGAAGAGTTTTTGTGGCAGATATAGACTTAAGAACTAAGAAGTGAAGTGAGTGATCGGCTAGTGGAAACTGCCCCACTTACACCCTCCGAAAAAGTTGGTTAAAACAGTGAAAACTGCGCGAGTTGAAGCTATAGCAGTGATTTCAGTGTTTTAAAGGGTAGTCACACTCTAAAGTGATGCATTATAAGCATTTTGGTGGCTGGAAATAGCATAATTAGACTCACTGCTGTGAGACGGATCATGGGGTTGACATTAGCAGTTTTGCTATAAACTAAATAAATATGGTCTTCAGAAAATCTATGTACGTATCGTTCATCAGAAAGAACGGCCATAGTAACAAATCTCTAAATAGGTTTCACCTCAGACTGTTCGGAACCTCGCAAACCGGTGAAACATTCTCTGAATTATACCATCGTCAAGTCTTGTGCCGAGGTCCCAGAAGGTCATAGCGTATTGGTTTTCAAACAGACAGAAAAATTCATGCTGGTGGTCAAAATGTATGATTCTTCCAGTGTTTATGAATATCAGGATAGACAAGCCAAGACCATCAACCGGCCGCTTGTTTTACTGATACAAAAAAAAACTTACGGACTTGAAAGGCGGCGCTTTCGGCCTGGTCCCGATTTTTTCTTATAAGGGAAAAGAATACGCTAATCTGTTTACCCAAGTTTTGTTTTGTTGAAGACTTAAGGGTGTGCGTGTGAGTAAACAACGGTACAAATACGTAACACCCAACATTCAGGCTTTGCAACAATGATACGATGAAGTGTCGGTAGGGAAATCTACGAAAATACGCAAAAACGTCGAGCGAAAGAAAATTTTGATCAAGCTGGCAGCGTTATCGCATCCAGCACCAAAGCAAAGACTCGTTGGACACTCGAGGCACACAAAAAGTTCTGATGGACAGACAGTTAGAGCTAGAACGTCGAAATCTGCGAGAGAAAATCCATATAGAAATGTGTTAGTTGCTGATGGAGTTCCCAGATTCCAGAAAATGTGGAAGAAGTTTTTAATCGTTGATTAAACAAGTGAAAAGTGAACATTACTAATTATGAAGTCATCCAACGTTGAAAACTGATGTAATTATGTGAAATAGTGATCAAGTTTTGAGACGAATCGATTAGTAAATATTCAGAAACATGACGAACTATAAAACTTGAGACGAATATCTGTCCTAAATTGGAAAGTGAATTTATTTTTTAATGGAAAATACGATCGTTGACGGATTTAAACCCATTTTATTTAATGGGAAGAGGCAATGGAAGAAGACGAAAAGTCAACAACAAAAAGGAAGCGAAACCGAGCGGAGAACGATGATGCTTTAAGACTAAGAGTTTTTGGTGTCTCATTCCATTGGCAAGAGTTTTGACATGACAGCAGATTGTACATCAATTATCCAAACCATTCACACGAAGTTTCGCCAAGATTGCAATAAAGCAGGACAGCTTTAGAGAACGGATTACTGACGCATTCACCTTTACTGCCAACAATACGGTCGGAACTTTTGGTGAAATAGGAAATCATGCTTATGCGCTAACGCAGAGTGAATAAAATATATCTAACAAAGTGTAGACGTGAGCTTTTACTAACAGGTAGTATTTAAGAAAAAAATTGTTATTAAATTTAGTAGTCACTCAGTAATCAAGTTATTGACCGTCTTGAACAAGCAAAGTAACGCAATGAGTATAAACACTTCAAACCATGCGCGCCGCTGGCGTGGATTTTCCGCCTCGCGCGAAGGAAAATAAATAACTTCAATTGTTCTAAAAAAATAAAATAAATAATATAAATAAATAAGATAAAATTAGTATATTGAATAAAATTAAAATCCGGAAAATAAATCGATACATTCTGAATTCAGTACAGAACGTAGAACCATTCTCTTTTTCAATTGAAAGAACCTGCCACATATTACTTTAACGATAACGCAAACAAAGAAAAGAAATCAAATCAGTACGATAGAGGCCACACAAGGTGCTTCTCGCGGACCCACACGGACAGGAGGATGCGGACACCATAGATATTTACCAACGACATATAAAATACGAGTGATCACTTATCACACAAGAGGGAGACAGACGAAAAGACCATAGAAAACACGGTTTAGAACAGTATTTGCGATGGAGAGTAGTTGACCAGTGTTAAAACCATCATTAATAGTTGGATGAGCTACCAGGAAGAAGCAGAAATGGATGGACATTTACTTTAGAAACATAAAGGCCACAATAACGAAGTGAATCCCATGACTGCGGAGGACTTTATCGCTATTGGTAGAGTCCCCGAATTCGTACAATCTGACTGAGCAGGATTACTGAAGACTGGTTGGCCGATGTAGAGTCAATTTTTCACACTTATACTGCCAGAAATGCTACGCCTGATCAAATCAATCTCCAACAGAAAGTGATACGGAGAAAAATTACAGGTGAAGCAGCCGACATTGGCTAGTCCTTATGTATTGTTACTTCTCCTACCGCCATAAGAAAATGTGAATTAGATAATAAGCTAGAACAGGAAAAGAGAAGGTTAGGTATAAAAAGTAAGATTTAAACGTGGATGGTTCCAATCGTTCAATTCAATTCAGTTCAATCTTGGTTCAATATTTCTTCATGGTAAACGGTAAAGAAACTTCCCAAAGACACTTAGAGGCAATACACCAAACCTCCCAAATGGCGACTATGACTAGTGACTAGTTAGAACCGTCTGAGCGTAGTGTGAAGGAATTAGTATGAAAAAAATAAAAAATCATTCGTGAAACGACACTCATCGAGTGTCAAGGGTGTGGCGGAATTACAAAACCACCACGTTTTCCACGTTAAACCCTCAGAACAATTTCAATATTACATTTCATTTCGACACAATGTAGTTACATTGTAAACGTGTTCTTGAGAATACTTTGTACGGAAACCAGCCATACATCGTAGCACATACAGTCTTATGATTTGATGCATCGGCACTTTACAAATCATAAACTTTAAATATTTTATGAGTTGGACCGATATGACCGAAATTATGCTCGGTACCAACGGTCCTCCTATCTTAAACACTTGAATTGCTTACAACGCACAAGCAAAGTAACGCAATGAATATAAACACTTCAAACCATGCGCGCCGCTGGCGTGGATTTTCCGCCTTGCGTGAAGGAAAATAAATAACTTCAATTGTTCTTGCCATCGCTGCGGGTCGAGCGATGTTTATTAAGCATTAGCCTTCTCCAAATAATTATTACCAAAACCTTCTCGATACTTATAATTGTCAAGTCTCAAGACTTCTTGGTGAACTTACACGTACACAGATATAATTTGTACATTTTATAAAACCAAAATGCGGAAAATAAATGAACATTCATTCAGTAACTAAGACGGAAACTAGACTGACCCTTCTCCTTTTAAAGAAAGAACCTGCTACAAGGGTGCTTCGAGCGAACCCACGCGGACAGAAGGATGCGGACACCATCGATACGTACCAACGACAGATAAAATTGATGCAACGCATCTATAAAACTACTCCAAAGAGTAGGAAAGTGATGAGCTCCGTACTCGGACTACGCCATCCGGAGAGGTTTTGTCGGCATCCTGAAAATATGTGCGAAATTTGAGATAATTCATATATGCTTCTCATAACTTTGTAGCACCATACAAGTGATCACTTATCAGATAAGAGGGACAGACGAAAATAACATGACAAAACAAACGGTCTAGAACAGTACTTCAGTAAACAATAAGGAGATAGCATAGCATTATAAATCGATGAAAGTATAAAATGTTTTAGCAGTTCGTAAAACTGCGCCGGCATTCTCAAAAGAAGTATAGTAAAAGGTATAAACCTTGAACCTTACGACTATTGTGATGACGAAGCTTGATTACAATATTTTCAACTCATCAAAACCAAGATCACCCTATCAGGTGCAAGTGTGATTGAATGTATAAATTCTCAAAGAATTAAAGCAAACATAGTTCAGTGTCAGTAGATTTTACTATCCGCAATAACTGATAAAACAAATCAGTGAACGATGAGTGAGAGAGAGGGAGAGAGAGAGAGAGTATCGTCTCAGTGCAGCAGACTAGAAGAACTCCAATGTTATCAATTATAATAACGAAATAGTGTATGAAAAACCACGGTGTCCCAGAAATTTAAACCAGAAGCAAAAAAGACGAAGTTTAGCCACATACTAACAGAAATGACAGTATGAATAAATTCTCATAAAAATAAATTTTCGTGATACACTAGTTCCACCTATATTTTACTGCGCGAACTATTTCCTATAGGTACACCCCTTGTGTTATATGAAAGTTTTTTTTTAATAGTTGGTTCCCCCTCGTTTGTCACTACCGATCAGCTGTTTGCAGAGATGCCTGACTTCATCATAATTTTTGAAAATGAATCGTCACAATAAATTATTGGATTACGTTGATAATACATTTAACTTTTTGTGCGATGTTGGAAGGTAACCATTTATTTTTCCCAATGTTGTTCATCTAGACTATTTTTGATTGTGTCGGTAATTTTCACCCGAAATTAAATGGCGGCAGATCAGAAGTAAGTAAATATTGTAACAAAACTGGCTCGATTTTGTATTGCATTGGAGGATGAGAAGTAGGCACAATTCTTCATTTAGTTTTGGCAATATGTATTAAATCTGTATCCTGCATGAAATCCACATGGACGTTTACAAATCAATACATTACAGGAAATTCTGTATGACTGGCAACTCTGTTGGTGAATGAGAAAAATAAACACAATCTAGATGACAGACAGGATGTTTTTGATAGGATAAGTGGCGTCATCATGACATCTGCGAGTACTGTCCCAACTAAAGGAATGTTCGAAATGACCGTTAAAATGATTAAAGAATCCAATTTGAGCCTATAGCATAATAATATTGATTCAATTATTTCCAACCCATCAAAGCCAAGATCAATGAATGTTCGTTAAAGTGCAAGCAAAAATAAATCAGAGTAATTGTCAGCTCTTACTGGACGAATGCTGTATCAATCGACATATGCTGTCTAGGAGTAATGGTGATGATCATTGAGGATGGATATACAAAGTAATAAGGGCCCCGCAAAAAGGGAATCAAATCATCATATATGTAAACCAGGGGTGGAATCATGTAAGGTGATTATCACCAAGTGATTATCACTTTTGAAAATTTGGAATCATGTAAGGTGATAATCACCAAGTTCTGTCACCACTGCTGAAAGGCTAACATCACTATCAAACGTTGGCATTACGTAAGGTGACAGTCACCACGATTTAATCACCGTCATGTCAAAATGAAGGTGATAGCAATTTAGTTATCACTTTTAGTAGTGATTTGATTTTTTGAGAAGTGGCTTTATAAATTATTTTCCGTTAGGATAATTTTAAGCCACTGATATAAACAACCTACCAATATTGGTCGGAGAGGATATTTTTTTAATAGAATTCGTGCTGATATTGTGTCGAAATTAAATACCAAAATGAAAAATAACTTTGTTTATTTAGTTAAAAGAATTCATAGAATGAACGGTAGTATTTATCAGTTAAATCAATTCATTTATGTTGTAATTATTATTTGAAGGAATATCATTGGGGTATTCGTAGAGTCAAAGATAAATTGCTTTCTGGAAAAGTGGTAAGTTTATGAATGTAGACATCTCCTGTTGCACATAACGTAACAACAAAAAAAATTATGCTAACATTTTCAGTAGAATTAGATGGCCGTGACTTAGTGAGCAACATATCAGTCTCGTTCAACTGCGTTCTTAATTTTCTTCTTGTGAGTTGAACTAAATAAGGCAATATTTTTGGACAATTAGTTGCTGCTAATAATAGTGGATATTCATAGTACTGGTGGGTAAAATTTCCAAAATGGAACTAGCATTTGAAAGCTCTGTCTGTGAAATGCCATAATCGTAAAGTGAATGAAAACTATACACAAAATTATTTAACGGATCTTTCTCATTCGAGAGGAATGCCATCCGTTGTGAAACATCAAGAAGATCTAACAATTCGTGTCATTTCAAAGCTATCAAATTTATCCCAAAGAACTGACTGTGACATTGATTTCTATTAAAAAATAAAAATCGCCACTAAATCAAACCAACATGTGAATTTTTTTTATTTGTTTGTGCGCAGTTTTTTTCAACGTTCAACGTATTACAGACGAATAGGGATCAAAATTTAGATTTGAAAATATTATATGGGTACACGCCACTTTCACATGTTACTCCTCCTAATATCAACGGTATACGCCACATTCATATTTTACTCCTGAAAAATGGACGTTTCTTGACAGGTGATAAATGGAGTGAAGTTGGCTCAATCACCGGTGATGGTGATAGTAAAAGTGATAACCACTTATCACCTTCGGTGATTCCAAACATTCTGGTGATCATCTCTTTATCACCAGGAGGTGATAGTCACTTATCACCTTACATGATTCCACCCCAGGTACCAATCAGATTAAATAGAAGACCCTTCCTCTAAGCTCACAAGAATGAGAGTAGATTTAGAAGAATTTGATTTCAACATTGCTTCGAGCGAACCCACACGGAACAGAAGGATGCGGACACCATCGACACGTACCAACGACAGATAAAATCGATGCAACGCATCTATAAAACTACTCCAAAGAGTAGGAAAGTGATGAGCTCCGTACTCGGACTACGCCATCCGGAGAGGTTTTGTTCGGCATCCTGAGAAAAATGTGCGAAATTTGAGATAATTCATATATGCTTCTCATAACTTTGTAGCACAATACAAGTGATCACTTATCAGATAAGAGGGACAGACGAAAAGAACATGAAGTAAGCAAGAGGTAGATAACATAGAAAGTTACATCGATCTAAAAAAATAAAATAAAATTAGTCTTGTTTTAGCAGTTGGTAAAGCTGCGTCGGTATTCTAAAAAGAAGCCTATATTGGAAAAACCTCAAACCTTACGACGATTGTGATGACAAGGCTTTCAAGGCAGAAGGGTTAACTTGGAAAAGAGTGGTACAGAACAGAATTGATCTTAGGAACGGTTGATCGTGCAACTTTGACCGAAGCTTTCGTATTGATACACTCGAAGCAAGTGTCACATCCGTATCCCTTTTCACGTAGACAGTTTTAAACACGAGTACGTCTCCTTTTCACGGGTCGCTTGAATGGCATACCTAGAGACTAGAGACAGAATAAGTGACATTCAACTTCTTACTGCAGATCATCCTAAGTGACAGGACTTGAACCGTGAATCGTGAACGAATATGCAGTCAGGCAGTGAAAAAAAGCCCGAACCAAATGAAGTCGAAAGTGATGAAAAGTGTCCAAAAACAAAGTCGTGTGGTACAGCAGAAAACAGAAAGTCAAATGAATGGAAAACTATAAACCTTATCTGAACGATGATATAAACGTACCTCCCATTGGTAGTCCTACACAGTGTTTAGTGAAAACCTGATGAATAGTAATCGCAAAGCCAGCTAGAAAAAAAAACTACAACAAAGAAGTCATCAAATCTTCAATCAGAGTCATCGAAGCCATCAAATCTTCAAATTAAGGTATCGTGCTAGATTAATAAATTTCTAGAATAGAAGTTGTTAGGTAACAAACTAGTTCTAAAAATGGGATGGTTCTCGAGCGACGAGACCGTCAATAATAATATTACAGAGCTACCTAGAAATACAGAGGCATTGGCCTTATGTATATTAGCAGGGCTAGCAATAGGCTATCTTGGCATGAAAGGGCTCATTAAGTTACACAAAACTTATACAGAAAAAATTGCGACCAGAACGGTACGCCAGTTACAAGTAGCCAATGTGTAAAAAAAATAATAGCACAGAAATTTTGAAGTTAAGCAAAAAAATGGAACAGTTTTTAACGACAAATGGCCTCTATCGCTGCAACAAAAATAAAAAGAACTAAACGAGAGGGTCAAAGAAACCCGTAAGGTAAAAAATCAGAAAGAACACGTCTGCGGTTATTATTGCGTATTCGTGACGCAGAAAGAGCACTTTAGCTACTACAAGTGCTGCAGGAAAAACACGTATACGTTTTAACGGTTCTTCTTGAGTATAATAATCGTCTTGAAGACAATGAGATGCAAAATTATACGGAAATAGAAAAAAAATATTTATATACGTAAAGAAATCAATCAATAATAAAATATCAAGAAAAACTTTAGAAGAAAAATACAAGTACTGTAAACTACTAAAAACGCAATTGGACGACTACTTGACAGAGGAACAAAACTTTATAGACGATAAAACCTTCCACTTACTAGTGAAAAACACTAGACTGTGGACGGATGAAATTTACAGGATAATAGATTTAAAACTTACACAAATCGAATCTAGTGAAAAGACCAAAATGACACAACCTTTTGACGTACGGCACGCAACTGCCCTAATCCAACCGTATAATGGCTCACTAGAAAGCCTAGAATCATTTCTTGACTCAGCAAAACTGCTGAATGAGTTAACACTGCACGAGCGCACCGCGATGACCATTAAATTCTTGAAAACCAGACTGTCCGGAAAATCCAGACAAGGTATCCCTGAAACAGTCGATACAATAGATAATTTAATACAAATAATCGAGGATAGATGTAAAGGAGGCAACACTCCAGAACTAATCAATTCAAAAATTAATAACCTAAAACAAAAGAACTCAATTAACAATTTTTGCGAGGAACTCGACATCCTTTGTGGAAAATTAGAAAGTACTTATATAGAACAAAAAATTCCCCCACCGGTTGCAAACCATGAGCACTAAGGTAGGGATAGACACTCTTATAAAAAGGGTGTTCTAATAACGAATTAAAAATAATTTTCAAGGCTGGAAACTTCAGCAATATAAAAGAAGCTATCCAAAAAGCACAAGAGTATGGTGCAGATGAAAACACCCACTCACAAATGTTACACACACGATTCGTTGGACAGCACCTACAACGTGCGAATAATTTTAATCGAGGAGCAAGACAATATAATGCGCCCAGATACCCGGCACAATACAATCGATACGCACCAAAACCGTTCTTTTATAACCCTAGAAATAATTCCGAAGATTGCAGGCTACAAAGGTTACCAACGCCGTTGCAGAACATCGTCTTAAATTCGAATGTATGTATATTTCACTATCATGTGCAAAATCCAGAATCTCCGGAACGTAAGCTTGAATTTGTAATCCAAATTTTATCGCCTTCAGGTAAATAGGTAATAAGTGTAGCATGATAATATTGATCCGACTAACCCAAATGAAACACTTTCCCACATTCCAGCATTCACACGATCTCTAACCAATCCTTCTCTGATCACAGATCATAAACCAAAACCGAACATGCACTAAAATTCCAAACACCAACCCTTACATTCCCAAGAGCCAACCTCTTGGTTCACATTAAGTTCCCATGCTAGCCGGCCGTGTTGCAACATATGCTGCACACGGCGAGCTAAGCAAGCTTCTCACACTATCCGCCGATGCGACATTTCTTTCCCTTGCGTAATGCGCCATAAGTTCAATCGCCTATTGCTGCATTGATGCACCAATCGATATTCTCTCTCTTTTCCCTCTCTCACACTAACAATTTATTTAACGAAAGTATTGTAACTGGCTCCTCCCACCTTTATGTACATCGTAGAGCAGGTTGGCTTAAGTTTGAAAAAGTTGAATAAAATTAATCTTGATTGGTAAACCGAACAAGACGGTTCCTTTTTATTACTCCAATAGTAAAAGAAATCCGTACCAATTAGAATTGAAATCCATTGAAATCCGTACTCGGCGACACGGTACGTACATGGCGACAGTGACAACAGTGATTCCGTTCAAACGGTGATTCCGTTCGTTCAAACAGTGGTTTCGTGAACAGTGTGAAAAAAAATATTTTTATTAAATGCAACAGAACATTCGATATTTGTGGCTATAAAAACCAGAACAGTGCAAAAAAAGTATTTTATCGAATGCAACGGAACATTCGATATTTGTAACTGGTTGTGTCATCGAAGTATAATGCAGTTCAATACCAATGCGTGACATTCATACTAAAAAGGTTTCCTGGTAAACCGTATATAAAAACCAGAACAACCAGAACCAGAACATTATAATTTTATCCAAGATGAAATTCAAAGTTTATGTCAGGAGTGTTCTTGGTAGTAGTCTCCCAGCGGCGATACGGCCCGATGGAGTGGATCTTTACCTACAACTTGATGTACATGAAGGACACATTGCTTTTGCAAATTCACTGTGGTATTCGCAGACCACGGTGTGTGAAAGTAATGTCATGATAAATGGAGCAACTATGCCTACCTCTTTAAGGGTCGCCAATCCTTTTAAAGGTGTGTATGATTCAGTATGGTGCAGTCATAATGGCGAAGTTGATAACGATCATCACAGTTTAGAGGATGGTCGCTCGCGTCGCTATTTTGTTTGTACTGGCAAGTTTTGGTGTATGGTTTCCATACCCAATTTGAAATCGTATGTCCCTATTTCTTTCTCCCGGCTGGGGAAGGAGGAAGATTTCGGACTTGGTCAATTGAGTATGATACGATATTTCCGTTATAATGATCAGCATGTTGAATTCATGGTGGTGGTTATATTCGGGAAAAATATAACAGTGAAAAAAAAATTTCAATATTTGTGGCTGATTGTGTCATAGAAGTACAATGCAGTTTAATACCAGTACGTGACAACGTGGTGGAAGCAGCAACATAAGCGAGAATAAATTCAACGCTAGCAGCCAACTAACCGCAACGGTGAACCCGAATGTATTTATACACTCCATCTCCACAATACTTCAGGTAAATAATCAATAAGACCCCTAGAGATAAGTAGCTAGAAAAGAAAATAGTTATGGACAAACAGGAATTAAAAGAGTTCCTAGAATTTTTAGACGAAATAAAACAAGGGAAGGGAACAGGAGCTTTTGCCCCCCTTGAGAAAAATTCGTGCCCTAAGTGGAACGAACTAGTTAAAAGAATTAAAGAATTACCAGGAGATGATCCATTAACCTGGGTAAATCAATGAAAATAAATAGTAAAAGTAATAAATAGTAAAAGTTCTTTTATTTGAAAAAAAAATCGATTAACAAAAAATTTAAAACAGAAACACTAACGACAAAATTAAACTATGCCAACGCGCTATATGCGCAAATAGAAAGCAATCTTTTAGAAAACGAAGACTCATTATCACACTCAGAATTAACATTTCTCGTTAAAGCAGCAAGAAATGCAATTACAGACATCCATACTACAGTAACCTCGAAGATACAAGACCAATTAGTTGACGAGAAGAGAGGTACGGACTCCAAAATGACAAAAACACAACACCAGCAGTCTTTGACATCCGCCAGGCAACGGCGTTAGTACAAATGTACGACGGCACGTTAGGATTGGATGCCTTCGTAGACTCAGTAAATCTATTATTAGAAATCACTACAGCGGAACAATTGCCAATGGCAATCAAATTTATAAAAACACGTCTATCAGGTAAAGCAAGATTAGGCCTACCTGATAATATAAATAATATTAATGAGTTAATAGAAAACGTCAAATCGAGGTGCATGGATATTTCAACACCCGGAAACATCATTGCAAAATTAAAAGCCACCCGACAGAGTGGACCGATAACAAAATTTTGCGAGGAAGTAGAAAATCTAACTACTTCACTCGAACATGTCTACATTAAACAAAGAATACCCCCTGAGGTTGCAAAAACAATGGCCACCAAAGCGGGACTAAATACCCTTGTGTCAGGAATAAACCAACCTGAAACAAAAACAATAGTAAAAGCAGGAAACTTCCATTCAATAAAGGAAGCTATCCAAAAAGCTCAAGAAAATCTGACCGAAAATACAACCACCGCGCAAGTCTTAACCCCGCGAGCTAGGCAAAATCACAATAACTTCAAAAACTATAACCGTTTCTCTAGAGGAAACGGGAGGAATTTCTCCACCCAAAGCAATTATAGCGCAAATCAACGCTATAACAAACCACACCGTATTTACAACAACAATAACCAATTCCACACTAACAGATCTGAGCGCTCAAACAGCTCGAATTACTCATACTATAACAATAATAACCGAGGCCGTGGATTTCAGCACAATCGGCAGAATGTCTTTGTAGCAGGCTCCGAGCCATTACCGTATATACATCCAATGCAAATGCAAACAGCTGTGCCGGTCAATGCACCGAGTGAGCGTCAACAACCGCCAACCGATGCAAAATCATTTTTTGGGCAAATGTGTTGACTTTAAATCTAAGCGCTTCTAACTTCTGTGGCGGAATTACAAAACCACCACGTTTTCCACGTTAAACACTCAGAACAATTGCAATAGTACATTTCATTTCATTTCATTTCGACACAATGTAGTTACATTGTAAACGTCTTCTTGGGAATACTTTGTACGGAAATCAGCCATACATCGTAGCACATACAGCTTTATGATTTGATGCATCGGCACTTTACAAATCATAAACTTTAAATATTTTATGAGTTGGACCGATACAGCCGAAATTATGCTCGGTACCAAAAACGGTCCTCCTATCTTAAACACTTGAACTGCTTACAGCGCACAAGCAAAGTAACGCAATGAATATAAACACTTTAAACCATCGCGCCGCTGGCGTGGATTTTCCGCCTCGCGCGAAGGAAAATAAATAACTTCAATTGTTTATTAAACACTAGCCTTCTCCATATAATCATTACCAAAACTTGTTCGATATATGTAATTGTCAAGTCTCAAGACTTCTCGTCAAACTTACACGTACACAGAGAAAATTTGTACATTTTATAAAAACCAAAATGCAGAAAATAGATCAGACATTCATTCAGTAACCAAGACGGGAACTGGACTTCTTCGTTAATGAAAGAAACCTGCCACATGGCAGACCGTGACACTGTTCACCGCGCGTCAAGCTAAGTCCCAGTTAAGAAGGGACTTAGCTAAAAAATAGTGAACTTGGAAAAAACAATCAAGTGCAACAAATATGTGTGTTACTTTCCGAACTGAAAGAATATCGAAATAAATGACACCAAAACAGTGATTTAACCCCGAAACGGAAGAAACAATCAAGTGCAACAAATATATGTGTTTCTTTCCGAACTGAAAAAATATCGAAATAAATGACACCAAAACAGTGATTTAAAATCGAAACGGAAGAAACAATCAAGTGCAACAAATATGTGTGTTACTTTCCGAACTGAAAGAATATCGAAATAAATGACACCAAAACAGTGATTTAACCCCGAAACGGAAGAAACAATCAAGTGCAACAAATATGTGTGTTACTTTACGAACTGAAAGAATATCGAAATAGATGAAACTAAACAAATCAAAACTAAAAAGTGCTAAACCAGTTATAAAATACAAAAAAAAAAAAACAACATGGGCTGGTTCGACTCGACCGATACCAACACCACGTACGTCCAACTTGGAAACGACGCCCAAACCTGGACAGGAATCATCATAGCAGCCTGCCTGATGATCTACACAGCTGGAAGATTCATCACCAAGCTACACCACATATACACGGAGAGGACAGCCGAGCGGACAACAAGAAGGATCATCGCCAATCAGGTCTAAGTTAAGTACTGATTTTGATTTTTATTCATTTATATATCTATAGAGTACAGTAGAAAATTTTTTTTTCTTTAAAAAGAAATTTGAAAGTACACAGTTAAATATGGAAAATATCAAAGAATTTTTTGAAGAAATAGAGGCAGCCGCCGAATATTTTAATGAAATCGACCGGCAAGTGGCAAAAATTTTTAAAATCAAAGAAAACATAAAAGCCTTTGCCGAAGCAGAAAATCACACATTAAATTTAGAAATTAAAATTTTTCCTGAACAGCCTGAGAAAACAGAAATAGTTAAAATAGAAGTATCGCAGGGGCCGTACTTCGACAAAAAAGAAGCAACTCGAAAAAACAAGGCTTATTTTGCACGGAAAGGAATTTACCTGTATCCTGCACAATATAACCTCTGAAAAAAAAAAATAAATTTTAAACAACCATATTATATGATGTAAATTCTACAGTTTTACTAACAACAAACAAACCATTGAATATGAATGGACGAAATTGAAGAAAGCCTCAATACATTAAAGGCAATCGAAAGTAATTTTAGGAAAGCTCCGAATAGAACCTATTCGAGCCAAATTTTACTATTGAAAAGAAGCGAAGCCAGCTTCGCTCAAAACGTAATTAACGAAAAACTTGCCGAACTAGAAAACAATCTAGATTCAGACCTTTTCAATTCAATCAACCGAGAAGCAAAATTGCTCTCAGGAAAAATTTACAATATCATAGACACTAAACTCCCATACGCCAAACCGTCGTTATTGCCTAAATTTAAACGGGCGACAAAGAAATTAATTAAGCTAAATCGTGAGGCAAAAACCAAAATGACTAATCAGGAAAATACAATAAAAACAGTGACGGCTTTGATGCCGGAATTTGATGGAAATCCAACAAACCTCACCAGTGTCATTGATGCACTGGATATTATTAAGACAATAGTCACAAATGATAACAAACAATTAGTGATCAGCATCAAATTATCAAAACTAAGAGGCAAAGCACGAAACGCATTTGCCGCCAAGCCCGAAAACGTCGAGTCCATAGTGGACAAATTAAAAACAATTGCACCCGCCTCCGTAGGAGCAGTGCAATCTAAACTAAAATTATGCAAACAAAAGTCTGACATAATTACCTTTACAAATGAAATCGAAACTCTCGCTACACAGCTTGAAGCTGCGTACGTAGCGAAAAAAATTCATGCCGAGGTAGCAAAAGAAATGGCTACCCAAGAAGCAATTAAACACATGGCGGAAGGTCTAAAAAATGAAAAAACATCAATTATTCTTCGAGCAGGAACATTCACGGACCTACCTTCAGCGATAGATAAAGTGCTAGAGGTAAACCCGGCCTGCGAAGAAAAGATACTATTTGCAAAAATGCAAACGAATAAAACGAATATACAGCAAAAAAGTAACGGTGAAGGTCGTCAGTTTAAACAACAACCGATACCATTCTTCAATATGCCTTTTCAGCCACGGTTCCAAGCACAGCGTGGCTGGAATAATCAAAACAACCAACAAATGCCTAACCAAGCAAATCAAAGTCAAGGGCGCCAAATGAGACCAAATTTTAACCAATGGCATAACCTGCCTCAACAAATGTTCAGTTACGGACAGTTTCCTTATACTCCGTATCAGCAGTTTTATCAACAAAACCCATATCAATACCAAAATAACTGGAGAAATAATTCCAACACCAATCACAGCAACGCACATCCAAACAGAAATGTGATGGTTGCGGAAAACACATCGGAGCTGACGTCTGGTCCCCAAGACGTCGGCCAGCAACGAAGTGCAAATGGGACAACCAAGACAAATCAGAACATGAGAATGGATGTGAACCAGAATGTGGGTCACATTCAAGCTCGGTTAACGAATCAAGCAAGTCAGCAATGAAAATATTCAATTGCGAGATAAGTTATACAAATTTTGTAATTTTAAAATTAGATGTCTGTAACAAACCGGTCACACTAATCGTAGACACAGGTGCAGACATCTCTATATTGAAAGAAAGCGCACTAAAGCCAAATATACTTATTCACATGAATGAGAACTGTATTATAAATGGTGTTACCGAAGGTAAAATGGAAACCGAAGGTAGCACATATGCTAATATTAAACTAAATAATAATTTAATACCACATAAATTCCAAATAGTTAACGATAAGCTACCTATCTTTACAGACGGAATTCTCGGTAGAGACTTTCTAATAAACTACGAATGCAACATATGCCTGAAAACATGGCTAATTACTTTCGAAATAAATAATGAAATCTTCGAAATACCCATTAGAGATAAATTCAAGGAAAAATTTATTATACCACCTAGATGCCAAGTAATTGAAGAAATAAAATTAAGAAATATCACTGAGGATAGTGTTATCCTATCCGGTGAAATAAAGCCAGGAGTGAACTACTCAAACGCGCTTATCACTCCTGGTGCCCAATATGTAAATATTATGAATACTAGCGATAGTTTCGTACAGATTCCTTTTAATGATTTAATAGAAAAAATCAAAATAATCCCAGCTAGCAACTACGAAGCAGCCGGAAACGAAAATAAAAACTCTAAACGAAAAATTAATCAACGAATACTAGATTTACAAAATCAGATTAATATTAAAAAATATACCAATCAACGCTAAAGGTAAATTAATAGACCTATGCTATAGATATAACGACATTTTCGCACTCAAGGATTATCCGTTAAGTGCAAACAATTTCTACAAACAAGAAATTAATCTAGAAAATAAATCACCAGTTTACATAAAAAATTACCGAACACCCGAAATCCACAAAGGAGAAATAAATAATCAAATTAATAAGATGCTTGATGAAAATATTATCCAACCTTCCGTATCCCCGTATAACTCACCTCTTTTACTAGTACCGAAAAAATCAACTACTGAAAATAAAAAATGGCGATTAGTCATTGATTTTCGCCAATTAAACAAAAAAATTATTGCGGATAAATTTCCGTTACCAAGAATCGATGAGATACTTGATAATTTAGGTCGAGCAAAGTATTTTACGACACTCGACCTGATGTCAGGATTTCATCAGATCGAATTAGAAGAAAACTCAAAAAAATACACAGCATTCTCGAGTTCAACAGGCCACTATGAATTTAATAGATTACCTTTCGGACTAAACATTTCACCCAATAGCTTCCAACGTATGATGACAATCGCTCTGAGTGGTTTACCACCAGAGTGTGCGTTCTTGTACATTGATGACATCATCGTGGTGGGTTGTTCAATCAACCACCATTTGAAAAATCTAGAGATGGTTTTCCAACAACTCAGGAAATATAATTTAAAACTAAATCCAGCAAAATGTAATTTCTTCGGAAATGACGTCACATACTTGGGTCATCACATTTCGGAAAAAGGAATTTTGCCAGATCCATCAAAATTCTCAACAATAAAAAACTACCCCATCCCAACAAATGCAGATGAAGTTAGGCGATTTGTAGCCTTTTGTAACTACTATCGTCGTTTTATCGAAAATTTTGCCAAAATAGCACACCCATTAAACAAATTACTTAGAAAGAATACAAAATTTGACTGGTCGCTCGAATGCGAACAATCCTTCCAAACACTTAAAAATCTACTTTTAACGCCAACAATTTTACAATTCCCTGACTTCAACAAGAAATTTATCGTAATCACAGATGCTTCCAAAATGGCTTGCGGTGCAGTTCTTGCTCAGACACACGACAATATTGATTTGCCAATAGCGTACGCAAGTAGATCGTTCACCAGAGGCGAATCAAATAAGTCGACAATTGAACAAGAGCTGACAGCAATCCATTGGGCCATCACGCATTTTAGACCATATTTATACGGAAGAAAATTTCTTGTCAAAACAGACCACAGACCATTGGTTTATCTGTTTTCGATGAAAAATCCTTCTTCAAAATTAACAAGAATGCGTTTAGACCTCGAAGAATTCGACTTCGAAGTAGAATACGTACAAGGTAAATTAAATGTAGGAGCGGACGCGCTCTCTAGGATTAAAATTAACACAGACATGTTAAGTAATATGTCTATTTTAAAGGTTCAAACTAGAGCCGACAAAAGGAAACAAAATGACGAAAATATTATTCAGAAAGAGAAAAACTCTAATGATTCGTTAGATACTGAGCCTGATCAACTCAAAGTATTTGAATCAATCAATATAAATGAAGTACACAACATGCAAAAATTAAGCATTGAAAAATCGTCGACAAATAATATAAATGGCCTAAAAATTAAAATTCAAAATAAAAATTACAAAAAGGACTTGACTCAAGCGTCATTTACCCGATGTATAATAACAAATATGAATGAATCTCTCGAGAGAATTTTAAATATTATCGAAGAAAAAGCTAATAAATTGAATATTGGAAAAATTGCTCTAGCGCTTTCGAATACAATTTTCAATTTTATTAGTTTTAATAATTTTAAGTCAGCATGTAATAAACATCTGAAATCACTCCAAATCATACTCTATCAACCGCAACGCGAGATAGATGATAAAAACCTAATTAACAGAATTATCCAAGAAAACCACGACTCTGCAATTGGCGGACACATCGGAATTAACAGACTCTATCGGAAACTAAAGTGTCATTATATATGGCCAGATATGAAAAAATCCATTGCAAATTATATACATAATTGTATAAAATGCAAAGAAAATAAACACACCTTTAGAACAACAGAAAACTTTATTCAAACACCAACACCACAAAAAGCCTTTTCTACAATAGCTATGGACACAATAGGACCATTTACAAAATCAAATTCAGGAAATAGATACGCGCTAACAATTCAATGCGACTTATCTAAATATATCATCGTGCAACCAATTCCAGACAAGCAAGCAGAAACAATAGCAAAAGCTTTTGTCGAACACTGCATTCTAATATACGGAACCCCGTCTATTATACGAACAGATCAAGGAACCGAATATAAAAATGAAGTCTTCCACAAAATTAGCGAATTACTCAAGTTCACTCAAAAATTTTCAACACCGTATCACCCTCAAACTATTGGAAGTCTAGAGAGAAACCATCGATGTCTGAATGAGTACGTAAGACAGTTCGTCAACGAATCACATACTGATTGGGATGACTGGCTGCCTTACTACGCATTTTGCTACAATACGACTCCTCACACCGATTTCCCATACACACCTTTTGAACTGATCTTTGGTAAAACAGCATCAGTACCAAACGAATTGAAAAATCCAGAATTCATAGAACCGACATATAATTATGACGAACCGACATATAATTATGACGAATTGAAATACAAACTAAAAAACTGCAGCCTTGAAAGCAAACCAACTCCTTATAGTTTCCTTATATTACATTTTGGTGGGGAAAGGGTTCCAATCAGCTTTTTACAGCCCTGTCCAAAATGTATTGCCCTCCCCGTTATTTTGTATCAGGCCGAATTAGCGCATGCGCGCCATATAAACGCCTCTTTCAATATGAGGAAATTACATTATTACCCAGCAGTTTCTATTATTTCTTCATGTTGGTTTTCTTACCTTTGTTCATAGTTTGTATTCTGTTTTACCTTAATTCCAGTGTTCTATTCAGCTGTGATTCGTGTCTTTTGTAGTCATTTTTCACTCCGTACTTTTGCTGGCATGTTATGTTGCTTCCTTAAATGTAAAAGTTAGTTGTATGCAATGGTGTTTATATTCTTACCAATATTCCTTTCTAATTCTTTCAGCATTTTCGTATTTCTTGTTCCTCATCCAGTCATCCGTTTCCAAAAAAAAAAAAAAAAAAAAAAAAAAAAAAAAAAATTAGTGTTTCATTGATCTTTGTAGAGCAGCTCATCATGGTTTGACGGATAAGAACTGAGGACATGCGTTTTTATTTAAATGATTATAACACTTGGGTTTAATAGTATTGCTACAGCATGTTCACATTTCGTTATCTTCGGTTGATTCTTGACAGTATATTACCATCCGCTCAGGCACTTTTGAACATCTGGTACACTGACTCGCAATCGAAATGTGTCACAACCAATTTGATACAACACACCCGAGGGAACGCTATAATGTATGTTGTACACACAAAAACACATACATACACACAGGCACATACGCATACACACATGCATACATACCTACATGTATTCCACAAGCAAGCATCACAACATTGAGTTACTATTTCTATTCTAATAGATTCTAACTAAAATTTGTGTGCCAATAGTCATCTCATTAGTAGAGTCACCATGTTATTTTACCGATTACTCGACTTTCAATAAATTTATTGAGATAAAATCGAATACAAAATCTTTGCCTCGTCTGTAAGAAGCAATGGAACATAAAAGTAGTTCAGAAATGATTCAATACTGCTGTTTTAACGAACAAAAAAAAATGCTCCAGATTTCATGTTATTCTTGAAATTAATCTATCAAACAGAGATAACAGATCTCACTCTAACTAATGGTTTTCGTACATGAAATGACTAATGGATTTGAGATGAATGGGGGTACCGTTACCCAATTTCTATCTCTTCTATTGGTCGATCGTTAGTCCTGAGCTGAAACGGTGGCCTTTATTACCGTTCTTGCATGCACTCACTCTTACATTTCATCCACACATCATCTCACCCATCAGGTCCCAAACGATACATCCTCACAATATAAACTGGATGAACATCGTTTGACAGCTATCAGTGGTTTGCTCATTGGTTCGGTCATTATTATTTTATTATATTCTACAATATTCTATTTCATTCCACAGTATTCCATGGTACACAAATCACCAATAAACGTCAAAGATGGATTCGATTTACCGTTCATTTATTGTCATCGTGTGAAACCCAATTGGGATACGTTTACTCTACTTAATTTTCACTTCACACTGGTAATAAGGGCCGGTAGTATGAAAATAAAACATAAAAAAGAGCTCAGTTAAGCCCTACCGGCCTCTCCAACCCCGGATGTTGGAGCGTAATGCAATCAACATCTTATTCAAGTCGTTCCATATATTATTCATTTAATTCAATTATGAAACTAAAAACTGTAACGCATATCTTTATCAAATTGTAACGCTAATTGATTGTATGTGATGATGTTTGCAATACCGTCAAGCCCACCAACCAAAGGGAGGGCCTTGAAAGCAAACCAACTCATAGACAAAATCAAAACTAAACGAAACTCAAATCAAGAAAATAAATCGAAACCCTCTTCCATTCAGATAAACGATAAGGTAATGTTAGAAAATCACAATAGAACAAAATTAGACAAAATTTACAAAGGCCCTTACATAGTAAAAAATATAGACCACCCAAATGCAATAGTAGAAAACCTAGAAACAAAGCAAACTCATACAGTCCACAAAAATCAAATTGTTAAATTGTAATCATATACAATAATATTACCACATGTTATACAAAAATAAATTACAAATCTATGGAAAACACGAAATTTTACTCAAGAACAAATTTTTTAAAACTATTATATTTTATATCATATTATATACCATATAATTATACTTGGCGAATGCACAAAAGTGTAAAACCTCCTAAATAAAAATCAAAAAAAAATCAATCATATAATTATACACATACGATTATACAACTATACAATTATTAATTCCAAAACATTATTTTATTACTATATCCCTGTTACATTCAAAACTACCTTATTGTCATTTCTTTACATACCATTATATCACACAAATTACACTATTGACATTATACAATAACATAATAATATCAAAATTCAGGAATTATAACACAGAAGTAAAATTAAAACATTGTAAAACACATTACACTTCACACAATATTGTAAGAGATTTCTTGAGACCAGACCTTAATTTTTATCAACCGAAAATGACTCCGTAAACTTCATCATTTTTTTTACGGGGAAGGTGTGGCGGAATTACAAAACCACCACGTTTTCCACGTTAAACACTCAGAACAATTGCAATAGTACATTTCATTTCATTTCATTTCGACACAATGTAGTTACATTGTAAACGTCTTCTTGGGAATACTTTGTACGGAAATCAGCCATACATCGTAGCACATACAGCTTTATGATTTGATGCATCGGCACTTTACAAATCATAAACTTTAAATATTTTATGAGTTGGACCGATACAGCCGAAATTATGCTCGGTACCAAAAACGGTCCTCCTATCTTAAACACTTGAACTGCTTACAGCGCACAAGCAAAGTAACGCAATGAATATAAACACTTTAAACCATCGCGCCGCTGGCGTGGATTTTCCGCCTCGCGCGAAGGAAAATAAATAACTTCAATTGTTTATTAAACACTAGCCTTCTCCATATAATCATTACCAAAACTTGTTCGATATATGTAATTGTCAAGTCTCAAGACTTCTCGTCAAACTTACACGTACACAGAGAAAATTTGTACATTTTATAAAAACCAAAATGCAGAAAATAGATCAGACATTCATTCAGTAACCAAGACGGGAACTGGACTTCTTCGTTAATGAAAGAAACCTGCCACACTTCATTAAGGTCGGAGTACGAATGACTAACTCAATTTGTACATTACTGATAGATTCCGGAGCAGATATTTCAATTTTTAAAGCAAATAGAATAATACCTAACCAAATTGTGAATAGAAATGTAAGAACAAAACAAACTGGAATAACAGGTGGGGAAATAGAAACTACCGCAATAACCGAAACAGAACTAATGTTCGGAAGTAATGCCACTAGACATCATTTTCATTTAGTTGGATGAAAACATGTATATTGATTATATGTGGTAGTTGGTTAACCCAAGAATGCCCAGTATGGATTATTTAGGGCACCTTTACGTAAATACGCCAGAAAAGAACACTTCGCATTTAAGAGTTAGCAGTGAATTCCAGATATATGCAAAGCTGGAATATATACAATTTTAGGTTAGGTAGCAATATTTTGAGTATAAAAAGGGTGCTTTTTCAATTTATCGAGGCTTCTTAATTCAACTGTTGAGAGTGTTGATCCATGGGCGACCGGGTAACACCGTAATCAAACTTGGACACCATCACTCGTGATAAAGCAGAGATTAAGACACAAAGCAAAGTTTTAGAAGTGATTAACATAGAAACTGATAGAAGTAAGGTCAGGCACAGAATTATGTGCAAATTCGCACTGAAGATGAATGAATGAATGAATTGGTTACACGAAGAATATGTGCAACCAAACGAAATGTGATCGTTTTTAAAAACACCTTAATAAATCAAAGGTAAAAATTACAGGAGTTGTATGCAAAGAACAAGTCTCGATACTCGTCCAATTAGATAATCTTTTTCATGATCTTCTGTTAAAGCCCTTCTGGCTAGGCCCCCTTCCCTAACAAAATACACTTATGACCATCTCTGAAGAGCAAGAAGTATCTGTGCTAAATTTGATAGCAATCCGTTCAGTAGTTTCGGAGTTATACCGTTAGAAACATTACACCTCCTCGTTTTTTTTGGTTTCATAACTGCTTTTCGATCCAAACGAAGTTATCATCGAGTATTCCGAGTATCACGGAAAGTTCGAGTATTCGAGTACTACGGAAAATTCATTGTGTGCATAATTTTGTACCACTGCGCACTATTACCTTACCTCGCGCACTATTATGAACAAAACATGATTATTTTGTGGCTTTCATGCTCGTAATAATTGTAATCGTTAATTTGAGGATATTGAAAAACAAGGTTTTATGTTTCCGTAGACGTGTTTATGATCGTGATAAAAGTAATATTTTATTTGTGAAACTTCGTAAAGCTTAGGTGTGCACTAATCGCCACCACTCCTCTAATCTGTATGATTTTGAGTCATAGGAAGTTTGAATATTTGATTAAATTTTAGCGCCACCAAATGAAAGAGTTTTATAACCTCCAATTACCGACGTTTCAAATCATCATGTTTCAGAGATATATCGTAATATGTCTTCTATCATAAAAATTCGAGTACTGTAGAAGCGCTTGGCGAATGAATTCCTAATTAACGTTTTCTTCATAATGTAGACTTTGACATCCCGAACAACTTTCCTCAGAAAAAAAGCTTTGAAGATTTTAGGTTCTGAGCTAGATCATATTTTAGCACACTAGCTCCATATAGTACAGCGATTTTGCATTAATATTTGAAAGATTTAGAAAGCTAGTTTGACAACCCTATTCTACAAATAATCAGATTTCCATGAATTATCTATGTTTAATCCATTTCATCTGAAGCCAGCAAATGAATTGCTTAATTTTCGCTTCGCAATTAATCTTCATTGAATGATCCCGAATTTAAGTCTACACAAGAATTAAAAACTTACTAAATCAGTGTGATGCTGTCTGTGGGCAGATGTGAATCCACAGATCCTAGCTGATAAAGTTTACGATCACTTTATCAAAACCGCAGTGTGCCTGAAGCGAATGTCGGTTTTTCAGTCTTTTAATTCGTCACCATTAGAGATATCTAATGAGGATTTCGACCAATGGTTAAGTACCTAAGACCACCCCGAGATAATTCGTCGATTGTCGAATCTCTTCGATTTCATGATTAAATCAACCGTGAAACCAGCCATGAAAGATTCGGATCACAATAAAGTGGCGTCAGTGCAGACTATTGCAGCGGCGTTGAAGAGTGTGAACGCGCTCTTCTGCCCGCTGTTCATCCGCCTGAAGAAACGATGGTTGAGCGTCATGAAATACATCTACCTTAGTCAACCACGCCGTAGCCATGGCCATCTACGGTGACGACGAGTTGTTCGGTGGTTTGTTTGCAGGTGACGACAATCATCTGTGGGGAAAACTATCCCTGCGCGACGACGTGTCGAAAATATACTCTGACGTGTTCAATTTTGAGGCGAAAACACTGATCAAGTATTTGTATTCATACTTCTGCAGGAAATTTATATTGGCGAATGACTACGGATTTTCAGTCATACCTGATCCCGTGAAGCTCCTTATGAAACTCGGTCGGCGCAATTTTGAACACGTTCAGCAGAACTACATCTCCTGCAAAGACAATATGAATCCGCTTATGAACGCCTTTAACCATAACGCGCTTTCAGCTGCCATTTCCGAATGGTACGAATGCTCGTCCGGCGACCTTTCTGGCTTTTTCTATTCAATAAACTTCGTATTGTCTAGTGAATGCGAGTTTATAAAACTATACTACACGCTCCCCGATGACCGTCTTCTTATGGGTCCTAGTCTACCGTCTCTTGACGTCTTCACAGTTATCGCAACATCAGGAATTGCTTGTCCAGGCCCAGAATTAATCAGGAAAAAAAAAGAATTGGTTGAATTGTCGCTTTCGTACCAAAAGCAACAGAATTTTTTTATTGGTTGAACTCATGGAATAGGAAGGAGGCTTACATAAAAATATCTAATTAAATTGAAACTCCAATGGTATTTATTATTTATTTGAGACTCACTTATCACATATAAAGGACATACAACAACAACAACATTGAAACACGGTTTAGAAGTCCGTAGATGAACGAACCAGCACCAATAAAACAGTATATCAAAGCTGCAACCAAACGCCATCCGGAGTTTTTTCACGACGCTTCGGAAAATTCGCGTGAGTCGAGATATTTCATATATGCTGCTCATAATTTTGTACCCCAATACGAGTAATCACTTATCAATTACGAAGAAAAAACAAGGTCACAGCCGAGGAAGTTGCGCTTGGGCAAAGTTTACGAGGGTGACCATCCCGTCGAAGTGATATGAATCTAGAAAAGCAGTGCGAGAAACACCACAACAAACACGAGATTACAGTAAAAAGTATCGGAGAACGTATCGGATCAAACAACCCGGATGCAACTACTCGAACAATCAACTTGATGATGACTCTTTAAAGCACCGTAAGGCGCAGTAAGTAAGGGGACATGCAACGCCCCTAATTGTATCTCAGAATATATTGTAGTTAGTCAAAACATTTTTCAACGCTTAATTAGCACTTGGTTCAAGGGAAAGTAGAATTAGATGATGAAATGATTCTATAATCATCGCGAACCTTGCATAGAACTGGATTCTACAACACACGACACAACTATCAAACAGTCGCGTAGATCTGGTAGTGAATTAGTACAGTGCTATTCCAAATTCCAAAAAAATGACGGGGGTTCACCGAAGAGCAAAGGAAAATAAATTGCACCGCACGATCCACAGTTACCAGGAATCATTCGCGGGAAAATCGAAACATAGTCATAATGTGGATACAATTTTTGATGATGGTTACCCTGGCCTTTGTTGTCATATCGTCGCAAACCATTTAAATTTGACTTGACGAGGAACCCAGAACTATTAACCATGTGTGTGTGTTGATTGCTAGAAAAATAAACGCCTGAATGTGGCGGAATTACAAAAGTCAAAACATTTCAACGCCGCAGCGGGCCGAGCGATGTTTATTAAACATTAGCCTTCTCCAATAATTAACTTCTTCGATACACGTAATTGTCAAGTCAAGACTTCTCGGTAAAACTTACACTCACACAAATCTAAATTGTAAATTGAACAAAACTAAAATCCGAAAAATAAATCGGACATTCAGTACCAAAATTCGAAACTGAATTATACAAGCTATACACAGGGACAACATTGGAACACGGCTTAGAAGTCCGTATAGAAAATAACTTTTTTTAAAGTAATTTCTTATACCCACTTGATAATGATGATATATCACAAAAGAAGGACAGACAAAAAAAAAACATTGGGTGGTGGATACCGCTTTCTCGACGTCTGTATCATCTACAGTCTGAGCGCGGACTGGTGCATCCATCCATCAGTAGCCTTCCTTCAAGGACCGATTGAAACAATTCCCGATACCCAACAGCTGCAACAGCCCTAATTTTATCGTAGATCAAGATCAGGCTGAAATTATATCAAAAGATCTTCTAAAAACATAATTCGCTATACCGTAGCTAGTACAGATAGTATATTAGTAAAGTTTTTTTTCGTTGCTCACGGCGGCCAACATATTGCATCAGTCAGTAAAAACTGTACCACTGAGCGAGGATGGTATTTTCAGCAAAGCCGATGAGCTCCGTGCTCGGACTACGCCATCCGGAGAGTTTTTTCACGACGCTTCGGAAAATTCGCGTGAGTCGAGATATTTCATATATGCTGCTCATAATTTTGTACCCCAATACGAGTGATCACTTATCAATCACGAGGGAGAAACGAAGTCACAGTCAAGAAAGTTGCTCGTGGCAAAGTGATATGGATCTAGAAAACAATGAGAATTAATATAAAAACTGCACAAAACGTATACAGGTCAAACCTAGTATGCAAAACATCCAGTTATGAAAGAACAACAACCTCGAAGTGGGAATGCAAAGGTGCAGGGATCTGTTGGAATGGAGCTTGCAAAAGGAGTACAATATATAGTAGCAGCTTAAACAGAACTGCTTCAACTGGAACAATAGATGGTTATGAATGCGATACAGATACATTAGGATGTGATACATGGTGCTGGCACAAAAGTGCATGCACGTATTACAGGTGGAACGTCAAACCGTTACATCTGTCTTATCGGAATAAAAGTTCTACCTATGATTTTAATGTTAATAACCCTCACCGATGATAGTGACATCATGTAGCACACAAATGGACAGTTTTGAGTCACACATTATCCGACACAACGATGTATATTATAATATTGATGCGTCTGAGCAGAACATGCCAGAGACAGACTAGATAGGTGATTTGCAGATTGGTACACATTATGACACCATAATTTCCTATTTTACAATAAGCATGAAATCAAGTGTCAAGTTAATTCATGCAGTGTCGAATTGGATGAGAATTTAAAACAAATCAGCTAACAAACATTTTAGTATATTAGCTTTGACTAGAAAAACAGAGATTATTCAAAGTAAATTAATTATTTCTCCAAATCCACTTACTAGAGAACGAACAAAAAGTAACAATTGTTCACATTAGTCAAACCGGAATGTCAAACCAAAAATTCTCCCGATATTTCACTCGTCAGGACGCTCATTGATTGCCGATGCAGTTGATATTATCATCATTTCTATTGTTACTGTTTGATTACGATGTGACTAAATAATAATCGAACAGCATAAATAGTTGGGAAGAGTTGTGAGTGAGTCAGTTCGGATAATTCGCGGAATATAGACGGAAGTCTCGGGCGTAGATAGTTCTGTTAAACGCCATAAACAGAACGAGGCTCGATCGGCTAACTGTCAAGAAGATTTAGTATCTTCGGGAGGATCGTCGCAAACGTTAGAAAGTTTTTCGACAGGTTGAATCGACAGAACTTTTCGCCTTTAAGAGTTAGCATTGGAAACCGGACACACACTGGACATAAAAGCAAGATCAGCAGTTAGGGCTAAGTTTCAGAAGGTTAACTCAATTGAATGAAATAAAGTATAACCAGTTCTAATCTAGAGTTACGTGTTGGATAAGCCACCATCGTCAGCAGTGCATCCACACGGCAACAGCCACGCGGATTTACTGATGGAGCATGGTCAGCAGTTTAGTTAACAAAACCGACTGACCATGCGGACAACGCGCCAGTTCCTAATTATGAATGAAGGAGTGTAGTTATCGTAATGAAGTTATCCTTAATGTGAACGAAGTTATATTTAATGTGAATAAAGTTTATACTTATTCTTAGTTCAACTGTTGAGAGTAATGATCCTTGCGCAAATACGAGTGATCATTTATCACATAAGAGGGACACACAGAAATAACATTGAAACTTGGTTCAGAAGTCCGTATAGAGAACACCTTGATTTGCAGTCATTTCTGATACCCACTTGCTAATGATGACTTATCACATTGTGGTGGATACGGGCCCGCGCCGCAAGCGTGAAAATATACATTTAATCAATAATATATCCAACGCAGCATAAAGCGCGATCACGCCACCCGGACTGAGCGCGGTTTATGCTGAAGAGCCATAACAGGGTCACATAGCCACCGCCTGAGCAGGACCTAGCGTCTAAGTGAAATGAGTTTCAATAAAGTATTTAGTGTGTTCACATCACTCCTACTCGATGTAGTCGATATAAGCGAAATCGATGATCGAATGTCACCGATAGTAAATAAGAAAATATGTGTATTTTGTAAATAAGTAAATAAGAAGTTGCTAATTAAGAGATTAGTTCTAGAAGAAATAAAAGCCCTGGCCAACGTGTGCGTCCAACGTATTCATCGCGGTCTTGCAAGAAGGAAGGATGTCGGTAGCATAGCAAAGCTACCTAAGAGAACGAGAGGGTGTGGTCGAATGCGGTGTCAAGTCGAAGACAAAGGGAACCGTGGACCCATCAAGATGTCGGAAATATGAACACAAGAGCCTGTAAACCGGAAGAAGGCGCAGATTCGGTATTGGGGACCATAGCAACGAATTGAAGTAAAACGCAGTCAACGCAGTTAAAGACGATGCGCGGGTGCACCACAAAAGTCCAAAGTGCTATCCCGTGTTTCACACGCAATAAGACAAGAAGGAAGTAAACGCAGTCGACATCGTCGAGAATGATCTGCGCGGGGGTGCCACAACAATACAAGGTACTACCCCGTGTTTCACTCAGTGGGCATCGTCAAAGCTCAACTGAGTGCCATAAACAAGCATAGGAAAAAAATTCAATGATCATTGGGAAAGCGATCACGAAAACAAAAGAAACGTTTTTGGAGATACGCTAGAAGCCTCAACTCATCGGGCAGAATAATGCAGTAGTTTCGATGACACCTAAAACGCAAACGAAACAGCGATTAATTCTTAAACTATGGCCAACAAACCGGAGGGTACTAACTGAGATGTTTGATTATGAAAACCCAGACGAGAAGAAGGAGCTACTATGGAGGAAACGACACGGCACCCAGAGTCCGAGACTAGCAACCGTTCGATCACCCCACCCCACAGAGGAGGTACAGACAAAAGCGACTACAAGGCGGCACTGGGACTGGAATGGAAGCACACGCTACGGCATTGTAAGGTTAGGGAAGCTAACTTCTTTAAATATTTAAATGGAACAAAGTAATATGTAACGAACAGAACAGAACAGAACAGAAAAAAAGGAACCAAAAATTATTAATCTTTTGTAACGGCAATCTTAGGGCTAAAAG
The DNA here is from genome assembly GCF_030247185.1 of Malaya genurostris. Classification (NCBI taxonomy): domain Eukaryota; kingdom Metazoa; phylum Arthropoda; class Insecta; order Diptera; family Culicidae; genus Malaya; species Malaya genurostris. Next base: position 268,717,837 of record NC_080572.1, on the reverse strand, counting down.
TTTTACATTCCGATAACATAACCTGTTAAGTTACTATCCGCGCGATCAACTTGATGTTATCATCAAGCTCAGTAAGTAAGGGGGCATGCAACAGCCCTAATTTTATCATAGATTAGGCCGAAATCTATATCTTAGCTAGTACAGATAGTAGATCAGTAAAGTTATTGCAATGCTCACGGCTGGCTATTTTAACATATTGCATCAGCCAGAAAAAAATATTGCATCAGCCAGAAAAAAAACCAAGCGAGTTAATTGATAATGTACACAAGCGACGCGATCGCATTGAATTCACGTATACCCATAGGTGGTAGTTAGTCAACCAGATATATGTAAAGCTGGAATATATATATATATATATATATATATATATATATATATATATATATATATATATATATATATATATATATATATATATATATATATATATATAAATATAGCTTTTGGTTAGGTACTTATATTTTGAGTATAAAAAGGACGGTTTTTGATTTTAGAGGGGCTTCTTAATTCTACTGTTAAGAGTAATGCTCCTTGGGCGACCGGGTAACACCGTAATCAAACTTGGACACCATTACTCGTGGCAAAAGCAGTAATTAAGGAAAAAGGCAAAGTTTAGTATAACAGTTAGGTCAGGCACAAAATTATGTGCTGTAGGGTAGTTAGTGCGTTGAAGTGTAAAAGCTGTTAAAAGAATAAAAGAAAAAAAAAATAAAGTGCGGTCTGTCGATTTAACAGAAAAAAGGTAAAATCTGTTCATTGAAAGAAATACCCCTCTCGCCGCTCGAGTTTTCGCACCAGAAGCAGATTGTTACGAAAAATCAAACCGCAATTGTGTTCAACGATTTATTAATTTTTCAGTGTAAAGACAGAGATTAAGACATCAAGCACTACCCACTTGCTAATGATGACTTATCACATAAGAGGGACAGACAAAAATAATATTGAAACACGGTTCACTTACTAATGCTGATGTATCACATAAGAAGGACAGACAAAAATAACGTTGATAGACGGTTTAGAAGTCCGTATAGTTAGCATCGGCGCCAACCTGACGGGACAGACAAGAACGCTGACGGAACATTTCGCACCTGAAGACATCGATCTATGGGAACGGAGAAAAGTCACGTCCACTAAAAAGTGCAATTTGGCATTATGAGCTGTAGATACAATTGAATTGAAGAATAAAGTTAGTTAGATTTTAGCGAGTGAAACGAGTGGTTGTCTTTTTTTTCAAAGAAATTTAGATAAATGAACATTTAACTCGCATAAGCGCATAAAGAAAGCATAGCTTAAGAAACTCACATGTTGAGCAGTTGAATAGAATGAATATAGTTACTAACCATAGCCGTAAGACCGTGATTAATCTTTGTATTTAAGAATTATCATGTTAGTAAGAAATTTTTTATTGGTTCAACTCATTTATTTATTTATTTATTTGATGATACTCATGGAAGAGAAAGGAGGCTTACATAAAACAAAAAAAACATTGAATTGAAATTCCATTGGTCATCCGTCTGGTTTTTGTAAACCGAAGGCGCTTCTCGCGGACCCATACGGACAGAAGGATAGGAGCATACGAGTGATCACTTATCACATAAGAGGGACAAACGTAAAAAACACGGTTCAGAACTGCAGTTCAGTATGTGATATTACTATCTATCAAACAGTCCCAACAACTTTGACAACGAAACCAACTGTCACGAATCAAGCAGAAAAAACTCAAAAAAGTATCATTAAAAAAACTTCCCTTACCCACCCGGACCCCCGCCTAAATTTATAATTCAGTTTGATAATAAGGGCAACGACCGGTGTCGTCATTTAAACGGCTAAAGCAGGGTTATGACCTCCTCGAAGAAGGAAGGAATAGCATAAAACATATGCCTCGAGACATGTTAATGACCACCCCGAAGAAAGGAGAAATAACGTACTACAACTTGTCGCAGTTGGGATCGCAAGCTGGAAATTATGAGAGAAAGAAGGAAATAGGGAATCATGTTGTAACGCCTGTGTTCTCTCTCACTCTCTCTTTCTTCCCTATAATATAACTGCGCATGCGCACAAGCCAAGGAAATAGAGAAACACGAAAATCTGGCTTATGCGCTAACGCAGAGTGAATAAGATATATCTAACAAAGTGTAGACGTAAGTCTTTACTAACATGTAGTATTTAAAAAAAACTTTAAAGAAGCGACGTTCTTAATCACGAAAAATGAAAATCAGCACGCGAACTTGCGCGACCGTTTGTGTAAAGGCAGAAATTAAGACATAAAGCATAGCTCAGTGAAACGAAGATAATATCAGATAGTTGCTAGGTCAGGCACAAAGTTTATGTGCTTTAGGGAAGTTATCGTATTGTAGTTGTTGTAATTATTGCAATATCCGCGTTAATCCGCTTCAAGGTCATTTAAAGATTAATCTTTTGTTACTGTGAGCTAGTGAACCAGACCAACACAGAACAGTACAAACAAACCGTTAGGCATTTTCAAGTGCTAGTGTATTGAAAATCTAGTGACTTTGAATAGTGATCGAACGTTTGGAGTGGTACCGTAAACCGGTGCTGTATGCTCCGGCCTGGTCTTTGTAAACCGAAGGCGCTTCTCGCGGACCCATACGGACAGAATGATACGAACACCTTCGATAAATACCAATATCCGATGAAATACGAGTGATTACTTATCACATAAGAGGGACAGACGAAAAGAACGTACAAAACACGGTTCAGAACAGCAGTTCAGTAATGTGATATGGCTGTCTACCAAACAGTTCCAACAATTTCAACAACGAAACCAAATATCACTTTTTTAACTAAAAAATCCAAAAACATTCGTCCCTCCGTCTGACTGATGGGTCCAGCCAGACCGTTTTCGTTTTTTTACCTGGGTAAATTATGTAGAAGAAAAAGAACAAATAGAAGTCAATGTAAGGAAGTAATAAGTAGATAATTTTTCTATTATTATTTTCTTCATTACAAATGGAAGAGGGACAATATCGAGTTGTGGGAATTAAACGACGATTTCCTCCAGGGAGTCATAAACAACCGAAGACGCAGCTAGCGCCGCAGAGACATTTTACTGTTTTTCCTTTCCATACTATTTCAGTTCGGTACTGTAGATATTGAATACTATGGGGAAAGGCCAATCAAAAGAAGAAACTAACCAATCCGGTGACACTAATATTCAGATTAGTGAACATATTGAGCAGTCTACTGCGAGTCACCAGCTCAAATTGTGAATTATTATCGCAATTTTGACAAATTTACTTCTACTGAAACAATATGGCGGGATCCAAAAAGGATTCAAAACAATTTCGTGTTTTAATTTTTTTGCGGTCTGTGATCACTTATCACATAAGAGGAACAGATGAAAAGAACGTGAAAAACACGGTTTAGAACAGCGGTTCAGTAAGATAAATAACAGAAATAAGCCGGGCCACAGTTTGATAATCTGTAAAAATAAATTCAATACTGTTGGCTTGAGAGTAGGAGGAGGTTCTAATCTTTGTTATGTTTCAGGATCTTAATCATTTGTAGTGTTTAATCCTATTTGCAGAAGAATGAGAAGACCGTCCACCAGACCAGAAATTTCTGCTACGAGATAAGAAATGTATTGTAAATAAAAGTGAGATAAATTTATTTAAAAATCGAGTGTACACTATTGTACGTAGTCTTAAAAGATTTGTAATTAAAGTTTAGAGTTTTTAAGAAGGCTAAAAAAGTGCTTTCATTAAGAAGAAAGGAATCTCCAGGACAAATCAATATAAAGTGGTGGCTCCAGAAAAAGGAACTTGTAAGTAAAATTAGAGTTCAAGTTGGTGGGCTTGGTGCCTTAAAGATCAAGCTGTTACAAAAGTGTTGGTGAAAATAAGCTGCTGCAGATCCAACCAGAGGGAAGGACGTTCACACTGAGGTCGAAAATTCCTGTAAATGCGAATACAAGAAGAAGGAAAAACGAGAGCAACCAGTTGCAGTCAGCGAAGCTAACTTCAAAATGCCGGTAACGTACAAAATTACCAAAAATAAGCAATTGCAAAAGCGTATCATGGAAAAATTAATTGATGCCGTAAACAATAAATAAGAAAATGTCGCCGAAAGGTTCATTTAACTGCACTCAGAAAAATATAGTAACCGCAACCTGTTCCTCATGGTCATTTCAACTAGGCACTCAAATAATAGTAACGACCATGATATCAGATTATTTACCATCTGTATTGTAGTAAGCACTAGAACAAAAAATCTACTACTTGACTTTTGTCTTTCTGACTTTTCTGGCGTGGTAATTTTGACAATCATTAAAATAAGAACAAAAAAGTCCCAATGACAATTACAAGTAAGGTGAAATTGAGTTTTCGGTCATAATAAAGTGGAGAAGTGATATAGTTATGACTACCATGTAAGTAAGTTCTTCTTCAGAATATAATAATGTTACCATGAATAAACATATAGTTGGGTAGAGATTGTCAATTTTGAAAGTACTGTACAAGTTAACGAAATGCGTTCACCGTTCGCTTATTTCAACTGTGTCACCAACCGGCAATAAACATAACATAAACATAAAGTACACCAGCAGCAACGGCAGCATACAGCATCGGATTCCAGATACCAGCTCAGCAGTTTACCATTTTTATATAAAGTATCTTTTCCAGAAAATTTAGGGACAAGGGAGGCCTCTGTAAACCTTTTCTAAATTGTAATAAATCACTTTTAGTCTATCCGTTGAACAGTACAGTTTAATTTTTTAAAAACCAGATCCGTCGCCGGAACAATTTAACTTACGTATTGTTCATATCAACATAAAATATGTAGAAAGAACATCGTCGTATGGTGTTTATCTACCGACTATGTATTTCTTCAGTGCAACTAAACAAATTGTCAATCAATGCGCCTGCTTTTTTTAGTGTCACCTGCTCCAGCACGGCTTAAAATTAGCAAAGTTACCCGGCAGATTTCATTGATTTCAACAAGTTCAAATCCAGGATTTCAAAACGCGATCGAACATTTCAATTTAGCAGAAAAAACGCTCAACCACCAGATAAGAAAACTGGAATTGTTTACCCCAGTTTAAGTCTCATGTTTATTTTCCATAGTAATAATACCTTTCCGTGCCTCTTAAGAAAGGGATCAGCATATGCACACAGGCAGGATCGATTTTACAGAGCTGAGCGCTAGGACCGTATAGACTATTCAATGTAGGGGGTAAACAAATGCCGGCTAAGAGAACCAGGCAGAAAAATTATGTATGGATTTTGTTAGAAGCGCCTTTCTCACTCTCTGCTCACTGAAATAGGCTGAGTTTTGTTACAAGCCCTTTTCCACAAGCTGGACTCTGGCCGAGAAACCGCGGAAGACCAGATTTATACGGCCTACAATCGGCTCCGACGCGCCCCTCTTAGAATCTCTTGTCACAAGCTGGCATTAGTCGAGAGGCTGGTAACAAGAGTCAAGATTTTACTCTAGCTGATTCGAAGTGGCCACTTCTGTCAGTCTTAAACTGTCGTTAGAAATACAGAACTGAGCTGATCTACCAACAGGTAGAACTTGGCGTGCAAGAGCAGCACGCTAAGATATACCTGCCGGATCGAAGGATCACGCCTCAGTTCGAACATTGGAGGCTCCGGCGAGATTGATATGTCGACGTGGGATAGATTAATAAAAAAATCAATTATTATACATTAAATTACTTATGTATAAAGTACACTTGAATAAGGTACGTTTTCATAACTTGAGTAAACCGTTTGACTATGTCAACGACTATAATATAGAATGAACGCGGATTATTACGCAATAAAAAAGGCGCTTTGTGACGTCTATAGCCGACAAATAGAAGAGTTAAGAGATCTGATAACCAATTGAATAAATGTCATGTATTTTTGGATAAAGATGGCCTGTTGAGGGCGCGGGGTCGGCTCGCTAACTCAAATAGTATTCCTTTAAGCACTAGGACCCCTATTATTTGACCGAAGCATCGGATAACCTTTTTAATAGTCAAACATTATCACGAGGAAAACCTTCATCATTGATGTGTACACCCTCAGTGTATCATCATGGAATTTTCGTAACGCACGACTGTGCGGTCAGAATTAGAAAAAGAAAATATAGGCAGTTCGAAACTGCATTACTAGTTGAAAGCTGCTGGCAGACGCAAGTATTCTTTTTGCCTGAAGTTTAACTGTGAAAAAAATTCGTACTTTACTAATTGGAGAAACCTTGAGAATACTGAAGTTTTGTCCTTTGGATTTAAGTTGGAAAATTAAATCCTTATGGTACTTAAAGAAGCTCTATTAAAACTAAACTGTATTCACTAAAATCATAATGATAATGTAGTATTTTCTACGTTATGGGAGAAATATTGGATTCCCAATGGAAGGTCAGTTTTGCGCAACGTCAAATTAGCGTGTCAAAAATGTCGCAATGACGCATCCAAACCAGAACCACCTCAAATGGCTCCTTCATCAGATTGTCGAATTGGTGGAGTTTTCCGTGCGTTTGTAGAGACCGGTGTCGATTATTTCGGTCCTATAGAAGTTGCGGTTGGAAGACAAGTACATAAGCGCTGGGGCGTCATATTTACTTGCATGAAGTCAAGAGCAGTTCACATAGAACTATCCGAAGGGTTGTTCCTTTTTACGTTGTCTAAGTAATTTTATGGCTTTGAAACATGCAAGACAAATTTGTAGTGATAATGGTACCAATTTTGTTGGTGCGAATAAAGAACTCAGGAGAGTTTTGAAAGAATTAAATAATGAAATGCAAAAACGGGGAGTGCTACTGGAATTTTCGTGGAAATTGAATCCACTTTTTGGAGGAGCATGGGAGCGTTTAATACGAATCATTAAGCTATCTTTGAAGGAGATGTTAAAAGCTTTTAGAGTCAACAGGCCTCGAGTTGAGACTCTAAGGTCATGCTTGTAAAAGGCCGCAGACATGATCAATGATCGACCTTTAACAGAGATATCCTTAGATAATGCGGATTCTCACTTTATAACTCCCAATCAGTTACTAACAGGGAGGATTAGCGAACCAGAAGAAGCTTACATTACTGATCTGGTAGATCTGTCACGAACTAATGTAAAAGCTATCGCAAATAGCCAGCTCCACTTGTGGAGACGTTGGCGCAATGAATATTTACCGACCTTAATAGAAAGGCGGAAATGGCAGGGCAAGGTTAAGCCCATTCAGGTTGGCGACATTGTCGTTATAACTGAAGATAGTTCTCTTACCGGCAGAGGACAGTGGCTGAAAGGCATTATTGAGAATGTGCAAATGGCCAAAGACGGACAAGTAAGGTCCGCAACAGTAAAAACTGCGAACGTAAGTAAAAACTATATTTAATCGACCCGCAGTAAAAATCGCACTACTGGATGTACGTGAAAGTTGCGATACTCTTGAACAGAACAAAAAGAAACCTTCCTTGTTTTTATATGCCACTGCTTGGCAGGCCGTGAAAGGAGCCGCAATAATAGTCGTGCAATTCGTCGATACTTTGAAAGCGAAGATAGATAGACAACCATATAATAAAAATATCCCATCGATAGTTGATGAGCATAGGGCTAAGGAGCTCATATTTCGATTAGCTCAAGAAAGAGCATTTGAACAAGAGTTAGCTAGTTTAAAGAATCAAGAATCAGTAGACCCTAATAGTTCTGTGGCTAATCTAGAGCCATTTTAGATGACGATGGTATAATTAAAACAGGACGAAATGGCAAAATTATTCTACCTGTAACACATATGTCCCGATTATTAATAAATTACAAAATCCAAACGAGCGCCGATATTTACGAAGCTACATATTTACATAACATTTCGTCAATATAATTATATGAAAAGTTTAAGTTCTATTTTAGAAGACATAATAAGTAAAGGGTTGCCTCCAGTAGTAACAGCAACAGCGAGTTCACCAACAACAGCACCAGCAATCATCAATAAGCAGAAGAAATCCCGATCTTCGTCAGTAGTTGTGGAGGCGTTCCCGCCTTCACAAACCCCATCGAAGCGAGCACTGTCACAATCCACAAAACGTAAGAAGAAAGTCATGTAATATGAGCCTTTAACACTAAATCTCCTCCCAGATTCTCAGTAATCCCAATTGTAAAAACTAATTAGCTAGACTAGGAGAGCTTAGGCTACATAAGTTAACGAAATGATAGAAATAAAGCAATCCTAATCACAACTTTAAACAGTTTACAAGGCGACCGTGATGCTAGCCGAAACGAAAAAGTAAATTCTGCCTAACAATTAGTGAAGTGACTCTGTAATATGAGCATTTAACGCTAAATCTCCTCACACATTTCAGACCATGTAATATGAATATTCAACACTAAATCTCCTCACACATTTCAGACCATGTAATATGAATATTCAAGGCTCAAATGGAGGTTCCCTGGTAAACCGAAACCAGAATAGTGTCAAAAAAAAAAAGAAAAGGCTCAAATGGAGGTTCCCTGGTAAACCGAAACCAGAATAGTGTCAAAAAAAGGCTCAAATGCAGGTTCCCTGGTAAACCGAAACCAGAACAGTGTCAAAAAATTTTTTTTCTAAGTCCGCGCAACGACAACGCTCACACATGAATATCTACGACGAGAGGACGACAGATGGAAATGGAAGTAAACTAAAGGTACTGTGTTTAAGCTAAGAAATAGGGACACAAAGAAGTTAGGCAAATATTCACTACAGGAGATAATAACAATTAGAGGATAGAGATTATGGGTTGGTTTTCGTCAGACGAAACCATCAATAACACGATAGCCTCCCCGTCGAGGGAAACGGAGGGCATCGCGCTCTGCGCATTAGTAGGAATAGCAATAGGGTATCTGCTACTGAAAGGACTGATAAAATTGCAATAAAATATATGTATATATATATATATATATATATATATATATATATATATATATATATATATATATATATATATATATATATATATATATATATATATATATATATATATATATATATATATATATATATATATATATATATATATATATATATATATATATATATATATATATATATATATATATATAAGTTAACAGCCAGCGTTTCCCAAGAACGTCACCAATAGCAGACGATCGAGATTCCCACAGAATGAAGACCGCAGCATCAACAACAATCGCCGCCCCAGCATCAGTCACGTACACGGTAAACAAATCTTGTATCGCGTTACCGGCGCTAGGGAATAGCAAATCGACAGGGTTCTCACGATCGGCAGCTAGCTAGGTTAGGCTTAGAGTAAAGTTAGAACGAAAATAAAGTTTAGTTTCAGTTTAACCTTAGAAGTGAAAAGTGTTCTCTCTTTTTAAAAACCCCTTTGCGAGGGTAGGTATTTTAAATGGCGCAGTCGTTCGGATTGTAGTGCGGTTTTTTGAAGTGATTTCTTTCGGCATGAAGAGCCATCCCCGAATGTACATCGGTGATTAGTGAAGAGATCCAGAGGAAGCTGCACCGGACCCACCTAGTTATCAGCGAGAGAATATCGCAACCTAACCTAGATAAGTTCTCTAGATTCGGAGTATTGATCTCAATAAAATCCAGGAATATAGTCGATGTTAGAAGAGGCCTGCTGAAACTTTTCTCAACCTATGGTACACCGGAGCTTATCGTAAGTGATAACGAACCTGCATTTCGATCAGCCGACATAAGAGGTATGGTTAATAATTTGAATGTACAGATGCATTTCGTGCCAGCTAATCACAGTGAAAGCAATGGTTTGGTCGAAAGATTTCATTGAACAATTGCAGAAATCTTTCTATGTATAAAGCCCCAGTACAATGACCTTACGCACAAAGAAATTTTCTTAATTGCTTGTACTTAGTACAACAACACCATTCATTCAGCAACCGGCTTTAAACCGAGAGAGATTTTCTTTGGGCTAAAGGACGAACACGAACGGCCTCTAGACATTCAGAAAATGATAGAAGAAAGAGACAACTTCTATGATGAGGTAATTTTGGCAAACGATAAGACACGATCAAAAAATTTATCCTTCCACAATAAAGGAAGAGAAGAAGCACCTCACATAACAGACGAAGAAATAGTTTTCAAAAGGATTCAAGGAATCAAAAAGAAAACTAAAGAAAGATTTTCACCGACTGAAGCTATGGAGCACAAACAAAGAACGATCCTCGATAGGTCCAGCCGGGAAATTCACAAAGAAAACATAAAAAGACTTTGAAATTAATATTTGTCCTTCTTTCAGGATGGACTTTCGGATCATCGCACTCATTTCTCTCATTCCCTTTTCCTATCCTCAATTCATTCGAATACATGACATTTCGAATAATCCGGGTGCGTTAATTATGAAAGTTGGAGAAGGAAGAATTAGTTTAGGCTATGATAAGGTTTTGCACATTATAGAATTAAATCAGTTCCAGAATTCAATTACTACAATTAAAAATGTGTTGAATCGAATCGACAATAAAACAGGAGATTTTTCAAATTTAATCGAATTAAAGCTTTCAATGATAAATGATACCTTCATGAGCCTTCTCCCAAGAAATAGAAAGGTAAAAAGATCAATAGAAGTGTTAGGAAGCACAATCAAACTAATCACCGGAAATTTAGACGCCCAGGATTTGAGAAATATTAATGCAGATCTATAGTTATGGACGAACCCGAATAGCATATGGCCCGTACGCACAGACCTCAGCAAAGTACGCGCCAGCAGTAAGACGCCAGTGTATCCAACGCGTAGAGATGTCAACCACCCTGTTACCAATTATTGAACCGCTAACATCGCAGCAGAAATCCGGCCACCGTGGTTGCATCAGCCAGGAACCATTAGTAATTGCATCAGCCGAAACCACCACGTCGTATCGACGATTCGACATGTTCGGACAGGATAACCGCTGAATCAATAGTTTAGGGCTAGGTAGTCAGGTCTAACGAACATTCAGGCAGGACAAGATAGTCAGTTCGATTTGAGAAGTGAAACAGTTCAGTCGTGAAAAACCTCATGTAAATTAAAGTGCTACGTTTTTTAAAATATATTCATGCAACAAATTACATAAGTGGCGCAGTCGTACGGCTCGTTCTACGACTTAGTGAAGAGACTCTAACTGGTGAAGTGAAAGTTTACTATTAAGTCTAACTAACAAACTAGTGTTCAACCCGCAACGTTGACTGACCGGCGGAGAAGTTTCATCGAGAAGCATCGCAAGCCATCCCTCACCCCGTAGGCGATTCGCGTCAATCAATTGGAGGATCGCAACTAGAGCGGTGAATTTGAATCCTTCAAGAACGAGGAACCCTGGAAGATGACACCCAGAGTTACTATAATTTATTGTTGCATCATACTTCTGTGGTGTGATTTCATCAGTCCTTCTGACATAGAAATAATCGAACTATCCAGGCAATGTTGCTTTCAAAACCAAACCCGTTTTTTTAAAAGAAGGTTCCCACATGCTAATTCTCAAATTCAATCTGTATCCATTTAGAATTATCTTAAAACAATATAAAACAATTATCAACAAACTAGAAGAAAATTCAAATATTATCGAAATAGTCAACATTTTAAAACAAAAACATAGCCAAGCTTATTTTGTACTAGAAAATCTAACTATAAAACGAAGGAAAGCAAAAAGATCTCTCAATTTTCTTGGATCTACTATAAAAATGATAACGGGAAACCTTGATAATGAAGATTTACTCAAAATTGAAAATCAATTGGAATCTTTGAAATATTCAAACAATGCTTTAATTACAGAAAACAATGAACAGGTCACAGTAAAAGTTATTTGGAAGCAGGATTAACAATTTAACAAAAGAAGCTTAAAGACAATCTATAGAAATTGATAGCATCATAAAACAAGCTAGGTTGAGTTTAGACAAGCCAATCGACTGGAAACACATTCTACACGTACACAGCATCATCTTCAACATCGATATGATCCACCACCAGCTGATGCCAATCTTCGAATCAATACAACTATCGAAACTTGGTATAATATCAAAAACGTTCTTACAACCTCCAGAACTGGAATTTACAACGCAACTGTTGGAATCAAAAGGCATATCAATTGAAAGCTACGATCAAACTTATGAGTTTCTGGAACCCGTAGCTTTTCATAACGATTCAGACATAATAGTCCTCATCAAAATTCCCAAGCTTAGACGAGGAGAATATGTACAACTTCATATAGAAACCATTCCCATAAACGGCAAAATCATCGCAATAAACGCTACCAACGCTATTGTTGGCAACAACGAATCGTATCTGGTAGAACATCCATGCAATAACATTGAGAAAAACAGTATTTGTGACATACAAAATCTCTTCAACATATCCAACGACAAATGTCTCCATCCAATATTACGAGGAAATCCTGGTACTTGTACTTTTACAAAGCCATCAACGCTCTCGAAGTTCAAATCAATCGAAAACCTTGGAGTACTGATAAAAAACTCCATTGAACCAACACTTATGCAGAACAGTTGTGGTTTTGGATCAAGAAATCTGACAGGAACATACCTTGTGTCATTCGAAAATTGCTCCATAAAACTCAATGGAACGCAGTTCAACAACAAGATTTTCAAAGGAAAAACCAAACCCACTATCCTTTTACTCCATTTAGTGAACGTAAATGAATCAGAATTAATATCTGAGCCCATCACCAATTTGGAACTGTTACACGTACATAACCGTCATAAGCTAGAGCATCTAGAAACCATTACAAAAAGGACCAGAGTATTCAACATTGGAGCCATAGTTTTAATCACATGTCTCGTCATAACCTTCGTTACACTCATCATAAGAGAAGTCTGCAAACTTAAGCTGAAACTAATCATTCGAATTCCAATAGACAAAGTTGCAGACAGCTCACAATCAGGATTGAACCGAGACGGTTCAATCTAAGAAGGGGGAAGTTATGGACGAACCCGAATAGCACTTGGCCCGTACGCACAGACCTCAGCAAAGTACGCGCCAGCAGTAAGACGCCAGTACGTGTATCCAACGCGTAGAGATGTCAACCACCCTGTTACCAATTATTGAACCGCTGACATCGCAGCAGACATCCGGCCACCGTGGTTGCATTAGCCAGGAACCATTAGTAATTGCATCAGCCGAAACCACCACGCCGCATCGACGATTCGACATGTTCGGACAGGATAACCGCTGAATCAATAGTTTAGGGCTAGGTAGTCAGGTCTAACGAACATTCAGGCAGGACAAGTTAGTCAGTTCGATTTAAGAAGTGAACCAGTTCGGTGTTAGTCTTAACAAAGAAATCAGTGTAAAACATTTTTTTAAAAACCTTCCTATGAAATAAAGAACATAAGTATATATATATATATATTGATTAAAAATGGAGAAATGAAATCTTAATTCTTGAAAAAGATTACATTGAATAAAATTCAAAAAAAAGTTGCACTAAACTGATTGAAAAATTCTTTTCATTTTTTTATTTTTACTAAATGAATATAATGCAACAACAATAAGTTTGATAACAACATATCACATAGAATGGAATGGACAATTTCCAATTCCAAAAAATTGAACAGGAGGTCGACAAATTCTATAAAAGCCTGCAAGTGAGGAGTCAATTCAGGCTAGAAACAAGACAAATAAAAAGAGAAAAATTGCTCTATTTACAAAATAAAACTAAATTGATCAGTGTTAACGCGCAATCAATTAGCAATCAAACTTATTTAGTAACTCGATACAACGCATTAAAGAAATTAATTGCGGAGTGCTTACAGACATTTGTTGAGAATGTCATATTGAATTATGGTGTACCCAAGCAAATTCTGACAGATAGAGGTACAGAATTTATGTCTACCCTGTTCACCAGAACACACGCACTTGACAAAATCCCGTAAAAGCACCATTCCACGAAAACCTAGAAACCTACATGAAATAAATACATTACCTACATGAAGGCAACTAAAATATCCCATTGGTTAAACCCGATTTACACTGCGCGTTCTAGCTCCTCCTCCCAGATTCTCAGTAATCCCAATTGTAAAAACTAATTAGCTAGGCTAGGAGAGCATAGGATATATAAGTTAAGGAACTGATAGAAATAAAGCAATCTTAATCTTAATGATAATTAAAACTTTAAACAGTTTACACTAAAATGGAAGTTAATTCTAGGCACGCTGGTGAAACTGTCAGCCACAATATATGTAGAAAGATCATCGTCGTATGGTGTTTTTCTACCGACTATGTATTTCCTCAGTGCAACTATACAAATTGTCAATCAATGCGTCTGCTTCATTACAGCGGCCGATGTCATATTTAACGTTTTTTCTACACTTTTATAGGAACTGTATTATTCCCCAAGAAATTCGCTGGTAAAAAACCCTTCTGGTGTATTATATGATCGATTTCATAACAGAAATAAAAAGGAAACATTAAAACGTTAAAGAGAGCAACGAGCTGGTGATTTTGAATGCCTACAAGCGATCAAAAACAAGCTCTAGCGCTAACAAGTGGAGGTAAATTTATCGTCATAGAATAGTTGGAAGTAACGTTTCGTTTTTGCTGAAAAAATTGGCTGGAGAAATACTATAAATACTGAAGGCTGAAGAAATCCTATATATACTATAAATATAACTTTTCAACCTTTTCGCATGTTCGAATGGTCTTCACCATTGTCAAATTAACCATACTTCCGTGTTTCGAAAAATCCAGAAGTGAAATGTAAAAAATACCATGGCACTAGTTAAAATAATAAGTACTATGTAAAAATAAGATACTATCATGGTTATGCTAAACATTTCAATTGTAGTAGTTATTCCTATGATATACAGTTCAATATTACTATTCTAGAGCCAAAACCATTCATAGTAAAAGTGAGTTTGCATATTGTTAACATCATCTGATTTTATTGTGTGCTGAAAACCACTATACTCGTATGGTTGAACTAACCTCCCATATGGTAGCTCTTACCATTTTATTTTTCTGAGTGTACGAACCGGAGCAAGGAATATCAAAATTCCTTGTAAGGTAGTCATAAATGGACTTGCCATATTTTGACGGTTCACGCAAAGTGTGGTCACGTTCCAAAAGTATTTACCTCGAAACCACGAATGCGGAAAAATTTTCCGACCTAAAGGATCTCAATAGGCTTCAAAAATACTTAAAAGGAGAAGCATTGAAATCAGTTATTCTTCTAATCGATCAGCGCAATGTAGGTGCGATCATGAAAAACTTAACTGCGTTTCGAAATCCAAGGATCGAATCACCTAATAAATCAATAATTGATTTCATCACGGCACTAGACAGCCTGGTAACGAATATGAAAATGCTGTGTCATAATGAGCATTTAAATGACAAAATTCAAATGATTGATAAAAGAATTGGCAGCTAAACTTGAGCGCCAACATTGAATCAAAACTAGATACGATACAAGCTGGAGAAAACAGTTGTAGATCAAAATCATCAAATTCTAACACTTGATGATTTCAACACCTGGATAAAACCGCAAGAGGACTTAGCCAGAATGTTGCTTGCTGAAGCAACAGAAAAGTGTGATGATGAAGAACATAAAAAAAAAAAAACAAGTTAGCAAATTGCCTTGTTTGCGAAGGAACCAAAAAACCCCGGACCGTCATAAGCTAAAAAATATGAACGTTAAGCAAAGGTTCAAAGTATTGCGAAGTAATACAATTTGCTTCTTTTGTATTAATCATGTTTATGATAATACGAAAAAATGTTATAATTGTAGAGAATTGATAAATGAATATAAATTATTATGTCAAAGCTAGTAGTCTGTTAAGAAGTTACATATTAACTTAACAACGATAATAACGAGAGAAGATCGTGTTTCTACGGTTTTATTAGTTACTGCTTAATGAAAAAATATCAGTCAGTTTAGAAGAAGAGCGGTCAACAAAAATATAACAAGTTTTCGCTTGAAGTAAATTATTTCAATTTATTTAAAGAAAAGTGTATTCGGAACAATGGGAGGACAAAATAAACCATCAAGTCACGACAATAATAAAAACATTTAGCTATTAACGATTTAGTATGCATTCTCATTTTTTATATCGATCAACTTCACGCGAACGAATTCTGTTAACTGAGAAAAAAACATGAAATACGTACCGAAAGTACAATATTTTCATTCCGTCGCCATCTTGAATTTCTTCTCCAGCATCGCTTGCCAGCATGAAATTTAAAACATTCAGAAATTTTCATGCTGGCAACAACCAGCAGCTGGCAAGCGTTTACATTATACTGGTAGCGTGCTGGAGCCAGTATTTTGTGTTACAAATACCATAGTTCAACTATAGAACAATCGAATTTCATTTTCACTGTTGCGTATCGGAAAAAATACAAGCCGAGTTGATGTGAAAAAAATAATACGAATAACTCATAAAGCCATCAGGAAATAAACGAAACTTAGATTTTCATCCAAATTTTATGCTTTCAAGGCACTTTTACGAACTCCTTATAACGCTATATGAATTATATCTAGTGCAATGTTACTCACCAGGATTGTAAATTGTAGCACATCGTCGTTATGAGCGCTTGATTTACAGCTTGAGCAATACTTTCAATTATTTATCACATTGGGCCAAGAGGAAAACTAAAACAAAAAAACTTAACAATTGAGCTTCCAGCAATGGCAACCATGATTCATTTTTTTCTTTTTCTTTTTGGTTTGCTACCTAATAAACTTGAAGTTTAAATAATTCATCTAAAAAAACGGACAAAAAATACTTTTGCTATCACAATATTCCTAACGAAAACATATAACCCAAAACCCCAGGAATCGATGGTCCCAACGACGATGCTTTTTCCCGCCTCTGCACCTTCTACGGCAGCCCATGCATATCGAACTGTGTGTACAGTTCCTGGGTCCGGTCGTAAACCTGCCGACCGACGGCTAACATCTCCGGTAGAAGCGAAATAGCAACACTCGCATCCAGACATACCTTTTCCAGCAGTTGATCACGCGTCGGTAGTGCGTACATCGCCACGACCGCACCTTTCCGGATGAGCCACGGGTGATACTGGGCCAGCGTTTCATTGTATGCCGTCTGGCAGATGGCATTCGTTTTGGCGTCACCCTCGCTGAGTTCGCCCAACCGCTTCAGGAAGACATAGATGAAATCTGCACGAAACAATGCCACATTAGTTTTTAAACAAATTATATTAACTAAAATTGTCAAAACATGTGATCACGAAGAAAAAATTATTCTATATAATTGTATGAGTACTACTAAGACACGAATGGATTGAGCATGTTTAATATGGACAGATGTTTTGAACATAGCATGCAGCACACATGTGCTGTAGTAAAGGTACAGTAGCTTCGGGTATAGGAAAAGTTTTTCAGACATTCTTTTCACACATTCATTACATTTGCGTTATGTAATTCAATCTTACTTTCGAACACTCACATCAAGAAGCGTCTTGTGCTGTTACTATCTCACGCAGCCATCACACTTTTGCTTCGGTACGATACGATAAGCGAACAACGATTACAAATCAAACTCTGCAGCAAAGTCCATTAGTCCACCAGCAGGGTGAAGCAGAAAAGAAATCCTCGCTCACCTAAACCGCGATGAAGTCTCAAAAGTGTCCGACAACCCGATACGTAATCTTTCTTATCCAATAGATTAGCAGACCGCTCATACTCCATCATTTTCCGAATGCTTTCAAACTTGTCGCCGTTTTCCTTCTGTATTCGAAGCTTTTGCAGAATTTCCACTTTTTCTTTCACGTCGCTGCTGACGAATCCAAAAACCGTTCCCATTAGGGCGAAAAATCTGCAAGGACATTCGGTCGGATTGCATTAAAACTGCCAACTTGACGGGGCAGAGCAATCAATGAAATTACTTGTAAAGTTCTCGAAATGCTTCCAAATAGCCGTCGATAAACACATCATCCTCCTCCGCTAGAGATTGCTGAAAACTTTGATGCACTTTTCGCAGGTCGAACTTTTCACTGGCCATTTTGTTTTTTCGTCAGCACTCCAGACAAAAATTTAGTTTGCACAAATACCAAACTTTTAACTTATAATATTATTATCACTGTCTAATGAATCAACTATGTACTGAAGAAGCTTTATTAAACTATATTATCTGGAAATGCAATTTGCTGGAACTTTTACAAGAAAATGCACTATTTGATGCACACTTCGTCGCCTCCCAAGCCAAGCCAGTTGATTCAAAGAACAAACGGTGATTGATCGTTGCTTGCATCATTCATGAAACCGACCGAATCATGACCGTGGCAGATGTTAGAATGAAGCGAGGGGTGCGCTAGCAACATCACAGTGTGGCGTTAAATAATATACAGCTAAAAATTTTATTAAATATGCAGCAAGAACTTTTTTTTAAAATTCACGTATTAGGAACAATTTAAACTAAACTCTTTAAAGAAAACATATTCATCTGAACACCAATTTGAGGACTATTATTTCAAAAGAAGTAAAACCCGAATCTTCATCGTTAAACCCCTTACAAACGAATGTCAATTTTCATTAACGACAACCCATGTGGCAAACCCGTGAAAGAACAAACGGGGTATAAGCAAAAGGTGTTTTGCCCAAAGAAAAAAAACAGGAACACACGGAACCAGAAAAGTGTATGAAATTTGTTGCTATTAAACTTCACCTAAGACAAGACCTGACAACTGGCTTCTTATTCTTCCTTCCGAATCATCCTTCTCGTCATTTTCGCCCTGTGGAATAAATACCAACGTATCGGCTACTATGATAGGAAAAATATTACATTCAAACTTTTAGATTTTAGGTTTTTGATTTAAAATGAACATGAAAAATGTTTTGGTGAATGCATTTCTTTATTATATATTAATGCTTAAAAACAATTAATTTAGTTTTGATGACAAAACACGAAATATCTCATGTTGAACGCAAAATCGAATCCATTGTTGGCGTATTACCGGATCTTTTGGAAACCGCAAAAAGTCAGGTTTGGATAGAAATGCTTAGTGCGACCACAGTGTGGAACACAACAGTTCATTCTTCTCGTAAAACTGAACACACTTTCGAGTTTACACTAATTTAACAAATCTTTTTTGGTTACACTTTAATTCACTAAAAAAGAAAATCGGCTTGATGTCTATTTTAATTACACTGTGCTGCCACTATATACATTTATTACCAATGAGATTGAAAAAAAGTGAATCATTCTCCGAAAATTTTCATTTTCATTGGTGAGCTAATATTATACATTTTAATAAACTTGTTTTCTTATTTTCTTTATACTTGGCATCATTTATTGCGTACCCTGCAAAAGTTTTTTCTATTCACAATGTGCAGGTAGCAACATCAATATCAGCCAATCAGAAACTGGTCCATTTTGGAACAAAAGCAGCCCCCCCCGATGTCATGTCTGTCTTAGAACTTCACACGTTGTTTCAAACAGGCTATGCTTTATGCACAATTCAGACGGTCCGTCTTCTTCCGTCACCGTAACCAGAACGTCTATGTTATTTTATACCCAGAATAGTTTATGTTAGTTTATACCCAAAGAAAGTTTCTTATTTTATTCAAAATTAAATAAAAGATTCTTCACAGAATCTTTTAGTGATATTTTTTTTAAAATATAAGTACTAAGAGAAATGCAAGGGAAAAGCACTCTAAACTTTGTCTGAACTCAAACAAGTTTAACCTGTAATAAAAAAGTTTAGCAGGGATCTCGCTGGATTTGAATGGGATTAGAAAAGTTTAACCGAGATCTGGAAAAGCATTATTTAGACATTAGAAGCTGCCAAGGTAGTATTTGTTTCCTTTCTGTTTTTTTTTCTTTTTGCAACTGCTCAACGCTGGCAAAGACATCGCATTAACAAGATATCCAGCTTTCACATTTCCCGATCAAATCATTGCAACATCATTTTTTGTGAGCATGGTGCCTTCAGGCGAGTCCGCGTCCAATCTCGTACATAGAAGAAGTGGAGAGAAGCAGCACTGCGCACCCATACAATTGACATGATATGTTGAATGTGATGCCGTGCGATGGCGTTGCTGAACTGAAGATTGATTTCGCTCCAAGCTGACAGGGTCTGGTATCAGGCAATATTAATCTTGAAACAGTATGTTTACATGACAAGAAAAGATTTTGAAAAACAACCGGTTGAGTCAACTTCAATCCTTACTCTGGATGTTGAGATGTTAAGTAACCCATGTGGCATCAATTTGAAGCTAATCACAATAAACTATCTATTGCGGAAGAGTTTTTCAAAGATATTACAACATTGGGTGTATATTTCTACAAAGTGGGCCAAACTAAAATCAATCCTAAAGTGAGCCAAAATACCTTTGTTACCTTGACTGTTCGAATTTTAGCATCTACCATATTCAGTAGTTTTAATTTTCTTTTCGTTAACGTTAATAAATTTTGTACCGTTGTTTTTTTCTTACCCCTTGAATCGCCAACAAAAAGCCTTTTGAGCTACTGTCAGATGTCATCGAATAATTTTTCACGTTCAAAGTTGGCAACGTCTGCTGTCAACATCTTTCTTTCCGGTCCAAAATGGTATGTGGTTCGGTTTTGTTAGTGGTTCGCTCATCTCGGTTTTATATTGAAATTAACCAAAATTCATTGCTCCCGGCATAAAACATGTCGATATTGAGAATCTTCAGTCAAAGGAAGATGGAATTTTGTTAGTACTAAAAGATTACTTGTGTTAATTTTGAAATGCCGAAGATTTGGAGTTGAGCAGTCCGTATTGTATCCGCATGTTTATCCGTCAAAATAGCTCTAGGGTTGCTATCTGCTTTCACTGATTTGGATGTTCCAAGAAAATTTTCGGATTTCACTTTTTCAAAACGCTAGCTCTACTGAAATTGATGAGCGGACCAGTTAATTATTTTTTTTTCATTAATTCAACTCGAAAATAATGCTTGTTTTGGTTCTTATTTCAGACCTTTACGCGATTTGTGGAGACTGGCCGCGTGGCCAAATGCGCCAGTGGAAGATATAAGGGACGCCTTGTAGCTATCGTCAATGTGATTGATCAAAATCGGGTAAGTTCGACTCATGAATTAGGTTTCTCCCCTATCAATATTCGTGATGACGTTCTCCCATCGAGGAAAACTTGAAGATTAGGAAGGGCCGCCTGAACCATATATGAAGCCATGTCTTCCAGTTCTGAATACAATTCGGCGATAAAATCCCATCAAGGTACATTTAATACGCAATACTAATGATTCTTGTTTCTTGTAGGTACTTATTGATGGCCCGACCACCGGTGTTCCTCGACAGCAGTATCCAGTTAATCACCTCCACCTGACCAAGTTCCGGGTAAAGTTTCCGTACACCGCCAAATCTAAAGTGGTCCGTAAGGCTCTGGAAGCTTTTAATCTAAAGGAGAAGTTCTCTAGTACCAGATGGCAGGAACGTGCCGTCGCTAAAGCCAAGGTAAGCAAATGCTATCGTAAAAGCAATGGGAATGAACACTTCTTGTGATGAGCCTTTTATTATAATTTCATTGATAGGAAAGGCCGACTGATTCAAACATGAAGCCACTAAATTCTGAGTTCTATTGCGAATCTTGTGTGATTTGCCTATGATTGGTTAAGCGTATTTAAATGTTAATCTTTTTCTCCAACAGCGCTGTAACTTGACGGATTTTGACCGCTTCAAGCTGCGACTGGCCCGTGCCGAACGTAACCGCATTGTCAGCGCTCAGTACAAGAAACTGAAGAAGGAAGTCGTCAACAATGGTATGCTGTTCGGAAAGCCAATCAAGGGTACAAAACCGCTGCCCAAGCGACGAAACCCGATTCCGAAGAAGGAAGGCAAGAAGAAGCGCGTCAGGAAAAACAAGAAGACCCCCGCAAAGAAGTGAAGCTCTTCGTGTTTGATTTTTCCTGAAAGATTCACTGTACACTGAAGAAAGGAGTAAATATAATAATTGAACGTCTATTTTTTATGTTGTTTTTGTAACTACTCGCAGGTATTCGAAAGTCCAAGTCCTGTCTAGCATGTAGAATTTGGTGTGAAAAAGTACGTGAATATTGTAGTTTTGTAGTAACTGATTCATGTCAAATGTCTTGACTCAGTATGAGTGCGCTTATATTTTATAGTACTTCCGGTGAGATTTGGGTGCAAGGAAAATGCCTTGTTCTTGCATAAAACCGCAAAACACGATTGTTGGTAGCGAGATCTATGTTTGAAACTAAGAAAAAAATGATGCCTCAGAACTTCTCGTATCAGCAGCTTATTCAAAAATATAAAAACGAACTTGAATTAAAAAAGGGGGTCAGAAGGCAAGAAAAATGTTTTGAAAGTGGATTACTGCTACTAGTGCAAGCTACAATTTAACATCGAATAACTTTACAAATATGTAAAATTGGGATGGGTTAGTTTTTGTTCAATGAACCTTATGCCTTTCTTTATAAAAAAATAATAGAATTACTTGAAAAAAAAACATATCTTGGTTTCGAATAAAGCTCGAATATGTATTTGCTGTCATTTTTGGTTTCGGAAATATGATGGTATAAGTGACGCTTTTTACTCGAAGTTGATCGAATCCAGCTATGGAAAATCGATCGAGAACAGCTATGGAAAATCATGCACGACTACGGATTCCCGGACAAACTGATACGATTGGTCAAGGCTACGATGGATCGAGTGATGTGCGTTGTTTGAGTATCGGGGATAAACTCGAGTCCCTTCGAAACTTGCAGAGGGCTACGGCAAGGTGATGGCCTTTCGTGTCTGCTATTCAACATTGCTTTGGAGTTTCGCTGATGATATTGACATTATAGCACGCAACTTTGAGAAGATGTAAGATACGTACATCGGACTAAAAGCTGAGGCCAAGCGGATCGGACTAGATATCAATGTGCCAAAGACAAAGTACATGAAAGGCAGGGGCTCGAGAGAAGATAACGTCAGCCACTCATTACGAGTTCTGATTGGTGGTGATGAAATCGAAATGGTCGACGAGTTCGTGTACTTGGGCTCACTGGTGACTGCCGATAATGACACCAGCAGAGAAATTCAGAGACGCATATTGTCAGGAAATCGTGCTTACTTTGGACTGCGCAGGACGCTTCGATCGAGCAAAATTCGCCGTCATACGAAGTTAACTATCTACAAAACGCTGATTAGACCGGTTATCCTCTACGGGCACGAGTCCTGGACAATGCATGCGGAGGATCAACGCGCACTAGGTGTTTTTTATTTATTTATTTAGGTATAATCAACAGACACAATATGGTCCTAATGATAATTTCTAGTAATATATAAAAAATTTCCAAGTATCCTACTGCGTGATAGATTGAAGTCAAATCCTGATGAAACGCGGTTGAATGATCTCTGCAAGACAATAATAGCATTGTTAGCACCGTAGTTAGTTCGTCGTAAAGGAAGTCGAAGAAATGCACTGTTGCGAAGAGCCCGGGGTCGGACGTTGATATTAATTTCGCGGAGCAAAGCAGGGCAGTCAATCCTATCGGTCAAAACATCCGCTATCAGTGAAGCACGTGCCACATCTCGACGAACTTGTAGTGTATCGAGACCGATTAATAACCCGCGACTTTCGTAGCTTGGTAGTTGGTGAGGATTGTTCCACGGTAAGCGCCGTAGGGCGAAGCGAATGAATCTGCGTTGTATCGATTCGATTCTATGAGCTCCGTTTATGTAGTGAGGGTTCCAAACGACAGAACAGTACTCCAAGGATGAACGAACAAGCGAGCAAAACAGAGATTTTAAACAGTGCACGTCTGTAAAATGTTTAGCCATCCTCATAACAAATCCTAGGTTGCGAGAAGCTTTAGAAACGATATAGCTGATGTGTTGCTTGAATGTCAGTTGCTCATCGAGAAAGACACCAAGGTCTTTAACACACGTCGTTCTGACTATCGGGGATCCTTCCAGAAAGTAATCAAAATGAAATGGCTCTTTCTTCTTCGAGAATGTCATGGTCGAGCATTTGTCAGGATTCAATTTCATACGGTTTACTTTACACCACTCGGCGAAGCTCAACAACTGTCGTTGAAGAAAACCTGCATCTTCTGGGCTTCGAATGTAATAGTAGATCTTAACGTCATCGGCAAACGATAGACGAGGGCCCTCTAGAGTAAAGTTGACGTCGTTGAAATACAGTAAAAATATTAAAGGCCCGAGATGACTACCCTGCGGAATTCCGGACGAAGCGATAAACTCATTGGAAACGTGATCGCCGATTTTCACTGCTAAACGACGATCTACAAGATATGACTGCAGCCACCGAAGGATGCTAGAGCCGAATCCAAGTCTTTCCAATTTAGCAATTGTTATATTGTGATTTATTATATCAAAGGCAGCAGAGAGATCGGTGTAAATAGCGTCTGTTTGTAAGCCTTTTGACATACCATCAGTCACGTAGCACATGAATGACAATAGGTTGGTGGTTGTGGAGCGCTTGGGCATAAAACCATGTTGAGTGTCAACAATATATTGCTTGCAGTGGTTGAAAATCGGTGCCAGAATAACCTTTTCAAACAGTTTAGGAACTGCACTAAGCGATGTGATGCCACGGTAATTGTTCACGTCTTTTTTGTCACCTTTCTTATACACTGGGAACATAAAAGAAGATTTCCATAAGTTGGGAAAAACTTCTTTAGAGAGTGACATCCGAAATAGTCGACAAAGGGGAGCAATTACACCAGTCGAGCAATTTTTCAATATAACTGCCGGTAAACCGTCAGGGCCAGAGGAGGTAGACGACTTCATGCAAGCGATTGCCGTCCGAATCGAATCCTCGTCAATATGAATGAGATTTAAAGAATTATTAGATTCTGGAACGTTGAGCGCGGCGAGTGTAATTTGTTGCGGGCTTAAAGTTTCGTTTGTAAAGACACGAGATAATTTTTCCGAAAAAAGCTGGCAGATTTCCCGCTTACACGAACCAGTAAACTCTCCAAACTTCATTATAGAAGGTAACTCAGACTCCTTCCTTTGCTCGTTCACGTGTTTCCAAAAAGACTTCGGATTGGATTTCAATTTCCGTTGTACATTTTTCAAGTAGCTGACATGACAACGCTTGACAGTTTTCTTATATAATTGATTGATCTGGACATATTGATTACGCAGTGTGTATCCGCCATGTTTTGAATACCGTTTTAGGACGGCTCTTTTAGTCGTTTTCAGTTGTCTCACTACGGTGGTCTGCCATGGTGGATGCAGGGACAGCCGTTTGGATCGTTTTGGTACAAAGAAGTCAATCGCGTAGCTCATGACGTTAGAGAACGTTTGTACAGCAGCGTTGACATCATCATTGTCGAGAATTTCCTCCCAGTCAATATGTATTAGAAAGTCGGTCATTTTAGTGTAGTCAGCTTTATTAAAATTTTAGCTGATGATGTCGGTCGTGTTGTAGCCATCTGGTGGAAGATTAGAGTTGAGCACAATATGAAGTGGCGGGTGATGTCGAACAGATTTGACCAAAGGAAACGGTGAGGCACTAATTATAGGTGCAACATCTGCTCTGCTCGAGAAGCATAGATCCAGCATTCGGTCGTTTTCGTTGGCAACAGGATTCGATTGGCGAAGTAAGTTCACACTATAACCGTCGAGCAAGGTCGTAATGCCAACATGGAATGTTGAAAGCGTCGGATCAGCGAAAAAGAATCCACCGGAAGTTCCTTGCCATTTGATTCCGGGAAAATTGAAGTCTCCAACAATTAAAATTTCGTCGATTGGACGCGCGTGAGTTGAAAAAATTTCATGAAGGGACTCTAAGTGAGCATTGATTAGAGCAAGATCGCGACATCGATCAGGTGGAAGATAGACCACGCAGAGGAAGAGTGTGAACTCGGCTAGCTTGACACTGATCCACAATTGCTCGACACGACTACCAGGCGTTGATTCGATCAACTGCGCTTCGAAACGTCTATGTACCGCAACGAGCACCCCGCCTCCGGTAGATTTGGGACTGTTAAGAGTACTGCGATCGGTTCGAAAAACTTCGTAACTGGCACCAAACCCCTGGACAGACAGCGTGTTTTCTCGGAGCCAAGTTTCGGTAAGAGCGATAATGTCAAAACAATCGTCTGAACTTGCTAACAAATACTCGTCGACACATGAGTTCATACCACCGACGTTTTGGTAGTAAATCTGCAGATTGGAGTTACTTGATCGGACTTGCGATGGAAGGCTGGAAACTGGGATCGGATCAGTGCTAGAACCGTTCAATGCAGATGAGTACTTGCCATTTGTGGTGGTTTGGAAGACCCCCTTTTCGTTTCCGCACACAGGACCGGGACGGCTGACGATCGCTGGCGGCAGTGGCTCGACTGTGGGGAACGTATCGGGGGCTTCCATGATGCTAACTATGTTGCGTCCCAGTCCAACCTCAAACGATAAATCACGCGCATCAATGGTGCTGGGCAGCAAGAGGTTTCCAACGAGGGGTAGACATCTACAAGCGCGAGCAAGATCAGGACTTGGATGCAAATAAAAAAGACAATACTTGCCGTGGAGAAATGTTTGGAAGACTCCTTCATCACACCCACACACAGGACCAGGACGGCTGGAGGACGCTGGCTGCAACGGCTCGACTGTGGTGAGGGGTTCAGGAGCTTCCAAAATGCCTATAACAGTGCGTCCCGGTATATTTCCATGCAATCTCATAACGTCATTGGTGTTGTCAAGAGGGAAAAAGGCGATCCAGGTGTACCTTGCTGTTCCATACTCACAGGCGTACTACGGTCATTCTTATCTGGAGTAGGCGGAGAAACATCGATAGGCGGACACCAGACATCCTGCTTCCGGTTGTCCTCAAACTCGCGAAAGAGGACACCTTGAGGCCATGTGTCAGGATTAAGTGCAACATCACGATACTTAGCAGGAATTCCAACTTTGAAGGAGATAAAGTTCAGGGTGTTGACGTCCATTCCTTTTTTCACCAGCGGGATGACCGAAATTCCGTCATTGCAATTCAGTCCATCTTTCGTTAGTTTTTCGACCATCTCTTTACTAACGCTGGGATGAAAGCGAGAGAGGTAGATCCATGCAAGAGGGGAAGCTAGCGGAACCGTTGCAATATTGCAGTTTTCGGCTGGTTTCCGCCCACCCATCAATGAACTGCTTGTCTCAAATACCTCTTCGCGACGACGTTTAGCAGCCGGACGAGAAACTGGATTCGCTGGCACCGATGACGAAGTAGAAACGATGCGAGACAGGCGAGATATTTGCTGGCTATTTTTTGTTATTTCGGCTTTCAGCTCAGCACATATTGACTCAGTTTTTTCAGCAATAGCTGAGACAGCACACCCAATGGAGGAAACTGTCTCGCGAAAACGAGCAAGTTTTATCAATTTACAACATTCGTCACAAATCCAGAGCAAATTGGGGTTCTCGTCAATTACTTTCAAAAACGGCTTGTTTAGTTTTGCGCACTTCATGTGGACTACATGATTGCAAAAACCCGAACACCCTATGAAATCATCATCTGATTTAACGGTTTTAGCACACCGATCACAAGCACTAGCCATCGTGCACAAAACTCACAATGCTGACACTGAGGTTCAGATGGCGCCTCGAACGGGAAAAATAGAGTGAGTAGTTGGATTTCTATATAAAACGAAATCTTCGGTAGCCGGCACTATCGTTCCAAACAAATCACAAACAGCGACCAAACGGATCGAAAAAACACTTCGAAGTCCTTCGCCTCGACACGACACGAAACACAATCCGGATCTCGTCGAAATCGTCAATAACGCAGTGGGAAAAACGCTCAAAAAACTCCGAAATAATCAGAAAAACTACCAGAGCGAACAAACACACAACAATGGCGGTAAGTTGTTTACAAAAGTTGGCACACAACAATGGCGGTAAGTTGTTTACAGTAAGTTGGCGGTAAGTTGTTTTTGAACGGAAGGTGTTGCGAATCATCTTCGGCGGAGTGCGGATGGAAGACGGTACGTGGAGAAGGCGAATGAACCATGAACTGCACCAGTTGCTGGGAGGAGCAACCCTCGTCCAAACGGCCAAGGTCGGGCGGTTATGGTGGGCCGGGCATGTTGTTAGAATGTCGGAGAATAACCCGGTTAAAATGATTCTCG
This sequence comes from Malaya genurostris, assembly GCF_030247185.1. Classification (NCBI taxonomy): domain Eukaryota; kingdom Metazoa; phylum Arthropoda; class Insecta; order Diptera; family Culicidae; genus Malaya; species Malaya genurostris. The sequence continues at coordinate 268,689,869 of NC_080572.1, read as the reverse complement.
ATAATGATCCGACCGGTATAAGAAGAAGAGGCTCGCAGCGGACAAGATGGATCGATCAAATTGAGGACGACCTGCGGACCCTTTGCAGCTACCGAGGCTGGCGGAGAACAGCCATGAACCGAGTTGAATGGAGACGCCTCCTGTATACAGCAGAGAGCCGCGTGGTCTACGACAGAAAGAGTAAGAGTGATCGAATCCATAACAAATTTAGGCTCGTTTATAAACTACTTTTAGGTTGTAAATCAAGTTCGAAGAACAATTGGCTGTCACTTTCGATTCCTAAGACATAGTTATACAGGTGGAGGTGACTAAATCGAATTCTCCAAACTTCACACTTAAAAAATTTCGCAGAATTCGGTCATTTTTAATGTGGAACACATTTCTGCACACTAGAAACTCAAGAAAAATACACGTAGAAATGTGGTCAGGTTTTGAACAATTACAGCTCAGTCAATTTTGTATCAATGATTAATATTATATCACCATTTGATTGGAAATATTTCTACGTATTGATTTGAATGTTCATAGCCATGTATTTTTAATTATATATCATTGAAATGTTGATTAATAGCTAGCGGTATCCTATTTTGACTGCAAAAAATCTCTGGCATACCGGATTTCTCTGCCATAGTCGACGGTTTTGAAGGAGTAAGCGATATATCAATGGGAAAGCATCGCTCTTATTGGTCAATCAAAGCAAAAGCAAAGCTGTTGGAAGCACGCGAATCTACAAATAGAAGCGAAATTATAGCTAACGTTTCATTCCAAGTTTTGCTTTTGAGCAGTTCGGACGTGTTTATTTCGGTAGAGTTAAAATTCGATTCTATAGACGAGCGCTTTGAAGAAAATGTCGCTTAAAGCGACCAATCGTGACAGAGTGAATAGGAGGGAGCGTTCCGGACATCCCGACCGTAAACGGAAGAAATCTACGGATTCCAGCAAATCGATTACCAGCCATGTGTCGGTGGCTACGATGAACTCGTTTGCGTCGCTAGATATTGACTACAATCCAGATGCTGATCCGGATAATATGGATAATCCCAATTGGAAAACAGTGACCAAGAAAATAAAAGTTAAACTTCCGCCTTTGACGGTTGTTAATGTGGAGTACCACTCATTGAGAAAGGCGTTGCACTCGTTAAAAGTGAATCCAACGTTCAAACTTTGCAGTTTTGGGACCAAGCTACTTTGCCACTCGCAGGATGAATACGATAAAATCACGAAATTTCTTCAGGAAACAAAGGCCGAATTTTTCACTCATGACAAACCGAGTGAAAAACCGTACAAAGTGGTGCTGAGAGGACTCCCGTTAGTCAGTGAAGATTCACTGATGAACATCTTGTCTGACCTTGGCCAACCGGCTATCGCAATTCATCGGATGAAACGCCGAGAGGAAGATAAACACACATACAGAGATGCTTTATACCTGATCCACTTCAAGAAAGGCACTACCACGTTGAAGCAGCTGAAAGAGTTGAAGGCCATCGATCACGTTATCGTGAAGTGGGAACCGTACCGTAACGAGCGCAGGGATTTAACACACTGCACGAAATGCTTACACTTCGGGCACGGTGCTCGAAATTGTCACATGGTTAGCCGCTGTAATCGATGTGGATCAAATCATGCAACCAACGAGTGCGCTGTAGAAGATGAATCTACCCCCCGCTGTGCAAACTGTGCTGGGCCCCACGAAGCAACCGAACGAGCTTGCCCGAAACGTGCCGAGTTTCTTAAAATAAGAAAACAAGCTGTTTCAAAACGACAACCGGTGAAGAAGAAGGTTCTTCCTGTACCGCCATTGGACCCAGTAAATTTCCCCAATCTACCGGATCCACTTCCCCCGCCACCTGGTTTCAAATCCGATGCTGGCCCTCGTGTAAACTGCGCTCCACTATTCACTTCGGTGGAGCTGATGAAAATTTTCGTCGACATGAGCTCTGCGCTCCGTGGTTGCAAGACGAAAAGTGAGCAAATTCAAGTGCTCGGTACCTTCATCATCCAGTACGGTGTGTGAGAGGCTAAAAATAGTGAACTGGAATGCCTGCTCAGTGCATTCAAAACAACTGGAACTTCTGGATTTCCTGAAAACACAGAGTGCTGATTTATGTCTGATCACGGAAACCCATTTGACACCCAACAAATCATTCTGTTTACCGAACTACGTTGTTATTCGTTTGGATCGAACCCACTCTAGGGGAGGTGGCGTTGCGGTAGCTGTCAGACGAGGACTGAAGTTTGCTGTTCTGCCTAGTTTTGGTACAAAACTCATCGAGTCACTAGGCGTGGAATTGAAAACATCATCTGGTAACATCAGTGTCATTGTCGCCTACTGTCCCAAGCAAACCACCAGACGGGATGGTAGTTCGGCAATGTTAAAACATGATTTGACCAGACTCATACGAGGACAGTCCAAGTTCATAATTGGAGGCGATTTGAACGCTCGACATGAGATCTGGGGAAACAGGAGGCGAAACCAGAATGGAATGGTCCTTGCTGAACACTTTGAAGGCGGTCAATACAACATCATCGCACCGGACTGCCCAACACGACTCTCACGTTCAGGGGTCCATTCCATACTGGACATCTTCATCTCCGACATCGCCATCAACAGCTCCCCGGTCGTCCATAGCGAGCTATCGTCTGACCACTATCCGGTGGTGTTGACGATAGGCTCTTCAGCCGAGACAGCACCAACATCTCAACGCAGAAATTATCATCGGGTCGACTGGGAGCAGTTCCAACACATCATCAACGAGGACATCGACGTCGATATGCCGCTGGGTTCCCCGGTGGAAATCGAATCAGCCCTTTCATCAATTCAACAAGCGATTGCTGTAGCCAGAGACAGAACGATTCCATTGGAAAGTAGGGTGAGTACCTCTCTCCAAATAGACAGTGTGACTAAAAATATCATCCGTCTCCGAAATATCTTTCGGAGGCAATATCAAAGAACAGGTGATCCTAATAAGAAGATCACCTTTAATCATCTAAATAGGGTAATCCAGGAGAGGATGAAAGATCTACGGAACAAAAACTTTCAACGAACTCTTCAACAAATAACTCCCCTTTCCAAGCCCTTCTGGTCTTTGGTAAAGGTGTTGAAGAAAAAACCAAGACCTGTCCCTCCACTGGTTCCGTCCGAGGGCGCAGAAGACGGAAATCATTTAATAACACCTTTAGAGAAAGCGAACGAGCTCGGGCGGCAGTTTGTGTGTTCACACAATCTGGGGCTCAACATAGTTAGCCCACATGAAGCGGCCGTTGCCGATAGCGTGGCCGAAATAGATCGATCAAACAGCTTTGTAATAGAGGAAAGTAGAGTTACAGCCGATGAGCTGATAGCCTATGTGAAAAAATCAAAAAATATGAAGGCCCCCGGTTTCGACAATACATTTAACATCGAGCTAAAGCATTTGAGCACTAGCACATTTGCTTTTCTAGCTAAAATATTTAACCGGTGCTGGGAGCTTGGCTACTTCCCTTCAATGTGGAAGTTAGCTAAAGTTATCCCAGTACTGAAACCGGGAAAAGATCCTTCTTTTTCTAAGAGCTATCGGCCCATCAGCTTACTCTCTGCCCTGTCTAAGCTGTTTGAGAAATCGATCCAAAGCCGAATCCTAGCATTCGCAGAACAACATGGTGTCTTCCTGGAGGAACAGTTTGGATTCCGGAAAGGAAGATCCACCATCCATCAGCTCACTAGAGTATCAAACATCATTCGACGGAACAAGTCGATTTCCAAGACGACAGCAATGGCGATCTTGGACATCGAAAAAGCGTTCGACAATGTGTGGCACGATGGCCTGTTGTTCAAGCTTCATCGATACAATTTTCCGATGTATCTCATTAAGATCATCAAAAGTTATCTCTCAAATAGAGCTTTCCAGGTTTCTCTGCAAAATGTTCAATCGAACGAATTTTCCATCCCTGCAGGTGTGCCCCAAGGAAGTATCCTGGGTCCCATCCTGTATAACATTTTCACATCAGACATCCCACCTCTTCCGGGGGGTGGTGTCTTGTCACAGTTTGCTGACGATACGGCCATCCTTTATGATGGGCGAGTCGTCAGTACTCTGAAGAACAAATTGCAGAGGGGTCTGGATGCTCTAAATGAATATTTCACCAACTGGAAAATTGTAATCAATGCGGCGAAAACTCAGGTCATCCTGTTTCCGCATTCGAGATCGACTAGACTTGTTCCGTCTGACGAATGCAGAATTCGGTTCGGTGGCGCTGACGTGCAATGGTCCGATGAAGTGGTCTATCTAGGACTAACTTATGACAGACATCTGATCTTCAGGTCACATGTTGAAAAAATTATCATCAAATGTAACATACTCATCAGGTCTCTGTACCCGTTGATATGTAGAACATCAAAACTGTGCCTGAAGAATCGGATGGCTGTCTACAAACAAATCATCTACCCCGCAATCGAATACGCAGTCCCCGTTTGGCGGGGTTGTGCTCGAACACACAAGCTAAAGCTCCAGCGAGTTCAAAATAAAATTCTAAAAATGATCCTAAATCTGCCCCCTTGGACGAGAACCAGTGAAGTGCATGAGTTGGCTTCCCTGGATACCCTAGAACAACATTTCGAACATCAAACTGTGAAATTTGGAGAGAGGTGCTCAACCTCAGAAATACCAATCATTCAAAGATTGAATGTTTTAGGCTTAGGTTAGATTAGGTTAGATATAAGTAGGTAGGAAATTTCAATTTAAATAATTATCCATTAACAATGTGTTAAAACACAAACTTCAATTTCCATGAACAAACTAAACTACAAACACCATGTACTTAATTTCATTAAAGATGCAGGGCTAAAGGGCCAAATCACTTAAAATGTAAAACAAACATTGTATAAAACACACAACAAATAATGAATAAATAATACTTTACACACTTTACACACAGCTAACGTTTCAGTCTTATGCGTAGCTTGCTAGAGGTAGGTTGTTGCTACACAGCAAGATAAAAAGTGCCATAAACGATTTGAAGCTTTTATTGGTATGCTCTGATCTTGTGTCATGCAATATTGGATGAAATCCCATGTTATGTCGTTTCGCCTGAGAAATTGACAACTACCCCAGGGTAAATTTTGAGTGCATAAGACCAATTTCTAATTTATATAAGATGAACTCGATTGATAATGAGAAATATTTTATCGCTTCAACCGAAATCGCAAAATGGTAGTAATGGTAGAAACACACTATAAAAATAACTGCTTGCATACAAAACTTGAACACAAACTTGGTGAAGAGAAGCTTAAATATCGACATCCGTATCGCAAGCATTTAACATTTAATTGTATACATTTGGGCTATTGATGTAATTTCGTCGGCTACGAAACAAATACAAATCACGATAAATAGAGTCTATATCATTGCCGTTTCAACCTTCCGAGCGAACGGACGTGCTTTGTGTTTACTGCGAAAAAAACCAGTGCCGTGTGTGATAACGTGACCGGACGATCAAAACTAGATTATATCGCTATTGTGTAATAGACAATAGTGCTTTTTTCTGTGAGAGGTTTTTTGTACATTATACACTGAAGCAGTGCATTGTTGTGAGCGGACGATCGAAACAGTACCGTTAGCCGGTGATTGTTTGATCGATCAAGGCCAGATTTCAGTGGCCATTGTGATTATACTGTGCGGATTATAAGTGAGTGTGCTTTTTCCTCTCGGAGGTTTTTTGCACACCCTCGAAGCGGCGATACGCCGATCGACGAGGGCTTGGCCTTGGTGGCCCCCGTTGGATTAAAAGTTAAGTACTATTATTTTGTATATTTTTTTTTTCTTCTTCATTCGACCGTTCATTACCCCCCCGAATCATTTATTTCTGCGCGGAGGTAGCTCCGCGACATGTTAAATTTGAATCCCGACCCCTCCGTTATCGATGATCAGATGGAGACTTCTGTTGGCAGCAATAAGTCTCGCATAAAGAGTTATCCCGATGGGCTTGCACTCTCGGCCGGGCCTTACTCGGTTTATTTCCGGACCAAGGCTAAAGAAAAAAAATTGAATGTTTTGAAAATATCGCGGGATCTGTCCTCGCGATACAATACTATAAAAAGTATTGATAAAATACGCCCAGATAAGCTCAGGGTTCTGCTCACCAGCTCAAAGCAGGCTAATGAGCTCGTTCAAAATGATCATTTTACGCGGGAGTACCGCGTCTACGTGCCAGCTCGCGAAGTAGAAATCGACGGTGTGGTCACCGATTCGAGTTTGACTTGCGAGGACGTTCTTAAGTACGGAGAGGGCTGTTTTAAGGACCCCTCACTTAGGAACGTCAAGATACTGGACTGCAAGCGATTGCATTCAGTATCGATCGCCGGGGATGGAACAAAGTCCTATCCCCAATCTGACTCTTATCGTGTGACCTTCGCCGGCTCTGCTTTGCCCAACTACATCCTCTTGGACCGGGTTCGTCTGCCTGTTCGTCTTTTTGTACCTCGAGTAATGAATTGTACCAATTGCAAACAATTGGGGCATACAGCTTCTCATTGCTGCAATAAGCCCCGGTGTGCTAACTGTGGGGAGGCTCATGCGGATGGCTCTTGCGGTAAGGATGCTGAAAAGTGTCTCTACTGCAAGGAGGGTCCGCATGACCTAATGGCATGTCCTGCGTATAAGCTGCGAGGAGATCGGATGAAGCGTTCCCTGAAGGCACACTCCAAGCGTTCCTTTGCCGAGATGCTTAAGAGTGCCACCCCTCCTAAACTGACAACGAACCCATATGCCTGCTTGTCAACTGACGAGAGCGATTCTGATGACCCTTTGGAAGGTCCATCATCGGCGGTCCCTCATAGCTGTAGGAAAAGAATGAATAAATCCTCTCATAAGCTACCTAGTAAGGGTTCGAAGGTGTCTTCTGAAGGGCTTCGAAAAGTTACAGCTAACGGGAATCGGGACAAACCACCGAAGCAAAAGGCTCCTGGTCTCGGAAAACTCAGTTCCGAGATGGAATTCCCACCACTTCCCGGGACAACAAAATCCCCAAACGTCCCTGAAAATCTACCAGAGAAACAACTAGGTGCTGGACTTATCAAGTTCTCTGATGTTGTGGACTGGATTTTTACAACTTTTAATATTTCTGACCCTCTTAAAAGCATTTTAATTGCTTTCATGCCAACAGTAAAAACATATTTAAAGCAGTTGACTGCAAATTGGCCCCTCCTCTCAGCGATTGTATCCTTCGATGGCTAAATCATCCATCGAGGTCACGGATCTAATCACTGTTTTACAGTGGAATTGCAGAAGTATCATTCCAAAAATAGATTCTTTTAAATTTTTAGTAAATAATCTGAAATGTGACGCATTTGCATTGTGCGAAACTTGGCTAACTTCTGAAATATCCTTGAACTTCCACGATTTTAACATTATTCGCCTGGATCGACTGGACAATCAAAGGCAAGGATCTTTGCATTGCTTCAATCTATATTCCCCCAAGAGCCTCGGTTGGGCATCGGTGGCTCAGTGATATCATTGAGCTCCTTCCCGCACCGACGTTGGTTTTAGGGGACTTTAACTCACACGGTACGGGATGGGGCTGTCTTCACGACGATAACAGATCAGCTATGATCCATGATATCTGCGACAACTTCAATATGACAATCTTGAATACGGGAGAAATGACACGGATTCCTGCACCACCAGCAAGACCAAGTGCGCTGGATTTATCACTTTGCTCGACATCGCTACGGTTGGATTGCACGTGGGAGGTAATTCCTGATCCCCACGGTAGCGATCATCTACCGATCGTAATATCAATCACCAGCGGCTCAAAACCATCGAAGACAATCAATGTTTCGTATGACCTCACACGAAATATTGATTGGAATAGCTATGCGACCGCGATATCTGAGAAACTTGAAAGAACTCAACAACTTCCTCCGGAGGAAGAGTACACGTTTTTGGCTGGCTTGATTCTCGACACCGCGACTCAAGCTCAGACGAAACGTGTACCCGGCGCGAAAACTAACATCCGTCCTCCCAACCCGTGGTGGGACAAAGAGTGCACAAATTTAAACGCGGAGAGAGCCTCCGCGTATAAAATATTCAGAAAAAATGGAACACCTGATAATTACCGGAATTACGCGGCGTTAGACGTTAAAATTAAGAACTTGATTAGAGCTAAGAAACGCGGTTACTGGCGTCGGTTCGTAGACGGCCTAACAAAAGAAACATCTATGAGCACTCTTTGGAACACAGCCCGACGAATGCGCAATCATAACACAACGAATGAAAGCGAGGAATATTCTAACCGCTGGATATTCGATTTCGCTGAAAAAGTATGTCCAGACTCTGTTCCGGAACAGAAGATCACCCGCGCCGCGACACCAAATACAAACGAAACACCGTTTTCGATGGTAGAGCTCTCACTTGCGCTCTTGTCATGTAACAATAAAGCCCCGGGATTAGACAGAATAAAATTCAACTTGTTGAAAAATCTGCCTGACCCCGCCAAAAGGCGCTTGCTGAGTTTATTCAATAAGTTCCTTGAGGACAACATTGTTCCACATGACTGGAGACAAGTGAAAGTGATATCCATTCAAAAACCAGGAAAACCAGCCTCCGATCACAATTCGTATCGGCCGATTGCTATGCTTTCCTGTATCCGGAAATTGTTCGAAAAAATGATTCTGTTTCGTCTAGACAATTGGGTCGAGACTAATGGCTTACTTTCAGATACACAATTTGGTTTCCGCAGGGGCAAAGGAACGAACGATTGTCTTGCGTTGCTCTCAACAGAAATTCAAATGGCATTTGCTCGTAAAGAACAAATGGCGTCAGTTTTCCTAGACATCAAGGGGGCTTTTGACTCAGTTTCTATAAATATCCTATCTGAGAAGCTGCATCAGCATGGTCTTTCGCCAGTTTTGAACAAATTTTTACATAATCTATTGTCTGAGAAACACATGTATTTCGCGCATGGTGATTTGTCGACAATACAATTCAGTTACATGGGTCTTCCTCAGGGCTCATGCTTAAGCCCCCTTTTATACAATTTTTACGTAAGTAATATCGATGAATGTATCAACACATCTTGCACGCTAAGACAACTTGCCGACGACAGCGTTGTGTCTATTATAGGACCCAAAGCTGGCGATCTGCAAGGGCCGTTACAAGATACTCTTGCCAACTTATCCACATGGGCTCTTCAAATGGGTATCGAGTTCTCTACGGAGAAAACTGAGCTGGTTGTATTTTCAAGGAAGCGAGAACCAGCACAACTACAGCTTCAACTAGGGGGTGGAAACATAGCTCAGGTCTTCACATTCAAATATCTCGGGGTCTGGTTCGACTCCAAAGGCACCTGGGGATGTCACATTAGGTATCTGAAACAAAAATGCCAGCAGAGAATCAATTTTCTTCATACAATAACCGGAACTTGGTGGGGTGCCCACCCAGGAGACCTGATCAGGTTGTACCAAACAACGATATTGTCCGTTATGGAATATGGATGCTTCTGCTTCCGATCCGCCGCGAACACCCATTTCATTAAGCTGGAAAGAATTCAGTATCGTTGTTTGCGTATTGCCTTGGGTTGCATGCAATCGACTCATACGATGAGCCTCGAAGTGTTGGCGGGCGTCTTACCGTTGAAAAACCGGTTCTGGGATCTCTCATATCGTTTGCTCATTCGATGCGACATTTTGAATCCTCTGGTGATTGAAAACTTCGAAAGGTTAGTTGAGCTTAATTCTCAAACCCGTTTTATGTCCTTGTATTTTGATTACATGGCTCAGAATATTAATCCTTCTTCGTTTGTTTCCAACCGTGCTCATTTCTTGGATACTTCTGATTCTACTGTGTTTTTCGACACATCCATGAGAGAAGAGATTCGTGGAATTCCGGAACACGTACGCCCTCGAGTGGCCCCTAATATATTTTATAATAAATTTAGAACAGTCAACTGTGAAAAGGTGTTTTACACTGATGGATCAAACATCGACAGGTCCACAGGCTTCGGCATCTTCAATCAAAACATCACCGCTTCTTACAAACTCAGTGATCCGGCTTCAGTTTACGTCGCAGAATTAGCTGCTATTCAGTACACCCTCGAGATCATTGAAACATTGCCCAAAGACCATTACTTCATTGTCACGGACAGTCTAAGCTCAATAGAAGCTCTCCGGGCAATGAAGCCAGGAAAGTATCCCCCATATTTCCTGGGGAAAATACGGGAACACTTGCGAACTTTATCTGAACGGTCTTATTCAATATCGTTAGTCTGGGTCCCTTCGCATTGTTCCATTCCGGGCAATGAAAAGGCAGACTCATTGGCTAAGGTGGGCGCATTACAAGGTGACATTTATGAAAGACCAATCTGCTTCAATGAATTTTTCAGTATTTCTCGTCAGAAAACTCTCGAAAGTTGGCAAACTTCATGGACAAATGACGAACTGGGACGATGGCTACACTCCATTATCCCTAAGGTATCGACGAAACCTTGGTTCAAGGGGATGAACGTGAGTCGTGATTTCATTCGCGTTATGTCACGACTCATGTCAAATCACTATACATTCAACGCACATCTCCGGCGTATCGGGATCGTGGAGAACGGGCTCTGCACCTGTGGCGACGGTTATCAGGACATCGAGCATGTCGTGTGGTCGTGCGTAGAGTATCGCGACGCCAGATCGGAGCTATTGGAATCCCTCAGGGCCCGAGGTAGACCGACTGAGGTTCCGGTTCGGGATGTGTTGGCGAGTCGGGATAGTTCATATATGCTTCTGATATACCAGTTCCTCAAACACATTAATATACAAGTGTAATCTGTTACATCTTGCTTAGAAAGTTCCTCCTATTTATCGACGTTATTTCAACTGTGGCTAAGAATTATTTTCACCTGCAGGTTCGACACTAACTTCCGCCGATTATCCCGATTCCTCATCTGTCCACCATCTTCATCGGAACTAACAAGATCTTTTTGCTGTCACTAACCTTTTCGCTTCCCCCCTCCCCGTCTCTTCTCCATCTCGATGTCAACTAATTAGATCTCTGTCGTTCTTAGTCATTTCGTTCCCATATCCCCATTTTACTTCGTTTTCCGCAATATTTACTTCTCTATATTTTTTCGTTATATTTACATCACCATCATCGCCCACGGAAGGTCGCTCTAGTCATGCGGGCCACCCGCCGGGTATTCGTAGCCTGGGGGTGTTTCCCGCGGACCCACACGGACCGAGGGATGCGGCCAACGTCATCTGGAAGACTCATGACATATTCCATCCACCGGCCGGTGCCGATCGCCAGCTGAAGGTTGGATCAGCCAAAGTCGACCACTGCGACCCCAATACAACATTATCCAATCATACTATCCTAGTTTTAAGTTAGTCGTTAATAAAATTAGAAAAAGTCCTTGGCACCTTAGAGCTAAAGCAGTGTGCCTTAAAAATAATTATATTATTGAATAAAAAAAAAAATAGAGTCTATATTCTGGGTTCGCATGTTCGGTGTTGATTCCTAATAAGGATCTAAGCAGACTCTTGTGCATTTGCGGATTCAAAAGTGTGACGATTGAAAATGTCAAACATTGGAAATTTTGGTTGCCTTGTTCCACATCAACGGCTCGAACAACCCCATGGGGCTGATCCTTGTAGTTTTTTTTTCCATATTTTCAATAGCTAATTAAATTTATCGTTTGGTAAATTATAAGATACTTGCGAAAAATTTAATTTTACCGTACTCGGCGACTATTCAGAATTACCATATGAATTCTATATTTATTGACAGAATTATGTAATAAAACCGTATAACTGATCGTTCGGTACAGACTGGCTTAATTTTTGTAAAATAAAATTCATGTACCGAAATCACAGACTAACAGACATGACACAATGAATAAATTTTTATAAATATATTTTTTCGTGATGCACTAGTTCCACCTATATTGTACAATTGCGCGAACTATTTACTATTGGAACAACCCTTGTGTTACGTAAATTTTTTTTACTAGTTAGTTCCCCCTCGTTTGTCAACATCGATCAGCTACTTGCAGGTATGCCTGAATTCATCATAATATTTGAAAATGAATCGTCACAATAAATTATTGAATTACGTTGGTAATATATTTAACTTTTTTAGCGATGTTGGAAAATAACCATTTATACCCCGTTTACACTTCTGCTGGCTGCCAGCATGCTGGTGTCAGTGTACTGCCCTCTTAGGAAAAAAACGTTCAACGGTGGTCCTTCGTTGGACTAATACGTTGGATCATTGAACCACAGTTGAGCGCTTTTTCCTAAGAGGGAAGTACACTGGCACCAGCATGCTGGCAGCCAGCAGAAGTGTAAACGGGGCATTATTTTTCTGGACGTTGCTCATCTAGACTATTTTTGTTTGTGTTTTTTAATCCAAATTAAGTGGCGGCAGACAAGAAACAAGTGATTTTGTATTGCGTTGGAGGATGAGAAATAGACACAATTCTGTATATAGTTTTGGCAATATGTGTTAAATCTGTGTCCTGCATGAAATTCGCAAGAACATATACAAATCAATACATTACAGCAGACCCTGTCAGCTTGGAGCGAAATCAATCTTCAGTTCAGTAACGCCATCGCACGGCATCACATTCAACATATCATGTCAATCCTATGGGTGCACAGTGCTGCTATTTTGGCGCGCACGAATTTGACATTTCTCTTCCCTGCTTCTATGTACGAGATTCGATGCGGACTCGCCTGAGGGCACCATGTTCGCAAAAAAGGATGTTGCCAATGATTTGTTCGGGAAATGTGAGAGCTGGCTATCTTGTTAATATGGTGTCTTTGATTACAGGTAATGTATGAATGGCAACTATGGTGGTAAATGAAAAATAAACACAGTCTAGATGACAGACAGGATGTTTTTGATCTAAGACAAGACCACGATGTAAAATACCCTGGTGATCACGTTTTTCTATGTGTTAGTGCGGTTGTCATTTTATTTTGGAATAACAGAGAGACGTGAAGAAGAAAAAACATAAACAAATGACGTTCCGGGAGTTGCTTTTATGAAAATATCTAGAGTTGGTTCTGTTAGCGAAAATATTGACAGTGAAATGCGGTGTTTTGTTCCGGGATATTTCAATCGTTTTCATCACCTGTATTTGAAATGCCACCCACAGCACAATCACTCCATTATCCATAATAACTGTAATAGATACCACAGTGCGATCCGCCAAATCCTTCCTCCAACGAAATGAACAGAATCGGATGTGTGTAAAATTTTCTATATTTCGACGTTACCTTGCAAGCCCTTGAAGAAAAAATGTCCAGCTTTTCAATTAGTGCCAAAGATTCGCCAGGCTGCGCGACAACTGGAGTAACTTAGAAGTGAAATCCCGATCTGAAATGGTCATTTGTTTATGTTTACATGCTTGAATTCCGGCGCGCCATACTTAATTTCGTGAGAAAATTACCAACACAACCAGAGATGCCAGATATTTTCATAGAAAATCTGTATTGCTATGTATAAAATATCTGTATTAATCTGTATTCACTAATATAATGAAATTCTTAAAACAAAATGATGCCAAAAGATGTTATTCCAATAGATTGTGGTTGTAGGTAGGTAGATGCAATCAGTCATTGCTGCGCTCACAAGAATATTCAACGACGAAATTTCATAGTTTTTTTTTTATTTTTTTATCCACAACAATTGAATTGTAATTCCATATATTTATCTAGTATGAAATTGTTGACTTCATAATTTGACATGGAATTCCAACGCCCAACGTCAAGTTGGGTCATACAACTCTCAGTTTGACAGTAAAATTTCATGATGCCATTACTTCCTTGAATATAAGTTCAAATTGGTTTCAAATTATAATATAAATGGATTTCACAACAGATTTCCATATTAATTTGTGATTTGTCCGTTGATTGAAAGACTTTTATTTCATCACTGGAATCAAATACTAAAGCATAGCTTAAACAGAAAAGTTTAATTTTTTCTTTCTTACTTTTTGTGAGATCTGTATAAATCTGTATTAAATTGAGGAAATCTGTATAAAATCTGTATAATACAGATAAATCTGTATAAATGGCATCTCTGAACACAACCAAACCTGTCTTACTACGCCACCAGTGTATTATACACGCTGCCAAAAAATTACCTAATTTTAAGTACTTTTCACTCAATAGAGGGGTTGTGTGCAGGAAGTCAATTTTGGGTAAAATCTGTTTTACTTATTTTCGAGTAAAAGCATCAATAGTACTGATTAGGTAGAAACTACGCAAGCGATATAAAAATCAACTTGGGTAATTTGATTTCAGTTTTCGTTCGATGGTTTGAAAAATAAAACGCAAACAATAAAGTCAACTATGATTACTTTATTTATTTTATATTTATCTTTTTACATATTTCAACAATTTAATTATGTTCAGATGGTTTGTTACCGTTACATTCACAAAATTCAGAATGAGTAATAAAATTAAATCTGTTCGCAAACGTATGAGAATTCATATTCATTGTACTTTGCAATTGGAGCTGCAACAGTATTAAATCTACAGACTATATCATTGAACTGCCAAGGCTGCTCTATTGAGCTGCTGGAACTGCACCGTTGAGCGATCGAACGCATCTCAATATCTTCCATCGCCTGAAATGATATTGCGGTGTAATTATTGTTTTAAAAAGAAATTATACAAAGCTACTCACACTGCGATTGATGACAATCATTGAAATATTCTCCCAAAACCGGCAATTTTACAAAATAATTTCACTCACTTCAAATCTGACCGATAGTTTCTGCGATGCAACACACCAAATTTTTTCACCCAACAGCAACTTATTGAAGTAAACTACACTGTTGAGTGAAAACTACTCAATCGATACAGTACTTTTCACCCAACAATTAAAAACATGCTTGATTACTTCATGTTAGGTGAATTTAAGTCAACTGTTGGGTTTTTTTTGGCAGCGTGTACATCGTGAGACAAGACCGGACAACTGGGGAGGCTGCTTTTGTTCCAAAATGGACCAGTTTCTGATTGGCATATTGTCGCAAAACTGAAATGTAGAGGCGCTGCTTGCTTAGATATGATACTTTCAGCAAGAGCTGTCAAATCTGTAGGAAAATTTCTAATTACTCCACCTTTTCAACAATTTCTTATGGGGGGGCAAAACGGGTAAATTCATTTGAAAGATCATAGTAGAATCAGCTTTGCGACAATGTACCAATGGGCTGATGTTGATGTGAGAAGAAAAAACTTTTGCAGGGTACGTGAGCAATGATGCCAAGTATAAAGAAAATCAGAAAACAAGTTTATTAAATTGTATAATTTTCACTCACCAATGAAAATAAAAATTTTCAGAGAATGTTTCACTTTTTCAATCTTATTTGTAATAAATGTTTATAGTGGCAGCACTGTGTAATTAAAATCAGCATCAAGCCGTTTTTCTTTTTCTTTAATTCACGAAAAACCAAAAAGATTTGTTAAATTAGTGTAAACTCGAAAGTGTGTTTAGTTTTACGCAACCCATACACAAGCTGACAGAAATGAGCCTGTTTCATATGTGTTCCACTGAATTCAGGGCGGCACTAGTGTACCTAAACAATACGGATGCAATGAATTACGAAACAAAAAGATTACAAGAGAAACCAGTACTTCATTGCGTTATTTACGGTCACTGTGTATGCGTCCAGCAATATATTTAAAAGGAGCGTAATTTTCATATTGTGACTCACAGTATTGCGAATTTTTCTAACAGCGCTGGATAGCGACAAACTCATCAAAAGCACACGTCATGAATCTCCAAACATGCGTATTTAATTCTCTCTGTCCAACGTCTTCTCTTTGGTTTGAACAGATAACTATCAATAATAATTGATAAAGTTAGAAATTAAGTGTTGTTTGAAATGTGGTGTGTGATTAAAAAATAATTCGATAGTTTAGAGTGACTATAATCAGAGTGGCGACAGCTGTTCGTTTGGAATGACAGCTACCAGTTCCAAACGAGCAAACGACCTGTCAATTCAATGTAAAGCTAATGGAATGTTTTTAATTGTTGCCAGCATTACGGATGAGATGTCGTCACTCTGGTTATAGGCACTCTACGATAGTTATGTCAAAACCAAAAGTTGAAATCATTCGCGAAATGGTTCACAGCCCAAGTGCACAAACATTAAATTTTATTAATCACCGGGTAAATCACCAACTGAAACATTTCGTTTAAGGACCGAGGACAGTACCGTAAAGTGGTAGGTTTTTTGCTATTTTCCCGTTTCAAATTTAATTTTTCTTGGAAGCGGTGCAGAATATAGAAAAACCCACCTGACAACGTCTTCGAAATCTAGTTGAGAATATTCTGTGAAATTTTCAGAATGATTCATTGAGTTTAGCGGTCGTGTTGTATTTTTTTCTGACTAAAGAATTGCTGAAAATTGGAACGCTCGGACATGCATACCTCTACTTGTTCATCGAATATCTCGGCTTTGAAGGCTTGTATCATAAATCAACCGTGACAAAGTCTAGATAATTCAGTTTAGATGCGATTAGTACATAAAAGTCTTGTATTCTTCTGTGAAACAAAGTCAGTTTCAATGCATCCGCCATTTTTTTTTGCTTTGGTCTCCTGATAGCATTCTGAAAAAGGAGAGAGAAACAAAATTGGCTCGACAAGGCTGCCAAACAGACAGACATTCAATCTTTGTGAAAGTTGAATATTTTTTCATTGTTCATTGGAATCCATGTAATGTCCAACCCATACGGTAGATTAATGTGATAAAACTTCTCATCAAAATAATAAAATGTATGCTAGCAACCCAGTACAGTTTGCTCATATACGAGAGAGTACAAGAGAAATACGATACGCAAAGGGAATTGAGCGAGCCACGGGGTCGATTTAAAACTCAACAGGTGGCCCTCTGTCCTCAGACCTTAAACAACGTGGACAAGATACTATTGTTTTCGATCTGCTACAAGACTAGTGCTAAAAAAGGCTAAACAACATATTGTCTCGTTGTTGGGCTCAGTACTGTCAAGATATTCACGAAGGGTTAACGCAACTGACCGATTATATTTATTCGAAGAGATCTCGTTCTTGGTTAAAACATATCTGGATATTTTTTGCCTTTCTCATATAGAAAGGCTATGCAATGCAATGTGAAAACCTACTTTTGAACCGAGGCCCGGAGTGCCGAGTGTCATATACCATTCGACTCAGTTCGTCGAGTAAGCAAAATGTTTGAGATCTCGTCGAGCTGAGTCGAATGGTATATGACATTCGGCCCTTGGGGCCTCGGTTCAAAAGTCGGTTTTTGAAGTGATTGTATAGCCTGAAGCCCTTGATCAGTTGGCAAGATGTTCTCGTTGGTTACTTCGGCTGCTTCCATGAGTTTTAATCCACTTAGTGAAATTCAAATTTACTATTCAATCATATGTGAGAAAGTGAAGTGAGCTCCATTTTATCACATTCGATTATTATTGTCGGTACTTCCGGAAACGCAAGCTGGATATCGGCGTAATGACCAACAATTTTTTTTTACGATTTGAAGTTTTGAAAAGATGTACCGGTAGTCTGACTTGGATTATATTCAGCGAATCATTTATGGGACTATAAATCCTTTATTTGGTTACAGACTCTCATGGTCTGCAAATAAGAGAAATTCACAAGCCAATATATCTCTTTATTTGAAAAAATTTCTTCAAATTGACATTTACCCTACCTTGGGAACCAACAGTTTGATCCGAATGAAAATTGGAACATTATTATAGCATCTCAAGACCTTTCAGTTGCATCCAAGATGGTGGAAATCGGTTCAGCCATCTCTGAGAAAAGTGAGTGACTTTATAGCCTTTCTATATGAGAAAGGTAAAACGTATTTTTTTTAAATTCCACTTATTGTTTGAGCAACATTTCAAAATTATACTTTTTACTTTTTGTTAAACTTCGATTTTTTAAATTTTTTTTTTCAATATGGCGACACTGAAAACAGCTGCTCAAACTCGTTCGACTTGTTGGTGGGTGTCATCATTTCTTGGTAACCAATCACCGGAAAGCAAAAAGCCAGTGCGGATTGAAACTTCGACTGAAGAGGATAGACGGAGAGATAATCCACTTTTTTGCTTTAAAATCAAATCTGAAATATAATCAAAAGGTTATTATCTGACATAAAAGTTAGCTATATCTGTATTATTCCAACACTTTATACTGTAGTGGTTTATTTTTTTTGCAAATTACCCTAAACAAGAAGAATCGAAAGCACACCACGCGGTACAAACATAACCTCAAAAATGGGGGACCCCCCGGAAAATCCGGGAGAAGAACAATCAAAGGTTGACAAAGGACAAAGAACCTATCAAATATATGAATATGATCAACAGGATACAGCTCCATATCGTGTCATCGTACAACTGCAGAACAACAAAGACGACAAAGAACGCATAAATAAATTGTCCCTGGGCAAACTACTTTCAAAAGACATTTTTTTTGCACAAAACATCACGAATATGCGTGCCTTTGGAAGGAATAAGATTTTGGTATTTCTCAAAACACATCAAGCAGCCAATAAACTGCAAAATTACAACAATCTAATAACGAACAACTACAAGGCATACATCCCTCGGAACTTTATCTCAGTCACGGGAGTTATCACAGGAGTACCAATAGATATGACAATAGACGAAATTGAGGAAAACATCTCAAGTGAACTGAAAATCTTAAACATTTCCCGTCTACACCGATACGAAAACAATCAAAAACTAGAGACACATCGAATCAGCATAACTTTTCGTTCCAGTAAGCTTCCACCAGAAGTACGGCTGTTCTGCTGTATAAACAAAGTAAGACCGTTCATCAATAAGCCAGTTTTATGCTCAAACTGTCTTCGATACAATCACCGAGCTGACAATTGTCGGTCAAAAAAACGCTGCCTAAATTGCACACAACAACACGAAGAAACGGAAAACTATGAATGTCCAAATAAACTCAAGTGTCTATATTGCAAGTCTGAATCGGAGCACCGTACATTGGATACAATGTGCCCAGAATGGATCAGACAACGGAATTTAAAAACAATTATGGCCAAAACGACACTAACATACATGGAAGCACGAGAGCAAAATCCGATATTGACCCAAAATCGCTACGATATGCTCGAACAGGTCTCGGAATTTCCAACACTCCCGGAAAGCTATGCAAACATGGCCGCCGGAAAATTTTCAGTCAAAAATGATCATCAGTATAAAACACAAACAATCAAACGAGGGCTACAAGATAGTAATATTGCTGACCGCCTCGTGGTATTTGCGGATAAGAAAAAGAAAACGGAGAAAGATGAAAATGGGGTTGCACTTTTTAATAAATTTAGAGTATCAGACTACGAGCGCTGGGCACAACGTGTCGAAGAACAACGATCAGAGGAATTGCAACAAGAGTTTGGAAAAAAGCCCAGTTTCTCTTACACTGGAGCACTGAATAAGAGATCCGGTAATATGTACAAAATGAGAAATGGTTCAATAAACGGGTTACAGTCACGAACACCAAAAGAGTACAACAAAACAAATCAAACGCCGATAGAACGTCGTATGATGGACGGCGAAATGGAGTTATAAATAACGGAAATATGCTACTAGAACACAACATAAAGATATATCAAAACAACATACAGAGCTTAGAAAAGCATAAAGACGAACTTTCTAAGGTGTTAATAACACAAAAATATGATCTAGCATTAGTATCAGAAACTTGGAGTAAGCCACATCTAGAACATACAAAATATAAAATAGCTGGATACTTCACTTTCCTGGCATCGAGGGCCGACGGGTATGGCGGTGCAGGAATCACAATCTCTAAAAACATTAAAACACGAGCAATAGAATTACCATGCACCGATAAAATCTAAGCAATAGCTCGACATATGGTGTTAGCAAACATCATAGTAGTTTCCCTATATATAGCACCAAACATATCACATTATGAACTAAAAAGCAGTTTAAAAGCCATACTCACTAAAACGACTGGATTTAGAAAAAATATTATTGGTGGCGATTTTAATGCGCACCACATTGCCTGGGATCCAATGCATTCCGACAACAAAGGAGCGGCTCTATTTGATCTGATTAATGAAGAAAATCTTATATTAATGAATGACGGACGTCCCACGTACATACCCGCTGAAATGAACAAAACACCATCCGCAATAGATCTAGTTCTTGTGTCAGCACAGCTCTTCCATAACACAAGCATGCACGTATTAGAATTTGGGGTTGGTAGTCGCCACCTAGGAATTGAAGTTAAAATCGAGTTTGCAAAACAGAAAAAAGCTAAATACTTCATCAACAAATCACGATTAGCAAATCACACAAGTAAAATCGACAGCAGCTGCATAGCATCGGTTGCGGACCTGCAAAACACTGCCAGAAAAATACTTAAAGACGCAAAGCAGAAAGTGAAACATACCCCAAAGTTCTGGTGGTCGAAAGAAATAGAACTAGCATGGCAAGAGAAATTGGCGGCAAGAGCAAAGTTCAACCGAATAGGAGGAATTCACGAACTAATAGATTTTAAGAAAAAAGAGGCGAATTTCATTAAGAAGAAAAAAGAAGCAGCGAAGCGACGATTCAAAGAGTTTGTCACTAGTTTTGACCCACGAACACCGTCTAAAATGATATGGAAAGGCCTTTCAAGACTGATGGGTAAGAATGTTACCATTGGAAACATACTAATTCACGACGATCTGAATATGGCAAACAAATTTATGGATAAGTACTTTCCACAAAATGGGCAAGGCGAAGATGGTATCAGATACCATCCGACTTATGATGTACTAACCGTCGATCTATGGCAAAGCTTTTTATCCAAAAAGATCAAAAACTCATCTCCCGGACCTGATGGCATAACATACAATATGCTAAAACTCCTACAGCCAGAAGTAAGAGACACTGTAATTCGTGACCTAAACTTGATCTGCAAAACCAACAACATACCCAATGGCTTGAAAACAATAAAAGTTATAGCGATCCCAAAACCAGGACGTAACCCTGAGAGCGTAGATGGCACTCGACCGATATCATTGGTAAATACCTTACTCAAACTACTCAATGCGGCTGTTCTAGACAAGCTGCAACAAGAACTTAGAAATAAAAACGTTTTATATCCCCTCTCCTTCGGATTTCAAAGACAAAAATCGACAGTCTCTTGCTTAGAGTTTGTTACAAACAGAATAACACAGATAAAACGGCAAGACAGAGTAGCAGCAGTTATTTTCATCGACCTCTCGAATGCATTTAACGCAGTTAAACCAGAAATACTAGAACAGATCATGTTAGACCTACACTTATCCCCAGAACTTATAAGTTGGTGTATGGCATTCCTCAACAATAGAACAGTTCAGCTACAGGTTGCAAACCAGCAGGTAACAAGGCAAGTTAGTCAAGGACTACCCCAAGGGGATGTACTGTCGCCGACATTGTTCAACGTGTACACAACAAAATTACACGGCATCCAGGTCAAAGGAGTGGTACTGATACAATACGCCGATGATTTCGCAGTTCTCGTAGAGGGAAAATCAATAGACGAAATCAATGAACGAGGAAACATCTTCATGAAGAATTTTCAGGAAACAGCGAAAAATCTAAATTTATCGATCAATACACAAAAAACGAAGGCGATTCTTTTTCGAAATAGCTCAAAACACATGGACATCCGTGTCGATAATATTCCAATAGAAAATGTAAACGTTCATCCGTATCTGGGAATTCTATTTGACCGATCACTAAAATTTGGTGCACATATCAGGAATCTTACACGAAAATTGGCAGATCGCCTTAACATGCTGAAGGTTATCAGTGGAACACAACATGGAAGCCATCCACAGACGCTAAGAATGGCATATAATGCATTCTTTAGAGGTTTTGTAGAATATGGCTGCAGTGTATACGGTTCTGCAAATAAAACTAATCTTGAAAAAATCAACGTCATAAATAACGAATGTCTGAGAAGAATAACGGGCTGTACGAAAACAACGCCAAAAAACACTCTCCATGCAATAGCTGCTCAACTTCCATTAAATTTTCGAAGAACACAAACAGTGGGAAAACAAATAGTGAAACACCATTACTACAACACGCCGGTGAAAGAGCAAATCAACATAAAGTACCTGGATGATAATAAACAATACACGATCCTTGAGAGAACCGCTCACCAACATAGTGATATTCTACAACGCATGTCAACAATAGAAACAACTGAACATCTATGGAAAGAAGTAGTAATAGAGACGGAACTTACCGAAGGAGATTGGAAAAAGAAAGCGACGAATGAAAAAGTGCTTAAACAGCTGACTTTATCTCTAATTCACGGTAAATACAAAGGACGTCCAATCATATATACAGATGCATCTAGCGATCTGATCTCATCATGTGGAGTAGGCATTTTTCACGAAGCTTGTAACACCAGAATGAGCATGAAGCTGGAGGCTCACGTATGTATTATGTCCGCAGAAATCGAAGCCATTTATGTGGCCCTACAGTATCTCACTCGCAACAACATTACCAACGCGGTAATAATGACAGACTCAAAGTCAGGATGTAAATACATCAAAAGCTTTATTGGAAAAAAAGAGAAAGACGGCGTAATAAACACGATTTTAAAATTAGCAGCAGATTCACAAACATCAATCCAATGGATTCCGGGCCACGTCAATATATCCGGCAATGATGTAGCTGACCAATTGGCGAAGGCCGCTCTCACACAAACGGTCATGTGCAGCAACAAAGTTCTATTCCATGATGCAATGAACTACTTCAAATCCGTCAGCGAAGAAACGGCTCAACAGTGGTATCTCGAATATTCAGCAGTGTTTGGAAAGGGTCGGAAATTCTTCCAAATTCAAAACGCAATACCGCAAACGGCGTGGTACCATAATCTGAAACTAAATAACAGAGAAGTAAGAACGTTGAACCGTCTTTTAGCGGGGCATGATTACTCTCGATACTGGCTACACAAAATGAAGATATGCAATGACTGCATATGTGATATTTGCGACACGATAGAAAATTCTGAACATATACTATTCTACTGTTTAAAATATGTACAAGAACGAAAAAAACACAAGTTGGATAGTTTTTCAAACATATACGAACTATTTGGAAAAAAGACGTCGCCATACTAAGGAGTGTTGTAAGATTTTTGGAGGAAATCGAAATACAAATTTAAAAGGTTCCTTGCATATAATATCATAATGAAAAAACAAAGTCTAAAAGACTTTAAACAGTTATCGCTGGCAATATAGCAACACTGCTGTGCCATTTTGACATTTTATCGGCTGATACGCAGCTGATAAACGAAGAAAAAAAAAAAAAGCAAAAAGCAAAGTGTTTTCTAACAATTTACGGAAACTGAAATTACGGACATTTTTCAATTGAAAATTGTTTGGAGGAACCTGGCCTTAATTTCTCATTTAAACGGTCATGAGAGAGGCATCATTTCACCACTAGGTGGATTCAAGCAAGCTTTTATTGCAGCGTACCTTAAAATTACAAGTTTCAAACAAATACTCTATTTATTTCTCAAAATAATCCTAGAATATATATGGAAAAGGCTGCTTTCAACGTGATCCTACGGCCGGGCATGAAATTTGATCGCAATCGGTTGGTCAGGTTGATTAATGAGCTTAGTCTGAATATCCATCGGAACACTTCCGGCCCATTCAATTTCAAACGATCGAATTAACTAGAAAAGGAAAAATTTCCTATACAATGGATACAACTACAAAACAGGCACCAACGGTAATACTGACCCGCAGCAGCAACACCAGCATGTTCTGCTCCGCCATCCTTCTAGCGATGCAAGCCCTCATACCATGCCCAAACGGAAGCACCAGGTAAGGATGCACTGACTGCTTGTTGTCTCGCATCCAGCGTTCGGGCAAAAATTTGGAAGCATTTTTGAAGTACTGTTCCTGCCTGCAGGATACTAAATTTTGCGTTACGACAACCGTTCCCTTCGGCACACGGTACCCTCCGAGAATTGCATCTTTGTTCAGAACTCTGCCTACTCCAATAGAAATAGGATTCAATCGGAGAGATTCCTTCAGAACAGCACGACAGTAGGGTGCCTCTGCTGAATACGGAATACGGTATTATTTCAAATCACTTTAGTTTGGTGGGGTTCTTACAGTTCAACGCATTAGCTTCAATACTCATACTCCAAGGGTTGGGAAGAATTTTAGTTGCTTCTTCAAGCAACCTGTTCTGAACCTCGGGGTTGAGACACAGATAGTACAAAGTGAATGCAATCGTATAGGAAGTGGTGTGCACACCTGCCAACAGTAAATCAGCCGCCATTCCGGTTATGTCGTAGAGATCCAGGTTTGGATTCCGGAGATACTCTTCAAGTAACGATCTGGATCTATGCTGCCCAGAAGCCAACTTTTGACGGTCTTCGTCGAAATACAGTAATTTCTGGGATACTAATTCGACGGCAGTTTTTTCCATAAATTCTTGCGCTTTCCGAAGTTGTCTAAACGATGGAGTTTCAACTATTCTCCACAACTGAAGCCCTTGATCAGTTGGCAAGATGTTCTCGTTGGTTACTTCGGCTGCTTCCATGAGACGTGAGGAAACGGAAGTAGGTTGCATCTGTTCATCAGAGAAACTATCCAATCGAACGTCGAACGCCAAAAGACATGTTACTAGAACGGTAGCAATATGTTAACATTAATTTTCAACCTTGAAAATAAATATAATAACACTCAAGATTTAGTCTGGAAATGGCAGGCATGAAATCGGCGACATGATCACGACTGTCCGTTGGCTTAATATTGGCAACGAATTCCCTCGTGACCTGATCCGTCAGTGGTAAAAAGTTCCGCACACTTTGAGGAGAACTGAGCCCTTTCTGCAATTCAGATCGTATTTTCCACCACTCAATACCGTTGCTGAAACAACGAACCAACCGAAATCAGTCACTTTGAAATTCCAATTAGGATCATTTACATCTTACGAGGCCAACAGTCCCGCCGTTCGGTACACATTGGGTCGATCTCGTCGATACTTCGCTAGCGCTAGGTGACTTCTACGCGCGGGATAAATGCCGGGTGTTTTATCATTGAGCACCACGGCAATGTCATCGGGATCATACAGCCAAACGATGTTCTGTCCGGGGACCATGATTTCGCGGACGATCGGTCCATACTTTTCGAATTTTTCCCTGCCCGACTCGTGTAGGGCATCGAAGCTATATTTACCTGGTGGAAACAGGTTTAGGTTGATGGATTTAATCACTTAGCGGGACTAGACTGCTATACGAACCGATTCCTGGAATGTATTGGTACAGATTCCCCAAACCGAAAGGTCCCCGTGGTCCCGGTATGCTATCGAATGGTTTCGGTGATCTTTAGGAAGAATGAAATTTTTATTGAATTAGTTAGTTTTGATATTCAAATGAGTATCAAATGAATTCCCGGCGGAATATTCAAGTGAGTTTGTGTTGCATTATAAATGATTAAGTTTCGATTCTCTAGATTCCTAATTTACGTGACGTTTCTACGTGATTTATTTGAAATAACTAAGGGTTGGCGGTTCAATGCATAGGGCACTGGTCTTACAAAACAGTTGTCGTATGTTCCAGCCTGGAAGGATTCGTAGTGTCAGTAGGATCGTAGCATCAGTCATGCAATGGTTATGTACATTCTGAATCGGCTGCGAAGTCTGTTGAAACAGAAGGTCAAATTCCACTACAGGAATGTAAAACCAAGGATTTTTAAGAAATGTTTTCGTATAAAGAAAGAAACTTCTATTGATACATACACAAAACCATGTAGAAAACTTCAGTACATGGAGTATTGTGTATCATATTAAAAGAAAACTTCTTAGTTTTATAGAATATAGCTGAGATTTTGAGAGTCCGAAAACTCCCTTTAAAAATGAAATCAATATCTAAACGTGATTTGGCAAACTGCGCATGATTCGTGAGTGCAGTATGAACTCGAACTAGACAAAAGATTGAAATACTTTAATAAGATGTATGGATGTTCTTGTTCATCCAAAAACTTCCTAAAATGTTGGTCTTGAGATCTACCAACGTAACCGATGAAATTAACGAATTTCTTACTAGCGGTCCCCTCTCGTTGTTTCACATTCGATCTATGGAACCATTGTTATTAATTATGAGGATATGCTAGTTCATCCAAAAAATACTTGGACTATAGGGCTTAAGATCTGCCGACGTTACCGATGGCAAAAGCGGGATTCTTATATACGGTTAATGTTCGTGATACAACATGCAATTAAAAGTCATTTTGTAGATGTGCTAGGTCACCCAGAAACAACCTGGAGTACAGATTTTAACATCACAATCCACACTACACAGGAAACTCAATTCAACTTAAGTGAAAGGAGATTTGAGGATCTGCACGAGAAATCCGTACAGTGCGATAAAATTTCATTTTCAAATGAAATTATTTAGATGAAAATGAAATTTCTGGCCTATTACCGTCAGTGTATTCCAATTCATTCAATTGACTTTTGTGGTCATAATCAAATGAGATCCACTGGATTTATCATCAATTGAATAATCATGCCCAGTAGTCATTTGAAGTTTCGCTTGCTTCGTTTCAAGTGCCAATGAATCCATCTATTTCGCTGTCTCAGTCGCCGCCAGTGAACAAGTTCGAATGAATAGGCATGAACTTTAGCTCGATGACAGAAAATTATGCCGACCGGTACAATAAACATAAGGTGTCGGTTTCCATTTGAGTTTACATTTTTCGCCAGGAAGTGTGAATGCATAATTTTCGAATTTTTGGTATGCATTGAGACGTATTCCAAAGTATTAGAAGTAAAGATTGGAGCATAAAGAAATAAATTTAAGTACGTTCTGTGTTTGACCATGTTTACCATTTTATTATTATCTTGAACCAACTGAATATCCACCAGAAGCTCATTTGATGGGCAGTCTCTCAGTCATTTGAAAGAGATGTTTGTTATTTCAAGAGAGAAACTGACGTCGGTTCAGATGAGTTTTAAATTTCGGGATGATGTCACTATTGCATCTTCATCCTACGAGACAGGACCTCATAAGATGAATGATGCAGTTGGGATTTCACCCGCCGTTGAAAATTCGAATGCTGCAAATTGTCAGTCATCATTTATCTCGGATGAGTTGTCTAGAGCTGGTATCACAAATGAAAGATCGAGCTTTTTCACTGTCCAATAGTTGGATAAAGCACAGGATTCGTTCTTGGGGTGCATCCAAACTTGTCAGGTACTTTCAGATGAATCTGAAAATGTCAAAATGTCTGTTGCATTTTTCCAAACAGCATTGCAGGATTCTTGTCAGAGCTCTGACTGGACATTGCAAACTCAACCATCGCATGGCTAGTACTCAGCGTGCTGAGTATTATTTTTGTAATTCGTTTAAGTTCGATTGCGTACTTCATAGCATCTGATATGTAACTGTCTCGCATTGACGCAACTACGTATCCGGGTTTTTGGTTCCTCATACTTGTTTAAATCTGCGTATTGGGAGCTAAAATTGAAGGGTATTCTATCTTATCTCACCCAATGTGGTAAGGAGTTATAGTCAGAGGGTTTCATTGTTCCTCCTAGAGTGAATGAATCCTTTCTGTATTGATCCTCAAAGGCTTTGGCAGATTGTTTATTATCCTTAATGGGGTGTCGAATTTACGTTTGCCCATACATATTGCGAATCGTTCTGCATTCTTCCGAGAATGCAGAACGATGTCGCTTCTGTAAAATCTCTATTACCTCTCTGGGGCTGGAGGTTTTATTAACTGTGAATTCTGGCTCCTGCAGAAAAAATCAGCATCATTTCGTGGACGCAGAAAGATTTAACTCTTTGTTTTGTGCTGTTTTTCCACTTCACACATTTCATAGTTCCATGTCTCTTTTATCCTTCCCATCTTATTTATTTATTTATTTCGTCAAGCAAATGTAGACTACATATGAATGGTTTACAATGTTTACTTAGATACTACGCATTATTTCTTCGACTAAGCTGGAATTTCATTTCATTTTTGGACATACCAAGGTCAAATGTACGCAATATTGATTGTAGTGGCGCATTATTCGATTGATTGGGCTATATTTTGCATAATTTGTTCTAGTGTTTCTTTCTAAAAATAATTTCCTGGTTCGTAATTGACGGCTAGGTGTATAAAAATTTAATTGCTATAATAAAGAAGGTGATTGAATGCGTTGAGAAATAATGTCGCTGATAAAATAAAGCATTGCAAGGTCGCGGCGTTCTTTGAATATTGATGAGTGTTTGAATATTGATGAGCCTGCAGCGTGCTTCATATGGTGGTAAAGGAAATGCTGTCCAGTTTAATTTACGAAGTGCATATAAAAGAAATTGTTTTTGAATAGATTCAATGCGTTCTTCGTGAATAATATTGTATGGATTCCATACTAGGCTGCAATATTCCAAAATAGGTCTGACATATGTACTGTATAATATTTTAATTGTGTATGGGTCCTGAAAGTTATGACCGAAGCGTTTAATAAAGCCTAGAATGCTATTAGCTTTATTGATTATGGTATTGTAGTGTTCCACAAAAGTGAGCTTGGAGTCTAAGATTACGCCTAAATCTCTTACAATTTTACATTTTTCTACAAGTTGATTTCCTAGATGTATGTTTATAGATATAGTTTCATTTTTCCTACTGAAAGTATTTGAGTTACATTTTTTTACATTGAGTTGGAGTAGACTTTTGCAACACCAAATGTGGAATAGATTGAAGGAAATGTCGTTTATATGTAAAATGAAAAGGAGAGACCCTAAGTGAGAACCCTGAGGTATGCCAGAAGTTACATTAATTGGTTCAGACAGTATGTTTTGGAAGCGGACTACCTGTACACGATTCGTTAAGTATGATTTGAGCCATTCCAGAAGAGTGTTTTATGCCATATTTTTGTAGTTTGTGTAGAAGTAAAGGTATGTCAATACGGTCGAAGGCTTTGCTAAAGTCAGTGTAAAGAGTTTCTACGTAGTTGCCGGCGTCCATTGCATTCATAGTAGAGATGGTCGGGTATCGGGTATTTTACCCGAAACCCGACCCGTACCCGTACCCGACGGGTTTCTGGTCGGGTACGGGTAAAAATTTTTATTTTCAATCGGTTACGGGTCGGGTACGGGTAAAAAATTTTACTGCTCACTCGGGTACGGGTCGGGTACGGGTAAAAAAATTTACGGCTCACTCGGGTACGGGTCGGGTACGGGTAAATTTTTTTTTCGGATCGATTACCCGACCATTTGTACTTCACAGAAATACGTTTACACGTTGACGAGATTTTTTCATTGCAAAACAGTTCTTCCGAAAAATAATCAATTTGATTCAAGGGGGATTCGCGCCTAGGACCAGACCTGTCAACTGGCATCTTTTTCCAGAAAAAAACATTTTTTTTCTTCATTTAAAAAAAAGATCAATCATAGTTACGTGAAAAGTTATGTGAATAACAGATCGGCTGAAAAGTTCGTATCGTTTCTATGAGAGGGCGCCACTAGAATTAAATCCATACCATTTTCAGTTAGTACCAACCATCAAAAAATACGTGTATAAATTTGACAGCTGTCTGATTATTAGTTTGTGAGATATTGCATTTTGAGTGAAACTACTTTTGTTATTGTGATAAAAATGAAAAAAAAAGAATTTCGTGTGTTGATGAAACACTACTTTTTGATGAAAAAAAGTGCCGCCGATACCAAAAAATGGCTTGATGAGTGTTATCCAGACTCTGCACCGGGCGAAGCAACAATTCGTAAATGGTTTGCAAAATTTCGTACTGGTCATATGAGCACCGAAGACGATGAACGCAGCGGACGTCCTAAAGAGGCTGTTACCGATGAAAACGTGAAAAAAAAAATCCACAAAATGATTTTCAATGACCGTAAAGTGAAATTGATCGAGATAGCTGATACCCTAAAGATATCAAAGGAACGTGTTGGACATATTATTCACGAATATTTGGATATGAGAAAGCTTTGTGCAAAATGGGTGCCGCGTGAGCTCACAATCGATCAAAAACAACAACGAATTGATGATTCTGAGCAGTGTTTGGAGCTGTTATATCGAAATAAAACCGATTTTTTTCGTCGATATATAATATATAATCGCTGTATCGCCTCTGATGGCAATTATGTTGAATAATAAAAACGAATTTTGGCAAAAAAATGTGTTTCTATTAAACGATACGAACTTTTCAGCCGAACTGTTATTTCCCGCCCTACTTTGTTTATAACATATTTAATAAGACACACTGCCTTAGCTCTATGATGTTGCGGTCGGAATCTACTTTTCACGTAGGTTTTAATGGACTGCTATTTTAAAGCTGTTTATTGCACAATCCAGTAAAAATTATTTGATTCATATACTGCCCATACTCGCATATCAGTCTCATATCGATTTTCGCCAATTTTGAGTTAGCTTGAGGAATGGAGTCTTTCCTCAATATACTCTCAGAAATTGCAATGAAAGTTGAGGGTTTGTTCAGTAAATAATAAAAAAAATATCAACTCATTTCTGTGTCCCATATGCTAAAGTACCCGCATATCAGTCCCATTCAGTGCAAAATTTCAATAATTTCATTTGTTGCAATATTGGAACAGCAAAGGTGTATTACCGATATTTCATGTAATAATACCAAGATTTAGCATTAGGGAGCAAAGCAAAGTCTTGGCATTACATTCCATTCGTGGAATTTGTTGAATTGAATTCCTTTCTGTTTCAACAGACTTCGCAGCCGATTCTTAGCGTACAGAGTCAGGTCGGGGCTCGAACATACGACAGCTGGCTTGTAAAAAATCGGAAATAAACTTTTGATCGTCTTTTTCTCAACATGCCGATTTCCCATATGGGACTGATATGCAAGTATGGGCAGTATATAAAATGTAGTGTAGTACTCATATCACATTCAGATACCAGAAAACTGTTATTTTAAACATTTATTTCAGAAAGTCTGCATAGAAGTTCTTCTTATTCTGCACTTCTGGGTGGTGTCACCTCACTTTAAATGATACCGATTGATGGCACAGCAAGTTGGGCTATATTGCTAGTTAATTTTCGTTTCTTTTCACTGGACTACAAGTGAAAATCTCGATGCATGACAACGTGGAGTTGCAAAAGTAAGGGTGAAAATCTTTTCTCGCGAAATACTCAAATTTTCACCGTGTTCACTCGTTGAGGGTTCCACCGGTTCAATGGCTGTAAAAACCACCAGCTACCGATAACATCGTGGGTGTGGGTTTGTGAGGCTTACAAAAAGGGCATAGTTGACAGATTAATTTATATCAAAATCATAATTAATTTTGCTTTGTAGTAAAAAATTGTAACCAAAAAAATTTCCTGCGAATGTTCAAACTACTTACACTTGAAGGACTCACTGTTCACCATGTTCAAAATTGAATTTTTCACACACGTACATTGTTTGATTCTTTGGTCAATTCACGTAAACGAACTGATAACACACTATTCATTTTAGGGGATGTTCGCATAACATTCATTTTCGTCACGTATAATATTCAATTTGACATTTGGAACTATTTTACGTGATTTTTCAAGTGATTCGAATGTGAATTTTTATTTGTGTGTCAAGATAATGAGCACGCTTACTTGTGGTTCTAAAGAATTGGATCAAATTCGCACTGTTTCGTAAAAACCATACCTACCCAAAATTGAATACAACGGGTATTACGACATTTTGGGTAAATATGCTTCTCGAAAAATTTGAGTTGATATTACTCCCTTTTGTTGACATTTGTAAATGAGTATAAAATACCAAAGACATTGAAAATCTGCAGGGTCCGCCATCTAACATTTATTTTTGAACTAGCGGTTATTTCGACATTGGTAACCTCAATGCCACTTCTGATTTGACAGAAACTTAGTTGTATCCTTCCGCTGAACGAAAATGGTTTGCATGTTTAAAAGAAAGTTACATTACATTATTAATGCTTCACATTGTATTTATTTATAACAAGCATTTTAATGTATTTTTCTTACCAACTAGAGCCTGATACGGCTCGATATCTAAAACACTTTATTTTTTCCATGCTGAATTTTGGTAAAATTTTTACTACTCATTCGGGTCGGGTACGGGTACAGGTAATTTTTAAACGGGTACGGGTCGGGTACGGGTAAAATTTTTTATTTTTTTTCGGGTACGGGTAATTTTTTTTATTATAGATCGGGTACGGGTCGGGTACGGGTAATTTTTTTAATTTTTAATCGGGTACGGGTCGGGTACGGATAAATTTTTGTGCTGATCACTCGGGTACGGGTCGGGTTCGGGTATAAGAATTTCTATACCCGACCATCTCTAATTCAGAGTGAACGTCATGAATTCTAAGAGATTTGTTGTAGTTGAGCGGCCTTTAAAAAAGCCATGTTGTTTGTTTGTTATTACATTTTTGAGTTGATGAAAAAGTTTTTCGTTTACAATTTTTTCAAATAATTTTGGAATGCATGAGATAATGGCTATTCCACGGTAGTTCCGAATGTTAGATTTTGCATCTGATTTAAATATTGGTACAAGAAAAGAAGATTTCCATGCTTTAGGAAAAGTACATTTATTAAGTGATAAGTTAAAAAGTAGTTGTTGTGGTAGTGTAAGTTCTTCCGCAAGATTTTTTAAGAATATTGGTGGTATACTGTCAGGTCCAGGCTCTCTTTTGGCGTCTAAGTTTTTCAGTGCTGTCGAAATGTTATGTTCTGATAGATAGTTTACAGAGATGGAGTCGGAAAATGCAGGTATGAAAGAGAAGTATTCACGGTCACGGTCAGTTTCTGAATAAGATGTATATACTTCTTGGAAAAAATTTGCAAATTGATTGCAGATTTCTGTACTATTTTTCCCTACATGTTCGTCGAGGTGCATTTGAGATGGAAAATTGTTGCTTTTTAGTTAAGTTTTTGTGTAGTTAAAAAAGTTCTTAGGGCAAGTCTTTATTTCGTTTCCAATTTTGCGGTTGTATTCTTCGTGTGCTGTGGTAATGGCTATTTTGAGTTGATTGCATAGATTTAAGTAATTTTGAAGATGAGTGTCACATTTTCTTGTTTGTAAGTTTTGTGTACTTTTTGTTTTCTATTTGCGGTGTCAAATGTTTTAGTTGTGAATTGCCGCCATACAGGTAATTTGCTGTTATGACTTTTTCTTCTTCTTTTCATGGGCAAAGTTTCGGCTAATATTTTGTTTATAATGTGATAGAATTTGTTTACTTCGACGTCGACATTTCCTTCTGTACTCAGTATGTTCCGCCAATTTATTATACTTAGTCTATATTCCGAGTCGTAGGCAACGGATGCTTTGTGTGTAAATAATGAATATTCAATTGCGGTGTCAAATGCTTCATTTTTCCACAATGGCAGGTTTGATGCATTCACACAAAAGTCTTCTGTGCAATTTGTGAAAAGAAGGTCTAAATATGCGTTTTGTTGATTTTTTACGGAGTTGATGTAGGCGAAAATTAGAAATCCCATCAGGAAAATAAGGAGATGCCACGGCAAGGCACAAATCTCCAAATAATTTGGGGAACGTGCCACTTGTGTCAATTAGTTCTGATTCCTGATGATTAAAAAAAGCTTGCTGAGGAGGTCACGAATTTTCATATTAATAGAAGCCAATCGCTTCTTTTTAAAAATTGTATTTAAAACGTCGTTTGTTTTTGAATTCAAGCAAAATGGCTCTTTTAATGATTTGCCGAATTTCGGTTGTCGGAAAGCTGTGCACCGAGATTTTAAACGAATATCACAGAGAACAACGTTTAACGAAATTTGTTTTCGTTAATTTTTGTTCAGTATCTATATTGCCAAGATAAAATCATATTTTAAGTTATTGCCAAGATAAAAACATATTTTAAGTGATAGAAACATGACTTGAATTTTTTTTTTCGGTGTTTAAACCTTTTTGTAGGCTTTGCTGCGAATACGAGAATAGGAAAATGATTTATTTTCTGAAATCAATGGTTTTATTCCTCACCGGCGCACGATCGTAAGGTTGTAAAACGGGAATATACAAATACATAATAATAATAGATAATGTAATTGGATTATTATATAAATAATCTATGCGGAGTGAGCATTATCAGTTTAATATAAGAAACATTTCACAGTATATCGAAAATACGGAAAACACCAAAAAATAGTTGAGGTATTTTTTTATAGAAATAAACTGCCCCTGTAATAATATATCAAAATAAAATTATCTGCACACCACATAAATGATATCTAATAATTCTGCTAAGGCAACAAAAAAATATTCTAGCAACTGATCGATCCCGTTTCCCCGGAGCATCAATTGAATAGTTCACTTTCACCAACACATAAAACACCACGAGTTTTATCCAAATATTATCGCACAAGTTAAACATACTAACATCACATTACTCGAACACTTTCTGGTAATATTTAAACGAACAGCTGGATTGTAAAGCTTCAACATATTAAAACTGACATTCACTAGCTACATATCACAAAAAAATGTTACTTAGAAGATCACTAGCTTTCTACTGGCGGCCGATCGAGAATCCACAAAGACAACAAACTTCTGCCCGTAGAGCGCTCTGCTATTTTGCTGATGATCATGAACCCAAAAGAAACAGAAATGTTCTCGCAACTGCGTGGCTTTATCAATCGGTAGAACCATTCGAATAATATGATGCTATCTATATTCACTCACATTTGCTTGATCTACGTTAGGGTGATGGAATTCCTAAGGAATTGATTGTCCATTTGGCCGTGTTTCACATTTCGCCGTCACCTTCTCCATTTATGCGCATTGGTTCTTTATGCTGCGCTAAGCTAAGAACGAGATCGAGTAAACAACAAGCTTGTGAGTGTTGAATAATATGTAATCTAAACAGAAGAAGTAGTCTAATATTTCATCTAACAGATGTGTACGTGCGGAAGGTTCCAAATGATTCATGAATACCCACAAAAAATAAGCACATGTGACGCCAGATTTAAGTTTAGCATTCGAGCTTTAGGCTAGGCAAATTGGATTTCATGTATGTATGCTTCAGATTTTCTTGTTTCGTGAGAAGTAGAAACTGGAAGTTTTAGTATGTAATATAATAGAATACAATACAAAATTCTTCACTTCAACTTCGTTCTCATTTTAACACAAGTCGGGGGAGGGGGATTTATTCAAAACCCTGTTGACTTATAACCTTATAACCAGGTATAACTCATAACGAATAAAAAATATAAATGGTATTGTATTGAATTTAAAATTTATTTCACCTCGATTTTAAACAGTTAGGTCTTTAGCCTAGAAAAAATGGAAATAATTATCAAAACACCGATTCGCCAGAAAGTCTGATTCCGGGGCAGTTTTATTTTTCGATGTTACATATCCATTTATAAGTAATAAGGTAACGGCTCCCTATTTCATCTGAGCTCCTATTTCCATCTCATCCCTTCACCTCATTACTTTGAACATGAATCATATTTTACAACCTACCTGAACCAAACTGTGAAATGTTTTAAAATGATTATAGAAGCTATTGTCACACTTTCCTATTGAAAGAAATGGATTTAAGTTCTTCGGTTATCGTTTTTTTCATTTAAAATAAACTCACTTTCCAATTTAGGATACATTTTCGTCTCAAGATTTACAATTCGTCATGTTTCTGAATATCTACTAAACGATTCGTCTCAAAACATGATCACTATTTCGCAAAATTACACTACAAAATTTCTTCTTCAAATTATTATCAAAAAGTTTGTTTTTGGTATCCGTGATATTAGTTTAATTATATTATTGATATTAATATTTGAATAAAACTGTTTAGGCTTCGAATATTACCAGAAAGAGCGTGTTAAATACTAATGAAATAACCATTGTGGCAAATCTAGTAGCACTGGTTTCATTCCGCTATACGCCAACATAACGCTGTGAAGTGTGTGTGTTTCATCGGCTGTGCACAGAGATGCCAGATATTTTCATAGATAATATGTATTACGTTGCATAGAAAGTCTATATCTGCTCTATCTGCTTTCACTAATAAAATGATGTTAATCATAATCAATTATCTGCATAAAAGATTTCCACTTTAACATGTGATTTGTCCGTTGATTAATAAACTTTTAAAAAATCACTGCAATCAAATACTAATAGATACTCAGAGAGAAAAGTCTAATTTTTTACTTCTCACTTTCTATGAATCTGTATTAAATTAAGGAAATCTGTATAAAATCTGTACTTTGATTTAAATCAGTATGCGAACGCAAAAATCTATACAATACATATTAATCTGTATAAATGGCATCTCTGGCTCTACACTTTGTTTTAAGAAGGGCTAATGAATAAATAGTAACAATCACAGTTTTGTTTTTATTTAAAGTTCACCAAATTAACTTTACAGTAAAATTTTAAATTTAAAGCGAAAGGAAACGGAAACGATTGAGAAATTTTTAAACGTTGAAATGATTTCAAACTGGTTCTAAAAATATCTCTTGTTGTCTCATAGTTGGCATTAGGCCGTTTTTAAGAAGAACTCTGACATTTTGAACCTGAGAGTGTAATAGTGGAATATATTGTTTTGATTGCTGTCGCCAGGCGCGTACCCAGAAAAAAATTTTGGAGGGTGTTTCATAATATATTAATCGATTTCTATATGTATGGAAATATGTATATGACTGTATAATTTTTGGTTATGAAGTCTTTTGCTGAAAAATATTCATTGTATAATTGCCTTGATTATTTAAAGAGAAGAGTTTTCATAATATAATATTTTTTTCAGTTTTGGAGGGGGTTTGAACCCCTAAAACACCCCCCTGTATACGCGCCTGGCTGTCGCCATTGCTAATTTATAGGATGAATAAAGGATCAACGATAGGATGGATAAAAATCCATTGAGATGGAATTAGGAGCAGAGTATTGAACACATCATAAGTGTTTTTAGCTGTTTTCTGAATATTTGTTAAATTTTCAAGAAATGTGAATCAGTTCTCAATGTGGAGCAAGGTGAATGAGGCAGTTATATGAAATAGTTATAGTGATTTTAGTGGCTGAATCAGGGTTTGAAGGCGACGTCCTTACAAATGAGATGAAATAGGGAGCTCTTA
Source organism: Malaya genurostris (assembly GCF_030247185.1). Lineage (NCBI taxonomy): Eukaryota > Metazoa > Arthropoda > Insecta > Diptera > Culicidae > Malaya > Malaya genurostris. The sequence goes on along the minus strand of NC_080572.1, from coordinate 268,652,846 downwards.
CCCTATGTATTCTGCTACGATCAAATTCATATTTTTGTTCTGGCGTGAAGCCGTTATCAGTGTAGATTCATCCAACGAAAAACAGATTTAAAAAATCGAAAGGATTGGAATTGCGACAGTAAACATTTGCCAAAAATACACCCAAGAGGTTAAAGTCGAACCTGCAAACTATTTCCACCCGTCAAATTGTTGATCTACAAGGAAATGCCGCTTGAGAATGAATGTAGAGAGTTGCGCAAAGCAACCGGACATATTTTGTTCTTCGGTTACATTAGAGTGCCTATAACCAGAGTGACGACATCTCATCCGTAATGTTGGCAACAATTCAAAACATTCCATTAGCTTTACATTGAAGTGACAGGTCGTTTGCTCGTTTGAAACTGGTAGCTGTCATTCCAAACGAACAGCTGTCGCCACTCTGATTATAGTCACTCTAGGTTACATTAGAACCAAACAAGGGAGGGAAAAACCGATAACGGCAGCGGAAAAAAGGAGAATGAAGGTTAATTTTTGTCTAGTTGTTTTCCATCATGGAGCACTAATGTGTCGCTCATCGCGTTTTTATGTATAACTCGTTTTTGAAGAATCAGTCAGTGAGATTAAAAAATAATCTTTCTTCATTACCTGTAACGGATTCGTCCCGGCATAATAGCGACAATTATTCTTGTTTACCGCGCCGTCCAGGTGGAAGTAGGCTTCGTTGCTCATTATTATGTCGCTGAGAAAAATCTCACCATCTTGTTTGCGAACGATAAACGAGCTCCTTAATCCGCCGGTTTCAACTGCTGGGTGATGACGAACTTATATGGATGAAACGATAAATCTTTCTTGATCATTCGATGAAGAGAATGACAGGAAATTCAAAGAGAACGCGCGGGACATAATAGCAGATATGACTCGTTCAACATTCTCTGGTGTCCGGACAGTCCGAACGTGGCCCGGAGGTTTTATTTTGGTTACAGAAACTATTTTTTACGAATAATTTCACCCACAAAATTCACAGTATTACGCGAAGAGACCGGCATTATCTACTTTAATTTAAAATGTTTTTTAAACTTACACACCGTCTAAGGGTTAGATTTTTGTCGTAACCGATTTACGATGTGTTACTTTTAGTAAGTTGTAAACGTTACGATGCGTTTGTACATGCATTACGTTAAGATAACTTGTTAGGTAACATTTAGTAGTTCATTAAGACTTATTACCAGATGAGCATTGTTACAAAAATAAATAAATAAATAAATTACGAAGCGTTATATGCGTTACTCTTTTGAAAGTTATAGACGTTACGAAGCGTTACATGCGTTACTTTTGTGTAAGTTACATGCGTTATGAACAGTTACATATGTTACTTTTTTTTAGATTACAGGTGTTACGAAGTGTTACATGAGTTATTTTTTTGTAAAGTATAGGCGTTACGAGGCGTTACATGCGTTACTTTTTTGTACATGCATTACGTTAAGATAACTTGTTAGGTAGCATTTAGTAGTTCATTAAGACTTATTATCAGATGAGCATTGTTACCTAAAAAAATAAATAAATAAATTACGAAGCGTTATATGCGTTAAACTTTTGAAATTTATAGACGTTACGAAGCGTTACATGCGTTACGAAACGTTACATGCGTTATGAAGCGTTACATATGTTATTTTTTCTAGATTACAGGCGTTACGAAGTGTTACATGCGTTACTTTTTTGTAAACTACAGGCGTTACAAAGTGTTAAATGCGTTACTTTTTAGTAAGTTGTAGGCGTTACGAAGCGTTACATGCGTTACTTTTTTGTAAGTTATAGCCTTTACGAAGCATTACATGCGCTACTTTTCTGTAAGTTACATGCGTTGCTTTTTTGAAAGTTATAGGCGTTACAAATCGTTACATCCGTTACTTTTTTGTAAGTTACAAGCGTTACGAAGCGTTACATGCGTTACTTTTTTGTAAGTTATATGCGTTACTTTTTTGTAAGTTACATGCATTTATATTTATTAAATTAAAGGCGTTACGAAGTGTTACAAGCGTTACTTTTTTGTAAGTTACATGCCTTACGAAGCGTTACATGCGTTACTTTTTTGTAAGTTATAGGTGTTACGGAGCGTTACTTTTTTGTAGGTTACATGCATTTCAAAGCGTTACATGTGTTTCTTTTTTGTAAGTTACAGGCGTTAGGAAGCTTTACATGTGTTGCTTTTTTGTAAGTTACATGCGTTACGAAGCGTTACATGCGTTCCTTTTTTAGTTACATGCGTTGCTTTTTTGTAAGTTATAGGCGTTACGAATCGTTATATGCGTTTTTTTTGTAAGTTATAGGCTTTACGAAGCGTTACTTTTTTGTAAGTTATAGGCGTTACGAAGCGTTACATGCGTTTTTTTGTAAGTTATAGGTATTACGGAGCGTTACAGTTACAGTTAGTTATAGAGTTACAGGAATGTCAGAAATAACATCACAGTAAACGTTAAAAAATGTATTACAATAACTTCGGGCGCAGTCACAAATTTTATTTGAATACTCCATAGTGACAGTTCCAGTGGAAAAGTTTAAAGTGTCTTTAAAAACGCCGGTAATAAGCACACAGGTAATCTTCAGTAACATTATTTTTTTATCTGAGAGCCCCTTCCGAAACGAAATCCTGGGTACGGGCCTGTTCAAAATTACCTGCTTTGTACAAAGACAGCCACCGACTGAGCTAAAAAATGTGCTAGAGTCAAGGGAGAGTCACTTAACACAAACTATATAGTGCCTCTAAAAAAACGTGATATACTGTGAGTCTAAGTGTGCCATGCTGTGCCCTATGAAACTGCTACTTGTCAAAACTGAGCCCTTTGTGTACCGCAACTGTGCAACTGTATGAACACGAAAGTGCCAATATTGATAAATGCACCAACGCATTGTGTTAATGTGTGATTAGCACATTGTTCTAAGCGTCCTCCCCTTGGATAGAGCATATATTCATAGATTCCGCTTTGTGCGAAAGATTGTAATGTGCAGAACGGTGAGATCTTCTTTCATGTATGGCGCGAAGTTTACCACACTGAGCGAAGCTGCTACTGAATGAAATACCAGGTGTGAAACAACGATCAAAATCATCGGTCACGTTAGAGGAATCAAGAAGATGACATCATTGTGACATGCTGTGATTGGCTCGTAAAAACATAGGTCAATTTAAATCGATTTTTCAATGGTGTACTATTGAAATAGTAGAACGACGCTGCAATACATGTTTGAGTTAAATGTTTCCGAATCAGTTGTTAGTATAAATCCTTCAACAAATGACTGAGTTGGAAGCGTTCAAAATTATGACAAGAAAATTTACAGAATCAATGTTGAACGATTTTTGAACAATTTTTTTTTCATCATGCTCGTCAAGAATAAGTGCCCTCAGTTTCTCTTTGTACACATGGATTGATAAAGAATAAAGAAAACAATTTTCTAAGAGGATTTTCATATTTTACATCACTATCAACTATTTAATTCACTAGTCTATCAATAGGGTGCTCCATACTGAGGGGCAGGAACGATCTCTTGATTTGGAGGGTACCAGGCAGCTCCAATCTGATTGAAATCGCCGTGTAGTGTTGGGTCTTCGACTGCAGGAACGGTCAAGGCCGGAAGGTACGGAGCTGGCTGTTCAGGTGGTGTTCGATCGTTTGGAAGAGACCAGCTTACGGAAGGATCATCCATAAAGGGCCCGCTCCAAATTGAGGGATCCTGTGCAGGTTGTTGTGAAGAAGATTGTGGAGCTGATGGATTTTCAACTTCGAACAGTCCCAAAATCGAAGGGTTCTGAGCTGATTGTTCTGATGAGCTCTGAATGTTTGAAGAAGACCAGACTGCCTCGGCGTTCTGAGATGATTGTTCTGGTAGAATCTGATTACTAGAAGGTGCCCAGAGAGATGCTGGTCTTTCAAAAGGAGATCCGCTCCAAATCGAGGGACTGACAGCAGGCTGATCCGATGGACCCCGAATATTTGAAGGAGACCAGATTGCAGCTGGGCCTTCAGCACCAGCTGGAATCTGGTTGTTAGAAAGTGAAGGCGCATTTAAATTGTCGGGATTCGGAGCCGGTTGTTCCCAGTTTTGACCGATTATTTGCGGACTGGGATCCTCCACTTCTATGGTTGAAGGTGACGAGCTAATCACAGTTTGCCAATAGCTTTCCTGCCCCGGAGACGACGGGTTGGCCGGAACAGCGGGGTACACTATAACGTGGCTGGATGGATTATCGCCGAAAGTATTCTCCAGATTGTAAAGATTAGACTGTAGAACGGTGAGTGGGCAATCTTCGGGATTGTGTGGAGGTTCCTCGGTTGGAGGTCCATACGTTTCATGAGGCTCGATTACTGGTTGGATCGCAGGAATGCCATAGATATCATGTGGAACATACGGCGGTAGGGTAGTTTCTGGCGGAGGCTGTGCAGTGGTAGTTGTTGGTGGTGGTTGAGTAGTAGTGGTAGGTGGTAACGTTGAAATCGAGGCTATTTCGCCATAGTGACTAGACACTTCATTTGCCGGTGGGTAAGGATATGAAATTTGTGTTGTAGTTGGTGGTACTACCGGTGTGGTTGTTGGTGGTAACGTTGATATATCTCCGAAACGATTTGGTAGCTCATGCGGTAACGGGTAGTGAATTGTTGGTCGAACTGTTGTTTGCGAAATTACATCAATTTCTCCGTAGTGGCTGGATGGTTGTTTCGCTGGTGGGTAAGGTTTAGATGCCACATACAATTTCAACGCCACCGGTTGAACTACCTTCGAACTTTTCGCAGAAATAATGTGCGTTTTTAAAGCCAAACCAGACTTTAGCAGATGCAGAAGTGCTCCCTCCGAAAGAGACAGAGCCGCTAATGTAAAAAGTAATCCAAGAGGTTTCTGCAAAAATGAACTATTATTCAAATTATTCTCAAGTGTATAATTGATGCTTACCATGATGGTGATTCGCCGATGAACGACATCGGAGTAATGTGATAAGAACATCTTTAGAACCTTAAATATAAGTGCGATACTCGGAAAAACCGAAATCAACTTTTGTTCCCAAGGGGCATAGAATCTAATAGTTGTGCGGAACTGGATTTTCGAAGAATGATGCCCAACTAGTTTTGAAGTTGTTCGATCAGGGCGCTATGTTTATTGTTTTCTTGCTATAAAGTGTTTATCACTGATCTATATTCTTGCGTCTATGTACATCGTCTTGCTGTCTTACCGAAGCTTACTGGCTAGTGTTATAAATAGCGCTTAGCGTGAGGATTTCGTAAGATGCATTCTCGTCGATTCATTCGAATTAGTAGTTTGGTTCCAGTTCGAAAATTCTCCGTAACGGAGATCCATTTGTGAGTCGAGTACGCCTGTGTACCAAATGAACGTCTATTATCGGAGAACCTGAGAGTCTCGAACGAATCGGAATGTTATTCTCGTTTTATTATGGTTTCCTACAGATATGGCAATCAGTTTGTATTATGTTTTTAATGATCACTTGGGAGTTACTTTAAGCTTTTTTCTACTGCTTACATTAGTTTAGCGGATGGATTTACTACTGGTTTACAAAACTTACAAACTACACACAGAAATGAGAGAGCTCACAAATCTTAACATTATGGCAATTTCTTTCAAGAAGCGGCAGCGTTCTGTTGAACTATGAAAAGTTGGGAAGATGTCGTCACGAGGGCTGCTGACTAATCCTGGATTACTGAACAGAATGTGTGTAATTTTGAAAAAAATGCTCCAATGTGTTTCAAATTTGTGCTTGAATTTTGAAAGATGTGGAGATAAAGATAAGAAGGTTCGTACGCACGTTTTGATGTAAATACTTCAAATAGAACTCGTCATGGATGAAAACAGGATTGTGATAGACTTCTAGCACTTTACTGTCAGGCCGACTAACTATTTTACTTCCGAAAACAGTCAATACGTTCATCAAATAAATGATGTTTTCAATTAGATTTGATTTGATTTCTTCAAGATTTGATAAATCTTCAAGAAAAATCATCACTTTATTCAGAAAAATATGTCAAACAAACAGATATTTCTCTGTTAAACTCCGTTCAACTGCAGCAAAGAAAACTACTTTTGCGTTTTGCAACAATGGCCGTTTTTTTAAATTGACCCTTAATACGAAAAAAAAACGATTCGTTACCACAGAATAATATAATGAAATTTATACCCCATGTCAATCAAAGATAATGAGACATAAACTTCACTTGAAATAAACATTTGATTGAAATCCACCCTTCATGGAAAATGAGCTGAAATGCTTTTCATTTCATGAGACTAATTCTATGTATATGAAAAAGAACTAAATAAAGAAAATATTTTCATCTGTGTTGACGACAATACAACAGAAGAGATTGTACAAGATTTCTCTATGTACATTTCAAATTCCGATATTCATGATCGTATGACGCAAAACGGGTAATTTCCATGCATAGGGAAGCTTGATATTTCGTTTCTTGAGATCGGATGCTTCGAAAGTTCATACACAGCAAAAATATGTGCAATTTTTAAATGACGCTAATCTACATATAACACAATTGAAAAAAAAATGTGATTCGCAACGTAAACTTACACGATTTATTCTATGCGTGTAGATGAACCAACTCGTCACTCCAAAACCGACACTTGGATCCAGATAAAATTGAATAGTAATATTTGGCAACAAAAAAACTGTTTAAAAGTACCTAGTGGGGTACATCAAATAACTTTTCATGGACACTTAAATGAAAAAAAAACTGTTTTAATCCACCAAGTGGTGTAATGATGCCTTTTTCATGCCATTTCATTAGAAATCGAAGCAAGTTCCAACGGAATTTTCAACAATCTTTTTCTAGGGCCGGACCTCGGAGACCGTCACAGTCGTAAAAAGTTTTTGCAGTTAACAAATAGCCAGGGTTACAAGTTTAAATAGTAATAAAATCTGCTTTAAAAATTTCGTTCTTATCTATGTTATGTCGTAAATTTTATGACGATTAGACATTTCGACTAACATACAATAAGCTCAGCGAAAAAACGATTGTTTGAATAAAATCTGATTGATTCACCTCTCATGAACTATTTAGATTGAGTCAACTAAACGAAAATGATACCAAACGGAAACGTATACTTTTCGAGCAGCATAATGAAGCATGCTTTGGGATTGGATTTTTATTTTTGTAACAATTATCAATGTAATCACAGCCGATGAATTCGGTTGTGTTTAGAAAACGTTGTATGTTTTCGTTCTCTTTTCGTTCTCCCGTACACGCTATACGAAATTGAACAAAGCACGCTGTGTGTTTCGTTCGTAAAGGCGGTGGTGTTTTCTTCTTCTGTATATCTGCTCATACCGATGCGTACCGGTTTTGCATTTTTATTTTGTACGACGGTTTGAAAGTTTTGACACGAATCGCCCTATAATTTCGGAACCGGAAGTCAGATCAGGATGAAATTGCACAGTATGTTTTAATATGATTTGTGAAAATCGTTCTTACCGTTGTGAGGAAATTGAAGTGAGTTCCGTTTTTGGAATTTTTCTTCATTATGAAAGTTTTGATCACACCTCTGGAACCGGAAACCGGGAGTCGGAGACCGAAACCGGAAGCCGAGAGTACCTAAGACAAACAAATTTCGTCAACTAACAAGACTCATATTTTGAAATAGTTTTAAAAACATTTTAGCAGAGTTTTTGCTCTCTTGGCATAGTCACTGTAAATGGATGGGAATTTTTAATATTTTTTATCATATAATTCCGTAGGCGAAAGTCGGATCCGCATAAAATTTAATGTTACTCTATCTACGAAATTTTCACTTTCATTTGAAATAAGTGAAAATTAGTCGAACTATCTCCAAAAAAATCTCAAATTTGAGGTTTTTAGTCACTATTTCCAGTATTTCCGGATCCGGCAACCGGGAACCGAAAAGGCCGGACAGAGTTTGTGTGGTCATGAAGTAACATGATTTGCAAACTGTAAAATTTTGCTAATCAGTTTTGAAAAAAACTCTTCTGCAATAAAACACCTTTAAATTGAATATTTTGCTCTTGTCACCCTGTGAATCCGGATTCCGGATCTAAATAAAATTCAGAATTACTTAAGGCATCTTAAATCCCTTTCTTCGAAACGAATTTTGTGTTCGGTTCAGCAATCTCTGAGAAAAGTTGGTGCATATATTTTCAAATTTTTCGCACTAATTGCCATGTAATTTCGGAAGCGGGAGTAGGATCCGGTTAAAATTTAGGAGCTACGTATGGGACCATAAAAATTGAAGGTCAAAAGTAATGTAACAAAAAAAAGACATCCGATCTAGAGCAAGCTGTCTACAAAATAAAAGCATACAAGTGAAAATGTGTCAAAAATCATAGTGGCGTGGAATTTTGCATGCGTGAGTTACCGTTTAAGCTCGAACGCACTTTTCAAAATGGCAATTGAAATGTTTACACACTTTGAAAACATCACATGGGTTGTTCTGTATGGTAAATAAATTAATGAAAAAGTAATTTGATTTAAGAAAAATATTGCTCTCGAGGAAGGTTAAATCTGAAGAAAAATAAATCACAAAAACCCGTTCCTTAATCAACCCAGTAATGAGATAATGTTTTCCTAGGGACGGGTTTAGCGTGATGGGTAAGTCGATGTATTTCACGCAGCCAACCTGGGTTTGATTCCCAACCCCGCACATAGGTTTCAGAAAGTTTTTTAGTTCATATATATTCATATTTTTTGCGTTAATCGCCATGTAACTTCGGAACCGAGAGTAGGATCCGGTTAAAATTTAGGAGCTACGTATGGGACCATAAAAATTGAAGGTCAAAAGTAATATCACATAGAAAAGACATCCGCTCTAGAGCAAGCTATCTTCAAAATAAGAGCATACAAGTGACAATTCGTCAAAAATCATAGTGGCGTGGAATTTTGCACGCGTGAGTTACCGTTGTATGCAAGCTCGAACGCACTTTTCAAAACGGCAATTAAAATTTTTATTTATTTTCTATTAATGAAATAGTAATTTGATTTAAGAAAAATATTGCTCTCGAGGAAGGTTAAATCTGGAGAAAAATAAATCACAAAAACCCGTTCTTTAATCAACCTAGTGATGAGATAATGTTTTCCTAGGGAAGGGTTTAGCGTGATGGGTAAGTCGATGTATTTCACGCAGCCAACCTGGGTTTGATTCCCAACCCCGCACATAGGTTTCAGAAAGTTTTTCTGACCCAAAGAGGTGAGTGATCCTGAGGTTGAAACCTCTATAATCGAAAATTAAAAAAAATATATGCCTCTCTCTTGCCAGTGAAGTAGTCTCATAATAATATTATTTTTTAGAGATAATATTTTAATACAAATTTGGGAAAACCCAATAATACACCGATTTATGAGATTATTCACAAATTTGTACCAAAAGTATCAGCTATAAAACATTTGAACTCGATCATCGAGTTCATTGAATGAATGATGATATCTCCAGAGCCGAAAGAGTCACCGTCACTAATACAATTATATCTCCAGAAGCGAAAGGATCCGTAGTGAACCGTTTTACTTAGTACTTTACTTTTTATCCAAGAGAAGCTTCCAAATGAGTCTAAGAACTTCGATTTATGCATTTCCTTGAACATAGTGGATATAAAAAGTGCGACCTGTCGGTTACGTCACTTTTACGGGTATAACCAGATCTATCTGCTCTCCGAACTTTATCGATAGGAACTTTTAAACGAATCCAAAATTGATAAAAAGGCATTTTCCGATCTCGTTGAGTTGAATCGACTGGTATATAAAATTAGCGCTCACTGTAGATTCGTTCAATATACAGTTTCGCTTTTCTCATAAAGATAGGCTATGCAATGACTGGAGGGCCGAGTGTCGTAGACCATTCGAATCAGTTCATCAAGATTGTAAATGACTGCGTAAATTGATTGTAAATGACAAAATTATGCATTATTTTTCACGGAGATGACTAAACCGAATGACACAAACTTAGGCTCAAATGAAAGGTACTATTGGCTTATAGATTTTTTGTTGTAAATTTGGTATGGATTTGAATTTCGGTTTCGGAATTACAGTGAAGTATATACGAAAAATATATGCACTCTTCTTCGAGATGGCTAAGCCTATTTTAACAAATGAAAGTCACACTTGCTCCATAGAAAATTTTTGAATTTCATATGCATCTGATTTCCGGTCCTGGAATTACAGGGTGGCGAGTTAAAAAAACTTCAAATTCAATAGTTTGCTTGTATAGAAGAAAGTGTAAAGATGAACTGGTTTCTCAAAAAAAGTAAATAAACCTCTCTATTGTTTAGGTCTGGCAAGCTGACAACCACACAGACACTCATTGGGTATACCGTTTCCGGACTTCCGAAAGTACCAGAAATAGTAGTTTAAAGATCTTCAAAACGAAACTCACACACTTTTCTCTGAGTTGGCTAAACCGATTCTTACAAAACAAAAGTCCCAAATAGAAGATGCTCCGGAACGACAGAGATGACTGAACTGATTTTTACAAACATAAATTAAAGGCCAAACTTCCTGAATTACATTTGGATCCAACTTCTGGTTTTGGGAAGTACAGATTGATATGCACCAACATAGTTGAAATGATTTGACCTAATCTTCTCAGAGATGGCTGAACTGATTTTTACAAACGTAAATTAAAGATCTCATGGTCCTCTACAAAGTATCTGAATTTTATCTGAGTCTGACTTCCGGTTGCGGAAAAACAGGGTGAGATGCACCAAAACAGTTAAAATAAATTCACTCCCTGGAGACGAGTATAGCGGGATGGGTAAGTCGATTCCTTTCATGCAGCTCGCCTGGGTTCGATTCTCAACTCCACACATAGGGTCAGAAAGTTTTTCTGTGCCCAAGAGGTGAATGACTTTTAGGGTAAAACCTCTATAATCTAAACAAAATCTAATTCACTTAATTTTCTCTTTTTCCCGCTGTTCTCTAAGATTGCCTAATAGATTTACACCATCTCAGGTACACCTGAAAGGTGTTAATATGCCATAAGAAAATTCCGATTTTAATTCAGATTGAGCTCCCGGTTCCGGAGATATAGGGTGCGTAGTGTGAAAATGTCAATTTCAAGTATTTTTCATAAATAACCATGTGGTAAGTAGCGATTTCTTTAAATTCGCTAGTAAATTTCTCAAGCTCGCAGATCATGACCAAATAAACTATCAGATTTTCATAAATTCAAATTCGAATAAAAGGACTAAAAGTTCCATAAAAAATTGTTGAATTTGATCCAAATCCGACTTCCGGTGCTAGAATTACAAGGATGCTTTAAAATATAAGCATTCGTAAAAAATCTTCTAAGTTGGGCTCCAAACCGTTCCAATTTAAAAGTCGTGTTAGTTTATGGCCATACGAACTGTTTTTAATTATACTGCATTCGTCATTTATTGCAAAACTTAATAGAAATCGAAGGTGCAGAGAATTTAAATGTTGTTTAAATTTGTAGCTCATATTAGTTGATGGTTGAATGGACTAAATTTTATCACATTGGTATGCAGTTTTCGATATCAGAAATAGTGGTCAAAATCTTTAAAATGGAGCTCACTTTATTTTCTCATAAATCATTGAAACGACTTTTACTAGCTTAAATAAAAATTTAGTATGTAAACTTAGTCGTATTATACAAAAGAAATAGTCAAGACTGTTTTCACAAATATTTTGATATGTAGTAAAGTCAAATGAAAACTCATAGAAAATATGAGTTTTTTGGAGAAAAGATACGACCAGTAGCAGGACTCGAACCTGCGCTCTTATGTACTCCGCCCGTGCATTGGACTTTTTAATCTGTTTTTCGCTCAGAACTTAGTTGTAGCAAATTTAAGCCGAACCAACTAAAATATATACATCATTAAAATAAAAGTGTTTTTACATCTGCTCTGTTTCTCCCAAGCTGGCGTTGCATTAATACAGATTACGTGATTAAGTGTTCGACCTGGGGTCGATCACGGATCACTGGAACAGGTTCTGTTAATGCATCTAACAAATATGTAACATCATTCGACAATAATGATTCCAATCAACATTAAAATCAAGTTCAATAGCACTCCTTGACTAGCCTTTAGGGTAAAAAATTAATAACAGACAACGAACGCCGAGAAATACTCAGCGCAGTTTACATTTATTTCATATCTGCGACGAGGTCAGCGGTACTAAAAATGACTCACGTCTGTTTATTTAATTCAATTGTTAATTATATCGCCCCACCGTTTTCCAGGAACCGATCACAGTGTTGAATAAAAAGTCAGAAATCATTCTCAGTTGCACATTAAGTTCATGATTTGCAGCTGGTTTTGGTTTCGTTTCCATAGTTAAATTGAGCTACTGTACTGTTTCGTGAGTGACGACTACAAAAACTGAACCGCGCGTATCGTCACTGAATTATATCGCATGGAAATCAGCAACAGCCAAAAATTTATGGAACCAACAGGCCCTGTAACCTTGAGCAGTCTACGTCGTGTTGAAAAGAGGCGCCAACCGACAAAGCATGAGTAATGCTCGTCGTAGCAAGCGGTGGTGCTTGCATTTAATGTTTTGATTTTGTGACGGTTTCCAGTTTAAAGATTGAATGGAATCAATATTTAGATTGTAAAGACCCTTACCAAAAAAATAACATCCTCTCGGAACACCGTGCTCTCTGTCTGTGCGTGCTTCGTTCTGATTGGCAGGATTGTCAACAGCCCTCGAAACCATCGAAACGAGTGGGCACCGTTGGTCTGCGCGTGGAGGTCAACAGTGTCAACTTGCACATGGGGGGAGGGTCAGTCCATTTGGCCTGCATACTTACGGTCCAAACGATCGCTGCAAAATTGAATTCCACTGTTTGCTCCACTTTGTCAGTGTCGCTCGTGGCAGCGCGGTGGTAATCACCGCCAGAATTGACATCGCCTCCGCACATCTGTTGACCACCAACTGACAAGCAACCGGAGGAACCCGATCTCGTGATTGAAATCGTTCAAGTAAAACCTACTACCGTAGGTCGAACTAGTGCTAATAAATAATTTAATGAAAGCGTAAGAACTTGGCTGATTAAAGGGGTGGCGGGGGATGATTTGTGTGGGCATCTTTCTGCAACGATTTTAAACCGGCCGCGGATCGTACGGAGTTGCATTGAAGCCCACGAAACGGTTGTTTTTCCGGTGGACGAATCCCTTACCGGGTGCGGTATTATAATATACAACCCTGCGAATACCAAAGGGGTCGATATAACCGAAACTACCTTCTCGGGTTGAGCCGCCGGAGTTGGATTCTTCGTGGTAATGTCGCGGTAGATAATAACGGAAACCGTCGTTTGTTACCGACACTCCGTCGTAGGTGTGATCGTCCCGTCGAAGGGGTTGGTAGCCCTGGTAGTTCGGCGGAGGTTCTAGAAAATCTCGGGTGAAGGGTTCCAGGTTGTTATCGGAGATTGGAAGAACCAACGGCTTGGGAGCTGGGGTAGCTCGCTCGATGAAAGGAGCCGCTGAAGTGATTGTGATCGGCGTTACGTAGGGACGTCTCCTTTCTTGCTGAAGTCGTCTCCTGTGCGGGAAGGGTGTAGAGTAGGGTATGACACGGTAGATTGCCTGTTTCGGAGGTAGAAGATCATTGCTGAGCTGATAGCTGTAAGAGTCTTCCGGTCGAGGTGTTAGGTTTTCGAATTCATTCGGTTGTCTCGTTCCGCTGTTGTAGATAACCAGCGGTGGTAGATGAGCTTGCGAACTATCGGCTAAAGGCGAAGGCGTTGAACCTGGAGCATATACGGCGATCGGAGTTGAGGAAATATCGTTTCCTGCTAGCGGAGAGTATGGCGTGCTGGACGGTATAAAGCTATTAGGTCTTGGCGTGCTTGCTGGGTAATGTCTGCTAGGCGGTAAATATTGATCGTTTGCAATATCTGCTGGCAGATAGTTTGTATTAACGGGCTGTGAGTGAGGCCTTATGAAGACAGCTTTGATGCCAGTTGGGGTTACGGGTCGAGCTACCGGTGCGGGAGGTTGTGGTGCAATGGCAACCGGTCGCGGTGATACCGGTGGGGAATAAGCTGGACCGTGTGGCACCAAAACACCGGAGTTAGCCGGCCGATTCTTGACGGATTTCATGGCGTCCTAGGAAGAAACGAAATCAGTTTGTATGACAGATATTCATCGCAGAAATGGCATACCTGAATCGGAAGATCCCTTCCGACATACACCGTTTTGGATTTCAATATCCGATAGCCTTTGTCATCAGCGATGTAATCCTTCTGGCGGAGGTAACCCGACGCATCTATCCAGGCATCGGTTCCTAACAGTAAGTGATTGATGAAAAGAGTGTTTGAAACGTTAAAAAGGTTCTCACCTATCACTGTTCCATCTTGTAGACGCTTCTCCTTCCGATACTGACCATTGTCGGTTTGATACTTAAAATATCGTTCGGGGCCCTCGTCTGTTTGAATGTGGTATTGATTACTGTCCGGTGTTCCCCAGGATGCATTGACCTTATCCAGATATATCTGAAAGTAATGAGGTAGAACGAGCAGGAATTAGTAAACTTTCGAATCTCCATCGATTGAGTCAAACTACACACGTTCTTGGGAGTGGGTGGTGCAAACCGTTACAAAACAAGTTTCATTCTTTTTTTTTTTGTTCATATCTTGGTAGCTGGTTTCTGTTTAGAGTTTTTTGGAGTGACCGCGGCACATGGAGAGTAAGAGGTTTCCTCAAACCCACGAAAATTTGCTAATGATTAGCAAAATTCTTGACTCCGTTTGCGTAGGACTAGCCTCAATCCATCACGCTGCAGATCCGCCAGAACCGGCGGTCCAACCAGTCAAAACGGAAAGAAATGATTTACAACTGCCATGGAATGGAACAAATCCATTTGCAAGCTAGTGGTGCACCACCGTTTATGGAAGCTTGTTCTTCCCGAACGACCGACAGCTGATGGCGACAAAATACTTCAGTGCTCGTAGGGGAGTGAGAAATTGAAACAAGTCTGCTTCAGTACCCTACACGCGCAATGCCAATTGAATGCTGACGAGTTCTGGTGCAAAGCAAGTTGCTGTTGGTGGTGGCCGGGTGGGAGTTCGTGCCGATTTCATTACCGTGCCTTTTAGATCATTCGCTGAGAGACGGATTAAATAAATGCGAATTCTTAATCTGATGGGGTGAAGTAGTGTACTGAGTCAAGCACGCATTACTTAAGTTAAATCCGCATTTCAATCGCTTCGTTTTTTTGAATGGATTTCAATTCATCGTCACCGTCAAATGTTTCTAGTAGGTGTTATAGAGACTGGGTTGATTCAGAAATAGTAGTTGACTTATGGTAACAGTTTTTTCAGCATCAGCGATTCAATGGTCGCATAGAGCTTCCTTATTCCGCCATGGTTTGGTTACCCGGTTAAATAACCCAAGCAACCAATAAACATTATTATAGGTAGTAAAACAGCCTCATATTTAATCCGAAAATTATTCTACCTCTGAATGTGAAAATTTATGTGTTGGAAATCAAGATTCGAGCATATTCAGAATTTTGAATGTCCATTTGCCATTAAGATGCACTATCGCAATGATTAGCTGTATATTATGTCCATCATTGGCAGTTAATCAGTCTTGAGAGCAGAGCCATAGTGAGCATATCTGGCGCCCGAGGCGAACTCAAAAATAGTGACCCCGTCAATTTTTCAACACACATCATGAAGACGAACACACATTATTTCATTTTTCTGTAAGGTTATCTCAAGTAACCTTTTTCAATTTTAGTAAATACTTGTAGCTCTCTTGAGTGTAACATCATAATTCTCGCATAAGAACAGTTTTTCAAAAGTTTCGTGAATGCATTGGTATAAATAAGAAATCTAACTAATAAAAATTATTTTGTTGTGAAAAATCATCATTTATATCAATCAGCTACGTTGCGTCAAAACTAGTGCAAGCGTTCTGAAAGTAAAACATAAAAATCAATCGTGTACGTATTTCCTCTTTTTTGCGTTTTGAAATTTCTTTGATGTCAATAAATGCAACGGTAGAACATCAAAATTAAACCACACATTGACACGAAAGTAGTTTTGTGAGGGAATTGCATTAACAATGTTTAATTGTTAAATTCTCGATTTAGATATTTTGTTTTCGGTGAGTTATTCTTGTAAGTTGTTAGACCATGCAAAAGGTTTTACGATAGCTTCAAAACGACCTAAAAGCTACTATATTACTGGAATTTTTTTATTTAAAAGATATTTTATTCAGGCCTGTTTGCGTACAAGTTTTACGTGGCCGATTTAGCTGAGTTTTTAAATAATTTTTTTTTGTATTGGATCTCGTTGTCACCCTTTTTCTAGGGGGAGAGGAGCTTCCATTTTCCTCCTGCGAGGATTGAAGCGCACTTCGTTCGTGGTTCGTCTCGTCATCCATTGCCGCATCGGTGGTATTGTTGTTGATTTCGTTGCTGGTTGCTGTAGATGCGCTTTGTTGTACATTGTTTGCAGTTGCTGGTTGGTTGGATGGTAAGCTGTTAACTGCAGCTGGTGTACTTTGTTCTATAGGGGATACGTTGGATGGTTTCGTTGAAGAGGATGCTTCACTGTTGTTGGTGACTGTCACAGGTGTACTGGGGTTGCTTGGGGTTGATGTGAAGGAAGCACCGTTGTCCTTTGGTATAGTTGTCTCCTTGTCCGGTTTATCACATGGCTTACCGTAGTGAACAGCTTTTTGGCAATATTGACATGTGGCCATCTGATTGTCATAGGTAACAAGTGATTTGCACGGTATTCTTGTATCCTGACCGAATGTCACATAAGAAGGTATAGGCCTCCTCAAGCGCATGCGTAACAAACGTACGCCATTTAGAATACCGGGGAAAAAATTCTTCCACTTTTCTTTTTCGATAGAGAGAATCTCTCCGTATTGGGACATAGTTTTGCGAATATAGCGATCGATGATGCTTGAGGGAAGATCATGCACACGCACTTCTATAGCACTATCTTCCATATATACTGGAATGTTGTACTTGATATTTTCATGCTCCACATAGTGCACATTATTATTGTCTTTAGCGAATTGAATTGCATCCAACTCTTTATAGAACTGGATATAAACAACATTATTTGTCTTATTGCATTGAAGTAAATGCACACGTTTTATGTCAAGATGCATTTGCTCCTTAAGCAAACCTTCAAGTTCTCGTATCGAAGGTCGAATTTTGCACTGTCTGAAGTCAACAATAATTGTATTCTTTCGTACCGACGGTAGCTTTTGTTCGTTTTGATGGAAAATGTCTTAGCAATGCCTGAAACTTAGAGATAAAAAATTTCAAAAATATTTTTAAATCGACTATGCAACTTAGATTTTTTTTAGATTTCTGAAACAACCTTTATTTGATGCCAAATGTTCGAGAGTTTGAAACTTCGGAATAGAAAATTTAGGAAAAAAAACAGAATCTAAACAGATCTAAAATTTCAATTTTTTTAAAATTTTTAACTCGACTATAGAAGGCAACATGTAATAGAATTGCATGAAATATCGACTATTCTAAACATTTGGCTTCGAACTTCAACCCTTATGGTGATTTTTTGGCTTTGACTTTCAACCCTTATGGTGATTTTTTGGTGCCTAATATTGGCATGTGCATAGTATGAAACACCACAAAGAAATAGTTCTTTGGGTTGTTTTAGCTGTTGACGTAGGACTACACAACTATTGTCAAAATCACTGTTAGTTTCATTTTGGAAGCATTTATCTTCTGTGTTCCTCATATCTTTATTAGTACCACGGTGAAATGCACTTTCGATATTTTTTTCTCGAATTTTGAACTTGAAAGAAAATCAGTAGAACTCCGACAAAAATCATTGCCTTTCATGCAAGATGAACGACGCTTCAAAATCCCCAGAAAGCTGATGAGCATAGAATCCTTTTCGCACGGCACAAACGAACCGCATAGAATGCAAGTCGATTCAATACTAACTTTGATTGTGAGAAGAGGCTCACTTTAAATAGTCGTGTCCATTCTATGCGAAATGCAAAGATATTTAATTTAAACGAAATTGTCATCTCTGTCAGGAGAAGCTAGGAGTATGGCGTGGTAAACATGGAAAATTATACATTGTTGGTTATTTATTAAAGTTTCGACCACGAACTATCTCAAATATATAATTTTTACGTTTCGTCTTTGACTCATCAGTGCAGAGCAGTTCAAATTGAACTGCTTAGTGCTAAACTCGGCAGTTCAATTTGAACCGCTAAGTAGACGTAAAGGGTCTGCTACTTACAGAACACGTTTTGTTTTGCAACGGAGTTTTCGACTATTTCTGGCCGATGCAGGTATGGTCATTTAGGGGTTAGCCAAATTTTGTGCTACGGCACATAACCGTTTTCATTATTTTTACGTTTCGTCTTTTTCGCTAAGCAGACGGTTCAAATTGAACTGCCGAGTTTAGCACAAAGCAGTTCAATTTGAACTGCTCTGCACTGATGAGTCAAAGACAATATCTTTTGACAATATCTGTCACAATTGACCTTGAAAACAAAATATGTTATCAGACTTAGATTTCGCACGGTAATAGCTATCCAACAAGCCATAGATTGTTAAAATCCGTCCATTTTTAACGGAGATGACGATATTTTTGTGTAAGCCTTATTCCAGTAGTAGGAGTTTTGAGCGCTGTATGAAAAAGCAATGCTTGGGAGTAATGTGAAACACGATTATTTATACTGTTGCATACAATTGTCTCTAAATAAAAAAATGGCTGAGTACAACATCCATTCGTTTGTTCTTGGCAACATAATCGTTCGAATATGACATTTGTAAAAAAGATGATGGTAGCATTTTCGAGTTGAAAGCAATTATATTGTTTTAAAGTACTTACAGCAATAAATGCTGGAAGAACATAACACCCATATACCATTCGAATCAGTTCGTCGAGATCAGCAAATGCGTGTGTGACAAATAATTTCACTCAATGTTCTCGGAGATGTTCTACAAACTCAGATTCATATGAAAAGTCGTATGCTCCCAAACAAGGTTGCTGAATTACATTTAGATCCGACTTCTGGTTCCGGAACTATAGGATGATATGTGAACCGGAATTAAAATAATGTAACTCATTTTTCTCGTAGATGTTGAACCGATCTAAGAACCACATAAGATTTAAATGAAAGGTCTTAAGATTCTATAAAACATTTTGCTTTTTAGTCAGATCCAACTTCCGGTTTAGAGGGATACATGGTGGTTCGTTAAAAAAATGTCCATTCCACATACATTATTCGGGTTTATCAGGTTTGCAGATTTGGATTATTTCAGTTTTAGTGATATTCAGTTTTCGATTCGGAAGATACCCAAAAATTCAACTCGCACTACGATTCCTCTAAGATGACTACACTGATATTCAAACATTTTGAATCAAATGTAAACAATACAGCTCCTCAGGTGAATTTAACTGACTTCGGCTACAACGATTTTCGAATTCCGCTTCCAGTATTGAATCGTTTCTCACAGCTCAATCGTTTTCTCAAAATAGACCAAATCGAATTTCAAACACAAAAATTCAATGTAAAGGATCCCATACAAAATTAATGAATTTAATCCAATTCTGAATTCCGATTCTGGAATTACAGAATGATGAGTTTTAAAAATTCAAACCGATATTGAAGACTACCATCCCAAGAAAACTTCAAAGTTGGACTCAAAACTATTGCAATTCATTCGTCATATTAATTTATGGTTATACGAATTCTTTAAGGTTATGCTGGTTCCTGAATACCGGCTCTAGTAGTACCGTAAATAACACTAAACTCTAAAGTGGAACTTATTTCGATATCTCATGGAATGTTTAATCGATTGACACACTTTTAAATTCAAATTCAATCCGATTTGCAGTTTCGACATTACACAGTACTATGAGAATGAAATCCATGCCCAGTGAATGACATAAGCGAGACAGTAGTTTCAAAATTGTGTTTTTTCTTTCATTTGCCCTTTCAGTCATTTGCAATTTTCAGTGAAAATCCCATAGTAACTGCATTCAACCGAAGCTGTGAGAATCGAAAATGACAGAAAAAGGTTTCACAATAACTTTTACCTGTTGGTGCTCGAATTTGTAGCAGTTTTGGTTTCCAAAGAGTTTCTGGTAAGTAATTACTTCGAATTGTCATATTTTAGTCACTATTTATAGCGAAGCGTCACTGATTTTCAATACATCGATGAAAGAATGAGAATTGAAATTCTGCTGATGCTCCCTGAATACGTTAGTTTGGTTTCGTCTTGGCATAGAGGAAAGAGTAGTTTTTTTTACAATGAGAAATGTTACTTGGGGTGTGTCCATATTTCCTTGGCCACTGTTGAGATTGACCAATAAACTGAAACCTAATTTCATAAGCAGACTTAAAAAAATAGAACTAAAATAATATGTAAAATAATTGATTCATATCTCCATCGTATCGGACTTCTAGAGGGTGAAGAGGCTTTTGCCTGTTAAGTTTTGTTAGAGAGTTCGATTCACGTTGCTATTTTGACTTGGGTATGGGCAATCCGTTCGCGAAAGGTTCAAAAGATCTAGTTCTTCTAGAAGAATGAGTGAACTAAAGTTCTTTGACCTCTGAAAATGTGCACAAAAGTGAACTTACACAGAACCGGAAAACAACCTAATTTTAAGTACGTTCCACCCAATTTGGGGGTTCCGTTCAATAACCTAATTTTAGGAAAAGTGGCTCTAGGTAGTTTCCGTAAGGCACGTGCAAAAATACTTAAAGATGAGTTATATTTACTCTACAGTTGAGTCGTATTGACTCAATTTCGGGTTGATACGGTTTACTTAACTTTAGCCCATTAAACGAAACTGCTATTTGCTATTTACTACTTGGTTTTTAGTTTTAAATAAAAATTTAATACCATATTACCCAAGTAACAATTTTTGTTACGCTAGCTTGTTTGTGACTAGTTTGCAACCAGATATTTGAGTGATTGTTACTAACATCTAACCACTTGCATGACTCAAAAAGCGCAGTTTCTACTAGTTGTTAGGTCGGCTAAAAATAAGTTGTCGTTACGTTGTAATGTCATACTGAAAGAACTTATCTTTTCATAACTTGAAAATAACTTGTTTTCAAGTAAACTAGTTGAAACTTAGTCACCATCGACATAATAAACATTGAATGAATACAGAACACTTTTCTATCATAAAAAAAAGCAGAAGAGTACTTTAAATAACAAACTTGATACAAGGTACAAATTTCACAACGATTTTGAAAATGTCGAGCGGAATTAAATTTTACTTAACTGTTTTTTCACGCGCCTTCAATCAAAATCTGTTTATAAAGATATAAAAAATAAACAACAAAATAACCCAAATGTTCAATATTATTCCAAGTAGCGCGATTTCTCATCATTTTAAATTCATATATTATGAGAATTATAATATTATCACAATCGATGTTCAATCCCTATATTATTTTCTTCGCGTTTAGAACAAAAATGACTATTCTGCCTTCCACTATTTTCGGCAAAAAGTAGTTTTGAAACAAGTAATATCCTGGTTTTATTTATGTTTCATACACTTCTTGAGACTCCATATTGTGTTCGCCATATTCAAGCCAACAAAGGTTGTTTTGTTTGCATTTTCGTTATCATAACGTTGGGAAAACCTACCGATAACTATCTGAATCAATGAAGAAATTATATGTTATAATCTTATAATATCTAAGTTATTACTACATCAATTCACAGTAACGATTTACATATACGCTTACGTATTTATAATGGTTTTGCAACGGAAAATAAACCTTTTTTCAACTAGTAGCTAAAAGCATAGCTGTGATCAAAGATATGTTAGAATCAAGTAACGATAACTTACAAATGATAGTTAGTTCAATGTTTACGTTATAAGGAAACACTGCTGTCACCTTGTTTTAACCAGTATAACATAAAAAAAACATGTTCTTGCTCTTGTTGCACCACAGTTGGGTTAAGTGGTATCAAAACTAGTTACGGGTTGCTACTATTGAAGTCAAATAAACTTATTTTCAACTAGTAGCTAGAAGCATTGTTGTGATTAAAGATATGTTTGGATTCAGTAACGATAGCTTATAAATTATATTTAATTCAATATGACACAAAGATGTTATTATTGGAAACCTAAATAACTATGATGAACCATTGCTATCACCATGTTTTAACCAGTATAACATAAAAAACATATTCGTGCTCTTGTTGCAACATAGTTTGGACTTTGTCGTATCAGAACTAGTTGCGGATTGCTACTTGGGTAGCTATACGAATCCTTGGGCATTTTCAAAAAAACATAGTATTGCTTGAAATAACAATTCATTGTACATTACCGAATAGTGCAGTTTGAGATATTGTGATACTGAATTTCATTTGACAGGAATGAAATCCCATCAATTAAAGATTTACGTCACTCTCTCGGTACAATCGACTGTGGAAGAAAGTGAAATCGAACTTTACGGCCCATAGCTCATAGGTTCCACCATCGAAAACGTTTCCAGCATTCCAAACGAGCAATGGTATTGACATGTTGTACGAACAATTGCAATGAAGTTAAAACAAAACAAGTTTAAGCCAGTCTGTCAAAGCAGCATCTTCCCCTGCTTCACTGGCGGAGGCGCTAAGCTCAACGAATACACACATTGCTGGGGTTCGTCGGGATTGTAAAAATTTACCAATTCGGTACGAAATTGACATTTATGAATTCTTTCATTTAAATTTTGATTTACACATCCAGTTCGAGAAATTAATCAAATTATTTGAAAATTTTAATGTTTATTTTAAATTTTAAACCGAAATCTAGGTAAATCTGAAAATTATCTGTCAGATTAAAATATTAAAGTTTCGGTAGCTAAACAGTTTGACGAGCACCCGGCGGTTCAAATCTCGGTAAAAGTTTACCGAGATTCGAATAAAATATCTAAGTGTGTTTGAAGCTGCTGCAGCATGCGGTGCGGTTTCCCATTCCGTTTTGTGGTTGATGCGATGCGGTGTATCCAATCACCGCCTACATCCTCTTTGCGACGGACCCTGCTGCATACTGCTTAGATAGCTGGTGCTAACGGCCTATCAAAGTCGGTTCGCTTTTGCAAGAGAGGGAAATTGCAATTTACCGATAAAGTCGCTTGTTTGGTGACAGTGAAAGTAGAATCCACACGCAACCGAGGAGCGGTTGTGAACATACTCTCGTCAAGGTGCGGGTTTGTTGCTTCACCTCTGCCACTGTCACGGTACAAACCGAATATGCAACTGCGGAAGAAATGCTCGTTCCGAAAGAGCATGTGCAGCTTCAACTTGTTCAGGTAGTCAGGTAGGTTCAAGTGTTATCTCATCGCATCGAAACAACAACTAGCAATGATCGGAGTTTTCAATGCTTTTAAAAGCCGGTTTGTTTACTGGCTACGGTGAGCTTTATTTTTGCTCTACGAGTTTGGCGACGGAAATGTCTGTCAATAAAAACTGGACCGAAAGCCCGAACTGGTAATGAATTCGATCACGGGAACGGTACTCTAAATTTTTAAATTTTTACTGAAAGCCAATTAATCCGTGCGTTTATTGGCCTCTAATTGGGTCATAAATTCCTACAGAAAATAATTCACGCGCCATTGAATTTGTGATTGGTGCGATAGAAAACTGCACAAATCGAGTTCGATGGATCGCAGTGACTGTCAAAACTAGTGGAAAAGATGACTGTTAGGCCGTGACTGTGCCCGGAGATTTGAATGCATTCATCGGGGAACTTTGAACTTACAACTGCTACCTCAACTGGCCTTGAGTAATACTGGAATCGGAGTGTACGCTTGTGTACAATCCAGCTTTCGCCAAAATACACATCAAAAGAATTGTCAAACGAGCAAGAAAATGTCCCCAGTCGATGTTCTTTTATGATGGCAATTGATGAGTGAATCATTAGCATGATATTTTAAACAGTGAAGTGAACATGAAAGGAGTCAGCTTACCAACTTCGCCGATGTTGAATTGTCTGCTCAGGTGACTGTAAATTTTAAGTATTTAATTGGCCTTCAAACCCAAACCTACTTGAAACAACTTTCACTCTTCTTGAGTCATGATTTTATGTAGAAATTGGCATAGTTTTGTGGGCATATGCTGAGGCTATATTTACCTAAGATGTCGAAGTTCGTTGTAGAATGATGATACATTCCAATTCTAACACTAATCGGATTTTGCAATTTGCTAAATTTATTTACATAAAAGCCAACCAAAATGTTATTACTGTGTCCAGATTAGGAAGAAGCCGAACAGTAAAGAATGATTTTTTTGCTGGTATCTTTTTGGCAACACTGTTTTTGACAGATCACTCGTGAATCGTGTCTTGTGTCGTGTCATTATCAAACTTGTTCATAATTTAATTATGAATGGGCGCTGTCACAGTTGGAAGAAGATCCACTTTTCTATCGAAAAAATATGTTCAGTGACGAAACTAATTTCTGGTTGAATGGATACGTCAACAAGCAAAATTGCCGCATCTGGAGTGAAGACCAGTCCAAAGCATTGCAAGAGCTACCAATGCATCTAAAAAAGTCACTGTTTGGTGCGGATTATGGGCCGGTCATTCGTGAAATACCGGCTGACATGTTCGAGAGAGTATGCGAAAACAAAACTGGACCTTGTGCATGGGCCATGGGCCATCAAACAGTTCGAATAAATCTTATATTCTAGAACACGTGAAATTGTGTGATTTGAAAATTGTATGGCTTAAAATCGAATGAACCAAAAGAATAGATCGATAGCAACAACGCGACTTGAACCGAGAAACATTGGATCACAAAGCACGTCAGTTAATCGACTAAACCACAGAAGCACAAATCTGCTCTGGATGAATAATTGGTATATATAAGTCCATACAGCGGCAATTGGTATCCGAATGCAAATTACACTCGAAGTCTGTAGCATTCTGTACGAGTGGAATATTGCGTCATTTGAAAAGTTAAGTATTTATGAATTGTATCATTTGTAGAATTATGTCACCTGTAAAATTCATAATTTTTTTCTGTGCAATATGACCTGTCAATATTGGTGCATATTACGTGAACTTCAGTGATCCAAATACACATAATGGGAATGACAGTACCAGCCCGCTTACCCCCTTTTCACCTCATCTCACTTTATTAGTTGTGTCTCTGGGAGAACTTTCTTTCGCATTCCGATAGGATACTGAGAGCGGTTGATGAAAATTGATTGATGTTACGTAGAAAACCTCAAAAAATAGACTGCAAATAGATTCCATGACTCCATGTTGTACCGTTTTACCCCATTTTATTCTTAAATTGAGTAACTTTGGCTTCAGATTTGGAAAATGGTTCGAATGTTACTAAGAATAAAACAAAACTTAACCGCAATTAGCCTTTCGGTGAATTAGGGTAAAGCCGACGACACGACCAGGCACTCTAAAGAAAAATCGAAATAAAAAGTGTCCGTGAACGAATCACCACCAGTTACCGCAATATTGAGGGTCCCCTTGTTAATCATAGAAATAATCATCTGCAGCAACACTGCTTTGGTTACTATGCGTCAGTCACCAAGGAAATTCAATATTATAAATAAACAAACACATTGAAAAAGCATTCCGTTTCATTGCCAATAGTTACACAAACATTGGCTCAATAGGATTTAATTTAATAACGAAGGATTTTACATGCGATCTATTACCGTAGCGCATCAAAAATCCAGATCCGACTGGAAAATCTATAAAACTTTTTAAAGATACGAAAAAAGTGAGAATCGTGAAGTTTATTTCATCAGTTTTGAATAAAATATAAATTAAACACATAACATTAGCAGGACCATGATCTATCATGAAAATCAAAATAATAGAAAATAATAAAAACGCTGTGTTTTGCGTATTTCTACTAAATTCCTTTTTTCATTCATACACCCGCAACGTGTTCTGTAAACGGAAAATGCGCTTAATTATCTAATTGTTCTGGTTTTAAATACACTAATACTCGGACTTTAAATCGGATTTAAATACATGAATACTCTGACTTCTTGAAAAATTACGATAGTGTTGAAATAGAGACAGATGTCTGCTCTAGGGTTAGCAATAGTAATTGGACATAAAAATTGGTTTGTCAAAATGATATATGAAAGTGTCTCACACAACGTTTATATCCGCTTTGACCATTTTTTGAAAACATTTAGGTTATATGAAAACTTTTAAAAATGTATTCACTGTCGTATTTAGTAATATCTATGTAGATGTACTTCGAAGTAATCCATGAACGAATTATTTTTTCTACTCGTTTGTGCACTCGTTCGATTGTTGTATCATGCCTCCATTTTGAGAATCTATTCAAGAGATATTTTTCGATACTTCGTAGAAATGGTAAAGTTAGGTGCTCTGGAAAATCTTTTTCAAAATTTTTGAGTCTGAAAGAATTGAATATTCAGTTACTTTTGCTACAATCTAGTTATAGTTTGGCAGATTTTCAAAGTCCCCAATCAAAGATGCATTGTTGTCGTTCGGATTTTCAAGAGATGGTGGGCCATTCAAATCCAGTTGATTCGTAACTGAAATACTGGAGAACTTTGGCGCATGCTTGTACTGGTGGAAGAGCAATACATCATTATAAATAAAACTAAAAGTTGTCGAGAATATCGCGATAACAATCCTTTACATTAACATAGTGTTTCACTAAATCCTCAAGCGAAATGATCCTCGTGATTCTTTAGAGAGTGCTACTTCACTACGAAGATATTCCATTTTGTGGATATTTGCACCATTGTTGTTCTACGAAAATAGTAAATATGAAACTAAGGTTACGGTAACTGTCATTCTAAAACAACAATTTATCTGCGTGCGTTGCCAGTTTCAAACATTTTTTGAACAATTTCACTTTGACATTTCGAGTTACTAAGGGGTAGTTAAATTTGCGATACAGTTTTGAATAGCGAGTGGCAGGTCGTGTCGTCGGTAAAGCGGTATAACAAGATTCGTGCGGTCATTGAATCTATTCGACATCTTGTTTTTAGCCCTGTCTTCGTAATATCAATCGATTTTCATCAACCGCAATCAGCCTCCTTTCGGAATGCAAAGAAAATTCAACCAATGATACGATTTATGAAATAAATTTTGGTAAAACGGATTAAATTAGCTAGTATTGTAATTCCCATTGTAATCAATTGGATCACAGAAGTTTTGTAGGTAATACGAACCAATATTGATAGATCGTAGTGGACCTGCTTTTGGATTGTAAATCATATTTCAACTAAATATTATAATTAGAAAAGAAATGGGGTAAAACGGTGCAACGATTTTGTTGCTGACATTTTATATTATTTTTCTATATCACAAACACTCTATTCGGTCTTCTACAAGTAATTCGGTTTTAAGCTCTGTATTGTATTCAAGCTTAACTACCGTTCTTCTACAAGTTATTCGGTAGTTAAGCTTGAAAACAATTAAGTACAAGAAGGGAACTTTGAATATGATAGCGTTTCGTGCGGTCCTTCTAAATACGTGGAATTGATTTACCAATTTACCATTTTGACCATTTTACAACAAAAAAGTGCTTAGTGGTAAGCTGAATCATGCTTTCAAAAGAAATCGTCACATTTTTGGTCCATTTTTTCCCACTGTGCAGTGGTTTGTAGCACTTTTCCGTTAACTCGAAGCAAGCGTTTGCTATTGTGACTTTACTCTATCGCTTTAATTTGTGTGCTGGCTGCGCTCGCTACCATTGGTTTGGACCTTATTGAAGCCCTGTTTTTAGAAGATCGGATCAATGAGGCGGTCACAGGTTTGTAACACAGTCCCGGGCCTAACACATAGATGGCGCTAGTTTTATTGCAGTCACCTTTTGCCTTTCTCATATAGAAAGGCTATGCAATCACTGTGAACACCGACTTTTTAACCGAGGCCCGGAGGACCAAATCTCATATACCATTCGACTCAGCTCGACGAACTGAGCAAATGTCTGTGTGTGTATGTGTGTATGTATGTAACAAAAATATGCACTCACTTTTCTCGGAGATGTCTGAACCGATTTTCACAAACTAATGGCGTTTTCGTTTTTAATTTGCACTACACCGGTGCAGTGCTACACTGAGGCATGAATAAACGAACAAAAATGACGAAAACATAAACAGTAACCATTGACTACAATTAACGATTCCATTGCACAGAGCTACACCAAACTTTTGATGAGTGCTACACCAGTGGTATCGGTGCAGAAAAAGTGTAGCACTGGTGTAGTGCAATTGGTAAAAACGAACGGTTTAGGTGCAGCTTTCGCTACACCGGTGTAGTGCAATTTAAAAACGAAAACGACATAAGATTCAAATAAAATGTCTTATAGTCCCATAGCCTGCTATTGAATTTCATTTGGAATTCTAGAATTCTAGAACATTTTATCTAGATCCGACTTCCGGTTCCAGAACTAAAGCGTCATAAATGAAAAATTACCAATTTCATTAGTATTTTTTCACAAACGATGGTCAAAAACAGGTACAAATACCATAAAACTGTCTGATAAACTCTTCTAGTTTGCAGAGCTTGTTAGTTTATGGGCATAAATTTGGCACTACTGGTCCCCCTTTTCCTGTTCCGGAAGCACCGAAAGTGGCACAGAAAAACTTAAAAAATATAACTCACTTCGATTTATCTGCTATGCTTGAACCGATTTTCACATATCTTGATTTGAATTAAAGCTCATATTATCTTCAAAGCTACTGGGAAATTTCACCCGGATACGACTTTCGGTTCCGCAGTTACTTAGCGATGAGTGTCAAAGTTTTCAAATTGCCATTAAGATTGACAATATGTACCACACCGAAAGAAGAAGAAAACACAAAACAAACGATGCGTGCTTTGTAATATTTCGTACACACTATAATGAAAAATTTATTTGAAAAAATATGCAATTTTCACAGCCAGTAGTGCAGTAATAGCGTTCCAGTTGTGTAGTGATATCAATAATAATAATAATAATAATAATAATAATAATAATAATAATAATAATAATAATAATAATAATAATAATAATAATAATAATAATAATAATAATAATAATAATAATAATAACAATAATAATAATAAAATCCCTGTCCACCATCTTCATTGGAACTAACAAGTTTTTTTTCTGTCACAAACTTCCCCCTTTCCCCGTATCTTCATTATCTCGATGGCTACTAATTAGATCTCTGTAATTTTCAGACATTTTGTTTCCATACCCCCTTTTTACCTCGCTTTCCACAATATTTACTTTTTTTCATTCTCTTCCGTAACATCCCATCACCGCCCACGGAAGACCGCTCCAGTCGATGACCAGCATGCGGGCCACCCGCCGGACCTTCGTAGCCTGGGGGTGTTTCCCGCGGACCCACACGAACCGAAGGAAGCCGCCATAGATGTTTAACAACGCCATCTGGAAGACTCATGCAACATTCAATTCACCAACCACTGCCGATCGCCAGCTGAAAGCTCGATTTTCGAAAATCCGATACGACATAATCTAATGATATTATTCTAGTTTTAAGTTAGTCGTTAATTAAGATTAGAAAATACCCTTGGCATCTAAGAGCTTAAGCAGTGTCCCTAAAAATATATAATCTATAATCGAACAAAAAAAAAAAAAAAATAATAATAATAATAATAATAATAATAATAATAATAGCAATAATAATAATAATCCTGCTACATGTTTTATGCTGCTGATTCATGCTATTTAGCTTGACTTACATATACAGAGGTAACAGAAACGCAGGTTCGCTTCGTTTGTTAGATTTCGTTCAATTGGTTTAATCGAAATAGAGCATGAGATAGTAAGTATATGTTTAACTACGTTCAAAACTGTTCCAATTTGTAGGTCATACTTGTTGCTGGAAAACGAACCAACCTCGGCTATTCCGGTCATCTGAATCCGGTTTTGAAAGAATTGGAAATGGTGATTAAAAACTGCAAAAAGGATCTCACTCGCTTTCCTTCAAGATGGTCAAATCGATTTTCACAAACTTATAGGTTCAAAGGAAAAATCTTACAGTTTCATACGGAATTCCTAAATATGTTGTAAATATTACTTCCGGTTCCGGAACTCCAGAGTAAACAGGATTTGTAGAGTTCAATGAACAGTTGTTTTTGCGAATTCCACAGTAATATTTTTGATGTAATATGAGTAAGGCATGATTACACCACTAGGTGGATTATAACAGGTTTTTCAGTTAATACTAACTTTTGGAAGACCGTTGATAAAATCTCATGATATTCAATTCATTAGTTTGTGAGTTATTGTGCTAAGAGTGACGCTACTTTTGTTATTTTCAAAACAATGCATCAAAAACAATTTCGTGGTTTTAATTTTACGCTGCTTCTTGAAGGAAAAAATACCGTTCAAGCAAAGCAATGGCTTGAACAGTGTAATAGAAACTCCGCTCCATTAGAAACAAAAATAAAACCTTGGTTTTCTGACTTGAAACAAGGTCGTAGAGACACCGATGACGCAGCGCTCAGTGGACGTCCAAACGAGGCGGTAACATTAGGAAACATAAAAAAATCCACAAAATCATTTCGAATGATCGAAAAGTGAAGTTGCGTAAATTAGCTGACATCGTAAAGATATCAAAAGGACGTGTCTGTTTTATATTGCATCAGCATTTGACTATGAGAAAGCTCTGTTCAAAGTGGGTACCGCGTTTGCTCACTGTTGACCAAAAACGAGAACGTTTTGATGATTCTGAGCAGTGTTTGGCCATGTTTAAACGTAACAAACCGGAATTTTTT
Organism: Malaya genurostris; assembly: GCF_030247185.1. Lineage (NCBI taxonomy): Eukaryota > Metazoa > Arthropoda > Insecta > Diptera > Culicidae > Malaya > Malaya genurostris. The sequence goes on along the minus strand of NC_080572.1, from coordinate 268,622,183 downwards.
CGTCGATATGTGACAATGGATGAAACATGGATTCATCACTTCACTCCGGAATCAAAACGATCGTCATCTCAGTGGACAGCAACTGGTGAACCTCGTCGAAAGCGCCCGAAAGCACAACAATCGGCTGGAAAGGTTATAGCCTCGATATTTTGCGATGAGCGTGGTGTAATATTTAACGACTATTTTTATGAAAGGAAATACCGTACCCAGTGAATATTTCATAGTGTTATTGGAGCGTTTTAAGACTGAAATTGTATAGAAACAATGGAAAACAAAAAAAAATTGTTTCATCAAGACAACGCACCGTGTCACAAGTCAATCAAAACAATGGTAAAATTACATGAATTGAACTTCAAATTGCTTCGCCAGATTTGGCACACAGCGACTATTGGCTGTTCGCAGACCTGGAAAAAATGCTCGCGGGTAAGAAATTTTGCACGAATGAAGAGGTAAAAGATAAATCGTTCTACAAGAGTGGTATTGCAATGTTAGAGCAGTGCTGGAATCATTGCGTTGCTCTTGATGGCGATTATTGAAGTCTTTGTACAGAAACGCATGCTTATCATAGAAATTGTTCCGTAATTTATTGTAATTACGACAGTCATTACTGGCTGGTACGAGGTGATCTTTTTTCTTAACTGGCTTCCAAGGAGGTACTAAGGTCTTAACAAAATAAAACAACATATAATCGATTAAAATCTTAAACTTTTATTTGCACACATTCTAAAATTCACCATGCTTCTGCTATGAATCGCCGAAAGTAAGATTGATTTGATATTTTCCAGAATCAAACACATCATAGGGTGTGAAATCCTGTGGAATGGGCCAAACTTTATCTCGAAAAGTAGTAACATCCGGAAGCACTCCGTAGAACTGCCCGTACTCCTGTATAGTGAATAGACAATTCAAACTGAGCAAATATTCCAGCAGGACAACATCCGGAGTGTGTTCCTCATAGTTTTCATCCAAGTAGAGAGATTTGAAAGCAGTTCCTGCGATTAAGCTTTGTTAGTTTCGTAACAAAAAAGATGGTATTTATATACTGTACTTTCATCCAGTTCTTCTGTCCGAACCATCTTGCAGAGTGTGTAAACTTTTCTCATGAAATCATTGATAGTATTTTGTATCACATCCGGATCTTTGTCATCAATAACCGTAGGCACCAGAGCATTCAAATAGTCGGCAAATCTCCATACCAACTTACGAAAGAATCTCTAAAAATTGAAAGTAGTTCTTCAGATCATTCGTCTGACCAAAACCAATGAAACACGAACCTGATTGATGTTGTTATACACCAGCACTACTCGGCTGCTGTCAAATAGATCACTAGAAGCCAGATATTTCATGTACTCTCCAATGGTTTCCTCTGCGCTTTCAATCATGTGCATTGAGTACCCATCGAAATTGATCATTAGCCCAAACAGTTTGACTTCGTTGGTTGTTTTCTCCTGCATCTCCTTAATTACCTTCAAGAACTGATCGCGGATTGTCATGGCCGAAACCTTCGGATGTCGTCCGATATAAACAATTCGCTGAAAATACGATTTACGACCGGCACACAGCATATTGTCCTTCACGTGGTCAGCCAGCGTGCGACGATTTTGAAACGAGGGAAGTGCCGTGTCCTCTGACCGCTGCATGTAGTACGGTAGCGGTTTTTTCTTGGGACCTTTTCCGGGTGGCGTAGTCATTTTCACACTTTCTACCTTCCGAAACTGCGAAACTCAGCACTGTTTTGTGCGCTCGCATCGATCAAAACAAATACCGCCGTCAAGCAACCCACGTAACCATGACACCGAACTGCGTTCCTCCATAGAAACGACCCACCAGCGAACTTCAATACCCGTTGCCATAACTAGTCACAATGGTTGAACTTCATTTTACAAACCCGGTGGCAAGCGCAGCAAGGTCGGAATGGAACACACCGGATAGTTACCATCTACCACCTACCTAACTACCATTAGCGCATAGGCAAATTATTTAAGCCACCCTCGCGGATCTCCGTAAAACCAAACGGTGAATGGAATGGTTACCGATGTTCTACCATTTATTTAGCAACGGTAATCTACGGGATGATGGGTGGGAAGTACTGACGACTCTTTTGCCTTTTGCCACCCGGCTTCCAGCAGAACCTAAATAGCCAATGTACTACAAGCGCCCCAAGACGACGATGCATGCAGCGTAAAATTAACATGTACTTATTTTGCCGCTTTTGGGCGCGTGCGAACGCGAACGAGAATCACCGATTGGGTTCGATGAAGATGAGGTATTAAACTTTTAAAAGTATTTCCACAGAATACTTGGATAATCACTGCCGTTTAAGTTTGTTCAAATTTGGAAAACTTTTTGACTGATTTTTAATTGACATCTAATTTTTGAGCTATAGTAACACAACCTGACGAGACTGCTAGATGATCAAAGTTTCTAAAGCTTTTCAAACTGCTAGAACAAAACGAATAATCTATGAATATTCAACGGGATAGCGTATGTGAAAGAGTTGTTGCAGTGCGAGTGCAGTGCGTGGAATTACCGTTTGGCATAAATTATGCAGTTTGCAGATTGGTTTGGCAACCGTTCTAAATGTTTTATAGCTTAATAAGCAAAGTACGACGGTACGTCCACTACAGAGACTAAATGCGGAACCTAAATGCTGGCGCCGTACCGTATAAATTAGTCATAATATATTCTTATTTTTTCTTGTTTCAAAAAAGACGCGTTAGAATTGATATGGAGTTCGAGTCATGTTTGAATCAATGTTCGAGGAAGTGATAATTTTTTTTAAATAACACTAAATTTATGTATGACCAAGTATGACAAAAAATACTTACCTACGAACTTGTAACAGCTTAACTTGAGCTGCTTTGCACTGATAAATCGAAGACAAACGGTAAGGAAGACGAAAATTTTTAAGTACCTTCAACCCAAATCGCATTGTAAGTTCACACGCCTGCTTTGCGAATTACGCTCTTATGAATTGTATCATATGAAGATTCGCAAATTTCACAGTTTGGCCGCATTCTACAATTTCGTTAGTTTGGTGGGCAAGAAGCTCGGATTTTTGTGATGCGAGAGCAAAATTTTCATGCATCGCCTCAATGTAAATTCTCTCAACTGATGAGCAAATGTTAAAAACAAACAGTAGGCAGGATGCTAAGCATACATCTTTAAAATGAAGAGTTTACTTAATGCACGTAAAGTTCAAGTTGCATATCTTATGCGAAGAGTACGAAAACAAAAGGGAAGATAGTTTCGGCCTTAATATTTAATATATGTTATTTGTGTCACGATATTTTTTCCTAAATCATTTTTTGTTTCAAAATATGATTTATTATCGACAGTTTAGACGATTTAGTGAAATTTCAAAGTGATTGAGAAATCCGCTATAGATTTCAGGTATAGTTTCTACTATTTTGTTGAATCGCTTCTGTAGTTTTGAGATTAAAAAGTTCCGGAAGCTGAACCCGTATTAAATTCAACAGTAACCTATGAGACTATAGGACCTTCTATTTGTGCCTAAATTTGTGAAAATCGATCAAACCATCACTGAGAAAAGTGAGTGAGATCCATTTGAGAAAATAGGAAGGCCGAAATCAATTTGTGTGGCCCTCTACTGATAATGACTATGGAATGAAGTTGTTCTGAGGTCAGCTTAGAAGTTTTTTACGTATTTTATTTCGCCCCTCTAAGTGGTGGTGTACAAATTTTCAACACACTTTTCCCTATAATTCCAGAACCGGAAGTCAGCTCCAGAAGAAATTCAGAAGTGTTGTACAGGACCATAAAACCACTAATCCGAATCTAAATTTGAGAAAATCTGTCACGCCATTTCTGACAAAAGCGAATAAGTAATTTGAAATGGGAATTTTTCCACTAATCGGTCTATAATTCCGGAACCGGAAGTCGAATCCAAATGAGATTCAAAAGTATTGTAGAGGGCAGAGCTAATAAAAGTCATTTTCATTGATTCAAAATAGACGAAAATGACGAGAAATTTCTGTCACTCTCAGCTTCGCTTGCAAACTATGAGAACGAAATCCATGTCCAGTCAACGACATAAGCGGGAGAGTAATTTCAAAATTGTGTTTTTTCTTTCAATTACCCTTTCAGTCATTTGCAGTTTTCAGTGAAAATCTCATAGTATGCAGTGTCGATATTCAACCGAAGCGGTGAGAATCGAAAACGACAGAAAAAGGTTTCACAATAACTTTTACCTGTTGGTGCTCGAATTTGTAGTAGTTTTGGTTTCCAAAAAGGTTCTGGGATGTAATTACTTCTATTGATCATATTTTAGTCATGTTTTATAGCCAAGCGTCATAGATTTTCAATACATCGATGAAAGAATGAGAATTGAAATTCTGCTGATGCTCCCTGAAGACGTTAGTTTGGTTTCGTCTTGTCATAGAGGAAAGAGTGACGTTCGCAATTATTCTCTCTCATTTTTCCAATGAGAAACGAGAATGCTCCGTCTCTTCATTTGTTCTGGTGTCGGTCATTTACGAATGAGACAGTAAAATATTGAAAACGAGGCTGTTGGATTGGATTCTTTCATTGAGAATGCGTGACAATTTTAAGCTCTGGTAGAGGACCATAGAACTATTCATTTGAATCTAAGTTTGTAAAAATAGGTCACGCCATTTCTGAGAAATGTTAGTACACATATTTTGATTTTTTTGCACATCTTACCACACATTTCCGGAACCGGAGGTGCAAATAATATACAGGAGTTTTGCATGGGGCCACAAGACCCTTCTTTTGAATCTAAGTTTGTGAAAATCGGTCTTGCCATCTCCGAGAAAAGTTAGTGCCAGAAAAACTTTACATACATATATACGCACATACACACACAGACACATTTTGCGTACTTGACGATCTGAGTCGAATGATACATGCTCGGCCCTCCTGGTCTCGGTTCAAAATTCGATTTTCACAGTGATTTCATTCTATATGAGAAAGGTAAAAGGATTTCAATACTGATATAACAAAAATCCTTAAATTAAAATCATCATATTTATTATTTTCGATAGTTTCATGCAAGGTGAAGTACGTTCAATTTCAACTTGATGCATTTAAATTAAATTTGACGCATTAAAAAAATGTTATATTTACTGTTGAATTTCGAATTGTGAAAATAACATCAATGCGAGAGAAACTAAAGGCCAAAATTTCGCTTGCGAATCACGAAAATCCGAAAAACTCGCACGCCAAACTGATGATACTGTTGAGTGGAACCAAATCAATTATTATCACCAGTGTTCATAGCGATTGTTGAAAGCCAAGAAAATCGAAAACCGGGGGTCGCGAAAACATTAAAATGAGTTGTCAGCTTTTTTCGAGATGTTGCATGTAAATTGGTAGTGTCCTCTAGAACTGTGTATCGAATTAAAAACAAACCGGACAGTCGACGTAAAGGTGATGGCTTTAAATTGTGACGATAAGTAAAACAAGTCACCAAGGTCAGTTGTGTTTGAAGATGCGGACGAAGTTTGATTGCGTGATGGCTGCTGGAAGAGTAAAGGTACCAAAGATTTTCAATGTCTATAAGCCTGTTTCTGTGGCTTGTAAAGTGATCGCGAGTTTATCGCGACAGGGATAATCAACCAGTAAATTTATGTGCACTGTTATAGTCGGATTTGGCATCTTGTTATTACGGAGAAAGGTTTTGTTGTGATGTGCCACCAACAAAACCTAAGTGGTGCCAAAGTACATGAACTTGTTCAATAGGTCAGAGCTTCATCCATTAGAATAATATTGGGGGCCGTTAACAGTATCGAGAATGGCTGTTTCTAGGATAAAATTTACAATGTTCAGACTGTAAAATGATAGTTTAGTCGTTCATCAAGAAATACCATAAGAGCGAAGACGCGGTATTCTGGCCGGATCTGGCGTTTGCCCACTACTCGAAGCGATCGTTGGAGAAGATGGGATAGCTGAATATCGGTGTGATGCTCAAGTGCGCCTCATCGAGAATTTCTGGGTCAATCTGAAGCGTAAGATCTACTGCAACAATTCTGTCGTGAAAACTGAAGAGGAATTGATAAATAAAACGAAGTAATTACTCAAAAACATGCCCAAACGCATGTTTTCGTGCGCCATGGCGAATGTTCCGGTTAGCTGCCGAAAGACCGCTCGCAAGGGCGTAGAATTTTCGAAGACGTGTTTTAGAAATCCAGATTTGTATCGTATCCAATGTATCGCAGCGCAGAATTAGCAGAAGTCGTAAAATCAAAATAACTTAATTTTAGTAGATGTTTTTCTAGATCTCTACGTTTTTGTTTGATTTTTGGAATTTTTGGTGGTTGTTTAAAGAGAAATTTGCCATACGCCATTTTGTAGCTATAAAACCTCCCCAGAGTAACAAAAAAACGGGGGGTCAGGTATTTTATATGTACAAGGTGTATGCAAAATTTGAAAATATTTGATGAAGTAGTTTTTAAACGACGATGGACACGGACTTTTAAAACGTGCTTTCGAGAAAAATGCATTACAATTTCATTGTCTAGAAAAATCGAAGTAAACAATTCATTTTTTAGGGGTCGGGTTGGGTCTAGCACTTCTGAAAAATCATATTTTTTAAATTTTACTTTGTTGTTATAAAACATTTCAAGAATGTTTGGTCAAATTTTCATGTCAATCGAAGCAGAACTCTTGGGCCTATGAGCCGAGTTTTTGTCTCTTCGCAGTTTACAAAGGTAAAGGCCTTTTTTTTATTTAAAAGATATCTTTATTCAGCCCTTTTTGCGTACAAGCTTTACGTGGCCGAATTGGCCGATTTTTTAAATAAAGAATTATTTGAAGTGGATCTCGTTGTCACTCTTTTTCTAGGAGGAGAAGAGCTTCCATTTCCCTCCTGCGAGGGTCGAGGGACACTTTGTTCGTGGCTCGTCTCGTCCTCCATTGCTGCATCGGTGGTTTTGTTGTTGATTTCCGTCTTCGTTTTGTTTTCCTTGTTGTTCGCAGTCTTGAGCTCGTTGCTAGTTGCTGTAGAAGCGCCTTGTTGTACATTGGTTGCTGTTGTTGGTTGGTTTGATGGTAAAACAGGAGTACTACGCTCACTAGTTTTCGTTGTTGAACGGTTGACCTTGTCTTTGGTTGAAGATGTTCTTTTCGTAATTTCAGTGCAAGGTTTACCGTAGTGTGCAGGTTGTTCACAAAACCGACATGTAACCAGCTGATTTTCATAGGTAATCAGCGTTTTACACGGATGTGTCCCACCTTGACCACAAATGATGTAAGATGGAATTGCCTTACGTAGTTGCATATGTACCACTCGCACGCCATTCCGGATGCCGGGGAAAAAATTCCGCCATACTTCTCTTTCGATGGAAAGAACTTCACCGTACTGCGACATGATTTCCCGAACGGACTGATCGCTGGTCTGCGGAGGAAGGTCATGCACGCGTACTTCTATGGCATTGTCCACCATGTACACAGGAATTTCTTATTTAATGTTGTCACACTCAACGCTGTGCACCTCGTTGTTAACCGAAGCGAATGCAATTGCATCGCTTTCACGTTTAAACATAATGTACACACAGTTAGACGCCTTGTTGAATTGAATCTCAGTTACATTATTAGCATCTAGATGCATTCGTTCTTTAAGTAAGATTTCAATTTCATTTGCTGCTGGTCTAACTTTGCAACGCTTGAAATCTATACAAATTGAATTTGGTCTTGTTGGTCAAGTTTCAGGCTTTGTTAAATCGTATTTGACCATTCCGTACACTCTATTGTTCACTGCACTGTATTGTCTTTGTTTCTTCTGCTTCGACCACAAACGATTTTCGACTGTGTTGAGTGAGATGCGAGCACGAACTGAGGTAAAGGCATGTATCATTCAAGGTTTTGATCCGATATGCTTGAAAAACTGACAAAACGTTCCTGAAATGTTTCACTATAAGAAAAAAACCTGTTTTAATCCACCTAGTGGTGTAATGATGCCTTTTTCATATCAATTATACTATCATATAGAACTTTTTACGGTTTTTCGCCCTTTTCTGTGATGGTATAGAATTTTTAACACACTTTACCCTATATTTCCGGATCGGGAAGTCGGATCTGGATGAACTCAAATTCAAATGAAAGGTCATATTTTCTCATATATTGTTTTTAAATTTTATCTTGACCCGATTTCTGGCTCCGACTTCCCGAATTACAGGGTGATATGCAGCAAAAAATGGAAAAGAAATTGTCACTACCTTTTCTCAAAAATGGCTGAACCAAAATGCACAAATTTAAATTCAAACGAAAAGTGTTTTGGTCTCATAGCTAGCTATTTCATCATTATCCGACTTCTTGTTCCGGAATTACAAGGCATAATGTGCAAATCTGTGAGAAAATGCGTATTCAATTTTCTCGGAAATTTCTCAAACGATTTTCGGGAACTAAGACGCAAATAAAAGGTCTTGAAACTTTTTGAAAATTCCCTTAAAAGTTTATCCAGATCTGACTTCGGGTTCTAGATAGACAGCGCGATAGGTGGACCGATGAGTATTTTTTCCTAAGCGATTGTAAAACGAGGGCAAATTTTTATAAAACCTACTGGTAAATTCATCAAGTTGGCAGATCTTGTTATTTAGTGGATTATATACACAGTTCGAAAATTCTTGTGATTTTACATCTTATCAGATGCACATAAAAGGAGCCACATATTTTACACAAATTTATATTCAAGAACATGAAAAATTGTGTGATTTGAAAATTACACGGCTTTAAAACGAATGGAACAAAAATCAAAAGATCGACAGTAACAACGCTACTTGAACCGAAAAACATTAGATCACAAAGCACACAGTTAGTCGACTGAGCCACAGAAGCACATATCTGCTTGGCTGATAAATCGTGCATATAAATTTATACAGTCTCACTTGCTAGCCGAGTGCTAATTACTCTCGGAACCAGTAAATTTCTGTACGAATGGAATATTGCGTCCTTTGAGAAGTTAAGTAGTTATGAATTGTATCGTTTGTAGAATTATGTCACTTGTAAAATTCACATTTTCTTTCTGTGCATCCACCTACTCTGGGACTACTAGTCTCCGGTTTTCGCTTCCGAAAGCACCGATAATAGTGAAGAAAAATTCTAAAAAAAAACAATACTCACTTCAGTTTCTCAGCGACGGTCAAACTGATTTTCACAATTCATGATTACAATGAAAGCTTTCATTGTCTTAAAAGACGTTGCGCAAATTCATCCAGATCCAACATCCGGCTCCGTAATTATATGGCAATGAGTGTCAAAACTTTCAAACCGTCATACAAAATGACGATGCAAAACCGGTACGCATCGGTACGTGCGAAGCGCACAACGTGCTTTGTTCAATTTCGTATAGCGTGCAGGGTTATTATGACCAAGCCGGCTGTTTTTTAACCTTATCAGAAGAAATTTTAGAAAACATAAAGAAAAAAAAAATACAAGAAAAGTTAATATCGATAAACCGTTTTTAATTTTTTTTAATTATTCGGAGGAACTAGACTTAAATGAATAATGAGAGTTTCTGTAAGAGCTATACCTTAACAAATCATTCAAATGACATCTAGTTTGGTTATTTTAACTCGCTTTGAACTTTTAACCAGCAGTATTCTGAAAAAATGTTCTCAATAATCGATGATTAAATTATAACCACTAAGTTTCTAGGATTATTCAACTCAAACAGTAATGAAAAAATCAAAACGAATTGCGTAATAATCGTGGGAATGTTTACGGTGGCAGAACGCGCAAGATAAAGAAACACTTATGGACAGTAACAAATGACTAAATCGTGCAATTATCTAGGAAACCTATAAACTAATCCAAATAAAGCTGTCTAACAACCGTACAAAACAAACATGATATAGACTGCCCCTCCCGTGTAATGAAATACAGTAGTCAAGCTGAATCCACCCATCGTCACAAATCATCGTCCGGTGAGATCTACAGTATTCGTTTTGTTTCATGGTCCGCTGGTCCGTTGACAGCTTCAGCACTGAACCGGCGATATCAATATCAAGGCCGCTCAGATTTATTGCTCTATCACTGACGCGACCTTGTCGAGAAAAAAAAAACAGAAAATGCAATTAATAAAAGGTTCACTATTTTCAACCTTTTGATCGAAATTTTCAATTAGTGCAAATGTTGCAAACGCCGTCGTCACTACACCGGTGATTACTGCACTCAACACAATTGTTTCTCCGTGTAATACATGTAATCAATCATCGTTTGCGAAAAAAAAACAAAAGTGTGTTGGCGGATTTGGCCACGCGTACACAAATTGCATTGGTTCATTGCAAGCATTAGGGTCGAACGTTTATTTGTAACTATACCGTAGGACATAGTGTTTCTAGCTCGTAACAATAATGCTGTACCGGGCAATCTGGTCCGCGACGTAAACTACTCGTTACACAACGGTGTACAGCACATGTAGCGTGCTGCTGAGCCAATTGTTACTACAAGAGTTAGGAAGCCCGCGAGAGCGATAGTCTGGGAGAAGGGTTTGCCATACAAAACGGTCTTACGCATTGGAAAGGTGCGAAAGGGAATTTGAAATATGTGCTTTAAGCACATTTCATCGCCCTTTAATTAGGCGCATATCCGTCAAAACATTGTCGCATTTTTTGTTGAAATTTAGTGCTATTGTTACTGTAGTAGACACTTGCTGGTGCAAAATTCAAGGAAATTGTAGGCACAGGTAACGTTGTTCCACTCTAAAGAGAAACAGTATGGTGAAAGCATTTCAACAAGGTAATTTGTTTTGTGGAAAATTTTTAAATATACTTTTATTCTGTACTTGCCACTACGTAGTCACGAGTTTATGACATTGGCGCCATTACAGCTGATCCGTCGAACTTCGTACCGCCAATTTTGTTAACTAATGGAATGTTGAACATTCAATAATTCACATGATTCTCCGTTCATTTTGGGTGGCCAAAAAGAAATTTTCGCCAAACGCAAATATTGAAATATCACACAATATAATTCCATTAGTAGAGTTACCATATTATTCTACTAATAACACAGCATATGAAAGATTGGCGAATATGCTAAACGAACGCACCAGCCTTCGTTTTATCATTTGAACCAATGCACTGAACTAAAAAAACAGACGTCACAACTCATGATTTGAATATGTGAGATGAATGCTGTAACCGAGATAAGATACCGTTTGTTTTTCCAATAGACGAACTTCGCTTAACTCGTACAAACGTTGGAAGCACCCTCTTGGATTTAAATGAAACTTTCTGGACAAGTAGAATTTGTCACAAGAAACACTTTGAAAAACGACAAATACTACAAACAATTGTTGTACTAAAGATTTTCACAAAATCAGTCAAATTTTCCAGTCAAAATACTGTAAAAATCCTTGTTGTTGACATTAAAAATTTAAAATCGATTCACAAAAGAAGCCCTTTTTATTGTTTTGAAAAAACTTTGTTTCAAGATAGGTGATTATGTTCCTTACCAACCGTTCATAAGGAGTGTATCGAAAATAAGCTATCCACATACATTTGTGTTGCACGCACGTATTTGTGATGGTTTTTTATGCTCAGATCGCAGCATGCTGTGCGTTTGGCTGTCAGCTTTCGATTCTTTACTTGTTTGTGCGGTTGAAATTCTGCGTTTTCAAAATGTCGCGTATTGAAAAAGAAGTGAAAATTAAGATTCTGGACACATGGCTAAGTGAGAAGGGTATCACTATGCGAAAATTGACGAAGCGGTTTGGAATTCATCATGCCAGTGTTAAAAACATAATTAATAAGTTTGGGGAACATTATTCTTAGGATGAGCTACCAGGAAGAGACAGAAAACCGGGTTCTTCCAACCCGAAACTGGACCAGAAAGTTGTATCTCTAATCATGAAGAACAAATCAATGTCAATACATGATTTTGCCGAAACAGCAGAAACGAGTGTCGGAACGGTCCAGCGTATCAAGGGCGAAATCACCTAAAGACTTACAAGAAGCAGAAAAACCCGGAACAAAGTGTAAAACAGAAGAAGCAAGCAGCAACAAAGCCCCGGAAATTGTATTCGCGTCTTTTGCAGGGTCCGGATGCATGCGTTTTGATGGACTTATGTGAATGAGGACTCAAAAACCTTTCCAGGCACACAATACTTTACTGTCGTCGTTGGGGAGGATGTGAGCGATGCGGGCAGGTCGATTCAAGTGGAGAAACTCGGTCGAAAGGTACTGGTATGGCAAGCAATATGTTCCTGTGGTTTGAAGTTAACCATTTTTTACACTACCGGAATTATAAATGCAGAAATCTATCGATCTGAATGTTTCCAGAAGAGATTGCTGCCTTTATATAAGAAGCATAGTACATCTCCACTGTTTTGGCTGGATTTAGCGTCGGCTCACTATGCCAAAACCACTCTCAATTGGCTTGCGGAATAGGGTATACATTTCGTTGAGAAAAATATCAATCCACCAAATTGGCCTCAGCTTCAACCCATCGAACATTACTGGGCAATCGTGAAGAGAATCTTCAAGAAGACTGGTTAGGCAGTTGGGAGCATGCAGGAGTTCACAAAAATTTGGGCTCAAGCGTCAAAAAAATGCGATGCAACACTTGTCCGGAACTTGATGAAGAGTGTTCGATCAAAAGTTCGAAAACTCGTGAAGGAATAACTTAAATTTCATCCGGTTTTCTTTATGCTCAAGTTTAACCTCGTACAATAAAGGATCAATTTTTAGTTTGAATAAAATATCATTTTTTATCATAATTTGAAAGAAAAATTGGTGGATAGCTTATTTTCGATACACTCCTTACACTGCAAGATAGACATTTTGAAGAAAATAAAAGTTTTTCTAACAAAAACTATTTCTTGTCCAAACTTTAATCCAGGTTTTTTTTACCGAAAACTAAACCTAACTGATAGACATTATCATCCAAGATTCGAATGAAACTCAATTTGTGGAAAAATTACACCGAATACCCTGTTGCTGGTTGCCCGATGGTAGTAAAAAGTATCAGTTCCGGATAAGAACAAGTTTTTTCGTTAGAAAAACTTTCTGCCTTAAAAATGCCCATCTTGAAGTGTACAAACGGTTGGTAGGGACCAGTATCACCTATTGATCCATGTCGGGCCAATTTCATTCAAATAAAGAATGGTGTTTTTTGTAATTTGACTTGAAATTTTTGAGATCGATTTTTTCAGTGTAGGGTTCGATGTTTTTTGGATTTTCCGTTCGAAAATTAGACTAATTTTATGAATATCACTAGCACAATAATTTTGTTTAGGATTTGTCACATTTCGACTAAATAAATAAAAAAGAAGTTTAGCCCTTTTCAAAAGACAGTCTAGATTAATTTTTCGAAAAATAGTATGCAAAGTGGCTTATTGTGATAAAGTTTGTATGTCCAGAAAGTTTTATTTAAATCTTAGAGGGTGCTTCAAAATTATCTTCTTATTTCTTTGTTTAATTGGTAAGGTTACATAGATCATACATCTAGCGGTTCCGTGTATAGTCACATGGACTTCACTGTTTTTGGTATCTTGCGGTGTCGCACTGCCGAGCCACTTCAGCACGAAAAAACTTTCTTTCCTTCTCGCGAATTACTCGAATTTCTACCGCACTATCCGCATATCAACGAGCTTACACGTTGAGAGCTCTACCGGAAGTCGCTTCCAAATCTGAATGAGATTTGGAACGAAATTTGTCTATTCGAATCCCACACTGAAAAAAAAACCCTTTCCAAATTTAAAGTCGATTTACAAAAAAATATCATTTTCGAAATCAAAATTTTTGCGGGAGGGGCACTTTCAAAGGGAAAAAGATTATCAAACGAAAACGTTTTCTTATTTTACACTGATACTTTCGGGTAATATCGGGCAACTAGCAATAGGGTATCTCACACATTGGAATCTTGGATGATGATGACTTTCAGTTTAATTTAGTTTTCGATAAACAGGCACTGGATAAAAAATTCAGTTTGTTCAAAAAATTCTTTTTTGTTAGAAAAACTTTTTTTTCCTCTAAATTGCCCATCTTGCAATGTATGAAAGGTACGTATGGAACATAACCACCTATCTTGGAACTAAAATTTATCAAAATCAAAAACGCAGTGGGTGTCCTAATGAGGCGGTAATACCATAAAACATAAAAAAATATCCCCAAAAGTGAAGTTGCGTGACTTATATCAGACATGAGCATTTGACTATGAGAAAGCTCTGACCAAAAACCAGAACGTGTTGATGATTTTGAGCACTGTTTGGCCATGTTTAAACGTTACAAACTGGAATTTTTAAGTCTATATGTGACAATGGATGAAACATGGATTCATCACTTCACTCCGGAATCAAACCGATCGTCATCTAAATGGACAATAACTGGACAACCACAGAAATATCATTAACTGTTAATATTATACAAAACGCGCGTTATTGGAGCGTTTGAAGGCTGAAACTGCAAAGAAACGACCACATATGGCAAAGAAAAACATTTTGTTTCATCAAGACAACGTACCGCGTAACAAGTCAATCAAAACAATGGCAAAGCTACATGAATAGAACTTCGAATTGCTCCCACATCCACCGTATTCATCGGATTTGGCTCCCGACTACTGACTATTCGCAGACCTGAAAAAAATGCTCGCCGGTAAGAAATTTCGCACAAATGATGATATTATTGTTGAAACCTATTTTGAGGCAAAAGATGAATCGTTCTACAAAAGTGGTATTGAAATGTTAGAGCGGCGCTGGAATGATTGCATTGCTATTGATGGAGAACCAAAAAAAATGTGTTCTCTTTGTTAGGCCCGGGACTTTTTAGCACATGTGTTATTATCTAATAGAAAAATAAAATTTAAAATATTGTTCTGTAACTTTTAGGTTTACGCTTTTTGTCTGATTACGATAACCCTAAGTATCAAATCTAATCAAATAGAGCAATAAAAAATAGTCTAGAAAACGTGCTCAATCCACCTAGCAGTGAGATGATACCTTTTTTATCAATCCGCATGTGTTTTTTGCATAAATATTCTTCGGTGTATCAGTTTTCATGACATTATTCTAATGTCTGTCGTTTTAAGTGGCAATTTGAGATTTTAATCCCTCATTACTCTGTAATGTCGAAACTGCAAATCGGACCGAATTTGAATCTAAAAGTGTAACAATCGATTAAACATTCCATGATATGTCGAAGTAATTTCCACTTTAGAGTTTAGGGTAATTTTAGGTACTTCCAGAGCCTGTATTCAGGAACCAGCAACCGAAACCGATTTGTATGACCATATGACGAATAAATTGCAATATTTTTGAGTCCAACTTTAACGCTTTTCGAGATTGTCGTCTTCTATATCGCTGAAATTCGATTTGGCCTTTTTTTTTGAGAAAACGATTAAGCTTAGAGAAACAATTCGATACTGGAACCGAAATTCGAAATTCGGTGTAGCCGAAGTCAGATAAATTCACCTGAGTAGCTGTATTTTTTTCATTCGTTTCAAAATGTTTGAAAATCAATGTAGACATCTTTGAGGAATCGTAGTTGGAATTGAATTTTTGGGTGCCTTCCGAAACGAAAACTGAATACAACCAAAAATGAAATAAGTTTATTTGATTTACGACTATTTAAATCTGCTAACCCGATAAACCTGATTAATTCATGTGAAATAAACATTTTTATTCTAATCACCCTGGATCTCCGAAACAGGAAGTTGGATCTCACTGAAAAACAAGATGTTTTATAGAATCTTAAAACTTTTCATTTGAATCTTAGATGATTCTTCAGCCATCTACGAAAAAAATGAGTTACACAGTTTTAATTTCGTTTCCCATATCATCCTGTAGTACCGGAACCAGAGGTCGGAACCAAACATAATTCAGGAACCTTGTTTGGGAGTATACGACTTTTCATATGAATCTGAGTTTGTAGAAAACGGTTGAGTCATCTCCGAAAAAAATTGAGTGAAATTATTTGTCACACACGCATTTGCTGATCTCGACGAACTGATTCGAATGGTATATGGCTGTTATGTTCTTCCAGCATTTATTGCTGTAAGTAGTTTAAATCAATTTAATTATGGAATTGTTATCAACTCGAAAATGCTGCCATCATCTAGTTTATTTATGTCATATTCGAACAATTATGTTGCCAAAAACGAACCGTGCTAAAATCGGTCCGAGGCAAAATATCATGCTGTACACAGTCTTTTGGGTAATTAGAAACAAATGTATGTGACAGTATAAAAAATCGTGTTCTATGTTGCTCCCAAGCATTTCTTTGCCAGACAGCGCTCAAATCTTCTACTGCTGGACTAGGGGAAAAAGTCGTTTACACAAAAATTTCGATATCTCCGTTAAAATTGGACGGATTTTAACAATCAATGACTTGTTAGATAGGTATTACCGTGCGGAATCTAAGTCTAAAAATATATTCAGTTTTCAAGGTCAACTGTGACAGATACTGTCAAAAAACTGAAAATTTTAACATAAAACTTCGAAGAACTCAAAAAGTAAACATCCGATCTCAAAACCATTCAATAGCGTTCAGGGTGACGAGGAGACCTTTCATTTGCGACTAGTTTGATCAAAATCGGTCCAGCCATCTCTGAGATCTCGACCTCTTTGTTGACAACACACATAAGACACACACACACACACACACACACACACACACACACACACACACACACACACACACACACACACACACACACACCCACACCCACACCCACACACACACCCACACACACACACACACACACACACACACACACACACACACACACACACACACACACACACACACACACACACACACACACACACACACACACACACACACACACACACACACACACACGGACATTTGCTCAGTTCGTTGAGCTGAATCGATTGGTATATAACATTCGGCCCTCCGGGCCTCGGAAAATTTTTCTAAAGTTTGAGCGAATTCTATACCTATATTTTATATTTATAAAAAAAAGGTAAAAACTGTCAAAGTTCGACTAACTATTTATAATGGAATTTCTATGTGTTGTGGTCATTTGCCACGAATCGTATCGGTAGTTCTGATGTGTTTCAACACACGATAGCAAATTGACAGGATGTTCTTTAAATCCTGAACAAACATATCCTGCAATATATTTTGAGTTGCATTTGCTGTAGTCAAAGCGTAAGAGTAATTGAAAATAAATATTTTATTTTCACTATTATCCACAGCACAATGGAAGTATATTAATGAGAAAGATATTTATAACTAACTAGTATTCGGTAATCTTTCACTTTTGTAGTGTAGGCCGAAATTTGACAGTTAATTAGTTTTTCTAAATTTGTCCCTAAGTTGGCGGTTCAATGCTTAGTTTGGTGGCTGGTCTTACAATCCATTTGTTGCATGTTCGAGTCCCGACCTCCAAGGATTCTTAGTTTCTATAGGATCATAACCAATGAATCTGTACGCTAAGAATCGGCTGCAAAGTCTGTCGAAACAGGAAGGTCAAAATTGCACAAAATGGAATGTAATGCCAAAACTTTGACTTTGACTAGTTTGGTTTGTTGTGTGATAATACTCGTTAGACTCTAATGTTATTCTCACGAAACTGAGATCATTTACAAGTAAATCGATCAATTTCTTAAACCATAATTTTCACCACCGATCCTGGCCGCCTTCGCGTAATTTTTAGATTGATGCCCGGAGAATGGTCGCGTGAACTCGGCCATCGATTATTCGTTGCGTAACGACAGTTCTTTTCACACGAACCATCGCGGTTTGCTATCGAAACTATCGAAGGCGCCGTCCGAAGGCACTGCAACTGCAGTTGCATAGTCAGTCGCCAATAGCCCGCTGCTGCATAACTGCTCTTTTTAACTTTTTTTCCGTTACAAGCTGCACGGCATTTCCATGACAGTCTTTGCATTGAATTTCACCTACGTGGTCATCATGGGTGTTAAAGTGATCACTGGCGAACCTGTAAGTAGCACTGCCCAGAAGTGGTAAACACGTAAGTTTTTGACATGTAAGTCAGCAGCCGTGGTTTTCGTGGACAAAGCGATTGAGGGTTTCGGTATTTCGCAAATAAGACTGGAGTACGGAACTGTGAAGTGTGAATAAATTCTTATATAGCATTTTTATTTTTGTTGCGAAATGGAATTCGTAGATGAATGAAATTTTTCATTTTTCGTAAGGATGAACTGGAAATCTTTGGTTTGCTCTCTGCCTTGAGCAGAATAATAATAAAACTTAATAACTCGATTGCCTGGCATGGTTGGTTAATCGTTTCGAGGTTTTCAATTACAAAGCTACGAATGATAATCGCCTTTTATTATTCTGGTATTAACAGTCAGTATGGATTTTCAACTAAGGTTAAGCCATAAGTTTCACGCTTGCATAATTTATCTTTTCTTTGAGACCCCATAAACGATAAGGACCGTGGAATTTCATTAACACCAACGAGGGGACATATGATACGTTGCTCGTTACTGCTCTAGAAAACTCCAACACAGCCCGCCTTTGTCAATGCCAATCACTTTCCCGGTAGGGAGTCTTACAAGGGGGCTCGTTCATATGGTACTCAATTCGTGACAATGGCTTTGGTGTGCAAGTTTCTCAACTAGAAACTAGTGAAACCTTTGGAACTGATTTTGATTACATTTTATAGTAAAGTTTAGGTTTCTTTTTGAAAGGATAAAAGTCATAATCAACCTTAGTTGCAGACTTTCATGTCGTTTCGGTAAGCCAGAACTGTCCAATTTGAAACTGTACCATATGCCGGAGGGACAAAGACCAATTGTCGACACGATTTTTGTGGAAACATCATAAATTCACTGTTACTAGAAAAACGGTGTGAGCACCAAGCAGAGCAATGTTCAAGGATGCAAGATTTGATCTTGCTTTCTTACGCTGTCACGAAGACGCCCCAGATCCTAATGCTGTGACATACTTGATTTATTTACTTTCGATTTTTCTCACACCATACGGAAAAAGGTCTTCCAAGTCAGCATAATTTATTAGTGAGTTCACCGCAATTTTATCCGATGAAATGATCAAACCACCCAAGATTTCACAGCGTCTGATTGGGCATTGTTTTGTATACCGGCTCCACCAGATGCACGTGTTTCCGATGATCATACACTAGCAGCCAATGCCAATGGTGTATGTGCTAGTTAGCATATACTGAGTTCCATATTTTTACGGTAGCGTGCTGCACAGCGCTAACGGGTAAAGCATGAAGGTTCGGAATTTCTGCACATTGTAGTTACATAATTCAACCGGCACGAAGAGATGCATTCGCGGGAGAATTTGCTTTCGGTTCGTCGCTAATGATTCGTTGAACTCTTCCGATGGCTGCCCATCATGGTAATGACGTTGTCTCAGACATGCATTTGCTCCGATTATCGGAGGCTTGGTTTTCGGTAGCTAGCCGATTGTGCTGCACTCGTAGATGAGCTCACATCAAAATTGACGTGTTCGCCCGGTCCAAGCCAAACAGACGGTCAAAAATGAAAAAAAAAAAAACAAAACGAACAGATAATGACCAGATTCAGATGTTTTAACAGTTGCGTCACAATAAATCGGTTTGGTTTGCATGTGACGACGTGTGGTCACTGTGGTTGGTGGTTTGTTTGCCATTCAGTGGGTTATCGGGTTTGCCTATGAGGTACCACACTGCCGATCGAAAGGTTTGCAAAATGCAGTATTCCATTAGAGAAAGAAGATTGAATTATATTGAGAATAACGTACATAGATTTTAATAGTCATGTACAGAATAAAGTTAACTGAATTTACATGATATGTAAATCAATGATAAAAAATAACAGGGTTTTGTGCGAGACGCGACCGAACATAATGACATTAAACATGCAATGACAAGTGACAATCCAAAATGTATTAAGTAATTCAAGCACAATTCGAATTTCCGTGTTGAGCATTCAGATGTTCTAATCGTCAACAGTTTCATTGGTGTTCAGTTTCAGTTTTCCTCAACTCATCCAACAATTTCCCCGCTCACGTGCAAATTGTTTTGTTGTGATTACGACTTATTTTAATATGGGGCGCCATTTCAAAATTTACCCTCTGAGAAGGTGATAAGTTTTTGATCGTGAATATCTCTTGTTGTATCTAACGAATCAACATAATTTTTGCTACATGCCATCGGAAATATGATCAAAATTTTATGATAAAATTTTCAGTTGTGTGACATTATCTCAAACAATTCAAAATTAAACTTTTCTGATATGTTTTGAAAGCTCATAGATCAGTGATCTGTGAAAGGATTTATATAATCTAACTACAAATAGAATCAAAATTTTTCAACTTAAACGTGTATAGCAACATCATTGAAGTATTTGAAAAACCTGTCCAATTTGACCCATGTCAACACCAGCCAATCAGAACGCGTTCTGAGGAATAGAATGAAATAGTTGCTGCTGTACAACAAATCGTTCGAGAAAAATGTTCCGAACAGTGCTTAATGTCGTAGTGAGCTCCACAATTTGGTCCTTCTGAAAGGCAGGAATGAATCCCGTACAGCATCCTGATAGTTTCTTTCAATGAAATGCAAATCCAAAATGAAAGAATCGACATTAAAATTCTATATGCTGCTATTTTTAGGCCGTTAGGACCGCCCATTAGTGAAAGAGCTACAAACGAAATCACGTAAAGAAAACCTCTTAACAAAATTTGGATCAGTTTGGATTCTATCGCCACTGCGAGCAGAGGTATTGTGAGTCGTTTGCAAAGCTAGTTTCGCTTCCGACAATAGCGATTACGTCACAGCTGCCAGTTGTTTGCATTGGTGAAAAAACAACGAAAAGAGGACAACGGTGGGGAGTATAACACAAAATCAGCCGTTCTAATGGCTCTAAAAGTTTTCTAAAGAATTATTAGGATTTCTTGCTCGCAAATCGGAGGTAAATATCTTCAGTTTAGTGCAAATTAGAGGTGTGCGAAACAGCTCATATTGGTGAGCAGCTCCAAGCCGATCAGCTCACCAAAATGAATCGATTCGATGTATCAGCTCACCACCTCATTTAGATTGAACTGATAATTAATTTTGTTGCCCGTTTTTCTTGCGCCATGAGAGGTAAGATTTCTTAATGTCTCATTCAATCCGTTAAAGGATAGATGCAGGCATGTTAGAAATAACGAAACTTGGTGCAAACATTTTCTCTCATTCTTCAAGAGTCGAAGATCCGTTCAGCTCGTATCATTTCCCCTTTTCACAATGCGGCGAACAGGGTAGCCGTGCTGTCAGCTCACTTTTATGATTCGATTCATTGGAAAAGCTCAGTAGCGAATTGCCCATCTCTAGTGCAAATCTAGAACAGTTTGATTAGATTTGTGCTCTTTTCACTGTGTATAATTCACAGTGATCGAAATCAAGTGAAGCCTTCTTTGTTTTTGCGAAAAATGTTCCAGAGTTTAATGTCGCAGAAAATTACGCAATTTGACCCTTCCTAAAGCTAGAAACGAATCCCTACAGCATTTTGATAGTTTCTTTCAATGAATTATGCAAATCCGAAATGAAATTATTGACATTAAAATTCTGTATGCGGCTATTTTTATAGCCGTTAGGACCGCCCATCAGTGAAAAAGCTACAAACGAAATCACGTAAAAAGAAACGTCTTAACAAAAATTGGATCAGTTTGGATTCTAAATTAGGTCCAAAAAGTCAATTGCCGAAAGTTCAGACTTACCCTGCTAGTTCCCGTAGAATCAACAGCTAATAGTACATTCAATATACTCAAGCGAACACGACGACGCGCCACAAAAACCAACCATCCAGCGAGCAACAAGCTAGCTGCTCCGTTAGCCACTGGCTGCCGATTGAAGTTAAAAATGTAATATGACATTTATTTATAGATTTCCTTTTTATGTGAACGTTCATGCGATGCAGAAAAGAACGATGCAGACCAACGATCGATACCGTCGATCGTGCCCGAAAAATCAACAAGATGACATCATATGCTCTTCTGTGAATGGTTAACGAAAACATAGGGCGATTCTAGCAGGAAATTGCACCAACACACAATGCACTGGACGAGATACTTGTTTCATTCACAGGCAAGCATCAACTAGGCAAAGAAATATTATGCAGCATATATTTATAGATTCCTCTTCATTCTACGCAGAACGATGCGGTGTTTTTATGCATGACGCAAAGCCTCCTATGCCGAACAAGAAAATGACAACATTTTGGACAACTGGTATTGATGGATGAAAACATAAGTCGATTCTACCCATTTTTCATTAGTACGCTATTGAAATACTGAAACGACGTTGCCACGTTGTTAAATTATATCAATCTCTTTTTGAAACCTTTATTTGACACCCGACCCGAGTGAAGAGTAAGGCATTTTTAATGCCAAAAAAGGTGGGAGGTAATGTCAGAGACATAACTAGATGACGAGAATACGAATAAAACTGACACATTTTTTTCCACACTTCCGAATATCGATAATCACACGTACTAGTTGATTGAATGTTGAATTCAACACTTAAAAATTGCGGGATCGTGTGGAGGACAAGGCCGATTAAATCAAAACTGCAATGATCAAATTCATTCATAGATTGAAAAATTCACAACAAATCGTGTTTAGCCATCTAACATGTCTATATTTAAGTTGAAATTAATATGACATCAATTCCAATCACTTACTTGTCAAACCCGTCTAGAAAATACAGATTGTATAGTGATTTGAAAGAATATCGAAAACCGAATTTAAGAATTCTAAGATATACATTTTTGATACTAACTCATCAATCGTTATCAAAAAGTATCTATAATTCTTTCAAAAACTCATGAAAAATGGTAAAATATTATTCACTTATATAGCGATATGATATGTACTTCACAAACTAGACATTTTTAGGGAACATCTTACAAGTCAGTTGGAATCGGTTAGATGAAGTGTTGTCTGTAACAAACAACGAACAATTTAGCAATTAGTGATGTCAATTATGTTATTAGTGCAATTTGGTTATAAATCGATCATAGTTAGTATCTGTTTTACTACTGAACGAAGCATATCGTAAGAAAGCTGCACTCAACCACCGAAAATATTCCGTATTTCTATGTGTTGCTTTTGCATGATATGCTTTGTGCGATGATTCGTTCAATGCATGCGGTTGTAATTTTGTGCGCCTTACTTTGGTGCTGAATTTCCCCTTGATGCTTGTTCATACCAAACATTTAAAAAAACTTAAATTTTGAGTTATTTGTGGTTATTATCTCATACTACTGAAAATTTTATCATAAATTGTTGACCATATTTCCGATGCTATGGAAAAAATAGAATAGGTAGATTGTGAAAAGGTGCCCCATAGTAAATCAAGTCGAATTCATGACACAAATAATAAACATTACTTGGAATGCTTTGTTCCGGGTTAGCGGTTCAATGCATAGGACGCTGGTTTTCCAAGTCAGTTGTCGTATGTTCGAGCCCCGACCTGGAGGGATTCTTAGTGTCAGTAGGATCGTAGTACTAGCCGCTTATGTACGCTAAGAATCGGCTGCAAAGTCTGTTGAGACAAAAAAGCCAAATTCCACGAAAGAAATGTAATGCTAAGGCTTTGCTTTAGGAATTCTTTCTGATTCAGATATCTTAGTACAGTTCAAACAGAAATTTCGACGACCGGCGACTCCTCAAATGAATCGTAAAACAGTTGGGTGTTTACTGTGTGATTATTAGAAGATCACGACAAAACAAGTTCAATGCAAAATTTCTCTTGGAATTGTTAGAATGAGAGCAATTCCAGAAATTGACAGAAGAAAATTCTCTGAATTCGATAGAAGAGAGTTTTTTATCATCAACTATCTGCAAATTGGATAAATCTTAGGAATACGCTTCTTTTCACAGTGTCAGTTAGGAAGAAACACAAACACAGGAAAAATGCTTTATTTGTTGTTGACAATACATTTAAAATGTGTCACCAGTTTTTCTATAATAAACCATTGAGTTTCAGGACAGAAAACTACTACATAACAGAATAAAAAGTATTTCATTTTGCTCGTGATGCTTTGATTACGAGTTAAATGAAATCAGTAGTATTTTTATTCGGTCAATGCGAATTTCTTTCAAAGAAATATTTTAAATAATTTTCGAATGAACAAGGGATTCAATGAGAATCAATTATCCGGCAACTGAAATATGTTTTCATATGACCAAGAATAAGGTCACACAAAGGCACCAACGTATTTCATCTAAAGCATAATGTTCGATTAATATTCTTCCCAATCATAGTTGAAAGTTACGTGACTTTTGTAAAACCGGAATGCGGAATGCAAAATCAGTTGCACGAAGGCGACATGCAATATCAATCTGTGACCATTGCCTTGCCATCAACATCGGCAATAGCTAACATATGGAAAGTATAGCTGCAATTTCCGGTAAGGACAGAAGACCAGTTGGAACTCCGGTACCGCTTCATAATAATGAATGGTTCGAAGTTGAGGGCAATAAATATGCCAGCAGATAGAGTTACCGGAAAAAAGTGCACCCCGAATGATTGGACGTTTGGGAAGTGCGCCTCTTTCGGATTGCTGTTGCTCAAAGATAAGAATTTGATTTCATCCGGCCCAGTGTACGTATCAAGTTGTTTATTTCGTAATAAAAAATCGCACAGAACCGGTTTCACGAAGCTAACAGCAACTGGCGCGACTCTGCGAGTGGTGCATTCAACGACGGAGGGACCGATGGTAAAAGAAAACGAAAGTTCAATGAGACCAATCCAGTGTTCCGTTGGCTGTTTTGTTTTGATTCATCTTTATCGATTCCCTTGAGGGATCAACTGAGACTAAGTAGCTCTCGGTAAACAGTGAGTAATGAAATGAATAGTAACATGAAGCAAGTTACGAGCTACTAACTTGTGCCATTAGAGATGCATTCAACTCTTCAACGACGTAAAGGTATCGAATACACTTTTTCACAGAACACAGTTTTAGAAATACTTGCAGGTAGACTGTGTATTAATGAAATTTTTATCCTATCTCACTTAATCGATATCAATCCCGACCGGTTCTTTGTCTCAAATTGATGCAATTCCCATTAGACGTATGAAGTGTTCCTGACGGGGAAATCTTAGGTGTAATATGTTGGAATAGGTTAGAATCTATAACTTTCGTCATTAAGATCCCTTAAGGTATGAACTGATAATTCTTGGCGAGTACAAATATACACCACTATTCGGTATTTCGATCGAATTGCAATATTTTAATCGAATGTGAAATTTTTTATTATGTATTTCGATCAAATACTCTTTTCTCACAAGAGGTTCTGAGAGTACTCTCGGTGGAAAGATATAGCAAGCGGTGATCAATAATCGTTATAAAACAATCGATTGATCGATATGAAATAATAAATTGTTCAATCGATATCAAATAATTCTCGATAAAAGAAAAAAAAAGAAAAGGTCCCAAGTGCAAATGACTTCTCTTTTAAATATTACGGAATATTCAAGATAGGTAGGCAGATCAAAAGTTGGTGGTTTCAGTCATTATTCTAAGTAAAATGTTAGAGAGAGAGAGAGGGATTGCCGTTCGAGCCGTAATAATGGAAAGAGAGAGTAAACAAAGAGAAGCTGTCATTTGCACATGGGACCTTTTCTAGTGTTTGTCTTCTAATGATTGTAGGATAAGTTGGTATCTATTTATCGTTACAAAATAATCGATTGATAAAAGAAAACATCGTTTCATAGATTTTATATAATTGATGAGTCGATATTAATTAATAGATGCATCGATATGAAATATTCGATGAACAATTATCGGTAAAATTGAATCATCGATTTCATACAACAGACTAAACGATTTATCGATTATAGTCAATCAAATAATCTACATCCGATAACCTGCATAACGTTAATCGATTAATTAATCTTAAACGATCGTTTAGTCGATTTCACATAGTCGATTTATCGAAATGAACTAATCGAATGACCGATATAGCAAACTTGACTTATCTATTTGGAAAATTGTCAATTTGATATTCAATAATGGATTCTTAATAAAAGATGATTCGATTATTTAGTAAAGATTGAGTCAGCTATTAATCGATACATGTTTGAACAATGGGGAGGTCATAGTGAGTAAGCATCGTTTTCCGGATTTTTTATTTCAATCGATTGGATTCTAAAATCAGTAATTTTAGTTTTGTGATCAGCGAGTTCAATTGATCGATACAAGATAATCGTATTATTCATGCAAAGCAAATTGTATAATCTATCTAAAATGTATGAACTTCTTTAAGCACTGATGAGCCATAGGCTAAACACAAGGAAAAGGAAATTGAATATGAACTTTTCGCACAAACCGATTACTTTGTAATCTAAAACCTCTAGATGCTCAATGGAACAAAGATCAAAGCTTAAAATTGTCACGCATTATCAATGAAGTAGTCCAATCCAACAGCCTCATATTCGTTTTTTACTGTTCTCATTCTTTCATCGATATAATGAAAATCTGTGGCTATAAAAAGTGACTAAAATATGATAAATTAAAATAATTACATCCCAGAAGCTCTTTGAAAACCAAATCTACTACAAATTCGAGCACTAACAGGTAAAAGTCATTGTCAAACCTTTTTCTGTCATTTTCAATTCTCAAAGCTTTGCAATCGCAGTTGAGAGTGACATTTAATTCTCATCATTTTCGCCTATTTTAATTGAATGAAAATGACTTTTATTAGCCCTGATAAAAATTATTGATACTTTTTTCCATAAATGCGTTTATTTTATAGGAAATATACATAAGTTTTACTTCGCCGTGGCATCCACAATACATACTACTTTAAACCTAATACACTTCGAATATGAAATTAGTATGTTGGTATTCATTAGTTAATATAAACACTTTTTCTATCAAGCGATTTGCTGTTATAATTACATTAAATAAAATACATTTATTTTGTACATGATCTTAGGTTCTATTTAGGTTTGTTTGTATCAGTTCATCACTTTTATTCATATAATACAAAATTATTGATACTGATTTTTCAATAATTCTGTTTTTAATAATTGTATATTCATAAGAAATAAAGTATGGACGATTAGATAAAAATAACCAATTTATGGCTATAGAATCAATTTATCCAAATGAAAGAATCGGTGATTCCTAAGACAACATTTAATTTATTGATATTAAATAATAGGTTCAGGATAATCAATTATTCGATACAAAATAACCTATAGATTGGTTATTCGATTAGCTTGACTTTATTATTGATTCGAAGTTAGCGAATAGTTGCGAGAAAATGGTCAAATTTACGAAGTTGAATAATCGCCATTTTTTTTCGCTTTGGTTTTCTGATCGATCTAAATAAAAATATATAAATCGATATAAATAATCGATAAGAGAATATAAAACATTTGACTCAAAATGTTCGATTGTTTAACATAAAAAAATCCATTCATGGAAGTAAAACCATTCAATTGTTGTAAAATTATCCATCAATCGATATGAAATAATTCAATAACAGATACCAAATAATTGGATATTGGGTCAGAATTTGAAAAATCGCCCAAAAAAATTAGTATTTGTATTCATTGTTCAAGTGTTTTATAATGTCCCGGGTTGGCGGTTCAATGCATAGGACGCTGGTCTTACAAAACGAGTTGTCGTGTGTTCGAGCCCCTACCTGGAAGGATTCTTAGTTTCAGTAGGATCCATAGTACTAGCCATGCACTGATTCTGTACACTAAGAATCGGCTGCGAAGTCTGTTGAAACAGAAAGGCCAAATTCCACAAAAGGAATGTAATACCAAGACTTTGCTTTGTTTGATAATTTAGTTCTTTTTGATTATCAAAATGACTTTCTGAAAATAAAATTTTTTTTCTGAATATAAAATATGAAATGAAACTTTTCGTCAAAATTTTAATAAAGTCATTTTTTAACAAATAAACATATTTGAATGAAATTTTCACAGATTTTTAGAGTCAGAATTCGTGGAATCGCCCGAAAATGACTCTGAAAAAAAAAAGTTATAGTAAAATGAAAAGTTTCGTTAATTTTGCTATAGTCATGTCGTTCTTCTACTCTTTCTTTAACAAACGATTATTTTACAACCATTAATCAGTGATATTGATATTGAATCGGTTAATCGATTATTTCATTTCGATTGATCGAGAAAATCACATTGAATAGAGTCAGAGTTCGTAGAAATGCCCAAAAAGAATTATGATTTTTTGTTCAAGTGTTGACAATTTGGTTCCATTTGATCATTAAAATGATTCTGAAAACAAAATTTCAGAAAGTTATAGTAAAATAAAATTTTCGTTAATTTTATTATAAAATCATGGAACTCTTCAACAAATAAACATATTTGAATGAGACTTTCGCGGAATGTAGTTAAAACAGTAAAGTTAAATTTATTGTAAATAAATTACAAAAAAAATTTTTTTTTCATATACAATATTTGAAAACAATTTGTTTCAAGGTTCTGGACTTTTCAAAAATCGAGAAAAATTTATCATAATGCTATAGAACCTCGTAGAATTCAAATCCGTTGCAAAATTTTTAGGCCAGCAATTAATTCAAAACTTGTGACGGAAAGTATGATATTTTCATACGAAATAGAAAATCAATTGTTTTCAAAAATTGTATAAAAAATAAGAAGAAAATTTTTTTTTGTGATTTTTATACAATAAGTCTTAGTTTACTTTATTATCTACGATCTGTGAAAGTTTCATTTTAATATGTTTATTTGTTAAAGAATGGCATGTTTTCATGAAAAATTCGACAAAAAAATTTCATTTTACTATAACTTTTAGAAAAAAAAGCTTTATTTTTTTCAGA
This sequence comes from Malaya genurostris, assembly GCF_030247185.1. Classification (NCBI taxonomy): domain Eukaryota; kingdom Metazoa; phylum Arthropoda; class Insecta; order Diptera; family Culicidae; genus Malaya; species Malaya genurostris. The sequence goes on along the minus strand of NC_080572.1, from coordinate 268,593,477 downwards.
AAATCATTTTAATGTTCAAATAGAAATGAATTATCAACACTTGAACAAAAAATAAAAATAATTATTATTTTTGGACGATTTTACGAATTCTGATCCTACTTGATGTAGTACTATCGATCAATCTAAATAAAATAATCGATTGACCGATTCAATTTAACTGATTAATGATTGTTAAACAATTGTTTGTTATTTAATCGGTCGATTAACAAAAATTAAATTATCAAACATTTGATATAATTGAAACGAAATAATCGTTATAAATTAACTGATAGCTCGAAATAAAATGTTCAATCGTTCGATGTGAAGTAATCAATTAATCAAAAAAAAATAATCGAATATTCGATGTAATGATTATATGATATGAAAGAAATAATCGAGATAAAATAATTGAATAATCGATACAGAATAATCGAATAATCTTATTATTTACAACTCGCTATAAAATATTCGAAACATTTACTAATATAAAATATTCGACTTATAGACAATCGAATATTCTAATCAAAAGGGCTATCTCTTCACGTGTTTTCATATGCAGGGTAGTTGAACTGGCTTCGAGTCCCGTCTCTGCGGTGACATTTTCGCGGTTTTCATTACATAATTGCGTTCGCATGTCAATTTTCCAATCTGTTTTCTCCGTTAGATACTGATCATATTAAAAACTAGCTCAAAATGGCTCTACGTGTTAACAAAGACTCAAACACAAATCGTTGAATCGAATAATAATCGAGTTATTACTTTTTAAACCATACTCTTTAAATTGATTTGAATTGAAATTTTTTTCGGATCCGACTTACGGATTGATAAGTCAAATCTCGGTTTATAGCGAAAACAAATATATGGTACACACTTAAAAAAGGCGGGTGGGTAATGTCAGAGACATAACTGGATGTCGTGAATACAAAAACAACTGATATGTTCCTTAACACTTCCGAATATCAATTAGTTGATCAATTGTATGAATTATGCAAGCATTCCCCTTTTCCACATTTTTCGCAAAAAAAAGAAGGCATCACTTCATCTCGATTACTGTCAATTTTTCACACAGCGAAAAGTGCACAAATCTAACCAAACTGTTCTAGATTTGCACTAAACTGAGGATATTTACCTTCGATTTGCGAACAACAAATCCTAATAGTTCTTTAGAAAACTTTTAGAGCCATTAGAATGGCTGATTTTGTGTAACGCTCTCTACCGTTGTTTTTTTCACCAATGCAAATGACTGGCAACTGTGACGTAATCGCTCTTGCCGAAAACGAAACTAGCTTTGCAAACGACACACAATACATCTGCTTGCAGTGGCGATAGAATCCAAACTGATCCAATTTTTGTTGAGAGGTTTCTTTTTACGTGATTTCGTTTGTAGCTTTTTCACTAATGGGCGGTCCTAACTACTATAAAAATATCCGCATACAGAATTTTAATGTCGATTATTTACTTTCGGATTTGCATAATTCATTGAAAGAAACTATCAGGATGCTGTACGGTATTCATTCCTGCCTTTCAGAAGGACGAAATTGTGGAACTACGATATTAAGCACTGTTCGGAACATTTTTCTCGAACGATTTGTTGTACAGCAGCAGATATTTTGTTCTCTTCCTCTAGAACGCGTTCTGATTGGCTGGTGTTGACATGGGTCAAATGAGACAGGTTTTTATACACGCTTAAGTTGAAAAATTTCGATTCTATTGGTAGTTAAATTATATGAATTATTCCACAGATCACTGAGCTATGAGCTTTAAAAATACGAGAAAGGCAAACGCGTCTCATGAATTATCCTCTTTGATACTCGTTTATACCAAACATTTATGAAAAGTTTAATTTTGAATTATTTGAGATTATATCACACAACTGAATATTTTATCATAAAATTGTGATCATATTTCCAATGGCATGTAGGATAAATTATGTTGATTCGTTAGATACAACAAGAGATATTCACGATCAAAAACTTATCACTCTCTCAGAGGGTAAATTTTGAAAAGGCACCCCATAGTAAAGTAAGTCGTATTCACGACAAAAAATCCCTGTGATTTTACATCTTATTAGATGCACATAAATGGAGCATCGCAGTTCACGCAAATTCAAGTAGAAGAACATTTAATATTGTGTCTAAAACTCCATGACACGAAATTCGTTGAAATAAAAAAAGAATACTGATAGCAACCGCCGCAACATGAACCGAGAATCATTGGAACGCATGTACGTCTGTTAATCGACTGAACCACAGAATCATACATCTGCATGGTTGGTAAAAGGTGCATTTAAATTCATACAGTCGCACCTGCTGGCATAATGCAAGTTACAGTCGAAACCAGTAAAATTCAAGCTAATCTAACATTAAGTCAATACAAATGAAATTTTCCGTCATTTAAAGAATTAGGTCTTTATGAATTAAATCGTGTAAGGAATTAAGTCACCTGTATTATTCAAATTTTATTGGTGTATACTCATTCACTTTTTTCAGAGATCGGACTGGTTTTCACGAAATTAGGTTGAAATTTATCCAGATTCGACTTCTGCAAATCGACGATATTTAGAGTTTTAAACAATTTTAAATTAGTACAATTATATAAACTAATATGTGCTGGGTCAAACGGGTCACATAGAGAAAAGATTTGTCATCTGACAAGCTATTCAAATTGCTGCACAAACGAATCATATCTGTTGACGGAGATCAACAAGCCCTGGTACTTAGTACAGAGTCTTCAATCCGAAGAATAAAAAGGTAATGTGTGGGAAACAATATTCAAAGCTGGACACTTAACAGCAGTTATCAAGGCAAAGATTTTGTTCGAAGCCACATACTCAAGTGATACAAAATAAAACGTTTTGTTTAATAACAGTGCACAAGCTGTTCCGTAAAATTGCATTTCATTTGCTGAATGCCATTCAAATCCCGTGGACCCGTAGATTGTCATTGTCTATCGTCGTCAAGGGAACGAACACATTGTTGTGCCGGAGCTCTGAAAACAGATATTATGTTGCTAAAATAAGGTCAAAATCGCTTACGCAATGCTGAACCGTATGAAGCGGGGGAACCTTGGTGGTTGAAACATAAAGAAATCATTAGAACATTTGAAACACACAAGTATATCGACTATTGTAGTCGATATTCGCGCTAATCGAAGCGACACATTCCAATAAATTGAGATCAATCAAAAGATATGTACCGCCATGTTCCGAAGTCTCGTGACTGAGTGCGGGTTCTGCCCAGATTGTATGCCGTTAATTTGCTGGCTCGCTGAATTGATCACGTGCGATCGAAGACCTGTCTATCACGGGCTGTGCACAGAACAGTGGTGCTGTTGCTGCTGCTGGGGTCTTTTTCTTATATGGACAGCTCAGTTCAGCGCACTGACCTGAATATGATGGCTGCGATCATGTTTCCTTCAATAGCGATTACTGGGAGTTTCGCAACATAAACTATTTTCCATTGGGGTGGTGAAGCTATGTGAAATCAAGACAAGGTGGTTTGCGTTAGATAAATTTAGATTTGGATTGACGGCGTGAGCAAAAACAACGACGTGAATGTGATTTGTACCCTGGATCAGTGAGTTCATTGTTTGGGTACCGTTTATTGAGCCCAACGATTACAATTCATTTTCAATAGATTTGTTGAACAGCTCTGATTGCCATGAAATCCACCGAAACGAATTTTTTTTAAAGATTTATAAATTCATTTTCGGTACGCAGATAAATATGATTGAATTGTTAGAAAAAATAGCCATCTAACATTTCTGGGTTCATGCACACTAAACAGTGCCATTCACAAAAATTGACGGGAAACAAGTTTGAAATATGAGTGTTCAGGCCTACGGTCACTTCATTCTGCATCACTTAACTTTTCGTCTGCAGTGCAACATAACCTGCAGTTGCACTGGTGCGTTGAAGACGAAGCGTTAAAATAAGAAAACAGTCACATATACTTAGCACAAACCTGTAACCAAGTGATGCACAAGCTCCTAAATGAGCCTGGAGAGTGGTTTAATCTAATTTTTTCGGTATGACACCTGACCTCGATGCTTAACGCATTTCTAAGATGTCTACATGCATAGAAAAAATGAAAATGAATCGTTTTGGCACTTTCCACAACAGTAAGCATTAATTGAACTGAAAATGAAATTTAGTGAAGGTTTTTGAGACTGCATTCAGTCATAGCTGTGATCAATTTATTTATTTATTTACTTCGTCAAGCAAATGTAGACTACATATAAATTGATTACAATGTTCACTTATATACTACGCATTATTTCTTCGGCAAAGCTGAGATTTTATTCGATTTTTTGACATAGTAAGGTCAAGATGTACGCTGTATTGATTGTAATTGCGCATTATTCGATTGACTGGACTGTATTTTGTTTTTCTAAAAATAATTTCCTGAAACGTAGTTGACGGCTAGGTATATAAAAATTTAATTGCGATAGTAATGGAGCTGATTGAATGCGTTGAGAAATAATGTCGCTGATAAAATAGAGCATTGCAAAGTCGGGGCGTTCTTTAAGTGTTTGTGTATTGATGAACATGCAGCGTGCTTCATATGATGGTAGAGGAAAGGCTGTCCAGTTTAATTTACGAAGTGCATATAAAAAAATTGTTTTTGTATCGATTCAATACGTTCTTTGTGAATAATGTTATATGGATTCCATACTAGGCTGCAATATTCCAAAATGGGTCTGACATATGTACTATATAGCAATTTTATAGTATATGGGTCTGTGAAATTATGACTGCAGCGTTTGATAAAGCCCAGCATACTGTTTGTTTTATTGATTATTGTGTTGTAATGTTCCACAAATGTTAGTTTGGAATCCAAGATTACACCTAAATCTCGTACAATTTTACTTTTTTCTACTATTAGATTTCCTAAAAATATGTCTACAGAATGGGTTTCGTTTTTCCTACTGAAAGTTATTGAGTTGCATTTTTTTTATATTGAGTTGAAGTAGACTTTTGCAATACCAAATGTGAAATAGATTGATTTCGTTCTGGAATATTACAGCGTCGATGATATTTTTTAAATTTTCATGGAATGGTTTCATGTTGTCTGATTGTATAAGCACTTTTAGATTTTTGAGTATGTAGGAAATGTCGTTTATATTTAAAATGAAAAGAAGAGGCCCTAGGTGAGAGCCCTGAGGTACACCAGATGTTACATTAATTGGTTCAGAGTTTATGTTTTGGAAGCGAACTATGAATTGATTCAAAGAAATCTACATATAAGATTTATATTTGATATTTGCTTAAACAATTTGACGAAAATAGTCATTGAAATATTCTAATAAGATTCCACAGATAATCATTTAATTGATAATTAATTATCTCTTTTTGAATAACTAATCCTGCGTATATAGAGCCATGTTTGACCTATTCTGTTCTCAATTTCTGCAATTGTTGAGCATATATCTTGACATTGAAAAGCTATTCACGGAGGCTGAAGTATATGGTTTACTCAGGTAGAGTATAACTTCCGAAAATATATCAGTTTTCAAAGCAAAAAGACAGTGAAAAGGCGTTGCAAATGTTAAAAAGTGTAGGGTCCATTCATATTTAAACAGATATGCTAAATTTCAGCTCGATAAAGTTATTTGTTTTGAGGACAAACATACACACATACACATACACACATACACACATACACACATACACACATACACACATACAATGCATACATTGTGTTAGGCAATGCTGTTTTTGGAGGTTCAATGGGTCCGAAAGGTGATGTCCTCAGTTTTCAGGAACGAGTGTTGCTGCGCATTTTTATAGGGAATGAAAAGCGTAATCGAATTCTGAACGGGTTACATGAAACGATAATAAATGTATGGGTACAAGACGGGCGCACAAGAGTAACGGAACCATTAAGGTCGGATTGAGGAATCCGTTTGCTTTCCCATTCAGCTTATTCGCCTGATTTAGCTCCCTCGGATTTGCAGTTGTTCCCAAAACTGGATCATTCGTTTTTTTTTGTTTCTATTATAGAGGCTTTAACATTAATGTCATTCACCTCTTCGGGACAGAAAAACTTTCTGACCCTATGTGCGGGGTTGGGAACCGAACCCAGGCGGGCTGCGTGAAAGGCATCGACTTACCCATCACGCTATACCCGTCCCCTATCATTCGTTTTCATTAGTTTGTTCTGAAATGCGTAGACTTTCAGCAGAACAACGTCGAAAAAGTGTGTACAAATGGTGCACAGAACGCGGACTGTCACTGAGAAAGATAGCAAAAATGGAAGGAGTAAGTGAAAGAGCCGTGCGAAATGCAATCAGGAAGCTCGGTGAGGATGACACCTTTGAGGATAAACCGAAAACGGGTCGAAAAAAGGTCCTGCTAACCTTCAGTTCGAGCAAAAGAAGGAGGTTTCAGTTCGGGAAGTGGCAAAAAAGTGGGCACTTCGAAGTCAAATGTTCTTCGTGCTAAAGAACGTTTGAATCTTCGAACCTATAAGTAGCAGAAACATCGTTCCTGTTCCTGTTGTTTCTTCAAATTTTCGATCCATAGTTTTTACGCAGATAAGGTCAGACATGGATATTTAAGTTCCACAATTTGTGTTATATGGCCGGATTTGGTTACTCAAACTGTCGACTTACTTACTAGTAGATCAAATACGATTTCTATGAAATACTAATTGCGATAAAAATATCCCCCTTGGAAGGGAACAAATTTATGTTTGACGAAAGTCGAAAGTTTATGTTTGACGAAGGACTCTATTTCCGCTTAATACAATTATTCTAGGGATATTTTTAACGCTTCAATCCAATCCGAAGTGTAATTTTTGGTCTGTAAAATCAGCGACCTCACCACGGTGCCAATGATCTTCTTGGGCGAGCTATCTTTATATCGATTGCAAATTGCAATTGGAATATATTAAATGAAGTAAATTTGTTCTAAATAAAGTTCAACTGATGAGCTGACCGGAGAAATCGGAACAAATGTTGCTCAAAACGACATACAATCATGGCACCGTTAAGAAGCGGATAGGGTCTAGCATTTTTGATAAATCGTTTACTTTTTGTTTGTACTTTCTTATAGTAAGACATTTCAATAATATATTGTCAAATTTTCAAGCCTATCGGAATAAAACTCTGGAAGCTTACATATGGATTTTAATCTCTTTTTATATCATACTGTGAAGCGGCAAAAACTCGGCACACAGACCCAAGAGTTTTGCTTCGTTAGACAAACTTTCGTTTGCAAAAGGGACAAACATTCTTAAAATGTTTTATTATAACTAAATACAAAGTAAAAATATGATTTTTCGAAAGTGTTGGACTCTACGTTCCCCCTAGAGAAATAAATTGTTTCCTTCGATTTTATAGGTAATACACTTAAAACACGTTTTTTTCGAAAGCATGTTTTAAAAGTCCGTGTCCATCGTTGTTTTGAATTTAAAATTTTGCACGCGTTTTCTACATTTAAAATACCCAACGAGTACATGAAATTTTCGAAATCGAAAAAAAAATTTTAATGCCAAAAGGCTTAGAATTGCATGAAACGTCGAGATTTAGTGTCATCTCGAAATTTTTTTTTTTTGAAATCGACTTTTTGTGGACTTCAATAAATATCAAAATTCCCAGTTCCGGAAAGTTGATTTTTTCAAAAAAATTTTTTTTTGAGATGGCACTAAATTTTGATGTTTTATGCAGTTTTAAGAGTTTTCTCATCAAAAAAAATTTTTGATTTTGGAAATTTCATGGTGCTTTTTCAAGATCGAAAATTGTCAAACCTTTACCACCGGGCAGCACCCCTTACGCATGTCCGATTTAGCTCAAATTTAGCATGAAGGCTTTTTTCGAGGTGCTCAAACTTTTGAGCACTAGAGCTTAACGGAAATAGAGTGATCCCAAAATTTTGGCACTTCTATATATATATATATATATATATATATATATATATATATATATATATATATATATATATATATATATGTATATATATATATATATATATATATATATATATATATATATATATATATATATATATATATATATATATATATATATATATATATATATATATATATATATATATATATATATATATATATATATATATATATATATATATATATATATATATATATATATATATACATATATATATAAGAGCGGTAAAAATCAACGTGTTTTGTCGGTTGCGTCACTTATACAATCATATCTCCGGAACCAAAAGTGTCAGCCATTTGATCTTCGATCTTGATCAATGGCTCGACAGTAGCCTTCAAACGAGCCCAAGTTTGTTAAAATCGGTTCAGCCATCTCTGAGAAAATTGAGCGCGTTCAAATATCTTCGAGAAGTGCACACACACACATACACACACACAGACATTTTCCGATCTCGTCGAACTGAGTCGAATGGTATATAACACTATGGGTCTCCGAGGCTCCGTTCGAAAGTCGGTTTTTCCAGCAATTCTAATACCTTTCTATAGAGAAAGGCAAAAATCACAAAAATGGTGTGTGTTTTCATCCGTTAGCCTAAACCCCAACTAAAACCCCCGCCCCCGCCTTAAAGTATCTCGGCTGTCGAAACAACAAAAATCGTTTATCACCGATTCTATGCTGAAAAGTTCGTTAGATACCAAACAAAATCGTGAAAATCTCTGCTTGAAAAGATACAGTATCCATCTAGTAAAAGAGATTGCTATAAACTTACTTCACGACAGTCAACACCAGCACCTAAACGACCTAAACAGGATGCATTTTGTATAAGTAACGCTAGCATCCGTATTGTATATTATAGTATGGTACTGTAATTTCGACCCAAATAATGCGTACTGTTTTTTACCCTAAAATTTACTGTATTTCAATTTGTACTGTATTTTCCCATTGAAATGGGCTGTATTTGTACTATTAAAAAATAAATACATAGTATAAATTCATAGAATTTCGATTTGACGAATAAAAGAGTCAGAAAAACAGTGATAAATCGTAACGAATATAAATACATGCAAACAATAAATAGAGTGGACTCGTTCTTTCCATTTCATCTTGTTTTTTTCATTATTCGTTCATGAATTTTTTGTAGTGTTATTGCACAAAAAATACCTTAAAAAGTGAAATGAAAAGTACTGAGATAATCATTTGCCTTTATTTTTTATTCACAATTGTTAGACAAAATGCGTGCTGCAAAATATATCGTTTTTTCAACATCGATGCACTGTATTTTCTTGATTTTTACGCAAAATGTCACGTTTAAAAAGAAGATAGTAAAACTGCATGTGAGATTCAGGTCACTAGGAATGCGTAAATATTTATTTCATGCTAGCATTCAAGACCAGAAACTAAAATGAGTTATCGTAAATGGAGTGCCGTTCTACTGTATTAAAACAATTCCAATTTGAATATCACAATTGGATGAACAAATTAAAACTTGCGCTTAGGAAATTTTGGTTGAAAATTTAATAAACATTGAAAGTATTGCTTCGACATTAACATTTTTTTACGATGATTGCACACATGTTTTAAATTGATTAATTTTTATTAAACCTTGCATTTAGTTGTTCACGTCTACGTTTTAGCAGAACTTCCAAAACACAACAAGCCGAATAGTTATTAATAAAATCCCAATCAAGATCTCAATTTGAGCAATTAAAACATATATCCATAAAAGATAATATAAACAAAGATAACAGCAACAACAACAACAGCAAAGTATACGGAAATTGCACACTAAAAAAAGACACGATTCTATTGCGATAAAAAAAATAAAATATTGTTCCATAAATTAAAATTTGAAGTTACACTTTTAGGTTAATCTTTGTTAATCAATCAATTAAAAACCAGTGGACTGATGAATGAAATCCAAAATTGACAATCAAGGGCACCCATCAATCAAGTTCGTCGTCCCAGAAACGATCCGTATCGCCTGTCCGGTAGGCGAAAAAATCCGCATCAGTATGCCATATAAATTTTATTTTCCACCGCCCAGTAATCAGCAATTTTACACTACATTAATCCTGCGGTGGGGACGCCATACGGCCGCAGATGTACTTGTGTTCCAGCTCGGCGGTTGTCTATACTCACCAGATAGAGCCCACAGAGCAGCAGGAAAATGTTTCCCATTTTCGGTGTGTCGATTTGATATCACAAATGATATCGTGGAGCTACCGTTGGGCAGTTTAGGTGCGAAGAAAAGTCGGAAAAGTGTTTCTTCTACTCGCTGCAGTCCGTTTTGGCAGGCAGGAAGACCAAACGAAATTGGCTAGCAGTCGACTGGCGATTGTGGCAATTTGCACTCGAAGGAACGTCGGACAAAAACTGACGGAATTGGTTCACAGTCGGCTTGATCCAAGCACAAGGGGTTCGTTACACTCACGATCACTTTTTTTTTGTTTCGAATAATTATTCATAGGCGCATAATTCGCCGCACTGCGTCTGGCTTGAAACTAATGGCCTACCGTCGCCGGTTACATCATTTGCTATCGATTAATTAGTACTCGAGCGAGCAAATAATTGGAGCACTTCTAGTGAGACAGATTTTTTTTCTAAGCCACCACTCCACGATCTCTGTTGAATTTTCCAGCCGTTTCCCTGCACAAAACTACGATCAGTGATTGATTGGATTCCACTTATTTCCGATAGTTATGCATTTCGTGGTAACACACGGATCAACTGCTAGGACTTCACTTGCCGTTCCCGACTTTCAACTCCGAGAGGAAAATGCACCCGAATCGAATGCTGGCCAAAGTGCCACTGAACCGACTGGCGCAAATTTTCATTTCAGTGCAAAACGCGCGCGCTCAGCCAACTCAGGCGCAAGTTCCGCGAGAGATCCAAGAAAACAAATGGCAAATCAGAGCGGGTTTCAGCCCACTCACCAGTGAAGGGGTTGAAAACCGAGCAGTTACTGTGGTTGTTTTTTTTGCCGGTTCCGTCAGGGGGGGGAGGGCGAGTGATGACTAGCAGATCGGCCGGCTGCCGGAGTGTGGTTTCACGTTTTGTTTTGATTCCCTCTTCGCATTGTATCATACATACTAGGCATATCGCAGTTACTCAGGCAGCTTAGTGATGGAGAGCCGATGATGACGGCGTCGATGACAATGCCTGCAGTAACTCAGTCCGGTGGAAATGTGGGTGGTTTCGCGTGGTCCACCGTAACCGTTCCGTTTGAGAAGCGGCTTGAGCTGTTAGAGATTAAATGTGACACTTTTCGGCAGCCTTTGCACTAATGACTTATTGATATGAGGTTCGAGATTGTCACACTAATGGTTGATTATGATTTTTCGGTCGTTTGTTTGGAACGGGAGCTGATGGAGATTTTATTATTAGGTGTTAACGTTGATTGAGCTGCTAACGATGAGTTTATTTCTGTATTTCAGATGCTCATGATTCGATCGATGATTGAGAGAACAAAACTGGTTAACGAAATTTCGTGCCCCGGTTTGAGAGGTTGGTCGTCAATGGAATAGTAACCCTAGTCATACTATCATACATGAAATTATTGAATGCTCAGATCAGTCCAAATAAAAAATGTAATTTGGTAATTTTTGAATAAGAAAACGAAACCCCTATTTTTATATATCTATTGGTGTAATGATGCCTAACTAACTGAATGACATGTAATGCCGGATCCGGAGGTCGAATCCTAATAGAGTTCAATTGCAACATATTTGAACGGTATGTCCAAGGTCGATTCGTTCAACCATCAAGTTAACAAGATCGACATTTTGGAACCAGTTTTTGCAAAGTTTTACAGTGCTTATACGTTCTTTGTTTTCTCTTTTTTGCAGAGCTTGTACATTCTATGAATCGTCTTATAGGTTTATTTTGTTCACCTTATAATTTCATAACCAGATACCGGATTCTGATCAAATTTCACAGCAATCTGTGGAACCCGAAGAGCTTCTATTTGAATCGAAGTTTGTTAGAATCGGTCGAATCGTTTCCTATAAATCTAAGTAAGTACCCTTTGGGAGCTTTTAACACTCCTAATACCAAGCCTAAAATAAGTTGGAACGGTGACTTTGTGCTGTCATAGCATATAGGTACTGCTTGACCATTTTCGATAAATTTCACACTCTCGGATTTTGTAAAGTTTGTAGATTATTTTATGTATATCACTAGTAACGATCGTTTTGGAAACACCAATTCCAAACACCGTTGCAAGTTTTTTTCTTCAAGCTCTATCTATATATGCCCTATTTATACTCATGCGGCGCCAGCATTGTGAATAGAATATTGAAAACTTCAACTTTATCGAGTCATAACCGATTTTCGAAATTTGTTTACCATTGGAATGGTATTACGTCCAGAAATAAAATGCACTGAAACAATCGAAAAATAAGGTTGTCTATTAAAAGTTATAATGAAAACTGTAGATAGATGACCTCAGAAAATATGAGACTTTTCATAATGATCGTAAATATCTTGAAATTCAATGCGATGACCAATTAATTGTTACACATCATTCAATTCCTAGTGATACCAGCTACAATTTCTGCCCAACTATCATTTTTGCACGATCAAAAGAAAACCTTAATAAATAATAACTTATAAATATACATAAATATTTCAATTTTTGTCACGGAGAACTCGCAGATCATCAGATCGCAGATCGCAGATCAATTACAATATTGCAATTGTTGTTTCTCGCCCTGGTTGTCTACACTAAAATGTTGTTGATTTCATTAACATATTTGTCGATTTTGTCATATGCCATTTTTGTAATTTTTCAGGAAAACAAAATTGCTGTATTCAAATACTGTCACTTGGCGGAAAACGAAAACAGCAAAACGCAGAAAATCTTCTCTTCATCCCACCAGAAACGTTTCATATTGAAAATTTTCAATGACAAATGAACGTCATTTATGTCAGCTGTTTCACTTAGGTGAATGTATGCAGAAGAATATATATACAAGTTTTCCATGTATTAGATAAATATTCCTACAATAGAAGTTGTATTATGTCGGACAGTTTATGTAAATGTAAATAAAAACGCTTAACGCTTACAAATTTGTTGCTAAAGTGAAGTAGTACTATTTGTATTTGATTGAAAGTGCATCTGTACCCAAGCAGCATGTTAAGTTGCTGTGCTGTATTTTTCTACTGATTGTGCAATTTATCAAGTTAGTTTATATCACTACTCTAGTAACTGTTGTGTTATGGAAAAAGCGCAATTTTTCTGTGTTGTGCAACATATTTTTAAGTCCATCCGTTACTACGAACATTTATTCACAACGATTGTTCAACTGATACAAAAACTCATGCGTCGATCCCATCACAAAGGCAGTAATAAAATCAGTGAAAAAACAATTGTGAAACTCGTAAGAACTACTACGTAATGTAAACAAGAAATGGAATGACGTTTACAAAAACATGCAAATCTAATTCCTAATGAATAAGTTTCACATTTGACTTTCAATACAACGGCTCTTAACACAAACATGGATCTTGTTAAATAATCTGTTCATGAAAAATGATAATGCAATATATTTTAGAATTAATCTTTTGTGTTTTTGTTAATGAAAAATCGACAACGAACTGTATTTTTATGGTGAAACATGTATTCGTACGCCCGAAATTTTCAAGCGCCTTCGAATTGACGTGTTTTGATGATTCAAAACCAATTTCTGTGAAAATAATAGTCTATTATTTTCAATGAGAATCATCGGAATGGTATTTAAAACACGTGTATTCAAACATTCTTGAAAATTCTCAGACGATTTTGATCAAACTAATGTGTAATTAAACCTGAAAAATCTCGTAATGATTTTTTCTTGAATATTTTCCAATATGGCATCGATGGTAACAGTTAGTTGAATAGAAAATGGTTCACCCAACGTAATGACATATATTATCTAAATAACAGGAAACATTAACATGTTAATATTTCGAAAAGAAATGATCCACGTTTTGTTTCATTTTATTAGTTTCAATCTTCTAGTACAGTACAGTCATTAATCTTAGCGGACCCGACTTTTGTGATACGCACTGTAGGTATTATTTTGGTAAGTCCGTGTGCTGGAGTTGCAAAAACAAGTTGCACAAGCGGTAATATATAACTATGGGAGTAACTATGATGAAATTAACTTTTCGTTCAATATCTTTAAAAAGTGATGTCAGGTCTGCTTGTTTTTTCGCGAGATCAAAACCGAATACAAATTATCTGATTGATTTTTGTTTTCATTGCGCATATAACGCTGTATTCCTGCAACTTTTATGATAATAATCTCATGGCTGTAAGTTTTGCGTTCAATTCAAACAGATAAATTTTGCACAACTATTTTGCAAGTTTTGAATTTTGTATCAATGTTTTTCTAAAACTGAAGAAAACTGCACACACTGTTCTAAAAATTCATGAGGCAGCAAAAACAATGCGGAAATATATTTTTTACAGCAACGTTATCAATTCGGCTAAGCCTTTTTTGTCTTGCGGAGAGCATCAATCATTTCACTAATTTGCTCTTCCACAAGAGATTTATAGCAATTTCGACGTATATTGTGTCCGGTACAATTATAACAGCCGTTTGGAAAGTTTTTGATAAGTTGCACAATTGTTATAGTTACTCCCGTTTTACATGACGATGTAAAATTTTTTGTAGAGCTTCTAGTGGAACATAAAAAAGTTGGTGATTTACTGCACAGTTGTTTTAGATGTACTTAAAGTTGTTCTACAGTGATTTTTTCGGTAGTATTGTGAAACTTAACAGTGATAAGTTGCACAACCAATTTTCATATATAAATATATATATATATATATATATATATATATATATATATATATATATATATATATATATATATATATATATATATATATATATATATATATATATATATATATATATATATATATATATATATATATATTTCTAAACATATCTAACATAAATAACATTTCTAAATTAATTGTGAAACATCTTGAAAGTTCAATAAGTTACATTTGCTATTTGGGATAGCATCACGCTTATCACCAAAATTCGGAATCATAAGAGCTCTTTAAGAGAGCCAGTACTTGCATAATTTTTTTAAATGCCCTGTGAACATTTTGCTGGTGAATTACCTGGGTATTTTATTTTTTTGTTGCGTTTCTATATCATCTGTGAATTTAGTGATAAACATGGTGGTAACCCCAGCAACAGAACTGCACACCGGTGAATCAAAGTTAATAGCGAATTGCAATGCATTGAACACCCACACAAACGAGCACATATTTGGCACACATGTTAAATGTGGCAAATCCATAAACAAATTACTGTGATACAAGTACTTCTAATTAGGCCCAAAAAATCAATCACCGAAAGTTCTGAATTGTCCTGCTAGTTCCCATAGAATCAAAATATTCAATATACTCAAGCGAACACAGTGTGACATGCACACACCACAAAAAGCAAGCATCCAACGAGCGACAAGCCGATCAAAATCGTCTGCCGTGCTCGAAAAATCATTTGCCCCGCTGTGATTGGTTAGTGAAAACATAGGTCGATTCTAACCAACTTTTCGATAGTATGCTATTGATATATAAAAACGACGTTGCCATACATGTTTAAGTTAAATGTTTTCGAATCGATTGGTTGTTAAATTATATAAATCCGTCCACAGATCACTGAGTTATTAGAGTTCAAAATTATGACAAAAAATCTGTCGCGGCTAGTTTTCTAATTTGTAATTGACTCCCGGTCACGTATAGTGAAGAGTAAGACCAAAAATATTTATTGCAATAGGCGTCATAAGTTCAAATTACTGAATAATTGGTTAAAAAAACAGACATTTTTTGTTTTTATGCAAAAAACTCTGCTGGGATTGTGCATTGCTCAGTTGCACACCTCATTGAAATGTTTCGTTTTCCGCTTAGGGTGTATGTCATTGCTTAGCTGTAACGTTTCATTACTCGTTTGTAGTGCAGGTTTTTGCTGGGTGTCATTTCTAAACTTCCAGCACGATAAATTAAAAATGACAGTTTAGTTAAAACAATTAACGATTAGTTGTACCGAATTTTAACCAAACAAATTATATTTTATTTGTTTTGCGATCACTGGCTTTTCCGTGCGTAATCGTATTAAAAAAAATGTTTTTAAGACGGCACTAGATCTCGATGTTTCAGGCATTGGCATTTTGGCATTGAAAAAAAATTTTCGATTTCGGAAACTTCATGTTACCGGTTCCCGGATTTCGGATTTAGAAGTACCTGCAATAGTGTAACTCACTTCAATGTGGAAAATGGCCAAACAAAGAGTATTGTTTAAAGAATACCATACATTTATATATGAGAATGTGAGAGATATGAGAAAGGCATCATAGCACCACTAGGTGGATTAAACCAGTTTTTACTGAATCTCGTGATTTTTTTTGCCTAATTCGGAATTCTACTTTTCCTGAATTGTAAAATAAGTTTATAGTGAGTATAAGTATATGATAGATTTCCGAGTGGAATTCACTAATTAATAATTCAAATAATTTTCGATTTTTTAACGTTCGGAAATAATTCTAAGTTTGTGAAATTTTAATTTTAGTATTCTATCGACTATAATTGATGTCGTTTACGATAGCGGAAAATGTAAGATATATGTTTTTACTCTTAATTGCTTGTAAAACAAAAAATAAATATCTAAGAAATAGGAAAATCTATGAATTTTCATTTAATTTCTTGAGATCTTTCTGAAACAGAATCATGAAATATATTTTTCTAAAATCTTGTTGGATTCTTTTGTCATGAGTTAGTATATAAAGTTCTTATATTTTTACTTCCTATTTCTTATTGTACAATTGTAAGCCATTGAAATTATTTAAAATGTTCGTTTTGTCACAAAACTACAATTTTATTAGTAAAATTGAAATTCTAAGTTTCTTTGAAATAAATTAAATCAACATATTTTCACTTTGATTCTTCGAAACGTTGGAACGTAGTATTTTTCTGAAATTTTAAAACTTTTCTATCTTCAGAACGATTTTTTGAAGCTGATTTCTGTCTTCGAAAAGATGGTTTGCAGCCCTCCTAAAAGCGTTGCGCCCAGGGCGAATGCCCCCTTAAACACGCCACTGCCATGTCAATTCCTTGTTACTATTGATTTACTTGTCTTAAAAGTTTCATTATTTCTTTCTGTTAATTTACAAAACTTCTTGAGATTTTCAGTGAAACCGAAGTAACAGTTTTGTTTTGTAAACTGTGGTTGAATTCGATTTCTAACTAAAATAATAAAATAGTATGTCATAAATTTAAATTTAAATTTGAATGTTTTGACTTGGTTTTGTTTGGCAAAATTTTGCCAATAATAAAAATTCTCTGTATTTGTTCCAAATTTCTTGAGATTCTTTGAACGGATATTAATATATTGTTTCTGGTAATGATTGATATATTTTGGAGCAGAAAAATGTACATTTCTTCGTTCCACTTTTTGATTTATATACTAATATGCAGTGTTGGTGATTGACGAAAATTTGACAGAAGCTGCTATATTGTATACAACACTTTCAATCCGGTAGAAGATGCTACAAGAACTCGAATCTCTCAATGCATGAACCGTGAGAGAATTTTGCTACATTTCTTCACTCCACTTCATACTCTGAGTATTTCACGTCCTTAAAAAAAATTACAGTCTGATAATGATCGTTGCTGTGTGGAATTTCCCAAGAGCGAATCGCAAGTTGACAATTATCGCAGAAAATCGAATCGATGATTCAACTTGTGTGGAACATTCACAGTCATTTTCATAGACACAACTTATACAAAGGTTATACGCACATAGTTAGAATAAACGGCAATAGTAATATGATTCTATCGTAATTATCAACTGCCCATGCAGAATCGGATCGCGAAACGAGAATAAGCGACCGTTTGTTGCTTCAGAGAGGATCCCCCCAGCAGCGTGCTAACCTTTGATTCTCAGAAATGTCATCGAGAGAAAATCGCTCTCGCACTGGTGTCGATTCTATGTTAAATGAGCCATGCCGGGTTTTTGTTGTTGCGATGATATCCGTCTCTCTTTGACGGCACTGATTCAATCGTGTGAAGAGTTGCTAGTGAGCGTTATTTGATACGATAAAAGCTCTCCTTGCAAACATGTAAAAAGACGAAAAAATTATTCATCTTTTTTCAAGGTTTTCTTTTGATAGTGCGAAAAAGGTAGTTGGGTAAAAATTGTAGCTGGTATCAGGTATAGTATTCGAATGATATGTAAAAATATATAAGTCATCGCATTGAATTTTGAGATATTTACGAACGAACGGTGAAAATCAAATTTTCATGACCAATCGTCAGCTACAAATTTTTTGAATCAATCTACGAGTTTCGCAAAATTCGAGGGTGTAAAATTTATTGAGATTCGTTGAAAAACAGCTTAACTTTGACAGCTCGAAGTTACCGTTCCAACTTTTTAAGGTTTGGTATTCGGAGTGTTGAAATCGTTATCTGTACTTTTGGAATTAGGGCAAAATGTGTGACATATTACTTTGGTTATCTGTACCTTACATGTATCAATTGACTGATTTTTCTAAAATTTATTTCATGTCGGTTGGAGAAACAGCACAATAGAAACATAAAAAAAATTTTCAAGCTTGTGTAGATTCCAGTCAAAGTATGAATTAAACAGATAATGGTATTTTTTTGCAACATTCCATGGAAAAGATCCCTGTGATGATATTGGTGGTAATCTCAAATGAATGGCAAAAATTCCAGTCCTGTTCGCAATAAGTAATTGGAAAGCATTCGGACAGGACATTCACAAACTCAGGCTCAAGTTCTAGTACGCGAACCGACTAGGCTTCAACGTGAATCATCGAAGGAGAAATAGTATTGGTTAACAAACTATAATTTTTGATGTGTTGTAAGCCTGAGATAACTTATTTATGTAACAATTCTCGAACGTTATTTTTTAATAAATATTAAAAATGTAAGAGTCGTCAAGATAGTAAATTTTACACTTTGTTGTTTTTAAGTTGAATTACTCAGTTCTCCTTTATTATTTAAATTCGATCAGTTAAAGATCGTCAGTCACATTCTCGACCGAACAAAGCGGAAAACTTCAAACGAATAACAAGGGTGGCACCTCGTTTGTTTGCCAGCTACCTGAGATCAAATGATCTTTCCCTTCAATGAACCGCACCAATCATTGCCCATGGAGGTACTGTAACGATACTAAATAGATCACCGAACAGCACATATACAGTCGATATGTACGGTTTTCTACGACCCACAATCAGATGATTGTTACCGTGGACAGCCTTTATGATGGTCCGCCCGCTGGTAACGATGCACTCTGTGCGTATCATCTGAAGTTCAAGTATGAAAACAGCCACCGACTGGAGACTGGCGGCAGCACAATTAAAATGCAAACACTTTCGTTCGATTTTTGTACTGCTGATAGCGATGGCTCGTTGAAGTGTCGGTAAGTCTCTAGCATCTTCTGGGAACTGCACTCGTTTGTTCGTAATAGTGAATGCGGCTTTCAACGAGTGGCGGTGGGTTCCGGAGATGGAGCACAACGGTTGATAAGCGACGAACCTTGTTTTGTGGCGTGGGTGATGATTATTTCGTCGGATGTTTTCGAAAACAGTTCAAAGATGCCAGAAAATTGTGCGGTTATGAGTATGGGAAATGTTAAATAATTATACTAGATACAGCGGAAGACACTTTGGTTACTTTTGTACCTTTCAACATGCTGAGGTAGATGCAAATGTTTGTACATACGAGTAAGTAAAATCTTAAAACAAAAAAAAATCGTTCACCCGGATTTTCACAGTTGACAAGTGTGGGAAAGTGAATGCTTAGTGCTACGCGGACTGACCATGCAAATAAAATGCATATAAAATTGTCCTCACCCAAGGGTGGTAGGACAAATGATTCAACACTGATATGATTTGTCTTCTGTGGGTGAACGTGAGACGATTCACAAATTGATTGATTGAACCTACAGCAATGGGTAAAAACGATCCGGAAAACCTTGTGTTATGCCCATCATCAGCTGGTTCATTGTTGTCTTCATACACTAGGAAATTGCGCACAAACCCAGGCCAACACTAAACATCCTCCAGCTGATTTGAATGCTCTCGGTGTTAGTGTCGTAAAGTGAATCAGTAATTATTTTACTCCGCACCCTGCACTAATGGTGATGAGTCGTCGTAGTCACGATTTGAATACACGTCGGTGTCGTTGACAATTTTACATTTTCTCTAAGTACTTTGGTGTAATTAGTATGCATCGTTGGCTTGCTGGATCGATAAAAAAGGAAAACGGAATGAGAGATTGGCTCGACTTTTTTTTTGCGCACTGTCACTTTTATTTGTGCGAAGACGCCCCCTGATCCCTTGTTGGAAGGCAGATGGAAGATTACGCTAATGGAGCGATTATTCGCGGACAATAGGAATGTGGGTTAGTTAAGCTAATCAGTACCGGTTAGAAACCTGCGAAGACGTTTGTTAGAATAATCACCGCCGAAGGGAAGTATTTCTATCTGAAGGTTACACACATTACTATTATGTATAATTTATAAGATGTGGTAAGCGCCTGATGGAATGTCAATGAGTTTAGTTCTACTTGCGTGCAACCGGGTGTCGTTTTATAATTTATTTTTCGACCTTGTTTAAACGAATGACTATTATTATTGGTTTGGTACATTGATCGTTCGTGCTGTTTCCGAGTGTTTATACTTTTCAATTATTAGGTTATCGTTTAATCAGTGCATGAATGATATCAATATTTCTTCGCGTTTTGAATGTTGAAGTAGCGTTTTTTAGCTTCATTCACCTTCGAAACAAAAAATCAATGAGTGTACTAAATCGAAATAATTCCATTAATATTAATGGAATTTAATTGTATTTCGAATTAGTACTCTCATTTTACATTCCGTTAACAGTTACAGTTACAATTAGGAACTAAAAATTGTGTAGTAAAGCTTGCTTCATTTAGAATTGGAACAAACTTTTGCTCATATTGTGGCGCTCCTGGTGGACGGTTCTTGGCGCCCACGTATGGGGAATTTTGTCAGCTTCACGTATGATTTTTGACATTCCGCAAATCGACTGTACTTCGTAAACATTAAACAATCAACATGGAAGCTGAAAGAAGGGAAAAAATTGTGCACAGTTATTGGGAAAATCCATTGTGGTCTGCATCTAGGCTAGCTAAACTGCTGAAATTGGCCAGGAATATCGTATGGCGCATTATCAAATGGTATAAGGAAAAATTGACGACGATTCGGAAGCCTCAAGCCAATCGTCGGAGTGGAACTGTCGACCGGAAACTGCGTGGTAAGATTTTGAAGACGATTAAGAGGAATCCTAATCTGTCGGACAGTGATTTGGCCAGAAAATTCGGTGCTGACCATAGTACCGTGAGGTGAACTCGACTTTGGGAAGGAATCGGAAGTCGTATCGAGCTAGCAAACAGCCAAATCGGACCATGAAACAGAATAGTGGGGTCAAAATTCGTGCTCGGAAACTATATGACCAGGTGCTGACCAAGTTCGACGGGTGTCTTCTGATGGACGATGAAACCTATGTCAAGGCTGACTTCGGGCAAATCCCAGGTCAAAAATTTTTCTTGGCAACGGCTCGGGGGGATAAATTTGTTTTTGCCGACAAATTTGCAAGAAAATTTATGATTTGGCAGGGCATTTGCAGCTGTGGCAAAAAAAACGAAAGTTTTCGTTACAAATAAGACAATGACATCGGAACTATACCAAAAAAAATTGTCTCCAAAAACAAATTTTGCCGTTCATTCGATTCCACGACCATCCCGTAATGTTTTGGCCAGATTTGACAAGCTGTCATTGCAGCAAAGTCGTTCAAGAATGGTATGCAGAGAAAGGGGTCCAGTTTGTTCCGAAAAACCTTAACCCACCCAACTGCCCTATTGAGAAATACTCGGCAATCATGAAGAGGAGACGCAAGGCAAAGGAAAAGGTTGTCAAAGACACCAATCAGATGGCGACCTGGTGGAATAATATAGCTAAAACGATGGGCGAAGAAGGTGTGTGCCGTCTAATGAGCCGTGTTACAGGAAAAAATCGAGAATTCCTTCGAAACCATGACGAATAATTTTATCCGTATTTTTTCCTAAAAGTATGAAGAAAACGCTACATTTGTATAAACAAAGATCTTGAATTCAATAATAAATAACTGAAATACAGGCAATTGTTCCAATTCTATATGAAGCAAGCTTTATATGATTATGAGTGCACAAAAGCAACTCATCGAACATCTGGACATTGGCCAACAAGCTACCGTTAAGTGGCGTTAGTAATTCAACATAAACTGTTAATGAACTGATGATTCGGAGACGAAACGTAAAAATAAGAACTGGTTTTTGATTTTTCATAGGGCTAACACACACTTGCGGGCAGTCATCAGTCACCGGAGAATCCGAAGGATTCTGTCTTCGATCTTGTGTTGTTCTTATCGAAGTGTTTTGACTGCTGTCGTTATTGAAAGGCGTCAGAGATGTCTATCTCCTCTGTGTGACACGCAAAATCAGCAAAATAAAACAAATGTATTCGTTTTTCCTTGCAAGTTTTTCATAGCAAGGCCAGATCTACTCTCTATTAATTGAAGTTCACAGAAGTGTTTGCTATTTAGGTGTATTTAGGCGAGAATACGTGAGAGCGATTCCTGGGAAGAGAATGTGGTTCTCTCGCACTAGCTTCTTTCAACACAAGCACACACTCAAAGTCTGTCTAATGGACACTGAGAAGAAGTGCGCTTTTTTTGTGTGGAGCAAACCAAATGCATCCGCAGTGTAGAAATGAAACTTACACACTGGTGTATCACTCTAGTGAAATACCATCACAGTAAGGCGTTAACCTCCAACTTCAAGAAGGTTTTGTTCTTTGAAGCAAACGTTCAACAATGGCTCTGTAGTTTGATGAAATTTTGACGTTTTGTTTTTGTTGCGTCCGGAAACGTACATATGTTCGAAATGTTCTAGAAATGCGTTTTATTGCAATATCCGCTTCAATGCTCTCTGATGTTTTTTGTGTTCACGAATAAGGGAAGACAGTGCATAGAAAATCACTACTTTCGAAAAAAATCCTCCTGTTCTTCGTTTCGTCTTAGACTCATCAGTACATTAGCAGATTATATTGAACTGATAATGTTACCTCGCTGTTCAAAATAAACCGTGCATACAAAAATAAAAAAGTGCTGTATGCACGAGAATAAGCTCAGAAACAGGTACAGAAAGTACAGGAACGTGTACAGAAAACAGAAGAACAAAAACCCAACAGAGAGTATAGAAACAAGAACAGAAAGTATAGGAACAAAAACAAATAGTACGGGAACAAGTACAAATAGTGTAGGAACAAGTAGAGATATAACGGGAGCAAGAACAGGAACAAGCACAGAAAGTATTCAAACTAGTACAGAAACTGGTACAGAAAGTACAGGAACAGGTATAAAAAGTTCAGGAAAATATACAGAAAATCTAGGAACTAGAACAGAAAATATAGGAACAAGTAAAAAAAGTACAGTAATAATAACAGCAAATACAGGAACAAGTACAGAAGATATTGAAATGAGTACGGGGCTTAATACAGAAAGTATAGGAACAAATGCCGGTACAAGTGTATAAAGTCCAGTACATAAAGTACAGAAATAACAGGAACAAATGCAGAAAGTACAGGAAGATGTATGAAAAACAGAAAGTACAGGAACAGACACTGTAAGTTCAAGAAAATATGCCAAAAGTATAGGAACAAAAACTCGCTTAAGCTTACAAAAGTAAGTTCTCGTTTAGTCTTTGAACAAACAAACCAACTATGAATAGAATGAACGAACGGCTCTGCAAGAACGGGAGAAGAAATTACAAGAACAGGTAATTGAAAAAAAGATTGATGTTAAAAAGTTAATGCAAATGTTATCGTGGGAACAATTTTGACTGGCAAATTCGAATGTGAAGAAAATTTTATTTGACACGTTGCAACGATACCCACTTACTCACTCGTCCGTTTGGATTTTACTGCACCTCTATCAATAAAGCTCAAGGGCAATCGTTAGAAGCTTGTGGTGTGAATTTGGAGTATCTAATTTTTTCTCATAAAACAATTGTATGGTACCTTTTTATGTATCGTCAAACCATCGATTTTATATATTTTTACCGAAAATTCAAAATTATTGATGTTGGTTATCATATTACCTTTTTTCCCATACTATATTATTTCCCAATAATCATTAAAATTCATTGAAAGTAGTTTTGTTTTCTTCACCGCGAGTTTCTAAATTACACATCAATAGTCGTTTTAATGTTGAACAATTTTAGTAAAATCAAAGCCCGACCTTGAATTGCTGGTAACATTTCAAGTCGCGAAAGAAAATATAACATATCAGATAACACTTTCCCCCATCACCTATCAAGGAAGGAAAGTTTCAAATTTTTTTTCGGTGCCAAAACATTGGTATGGCACACTGACCAAAAATAAGCCGCCATTGGGTGGCAAGTGAATTTCTGTCAGTAGTAGCATGATTTGCATGAGCTTTTGGTTTGTCATTTGTATCTGCTGCACGGAATCATTCGATTTAGTGTTTAACAACATCGACTGTCAAGTAACAGGTTTCCTGGTTCAACAGAGCAGATAGAAACGAGTGCCAAGTGTAATGAATAGCTTTTGGCCTATTATACTGGACGTGAGGTAACGATTTATCTAATGCAGATTGGAAAATTATATCAGACCGGAAGCCGTTACGTCATCTAGCGTTAGTATTCGATGTGTCGCGTTGGCTGGTTTGTGAAGGTGGTGTGACTTTTGAGATTGACTTGTAGGACATCGAAAAATGATGTGTTTGCATAGTGCTGCAACATTTTATAAGCTAGGTTAGGCATTAGTATAACTACTTCGCTTAGTGCTTAACTAGTAAATTGATAAAAATAATTAGAGTACAGTGTCTGGCTTAAGTGATCAGCAATTGATCTCGCAAACCAATTGTAGTAGCAAAATCCTTTAACAGGATAATTTCGTAGTGGTAAAAGCCTAACAATCGTTATATACATTAAAAGTCTCGCTAAAGAAACGTTTGTGGTTAGTATTCATATTCTATAGCTTTAAGATGTGCTTTAAATAAAGCAAATTGAAAAGATGATGGGCGTGAAATTTTTAATAGCAGAGCAGGCTCAGTCTTACTCCAGTAGTCTAATTTGCTGTTACCTTTCAATCTGGCTGCCGTTAAACATGTACCATTTCTCCATATTGACTCGCCCAACATTGCACAGAGTCGTCCAGTAAGACGTCCACAGAGGAAACAATTGATGTCATCCCGAGGGATAGTGTTACAACAGCACTCAACCGACTGTCTGGTATTGTCAACAACTGGTGTCCCGGTATTTGTCGTGTTTTTTTTTCATTAGCAGGCTGGCCGAACGGATTTGATTGTCGGTCGGTCGGTCGCCGGCTTGTGTGGGCTGCCAGGCGGGATGGTTGACCCAGGAGTGTTTTGCGCAGGCGTGAAGAAACTAGCGGTAATTCTGAGTCACGTTCGTACCGAAGTGCATTTCCGATTTGAATTTGTTGTGTGGTGATTTAATTGGGAATTGTACAGAACTGACGGAAAAAATTAGAAAAAATCATTGGACTTAGTTTTGCAGCTACGGTATTCAAAAAGAGTGCAGTTCCAGAAACGGGTAGCAAGTCATCCGGCTTCACTTACTCTGATGAGGATGAAACTATATACACGCTTTCGATTTGACAACCCGTTTATTTTACACGAATGAAGGGACCATTTGACCTCAAGACCATTGTCACGAAAATATCGAACAATCCAATGTCATATTCAATTGTCGGCATCATTTACCACTACCTAACGCAATTTTGATCACTCGAAGAGAGTATTGGCAAAATCTTATCCCATAATAATGAAATGATAATCATTAAAAATAATTCTCACGATTGTTAGCTATGCAGCGATTTTCACTGAGCATGATGATATCCAGTGAGGTGAGTGGAAGTGCGGTAATATCAGTAATATGTTTCATGCTGCTGTTACGAAAATATTATACTGTTTACACATATTGCATACACAGAAGTAACAGGAGCGCAGCATTTCGCTTTTCTGGAGAATCCAACAAACATAGCGATTACAAAGAAACGTTCAAACGCTGCGCATGTAGGGTGCTCATGACAAGCAAAGTTCTACGCTCCCATTATTTCTATAAATCAAATTCATGCTACATAGTGTTTAAGCTGGGTTTAATCGAAATAGTGCATGGGGTGGAGTCAACCCGCTGGAATTAAAACAAAATCTAAATTTTTGCTTTTCTCATATAGGAAGGTTATGCAATCACTGTGAAAATCAACTTACGAGCCCTGAGGGCCGAGTGTCATATACCATTCGGCTCAGTTCGTTGAGTACGCAAAACATCTGTGAGTATGTTTGAATTTGCTGTTTTTTTGCACTAACTTTTATTGGAGATGGCTGACCCGATTTTCACTAACTTGGATTCAAATGAAAGGCCTTGTGGTCCCATATAAAGGTCCTGAATATTATTCGGATCCAACTTGCGGTTCCAGAATTATAGGGTAAAATGTGCAACAAATGTGAAAATAAGTGTATCATCTTTTCTCGGAGATGGCTTAACTGAAATTCGCAAACTTAGTGTAAAAATTCCAATTTCAAATTACTTACTCACTTTTCTCAGAGATGGCGTGAACATTTTTTACAAACTTAGATTCAAATGAATTGTCTTATGGTTCTTTACAAAACTTCCGGTTCCGGAATTGTTGGGTAAAATGTGTTGAAAATTGTTTACCACCACTTAGAGGGGCGAAACAAAATAGGTAAAAAAAAAATTCTAAACTGGCTTCAAAACTACTCCATTCGATAGTCAGTATCAGTAAACGGCCAAAAAAAACCGATTCCGGTCGCCAAACAATGCATTAACCCTTTCTCAAAAATTATTTTTAGAGTAGAACCGGCCTCTGCATCCATGTAAAATTACCGGCTCTTCGTTCTGAAGACGAATACAAAGTTTCATCAAAATCGGAGCAAATAATAGTTAAATAATAATTCCATCTATTCCGATATTCATTTTGACAGAATTAGTTTCTTTGTTTCAGGATTACTTACGTTTTACTGTTAGGGGAAGGAGGGATTTCATTCATTGAGGTGGCTAGAAAAACATTTGTTTCTTTTTTATAAAAAAGCTAAAAAATTATATGAAGTAGAAATTTAAGTTTCGCATAACATTCTGTCGAAAAAAATATATAAATGAAATGACACTGACATCGAATATAATGAAAATTAAATAGTTTTTTTTCAGTAACAATAATAACAGTTACAGATATTGTCCGGCTCGTAGAAAACACTATAATGTTCGGGAACAAAATGAGATCATTATTAAATACTACGAAACTTTTCTTCAATATGGATTCAGATAATATAAGATAAGATAAGAAATGAGTTTCTAGAATCTTTTTACTCACATACTAATGTTAATAAAAATGCCAAAGGCCGTTTACATCAGGGATTCCAGATTAAATTTTTAAGCAAGTTTTGAGAAGTTTATGCAATCAAACTGTTGCAGTGACAGTGAAAAAATATCGTGAAATACTTTGGCGAGCAAATTGAAAGTCAAATG
Organism: Malaya genurostris; assembly: GCF_030247185.1. Lineage (NCBI taxonomy): Eukaryota > Metazoa > Arthropoda > Insecta > Diptera > Culicidae > Malaya > Malaya genurostris. The sequence continues at coordinate 268,565,975 of NC_080572.1, read as the reverse complement.
CCTTAAGACGAAAATTTCAAATATTTTACATTTGATAATGAATAAAGTCCTTAAATATCTTCAGCGTTATCCAGAAATCTGTAAATTCAGAGATAAATCTGCATACGTGTCATCACTAGTTTTCATATACTGGGATTATTTGTATGTGTGTACTGCGGAAAACGGACGGTGTTAATATTTTTTTCTACAGAAGTCTAATCAAGTATAAAATGCTCAATAAAGACACACTCAAACCAAAGACTAGTGTCATCAATATATTACTTTTACAATAAAATGGAAAACCAGAAGCATACGCGGCTTTGCTCCGCTTTCCCCTACTTAGTTTGGAACAGCAACTGAAAGATATGAAATTTAATAAATAGAACTGGACGTTGAAGAAGAGTCTAGTGACCAAAACAGGAAACTGGCAATTGTACACTACTTCTACCAAATAAAAGTTGGTTTTTCTCGATTTATTTTTCCAGAAACTGAAATTTGGAAATCTTCATCAAACGATTGATTAGCTATACACTAAAACCTGAATTGACGCGAACTTAATTTACGCGATTTTTTACGCTCTTTTTTGTAATAACGCGATTTTTTATTTAATTTACGCGATGATCGCGTAAAACAGGTTTTTGCATAATGGAGGAAATCCTAATTTTTATACATATACAAAACAATTTAACATGCTTCAGGGAATCGAATATTGTAAAGTGTACATTAATGAATTGTTTAGTTTCAAAGAACGTCCCGGGTTGGCGATTCAATGCATAGGGCGCTGGTCTTACAAGCCAGTTGTCGTATGTTCGAGCCCCGACCTGGAAGGATTCTTAGTGTCAGTAGGATCCATAGTACTAAACATGCAATGATTTTGTACACTAAGAATCGGCTGCGAAGTCTGTTGAAACAGAAAGGCCAAATTCCACAAAAGGAATGTAATGCCAGCACTTTGCTTAGTTTCAAAGAATCTAAATAAGATCGTGGGTATCCAAGAATTATTTGGAAAGCAAATATTGTATATAATCAATTTTATATGACTATTGAGTGGGGTATGTACTCGTAGTACTATTCACAGAAAATTGACATACTGTGATAAAATCTGTAGAAGAACTTGCTCATCCAAAACCTCCTCGGAAAAAGGCCTTAAGGACAATGATGGCTCTAGGCCATCCAAAAACTACCTGGAGTTGAAGCTCTACGACTATGAACAGCATTGAAAAATTATGCACAAACTGTGGAATGTTCGTGTAAATCTTAAGACCTGTTCTCACTGAAGTTCTTGGACGACTGGGAACCTACCTGGAACAGCTATAAATAGATAAGTAAGCATTGTGTAGCTCTAAAAGTATGAACCACAAACAAAACGGGCATTAGCCGTTGTAGTTCTTGCTGTGACCCAGTGTAGTCCCTAAGGACAATACTTCAAGTAGTTCTTGGATATTGGAGCATCTCTTAAGCATTTCCATTATCTCAGAACATATTTAGAGGGTCCTCAGGCGCTAAAGCATCGCACGTAGTAGGATTGTTCATTTTATTTACACTAAAATCAAATGAAATTTGAAAAACCTTTATTTATGCGAAAAATTTGAAATAACGCGATGTTTTATTTAATTTACGCACCCCTAAAAAAACTAATGTTAAAACTAATTTTCATTCTACTTTTTTAAAATTAGTTTGGTAAAAAAGAAAAAAAATTCAGCTAATTTTGTTGAAGCTTTTGAAAGCATAAATGTTTTAAAAAACGGCGTTTCATGCAAAATGCGATTTGCCTGTTATATCTTTCATATCATTAACATATGTCTCCGGAACTGGAAGTGCCAGCCATTTGATTTTCGAACTTGATCAATGACTCAATAGTAGCTTGCGACCGAGCATAAGAAAATGAGTAGGGAGGTGTATATTCACACATATACACTTACATAGTTAGGCATACAAAGATATTTTTCGATTTCGTCGAGTTGAGTCGAATGATATACCCTATGAGTCTCGGGGGCTCCTATCAAAAAATGGGTTTCCTAGCAATTATATATAGAGAAGGCAAAAAAACATGTTAAGCAAGTTGTACGAATGTTTCATTCAGTTTTCAGTTTACAGTTTACGAAACAAAACCAAAACCTTAGGTATCACTGTTAGACGAGTGATGGAAAGCGATGACTTTTCGCAAATTTTAATTTACGATTTTTCATTAATCAATGTTTTTCAATCTAATTTTATTTCGCTTCTCATAAAATATTGGAGTAGTAGAATTTAGATTTATCCATTAAAATTTCAAAACATAGCAGAAAACACGAAGAAACTTTTAACAAATCACAACAGTTTGTTCGTTTCGTCTAGTGAATCGAACAAAAACTTTTTCATTTTTTTTCTCTAATTTTAGAAATCTAAAATCATCTGTAAACCGGAATGGTTATGCACATGCTGTTGCTCCGCGCCTGCTGTGTTGGTGAATTTCAACCTACACCGACCAAAGCACTAAAATTCATTCCTCGATCTAGTGCGCTGTTTGATTTCGTTGCTGGAATAAGCATATTGGTTAATTCTTTGCTGGATTGAACTTACACTCGACCACGCAGAATTTACACTGTTTGATTTGTCGTCGGGCGGACGATCGAGACGCAATGTTCGCTGGTTTACGAGATACGTACATTTATCGGATTTATTTATTAGCACGATTTTACAATGTGGGCAGACCTGGTTTGGTTTCGGAACAAAGACCAACTCTAATTAATTTTTAACAAGTCGTCAACTGAAGAGACAAAGATTTTTCTTTCGCAAAACGAGTCCCAAGTTCAATGTAACCTCGATTCCAACAACTGACAGTGATCCGTGGAACCGAGCACCGGCGGCCTTGTTTTTTAATTGAGGAGTGGGTTGTGCGTCCAGCCACCATATTTGGAGTGCACTTCATTCGCTGGTTTTGTTGAAGGAATCAAGGTCTCCGTAAGGAGACTATTTTTTTTCCAGTAGGAGCCATGACATTACTCATTTTTTTAAGTAGGTTAGCTTCTAAAACGTACAAGGCATGTCCGACATGTTACTTAGAACCCGTGATGAAAATAATTTTGATGATTCGATGAATCGTATCGTAAATACCCGGACTTTGCACTTTGTATTAATTTTTACTGATAACAATAATATCATAAAACAAGAACAGTGTTTGACGGTAAACTAAAACAACTTTGAGTAAATTCGAATATTTATTCAATTGAATTTAGACTAATATCGAACGCACTGCTCTATAAATACTTATTTACAAGTCGAAAAATGTTGAGTATTGTGCCTGCAAATGTACACCTTAGGATCCTACATGAGTAACCACATTCACTATGCCTCTAGACGTCTCGCTTCACTCCTCACGACTTCCCCCAGTACCACTGGAATTCGAATCCCTTAAGTCCGGCCTGCTTTTCGGTTTCCTCCCGGGGCGTTTCCTCGGGACTAACTTTTTCGAACTTGATGTGCGGCTGGAATCCAAACTCATTCGCCGTGTACGTTACACCGCGCCGAATACCGTCTCGGCCGATCGTGTAGTAGCCGCCTTCCTTGTTACCCTGTCGGTCACCCTGCTCGTGGTGCCCATGGAAACCGACGGTGTAGTTAAACCGGTACAGCAGCCCATTCAGAATGTGTTGAATCATCATGTTGGCGGTGTCGAGCTTTGACGCCGGCGAGCTTTTCGGTGGTGCAGACGGTGATGATTGTTTGTTGGATGGAGTCGACTTAAACGACGACTGTTTGTCACCGTCACCGTTGTCGATTGCGTTGGGTGCCGACTGTTGGGATTGTGATTTTGACTGGGAGGTAGGAGAATTGCTATTTGTTTGCATACCGTCAGGAGATTTAGACTGGTTAGTCGACTCTTTCGAGCTAGTATTTTGATCATTAAACTGTTTCTCGACGAGCTTTTGTGGAGTTTCTTCTGGATCTGATCTCGGTGTGTTACTAGTGTCTGCAGATGTCACAAACGATTTAGGTGCGGTGGTCGTAGTAATACTTTCAATGTCATTTTTGTTTACAATCTTGAACGGAGGAGCAATTGCTGTACTAGTTTCAGGCAGTGTATCATCTGTGGTGACTCGCGAAGTCGTGGGCGGTGGTTGTGGTATTTTACAACCTCCACAGGCAACGATGTCGGATGGTTTAGGAGTGGTAAACGACCTGGCAGTGGTTATTATCCTGAAGGGCTGTGGAGTGGTCGACGTTGTCGTTGTAGCTGTAATCGCCGTTCTCGGGAAGCCGGCTGTCGGAGGACTTGTGGGGCCCAGTTTGTAGTTTTTCATGCTGATAATCTTAAAATTTCCATTCTCATCGGTAGCATAAACAGTCACGTGGTACACATTATCAGCGGTAATGAATCCGAACTCGCCCATAACGATGCCATTTTTATCTGGAAGAGTATAGAAAATGTTAATATCTGTATTTCGAAGCTGAATGAAACTTGTGAAGATTTGTTGCAAAAAATATTGAAAATATATGAAGTATACTTATTTTATTAACATATTTCGAGCTTTGGTGCAAGTTTTTTTTAGGGATTTATGATGATTCACATGTGACAATTTGTACTCTCTATGTTTGGGATTCGTGTTAGCATACTAAATTCTGTCTTGATCTCAGTTTTTACCGAAGGAAAAAATAGATAATGAAAAATCGAAAAATATTAAATTTGAAAAAAGTATTACCCAGCGGAAGTTTTCGATCCTACAACTTTCCTCTTACCGTGAAGATGGTCTAGCGACTGAACTACTGTGGAATATGTGTGAACGCTAGGGTGGGAAAAAATTTTGATTTCAGCTCCGCCAAACTTATCGAGGTTTAAAATTTGTATGTTATTTGGTATGGGGAAATGGACGTTTTACAAAAAAAATCGGCTTTTGTATGCTTCGCACAACATTCGATAATTTTCACAACATTTCGATGAGGTGAAAGTAAAACAGGAAATTGGGGTTAAACAATTATAGCATTTTCAAAACTAAAAAGCAATATTTCTGTACACGCGTAAGTTTCAATTGTACACTGTGGATACATTTGGTGTGCTTCACACAAAGAGGAAAGCTCACTTCTTCTCACTGTCCATTAGACAGCCTTTGAGTGCGTGCTTGTGTTGAAAGAAGCTGGTGCGAGAGAATCACATTCTCTTCGCACGAATCGCTCTCACGTGCTCTCGCCTAAATACACCCAACTGATCACTGGCGCGTGATGGTTTGCAAGAAAAAAAGGAAAATTAAACAATAAATTGTTTTATTTTGCTGATTTTGCGTGTTTATACGCAAACCATACACCAGAGTGCTACACCCTGTACACCTCTGTAAAAGTATCTGCATCCACCTCAGAGAATTTCAAAGCTTTGCTCTAGCACTTTGGAGCGATTCAGTGGAGGAGCTAAAAGCAGGCCTTCCGAATGCTCATGCGTGCACAAATGCGACAGCGAGAGCGCACCGAAAATGTGTGTGTCGCATATAAATCCTATGAGCGTGAGCGCCGACTAAAAGAGCAAACCAAAAGCGTGTACGAGACGCGTAGCGAGCACATAGAAACGGGATGTGCTGCTCGAAATTTCAGAGCATCGCATTTTCTTCTGCGCGCGACTCGTGCGCTTTGGTCTCACGAGACAGCGCACGAGATTTTTTATGAGCGCAGCGTGTGTGCGATGTGAGCCACACTAAAAGTTGCTGTTATGATTTTTTTTCGTGCCTAGAGCGGTTCGTGCGGCTTGTGTCGCAGCACGGTACAAGTTGTTGGGCAGAGTTGGCGATCGATTTCAAAATAAAATAATCTTAATAAATTGATTATGATATGAATTTTGGAAAAAAACATTATTAATGCATCCTTCCTAAGAACAATATTTTCTATCGCAGCTCAAGACATTGACTCAAATTATGGTTGCAATTGTGCTATGCGTTTACATTGAATTGTATGGAATGTCAAGTGATATGGCACGTCATTTCCTCGGATATCAAGTAAATCCGAATATTATATGATATCAGCGGTTATGTGAAAATACTATAAATGCGAGGCGAAGATATTGGAAATCATTGAACATTAATCTGTTGATAAGCAAAATGTTGTGGTGGCTAGGAAAGATTAATATTGGTACAATTGTCCAATATCGAATAATTCTTATTATTACGATGATGCAGTCTAGAAATAGCAACTTTTGAGCATTTTTAAAACAATTGAATCAGAGTAGCAGATTTGAATTTACAAATAAATGACCATGAACGGCATGTGCAACGATACTTCTTTATATCAAAGTCAACAAAAAACCCATTTTTCATATAAAAACTTAGATGCACCCAAAAGTTACATAGTTTCTTTCTTATATTACTATTTTTGTCATAACATAACATTATATATAGAATTATGTTCACGCAGCCAGCCAGGGTCGATTCCCAACTCCGCACATAGGCTCAGAATCTTTTTCTGGCCCAAAGGGGTGAATCACTTTAAGGTTAAAACCTCCATATTAAAAACAGAAAAAAGGAATTATGTTTACTGCAAGCATTGTACATTTTTAAATTTCTTTGAGGTGTTGAAAACTGATTTAACGCAACTCATAGAGTAAAGCTTTGTCAGTACGTAAAATATTTTAATCTAATCCATAGAATCTAATGTCTTCCAATTTTAACTTTTATACGTTTCTCAGCAATAGCGAAATAGATTTTTATGAATCCTGATACTAGAAGTACCTTGCACGTATTGCATAATGAAGTGAAGTACATTATGTACATATCAAAAACTTTGAATAACATTTTGGTGATTCGATAATTATGTTCGAAAATGAAAAAGATCACGACATTTGTCACGATCACAAAGAAAACTGAATATATTATATTCCCTGTAATCGATTAATAGAAATACAGGTGACGAGAAATGACAATGTTATTGAGACCGTAGCATTTTTCCAAAGCTTTCATTTTCTCTCCCCTTCAAAGTTGGTAACAAAACCGAATAGCAACGAAAGTTCAGTTTGGGAAGTGTTTATTACAATTTGTAGGTATAACTATTCATAATTACAATTCATTTTCTTGTTCGACTGTTTAGGGTATTGGCTTTATTAAAACTCTTATAGCGATTGTGAAAATCAGTCTAAATATTCAACAGCAAATGTATGATCAATCTCAGAATTGAAGAATCGGTAGGAACGACGGTTTGCAATTGATGATTTGATTGAAAGGGCCATTTCTAGTTACATATCACGAGTGATTGATAATAAGTATACTCTTCAAGTATCAGTTCAGGAAGTATGTGAATACTTTTTTGGAAGTATGTGAATATTATTTTGTCAATCTTGCAGATCCTCATTTATTATTCAGAAAGAAACTTTCAGTTCTTCGTCCTAACCGAAGGAGAGTTCATTCCCACCGTATCTGTCGACGCGATCGGATGTGTATTCGCTTTAATCCAGTCCAGTACAGTCCGCATTAATCCGCTTTCAAGGTCGTTCTTTTGTTTTCGCAGTGTCGATTGTGATCGGACACTCGGGTGTGCGAGTGAGTTGAGTTTTTTTTGCACCGAGTTAGATATCGTGATTTGTGCTTTTTCTTCGTGGAGGTTTTTTCACCGTCACACAGCCATAGATAGACAATTGTGATTGTGCTTTTTTCCTCACGGAGTTTTAGGCATCTATTGAAGAGGCAATCGACCAAGATCAGGTCTTGGTGGCCGTTTGTTTTTGCAGCCGAACAAGCTAAGTATTGTTTGTATTTTATTGCTATCCTCTGATTATTTCACTTACACCATACATAATCAAATCTGTGCGGAGATAGCTCCGTGTAATAATAATGGTTCCCCCCCCTCCGGATGAAAAAATGGAGACAGATCCAAAACCACCCCCACTTGTCCCTACCCCTTCAGCTGACAATAAGATTCCGAGGGTAAAGAAGTATCCCGATGATCCTTTGCTTTCGACCGGTTCCTGTGTGGTCTATTTCCGGACCAAGAACAACAACAAATTTAACCTTATAAAAATATCTCACGAATTGACTTCACGATACTCTACTATTACACGTATTGATAAAGTACGCCCAGGGAAGCTTAGGGTCTTGTTAACCAGCTCAAAGCAGGCTAACGAGATCGTTCAAAGTGATCTTTTTGCGCGGGAGTATTGTGTCTACGTGCCAGCCCGCGAAGTAGAAATAGACGGCGTAGTCACAGATGCGAGCCTGACATGCGAAGATCTTCTTAAGTACGGGGCCGGCGGTTTCAAAGACCCCGTACTTAAGAATGTAAAGATACTGGATTGCAAACGGCTGCATTCAGTGTCGATCGCCGGGGATGGTACAAAATCCTATCCCCAATCAGACTCTTATCGAGTGACCTTCGCCGGCTCGGCATTACCCAACTACGTTCTCCTGGACCGGGTTCGTCTGCCTGTTCGTCTCTATGTGCCGCGGGTCATGAATTGCTCCAATTGCAAACAATTGGGGCATACAGCCTCTCATTGTGGTAATAAGTATCGTTGTGCTAACTGTGGAGGGGCTCACGCGGATGGCTCTTGCGGGAAGAGCATCGAAAAGTGCCTCTACTGTAGAGAGGACCATCATGACCTCGCGGCATGCCCTGCGTACAAACTGCGAGGAGATAAATTGAAACAGTCTCTCCAGTCTCGTTCCAAACGGTCTTTTGCAGAAATGCTCAAGAGTGCTACGCCACCTAAACTCACCGGAAACCTTTACGCTTGCTTGTCAACTGACGAGTGTGATTCTGACGATCCCCAAGAAGGTACATCTTCGGCAGTCCCTCACAGCTATAGGAAGAGGATAAATATTTCCTCTCACAAGCTCCCTAGCAAGGGTTCGAAGGTATCTTCTGAGGGTCCCCCAAAAGTAACAGCAATGGGAAGTGCTGGTAAAATGAAAAAACCAAAGCAAACAGCTCCTGATCTTGAGAAACTCAGATCTAAAAAGGAATTCCCGGCACTTCCTGGGTCATCAAAATCCCCAAGTGTCCCAGAAAACCAACCAGAAAATCGACCGAGTGCTGGATTCATAAAATTCTCGGATATTGTGGACTGGATTTTCACAACTTTCAATATTTCCGACCCCCTGAAACAGCTTATGATGAGTTTTATACCCACAGTCAAAACATTTCTGAAGCAGTCAACTGCAAAATGGCCCCTCATTTCAGCGATTGTATCCTTTGATGGCTGATTTATTGAACGAGGTAATGGATCCGATCACTGTTTTACAGTGGAACTGTAGAAGTATCATACCGAAAATAGACCCCTTCAAAGTATTAATAAACATCTTGGAGTGTGACGCATTTGCCTTATGCGAAACATGGCTAACTTCTGAAATACCAATTACCTTCCATGATTTTAATATAATCCGCTTGGATCGAGAAAACCCCTACGGAGGAGTACTTTTAGGGATCAAAAAGTGCTATCCCTTCTACCGGATAAACCTCCCTTCGATACCAGGTGTTGAAGTTATTGCATGTCAAATCACAATGAAAGGCAAGGACCTTTGCATTGCTTCCGTATACATTCCCCCAAGAGCTTCGATTGGGCACCAACGGCTTTGTGACATCATGGAGCTCCTTCCTACACCTACGTTAGTTTTAGGAGACTTCAACTCTCATGGTACGGGATGGGGCTGTCTTCAGGATGACAACAGATCAACTCTCCATTCGTATCCGAGCAGTCGTCCGCGATACACTTGTTGTTTTTTCGCTCCGTATCGGGACGGTATCGATTACAAAACCTCGAGTGCGAAGGTGTTTCCCTAGCAAGGGCTGGAGGAAACATTTTTTTGTTCTCTTAGATCCAGTGGTTGATCGAGTGATAAACACCGGCAGCAGACAGTGGTATACACACTTGCTTGCGACCATTTCTACCTGTCGCTTCAATAGCATCGGCACCAGCAGTGAGTGACTGGATCATCAAGGTCACGCGAGAGAAATAATCCAAGCAAAGGACCAACTCACCCATCAGCTCAACAAACCATACCGGTGAAGTAGTTTTTTTCATTTTATATTTCAACTTTTTTCCTACTTCTCACTATCCTATCTATTTTTTCTATTTTCCTTGATAGTGTGGGAGACTTTGTTTCTCCTGCACAAAAAATATGTCTTCCGATGAGGGGAACCTCGGGGAAGATGATGATAAACCTAGAGATGAGGAACGTTTGGATGAATATCCTGATAGTGATACATCTGAAATGGATATCCCCGCTCCCCCTCTGGGAAAACCACCAATCCGTCAGAAGGTCTATCAGGATGACGGATCGGATGGCCCGTGGGTGGTTTACTTCCGGCCCATAGCTAAATCCCTCAGAGTCCTCAATATTTCTCGAGATCTGACTAAACACTACTCGGCAGTAAAACACATGGACAAAGTATCTCCGAACAAACTGCGCGTTGTCGTGACTGATCTAAAACAAGCAAACGACATTGCTACCAATGAGATTTTCACGAGGGAATATCGCGTCTACGTACCTTCTCGGATGGTGGAGATCGACGGTGTGGTCCACGAAGAAAGTTTAACTGTCGAAGATCTGATGAAGGATGGGATTGGCCGCTTCAAAAATCCCGACCTTCAACCAGTGAAGATATTGGAGTGCAAGCAATTGCACTCTAAATCGACACAAGATGGAAAGTATCATCCATCAAACTCTTTTCGTGTGACCTTCGCCGGTTCTGCACTTCCGAATTACGTTGTAGTGGGAGGGGTTCGTCTACCTGTTCGGTTGTATGTACCGAAAGTAATGCACTGCTCAAACTGCAAACAGATGGGACATACGGCTCAAGTCTGTTGTAACAAACCACGATGTGGTAAATGTGGTGAGGGACACAGAGATGACTCCTGCAGGAAGTCAATCGAAAAGTGTATTTACTGTGGTGAGAATCCGCATGCTCTTTTTGAGTGCTCTAAATATAAACAACGCGAGGAAAAGCTCAAGCGAACCGTGAAGGAGCACTCCAAACGATCTTACGCGGAAATCCTCAAACGAGCTACTCCACATATCTCTGACAACCCATTCGCTTTTTTGTCGACTGACGCTGATGTTTTAAATGACCCCGACGAAGGACCTTCTTCTGTTCAGCTAGGAACAAACAGGAAACGACCAATTATGTCCTCTCCTAAGCTTCCTCGCAAAGGTCTTAAAATACTAGAAACTAAAATATTAAAACGGAACCAAAACAACAATGTCACAGAGCCGAAGCCAATACCTCCTGGATTTCGAAAATCGAATTACAACCAGGAATTTCCAGCACTTCCAGGGACACTGAAAAACCCAAGTGATCCCAAAACACAACCAGAAAACCCGACAAACGTTGGATTACTGAAACTCTCTGATATCGTGGACTGGATATTAACAGCCTTCAATATAACTGATCCTCTTAAAAGTATTCTAACGGCTTTATTACCAACAGTAAGAACATTTTTAAAACAGTTGACTGAACAATGGCCCCTCCTTACAGCGATCGTATCTATCGATGGCTGAAATACCTACAGAAATCGAGAATATGATCACTATACTCCAGTGGAATTGCAGAAGTATCATCCCAAAATTAGATTCTTTCAAATTTTTGATAAATTCGCGTAACTGCGACGTATTTTCATTGTGTGAAACGTGGCTCACTTCAAATATAAACTTTGACTTCCACAATTTCAACATTATACGCCTGGATCGAGGAGACTCCTATGGAGGGGTTCTTTTAGGGATCAAAAAGTGCTATTCATTTTATCGAATTAACCTCCCCTTGATCCCGGGCATTGAAGTTGTTGCTTGCCAAACCAGAATTAGAGGCAAAGATCTTTGTATAGCTTCTATCTACATACCTCCCAGAGTCTCGATAGGGCATCGACGACTTGCAGACATCATGGAGCTTCTTCCCACTCCGCGGTTAGTTTTAGGAGACTTTAACTCGCATGGTACGGGGTGGGGCTGCCTATATGATGATAACCGTTCTTCGTTAATTTATGATCTGTGCGACAACTTCAATATGACAATTTTAAATACGGGTGAAATGACACGCAATCCAAGACCGCCAGCCCGCTCTAGTGCGCTGGACTTATCCCTTTGCTCGACATCACTACAGCTAGATTGCAAGTGGAAGGTAATCCCTGATCCCCACGGTAGTGATCACTTGCCGATTTTGGTTTCAATATCCACTGGTGCACAAACACCGACATCAGTCGATATGACATATGATCTCACGAAAAACATCGACTGGAATTCCTACTCGATCGCGGTATCCCAAGCTCTTGAAACGAAACAACCAGATTCGCTTGAAGAAGAATACAAATCCCTAGCTGACTTGATCCTCAACGCCGCGATTCAAGCCCAGACCAAACGAGTACCCAAAACTACAATCACTACGCGACCTTCAACCCCATGGTGGGATAAAGAGTGCTCGGAAATATATAAAACAAAATCATCCGCGTATAAAAAATTCGGGAACAGTGGCAAGCGCGAAGACTACGAAAAATATGCATCATTAGAAAAGACCATGAAAAATCTGATTAAAGCAAAAAAAAAAGGTTACTGGCGTCGGTTCGTCAATGGCCTATCTAGGGAAACATCGATGACCACTCTGTGGAATACAGCCCGTCGTATGAGAAATGCAACCACTAATAACGAATCCGTAGAATATTCAAATCGCTGGATATTTGACTTCGCCAAGAAAGTTTGCCCGGATTTTGTTCGGGAATCGAATACCTATCGCGTCGCGTCCTCTCGATACACTGAAAACGATACCCCCTTTACGATGACGGAGTTTTCTCTTGCCCTCTTATCGTGCAACAACAATGCCCCAGGGCGTGATAAAATTAAATTCAATTTGCTTAAAAATCTTCCCAATATCGCGAAAAAACGTCTGTTGAACTTGTTCAACAAGTTCGTCGAACAGAACTTTGTTCCTCAAGACTGGAGACAAGTGAGGGTTATCGCTATTCAGAAACCGGACAAACCAGCCTCCAACCACAACTCGTATCGGCCGATTGCAATGCTTTCCTGTATTCGGAAACTGCTGGAAAAAATGATTCTGTTTCGTCTCGATGAATGGATGGAAACAAGTGGCTTGCTTTCAGATACACAATTTGGCTTCCGTAAAGGCAAAGGAACGAACGATTGCCTTGCGCTGCTTTCTACAGAAATTCAAATGGCATTCGCTCACAAGAAGCAAATGGCATCAGTATTCTTGGACATAAAGGGGGCTTTTGATTCAGTTTCCATAAAAATTCTCTCGGAGAAGCTGCACAAGCATGGTCTTTCCCCACTTTTCAACAATTTTTTGCACAACTTATTATCGGAAAAGCACATGTTTTTTACACATGAAGACTTGACGACCTCACGAATTAGTTACATGGGCCTTCCCCAGGGCTCATGCCTCAGCCCCCTTCTTTATAACTTTTACGTCAATGACATCGATGAATGTCTTGAAAATTCTTGCACGTTAAGGCAACTTGCAGATGATGGCGTGGTGTCTATTATAGGATCCAAGTCTACCGACCTGCAAGGACCATTACAAACTACCTTAGACACTTTGTCTACATGGGCTCTAAAGCTGGGTATCGAATTCTCCACGGAGAAAACTGAGTTGGTAGTATTTTCCAGGAAGCGTGAACCTGCACAACTACAGCTTCAACTAATGGGTCAAACCATAGCTCAGGCCTTCACATTCAAATACCTCGGAGTCTGGTTCGATTCCAAAGGTACCTGGGGATGTCACATTAGGTATCTGAAACGAAAATGCCAAAAAAGAATCAACTTTCTACGTACAGTGACCGGGACTTGGTGGGGAGCTCACCCAACAGATCTTATAAGGCTGTACCAAACAACGATATTGTCAGTGATGGAGTATGGATGTTTCTGTTTCCGTTCAGCCGCGAAAATACACTTTATCAAGCTGGAGAGAGTCCAGTATCGTTGCTTGCGTATAGCCTTGGGTTGTATGCAGTCGACTCATACGGGGAGTCTCGAGGTACTGGCGGGAATTCTCCCGTTGAAAAACCGTTTGTGGGATCTCTCATATCGACAACTCATTCGATGTAGCGTCTTAAACCCGTTGGTTATCGATAACTTTGAACGGCTAGTCGAGCTTAATTCTCAGACCCGATTTATGACATTGTACTTTGATTTCATGTCACGTAACAATAATTCTTCTTCCTACAATCCTCACAGTGTTCGTTTCTATGATACTTCTAATTCTACGGTGTTTTTCGACACATCCATGAAAGAAGATATTTATGGAATCCCGGATCACGTATGCCCTCAAGTGATCCCAAATATTTTTAATGACAAATTTAGAGAAGTCGACTGTAATAAAATGTTTTACACTGACGGATCACATCTCGACGGGTCCACTGGCTTCGGTATTTTTAATGAAAATTTCACCGCCTCCTATAAACTCAGTGATCCGGCTTCAGTTTACGTCGCAGAACTAGCTGCAATTCAGTATACCCTTGAGATCATTGAAACTTTGCCCACAGACCACTACTTCATTGTATCGGACAGTCTCAGCTCTATCGAGGCTCTTCGCTCAGTGAAGCCTGGAAAGTACTCGCCGTATTTCCTGGGGAAAATACGGGAACAACTGAGTGCTTTATCTGAAAAATCATACCGGATTACCTTGGTTTGGGTCCCATCACATTGTTCCGTAAGGGGTAATGAGATGGCGGACTCACTGGCCAAGGTGGGCGCATTACAAGGTGAAACCTATGAAAGACCAATCTGCTTCAATGAATTTTTCAGTCGTTCTCGTCAAGAGGCACTCGTCAGCTGGCAAACCTCCTGGAATGATGGATATCTAGGACGGTGGTTACATTCCATTATACCGCAGGTATCGACGAAAGCTTGGTTCCGAGGGTTGGATGTGAGCCGGGACTTTATTCGCACAATGTCAAGACTTATGTCCAACCACTCTTTGCTCAAAGCGCATCTTCATCGTGTTGGCCTTAGTGAGAGTAATCTTTGCGTTTGCGGAGACGGTTATCATGACATCGAGCATGTTGTTTGGGTGTGCTCCGAGTATTGCGACGTCAGACTCCAGCTAATTGATTCCCTTCGGGCCCAAGGTAGACCACCTTATGTTCCAGTCCGTGACGTTTTGGCAACCAGAGATCTCCTTTACATGACCTACCTCTATAACTTCCTCAAAGCTATAAACGTGCAAATCTAGTTCCCTCTCTTTCTCTTTCTTTCTTCTACAGTGGTCCTACCCCAAACGAACTAAACACTGGTCAAGCTGAATTGCTGGAAACCATCCATAAATGACACACCAACATCAAAGTACACCAACAAAGCATCCGAGTTTAGTATAGTCTCTTCCTCGTTACAATCTGGAGAACGTCGAGAACCCGGAAATGCAAAGTGTGTTTAAAAGATGCAAGCTATTAATGAATGATTTGTAATATCAAAATATGTTCAAAATCAATACAGTATAGGTCCCACCCTCCTGACACTCCTTTACTAACTCTAGGGGAGCAGGTCGCCCCATAATACGGCTTCCACTCTTTTCCACCTAACAACAAGACAATCGGCCACGTTAAGCTAACGCAAATGAGCCCAATAAAAATTTTTATTATAAAAAAAAAAAAAAAAAACAGATCAACTCTGATCTATGACCTTTGCGATAACTTCAATATGACAATTTTAAATACGGGAGAAATGACACGGATTCCTGCACCACCAGCAAGACCAAGTGCGCTGGATCTTTCCATTTGCTCGACATCGCTACGGTTGGATTGCACGTGGAAGGTAATCCCTGATCCCCACGGTAGCGATCACTTGCCTATCGTCATCTCAATTGCCACCGGATTAAGACCATCGAAGACAATCAATGTTTTGTATGACCTCACACGAAATATTGATTGGAAAAGATATGCAAACTCTATATCTGAGAAAATAGAATCAACACAAGAACTTCCTCCGGAGGAAGAGTACACGTTTTTGGCTGGCTTGATTCTCGGAACCGCGATTCAAGTTCAGACGAAACGTGTACCGGGCGCGAAAACTAACATCCGTCCTCCCAACCCGTGGTGGGACAAAGAGTGCTCAGAGTTAAACGCTAAAAAATCTGCAGCGTATATCATTTTTAGAAAAAACGGAACACCTGATAATTATCGGAATTACGCGGCGTTAGACATGCAAATGAAGAACCTAATTAAAGCAAAGAAACGCGGATACTGGCGCCGTTTCGTTGACGGATTAACAAAAGAAACATCGATGAGCACTCTTTGGAACACAGCCCGACGAATGCGCAATCGAAACACCACGAACGAGAGCGAGGAATATTCTAACCGCTGGATATTCGATTTCGCTAAAAAAGTGTGTCCCGACTCTGTTCCGGACCAGAAGATCTCCCGCGTCGCGACAGCGAATACAAACGAAACACCGTTTTCGATGGTAGAGTTTTCTCTTGCACTCTTGTCGTGTAACAATAAAGCCCCGGGGCTAGACAGAATCAAATTCAACTTGTTGAAAAATCTGCCTGACCCTGCCAAAAGGCGCTTGTTGAATCTATTCAACAAGTTTCTTGAGGGTAATATTGTCCCTCATGACTGGAGACAAGTGAGGGTTATCGCCATTAAAAAACCAGAGAAACCTGCCTCCGACCACAATTCGTATCGGCCGATTGCTATGCTTTCCTGTATCCGGAAATTGTTTGAAAAAATGATTCTCTTCCGCCTAGACAATTGGGTCGAGACCAATGGCTTGTTTTCAGATACACAATTTGGTTTTCGCCGGGGCAAAGGAACGAACGATTGTCTTGCGTTGCTCTCAACCGAAATTCAAATGGCATTTGCCCGTAAAGAACAAATGGCATCAGTCTTCCTAGATATCAAGGGGGCTTTCGACTCAGTTTCAATACATATCCTATCTGAGAAGTTGCATAAGCATGGTCTTTCACCAGTTTTGAATAACTTTTTGTATAATCTATTGTCCGAGAAACATATGCATTTTGCGCAGAATGATTTGTCGACAATACGATTCAGTTACATGGGTCTTCCTCAGGGCTCATGTTTAAGCCCCTTTTATACAATTTTTACGTAAACGACATCGACAAATGTATAAACACATCTTGCACGCTAAGACAACTTGCCGACGACAGCGTTGTGTCCATTATAGGACCCAAAGCTGCCGATCTCCAAGGACCATTACAAGATACCCTCGACAACTTGTCGACATGGGCTCTTCAAATGGGTATCGAGTTCTCTACGGAGAAAACTGAGCTGGTTGTATTTTCAAGGAAGCGAGAACCAGCACAATTACAGCTTCAACTAAGGGGTGAAACTATAGCTCAGGCCTTCACATTTAAATATCTCGGGGTCTGGTTCGACTCCAAAGGCACGTGGGGATGTCAAATTAGGTATCTGAAACAAAAATGCCAGCAGAGAATTAATTTTCTTCGCACAATAACCGGAACTTGGTGGGGTGCTCACCCAGGAGACTTGATCAGGCTGTACCAAACAACGATATTGTCCGTGATGGAATACGGATGCTTTTGCTTCCGATCCGCGGCGAACACCCATTTCATCAAGCTGGAAAGAATTCATACGATGAGTCTCGAAGTGCAGGCGGGCGTTATACCACTTAAAAACCGATTCTGGGATCTCTCATATCGATTGCTGATTCGATGCAATGTCTTGAATCCGACGGTGATTGAAAACTTCGAAAGGCTTGTCGAGCTCAATTCTCAGACCCGTTTTATGTCCTTGTATTTTGATTACATGGCTCAGAATATTAATCCTTCTTCGTTTGTTTCCAACCGTGCTCATTTCTTGGATACTTCTGATTCTACTGTGTTTTTCGACACATCCATGAGAGAAGAGATTCGTGGGATTCCGGATCACGTACGCCCTCAAGTGATCCCTAATATTTTTTATTATAAATTCAGAGCAGTTGACTGTGAAAGGATGTTTTACTCTGATGGGTCAAATCTCAACGGATCCACAGGCTTTGGTATCTTCAATAAAAACATCACCGCTTCGTACAAACTCAGTGATCCGGCTTCAGTCTACGTCGCAGAATTAGCTGCTATTCAGTATACTCTTGAGATCATTGAAAATTTACCCAAAGACCATTACTTCATTGTCACGGATAGTTTAAGTTCAATAGAAGCTCTCCGTTCAATGAAGCCAGGAAAGTATCCCCCATATTTTCTGGGGAAAATACGGGAACACTTGAGAACTTTATCTGGTCGGTCTTATTTAATATCCTTAGTCTGGGTCCCTTCGCATTGTTCCATTCCGGGAAATGAAAAGGCAGACTCATTGGCTAAGGTGGGTGCATTAGAAGGTGAAATTTATGAAAGACCAATCTGCTTCAATGAATTTTTTAGCATTTCTCGTCAGAGGACACTCGAAAGTTGGCAAACTTCATGGAGCAATGACGAACTGGGAAGATGGCTATACTCCATTGTTCCCAAAATATCGACGAAACCTTGGTTCAGGGGGATGAACGTGAGTCGCGATTTCATTCGTGTGATGTCTCGACTCATGTCAAACCACTACACATTCAACGCACATCTCCGGCGTATTGGGCTCACGGAGAGCGGTCTCTGCACCTGTGGCGAGGGTTATCAGGACATCGAGCATGTCGTGTGGTCGTGCGTAGAGTATCGCGACGCCAGGTCGAAGCTACTGGAATCCCTTAGGGCCCGAGGTAGACCACCTGAGGTTCCGGTCCGAGATGTGATGGCGAGTCGGGATAGTTCATATATGTTTCTCATATATCAGTACCTTAAACACATTAATATCCAAGTGTAATCTGATATACCTCGCTCAGAAAGTATAATCTCCACCTACAGGTTCGACACTAATATCCGCCCGATTCTCTCGATCCCCGTCCCTGTCCACCATCTTCATTGGAACTAACAAGATCTTTTTTTTTTGTCACTAACTATTCGTTCCCCCTTTCTCCGTCTCTTCACCATCTCGATGGCAACTAATTAGATCTTTGTAGTTTTCAGACATTTTGTTTCCATACCCCCTATATACCTCGGTTTCCACAATATTTACTTTTTTTTTCATTCTCTTCCGTAACATCACCATCACCGTCTACGGTTCTACGCTCCAGTCGATGACCAGCATGCGGGCCACCCGCCGGGCCTTCGTAGCCTGGGGGTGTTTCCCGCGGACCCACACGAACCGAAAGGAATCGGCCATAGATAGCGCCATCTGGAAGACCCATGCAACATACAATGGATTCTAGAAAATCTAAGACGACATAATCTAATGATACTATTCTAGTTTTAAGTTAGTCGTTAATTAAGATTAGAAAATACCCTTGGCATCTTAGAGCTTAAGCAGTGTGCCTAAAAATATATTATATTGTTGAATAAAAAAAAAACCGAAGGAGAGTTGATTCATAAGTTCATTACGAGACTTAGCTTTAGTTTAAATGAACAGCTTTCTAACCAAACAGTGTATATGTTTTAAAAGTATATAGCAGAACAAAACCCAGTGATTGCAACATCTACATTTCCAAAATTGGATTGAGCCTGGAAAAAAAGACATGATCAAGAGACTTTTCGAAGCTTGAATTAATCCTTCTGGTAGCTGTTAAATAAATTTGAGCCACAGTTTCTATTATACGGAAACCAAATATTTGTTGCAGACAACATTAAGTTAAGGATTTTTCCCATACCAGTACAACTTTCTAGTTCTTTGCAAAAACAGGAAGAAAATGATTCCCAGATTATCAGCTCGAATTATGTCGACAAAATAAATATAAATACAAGAACAATATAAAATCACTTATTTCGGCTGACTGAGTTTTCATTCGGGTTTTGCAGAAAGTTTTTTACGGTTCTTGCAAAAAAGATGATTTTAAATGATTTTTGCATTGCGAAACTCGTGTCCGGCTTTTGCACTGGATATTTTCATTCGATTTGCGGTTTAGAGTATAAGACGCTGGTCTAACAAGGCAGGCTTAATATGTTTGAGTCCTGACATGGAAAGATTATTTGTTTCAAGAATACTTAATCGGGTTTTCAAACTAAGTGAATACATAGATATACTGAAATTTGTAATCATCTAATGTTCATAATTTACTATGCAGTCGCATAAAAAGTACGACATTTGGCTCTTCTCATTGGAAAATTGATTGATTCATTATTTAGCATTTCAGAATAACACTCATTCGTTATTAGCATTTCAGAATCACGAATACCGAATACAGTATCTTCGATTTGAATATATCTCTCGCTACGAACTGCGCCAAATGTGCACGGTTTTCTTCGCTAGCATTTATTTATTTGCAACTAAGTGTAAGGAAAAAAGGAAGAGGATGAAAATGACACGCAAACCGCTCGTAGATCGCATGAAACGAGCGCGCCGCGCTATCTCATGCGACAAGAGCGCTTGAGTCTCGTTCTTGGCAGAATGCGATGAGATTATACAACGAAGCGGCATAAGCACGTCGCATGCGCGTGGTTGTCTTATGAGAATGAGAATAAATTTGTCTCAGCGCAAAATAAAGAGCGCGCGTGCATAAGGTCTGCCTAAAAGGAAATAAACAAACGCACTCATGATGATGCATACTTTATACAACAGTGGTGTAAGTTGTTAGTGCGAGGGGAGAAATTTTGCTTTCTCTTCGTCACAGAGGAGATGGATCACAGATCTCTGATGACATCTGCCAAATATATTTAATTCACACCAAGCTATTGAACAAACAACGTCATACATTTTCAATGTCGAATTTTGTTCCAGAAAGTGATAATTTGCGGAAAGCATTTTCATTTTGTTGTTGTCAGTTGAACAAAAGGTAATGGTGATCATGGTTCATCAGAAACAACATGCAAAAGATGGTTTAAACTGTTTAGACATAATTATTTTGAGGTAAGGTATCAAGAAGGTGGAAAACCATAAAAAAGCTAGAAGATGCCGAGTTCCAAGCAATATTGGATTAAGATAAAACTTCTAATCAAAAGCGAATAGCAACTATGTCAAATGTTGCACAACAAACAAATGGGTGTCACATGAATTGAATGAAAGACAGATGAAAAACCGATAAAAAACACTTGTGAAATTTTGCTTCAAAATCACGAAAAGAAACAATTCTGAAAAGAATTGTTACTGGCGATAAAAATGTTTTTTTAAGAATCGTAAATGAAAAAAAATCGTGAGTTATTCATTGCAAAACCAGATCGATTCGGCAAGAAGCAAAATGCTCTGTACTTGGAGGAATCAGAAATGTGTGGTGGTCATTAGCTTCTGTAACCTGGTGAAACTGTCAAAACTAATCACTACAGACAACAAATGATCAATTTGAACCATGAATTGATCGAGAAACAACCAGAATTTGACTGAAGACACGGAAAACTAATTTCTGTTACACGACAATGCACACAAAGCAAACCTGATTCGGGATACTATTAAAGCACTTGGCTGGGAGCTGCTACCTCTCCTGTCGCGTTCACCGAACTTAGCTCCTTCCGACTACCATTTGTTTTCATCGATGGGCCACACATTGGCAAAAGACGAGCATTCCCGTTGACGTGGTGTCCCGAAATTACCAGAAAGGTGATCAAGATGTGTAGAAAGCAATGACCAATATTTTGATTGATTTTTTCTAGTTTTTCCAAAGCTAGCGCTCTGTATTGATCGAAACAAGTGGTAGTCAGATGGTACCAAATCTGGGTAACGAGACGAGTGGGACAGAATGTTTCATTCACTTTTATCGAAACAAGTATTCGAAAACTCGAGAGACTACACGAAAAAGATTGAATAAAACATGAACTCATTGAACCGTAAGGACAGCACTGAAAGATGCGGTGGAGACTGTGGATTGATCGCAGTGGATAGCAGACGAGGTAGCCAGAAGCAGTTTGATGCTAATTTTAGTGGCAATGCCGTCCGATATTGTAACTACAAACTTCTGATTTGAATGAAACAACTGCTTCTACAAGAGTAATTGATATGAACTAATGTATGGCTCTTAAGCTAAAAATTATATGTTGGTGACTAAATGACTGTTCTTTCTGGATAAAAAGGTTGTTTTGATTAAAAACTTGTGGTTTTGAAGATACCTTGGTTGAGGTCTTCAACCTATTAATACTCAATAAAATTCACGAGGCTGGTTGTAATTAGTTATTTAAAATAAATATGGATGCCGGCTAACATAAGAGAAACCCTCGTGGACAACTAGGAAAGAAAGTTAAATTGTACGATAACACATGAATGAAAATGAATTGTAACTATATTTTTTGCGACGGACCTTAATGGCCGTTATAAAAGGTTCGAAACATACAAAAAAAAGTTATGTAAAAAGTTGAGGACTACGTCTTTGATTTCTATATAGGGGTGTGAGTTCTGATATTATTCTGGAAGGTGTGATGCGAAGAGCGAGGATCGACTCGGTCTTCCGAAATTCGCTACAATGTATTGACTTCGTTAACGACTACGATGTGACACGTAACTTTGAGAAGATGATGGAAACACACATCGGACTGAAAGCTGAAGCTAACCGTATCCGCTTGGCTATGAATGCGTCGAAAACCAAAGACATGGGAGGAAGATGCTCTAAAGGAGTAATACTACGCCTCTCACCACAAATATTGATAGATAGTGACGATATCGAGGCGGTTGGCGGGTTCGTGTATTTGGGCTCACTGGTGATGGATCAAAATCGTACAAACAGTGGTCAGGTTTTAAATACCTACATAATGACCAATTGTAAACAGTTTTTCGATTGCATTACACCTACAGCTTGAAAATATTACTACGCATTGTCTCGCGTGATATAATTATATACTTTAAATAATCGATGGTGGAATGTTCCTTCAATATCGAGCAGTGTCCAATTTTCCCTATCTTTCAAGCCATTATCATTTCCTCTAACAGAGACGACAGTTCCATATCCATAAAATCACGGGTTTTTTTTCGAGTTCCACTCATTATTGCGTGTGTTCGAATTTAAGAAAATCGATAATGCCGCAGAGAAAGTTGTTTTGCGCAATAACAAGTGATCCTTCTGCGGGTTTATTCGTGCGAGAAGCACAAGAGACAACGGTTTCCATAGTAACTACGCTATTCAGTGCATGTGCTTGCGTCTAAACCGTTTGTGAATTTGTATTGTGCGCCGTCCGCATCGTGCGAGAGACATTTTCATCGAAACTCACGCAGGATGACCTCGGTCATGGAGTGTTGTATGAGCGCGATCTGCACCTCTCATCGTCAACACTAACAAACTAAACAGTCCTTTTCAGAGCATCCGAAATTCTCATAGAATTATTTTCGCAAAAAATTTTCGCACAGACAAAAATAAGTTTCCATGGAACTCAAAAAAAACACTGCTGTCTAAATGTTCAAAACTGATGTTACGAGCAATTTTGACAATAGTTGTTTAGGCCTAGGTTTAGCTTTTGGCTTAGCCATCGAAACCATCACTTTTGGTCTACTTAGACTACTAGGGACACGTCAATTCATTGATAAATTTCGCTTCATGAGATTCCAGAATCGAATAACAGGCCAGGTGTATTTCTTCAAATTAAAAAAATGAAGCCACTGACTTCCCGAGAATGTTGTTTATTTCGCTCGAAACTTGTCAGGAATTTATTTGAAAAAAATACGCAAAACCGAATGAAATACACATAAATGATGACGGTTTGTTGATTGACAAAATTCAAGCTTTCATAATGATGCCAGAGATCTGCAATTGTTTTACGCAATCTGTTTATTGCGCCATCTTTTATGAAATGTGGAAGCGTACTTCTAGACCTTCTAGTTGTCGGTTTATTGTTTTCACCACTGTTAATAGTACTTAATCCAAGATGTTTGAATACTCTTTTAGGCAATTGATCATTAGTTGACATCGTTCTTATCGAGCCAGCAATGTTTCTGCAAACTTGGAAGAGGAGATGTTTCTGCAAACTTGGTTTTAATGAACAAATTTGCCAAAAAAAACTGATGATTTGGCAAGGGATTTGTAGTTGCGCAGCAAAGCCCAAAGTATTCGTGACGAATAAGACGGTGACTCGAAGCTGTACGAAAAAAATGCCTCAAAAAACGCGTACTACCTTTCATTAAAGCCCATAAAGGTCCCGTGAAGTTTCGACCAGATTTGGCAAGTTGTCACTAAAGCCGGAAAGTCATACCATGGTACCGTAATAATAGCATTGATTTCATTGATAAAAACTTAAATCCACAAAACTTCCTACAGTTCCGGGAAGGGTAAGAAAACTGGGAAACTGGCTCGAGATGTATCTCAGATGACCAAAATGTGGAACAAATGTGCGAAGAAAGTTGACTCCGGAGGTTTGTAGGGTTTGAAGGGAAGAATCAAGAAGAAAGTGCGAATTTTCATTAGAAATGACTAGTATTGATATATTTTTTCTTAAAGTACAGTGAATTTCCTTTGATTGGATGTATTAACCTTATTTGTACGTCAATTTGTTACCGAGATACAAAAGATCCGAATCCTAAATGAATATAGTGTTTGTTACGTTAAATTTTCTTTGCTGATTTTATAAATTTTCGTTCATCTTTATTTTCTGTATACAGTTTTTAAGAGTGACGAATAAACTTTGTACAATTTTATCATTTTTGTACAATCAGTAGAGTCCGATTTACAATAATTTTAAATAAATGCTTGCTTTAACAAAATCAGCCTTCGAATTGGCATCAGGTGTGTAAAATAAAAGGTTTGCCATCGTCGTACCTCCATCAATAATTCAATAAAACATTTATCTCCAATTTTTTCTTAGATTATCAGAAATAATTTACATTGAAATTGAACAATGATATATGCAATTGGTTTAAAAGGACATCCATGAAGAGATGAGTGAAGTTTAGAAAAATTGTCTGAAAAATTTCCATTGACATTTTCAAGTTTGGTATCAGTAGTCAGTTTCAGTTTTCCTAAAAAAATGATCGATTTTTTCATGAAGACACTTAAGGCTGTAAAGAATCAAAGAAGAATACTGTTTTGTTTCCTTAAATTCTTTTTTTGATTTTGGAACTTTTAGGTTTTACAGACATTGTTCTATTAAAAAAAATGGCACTGAATGAAATTTTTACACTAGGAATTTAAATAGTTATTGAAAGGTAGCCTCGAAGAAAATGATCACTCTTAAATGATTGTCAGAATTTTTAATGTTTTTGATTCTCTGAGGTCAAGATAATGATCACGTCCACCCAAAAAGACTCCTGTCACTGCAAAACCCGGATATTATGGCTTATTTGAATTTCACCCGCAGACGTTCACATCAATACTGTTTAACCATCTATCGAAGCTAAACGTTGTTTCGTCATTAGCCGGATTCAAATCACTCAATTTATCTTCTCTACCGCTGTTGCTCCTTGTCTTCCTTAACATATCACAAGCTAACGTTTCCCATCATTTTTCATTCGAGTCAAAATACCGCAAAAAAAGAGAGTGGACCCCTGATAACAAGTTGCTGTCTGCAACACGTTCGTATGACATCACTGTCGTCATCTATTTTGTGCGCAAACGGATTCACCGTTTTGCCTCCGGGAGGAATTGCTGGGATTGGTCTCCTACCTTTCGATTCTTTCCGATGCTGGTGACCTTCGATGTTGAAGCCAAACTCGTACGGTCGAATCGGGCCGTCATAATACTTGGATGCTGCCTTGACCAGGGAGAGCAGTAGGACAACGATCTGCGGGAAAGAAACAGCATTGATAAATGTTTAGAAGATGGTCGTTTATTTTTGCGTGTAGCATACGAAATGGGATTTTGGGCGAGGCAATTGTAGTCTCAATCAACCCTTTGGTGACTGAATGTGCTGTCTCCAGACGCATCGAAATAAACGTCAACTTGAATCTCAAACTGTGGTGTTGAAGGGGTCAGAGTGAAGATTTAGAATCAGTTTTATTATTTTGGATTTGCGCAGCCTTTTTGCCCATCCCCATGAAAAAGTTGAATTATTGGATAGGTTTGAAATCGATGCGATGTTATTCAGATGACCTGACGTTTAAGAAACAAAACGTTAGAATCATAATAATGTCAACCAAAGAGCACTTTTAGAAACTTTATTGGTGAATGGAACTGCTGGTGAAGTTGGCTGCTTCAATCTACAGACTAATAGGTTGCATCCAATGCCATATAATATTTATTTTATTTTGGAATTTTATTGAGTAGAAATACGACTTTGGATTAATGGAATGCATTGACTTTAGCCTAAAATCAAGCGTGTTTGGATCGCATATATAAATAAACTTAAGATGGTTTGAATTGATGACTATTGGGGAAAAAATAAGCTGATGATTCATCTTTAACAAGGAAAGAAACACAGAGGTGATTGGTGACACTTTTGAGAGCCACCAGTACATCATTTCATCTTCCTATTGTATCGCGCTTTTCTTAATCAAAGGTACTTCTCTGAATCATTTCTGCTGGGCTGAATCTATGCGGCAGGTAAACCTAGTCGAGTGACTTGATTTATTTGGATCCCGAACAAAGCAACCAAGCAAAATTAGTTGGCAATTCTGCTCCATTAGTGGCTCGTAAAACGTGATTCTATTAGGGATATTCTAAATAAACTACAATCCAATTCACGCTTCCAGCGATTTCATGGGCCATCGACCGTCCAACTATTAGCATAAACATTTGATCCAATTTACGATCGTTTCACACTAATGAAGCTATTCGGAAGCAACAACACGATAGATATTTTATATGTTCTATATTCGATGTAAGTCATCATCATTAGGAGCTAATGCTTAAAACATAAGCGAATGATCATAAATTCCATCGCGATACAGCCGATCCGATCAAAGACATTTAAAAATGAAGTGATGATTCCGACAGACCGAGGTAAATGTGTTATTTTTCCCTGAACCGTCGGAAGCTCTCCGCCAGATTTAGAATCGCAACGTTGTAAATAAACGCTGTAAGCAATAGCTGAGCGCTGAAATCCGCTAAAGCTCAGCAGATAGATGTTAGATAACTTAACCCCTTGACAGTGCGAGGTGCCCGATTGGATGAAAGCAATGGCTCTAATGAGCTAGAGGTGGTGAATCGCCACTGTATGCAAGATCCTATCAATTACATCATCATTCGGAGTTGTTTTCGTTGCTTATTCTGGACCATATTTTGTGTCCGAATTTTTTAATTTAGTATTTTGTTGGTTTTGAGTTAGGTAGACAATCAGTAGATGCAAACATGCCATAAGCACTTTAACTGCCAATTTGACATAAATTTAAGTGACTAAGCATAGCCAAAGTAAGTTTGTATGTTCATCAACTAATAGACCTACAAATTTGGACAATGTTTTCCATTTTCCACAAAGAGGAGTAAGGGAACTATCTCGTACCACCACTCAAAATCTATTGATCATGATGCGATCGATTTTGGGATGTGGTGCGAGATAGTTTCTTTACTCCTCTTTGTGTAGAACGGAAAACACAAGTTCGAGTTCTTGTGGATTGAATAACATGAAACATTACATTTCACTAGGAGGAAGTGTTCTTGAATACGGAATTACATTTTGGGCTCATGTTCACATCGGCCTTGACAGAATTGTCTTCGATTGCCACGTTACGAGAATCGCTGTGCACTCATCAACCTATCGAATCGGCAAAAAGACGAGTACTTCATTAATTTGAGATTTTGAGCACTCAAAATTCTGTATTTCTGGTACCAAATAAAACCTTTCATTTGGTTCCATTTCATCATTTTTGGAAATCGGCTCAGTTATTACAGGTAAATCGATGTGCATTCTGTTTCGGAATATTCGACCGTTAATTCTGGAACTGAAAACCAGAAACCGGTAAAGCCAAGTTTGTACAAACACCAACTAACGAGATCTTGAAATTCGAACGGTTTTGAGCCAAGTGGAAAAGACTTTTCTGTTTTTAATGCATCGATCCTTCTAAAAACGATTTGAAATTTTCAGCACTCAACGCCCAATATATCAGGATCTAGAAACTGGATCTCGATGAAATTGAATGTAATACGGGATAATAACACGTTTCATTTGAATATAAGTTAGTGAAATAACCACCAGAGGTTCCAGAACTGGTAAAGTCAACTGGCCCCTTCAGAAAGGAAATCTTAAGTACGGGCCCAGCTTGACATGTTGCACATTTTGCCATTTGCAAGTTTGTCTACACTAATGTCAGCCACTACACTTCACGACTACAAAGTTTGAAAATTCCACAAAACCTACAAAACCTACAAAATCTACAAAATCTACGAATTCTACAAAACCTACAAAACCTACAAAATCTACAAATTCTACAAATTCTACAAATTCTACAAATTCTACAAATTCTACAAATTCTACAAATTCTACAAATTCTACAAATTCTACAAATTCTACAAATTCTACAAATTCTACAAATTCTACAAATTCTACAAATTCTACAAATTCTACAAATTCTGCAAATTCTACAAATTCTACAAATTCTACGAATTCTACAAATTCTACAAATTCTACAAATTCTACAAATTCTACAAATTCTACAAATTCTACAAATTCTACAAATTCTACAAATTCTACAAATTCTACAAATTCTACAAATTCTACAAATTCTACAAATTCTACAAATTCTACAAATTCTACAAATTCTACAAATTCTACAAATTCTACAAATTCTACAAATTCTACAAATTCTACAAATTCTACAAATTCTACAAATTCTACAAATTCTACAAATTCTACAAATTCTACAAATTCTTCAAATTCTACAAATTCTACAAATTCTACAAATTCTACAAATTCTACAAACTCTACAAATTCTACAAACTCTACAAATTCTACAAATTCTACAAATTCTACAAATTCTACAAATTCTACAAATTCTACAAATTCTACAAATTCTACAAATTCTACAAATTCTACAAATTCTACAAATTCTACAAATTCTACAAATTCTACAAATTCTACAAATTCTACAAATTCTGCAAATTCTACAAATTCTACAAATTCTACAAATTCTACAAATTCTACAAATTCTACAAATTCCACAAATTCTACAAATTCTACAAATTCTACAAATTCTACAAATTCTACAAATTCTACAAATTCTACAAATTCTACAAATTCTACAAATTCTACAAATTCTACAAATTCTACAAATTCTACAAATTCTACAAATTCTACAAATTCTACAAATTCTACAAATTCTACAAATTCTACAAATTCTACAGCTGATCATTGATCAGTGATTCACAAATATTCTTTGGAATCGTATGATCTTTCATTTGAATCTAATCTTGTGAAAATCGGTGTTACCATCTCGAAGAAAAGTATGTGTCGGATTCAAATGAAATCATAAAGGAGAACATACATACAAAAATATATTTTTGATCTCGTCGATCGACTCAAACACTTTGAGCAGCAATTAAACTAGAGAAATACAATCATTCCAATGCCATACTTGTAGAAGGATACGGCTTTTGCCTCAAAATAGGTTTCACATTCAGTAATTGCATCTTTCTTTGAGTTAATTTTCATATCGGCGAGCATTTATTTTTGATCAGTGGATAGCCAGTAGTTACTGGAGGCCAGATCTAGACTATGCGATGGGTGAGGAAGAAATTCGAAGTGTAATTTGTTCAATTTAACCATCATTGCCATCGTTGTTCAATTTAAGGCCATCGTCCAAGTACCATGCGCTCGGATGGTTTTTTGAAATTTTCGATGGAAAATTTTCCAAAACCAAAAACATACAGACCTTTGAAAAACTTTTATATATCTGCAGGGTGAAAATGGCTGAAAAACTCGGAGGATTTTCCGAGTGTTATCAATAATAGCTCTAAAAAAATGAGCGTTTTTGTGATCTTTTATAATTATT
Source organism: Malaya genurostris (assembly GCF_030247185.1). NCBI lineage: Eukaryota > Metazoa > Arthropoda > Insecta > Diptera > Culicidae > Malaya > Malaya genurostris. The sequence goes on along the minus strand of NC_080572.1, from coordinate 268,536,283 downwards.
TGGAAAAATAATGCGATGATATGTTTTTTTTCCAAATATATCTTATGCTGGTTACAAGGATTACATTCAGACACATTTTTGGAAAAGCTTTCCACGCTTTTTATGTAAAATCAACAAACTTCATATAATCGATCTCGTTGCATTTTGATGATTTGGAAGTACTAAATGAAATACATATTATTTTACAACAATGCTAATGCACTTTCGAAGCGGAATAATGATAGTTTTGTAAAGTTTTCTTAGTTTTCCACAGAATAAGATTAACTTTTCAATGAACTGAAAAAATCTGCATCGTTGCAAAATAAGTTGTATTTCATTTCGTACTTTCAAATCGTCATAATACAACGAAAACAGTTATATGAAATTCGTTGATTTTTCATGAAATGTGTCTGAATGCAATCCTTGTAGCCACCATAAGGTTTATTTGAAAAAAAAAAAAAATCATGTTATAACATTTTTTCCAAATTATTTGTGAAAAATCACAGAAACACTCATTTTTCAAAGCTATTTTTGATAACATTCGGAAAACGTCAAACTCTCGGAAAACCCTCCGATTTTTCAATCATTATCACCCTGCAGATAGATAAAAGTTTTTCATAGGTCTGTATGTTTTTGGTTTTGGCAAATATATCAAATTTTCCGATGGCCTACCATCGTTGACTTGTGAATAATTGTGTATTGTCTTGGTAAAACAGTAATTTATTCGTCGACATATCAGGTTTTTTTTCCTTGATTCTTGCATTTAAACGATCTAACAACAGTCTGTAGTATATTTAGTAGTTTTGGTTTCGAAGTGAAATGATGGATCCATGTTTCATCAATTTCCACATATCGACGCAAAAATTTAATTTATTACATGTTAACATGACCGAACACTGTGAGTAAAGATGCACCCACTTCGAAAAGAGATCTCTCGTGGTCTTACGTAATTGTAGAAACACTGCCTTCTGATATCTTTACCGCCTTAGCTATCTCACGCAATTTAAATTTACGATTACGAAATAACCAATGACTTTTTTATGTTTGTTGGAGTTATCATCACAATTGGACGACCAGAACGTTCTCCGTCATCCGTGTCGGTACTAACATATTTGAATCTTGTAGAAGCTACACAAATGGTTCTCTTCGATGGAGCAGAGTATGTAAAACATCTTTGAAGCCATTGCTAAGCTTAAACAGTAATTTTTTGTCATCAAGAAGCAATGAGAGATAGTTTTAAAAGCATTGTTTTGAAAATGTCGAAAGTAGCTTCATTTAAATGGCTGTCACTTTCGTTCGGAGATTGGAATGTCTGAAACAGCACACATCAGCTGTTTTTCCAAAGAAGGGCGAATCTAACATTGACAGCAAATGGAGAAAAACATCGACTAAGGTTTCGACTTTGGTTTTAATTCTCATTTAGAAATTATCGTATATTCTTAGATCAATTTTTGCTAAATCGATGAGCTGTTCGTTTGTCTTTAAAAGGAATGCAATTTTTTCCACTTTTTCTATATATCCACTGAATAAATAAACATAAAAAGAGTTTCGCCCGTTTTCGATTTTGATTTTTCGTAAAAATAGCTGGCTTCTGTGACTAAGACAAATCGGCGGTTAAATTTATCGTTTCCTTTACTATTTCCAATAGCAAAAAACTCGGAAACCATCTAAAATACCGAAAATAAATAGATTCGCCTTTCCTTTCTAGCAATTAAAATCTCTATTTATCAGCATGGATTTATGCCTGGTCGTTCAGTCAGCACGAATCTCTTAGATTTCACTTCCAGTTGTTTTTCGAGTTTGGAGAATAAAGTACAAATTGATGCAGTATACACTGATCTGAAAGCAGCTTTCGACCGAATTGACCACCGAATACTCTTGTGCAAGATGTTGCGGCTGGGCGCCACACAAATGTTTACTGACTGGCTACGCTCTTACTTATGTGGTAGAGTCCTGCGAATTAAGCTCGGCTCTTGTGTATCATCTTCGTTCTCAAATTTATCAGGAGTTCCTCAAGGTAGCAATCATTCTTGAGGACATTTGGCGCTGTTGAACATCTTTTTGAATTTGATTAACCAACACACAAATTCGCGCAGAAAGTACAGCGATCTACAATTTTATGATTTGACTAATACATATTCATTAGGACCATTTTATTGTCAAATGAATAAATTTAATAATAAATAAATAAATAAATAAATGAATAAATAAATAAATTGAAGTATCGTCCTGTTTGTTGAGATGGGCGAAACTTACGTAAACAAATGAAATGACATTTTCGCCTTTTATACATAGTTCTTTGTATTACTAATATTGAGATTTTTGCAGAATTCGAATTTTTAGGCATTTATTTTGAAGCATTTATTCGTAGGAGAGAGAAACTTGATATGTTTACTTTTGTAAGATTCGCCCTTCTTTGAAAAACAGCTGACATAGTCATTTGAAAGCTGATACTCCATAAACGTCATAAAGATTCGACAATGATATCTCCATCTGTGCGTCATTCACATGAATTATAAAGTGATTATTACGTTATTACGTTTATTACGTTTTTGAGTTTGATGGCACCAAACCCGAAAATGAGAAATATTTCGAACACAGCTGTTTACAGGTTTTAAAATTGATTATTATTTATTTTCACGCATCCAATGTTCAATGTATTCTAAATCAGTAATAAATTTAACGCTAAAAGAACCCGGGAATATTAGAGAGGTTCGTTGCACTGAAACAACGTCGAACGTCATTGTTTGAGAAGATGCCAGGTGTGAAATTTTCCCCACAGGAACGGTAAACCAGTCAACATGCATACGTTAACCGACCTAACGTAACCCGTTAATGACTGCATGACATCCGGGTTAGAATTAGCCCCCAGTACGAAGCGATCGATCAACAGAACTCTTAGCGGTAGCACGGTCCATTTGAGCTTGTTTGCCAGGGAAGACGACCGAAGACTACGATGTACGCGAGGTACAGAAGCGCACTGCATCGTGGTAAATTGACTTCAAGTGATTGAACAAACATGTTAAGTCGTGACATTAGCATACTGTCAAATAAATGGTTCTACCACCGTGGGTAAATTCAAGGTGACTAGGTTCATGCAGTAATTTGCGATTTGCTAATAATTTTGATAAGGTATGCCGGTTCGCAAATGTCATCGAGTTGCGGTGACTTCATGTTCACGCGATTGGATTGGAGTTTTTTTTCTCTCGATTTGTTGATTTAAATGTTTTTAAATAAGGCCGTATTTTAGTGTTTCCTGGGTGGGAATGATAAATATTGATGCTACAGTTATGATTCATCGCGGCACGTCAACCACAGCTGGAATTGATAGAGCCGTTAAACTAGTAAATGATTATTCACACCTGATTGCTCAAAGGATTACCATAAAAAAGTAACTTATTTGCTAAGGACATCTCGATACACATCCTGACGTAGATATGGTGCCTGCGGCGGTATAAGCTCAATGAGCAATTAATGTACCAATTGAATTATTCATCTCTAATGTCACGACATCAGCATTCGATTCATTGAGATATTGTTGTTCGATGATATTGAGAATCATAAGCTTTGCCATGTTTTATGGCTTAGATGATGTATCAGTTTTCCCATGAGAAACTAGCTCAACACTGGTAAAAATTACGTGAAATTAAATGATAAATTTGACGAATTTAGGCGCAGTTATAACTCGCGAAATATTAATTATTCCTTCGTATTTTGCGAGTTTTTTCCCTGCTCATATTATTTAGCGATTTTTTTTTCGGTGTGTAATGATGACCATATCTGACCGTAATGGTAATCATCGGTTGAGTGTGAAATACGATAAAGTTATCTCGATAGAATGCGATACCGACTGTGAGGAATACTTCATCGCCATAATCAATTATACCCTTTTCCAATGCATAAGAAATTGCCTTTTAAATGATGGGGTGCATTGAATTGAAAATCGACGGATCTTCGAAAAATAAACTGAAATCCTTATAAGGCGACTCGATTTTTAGAACAGCAAAAAATAATAATGCTAATGCTGTCTAAAAGAAGTAATTACTTTAGGACATTTGATTGCAATTACAAACGACAGCAAAGTCAGCAAACACATATGCAGTAATCCGTCGATTTCGCTTCTCCTAATCCTTGGCATATGTACTTGTTGAGATTTATTTCTCTTGTTCTACCTAACAATATCAATTAACGGTTGCGCTCAACATGTCGCTGTTCGTTATGTCCGCGCCTTATCACGAACCCGTGCAGCCCCTCTTGATTAAACGATCACGATCGCTGCTCATCGGCCAGTTTGCTTCGAGCTGTGAACAGTCACAACATTGCTACGAAACTAGTGACATTTTATACCGTGGTTAGTTAGAATTTTTAGTTTAATACCACTATGCCACATCTTGGTGAGATGATAAATGATTGCTGGTTATTTGCATACGTTCGTACGTACGCACGGCTAACCACGGTGAGTTATGGAAAAAGAATTTATTTTGTGGATTTTCAAATTTCCAAACTTCCAATCAATTTCAAATGTTAGGAGTGTTTTTTCAAATTATCGAGCTGACAATCGACAATCTAACCAAATAAAAATCACAATACGATTGTTAGTTCTGATTTGGTTTTGAAGAAATCCTGAACTTTTCCTTCCAATAGCGCTCATTGGTTTCCTGTAGCACTTCTCCGCAGTTGTGATAGCTTCCTGAGTCAGACCAAAATTTTTACAAACCCATTGTGAGTTTTAATGTATCCAAATCCAGGATAGGTCAAAAACTTAGTTGTGGAGAAATTTTTAAACTTAGTGAAAGGTAGACCAAGTGTTAATGGATTTAATTTTCCTCAATCCTATATTGAATACGGGGAGAACTCTATGGAATTTTATGACACGGGATTTGTTTTGACTTGAACACGTCTTACATTGATATGAGGCGCCTTTTCAAAATTCACTCTGTACAAGAATGGGCAGAACTTAATCGTGAATATCACTTTTTTATATTTAACGCAGTAACATACGCAGTTTTTTGCCTTACCATCGAAAATATATTCACCAATTTATGATAAAAATTTCAGTAGTTTAAGATGACCATAAATATTTCAAAATTAAAGTTTTCTTAAGTGTTTGGTAAGAACGAGCATTAAGTTGAAATTCAGTGCCAAAATAAGGCGCACCAAATTTTTGAACTCATTTGAATATATTTTTCGAATTGGCGAAGAAGGCTTTCTGAAGGCTCTCTGTTAACTTTTTTGTTAGAATCACGCTACAGCCCAGATCACACGAACTGTTCTATTGTTGTTATTATTTGTATTGGTCTACAAAATTGGCAGCTTCTACTATATTTTCAAAGTTATAAACACAAGCACCTTATTTTGGAAAAATAATGTAGTTTGAACTTGAAAGAATTGATTAGTAAAAATTGGCCATTCGACTCAGTTCATCGAGTTGAGCAAAATCTTTGTGTGTGTTTTTTTGTTTCGACTATAGAGGTTGTAATCTTTAGATTATTCACCTCTTCGGGTTAGCAAACTTTTCTGACCCCATGTGCGGGGGATTGGGAATCGAACTCAGGCGGGCTGCGTGAAAGGCATATACTTAGCTATCACGTTATACCCGTCCCCTGTATGTGAGTTGGTGTGAGCAGTGCAGTAAAACTTCATTCAATTCAGTTGAAACTGAATGTGGAACACATTGACGATCTCTCCACTGCAGAAAACTTCACTCTCTGACACACACAATGTTTGCTGACGGCCCGAACGAGCAGCATTTAGTTCATCACTAGTTTTTCTTCAATCGAGGCTCAGTTTAATTACCGTCAGTTGATCTCTTGAAGTAATAAAATATCTCCTTCAAAAGTGTGAGAGCGGCCTTCAAATGAGGTTCATGTAAACATTCGAATTGGTTCAAGGTAATTGATGAAAGTCTAATCAGATAGCTGAAATATCAATCACAGAATACACATAAATTAATTGTTTTCTCCTTCAGTTTTCATTTTTAACATTTTACTTCATTTATTATTCTATTCGTTCGAATCTGCTTAGTACCAAGAGCGAAGACAATGAAGCAGCTATACTACTTGGCACTTGAAAACAAAGCAAGCAAAACTTCAAATGACTAGGTACGATTATTCAACTGACGATTAATTCTGGGAGCTTCACTTGAAAATGGCAGCAAAAGTCAAATGAATTAGTAGGGATATGCTGACGGTCAGCGGCCAGAAATTTCATTTTCATCTTATATTATTCGATTGAAAATGAAATTTTACCGCACTGGGTGTGAGTGTATCAAATAATCTCACTAGGTTTTCTTGGATATGGCTGACCTGATTTTTACAAACTTAGGTTTAAATGAAAGGTCTTGTGGTCCCATACAGAATTCCTGAATTTCATCCGGATCCGATTTCTGGTTCCGGAGTTATAGAGTAAAGTGTGTTGAAAATGGAATACTATCACTTATAATTATAAAGTAAAGTGTTAAAAAAATTATACCATCACTTAAGTGGGTGTAACAAAACACGTAAAAAATGCTCTAAACTGGCCTCATAACTACTTCAATCGGTAGCCATTATCGATAGACGGCCAAACAAACCGATTCCGGCTGATCTTTCTAGAATCTAAGAAAATTATTCTGAAGAATGCCACGTATGTATGAAAGTATTATTGATATGAAAAAGGTATCATTACACCTCTACATGGATTAACACAGGGTTCTCTCTTCAGCTTCTGCTGCACTTTACGGTTACGAGTAAGATAAAGCAACCGGATTTGAAACTATTGGTGCATTGGAAGCCTCAAAATTCAGAGATATTAGTTCATTGAGAGCCTTAGGGTAAAGCCAGAGAGAAAGCGACGCGAAGCGAAACTTGACAGATCGCACGGAGTCGCGCGTCAGAGCTTCGTCCACTCAAGTTTAGCAGAAAAATGACAAGTATATCAGAGTGAACTCGATGCGTTGCGAAGCGACTACTGACCGATCGCATCGCACTCACTATGACACACATGTCATTTTTCTGCTGAACTTGAATGGACGGAGCTCTGCCGCGCGACTCCGTGCGATCTGTCAACTTTCGCATCGCTTCGCTTCGCGTCGCTTGTCGCTTTCTCTCTGGCTTCACCCTTAGAGCTCTGAACTAACTCATACCCATGCATTAGTTGCTTGCTGGTGCCACTTACGTAATAGTTTTCAATTTGTTTATCACTAATCAGAGAGCATCCAATTTATTCAAAAATAACTCTGGTTTCTAGTTATAGAATATTTAAAAAATCATATTATCGCTAGCGCCCCCTGGAAGAAAATAATGAGAAATATTTTGTTATCTATTGTCAAAATCTTTTTTCCGAGAAATCATTTTAGATAGTCATCATGATCATGAGACATAGTAATTTTGACTTTGGAGCCCCAAGTGATAAACTTTTAGTTCCTTAGATACTTCCTATGTTATGATCAGATTCTCAAGAAGTGTCAATGTTTTACCCATTTTATCAATTACAAACGAATGAAATACCTAATGGTCAAGTTAAATTGTCTCTGGTGGAGCATTTTCTAACTAATTTTTCATCAAATGAATTGAATGTCTAGGCTACTACAAAGTGTTTGCTGAAGATAGTATGGTGTTATATGCTGACAGATGCGAGATAATTAGCCAAAATTCCATATGCTTCGGGATGGATTCGTATACCGTTTTCGTTTATTGATCAGAGCAGCCCGACAGTTGACCTAGAGTTGCTCAAAAAACTTTTGAGATGTTTGTTTTAGCAACCTGGAATCGCTCTAGATCGGACTCCAATCGCGTAGTTTCGCTCTGAAAATTTTTTCGGGTTGCACCACGCATCCATGCGAGTTTGTTTATTTTTTCTTTTTTTATGAGCTGTTGTTTAGGATGCGTATCACGTGTTCGTTTTACTCGGAGTCAGAGTCGCCCGCGTGTAGGTTCAAAAACGAAAACGGTATTAGTATCAATAGGATCATAATACTAGCCATGTGATGATTTTGTATGCTAAGCATCGGCTGCGATGTCTGTTATCCAGCACATAATCGTTTTTACTTTTCTTTACGTTTAGCCTTAGACAATTTGAACTGCTCTGTACCGACGAGTCTAAGACGAAACGTAAAGAAAAGTCAAGACATTGATTTTTGGGAATTCCTTATAGCCGATTTCCGTGTTCACGTCCCAGTGAATGTTTTTTTCCATAATATTTTTATTTCGGCTCATATACGCTTAAGCTTAACGCGACCGTTTAACAATGATAAAAATTTAATTATTTTTTTCTTATGGCTGGAACTAGTTTGTCACTTTCTTCCTTATAGGAGAGGCATTTTCATTGCTATCCAGCGAATGAAGGGGAAGCAGTGGTTCGCTATTCACGCTCCCGTCCGTCGTTCGCCCAGGCGTTTGGTGCGTTGACAGCTGCAGCTGGCGTACTTTGTTCGATATGGGATACTGATGGTTTCGTTGAGGATACACTGGTATGTTGTATTTGATTTTTTCATGCTCTACGTAGGAAACAGTTTTATGCTCTTTAGTGAATTGAATTGCTTCCAACTCTTTATAAAACTGGATGTAAACAACATTATTTGTCTTGTTGCATTGAAGTAAATGCACACTTTTTTATATCAAGATGCATTTGCTCCTTACGAAAACCTTCAACTTTTCGTATCGTAGATCGAATTTTGCACTACCTGAAATCAACAACAGTTGTACTGTTTCGTATTGGCTGCGGTAGCTTCTGTTCATTTGGTTAAGAAATCGTTCCACTGTTCACTACACAATACTGTACTTGGTTTCTACCGCCCCGAACGCTTTGTTTTATCGACTGACTAGGATGAGATATGAAAGCGAACTGTGGCTGTGAATGGTTGTGACCAACCAAACGTAAAAGTTTACGATCTAGATTATTTGATCATCAATTTTATTTCTCCATGGTTCGTCTAATAAATTTGATCATCATCAGTTCAGCATAAACCACTATCCAGACATAAAATTTCTGCTATGTGCAGAACACTTCATTAGTTTGCACTGAAGTGCAATGTCTTGCCTGACGTGGCGAACGTATACCGTTTAAAAAACAAGGTTGAGTTGCCACATTTGAATCTGCATTTTCGCAGGAGAAAAATTTGTAATTTTGTATATCTGTGTCGGGGGATCAAAAATCTGTATTAAAAATCTATGTATGCAAATGATGAAGAAATCGAAGCACCAACACTTTTTTTCTTCTGAATTTTATGATGTTGTAATTCAAAAAACGTTGGAAGTGACTTTTTTGTTTGGGCGTCTCGAAAAGATGATATGATATAAAACATTTAAAATCCAATCTGCAAATGGAAAACTTGTTCTGTTTAGTTTTACTTTCGTTTATTTGGTATACATAATGTGATTGGCAATCTATCTTCTTAACCGTCTCACATTATGACCGAGGCCATAATCTTTCCGTCTTATCAGAAGATATTTTTGAAAGCATAAGGAATTACGCTATACTAATTGCAAAAAAAGTTAACATTGAAAAATCTTAATTAACAGATGCAGGCGCGCACCCTAAAAAAAAAATTCGAGGGTGGTTTTCATAATATAGGGGAGATCATTTATTAAAACTGGGGTTTTACCGAAGTCATCTCTACCGCGTCATATCTAAGCGCATCTACAAAGTTAATCCATGAATCGATTTAATTGCAAGTTTATAGGATATTTAAGCTGGACAGTTTAACAACGTGTCCGGTCTAAGACCTGTATCGCCTAATGATTTCTTGAGTCTCTCGAAGGCGGAGGGGGTTTGAACCCATAAACTCTCCCCTTACTGTGTACGCTCCTGAGCAGATGGGATTGTATCATTTGTAGTGTTTACTGCCCTTGATATTCTCTTTTAAGTAAGTTTTATTCATTTTTTAGATATTGACACAAAATCCTGATAATGGTTTACTTCGAGAAAAAACAGTATACTTATTCAACATATTTTTACTCGATCATCATTCAATTTTACATTCACGCTATCAAAAATCTGTAAAATCTTTATTTCTGGCGAAAAATCTGTAATCTGCATATACAATGGGCCGTATGAATAAAATGTAGTAAAGTCTGTTGTTTGTAGTATCTTCTCAAAAACATAGTCCACAGAGTAAAACACGTTTGGTTTGGTTTAAATTATTCTACTTCACTTTATCAGCAAACACACGAGTAGCAACCTCTGGACCGAAAAATTCTAGTAAATACTACATGTTCGAATGTTGTTGTGTAGTAAAGTCTCTGCTTTTGACAAGAACGTGATCCACATGTAGCATTTACTACCGAAATTCAAGCATGCTACGTTTTATTCATACGGCCCAATGGGTTGTATGAATAAAACGTAGCATGCTTGAATTTCGGTAGTAAATGCTACATGTGGATCACGTTCCTGTCATAATCAGAGACTTTACTACACAACAACTTTTGAACATGTAGTATTTACTACAATTTTTCGATAGGTAGCTCCAGAGGTTGCTAATCGTGTGTTTGCTGATAAAGTGAAGAAAAAAATTAAATTAAGTTGCAATTTTGCGCAGTAAGTACGTTTCTTGCTTTGTGCATACTTATTCCAGTTTTTCCGGCTCCGAGTCGATTCGGCATGCAATAAATGCTCAAATTCGAAGGCAGCATTAACTACATGTTCGAACTTGTTTTTTTTATTCATATTAAACGCGTTTTACTATGTGAACTTTGTTTTTGAGAAGATGCTACAAACAACAGATTTTACTACATTTTATTCATACGTGGCAACCCCGCGTATACGAATTTTGGCATAACCGAAACATAAAGTATACGAAAATGGTTATGTTCCACATGAACGAAAATAGATTAGTCTCTAAAAGACATGTTGTTATGTGTAGCGATGCTGATAAAGTTCAGGTGTTTTTCAGGATTCGACTGAACATTTATTGTACAGGGTGCTCCATCTTTTATGTCGATATGTAAACGCTGAATAACTTTCGCATTTACCAACCGAGCGATTGCATCAGATGATGATGATGGTCCCACCTCATACCCCTACAAAGGTGTGAGCAGAACGAGTTATCTAAATGATAATTATTATTTTAGCACATATCTTAACCAGTAAACAAAAGAAAACGATCTGAATAATCTAGCAGCTATAGATTCTTTTTCAAAAGAACGACTGACTACAAAATAACATTCAAATATTTCGGATTTACTATCCAGGGTTAATCAAGAAAATTTCCAATCCGGGAAGATCCTTGATCACATCAGGAAACGAATCCGATATCTTTACCAGTATCAGACAGTAATTCACCTGACCCTTCCCGCCGGACCAGTTCATCGCTACAAACATCAGCTACGAGTTACGAGCCAAACCCACTTCCATCAACAACTGTCGATCCCAATATGTGTTTTTTGAATGTCAGTTCAGTACAATTTTGCAATGGATCACTTCACACCGAAACAACGCTCTGAAATACGTCGTGAATACCCAGATCACCTCACGGAACGACCGAAATTAGCTATGCGCCTAATTCGTATTACTGTTTTTGAATTAGTTGATTTTAACAACAAAATTTCCAAAATAACTAATAAATTAGTTAACATTTAGAATTTACTTTGCTGAAAAAAACTCTTATTTTTAGAGAATGTGTTTAGTTGGCGAATATTCTGGACACAAACCAGCAATATTTCAATCCAACACGAAATTCTCATTGACAACTAATTTTGTAATTAAAAGCAGAAAATTTGTTCCTATTTATCTATCACCATCATTACTGAAGGACAGCACAAAAAAAAACAAAAATGAAATTGGTTTTATTAACAAGTTTATTAGTCAAAAACTAATGCATTTGTGCGCATTTTAAGCAATTGTGCGTAATAATGTTTTTACGCGGAACAGTGAAGTGAGTTTCGAATGTTGCACTCTAATTGTTCGTGTCAAATGATGTTTTTTGTATCTTCCAACCTTCCGGGCCACGCCGTCCGGTGCACTACTTGTATTCGGTTTTTGTTTTCCGAGTGCTTAAAGTTTTCAGTGAGAGATCCGATTTCGCAAAGTCGAATGAAGAAAACAGCGATTTAGAAGAAAAATTGTCAAACAAAAATTATGTTTCGTTTATGGCTTTTTTTCCAATACAACATCGTATTTATACCTGCCAATATAGAAAAGACAACCGCGACTGAAATTTTTTTCGGTCGTAGTGTGCCATCTAGTGGCTAGTAGTCATTACGGTGTTAACGTTTTTACGGTGACAGAGCGCCATATAGCTGCAAATTGCAGAAACCAATTCAACCATTTATGTTGGTTGTAAACAACGTTTTATTTCTCTAATTCAACTAAAAAATTAGTTGAATGGATATGAAGTGTGCCTTAGCTAAGAAATGACAGCACGTTTAATTGGTGAATTTAACTAAAAAAAATAGCCATTTCAACAAATATTTTATTATTATTAAGGGAATCAGAATTAAAAAATCTAAATTAGCAAAAGTAAGATTTTTTTGTTTGTCTCAAAAAAGAAAATCAACTATTTTTTTCGCCAAAATGCTAAATTCGGTCTTTCCGTGCTGATTTAACCCCCGCGGACTTCTTTCTGTGGGGTTATCTGAAAAGCAAGGTTTACTCCAACCAGCCTCAAACTATTGACGGGTTCAAGGCAAACATTCGTGCTATAATCGACACGCGAGATGCTCGAAAAGGTAATGACAAACACAGAAAAAAGGATTCATTTTGTAACTACTAATTAATTGATATTGTTTTTAAAAACTAGTCCAAATAAAAAGGTAAGGAAACAAACTGAATAAAATTACATAACTTTTATAAATCGGCTGTTTTTTCTCAAAGTTATTGAATGTTTACATACCGACATAAAAGATGGAGCACCCTGTACTAGGGCAATACATATCAAGAATATCATGCAGCGTTGTTCACATTCCCAAAGATTATAATCGACTGAATTGTCACTTAAACTGGCACCGATTAAAAAAAAAACTAGACAGTTGTGAGGTCTATATTAAAACAATGAAAAACGGAAATGATTTCGGCATGTGCGGCTAACAGCTGTCAAAATAAGAGACGAGACTTGCGTGAATAGTACACTCAACAGCATATGGAAATGAATTTGACTGATCTAAAAAAGGAAATTGTAGTGCTCATCAAAACTTTTGTTCCCAAGCGACCATTATATACATAATTTTTAATACTATCAAATTTGTCTTTGTGAACCCATTTTGAACGAATAATTATCCAGTTTCTACTGGAATGATTATCAAACTTCTTTACTACTCATATATAGTATTTAATACTTCTTCTTTCTTTCAACTTGAAAATTAAGCGTTATCAAGTTCAATTGAATTCATTAAACTTCAAACTATATTTTTCTTTAACCTGTCGAGAAAACGCATCATATTACAGTGAAAATAATAATTGATTTCTAATTATATCGATAGGTGACATAAATTGAAGTAAATTGCACAGTGATTTTTTTCAAAGGAGACGCATAGTCAATAGTTTTTCATGTTGAGGACCTTCTTCTACGGTTCCTGTTGCAGTTGTTATCTATACCAGCTTTAAATAGCAATCTTTTATATTTGAATAAAAGTGGCAGTAGTTATAAGTTATTGGTTCCGTATAAATTCAGCGAATATAATTTTAGTGAAATAACATACTCACAAAGATTTTTATGCTCATGTTCGTAAAATGATCTCCACAAAAATATCAACCTGTATAGAATTCAAATCCAGGACGATCACTGTTTTCACTAGAATTTTATACAGTCAACATGTTGCTATCATCATTTTTAATAATCTCAACCGAAGGCGTCGTTCCTCAAAACACAAGAGAATACATTAATATCACAGAATGTTCGTTTCTTTTGAACACTTTCACTTAAGAGCACAGTCAAAGCACGTCACATCGTTCCTCTCGTTTGAAAACTGCGGCAAATGTTCACTTTCACAAACTGTTGTTGGTAAGTGCAAAATATTCGAAGCAAACCGAATCGTGATCCTCAGCTAGGCAAGCTTTCGACACCCCGGGTACGGCAAGAGTGTTTCCTACTTTTCCCCACGACGGCCCACAGAAGAATACGAGCCGCGGGAAAAACGATCATCGTCTTCAAATCAAACGAAATGTGATTCTGCTGCTGATATCTACGGCCCGTTCTCGTCTATGTGCTCATCTACCTCCATACCTAATCTCCACTGAAGGGGTTCTTGAGACACGGAGAGATTCCCAGTATGCTGGGAATTAGCAGTAATGCGAAAGCTTTTCCTCCGTGTCCAGCGGTTCATTCAGAAGTGAATTTACATACAACTCTACCAGCTCGTCATCGTTGATACCGGCGAGAACCGCGTGTGTGCCCCTCGAAGCGATAACATATGCGCCTATACTTTTCTTGATTTGGCCATGTTTTATGAGATGCGCTTTATTGATTCGTTCGCGTTTGAACGGTGCATCACTGGGTAAGCGACGATCGATCTTTGATCGGCACATCGTACGAGATGTTTTGCGGCAATTTAGCACTTTTGTGTTTGCAATGACGGCCACTGGTACGACGATTGCAGAACTCAGAGGCAGACAATGCTGGCAGTTACTACTACTATGCTGTGAGAGCCAAGAGCTGCCCTTGCCAGGGTTAGGGTCAGCCGGTTCGAGTGGCAGCTTTGGACAATGTTTGCTGCGAATTTTGTAGTTTCGCGACGGATTGTTAGAGGTTCAATCCGTCATGGCATCTCTCATCGTTATGTTTCAATTGATGTTGAAAATAATTACCAGAAACATGAACTTGATTGCACATTATCGCAATTTGTTAGAGTTAGAACTAAGAAGAATGAAAAAAAGGATGTCTTTTCAGTATTTTCCAAAATATTAGTTACCCGCTTTTGTCTCTGATATAATACAAATAAAAGAATATCTAATAATTCGATTGTTTTCCGTGAGAATGAGTCAAAACCATTTCGTCGAATAGTTCATTTCGTATGAAACGGTTATGTTACTGAAAGGGTAATTTTGTCGAAAGGGTCGTTTGACTGAAAATGACCTAAAGAGCACATACAAACATCCTGATTTTGAATCAATAGAGTCAATTTTAAAGGCAATGTCATATTGTGATGTAATCGACTCAAGCGGTCTCTTAAAAAGAAAAGGCTGTTTTGTTACTCGACCTCTCGACTTGAATCATACTTGAAGTCGAGACTTAAAAATTAAATAAAAAATCTTTTCTGAATTTGTGTAATCTCAATATAAATCTCAAAGATATTGTGTATTCCCTAGAAAATGCATCGCGCAAAGTCTTGAATCTAGAGTTGCTAATAGGTTTAAAGTGGCTGTAATTGTTCACTATTTTTGCAGCTTATGGTGGACAAGAAATGTTTATACTTTCCTTAGTATTAGCCTGAAAATAGGGATGTGTTGATAATTTTGAAGCCATTACCAAGAGAGTCAGGCTTAGAAGTTTGATACCGATCAATAAATTTCTTTTCAGTTCGGTTTTACATCTCATCCAAGTCAAAAATTCGACCTTCGATACAAGAACTTGAAGGTTTGCTTAAGGAGCAAATGCATCTTAACATTAAACGTGTGTATTTACTTCAATGCAGTAAGACGAATAATGTTGTTTACATCCAGTTTTATAAAGAGTTGGATGCAATTCAATTCGCAAAAGAGAATAACAATGTGCACTATGTGGAGCACGAGAACATTAAGTACAACATTCCAGTATATATGGATGATAGTGCTATAGAAGTGCGTGTGCATGATCTTCACTCAAGCGTCACCGAATCTTATATTCGCAAAACTATGTCCCAATACGGAGAGATTCTCTCTATCGAAAAAGAAAAGTGGAAGAATTTTTTTCCCCGGTATTCTAAATGGCGTACGTTTATTACGCATACACTTGAAGAAGCCTATACCTTCTTATGTGATTTTCGGACAAGATACAAGAATTCCGTACAAATCACTTGTTACCTATGACAATCAGATGGCCACATGTCAATATTGCCAAAAAGCTGTTCACTACGGTAAGCCATGTGATAAACTGTACAAGGAGACAACTACACCAAAGGACAACGGTGCTTCCTTCACACCAACCCCAAGCCACCTCAGTACACCTGTGACAGCCGCCAACAACAATGAAGCATCCCCTTCGACGAAACCATCAGTATCCTCTATAGAACAAAGTACACCGGCTGCAGTTAACAACTTACCCTCCAACCAACCAGCAATTGCAACCAATATACAACAAGGTGCATCTACAGCAACTAGCAACGAAAATCCTCGCAGGAGGGAGATGGAAGCTTCTATCCCCCTAGAAAAAGGGTGACAACGAGATCCAACTCAAAAAAAAAAAATTATTAAAAAAATCGGCTCAATCGGTCACGTAAAGCTTGTACGCAAATAGGCATGAATAAAAAATATCTTTTAAATAAAAAATAAATTTCTTTTATGGCTGAAAGAATAAAAATAACTTAAAATTGTTTTATGTATAAAAAACTCGAACGGTTTTTATTCTTTCAGACATCGTTGTCACAACATCCAATCCCAATTATTCTGTACTAATGATCAGGAGTGTTACATCCTACTTGACAAGAGATATTTGTAATTTTAATGGCTGAAGATGGTGGAATAAACTTTAAAATTTTTGGCTAGCAACGTAAAATTAATATTTAAGTAAGAAATAAATTGTACAAAAAGACATATATTGATCCAATCCGCGAAACATTTTTTATATTCAGTTTTCGGTATGGCCATGAGAGCCATCTGCGATTTTTCCATAATTTCATCTCGGGTGCTGAAACGCGTTCCACGGAGCGGTTTCTTGAGTCGACCAAATAGGAAAACGTCGCAGGGAGCCAAATCAGGTGAATTCGGTGATTGCTGAATGGTATTCGTTTCGTTTTTAGCCAGATGTTAACGGATAACGAAGGCATTGCACAGTGGTTCAAAAGCGCAATTTCACGCTCTTAATTGATAACTCATAGAAACGTGGTTTTTGAGGTACAGTACCTTCAGCAAAGTTGCTCAGAATGGTAGACGCCACTGTGGGACAAATTCTATTTTTGTGATTAATCACAAAAATAAAATTTGCCAAAAGATGGCGTCTATCATTCTGAGTAGCTTTGCTGAAAATACTGTTCCTCGAAAACCACGTTTTTAATGAGTTATCAATTAAGAGCGCGAAATTGCGCTTTTGAACCACTGTGTATTGGTGTGTTTTCGTGGTGCAAGATTTACGAGTTGCTTATCCACAAATCTGGTCTTTTTCGACGAATTGCTTCACGCAAACGTCTCATAACGCCCAAATAATACTTCTTGTTGCCACTCTGGCCTCTTTCAAGGAATTCATGATACACAACACCCTTGAAATCGATGAAAACTGTGAGCATAGCTGTTTTTCTCTCATCATCATTCACAGACTCACGGCCACTTCTGAAACGTTCGTGCCACTGATAAACGACTGTTTTCTCCAAAGTATCGTTGCCGAAACACTCTTCTAACATTTGCAATATCGTCGCACCATTGAAACCTTTTCTAACGCAAAATTTAATGCAAACTCGTTATTGCAAATTCAATTCCATTTTGAAAATTGTTCAAAATCGAGGACACGCACAATCGCAGATTTACTCAATACAGCGGAACTTTTAAACATATCCAGGTATCAAGTTGAAAATTTGATAGAATGTCAATGACAGATGTGACAACCTAAAAATCGGGTGACTGAGAGCGCCACACGGTAGTGATTCCGGGAACTTTTTGATCAATATGTCCCTGTGCGCCGTCGGTAGGATCGGGCTCTTGTAAACAATCCTGTTATCACCTCGTTTGCTCGTTCGAACTACTCAAAGCTATGCGTCTTTATTTTTGTTAAGGGAGCGGTAGGGTCTAAATGATGAAAAAAATCATCGTTTTTGTGACTTTATTTCAGAACTATCGTTCAACAGAATAAACTCGAACGTTTTGCATAATACAAAGCATCATTCGAACAACATTTTGTACTTCTTCGTGGAAAAATATTGCGAAATGAGTCGGTGAAGAGGTATTTTTGATAACGCTTCATAAAATCATGATTTGCGGTGTCCACTGTATCTCAGCGCAGACTAATGCCGTTTTTCATTGAGAAACACTGGTGGCGTGGATTGCTCTGGTTTTTCACTTTCGAGCAGAAATGCAACATTCTGAAGGTGTTTCATTGCGATTTCTGCTCGAAAGTGCAAAACCAGAGCAATCCACGCCACCAGTGTTTTTCAATGAAAAATGCCATAATTAGAAGTCAACAAATCAAAGCAGCACAGATAGAGTAGATGTTTAGACCCCAACGTTTCTGTTTGATATTTTTTTATTTTTTTTTTAGGTGGTTGTTTAAAGTCAAATCTGAGATTTTTTACGAAAAAACTCGCCATTTTTCTTAACTGTATAACCTTCCCAAAAAAAAAAAAACAAACAACAATAAGAGAAAAGTTGGGGTTTGGTATTTTATATGTAGGAAGTGTGTGCAAAATTTGCAAAAAAATGGTGCAGTAGTTTTCGAATGAGGATGGACACGGATTTTCAAAACCTGCTTTCGAGTAAAACGCGTTTAATGTTGTTTGGCTATAAAATCGAAGGAAACAGTTTATTAGTTTAGGGAGCCCGTATAGTCTAACAGTTTCAAAAAATCATATTTTTTCTTTTGTATTTTGTTATAATGAAACATTTAAGAACGTTTTGTCAAGTTTTTAAGTCAATCGAAGCAGAAATCTTTGGCTTTTGCGCTGAGCTCTCACTGCTTTCGGTGAAATGGCTTTCGGCGAAATGGCTTTCGACGGAATGGCTTTCGCGAAATGTGAAATGACTTTCAGCACAATGGTTTCGCGAAATGACTTTCGGCGAAATGACTTTCGGCAAAATGGCTTTCGGCGAAATGGCTATCAATGAATTGGCTTTCGGTGAAATGGCTTCCACGATCGCATCCAAAATTTCATCTACTTTTACCCAGGAACAAAAAAGTTATACATAAAAAACAGTGTTGCATTTTTTCCGAGCACAGTCTTCAATTCACATACCTTATATAATAAATGCACCTCGCTTGCTTAAGAACATTAACTTTTTAAACGGAAACGAATTATTTAACCCTCCGTTTGACAGATATTTTTATACCTTCGGTCTGACTGATGGGTATGACCAGACCCCTATTCCTTTCCGCATTTCGGTGTAAATTAGATGTTTATTCAGGTAATTCAGGTAATAAATCTAATTTACGAAAAGGGATTTTTCAAGAAATATGATCTGAAATTTTTATGAGTTTGTCGTTGTAGTATTTATGCAAGCAAAACATATGTATTGAACTTTTGAATGCTGTTGGCAAACTGGAGATGAACAATTTGTAGCAATAAAAATGAGTGTTTCGGTGTTTTTTTCTGCTTCATGTAAACATATCTTGCAGTCTCTCTTACATATAATATGTGTTTCGGTACCGATGCTTGTTTTTTTTTATTCAATAATATAATATATTTTCAGGCACACTGCTTAAGCTCTAAGATGCCAAGGGTATTTTCTAATCTTAATTAACGACTAACTTAAAACAAGAATAGTATCATTAGATTATGTCGTCTTTGATTTTCTAGAATCCATTGTATGTTGCATGGGTCTTCCAGATGGTGCTATCTATGGCCGTTTCCTTTCGGTTCGTGTGGGTCCTCGGGTACCGATGCTTGTACGATTAGCCACAACAATCAATGGAATGTTGATTGGTTTACCGAAAAAAGTTTCAATAGACGAACGAACGACAAAATTTTTGATTATATGAACATTATTTATTCGGTTTTCAATGTTCGGCAAAACATTATTTTTGTTGTATCGTCGAATTATTTGTAAATGAATGCCAATGCTATCACATCCAACATGTTGTTAAAAAATTGCAGTGTTGTGTACGAAACTCGACCGATCATGATGACATAAAAATGCAATTTTAAAACTCTTCTATCTACAGATATAAATTTGAAAAATAGGCAAATAATTGCTTGTCTGTTTATGAATGAACACTTGTATATGTACGATATGAACTTAAGTGAAGATTAGAATGGAGAAATACAACGAAAACATTTAAAAACATCATAAACATATATTATATCATATGTCTTTCTATATAAAATATATTGGGTCCAGCCAGATACCATTGATCAGACCGAGGGTAATGTTCCAAACCAGCCGTTTTTCGTCCTTTTCGAGGACACTGTCCATATGATGCAAATTGCAAAGATCGATAGCCAATAAAATTTTATGAAGCTACCTGAACCTCAAGTCGATAGATAAATTATAAATATGTAAAATTGATGGTAAAAAAAGAAAAAGGTTTTGGCTGGACCATCAGTCAGACAGAGGGTTAAACAAAAACAGGTTGGGGAACTTTATACTGAAAGTTTTTTATCCGATAGTTTAAGAACTGGGCATGTTGTTTTGGTAATGTTCAGATTATGACTCAAACTTATTTGAGGTAAAAACTTAACTTTAGAACAAAGCACAGAACTAACCATGGTTAAGAAACTCGAAACACCAATTGCGATATTCAACAGTTTCTTAGACTATAACGGAAAAACGAGGTATTCTACATCAAAAAGCCAGAAAGTTGAACCATTTTAAGTCACAAAATGACGAATAGAAACTAACAAAACAACTGTAATCAAGGCTTTTTTGCCATTTCTCTCTAAGAGGAATCCTGGTGCATAATTCCACTATGTTTTTAGGAGAAATTATTTAAATCATCTCTTTTTTCATTGTTTGAAAACACAATATTTTAGTGATAAATAATAACAGAACTTTTAATTATGTTTTATTGTTATAAAATAGTAACTTTTGTTTATAATATACGTAATAAATTTTAAAGCGGCTTACAAATTTTAATCAAATTTTACTCATAACTCTTTTAATTTAATTACTACGAACTCTAAATTTTGGGTCCATGTCAGAATAATGATTTTTAATTAATAATGAGTCCACGTTTTTCATAGGGTGAAAGATGTTTAGTGGCGGCCCATTGATTATGAAATCCAGTAGCGATGAAACATTATTTAGTAGAAGTCTTTATTAAGTTCATCCTATCTCGCACTCTCTCGTTACTAGTTTGACAGTTTTCTCTTCAACTGATCAGTACGGGTTTCGAGGCAAACTCGACTGGGGGCGTCATACTTGCGAAAAATAATATGTTCGTAAAATCTGGTAATCTAATGACTGACCAACGTGCTGAACGTGGACAGCGGGTATACGAAACGAAGTTGCCTTCATCCGGTTTTTGCATTTAGCCGTTGGATTCGAGTTAATCTAACGTTAGACACGTTTTCGATTATTAGGATATGAAGCATCACGCGAACACGTTTCCTCGTGCCGGTCCTTAGTAATCTTCTTACTTCGGTAACTGACGAAATGTCATATGAGTTATAATGAGTTATACTATACAGAGAAAGCAAAGTTGGGATATTACAAATCCTCTTTTGCAACTGTTTCGTAAGTTTTCAGGATAATTGCATGCGCTAGTTCGCAAGACCAGTACCGTATATCAGTTGTAGTCACGGTCAATTTCTAGATATCCAATACAGACATATTTTGCGTGAAAATGATCGTATATTTTTTGTTTAAACTTTATGTTTTCGCTATTATCAATATGCGTTCATTATTATTGATTAAATGAGGTGAGAGAGAAGTGAAAATTAATGAGGCGGTGTGTGTCGAATCATCCGGCATCATTCGTTAAATACATTCGATAATCCATAAATCAACATGCAAAACTCTCATCGTATTCCAATTGCCAAAGTTTCCAAAAGGTAATAAATTCATCCGATACGATCAGTTGAACCAATTGCGACTCCGGGAACGATAATGTCACTAATTGGGACTAGCATCAAACTGTTGAATCTCCCAAAGACCGATGATATCCGCCTGATGCAAAGGTCACTCGTTGCAACAAAAACAATCTGAGTCACGTCTGAACGATGAATTGGTGAATCCTCATTGTCTCGCATTTTAAAGCATAGGCAAAACACATATGGTTTCCAAAATAAAAAGCAATATGTTAGCCTTCGTGTGAGGATTAACGAGCTGATGCCAAAATCAATCACTCCGGCAAGGCGATTGATTTTTTTTGACGTCGGACAGTCAGATTAAATTGCAATTATTACTTGTAACACCTGTTTTTCGCGTGGCCGGAACGTGCGGCTCTCGCCAAAGAATGCGTCTATATTTCATTGCCGCGCAGGGATTACGAGATCGGTCGTTAGATTCAAGCCACCCACATTCTAGTGCGAGAACGGTCATATCAGGAGCCATTGTTGTATGGGCGTTGTGAGGTGCAATCGTGATGAATGGGCCCAAGATAGCTATAAAGCTTCAGTCGTTTGTTCGAAGGCCCGTTCGATAGAGTCGTCTCGGTCAGATTGCATCCGCGCTGCCCGGGCTCCGAGTGTGGATCGGACTTAGACGACGTTTGTCCTACGGTGGGTGAATTTTGGTTTTGGTATGATGATATATTGACTTATTCAAAAGCGAATAATTCGTCCTTCTGTTGTTAATAGCGTTGAACAGTTAAGCCGTCCGATGTATCTGAAAATGCGAGTCAATTTCGTCGTGCGTTGTAAAAACAAACAAAACATTCCAGGCGAAACGATTTTTGCAGAAGTTTTAAACAGATCTTCTTAAATAACGGATATTTTTGGATTCTGTTTATTCTAAGCTTCATAGATTGGCTCTGTGTACACGAGTTCTAGCTAAAGAGTGAACATGATTGATGTAATGTCAGAGGCCAAGCTATTTTTGTGGAATCCAATCCGTATTGATAATGACATGTAGGAAATTAAGTTATAATATTCTCCATAAAAAACCGGAATCCGTTTATGATTTACCTCGAGCCGCGTCCTCCAAATCACTGCGTGTCAGAAATGAGCTGCTTGAGCTGCGACAGGTAAAAATTCAAAATTACGTGAAATTATATATATAAGAATTATTCATACGAAAAAAAATCAATCGATCATATTCCCTGAAACGTAACAGGTTGTTCGTCGTCATTGAAGCTATTCCGTAACGGCTAGTGTTGGTGCTTCGTCTAGTCACCTTCCCGACACTGAATGGGCGGATTAATGTCTCCACCTGCTATCAAGTCAGTGCGATGCGTTCGTGCCGGTAGAATAAGCGGAGGTATGACCTTACGAACGATAAATTTATGCTGGAGTGATAGTGGCAAGTTCGTCTCTATTGTTAGACTATTTTTTCGCTGTGCGTTACCGGGTGATGAATGCTGCTTGAAACCGACGATGACAAATAGACGAATTGGGGGAAAAAATTGCCATGTAATTATCGTGTGTTGTCGGCAAAGATATGTTGGCCGTCAATCAATGCCGACATTATTTGCGAACTTTGATCGTTCCTATTACGGTGGAAATCGAAAACCAGATTCGCTAACATTTCCTCATCAGCAGTACCTATCGTATAAAGAACCTCTGAAAAAAAACGTAACCTTTTAACGTTCTCATCTGTGATGGTCTTCCCGGTTGCGAAAAGATTTGGTTTCGCTTAAGGGCCTTCATCTCGAGTATACGTTTAGCACCTGAAGATAGAAGAATCTGATATTAAATTATATTGATTTGTGCGATTCGATATCCGGTACATATTGGTGGTAAAATATAGGTTTAGGCTGACATATCCGTTGATAACAAACAAGTTTCATTTGATGGAATAATTAACAGATTTGAGCGAGTTCTGGTTTAAAGGCCACAGTGCAAAATATTTTCTGATTATAAATGTTTTCACGTTCTCTTGGTTTTTGATGGAATTGGAAAAAGTAGTCAAGAGCAATGTTGGCATTATCATTCTCGAAAAATCCAAAGCCAGCCATCATCACCGAAAATAATCGTCAGTGATTATCGTCATCGATCATGATAACGAAAATCGGTTGATTTTCTGGGATTGATGCTGGAGCAGCTTTATCACTTGGTCAGTGTAGCACAATTAGCACCTAGTCAAAAATCACCGCTGAGTATAATCTCATTCCTATCGGTATCCCTACAGTTATATTCTTTAAATTCACATATAGTCATGGATGATCATTCTCACGGTTATCAGCCATGCAGTGATTTTCACTAGCAGATGATAATATTCAGAAGTCGGTAGTGTGATAGGCAATAGTAATATGCAATGCAAATACAGTGAAAAAAAAAACATTCTGAATATTAAGTATAGAGTCTATTTAGCATGAATTTGATTTATACACGGAAAGACCAAAATCAGCGTTTTGGCGAAAAAATTAGTTGATTTTCTGATTTTAGTTAGTTATTTTTTGAGACAACTAAAAAAATCTTACTTTTGCTAATTTAGATTTTCTAATTCTAGTTCCCTTAATAATAATAAAATATTTGAAGAAATGGCTATTTTTTTAGTTGAATTCACCAATTAAACGTGCTGTTATTTCTTAGCTAAGGCACACTTCATATCCATTCAACTAATTTTTTAGTTGAATTAGAGAAATAAAACGTTGTTTTCAACCAACATAAATGGTTGAATTGGTTTCTGCAATTTGCAGCTATATGGCGCTCTGTCACCGAAAAACGATAACACAGTAATGACTACTAGCCACTAGATGGAACACTACTACCGAAAAAAATTTCAGTCGCGGTTATCTTTTGTATATTGGCAGGTATAAATACGATGGAGAAAAAAGACATAAGCGAAACATAAACTTCTTTTTAAAAAAAATTCTTCTAGAACGACGTTTCCTCATTCGACTTCGCGAAATCGACTCTCTCACTGAAAACTTTGAGCACTCGGAAAACAAAAACCGAATACAAGTAGTACACCGGACGGCGTAGCCCGGAATGTTAGAAGATACAAAAAACATCATTTGACGTGTATAATTAGAGTGCAACATTCGAAACTCACTTCACTGTTCCGCGTAAAAACATTATTACCCACAATCGCTTCAAATGCGCACAAATTCTGAATAAATATACTTTCCACTAACAGTTTACGTCATTTTTACATATCGGTATAGGAATTTATATGGATATATCGTAACACATGCGAAAACCATCTAAACAATTTGCAAGCAGTTTCAACAAGACTGTCCTTTTAAGCTTTTTAATTGATTGTTTTGCTTTGACACTTCTAATGAGTTTTTGGCTAATAAACTTGTTAATAAAACCAATTTCATTTCTGTTTTCTTTGTGCTGTCCTTCAGTAATGACGGTGATAGATAAATAGAAACAAATTTTCTGATTTTAATAACGAAATTAGTTGTCAATGAGAATTTCGTGTTGGATTGAAATATTGCTGGTTTGTGTCCAGAATATTCGCTAACTAAACACATTTCTCTAAAAATAAAAGTTTTTTTCAACAAAGTAAATTCTCAATTTTAACTAATTTAATAGTTATTTTGGAAATTTTGTTGTTGAAATCAACTAATTTAAAAACAGTAATACGAATTAGGCGCAGAGCTAATTTCGGTCGTTCCGTGTAGAAGTAACAGGAGTGCAGGGTTTTGCGCAGCGTTTGAACCAGCCCTCTGCTGAGAAGCTATTTTGGCTATGAATCGGGCTTTTTTGTGTTCGCTCCTATTACTTCTCTGTATGAAATTCATGTAAATAGTGTTAATTATTTTTGAAATTGCTGCTTGAATGCTTTGTGATGTCATTATATTTATTTTTAACCACAGCATCCCATATTAAAATGAATTTGAAATTGATTTTCATTTTATCAACCACCACATCAAATATCACAATTTCAATACAAATCGCAGCAGGGCTGATCATGTGTGAGTTTATGGAATATCATTAAAATAATGAGATTTGGTTCATACTCTCTTTTCGCAACACTGGCTTCCATTAATTACAAGTCAGTTATAATAAACAATGTCACCTTTTCAAAAATTTACCCTGTATAAGTGTATAGAACTTTTTAGTTTTTTGCTGTATTTAACGCAGAAACATATTTTGTTCTCCATACTATCGGAAATGTGTTCAGCAATTTATGATAAAACTTTCAATAGTATGATATAAGTAACTCAAAATAGAATATTCTAAAAATGTTTGGTATGAAAGATGCTGATACTCAATTTTTTTATATCTTTGACATCACTCACCCGTTGCTTTGCGCAGAAGCCCTCTGCTGAGAAGCTATGTTGGCTACGAAGCGCTTGGTAGAGCGCCATTTCACTGGGCTTTTTTGTGTTCGCTCCTGCGCTCCTGTTACTTCTATGTATGAACATCAAGTAGATAGTATTAATATTTTTGAAATTGCTGCTTGAAACATGCTTTGTGATGTTATTATGATTCTTTTCAACCACAGCATCGCATGTTAAAATTAATTTAAAATTTTTATTCCTATTAAATATCACCATTTTCTGTACAACTCGCAGCAGGGCTGATAATCGTGAAAATGATTTCGAATGGTTATCATTTCATTATCACGGGTGAGTTTACAGAATATCACTAAAGAGATATTGAACGGGATGAGATTTGGTGCATACTTTCTTCGAGTGATCGTAATCATCGTTGATTTTGCGGATAGTGATAATCGATACTATAATCGGGCATGAATTTTTTCAACAATTTTATACTTCAATATTTTCGCAACACTGATCAAAGGCTTCCTTTAATTACAAGTCAGTTATAAGAAACAATGTCGTTAAGGTGAAATGTAGCGGAATGCGCGTGTTCCGTTTTCGATCAAATATTTAAAAACTAGACAGAATTTCTAAAACCCAAATGCATTTAAGCTTTCTTAATTAAATTTATCACAACTAGGTGTTCTATTTTTTTGCCGAGCCGTAATTAGATTTTTAAATGTAAAAACGGTTACTGTTCCGTTCAACGGGCATGGTTTTAGAACTGAAAAATAGTGTTTGAAGCGAAATGTCACAAAGAATCTGAAGAGGAAACTCAAAGTTATGAAACATTACCCGAAATAAACGAAATTTGAAAAAAAATCAAGTGAATTTCATAAACTTCTCATCATTTGTTGTATTATTTGCGCGCTGCTGTATTGTATGGTGGTGGTGTAAGAAGTGCACGGTGGGTTCGGTGGCGTTATATTGTGAGTAAAAATTACATATAAAATAGTGACACGAATTTATGCAACATTGGGTTTTCTGTTGCAATAACAACGAGTTGAATACAATAAAATGGGTAGAATAAAAATTCGTTCATTTTATAAGACTACTGACGTTTATAATGCTAGTAATGCTCAACTCTGTTTAGCTCAATGCATTGATGTTGCTGAAGCAAAAATTCTTTGTGGTGTAATGTCATATGATACATATTACCTTGACAGGCACTGAATGAAATGAATACAAGCCAAGTATTATCGTTCATTTAAAACATTGAAATATATAACATTTATGTAGCCTGGTGCAAGAAACACAATTTTAAAATGTATACGTTTATGAAAAATGTATTTATTTGGTACAATTATTTTCTTTGTCTGGTGAATGTGCAATAGTTTCTTATTTCAACAGTTTTGTCGTGAATACGACTTACTTTACTATGGGAGACCTTTTCAATAAATTACCCTGTACAAGAATGGGTAGAACTTTATCGTGAATATCTCTTGTTGTATTTAACGCAGAAACATGATTTATTCACCATACTATCGGAAATGTGTTCAGCAATTTATGATAAAATTTTCAATAGTATGAGATAATCATAAGTAACTCAAAATAGAATATTTCTAAAATGTTTGGTATGAAAGAACCAGTGCTGAAATAAATCACGGAAAATTTGATTGAAGCAATAATTGAACGAATCTTCGCGATTCGCTTTGCGTATCGTGCAAAATTGACACATCGAAATACGAAATATTTTTAGTGATTGAGAGCAGTGGACTAACTATACGTTTTTTTTACTCACATTTGAAGTAAAAGTTTGTAAAATTCATACAAGAAATAAGAAATGCAAAAAAAAATTACACGATTGTGTGGAAGACACGACTGGTTGCGATGACAGTAATTCAAACATCAACAAAATCATATTAATAGAAGAGGTCACAATTCTACGTTGTAAATACAAGGAATAATATTCGTCTCATAATATTTCCACTGATTTGTGAAAAAAAGGTATAATTTATACACAGATAAAAGTTATGAACTTTACAGATGACATAATTCTACAAACGATACAATTCATTACTACTTAGTTTCTCAAATGACGCAATATTCCATTCGTACAGAAATTTACTGGTTCCGAGTGTAATTTGCACTCGGTTAGCAAGTGAGACTGTATGAATTTATAAGCACGATTTACCAGCCAAGTAGATATGTGCTCCTGTGGCTTAGTCGACTAACTGGTGTGCTTTGTGATCGAATATTTTTCGGTTCAAGTCGCATTGTTGCTGTTGATCTTTTGATTTTTATTCCATTCGTTTTTAAAGCCATGTATTTTTCAAATCACACAATTTTACATATTCTTCAATATAAATTTGTGTGAAATATGACGCTCCATTTATGTAAAATGTAAAATCACAAGAATTTTTCGAACTGTGTATATTTATTATTTTGGATAGCCCATGCATTATTATAAATAGACGTTTCTATTTTTTCCTATACTTTCATCTATATTGGTCTTATTGTTAGTATTTTTATTATTATTATTGTTATTACTATCATTATTATTATTATATTTTCTTTAGCCCCATTTTTAACCTGTATTGGTCGTTTGCAGGAGTTAATATCATGCCTCATAAGGACACAATTTCATTTTCAGCGAGCTAATGTTATTCGTATTCACATCAATTCGGTTATGTCTTTGACTTCACCCACTCGCTGATTTTTAATTTGACAGCTCTCTCTCTCATGCGAAGAATTACTGCTTGATACTGGCAAAGATACCGAAGATACTTGAATGTTTTCTTGTTTTCAATAGTTTTTCAGAAGGAAAATCTATTCTTGCTACTGAACTCGGACATTTACATTGTAAGTATATTAGTCAGTACATATGCATGTAACCTCATGTTAGTCAATTATAAATACTAATGATTAATATTTCTAGAGTAACAGTATTCAATAACAATAAAGATTGAATAAGGTTATATTCCAATTGTGGAGTATTCAAAAATCCATTATGAATCAATAAGTCTTCTTTACAAACCAACAGAACTTGTGGTAAGCCCACTGCGCTCAATTAGCAAAACATTCTTAGTTTCTATGTGTCGGTTTTGGCTGTTATGCTTTGTGTGATGATTCGTTCAACTCAAGGTGCTAAAATTTTACGCGCATTTTTTGGGACTAAACTGAAAATCAAGTATACCTATTTTATTTAAGAAGAAATCACTCATTGCCGAGCTCTTCTATAAGCTACCCAAAATTAGGACGTTATCTTGTCAAACTTTGACTTGATAGTAAAAAATGTGTAGCGTGCTTTGCCATGGCATAACACTTTGGGTAAACTTACATTTACATAAATTTTGAGGTCATCACTAGTTACCTAAAATTGGGAAGATGCAATTTGTTGATTTAGGGTATGTTTTGAGCGGCTGGTAGAAGTGTACATTTCACTTTAAGGGGGGCACTCAATGGAACGTGATCTATTTTTTGTACTTTATCTTTACGGATCATAAAAAAAATCAGGAATATCACTTTTGGAGTATATGTGGATATACGTTTGATGATAAAAACAGTTTTTAAGAATGAAACTCATTCAGAATGGACTTATCGAACATCTACCGAGGCTGGTTCAAGAAAAACTTCTCTTGAAATCTAATATATCCAAATATTGTATTAAATTGATCAGGAGCCATGCTCCAATAGTGCGAACCTAACATACTTTGCGCGTGTTTGGGCGATCCAAAGGAATCGAGTTCGAGAGTAATTTTAAAGAACTACACACTTAAATTGGATTATCGATCTCAGCTGTTCAAACCGGTAGCTGATTTTTTCAGTAGAAATAACATTTCATCACAGCGGTACCTTAAGGTACTGCTGTCAAAATATGTTTATTTGTGCTGATATATCAGTAGAATTAAAATGTTCGGTAGTTTGACTGTTCTAAGCTCGTCAAAAGATGGAAAAGTTACCGAACGAAGTTTAGTGTGTAAGTCTCCAAAATATATCCGAAGTTTGACTTTGAAACTTTGAAATTATGTTGCCTGATTGATGCTGTTTGATTAAAGTAATAAATAATAAAAAAATAGATTTTCCAAAGAATGCCCCCTTAAGAAGATTCTCGATCGAAAAGCGTTAAAACGATTGTTTGTGTTATTCATCTTCTACGATAGATAGCTCATTTCGAACAACCTAGTGTCAGGTTATCATTAGTGTATTATCATCGCCTTTTTACAGTTGAAATAGGTTTATTACTTTTTTTCTCGAAGTGGATTCGTTTTTAGAGAGCTTTTTGCGCAGCTTACTCTCGCATGGAACATATGCTTGAAGCTTAAACACGCTAGAAGCTTTTAATCTCTGAGAGTCATTTCTGTTAGGTCTACAGTCGATATACCTTCGATAGAAGATCCTACTTGCATCAGACTTTACTTGAGATATTGTTTCACGATTTATTCAGAGATGTCGCTACTGTATAGTATCTCTTGAGCCGATTAGTCCTGAAAGTCCTGATACTAGTTAAAAAACATGATTTGTCAATTTCGTATATCAGTTTAATTTGCAAAGCATTAAGAAAGTAGGCATAAGGGTAATCTCATTAGTCGAGTCACTCGACCTACAATCAATGGAGTGCGTTGTGATCGAAACTACTATATTCGCTTTGGTGTAAACAAACAATATTAGAGCTAAAATGAGGACAGAAATGTGCAATACTTATGTTATAGTAAAACAAAATTTCTAATCG
Organism: Malaya genurostris; assembly: GCF_030247185.1. Taxonomy (NCBI): domain Eukaryota; kingdom Metazoa; phylum Arthropoda; class Insecta; order Diptera; family Culicidae; genus Malaya; species Malaya genurostris. The sequence goes on along the minus strand of NC_080572.1, from coordinate 268,505,567 downwards.
AACTTGCCTGTTTCCATTCTAGAATATGAGCAAGTGCTTTGATCACAAATGGCATATCTTACTTTAAGTAATGACTTACATTTATGAGATGAATGGTGGAACTGAGATAATTAAGGGTTCAGTTACCTTGTATAAGAATCATTTTTGAATTCATTTCTCGTTGTATTGCGTTCTGAAAAAAAAAATTGTTCCTAAATTTATGGTGAATCTCAGCATTCTCACGTGGTGTTTTATTTTTAATTATTGCATTTGATGTTCAATTAGTCTAAGATGTTTACACATCATTTGATAATCACATCGCGATTGTTTCAATGCTTTCTTTGCTTAATAGATTCAAGTGAACATAATAAAACACCATCTTTCTTTAACCTTTGCTCCTAAGAATTATTTTTCTTTCAATTATAAAGAAAAATCCATTCTACGTTCGTTTACTGATGACTCGGCAATTCATGATTCAATCCTGATCGTTTTTACCGAACTAACAGTAAAATTTCTGCTCACATGTTCGGCACTAATTGACAGTTAATAAATTAAGGATTGCTGAGATTTTCAGTAATTGTACATTTTGCGAGACGAATAAAGAGCACTCGGCTGTGCAAATCTTGGCAATTTCTGCTGAGATTCAGAGATAAAATTTTAGTGTGTGTGCTTGCTTACATAACTATTATTAGAAATGCTCCACGATAGTAACTTCTCGTTTTCATTTTTATAAGACAAATGTGAATTGAAAAAAATGCTTCCCTATCGTTATATATGACTAAACATGTGTTACTTACGTGCTTGATCTCGTACTGCTAGTTAAAATGGTTAAAATTAACGATTTGATTCAGTCTTGCTAAGACGCAGAGCCGCCTTGAGCAAGTTTCAAAGTTTGAAAAAATGACATTAAATTAAAACTGTAAATAAGTTACCGCATAGACCGGCACACGAACCAGATTATACAATAAATCAGACAACAATGCTGAAAAGGTTTCAAAAAAATTGCATTATAAAACTAGATTTGCCTTATAGCTGTGCGTAAAAAATCGTAATGGACCAGTTATAGTCAGAGGGGCTCATCGTTCTTCCTACTCTTTCTATTGATCTTAAAAGGTTTTAAAGGGTGATTATTTTACTTGGTATCTTTTTGGCAACACTGCTTTTACCAGATATCGCGATAATCGCATCTTGTGGCATTGTCAAACTTGTTCAGTTTGGTCTATAATTTAATCATGAACGGACGCTGGCAAAGTTGGAGGAAGATCCACTTTTACATTGAAAAATTGTGTTCAACGACGAAGTTCGTTTCTGATTGAATGGATACGTCAACAAGCAAAATTGCCGCATCTGGAGTGAAGACCAGCTAGAAGCATTGCAAGAGCTACCAATGCATCCCAAAAAAGTCACTGTTTTGTGTGGATCATGGGCCGATGGCATTATTCGTGAAATACCGGCCGATATGTTTACCAACAGAAAACACAGGATAATTTAAAAAACGAAAGCTTTTTGGAAATATGTTAACGAACAGAGAAAGGAAAGTGGGGTGCCAGAATTTATGGTAAACGGTGATATTGAAGAAAAATGGACTGATAGTATTTGTAGTCTTTTTCGTGATCACTTCAGAAGCGTTTTCGGCGACGAGAAACTCGACATCGATTCCATTGCTGAAGCCGCTAATAATGTACCTTGTTTTCCATCTGTCGGCTCTCTGTGAAACATCGACGGCTCCAGCCTTCTAGGACAACTCAATATAAATATCAGACGCAGAACTCTCCGGAATAACCCTTTTCTTGTCCCTCAGTTTTCTAGAACGTATTATTCGAAGAACGAACTTGTATCAAGCATGATTCGTATATTTTATCGTTACTACACTATATTTGATTTTAATCTGTCTCGTACTACTCTCAGATGATCATTTCTAGTATTTTTTAAGAACTTAACGTATGTATGTTTGTATTTAAGTTTGTGAATTCTTAATATATTATGTTATTTTGTAAGTGTACCTTGTATTTGATGTATCATTTGGATTTGATTATCTGTTGATACAAAAGATGAGGAGGTTTTATGCCTACTGGAGAGAGAGAGACTTAATAAGTATCAATTTCAGTGGGTTTTCCCTGCTCCAAGTAAATAAATAAATAAATAAATAAATATGTTAGAGAGAGTGTGCCAAAATTGGATCTTGCACATGGACCATCTAAAGTGGAATCGCGAACAACATTTGCATGAAAAAATCAATTAATTAATTCAAATCTAAAATTTGTTGTGTTGTTTTTTTTTTCAAATCAAATTCTATGCCTCTTAAAAATCATCCTTTTGAAGAAAGTTTGGCATTCCTTATGGGATAGCGAACCTAATTCTGCTCATAATATTGCGAATCGTTCTGCATTCTTCCGGGATTGTAGATTACTGTAGTTTTTGTGAATCTCGAGATCCTTTCTCGGATTGAAGGTTCTAATAAATGAGCATTTGGCACCCGTTGATCGTTCAACATCGTTTCTGGGGTGCAAAACGATTTGTTTCTGTTTGCTGTGTACTGTTTTCCCAACTTCTCCACTACACAATTCCTTTCCATGTTCCTCTTATCCTTCTTTTATTATCAGCAAAATAATGAGAAGAATGCCATAGCAAGGTACAAATTTTCAAATAACCAGAGGATCGTGCCACTTGAGCCAATTCTTCTGATTCCTGATATTCATCGTCTCGTCACTGCACTTTCTCGAAGTATAACAAACGTAACAATACAGATACGAATTTTGGCTTTTATTAACAGTCATCATCCAATTCTGTAAACAAGAATTATAATTATAACTATAGTTTCGAGAGAGAATTTCATCCACAGCGACAAATCACTTGCCAAACCTGAAATGTTGTAGTGAATCAATCAGCAAAACTGAATTTTACCTATAAATCTGTTGGTATTTCAAAATGGACCCGGCATGGCTCATTTAACATAGAATAGACACCAGCGCGAGAGCGAATTTCTCTCGATGACATTTCTGAGAATCAAAGGTTAGCGCGCTGCTGTGGGGATTCTATACAGGCAGTTGATAATTACGATAGAATCATTTTACTTTTGCCGCTTATTCTAACTATGTTTATATGCACATATAAGTTGTGTCTATGAAAATGTCTGTGAATGCTCCACACAAGGGCTTAGAAATATTGCAACCTAGTATGAGAATCATCAAGTTGAATCATCGATTCGATTTTCTGCGATAATTGGCAACTTGCGATTCTCTCTTGGGAAATTTCACACAGCAACGATCATTATCAGACTGTAAATTTTTTTAAGGGCCGTGAAATACTCAGAGTATGAAGTATGAGAAAATTCTCTCGCGGTTCATGCATTGAGAGACTCGAGTTCTTGTAGCATCTTCTACCGGATTGAAAATGTTGTATACAATATAGATAGCAATATTGCAGCTTCTGTCAAATTCTCGGCAATCACCAACACTGCATAGCAGGACCACGAGCAGTTGGAGATTTTCATCGATGATGGGAGAATTTAATTTACTTTGGGAGAACTTCGGGAACTGAAAGATTCCTAGCTTCGATAATCTGATGATTCAAACTATTTATTGCTGTGTCGATGTCCGCAGAATTTAAATTTCGATTTAAAATTTTTCATTATTCACCAAAACAATAATTTAGTTTTTTTTTTGGAGACTGCTCAAATGCTTTGCAAAAACATTTGAACGTGCATGTCGAGTGAAGTACAAGTATAAAACCCTCGCTCTTGGTATGATAAAACTGAAAATTACACATGATGTACATAAAAGCATGCCGTATTTTCTGGAGTCATAGCATAATATTACATTGATGATCTATTCTGCTGTTAAATTCAATTGAATAAGCTGTAAATGATTCCTAATTACATGCTTTTCTTTGTAAAATTCAAGTGAATTGCGACGCTCCTTTTAAGTGCATCTATTAGGACGCAAATTTACTTGATATTCTCGTAGTGAGCATACAAAAAAGAGTTCGGAACGAAGTCCTGTTTACTTTGTTTGTTTTTTTTTGTATTAACGTATCGATTAACCGACGCTTGTTCATAGAATTTTTTTAACAACAGTTATTAGTTCATGTGATTCAATGAACTGTAACGATTGAGATGAAATATATGATGTTTCATCAATATAAAAAGTCAAGAATATAGGGCGCAGAAAAATATATCAAAATCAGTTCTTCGTTCACGTTTCGCTTAGGACTACATTTATTTTTCAATTTAAAATCTTGTCAGTTGGTGTTTATCCAAAGTACTTCTCGTAGATGTTGTTGTTGTTGTTTTTCTTGCTGTTGCTTTAGTTGTTGTCACGATTATCTTCTAGTTTTCGATAGAAAGAAAGAAGAACTTTCTGAGGGTCGAAACTGACATTACTTTAAACAAAAAATCGCAGATTCTTTACAGGACAAATAATAATTCAATATAAACTGTACACTTTACAAACATGAGACTTAGTTCTTCTGAGTATTTTCAGTTCTTGATGTAGTAGGTGTCAATGTGTTCGTAGTAAGAGTCGCCACGGTTGTTGCTAGGACGACGATGGATTTGGTTGGAAGCAAACGTTGCAAACGTCCGAATCTAGGCCTTTGGTAGATGGGCTCCTTCCGGCTGGAATCCGTTCTCATCGGCGATGTAGTTCACCGTGTAGACTTGTCCGTCAGCGGCGGTGAACGAGTACGAACCACGAACGACCAGGGCTTCGACGTCATCACCCAGTTTCTTCAGTTCGGCTTGTTCCTGACGGGAGTGACCATCGCTCGTTTCGAAGCTAGAAATGATGAAGTAAATGTTAGGTGATCTTTTTTTTTAAAGGTGTCAACGGTTAGCATTTGCAGAGTCATCTCCAAATTGCTAATTGGTTAAGCAAACATTGATCTCACGCGGACTGAAAACCAAACAACAATTATGCTAATTTCGAGGGTTTGTAATGATTAACCTTGACACTTTTATGTCGGTATCATTTCGCTCAGTATTCCAACCACAAATTTTCGATCTAGTAGTGTCAACATTTCATTATTTTAGAAGGTTTTCTTTCTCACAGGTACACAAAAGCAGCATGCACGATTGCCTAATTTTACTACTGATTGCAAGATTGATATAAGCCGCTTAATTGCATTACTTGTTTAGAGGGCATTTTTGTACAACACACTAATCACATTCGAAGAAGTCAAAGGGCGTCCAACTTGATAAACTTGAAACATCAGCAGCAGATTTGAGTTATTCGTTGCGTGTTTTTCAAGGCAAACCATCATGCCGAGGTATTATTGGAATTCGTTGCTTAATCACGCGTTCAAGTCTCCCAACACTTCGGCTAGGTCATCAACGAAAGCTGTCTGTCATATTCACTTGGTTTATGCACTAAACTGAACTTTACTTTTCGTGACACTTACGCAAATTTGTATCCATCGACTCCAATGTTGTCGTTCTCGTACTTCAGAATCTGTGCATTCTTGGAATCATCGAGAGGAGCAGCAAGGGCCAAAGCAACGACGACAGCGAACACGATGATGGCTTTCATTTTGAATTGTAGATTTGGAAGTTTCGGGATAGCGGTCAGAAAGTTGAGCTGGTAACTGAATTTTGTAGATGCAAAAAACACACTGACGAGATAATAAGCGATGAGGCTCTTTTATATGGAACTATTATCATTCAACCATCGTCTGTACGGGATGTTATCCATACCAATAACTGATGCTGCATCCATGGATCTCAAAAACGAAAAAAAAACAAAGAAGGATCCGCACCTCCGCCGACCCCCGCGCTACTCGAGTAGGGATAGTAAAAGATCCAATATATGAATATTTCGGCTGATAAAGTCGCACAGCACAGAATGACCACTTCACCGCCGTCGTCCTTGCCGCATCGTGCTGCCGCTCACTCTCGCGTTACGCTGATGCCGAGCATCAAGCCTTCAAGCGTACAATCAAAGGAAGAAATTGAAGATGTCGCTCTCTGGATAAAGAAAAATGTAAATTCACCACCCATACAGAATCTCCCCTCCCTTTACGTGGCTCGTGTTAATCACGCTCACCAGCCAGGTGAGAGGCAAAACTTCTTCACCCCATCTCTTTTTTCTGTTTCCGTCTCAAACGGACACTGACACTGGTGAAGCTGCGGTCTCGTGTGGTTCACGAAGCCGTACCCCGAAAATGTCACCACACCACGAGTTTATTGTTAATTCAACAAACAAACTGCCCATAAAAATATATCAAACTGATGATGGCAGATTGGCGCGAAGCATCTTGCCAATGCGGCGATAAAATATGCGGAAGATTACAAAGAGTTAGATTGGCTGGCTGGCCGTGTCTGAAAGCAGCTGGCTGAACCGACGCAGCTGGACCAAGTCGGACGTGAACATCCGTGCCCAAATAAAATGTTTTGTTACTGTTCTCTAGGGGATTTTACTGGACTCATCAAGACCTCGAGTAGTCGCTACCGGCAAAGGTTATTGGCTCTCGCTGAACTCACTCGGGTTCCCGGTGGGTTCGGCTTAAGATGTAGCTTTTTCAAGGATGGGAACAGCGAACCACTCGGTTTCTGAATGTGAAGAAATTCATACGCAACTCCCAAATTTTAAAGTAAGTGGTAAATTATGCTATGCAAAAAATATACTTGTGAGATTTAGTCGAAGTATTTATGTCAGGAAAATTATTTTTGGATTGACAACCTAAACAGCTAAAAAAAGTTCGGTGATTGTGAACTCAATTCGTCCACGTCCCTTATCGCCATATTTTCTCGACAGTTATGCTATTATCGATTGTATCTGTACGATAGACTCATTTGAAAGTTACAAAAAATAATGCTCATTACTCGAACCATGGAATTCAAGCATTCTCATTGTTCTTTTATTAACTTATGTTATTTTGTTAATATATACTTCGAATGCAAATTTTATGTTATCAGTAACACAATTTCTATCAAGGCATCGTCAATCGAGTCCACATTACTTCGCACTGAACAAACTTTACACAGAAATTTATACGACATGTAAATCAATAGTGCTATTTAATAGACATGAGTTGAATCGAGAATCTGATTTTAAAAAATGACTGATGTAAAATTGAATAGGAATGTATTGATTTTAACAAGACTGTATGTTTCAGAAATCCCTTAGTTTTGCTTTTAAAATACGTTGAAAAATACGAGGTCTGTTCAAAAAGTACCCGGAATTCTCAATTTTTCTAAAAAAAAAATATTTATTTATTCGTCTACATCTATATGGTCCCCTTCAAAGTAATCCCCCCTAGATATAATACACTTATGCCAGCGTTTTTTCCAGTCTTCGAAACACCCCTGATAGTCACTTTTTGTAATGCTCTGTAGCACTCTCAGCGATTCTGCCTTTATCTTTTCAATCGATGAAAAACGCTGTCCTTTCATGGGTCTCTTCAACTTTGGGAACAGGAAAAAATCACACGGAGGGATATCTGGTGAATAAGGAGGTTGGGGCATGATTAAAGTCTTGTTTTTAGCCAAAAAATCACGAATAAGCAACGATCAAAATTCAGCAGTTTTGGAACGAATTTTGCTGCCACTCGTTTCATGCCCAAAACATTTGAAAAAATATGATGACATGAGCCAACTGATATGCCAACTTCATCAGCAACTTCTCTAATAGTGATTCGGCGATCATCCATAATCATTTTTTCCACTTTTCCCACATTTTCATCGATTATTGACGTGCTGGGTCGACCGGAGCGTTCGTTGTCTTCAACGTCGTCGCGGCCATCTTGGAAACGCTTATACCACTCGTAAACTTTTGTTTTTTTCATAGCAGACTCACCATAGGCTCTCTGTAACATTTCGCACCCTTGGTTACACTTTATTTCATTTTTCACGCAAAATTTAATACAAATTCTTTGACTCTTCAATACTTCCATTGTTTAAACTAACAAAAATTGCCGAGCTCAAAAAAACACGTCTACACCAGCCGCTACAAGACAGAATGTAAACAATGAATACAGCTGAAAATTTCACCATACATTAGGGACATATGTACCAACACAATAAAAAAAATTTTTGACCACCGGACTCTCCAGACGCACGCAATTAAAAAATTCCGGGAACTTTTTGAACAGACCTCGTATGTGCATGAAAATTGATGTGAATTCACAAAATATTTTTATCTGTTATGCTATCCTAATGTGTCCTAATAGAATGTTTTTACTGTGAGAAAATAACCGTTATCTAGTTTCGTCGAGAAAAATATCAATCCACCAAAATGCCCTCAGCTTCGACCCATCGAGCATTACTGGGCAATCGTGAAGAGGGTCTTCAAGAAGCTGGGAACATGCAGGAGTTCAACAAAATTTTGGCTCAAGCGTCCAAAAAATGCGATGCAACACTTGTCCGGAACTTGATAAAGAGCGTTCGACCAAAAGTTGGAAAATTCGTGAATTTCATCCGGTTTTCATTATGCTCAAGTTTAACCTGGCACAATAAAAGATCAATTTTTAGTTTGAATAAAATATCGTTTTTTATCATAATTTGAAAGAAAAGTTTGTGGACAGTTTATTTTCGATACACTCCTTAACATCTCGGAATGAATACTCTTTAAAGTTCTAAAAAAACCTATAAATTTCCGTTTAAACAACTGTAACAAAAAGCATGAACCATATGAAACAGATATTTAAGTGAGATGTGAAATTTATGTGACACAGAGTGAAGTAGTGTACTTCACGCAATGCGAGAATAAATTAGCTGTGCCAAAATAAGTACCGCTTCGAAGCAGTTTGTTTATGCTCGCGCCGAAAGGTCTCAAAATGACCCAAGCTGCCGCGGCGAAATACTTGCAAAAGTCGAAACAGTTTGTGAGTAAGTGGGTGAATAGTTTTAAACAGGTGAATAATGTCAACGGCGTCATTATATTATATTAGAAACTAGCTGATTTACGCAACGCTGGGCTCGGAAATGGCTGTTCAATGCATAGGGCACTTCCCGGGTTTCGGTTCAATGACTAGGGCACTGGTCTTACAAACCAGTTGTCGTATGTTCGAGCCCCGACCTGGAAGGATTCGTAGTGATAGTAGGATCGTATCACCAGCTATGCAATGGTTCTGTACGCTATGAGTCGGAGAATACCAAGGCTTTGCTCGGAAATGTATCGTGAAGGCAAGGCCGAAAAAAGTTCTAGAAATTGTCCTCTCCATTGATACTCTGATTGCAATAAAACACAACTTATACGATAACCCGATTGAACAATACTCCGTTAATGTTTAGATTGCGAATGATCAGTGCCCCATCTCGGATCTCACAATAATCATAATTTTCATGGAACTCTCGACAAATTGGGTCAGTTTTAAATTTGAACCCTTTTGTAAGATACATTTGAAACACCTTCCTCTGTATAAATATCTTTTAAGTAATCTCCGAGGTTTCGTATCTATATGTGCTTGTACTTGAATTAACGTTCTTCGTCACATTTGAACTTCAAATGGCTTCCATGGCTATAAACACTTGCTACTCTCTCCTCTTTATAAAATCATTTATGACATCATTATTTCCACGTAATTGCTCAATGTTTTCCATCTGATAATGATTATTTTATAACGAAAGGCTGTTTAAAATCATAATTACATTCGTACTATAGAATAACTTTTTTATATCATTTATTTTACCCCGGCTTTAACCGTTTTAGTCGTACACCTGGGACGAAAACCTATAGAACAATGATCCAGTTAATACAAAAGTTGTTGTAATCTTATTTCCATCACCTTTGAGTCGACAGTTTTCTCAATTTACATAATAAAATGCACATTGATTGTATGATTTCGTCAATTCAGATCAATGTTGAGAATACTTATTCTCCCTCCCTCTTGTGAATATTTTTGTGAACCTCACTTAGTTGCTAGAAATATGTTGTACTCGTAAAGAAGCACCAATTTTTCGTAAAACCCGATCAATTTTCCCTTGCACTTTCCATGCTCGGGGCACTTACTCCTCCTCATCCTCAAAATATCCTTGTAATCTATTTGAATTTAACCTTTTTGCCAGTGAACTTACTACAGATCTCCTCCCTGATTACCCTGAGTAGTGTAGAAAATATTTGTGCTTTTCAAAAATTATCGATTCTCACCTTTGGTACATGTGCCAAACTTGGTGGCGATTCGTTTATTTGTTTCGTAGTTATGCTGAGATTTAAATACACTTGCGTTCATGGCAGATATTTTCTCTTAGTTCTTTGAATTCCCCAGCAAAATGGAACCAGATCTTTTGAAATTATTTAAAGAAAATTGCGTTGCATTCGAATAAACAAAAGGGATACCATCTACTACGCCGTTGAAATTCTTGCCACTCTCTTGTTTTACAAAAAATGGGAGATGAAATTTTTTTTCAAAAACCTCTCCTTCTAGTCTAATTGTCGATTCTTTTCAAATTATATTTATCTCGTTATTGACCCCCTTCCCCCATGTTAAGAACACTTGCTACACACTCTCCCCCCTGAAAATATCCTAAAGATCATCTCTAAAGCGCTGTGCCAAATTTTATAGCAATCCGTTAAGTAGTTTCGGAGTTATGCCATCACAAACACTACACCCCCCTTTTTAAAGGCACTTGCTACATCCATCCTCCATTAAATCATATCTACGGTTTGCAAAATGTTTCTAAGGTCTTAAAAGAATATCGATTTTCGTCAAGTTATATAAATTTTTTGTTAATAACACTTGCTACGCTCGTGCATACTTTCATTTCACGACGAACAAAAAAGCCAAGTTTCTCAAAAAAATATTTGGTTTGGCAGGCTATATGCAGCTGTGGTCGAGCAAACCGAAGCTTCATCATTACCGAAAATCAAGGAAATATATCGTGAAGAACGCCTAAAGTAGTGATTGTTACCATATCTACGCAGCTATAACATTTCTTCGTTTTTTATATGATTAGGCATATTATCATTACGCTAAAGATGTGTTGGAATGTAAAGAAAAAGGCGAACCCAACAAACTTTCCGAAGTTGAGACCTACCGAGCGGTATTGGACTGTCGTGAAGAGAGGACTTTCTTAATAAAAGGTGATTTTTTTGAGGTTAGGATTTTCATGCATTAGTATTTGCTCAGATTTTTTGAGGTTATGATTTTCATGCATTATTATTTGCTCAGTATGCTCTGACATTTCATCATGAATAGACTTACTAACGAGCAACGCTTGCAAATCAGTGAATGGGCCCTAGAAAAGTTGGCAGAAAATCCGCTTTTTTATCGACAAATTTTGTTCAGCGATGAGGCTCATTTCTGGTTGAATGGCTACGTAAATAAGCAAAATTGCCGCATTTGGAGTGAAGAGCAACCAGAAGCCGTTCAAGAACTGCCCATGCATCCCGAAAAATGCACTGTTTGGTGTGGTTTGTACGCTGGTGGAATCATTGGACCGTATTTTTTCAAAGATGCTGTTGGACGCAACGTTACAGTGAATGGCGATCGCTATCGTTCGATGCTAACAAACTTTTTGTTGCCAAAAATGGAAGAACTGAACTTGGTTGACATGTGGTTTCAACAAGATGGCGCTACATGCCACACAGCTCGCGATTCTATGGCCATTTTGAGGGAAAACTTCGGAGAACAATTCATCTCAAGAAATGGACCGGTAAGTTGGCCACCAAGATCATGCGATTTGACGCCTTTAGACTATTTTTTGTGGGGCTACGTCAAGTCTAAAGTCTACAGAAATAAGCCAGTAACTATTCCAGCTTTGGAAGACAACATTTCCGAAGAAATTCGGGCTATTCCGGCCGAAATGCTCGAAAAAGTTGCCCAAAATTGGACTTTCCGAATGGACCACCTAAGACGCAGCCGTGGTCAACATTTAAATGAAATTATCTTCAAAAAGTAAATGTCATGTACCAATCTAACGTTTAAAATAAAGAACCGATGAGATTTTGCAAATTTTATGCGTTTTATTGTTTAAAAAAGTTCTCAAGCTCTTAAAAAATCACCCTGTATAAACAACAAGCCACAACTATAGAAAAATTCGACAATCTCGGATAAAAGTTGCTAAATCGGTTACAAAAAAGTTTGCACCGATCTTGATGGCTGATGTAAACTCAAAAGTTCTATTTTTTCTTGTAGGCTAGTTAAGTAATTGTAATTAGTTTTAAGATAACTAACACTGCACAATTAAAAGAATGAAGATTGCATCTTGGATTAAATTAACTGCATGTTTGTTTTATTCCAAATATAATCAGCCAGGATTTTGTCGCGAACTTGCCTTAATAATGACAATACAGAGAACGTAAGATGAACTTCGACGAAAACTCATTTAGTTTTACAATGACAATAACTTATCGAACTGTAAAATGTAACCATGTTTTCTAGCAGGGTTATATTTGACAACAACAGAATTGAAAAGTTAAAATAATTCGCGACGTGATCCACAACCTTGGAGTCAGTCTCTCAGTACTTTGCTTATAAATGTGAAGGTTTGTTTCTATTCTCTTTTAACCTTTCTCATATATTTGGAAGTCCCAGTAAGTCTATGCAGGATTCGAAAATAGCAGTACTAGCTTAATTATTGAGCAAATGAAATTTTCATATGCCATTCGACTCAGTTCATCGAGATCGCAAACTGTCTGTGTGCATGTGTGAGTATAGCAAAAATATGCACTAGATTTTGTCGGAATTGGTTTAACCGATTTTCAAAAATTTAGATTCAAATGAAAGGTCTCGTGGTTTCATAGCCAGGTATTGAATTTCATATGTATAGAACTTCTACTTTGGGAGTAAAGACTGTCCCAGAAAGTATGGACGCACTTTGATTTCGCTGTAAATAATTTACAAGTGTTAGATATTCAAATTTAATTCGATATACTGATAACATTAGGCTACAACAACAAAATATTATTCTCAACATTTGCTACTTAGCCATTGTAGACTAGCTGGCGCACCTTATTGCGAACGTTCCTCATTAAATTCCGTACAGACTTCTTGGTGACAAGTTTTGACACTTCCTGATTGCATTTCTCACGGCTTTTTCACTTATTCCTTCCATTTTTGCTATCTTTCTCAGTGACAGTCCGCGTTCTGTGCACCATTTGTACACAATTTTTCGACGTTGTTCTGCTGAAAGTACACGCATTTCGAAACAAACTAATGAAAACGAATAAACAACTGCACAAGTGGTTAGAGAAGGGTGTAAACAACAGGACGCAGTCATAAAAATTGACAGATTCTGAACCATTGCGAAATGGCAGCGTCCATACTTTCTGGGACAGTCTTTAATGAAGTAAAATGTGAATTCGATTTTATCCGAATTCTTTTAAACTTAGAATGAAATAGCCCCATACTCCCGTATATTTCATTTTCATACTTTCGAAGTAACGGAGTAAAATGTGCAAAAGTAAAGTGAAATAGCGCACTTGATTTCTTAGACACCTCTGGAACAATTTTCACAAGCTTAAGTTTAAATGGATGAGTCCCACAGTACACTTTCGAATTTTATCCGGAAGAGACTCCAGGTTCCGGAACTATCGACTGAGAAAGTATAAGAATTTCAATTTGAATAGCGTGTTTTCATACATGACACTAGCAATTCGTGCGAAATTCTTCCAAATTAATTTCAAAAACATTGATATCGGGTGTACTAGATCTTAGTTTTCGGTAAGAACCGGAAAAAAACGGTGAGACAAATTTTCACAAACATAGATTTAAATGATAGGTCTTATGATTCCATAAGTTCATGTCGAATTTTGTTAAGATCCGATTTCCGGTTACGGAATTGCAGAGCGAAATGTGTTTGAACCCTTCAACCCTTCATTTAGAGCGTCAATTCTATATTTAACTTAAAACAGTTTCAGTTTGTAGGTTATGGCCAAAGGAATCGACTTCTACTGTACCGGTTCCCAGTTCCCGGTTTCTAAAATAGTGATCGAAAACATAAAAGCTCCGGTCACATCATTTCGTAGAGGCCGAATTAAAAAAAAATAGACTCAAATGAAAGATCGTATGGTTCCATAGGTTACTTAAGGTGTTTCAGACGGTTTGAGTCATTTAAACTGACGATGCAAAAAGTGAAAAAAAACTTTTAAATTTCTGTTATGTTTCTGTTTACAAATGGTTGTGTTAATTTATTGTTTGATTTCAGAATTGAAAAAATTTTTTTTCGAAAAATCGCTTGGTAATATTTATGAAAATATTAGTAATATAAGAAAGATTCAATTAAAACAGTATTTTTTAATTCTTCACTGAATTAGGTATGTATCTATTACCAACTCCGCTCATGGATTCTCGAGTCCAGTCACTGAATGCGAAAATGAAGGAAATGAGCGGAGTTTTAATATTTTGAAAATGGAACATTGTTTGATAACTTTTACAAAATTGTTGTAAGCGAATTTTGAGTAATCTAGTTCATTTTGTCCTATAAATAAAATACGATAGACGGTAATTGTAAAAATCTCATCTGTATTCGAACTGAAAAACGAAAACTTGGCACATAAGTTCATTGGTTACATAACTAAAGTCGTTTCCGTAACTCAAACTATGAAACGAACACCACAAATAACATGTAATGACGAAACAGTTGTTTTTTTTCTGTTCATATTTCTAGACATGTTGATTCCATAGTTACCAACATCAAGATAACCAAAAACAGTTTCCAACTTAGCAAACACTATACATTGAAAGTTTATACATCGTACATTTAAATCCGACCTTTTCGACAGAACTCATTAATAATCATTTAAATATGTTAATGCCTTAGGCTCAGAAATCAGAATCATTGGAAGTCGAGAATCGTCTATCGTTAAGGTTGTTAACAACATCATGTATGATCGTGTTACACTAGAGCTGGGCCAAGAAGACAAATCATTCTCTTTTGAGATTTTTTTAAAGGTTGCGTATGGCGTTTTCCTATAACCTGTGAGAAGTTCGAAAAAAAAAACAAGTTAACTCGCATACTATCTTATGAAATTTCTTCAATTCTTTTGAAAGGTACAGAGAACTAGCATCCCTTAAAAAGAGCTCCTGTTCATTCATTCTTTAATAAGAACTAGTTCTGCTCGCTATCGAATTGCTTATCTCTATTTAACACCATGGAAACTGATTAACGGTCGTCCAATTTTGTCGTTTGTTTTTGTGAAAAGGTTATGTTGTAATATGATAAGCTTATCAAAATAGATAACCGGAAGTATCTGATAACACGTGGGAAACATCGAAAATTTGATTTGTTGGCACATTTCGATAGCTCATCAGTTTTACTTAATTATGTGCTGATTTTCGATATTTTTGAGCACATATTAGAATATTTAATTTGGGTGGCCTTCGTCCGCAAATTTTTTGTCGTTTGATTCGTTTCTAGTTATAAAAGAATCACGTCATTTCTATCTAGAACCAATCAACATAATTAAGCATTAAGTCGTATTGGCTAGAATTATAGTGGAAAAGCCGGCTTTAACTTCAGAACAAAATATCTTCCAAAGCTGTAAATCTCTCATGCAGAATATCTCTCCGAGAAGGCTAACTGGGAATGTTTCCCGAACGGCTGCCCAGGAGCCATGAATGAATTCGATCCTAACGACAGGAAAAAAAAAGATGAACCATTGGTTGCCGTAATTTTAACTACAGAAAATTTGTCATTTGATGTGAGAGCATGTTTTGATCTTTGACACTCATAAAAAATGGACTAATGCTTAGCAACGCCACTGAACCCAAGCTGGCGCATATGAAATGCAAATTAGTGTAGCGAATCGAACGTGGAACGGATACGTCATAAAGTTTGATTTGAATAACTATCGAAATAAAAAAATTTAAGATCTTCGACCACATAGCAATAAGTTTCGCTTTTATCGAAAACCGTAGAGGCTATTCTGACAGGTAAAGTCGTAACATCCATCATTTTCCTCAAAGCAGATTCTAGCTGACACCGGCTAAATGAGCGCGATGTGACTTTTGTCCTGGTAAGAATGGTGCCAACAGCTGCGGAATATTTGGTGTGGGTTTCTTTTTATGGTTGAAGGTGCTCTTTTTAGATTTCGCAAAATGCAAGTGTTGTGACATTTAGCTATTAGCGATTCTGATTCAAGACTACTAAAAGAATCCGGGAATCTAGAAATAAGATATGATGAACTGGACGCTTAAAATCTGCGCATATATTCCGCATAATAAATTCTGCTTATGTTTGGATAAATCATACGAAATGAAAGCGAACTTGTTACATGCAAAGTTCGTATTTAGTTGCTATTTTATTGTGCGGGTCGATTTCGTATCTCATGCTGAACAGAATTACTAACAGGGAAAAGGGGGATGTTGGACAGAACTGTAGATGAAAACGGCGGGTGGGTAGTGTGAGAGACATAACCGGATTGACATTAATACAAATTACATTGGCTCGCTGAAACTGAAACTGTGTCCTTATAAAGAACGATATCTACCCCGGCGAACGACAAATACAGGTTGAAGTTGGGGATAAATAAAAGGCATGTAATAAATATAATAATTCTGATATCAAATATGAGAACACATAACGAAAGTATAGGAAATAATAGAAATAGTTCTTTATACTAACGCATGCGCTATTCAAAATTATTAACATTCAACCTAAAGTTGTTTTACAAATCAGGGTGAATGTTCCGTGAAATATCTTATTTCTTGTATCTAGAACCTAGCATCGTCACATCTACCATTCATATAATTTCGTTAGTGTTAACATACGTCAATTACTGCATTTTTAGTGTCATCACTATCAGTCGTGTATACAATCCTGTAACTTTTTTAATAGTCTAATATGATTAAGATGGTCACTTGGTGTTAATGTTAACGTCTATCAGTACCTAATAAATTAAAATTCGAAGAATGCCGAGTAGTACTCATTTTCCGTCTAATACGTAAATGAAAATATTATGTCAGGGTGCAATTATAGTGTTGCTTAAGGAAAATTAGATTTCTCCTGTATAGGATACCAGCCCAAGTAGCAATCCTCAATTAGTTCTGATGCGACTAAGTCCAAACTATGTTGCAACAAGAGCACGAATATGTTTTTTATGTTATACTGGTTAAAACAAGGTGACAGCAATGTTTCTTCATAACATAACTAGTTACGAAATAGTTATTTAGGTTTCAAACCACCACATCTTTTTGTCATATTAATTAATTATAAATTATAGGCTATCGTTACTTAATCCATACATATATTTAATAGCAACTATGCTTCTAGCTACTGTTACATGTGCCCATTTACCATAAACTTTGCTGTATATATGTGAAGTTTAAAAATTGTTTATAGGAGCGATAAGAGAAAATAATTAGATAAATAACCGTCGTTTCAAATCCCGAGTTGCTACCAAATTCCGGAACGCACTCGACTGGCAACCCCGATCTCAACGCGTATTGGATCATCCGCCAAAATTGGTTGCAACGAGACAACGGAAGGGTTCAGCTAGGACCTAGAAGGAGAACTCGCTCTCTTATCTCGTGGATGTCAACCAGGACAGATCGTTCTTTTCTGTCGAGCGATAAAACAAGTGCCGGGAAAAAGTTACCGGACCGCGTGGTGATTCATTATACGATAAAAAAAGCATCGGGTTGGCCCAAATGGTCCGTGGTGGCCAGATTATCGTATGTTAGGGGCCCCGAGTGAGATTCGCCGGGATATGCTCTATCGGTCAAAGAAATTACGTGCGAGAAAAGAAAAAACCACCGAGAAGAATCTATTGCCGCAAAGGTCCCTTGGACCAAAGTGAAGACCGAAGTTAAGAAAAGGGAGAACGGTCTAGTGAAACAGAGTCGATCATGTGGCGGGAATTGACTAGTGTCGCGAGTTTGGCCGTGTGATATCGAATAAACCCGGTATGTGTGCTACCCAATTAAGAATATCGCCCCTCTCTCCCCTCACTCCGCGTGGTGCTTGATCGCTCGTGAACCGGGTGAAAATTGTATCATTGATGATACGCAACTCTCGGGTACATCATCTAAGGCCACTTGTCCGTCCTGGCCCAACACCCTAAAACCGATAAAGGACGAGAGTGAGTGCCCAGCCTCCGGTCGATGCAGAGTACACTCGGGCCGGCGTGAAACGGCGGCCAACGTTTAGGAACAGAAGCAGATAGGTGCCCCTGAGGTTAAGTTCAAGTAAGTCTCATGCTTCATTTTAACCAAGTAACACCCATAGTTACACTACTAGTTGAAAATAAGTTTATTTGCCTTCAATAGTAATAACCCGTAACTAGTTATGATACGCCCAACTATGTTGCAACAAGAGCACGAACATGTTTTTAATGTTATGTTATGCACCGTTGTCCTTTGGTGTCTCCTTGTCCATTTTATCACATGGCTTACCGTTGTGAACAGCTTTTTGGCAATATTGACATGTGGCCATATGATTGTTATAGGTAACTAGTGATTTGCAAGGAATTCTCGTATCTTGACCGAAAATCACATAAGAAGGTATAGGCTTCTTCAAGTGTATGCGTAATAAACGTACGCCATTTAGAATACCGGGGAAAAATATTCTTCCACTTTTCTTTTTCGATAGAGAGAATCTCTCCGTATTGGGATATAGTTTTGCGAATATAAGAATCGGTGACGCTTGAGTGAAGATCATGCACACGCACTTCTATAGCACTATCATCCATATATACTGGAATGTTGTACTTAATGTTCTCGTGCTCCACATAGTGCACATTGTTATTGTCTTTTGCGAATTGAATTGCATCCAACTCTTTATAAAACTGGATGTAAATAACATTATTTGTCTTATTGCATTGAAGTAAATGCACACATTAATTTTCGAGATGCATTTGCTCCTTATGCAAACCTTCGAGTTCTCGTATCGAAGGTCGAATTTTGCACTGCCTGAAGTCAACAACAATTGTATTCTTTCGTGTCGGCGGTAGCTTTTGTTCGTTTGGTTCAATCATTTCGAGATCGTTCTATTGTTCACTGCACAATACTGCACTTGGTTTCTTCTGTTCCGAACGTAAGCGGTTTTGTTTTATCGACTGACTTGGATGCGATGTAAAACCGAACTGTGAGTTATCGTTACTTGATTCTAACATATCTTTAATCACAGCTATGGTTTAACTACTAGTTAAAAAAAGATTGCGAAACCATTATAAATACGTAAGGTTATATGTAAATCGTTACGGTTAGTTGATGTAGCAATAACTTAGATATTATAAGATTATAACATACAATTTCTGCATTGATTCAGAAAGCTATCGGTAGGTTTTCCCAATGTAATGATAACGAAAATGCAACCTAAAAAACTTTTGTTGGCTTCAATATTGCGATCACACTATGGATCACACACACTAGGTGCTGATGGATAGTACTTTTTTAAAACTACTTTTTGACGAAAATAATGAAAGGCAGAATAGTCCTTTTTGTTCTATGCTTTATTATAAACTCGAAGAAAACATTATAAGAATTAAACATCGATTGTGATATTACAATTATCATGATATATGAATTTAAAATAATGAGAAATTACTCTACTTGGATCAATTTTGAGCATTCTGAACATAAGTTTTATTCGTTGTTTATTGTTCATATCTTCATAAACAGATTTTGATCGAAGGTGCATAAAAAACAGTTAATTAAAATTTAATTCCACTCGATAGTTTTAAAATCGTTGTGAATTTTGTACCTTGTATCAAATTTGTAATTTCAAATAATGTCTTTTTATTGTGGATAGAAAAAACGTTATGGATTCATTCAATGTTTATAATGTCGATGGCAACAAAGTTTCAACTAGTTTACTTGATAATAAGTTATTTTCAAGTTATGGAAAATTTTCAGTATGGCATTACAACATAACGACAACTTATTTTTAACCGACATAGAAACTGCGCTTTTTGAGTCACGCAAGTGGTTAGATGTTTGTAACAATAACTCAAATTTCTGGTTGCAAACTAGTCACAAATAAGCTAGCATAACAAAAATTGTTACTTTGGAGGTTACATCAGTTGTAATTTTCGAAATATATAGATATTTATTTTTAATACTTAGAATCCCTGTTCCGACTCAATATAAAGACATTTTCAAAGATTTTATAGTTGATTGATTGCCCCATTTTCAGGTATATCGGTAGGAACAGCAGAATCTGCAACTAGATGCTTGATTTTGTATCTTGAACTGAATTTTTGAACTGGAATTGTAACTATAAATACATATTTACACAGTAGGTAACACAGAAATGTCACCTCACTTGAGATGACACCGATTGATGGCACAGTAACTTAGCTATATTGCCAGATAATTTTCGTTTATAGTCTAATGGACTTCCTTTTCACTGGACTACATGTGAAAACCTTGCTGTGTGACAACGTGGAGTCGTTTAGATACAACATATTCACAATCAAAAACTTATCCGTATTCACCTCAACAGAAAAAAGGAGGATACTGGATTGGTGCATCCATAGCTTCTAGAAAACATTAGACAGTTTCTGTAAGGTAAATGTTGGGTTGTTCAAACGTCTCGAATGAAGCTCTCTCCAACAAAGAAACACTCACTGCACGACGAGACAATATGTTTGATGTCGTTATAAGCGCAGACACAATCTTTATCAAGAACCAAACTTTTGTTGATATCTGGAATAGTGGAACGCAACCACCGTCCAAGATTCCCACTCCCTCAACATCAATATTGGCAGAAGTCAAATGTTCTTAAAGGAGAACACCTGATCAATTGTGTGGTGGTGAGTTCAATGCGTTTCTAGTCGGCATTTTCAATATGCCAATTCATGAGCATTGCATTTATTTACAATGTTTCAATTTTTCAAATAATGTGATTTTTAAATCGCACATAAGATGACGGATGGCTTTTGAAACAGTTGATTCAATTGAATTGTACCATGTGCCGTTGAATTGTTTCGTTCTTTCGGCACGTCAGGAAAGGCATTGAACAATAAGAGTTTTGCAAATAGTATTACCTTAAGGCGTCTGCTTAGTGGATTGTGTTGATCCGCGAGGTGGTATCAGCAATATCAACAATTTGCTAATGCACTTATGAGAAATAAAAAAATTTAAACAAGTCATGGGCATGGGCACAAAAAAAAATGGTTACTGGCGAGGAACAAAAACCTCTGAATGAGAAATACAGAATATTGGACCATAAGATCTTTAATTTGAACTTAAGTATGTGAAAATTGGTCATGTCATCTCGGAGAAAACGAAATGAACTCAATTTTAAAGCTTGCGATCACCATTTCGGTACATCAGGAACTGGAATCCGGGAACAGGCATGAGCAAAATCGGTTCGTTTGGCCATCAAATAGCAGTTTGGTGACTAATCTAGATGATTTTTTAAGTTTTTGAACTGTCGCCCTTAATGACGGTTTGGTAATTTGAACACTCATCACCCGCTGATTCCGAAACTGAATGTAGGATCCGGTTTAAATCCAGGAATTTTATTTGGGATCAAAATACTTTTGATTGGAATCTAAGCATGCGAAAATCGGTCTGGACTACTCTTACGAAATCCGGAGACCGGTATATCCCATTTGAGTTTGTGTGGTCATCATCTAACAAGACCCGTGAACTAGAGAAATTTATTTACTATTTTTGTGAAACTAGCTCATTTTTACATTGTCTCCTATTACTGCAAACTCTTAAAGTCGCAGTTTATTTTTCATCTCATCACCCTGTAATTCAGGAACCGGTTGTCAGATCCAAATGAAAATGAAAAATTTTCAATATGCTCGCATGAAATATTATTTGATTCAAGTTTAGCCATGTCGAAGTAAAATGAGAGAATATTTTTATTACATACTCACAGATAAGATTCAGGATTCTAATGGATCTGGACTCGGGTACTGAATTTGGGATTGGATTCTGGAACAAAGTCCACAAACGGAATTTCGGAACTGAATCCAGAACCTGTATTCTGGTTCACCTAAAATCCGAACTTAATTTCAAGTCTAGGATTTTGTTTCAGAATTCAGTTTTGGAATTTAGTATTAGATTACAGATTCAGAAATAACTTTAACTTTGGATCTGAATCCTAATTCTGGAAGTGGTTTTTTGACTGGAACTTGGAACTGAATTTTGTCCCTATTATATATTCGGAATTTGAATTCAGAATACTGATTCAAGATTTCAACTTCAAAATTTTGAAAAAAAAAAACAATATATGAATTTAAGAACGGGAATTTGGAACAAAATGTGAAATCTGAACTCCGAACCTAAATTTTGAAGCTGACTTCTGAACCAGAATTTTATTCCTGAATTCCTGAAATTTAACTCCTGAATTCAGTTTCAGAGTTTAAATTCAGTTTCAGTATTCCAGAATTCAGAACCTGCATGCTGGAACTAAATTCGGAACATGGATTCTGGAACTACATTTTGAAAGTTAATTAAATTCTTTTATTCAGATTCGGAATTCAGGTTCAGAATTCAGTTCTAGAACTTCTGGATTCTGATAATGACTGCAGTTTCACGTTAGTAGAAATGAATTCTTCATCTAGATTCTGAACCAGAATTTTTTCAACTGGATTCGAAGCCTGTTCCATATTTCGTTTTTAGATCTTGAGTTTAGTTTCAGTTCCGGATTCCTGGTCCAGAATCTAGGTTTCGGTGTAAATAAATAATTAATATCAAAAAGTGCTCAGCAACTGTAAAAATATGATAAATTCCACAAATCGTTTTTTTTCAACCATTAACATATTACAGAAGGATTACGCAAAGTTTTCTTCTACTGAGTTACATCCTCCAAAATATGTATTATATTTTACTCTCATTTGTTCCGTATTTTTTAACTGTTTGGTAAAATGTCACACAATCAACTAATACGAGCGATTATCTATATTCGGAAGTGTGAAAGAACCATACCAGTTTCATTCGTATTCATTTCCTCCAGTTATATCTATGATATCAACCATCCGCCTTTTTGTGCTCAAGACTATGCACATTATTGTGTTCGATTGCTAAACTAGTCGCTTCTGTTTCCTGCTGAACAGTCAGTTCATTTGATTCCAATTACTTCCGAGGTGTATTGTTTGAAGCAATAACAATTCGAATTCATTTAGTGTAAGTCGAACTTGATAACGCTTGATATCAAAAATGATCGACTTTGATCGCGGAAGCTCCTGGTCCGAGTCTTATTGTTCGCTAAATCTTTGAATCATCTTATTGTTCAACACACTCTACGAGCAGTGCTCGATAATTGTTTGTAAAAAATAGCTTCATTGTTTTTCAACCAACTCTTCTTGAAAATCAGTACTTTTTTGTATGTGATCAAACCACTTCCTGAAGCATTTTCCCACCGCTAAGAAGGTATCTCCGAAACAAGTATTTTGTATGCATCAATCTCTGGCGCAGACATAAAAAAATGAAGACCACTCAATTCATTTTGGACGTGTGAGAATGAGAAGAAGTTATTGGGAGCTGAAGCATGGTTTTACGCTAGGATGGCTTTTATCGTATCAAAGAACACGCACTAGCAACTCTTCACTCGATTCAATCAGTGCCATCAAAGAGAGATGGATATCATCGCAGCAACAAAAAGCCGGTATGGTTCATTTAACATGGAATAGACACCAGTGCGAGAGCGAATTTCTCTCGATGACCTGTCTGAGAATCAAAGGTTAGCTCGCTGCTGTGGGGATTCCCTCTGAAGCAAAAAACGGTCGCTTATTCTTATTCGTATGGGAAGTGGATAATTACGATAGAATCGCCGCTATTGCCGCTTATTCTAACTATGTGCATATAATCTTTGTATAAGTTGTGTCTATGAAAATGTATGTGAATGCTCCACACAAGGGTTTTGAAATATTGCAACCTAGTATGAGAATTCTCAAGTCGAATCATCGATTCGATTTTCTGCGATAATTGTCAACTTACGATTCTCTCTTGGTAAATTCCACACAGCACTAATCATTATCAGACTGTAATTTTTATTTAAGGGCCGTGAAATACTCAGAGTATGAAGTGGAGCGAAGAAATGTAAAAGAAATGTCTCGCGGTTCATGCATTGAGAGACTCGAGTTCTTGTAGCATCTTCTACCGGATTGAAAATGTTGTATACAATATAGAGAAATATCGAGCAGCTTCTGTCAAATTTTCGGCAATCACCAACACTGGTTATACGAACGGAGGATCCATCAATATAAAAATTTTGAAAGTTCAAAAGTCATTTGTTTGACGCGGAGCTTGCATTGTAGTGATGGAATCAAATCTTTTTGACGGTCTGTACACACTTAAAAGAGATTCTTGAGCTCGGCATAATGAAATACTGAATTAGATCGGCAACATGACATTTTACTGATTGTTCAGTAATCCATAAGCTATTTTCCAAACTTCGCTAATGTAATATTCTGATATCTCGGTAAAGTGCGTTCTTTTGACGAATTTGGAAAAATATTGAGCTGAGGTTGTCAGTAAACAACAAATATACCGTAATCAACAAATTCGTTTGCCGAGATTTCGAATAGTGTTTTAGCTTTTACCGAAACTCGGTGAAACACTTGTCATTTAGTGTCTATTGTCGAAGATGCAAAACATCACGTAGCCTTTGCTGGAGGAGCGGAAAAATAATATTTATTGGATAAAGATAAGAGATTCTTATGTTTCTTTAAAAGATAAGTGAAATAAAAACCTCTACTTTTCATATATATACTTACAAAAGTATTCTTATTTCCAGGTAGATGTGATGAGGAACACTGGAAATAATTGTCTTTAATCGTGATGTTTTCATTTGAGGTTTGCTTTACTTTTTTGTATACTGTATTAAAACGGACATTATTAAAAAATATCCCCTTTCCTCAACCTTAGCTTTTGTGATATTTATTTCATGCAATAATAAAGAAAAATCCTTCCTACGGACGATTACTGATGACTCGGATATTCATTATTCGATCATAATTACTTCTGCCGAGCTAACAGCAAATTTGCTGCTGACAAGTTTAGCAATAATTGACAGTTAACAAATTTGGTATTGCCGAGATTCTTAGTAATTATTATGTTTCCGAGATGATTACCGATCTCTCGGCTGTGCAAATCTCGGCACTTTTTTTGACGAGATCCAGCAATAAAATTTAAGTGTGTATACAATGTATGGAAGTGAAACTAATGCTTAGGTGTGAAAGAATCTCGCAGGGAGTCGGTCTCTCGATATCAGGTCACCTGTTGCATCAATGCAATGTTTTAAGGCACAACAGCTTCTAGTGAACGTCCCTCGTGTAACTGGAGCGCACGGCAACAACGATTGAGTTAGGAAAATTATCGAAACACGGTAAACCTTAATGGTGCTTCATCACAAAAATTTGAAGCGAGTTAATTGGTAAACTCGGTGTGTTCCCAGCACAACTATACGATGCTGATGTTAGATTTGACGACGAATAAGTGATACATATAGCAAAATTTATTGTGCATTCCTCATATTATGACTGTATCGAACGAGATACGGAAGTAAACTATCATATTAACTAGAATGAGGAGATAATTATCCGGCATTTTGTTTTATTTACTGCGACTCACAGTAGTCTGGACTCTAAAGAATTGAGACACTCCTGAGCACGAAAAAGCAGGTTTAGCTGAATAGATCTGTGAGTTTTAGTTTACGCTTAGTTTTGCGTTCAAACTATATTGAATCGCAAATAATTGTGCATGAAAATAGATATAAATTCTTAAAAGATTTTTATCTGTATAGATAAATTGAAATATTTTCCAACGGCTATTGCGGAAATTTTCCTTTGGGATATTTAATGAAACGTAATAAAAATTTTTCCAGGTGTTCTTGTTTATACAGCTTCAAGTTCTTAGCTTTGTTGTTGATGAAACATGTTGGTTTACAACAATCAGCTACTACAAAGTCACTTCACACTAGTTTAGATGCTAGTATATCGTTATGCATCTGCCCAATTTTGAAAACATCTCCAGATATATCGTTCGTTCTTTTCTATTTTTAGCACTTCTATATTCTATAAAACTTTTAGCACTATGATATGTTACATCGTTAAGAAAAAATACATTTTTAAAAACATAATAAAAACTGCATCAAATGAAGTCTATTTATTTCTGGAAAAACTATCACTTATAATACGCAAAAGATGATAATTGAAATCCGATTCCAATTTGGGATCACTTGTATGTTGATGGAAATGTTATGATTTAATTTAAGTTAAAAAAAACTATCACGTCATTTGTTTCATAAACATTCTTCACTCTTGCTCAAAGACTAGACAGTTTGTCGACATACTCATTCGGGATGTGGTCTCCTTCGGCACGGAAACCGTTGTTTCCGTCTGAAACATACTTGACCTTGTACTCCTGGCCGTCATCGGCCACGAACTTAAAGTTTCCCTGCACGGTGAAATCTTCACCTTTCTGGTCACCCTGTTCCACTCGGGAGCTTCCATCATCTGCTTCATAACTGTCAAAAAATCAAGGTCCACATTAGCATCGCCTCCTCTTAGAACCTATGCAAATCTGGTTCAATACTTACGCAAACTTGTACGTTCCCTCACTATCTCGGACGTTCTCGAATTTCAGAATCTTGGTGTCGGCAAATACAGTGACTATCGAAATGGCGACGAACACTACTAAAACTTTCATCTTTATTTTTTTTTCAAGCGGTAAAACAGTTCACAAACGAGCTACTACCGTGAAAGGTGATGCTTTGAAACGTTCTGCTCAACGTTTGTTGTTTGCTGGGAATGCGATTGGTTTCCGATCCACGAAATCGCTTTTATACCACGACCGCACCTTATTTCGTGTTGGATGTGTCGGTTATTGAATTGGCTAACATTAGAAGATGAGCCAGATCAGAACGTTTGCGATCGATGCTGCTATATGTTCAGCATTCAAAACTTCGGAACAGAGCTTGCTGACTGTTATTGGCACAGAGGAATTAATTATTTTTTGTAATATACTCCAGCGCCGATGTGATGTTCTACCGAAAGAAATACGACTGTCACGATCGACACATGGATCTGGTAGGAATACCCCGGAATGAACTTTTGTACAACTTTTATGATACTGAATATGTTATGATAATTCCGCTCTTGAAATGTCAAACATTTATCAGAATATCAAATTTTTATTAGACAGCATTTTCATTATTCCTATACTAACGAGGGTGAGGAAGTATGTCTTTTCTCACGCGAATAAGAAACATGGGAAAAACTGAGCGGTAAAAAATGTGTGTGATAAATGGAGTTTGCGAACAAGACTTCAAATCGTTTCAAGAGATTTCAGGAAACTCAAAATGGTTTTAGATATGTCTTGTTGGAAAATAATAATCTAAAAACTTTACAACTTTGTAAACACTATGCTTGACATTGCTGAATGAGATACCTACATTAGAGAGAAACTGGATGCGTGAGAGTATATACTACAGGGCAGACCAGTTTCACTGCTTGGTAAATTGCCAGTGCTCTCAGTTTTACATGAACTAAGCAATCCATGTCAATACAATGGAATGAAGGGTTCGCTTAAGCTAGTACTGTACGAGAATAAAGAACTTTGCTTTGACGCGAAGCAAGGTCATACAGACAATGTTCACGGTAATTTTTTTTCAGTTTAGGTTTACAGAAATCATTTTTAAGTATAATGTTTCCACTCCAAGCCCAAATTATTTGTTTCTTGGGAGTTTACACTGTGTATACCTTATGATAAAAAAAGAACCGGAATTTTCATTTTAAACTTCCCGCGCTTGTCCAATCGGTAAACTTTCACTCTCTCAACGTTTGTAACACTTTTATACACATTCTGTCGAAATTTGACGCATATCGTACGATTAGTTTTTGTTTGGCGTCTATACAAAGAAGTTGAAAAATTTTCGTGTGGCGATTTTTATAATGGATGAAAACTTATGGCGTTTTCGTTTTTAATTTGTACTACACCGGTGCAGTGCTACACTGAGGCATGAATAAACGAACAAAAATGACAAAAACATAAACAGTAACCATTGACTACAATAAACGATTCCATTGCACAGAGCTAAACCAAACTTTTGATGAGTGCTACACCAGTGGTATCGGTGCAGAAAAAGTGTAGCACTGGTGTAGTGCAATTGGTAAAAACGAACGGTTTCAGTGCAGCTTTCGCTACACCAGTGTAGTGCAAATTAAAAACGAAAACGACATTAGAACAACGTGCGTGCATCAAATTTTGTGTTGCAAATGGATTTAAGTGTTCCGAAACGTTGAAAATGTTAGAAAAGGCCTTTGGTGAATCGTGTCTAGGGAAAACACAGGCATACGAGTGGTATAAACGCTTCAAAGGTGGTCGTACAAGCTTGGATCATGATGAGATCCCTGGCCGCCCAACAACATCTGTTACTGAAGAAAACATTGAATCGGCGAAGTAAATCGTGTTGCAAAATCGTTCTTCACCGATTAGAGAGATTGCTGTGTTGTTGGGCATCTCTTATGGATCAGCCGAATACATTTTAACTGATGTTTTGGGTTTGAAACGCGTCGCTTCTCGGCTGGTGCCAAAAAAGCTGAATTTCATTCAAAAACAGCGTCGTGTTGATGTGGCCAAAGAGATGATTTCCAACGCAGATAGTGACTCCACATTCATCGAATGCATCATAACTGGTGATGAGTTGTGGATTTATGAATATGACGTCGAAACCGCACAACAATCGACCGAATGGCGCTTCGAAGGCGAGCCGAAACCATCCATTATTAAAATCGCCACACGAAAAAAAAAATTTCAACTTCTTTGTATAGACGCCAAACAAAAACTAATCGTACGATATGCGTCAAAATTTGACAGAATGTGTATAAAAGTGTTTCCAACGCTGAGAGAATAAAAGTTCACCGATTGGATAAGCGTGGGAATTTCAAAATGAAAATTCCGGTTCTTTTTTGATCAAAAGGTATATATCCTAAAAACACTAAAAGCGAAACTAAAGGAACCCTTCATCAAATACTAACCTCATGAAGCATAGTTATCAGCTGACGCACATATTCATGTACTAATGAACGAGCGAAGCAGCTCTCCTTGCTTGTATTGAGGAGTGAATTTTTACTAGATATACGAATATGTGTGAATAGCACAAAGGGTGAAACTCTTTTGTTAATATTCGTTGTTTCAATTTGCAAGCCCTGGGCAGAAGTCGAAACGAGTGGATATATTTTGCTTTGTTTTTCCAATTGTTGTTAATTATTATTATATCGGTTTATTTATCTTTAGTTTTAACTTCTTGGGGCATTCACCGCGGGTTAGTAAAAAGGATAGTTAGTTGTTGTAAATTTTACAAACAAAAAATCTTCCACAACAAGATGTATCATGTTTTTTTGAGCATCGATTTAAAAACGCATAATTAATTTTGCCCTCGTTATTTTTGATGCACGTAGAACCGCAATATTTTATTTCACATTCCAAATAGTGATTATAGCAATGAAAGGCTGTTTAAATTCCAGCTGATTATACTGCACTATTAGATTAAATTAAACACTAAGCATGAATTGGTTTGCAGAAGTAGCAGGAAACTGCTAAATATTAGCAGGAGCAGTTATTTATTTATTTACTTATTTATTTACATGCACGGAGAACCCTTCGATCATAAAATTGCGATATCGCAGTTTTTAATTTTTGCGATAGTTGATTTAACTAATTTCTTTTTGATTCAGCCAAAATGGTTTTTGATTTGCATATATTCAAGTAGTTGAAAAATATGTTGTTTTGAATGCTGTCAAATGCCGGAGACAGTTGAAAGCAAAACAATAATCGCAATGCAAAATCAACAACTATTTTAAGTTGAAATCTGTTCGCGTTGCTTCAAAATGTCAATGAAAACAACATCGATGTGTAGACATAAGAATGGAGGATTCCGACACGATGGTTAAAGTGTTTGGTGAAATTGTGTTCATTCGATTTAAGAATTTTATGATAACAAGTGTTTATCTAACAGCGGTGTTGTGGTTAAGTTAACCTCGTTTGAGATGAAAAAGATTTGGTGACAAATTAGAAAATGTTAATGAATGATCATCTCGTAATCTTTCAGGTATGCGCAAAAATTTTTTGCTTCAAATTCGATCATTATTTACTTCCAGCAGACTGTTTTACTTCCAGCTGTTTGATACCGATGATGATGTTCATGCATTAGCAATAAAACGCTTTTTGACATGAATTTAATTTATAAAAGTAACAGGAGCGAAGGGTTTCAAACGCACAGAACGCGCTGCGATTGAATGGCGCGTTTGAATTGCCGTCGCAAAATTCCAATTCCCAGCCGTTGATGTACCCAAGCTCATATAAATTGACTAAAATTATCAGTGCATAACTTTAGTTCAACCGTTTGAAGGCATCATTTTAGGTAAATTTAATAATTTCGCTAATTTATCCGCCCCTCCGGGCACTTTTGCTGATTAAAAACGTTTTTCTACATCAATCATTTCCGATCGAATCAGAAGTATTTTTTTAGAGTTTAGATCTTTACTGATCTCAAAACAAACAAACAAATAAAACCGATTTATTTTTCAACTAACAGAATTTTGTTTCAATAACAACACCAGTTATTTCAACTAAAATATTTGTTGAAATTGAAAGGTATGTGTCCTCACTAATTGACAGCATTTTTTTCTCAAACAGTTGAATTAGTTGTTTCAACCATCGTTTCTGCTAATCGAAAAACAAAAACGACAGTTTAGTTAAAACAACAATCGATTAGTTGTACCAAATTTTAACCAATCGAATTCAGAAAATCAACTAATATTCTGGTTGAAATGGGATCGCGGGTGGTTCCGTGTGTAATCAACAGACAATGTCCTATTTCTAAGTATTCAGCAGATGCTCGATTGAAAGTTCGTTGTAGACCAATAATAGCACTGTGGTATTCATAATTGGTACGGCTAAGGGGCAATCGAAGAAAGACGTTATTCCGAAGAGCTCTAGTGCAGGGCAGTCTATTTCGTTGTTCAACATGTCGGCGATCAACATAGCACGGGACAAATCACGTCAAATGCCAAGAGTGTCGAGTCCAATCAATAATCCACGGCTTTCGTGGCTAGGCCGCTCGTAAGGGTTATCCCAAGCTAGCTGTCGAAGAGCAAATCGGACGAATCTGATTCTATTCTGTGGGCGCCGTTAAGGTAATATGGGTTCCATATCGTAGAGCAGTACTCGAGCGTTGTACGAATGAGTGAGCAATATAAAAACTTTAATATAAAAAGCCCAACTGACAATCTCTTAGAAAATTAGTTTAGATTATTCTGTGAAAATTTCAGAATGATTCATTGTCTTTATCGGTCGGGAAAGTCTTTTTTATGAAGGAAGAATTGCATAGCTGAAAACGGCAACTTTCAACTTGTTCATTGAATATCTCGCTTTCAAAAGCATGGATCAAAAATCTATGCTGACAATGTCTAGATAATTTAATTTGCGATTAGTGCATGAAAACATATATGTTTGTCGCTATAAGAATGAAGTGAAAGTTGTTTTTGTGAACGTAAGTCGATTTCTATGGTGGCGCCATTTTAGTTCCCTGGTAACGTAACGAAACATGAAAGGGAAATAAAATCGGCTCAAAAAGGTTGCCAAACAAGCGGTATCTTTCTTGGATTTTATGTGATATAGTCAAACTTGTAATCGAAATTATCAAAACTTTCTTGGCAACCCGGCCACATCGACAGTCATTTTGCACATTTGCGAGAGAGCATGGAGAGAAATGTAATACGCACAGCGAGCCACGTGAAAGTATCTGTGAAATGTTTTGCTATTCTCATTACAAATCCTTAATAACGAGATGCCTTAGCTACAATAAAGTTGATATGCTGTTTGAAAGACAATTGCTCATCTAGAACAACACCGAAATCCTTAACACATGTGGTTCTGTTAATCACTACTTCATCAAGGCAGTAGTTGTATCTTATAGGAACTTTTTTGCATATGAACGTGATGATTGAGCATTTGTCAATGTTAAAAGCCATTCGATTTACCTCAAAAATTCAATGCTTCGAACTATTTGGATCATCAGCGAAAGATAAGCGTGGACATTTTAGAGAAAGATTCACATCGTTAAAATACAGGAGGGAGATCAGTGGTCCGAGATGGCTGCCTTGTTGAATCCCAGATAAAGCGATGAACTCTTGCTAGTCGGCGATTATTAAGATATGAAGGAAACCAACGTAAAGTTCAAGAGGTTGGTAGTCGTAGACCGTTTCGGTATAAACCCATGTTGTGTTTCTGCAATAAACCACTTACAATAGCTGAACATAGATTCCAATACAACCATTTCGAAAATCTTTGGAATAGCACTGAGCGAGGTAATTCCACGGTAATTGTCGATGTCTTTTTTGTCTCTTTTTTTATGAACTGGAAACATGCATAAAAACTTCCAGGAATCAGTGAAGATCCCAGATGTTAGCGATAAACGAAACCATTGGCAGAAAGCTGCAATTAAACCGATGAATCATTCTTCACAAAGATTGCAGGAATACCATCGGGTCCGGAAGAGCGCGAAGACTTAATTTTTGCGATAGCGATTTTTACTGAATTTTGGTCAACACTAATAGTATCCAACGACTGATGTGATACTGGAACGTTCATTGCTGCTTGAGCGATTTGGTTCGGTGACAAGACATCATTGGAGAAAACGCTGGAAAGCTTTTCAGTAAACAGCTAGCTGCCTTTTTCAACATCATATCTGATGACTCCAATCACATTGAAGCTATAAGATTACCGAGAAGCTTCTATCTCAAGGCATAAAGAAGGGTGGTGCTTGGCATATTTCACCTTAGGAACGGGTGCTGCAGCAATCTTG
The DNA here is from genome assembly GCF_030247185.1 of Malaya genurostris. Lineage (NCBI taxonomy): Eukaryota > Metazoa > Arthropoda > Insecta > Diptera > Culicidae > Malaya > Malaya genurostris. The sequence continues at coordinate 268,472,947 of NC_080572.1, read as the reverse complement.
GGAGCGGAATCGAATTTACTTAAAAAACAAAGATCCTGTATTTTACTGTTTTCATTCGTCATGTGGTTGAATTGGCGCAACAGATTTGTGCTGTAACGATCAAGCAAACTGATGCTGCCAGTGTTTGAATGGCGCGTTTGAATTGGCGTAGCGATAGCCGGCGCTCAGGCATGTACCCCTCCCGAAATCAGAAAAAGAAACAAAACAAAACTGTTTGATACGAAGCGAACAGTGTCAAAAATAAATAAAATGGAAATTTAATACGGGGCAAAATAAACGACAATAATAATAAGACACTTAATTGTTCAGGAAGACTGGAAAGAGAAAGTGCGCGAGCTTACCATAGTTGAGCAAGATTCTGCAAATTAGAAAGATATTCTGCCGCTAGCACTTGCATACTTATTTAGGACTAAAAAGACGAACGCAAGTGCACTTCGAGTGCATGTTTGGCTGGATCCATTGTTATACGCCAAAGAAATAAATGATTTCCCGACAATGGACTGAGGTCATCGTTGCACGAGTGCCTGGAAGGTGGGTCGGAAAGATCATGATGCCGGTTTTCTGGGATTGTCATAGTACACTTTTGGAGTACTAAATTGATTAAAGATCAAATTCGCTGTGAAAGGGCCTTACATGAAGCACATGAGCATCGCTACCATAGCTAAATACAACAGTTTAGTCCTCAAATTACTTGCTCATCCACCTTGTTCACCTGATCTGTTCACTGTTATCTGTTCCCAAGCCTAAAGTCATCTCTGAAAAATCGATGTGAGTTTCGTTTGGGAATTTTAGACCGCTACTTCCGGAACCTGATACCGAAAACTGTAGAGCTAAAGTAAGTTTGTAGGGTCATCAACCAATATGTCCTACAAATTAAGAAGATGCTTTCCGTTCTCCACGAATCAAAGTAAGGGATCTATCTCGGACCACTTCTCAAAATCCATCACAAGTCTTGTGGATTTTTGTACTCTAGAAATGGGCATTTAGAAAGTCTACATGTGGGATTGAAATGGCATGACAGTAAACGTTAAGAAATGTAATACAATAACCTCGGTCAAAGTCACAAATTTTATTCAAATACCTTATAATGATAGTTTCCAGTGTGAAAGTTTAAGGTGTCTGTTAAAAACGCCAATAAATGGCGCATCGGAAATCTTTAGTGACATTATTTTTTCATTCCAGGCCCCTCCCGAAACCAAATCCTGGGTACGGGCCTGCCGGCGCTTCTGTTGTTTCTGCGAATGATAGTCAAGCTAAATTTTTAATCAGCAGCATAAAATGCTTTGTGATTATTTTTAAATTAATGTTTTTATTATCATTATAGATATTATTACCCACAGTACTTACAGCTTCTATTAATGATTTTTAACGACAAAATCGGAATTGCCGAATAAATTTTTAATACATCACCTCTATTTATTCACTTATCAATCATATTTCATCAATATATTCATAAAGGTTCAGTTTTTATTCATCGGCAAATTTATTCATCATGTATTTTGAAAAGGGATGAGATAAGATGAGATTCAATGTGCGATTTTTTTTTTAAATACTTGCGAGAAGAATGTTCGCTAGTGAACTTTTCACAACTGATTTTTTGCCATATGATATCAGTTTCAGTAAGAACCGCGATTGCAGAAAAATCAGCACTGAACTTTGCTGCAGTGAGTTTTCTGATCGATGATTTTTTTCTTTCTGAAAATCACTTGTGAAAAATTTGAGGCGCGTTTTTTGAATATTTTTTTTCAACACTGACTAAAACCCAACACGCAAATCTTAAAAATGTAAGAATAATTTATATTTCAATAAATAATTCAACAGCAAATGATACAGCGTCTTTTGCCATATCTGAAGTGATGCAATTCGTAATTTCACCGCAAACAGGTTTCATTTGGATGTGTATTTCAATGTTATAGTTATAAATAGTAACCACAGGACATTGATCGATTTTATGGCTTGTGTTGATTAAACACAAGAATCATGGAGCGTCAAGTTAGAAATTGATATTGTCAGGACCTGTTTTTTTGTTTTTTTTTATACGATTCATATTATAGGCCGAAGCATTACGCAGATATTCAGAACATCTGTAATAATTAGCATATTTGGCTTAATATTTTCACATTCCGTACGCATGTGATAAAGCTCAACTAATTCTTTATTAAACCCAGTAATAATTGACATCCCGCTGGCTATATCAATTGTTACCTAGTTTTTAAAAGCAGTTAAGTACATAAAAAATAAATAAACGAGAATATTTACGAAACAGATTGATGATAATTGTTACGCCGGTTGGCTGTAGTTGCACCCATAATTGCTCGTAAAAGATACATAAACGGATATCCCAATCATTTATTGAAGCAAAAAAAATACATCGTGACTAGTTGTTCACAACGGGGTGTTAATAGGAGATTCGCTTTAGAGCATGGTTCCACAGACTGATAAGGACACATGTGTACCGATTCTTTAAAATCGTTAATTTGCGTTAATTTAAGAATATTTGTGATATTAGTGCAATTCGTAATGCATGAATAAAGTAAAAACATATAAAAGGCTTTGAAAATTTACCAAAGGTTATTCACAGCATCTTTTTATTCATTCCCAACTTACACCTAAAACAGACGACGCTCTCTTCAAACTACGCTTTGGGAATATGAGGGGCCTCCGGTTGGAATCCGTTTTCATCGGCGATGTAATTTACGGTGTAGGTTTGCCCGTCGGCACCAACGTACGAGTAGGATCCTCGAACAACCAAGGCACTGATTTCGTCACCAAAACTTTTCAGTTGTGCCTGTTCCGATCGTTGAATTCCGTTGCTCGTGTCGTATCTAGATTATGTGGAATGACATAAATTATGCTTCGTCGTGTCAACACGTTCATGCCAATCGAATCTACTCACTTGAAATTGTACCCTTCGATGCCCTGATTATCATTTTCGTATTGTACAATCTGGGCGTCCTTATCCTCTACTGGGGCAGCAACTGCCAATGCCATAACGGCAACGAACACTAGGATTGTCTTCATTTCGTACTTGCTATATACCGTCTTTGCTGACGTTACAAATGTTTCGATTAGCTGTTGCTCAGCATTGATTGCCCGTAAAACTACTAGCGCCAGTACGTTGCGGAGGTATTTTTATAGTAAACTTTTCTAATCTAGGCAGAGCTTAGTATCCTTCAGAGTAAAAAAAAAACACCACTCAGATCAGCCCATTCTCCAACCCACAGCGGCGTGTATATTCAAATAAGGTTTAGTAACATCTCGTCCTCGTCATCCACCAAATAATAGCGACGACCATGGCGCAAACCTGATGGCCATCCCCAACAACGCCGCATGAGGTCGACCCAAACCCAAACTGAACAGAAAATTGATGTACTGCAGGTACACTCGCGAGACGGAACTGTCAAGCCGAGACGTTTGGATAAAAGTTTTTTCGGATGCAGATAAGTTTTTCTTCGGAACCGAACATAAATACAAATGATGAGGACTAACACAATAAGATAAAATCGTGCAAAAATACGACTCCTACGCATGACATGTACGAATGTTTTAGATACATTTTAGGTGCTACTGCGTCTTTGCATCATATACTAGTTATGATATGATAGTTTGTATGTATTTTGTTCTAATGAAATTCAGTCGTTTGAGTCCGAATTCAGAACAACATAATTTGACTTATTAAATTTGCTATTCATGTGATAGGAAAAGGAAAAAATTAAAAAAAAATTAACTAAACTTGTTAAAAGTTTCATTGAAATGGTTTCGAGATCAAAAAGTTGTATAACTTCGTTTCTTGGAAGGAAGAAATTGAACGAAATAATAAACCACGGAAAAAATTTAATATTCAGAAGATGGAGTATATTGAATACTCGTCAAGTAAATTTGAGTTCGACTTCCGGTTCAAGAAAATGTTCGAAATTGGAAGCGAATGAGCACAAAATTACAATCTATAAAAATGCAACAAATAACAATTTACAAAAATGAAACGAATAATAATGTTCTGGTCGTCCAATTAATAAAAAAAAGTCCGCCAATTGGTTATATCTAATCGTCAATTGAAATTGTGGGAGACAGATACGGCCGTAAAGATATCAGAAGACAGTGTGTTTACAATTATTAATGAACATTTGACCATGAGAAAGCTCTTTTCGAAGTGATTGCCACGTTTACCCGGGTTTGAGGTTCAATGCATACGGCGCTGGTCTTACAAACCTATGTTCGAGTCCCGACCTGAAAGGAATCTTAGTGTCAGTAGGATCGTAGTAATAGCCATGCGATGATTATAAATGTTAAGAATCGGCTTCAAAGTCCGTTAAAACAGAAAGGTCAAATTCCACAAAAGAAATTTAATGCCAAGACTTTACTTTGTTTTACCACGTTTACTCACAGTCCATCAAAATCACAAATGTATTGATAATTTAGAACAGTGTTTGGCCATGTTTACAAGTAATACATCAGTTTTTTTTTGCGTCGATATATGACAATGGATAAAACATGAAACTATCACTTCGCTGTGGAATCAAAACGATCATGATCTGAGTGGACTGCAGCCGGTAAACCATGTTCGAAGCGTCCAATGGTACAAAAGTCAGCTGAGAAGGTTATGGCTTCAGTATTTTATCATTAGCGAATACTACCCAGATCGGCCGCCCAGTGGCTATTGTCTATTCGCTGATCTAAAGAGAAAATGATTGCCGGTAAGAAATTCATTTCAACTGAAGAAGCAATTTGTGAATGTGAAGCCTATTTTAAGACAACTAAAAAATCCTTCTGCAAGCACGGGATCGAAGTTGGCGTTGGAATAATAGTTTTGCTCTCAAAGGGGTTTACATTGATAAATAAAAACCGTTTTTGGCAAAAACTGTGTTTTTCTCAATTCGTCGCACGACTTTATTTCAATTGAATACTATTAGATGAAAATGAAATTTATGGCCATTGACTGTCAGCATATCCATTTGACCATTGTTGCCATACTCAAATGAAGCTCCAGGAATTCAACGTCAATTGAATAACCGTAACTAGGTAATTGGTTACACTTCGAGTGCCGGACCCTGTAGTAAAGTATGTGTTTTGCACGGATGGAAATATCGGTTCAACTCAAGAGTAATTTATGTAAAGAGCGTATGTTTACATTTTGAGGTTTTGGTTACTACTAATTGTTTTATACTAAAATACACATAAATCAGGTAAAATTTTTAACTCTTCGTCTTGGTTTTATCAGTGCTTCAGCAGTTTATATGAAACTACCGATGCACTGTTCAACAAAAACCTTAATACTTAGATTTTCAAATCTAAGTATCTTGAGAACGGTCACTTCTTGGAGAAAGATGATTAGGCGCAAATTTCTCATCTTTTGATCTGCAGAATAAAATTCAGTGTTTCAGTAGGTATTTGCATTAAGAATTAGAAGATTTGAAAATGCCTATCAATTGTTTTAGCTGTTTTTGTTGCTTCTAATAAAGGGTGTTTTTAGAGTGTCTTATCTTCCGATAGAGATAACTGTCATTCTGTTCATCTAACTTTTAAAAATGTTTTGCTCAGTTAACTATGAGAATACATCATGAAGTAGTTTGCCCCAGAGCAACGATTCCAAGTTATGATAGTTTATTTCGAGAACAAAGGTTTACTCTGTGAAACGCATAGAAAATTGCGTGATGCTTTTGGCGTTTTTGAACGGCCAACTGGACTTGCAATTTTTGGCTCGATGGGTTTGTGAACAAACAAAATTTCCATTTTTGGAGCGAGATCGAAACATCTTTTCCACTGTGCTCTGTTTGGTGTGGAATTCACGCTGGTTGCATCATCGGTCCTTATTTTTTTTAATGCGAATGGACCAATGTCACAGTGAATAAACCTCGTTACTGGCGTTCGTATAGAATAACCATTGTGGCCATATATTCAAAATCATTTAAAAAAATAATTTTCATGAATTTATCTTTCGAGTAAGAGCAAATTTGGCACAAATTCTACATATTTGCGCGTTTTATTTAAAAAGCTGTGCCACTGTAAAGAATACACCCTTTATTAGATTTGAAATGCAAAATATTGCAGGAAACATTAAAGATGCGTTTTTTTCTAAATTAAATGTAAATTGAATGATATATAAATGACAATTTTATAAACAAATCGTTTGCTATTTCCATTTGAGTGAGCGCGGAACGCGGACCGAAACGAAGCGACTCAAAGCGATGTATGTAGTCCCGTTTATGCGGTAGCATTTTTTGCGGTTTTCATCAAATAGTTGTATTCGCATATCATTTTTTGAATCTCTTCTTCGTTAGATACTGATCAAATGTAAAACTAGCTCAATCTGGCTCTACGCTTTGACAAGTCAATTCGTTTAATATCAATATTTTTTATTTTCTTCTCAGGGCATTTTTAGGTTCATCAATATTATTTAAATTATTTCAATTGTTTTGAAGCTCTCTGAACAAGAATGATTAATAAAAAAATTGTTGTTGGCATGAACTTACATTCACATTCACTATGTGTTGTCACTGTCCATTCCGACGTTTTGCTTTTTGAGTTAAAATTCTGTTTAAATTTTTACTGTGAAAAATACAGTACTTTTCAGTGTAAAAATACAGTACAGATTAAAATACAGTACATATAAGCGTCAAAAACAGTACGCAGTGTTTGGGTCGAAAATACAGTACAATACTGTAAAATACAGTACGGATACGAGCGTTAAGTATACCTATACTCGAGAGGTCAATCTGAGTTCGGCTTCGGTTACTTTCACAAACCGGTTCAAAAAATGTTCGAAGTTGAAAGATAAAGAGTTCAAAATTATATCAAATGAAAATGCAACGAATGTTTATAATCAATTTTTGCCTTTCTCATATAGAAAGGTTATGCAATTACTGTGAAAACCGACTTTTGACCGAGGCCCGGAGGACCGAGTATCATGTACCACTCGACTCAGCTCGTCGAGTACGCAAAATTTCTGTGTGTGTATGTGCGCATGTATTTATGTAACGCTTTTTGAACTAGCTTACCTCGGAGATGGCTGAATCAATTTTGAAAAACTTAGATTCAAATGAAAGTTCTTATGGCCCCATGCAAAATTCCTGAATTTTGTTTGGATCTGACTTCCGGTCTCTGAGTTATGGGGTACAATGTGCAAAAAATCAAATAATGTGTATTAATTTTTCTCAGAGATGGCGAGACCGATTTTCACTTGTGTGTGTGATACAAAAAAGCAACCTTTTATTATAATTCTCCTACAATTGTGGTATTTCCCTTTACATGGTACAAAAAATTCTACTAACTGCGATTTATTTTACTTCTATTTGTGATGTACAAGTCACCATGAATAAAAAAAATTATCTAAAATTATTTAAAATCAAACATACTGTTGACACGGCGAGGCTAATATGTCAAATAATATGACCGCACTGTCAATTTACTCCGATTTAGTAGGATATAAATGGATAAATTACCTGTTATCTACTTAATTTTTTTTTTTTTCAAACTATAAGTAATGATGACACGTCGAAGACATAAAGATGACACATCGGAGGCGCTAGAAGCACGTTCCATGATAGTTCGGTTGATACCGCGAGGCCCAATTCTGTGCCGTGAGTTATTCAACCAGTTTGACTAGTTCTGGGCTCTGGGTCAGTTGAACTGCAGAGCAAGATGTCGAAAAATTTTGCGACTGATGAATAAACTAGCTGAGGCGAACGTAATCGTGACATGCGTGTGATATCACCTGAAACATCGGCAAACTGCAAGAGTTCAAACTTTCTTGGCATTTAGGCTCAACGGTTCGAATTCCCTATCAGTGCCCACGGAACCATCTCTGGCAATGCAAAGAAGACTTGTGTTATTATGGTATGTTCAACATTCCGACATGAGTGAATGACCAGTCGATTATGACAGTAACAGTAAATTTAAGATTTATGTCATGCCAGAAATTATACGGCTCCAAATATCATTCGTATCATTATCTATTCTGGGCTCTAAATTTTCAATATGATTACACGAATCTTCATAACCACTTGATGGAAGAAGCTGCATCAACCGACCGCAACGGAGTGAACTTGAACTGCAACGACTTGGGTCGCCATCTGCTATTTGCAATGGAGAGGCTAGCTTAACGTTTGTGTTGATGATAGGTAAGTCAAAGGAAAAATAGCCCGCAGTGTTGTTTCGGTGAAGGAAAAGATATGAACTAGTTTGATCAAACACTGACACAAACCCGGATGCTCGGACGTGATTTTTTTTATTCGAAGATTCAAATTGGTTAGCGTGTGGGGAGAGGCTATCGTAGATACTACAATAAAATAGAAAAAATATTGCTAATTCATTCATTTAATGTCTAAATCAGTAGCGGGTCGTTATTTTTTCTAGTTTTGTCGGGTCTAGCATTTAGGTGACCTTGTAAAAAAGTGTATTAAGATTCAAATCAGTATTGAGCATTTCCAGAACAAAGTAACAAGTCTACAGATTTCTCATACACCGATGAGAATGAAACTTTGCACACGTCTGCAGTATGGCAAACTATTTATTTTGCACGGATAGAGAGACCAAACCCGATCAACAGAGCATAACAGGATTCTATCAAAATTATATATGATTTTATTATTTATATCTCATTATGTTATAAATATGATTCCAAATCAGAAGCAACATTCAGATTTTATTAAGTTTATATCAAGATTTTTATTCAAATATTAATTTTAAATTGAAAATATTCTTCAAGATGATTTTTCGCTTAGAACAAAGAAAGGTAAGGCAAAAGCTTTAAAACTCGACTAATAAATATGGAAAAAGTGGATTATCGGTGACCGATTTTTGTTTCCGAAATCACAGAGTAATAAGTGTCAAAAATTTCAAAACGTCTTCAAAAGTGACACTGCAATAAACGAAAAACAAATTCCAAACTGGACTCAAAGCCAAAATCTAAACTCAGACCCTTGGCCCCTCCCCAAATCAAAAACAGATATATAATTATTTAGAAGGTCTCAGACATGTGTTACACAAATAATAAAAGAGTAAACGTAATGAAATGTAATGCAATATCAGTTTCAATGGAAAAGTTTGAAGTTTAACACCCAATCTTCAGTAAAATTATTTTTTATTTTCCGAAAAGAAATCCTGAATCATGAATCAGACAAAAACGATTTATCGCACCATAAAACCTTCGATTTGAAAAGTTCAATCTATCTTATCTGATAAATTTATGATAGCCTCATTTCGTAGTACTTTGATTACTTCCAATTTGGAACCATGAGCTGGGATTCGAAATTTGCAATGTAGAGTTTAAAGCAACCGACCCGCATTATGAGATTTTCCATTTGAATCATTTTTCTGTGAGTCAATCTAGGTAGATATCTAACAATCAAACCGGAATGAAAGTTCAATTTTGATGGCTTTTGAACATTACTTGCTGGACTTCTGGCAGCGGATATCGCAAACTAATGTGACTAGGCAATTAGTTGATGATTAATCATAAAAACTTGCTATTCGAATCAATGTTATATACACTTCTTCTGATTTTTCACTGTCTCTCAAACGAATTTTTATTCTAATGTAAATTTACGAAAATCGATCTCCGAGAAAATGAAGTGCACATTTTAATCAAATATGCCCGCCAATGCACACATACACATACGACACACACACCGACAGAAAATTCACTACTTCAAGTGAACGAGCGAACTGATTCGAATGTTATTGGAAAGTCGGCCCTCTTGGTACAAAAAAGAAAAAACTGAAACTATCATCCATTAGTTAATTTCCTCAGATTCTATAAGGCAGTTTTGTTTCAGTGGATTTAGTTATTTCCGTTCATTTACAACTTTTCTTCAGTACCAAAAGAAAGCTTGCTCATAGTTCTAACATAGCTCCTTTGTCATTCATATGTCGGTTGGAAGGAAACGACGAAAGAGGGAGCGAGAAGAGTGATAGATTATTTTTGTAGTAATATGGTCTTACACTAGTTATTATATGATGCCAATATATCCTTCCAACCTCAGTTGATTCTCATGCCCGATGTAATCGTAGCGTATGTTGGCAACTCAAAACTTCCCGGTTCGGAACCAGTCGCTTAACTGTGCATGACTTTTTTTTATGGCAAATCAAATCGTCTAAAGGTATGCAATTTCATCTCATTTCGCGAAATCTTTTTTTAGAATTGCACGGTAAAGCCTGTCCCCCAGAAAATGGATAATAACAGCTGATAATTCGTACTAAATTTGCAACAAATTTAGATATAATATTGATATTTACATATCAAGGTTTGTAACAATTTAGTTATCACCTAGGTTAAATTGAGTTATAATTTTTGTTATTTTAACTATTAACGAGGCCAAGATTATGACTAATTTAGATAGAAAAAAAACAAAACAACCCCAGATACAATTTTGTTCTCCCTTGTTGATCGGGAACCGACTCAATACTAATTTTATAAATGGGCGGATGTATTTCTGCATGCACCTTTTTGTAACTCGGGAAATGTTGATTGTACAAAAAAAGTGCCTAACAAGAAGTTGTAAGAAATAGAATAAGCACTTTAAAACAAACACTGAAAAATGTGTTGGATATTTACCCTAAAATTAGACAATAAAACCGAAAACATTTGTTTAAAAACCGCATCTCCCAATTTTTTCGCAATAGTTTTATTTTAAACTTGTTATTGAAACCGGCATTCGACGCTCATTAGCTTAGTGTCTTTCAAAAATGAAGAAGTTAGGGCAGGAACAATTTTAAGACATTTGAAAAACTTCAAATAATCATATAAACATTAGAAAATGATTTTAAAGATCAAGAGCGATAAATTTTCTCATAATCACCTCTCCTACAAGTAGCCATTCTCGAAATATTTAGACACGAAACTCAAATAACACCGTTTTAATAAGTCATACGTGATATTTTATGTTGAGAAAGTAGAGTAAAGGTAACTTTGCTATTATGGGTAAGCTCACAACCTTATCTGTGTCACACAATAACTTTTGAATACGACTTACTATAGTATTGGGCGCATTTTTTAAAATTTACCCTGTGTAAGAGTGGGTAGAACTTAATCGCGAATATCTTTTGTTGTATTTAAGGTAGCAATTCATGATGAAATTCTCAGCAGTATGAGATATCTAAAAATATTTAAAGGTTGAAGTTTTTCAAAATGTTTAGTATGCACGAGCTTTAAGGTGAAATTCAGTGCCAAAACAATGCGCGCAAAATTCCAAGCACAAGAATTGAACGAATCACCGCACAAAGCGCATCGTGCAAAACCAACACACAGAAATAAGGAATGTTTTCAGTGATTGAGCACTATGGGCTAACGGCAATAAATCGAATCTGATCAGTTAGTTTTCTCGAGTTTCCAAATTCAAACTGCCAAAACTGAGCAGAGTCTATGAAAATTTGTTTGATTGAATCCTCTAATTTTTAATTTATGACTTATGCATTGCTACACGATTCAGATACAAAATTCTACCAAATATGCTTTTACTCTAGCACACCTTTCATGCCCACCCCCATCTCCCTAATTTACAAAATACGAATATTTTGTGTTATAAATAGAAAATATTTGGTTTCATCGCCATCATTTTACTTACAGCATCAAAAAAAAAAAAGTTATTGTTCAAAATTTTTGGTAAGATTCAACATAAATGTATTTCTATTCTTTGTTTGCCTTTCATATAATAAGTGGGTAAGGAAATAGCTCAAACTAAAAAAAATCCGAAGCGTGGAGAAGCATTTCAATTTAATTCGTATTCACGTCATCTAGTTATGTCTCTGACATGGCCCATCTGTTTTTTTTCCATTTCGATTTTTCACACATGATTCCTATATTTATAATATTAAACACTTCAAAACACGTCGTGCTCACTTGTTTCGAGTCAATTGAGGAGATAAGAGCTGACTATTCCACGGTAGTTTTGAATATCAGATTTAGCGTCTGATTCGAAAATTGGTATAGGAAAGAAGAACTCTAAGTTTCGGATAACGTAGGGTAGACCGGGGCCGGTTGGCCGAGTTTTGCTTTCGGTATTTCTATACTCTTTCTGGCTAGACTTTTTAATAAACAGTTTGTTCCGTCATAAAGACCTTTTGAGCACATACATTTTTTTCATTCCTAAATAAAATTCAGGGAAACAGTTATTGACAATCAAATGCGGAAAAAACGCTAACCAACGCCAGCGGCGGATTGAGTTCATTCACGGGTTTGGTACCTCATGTGTACCGTTTTGTGCTAAAGTGCACATGACTAAATTTGATTTTTACGTTTCGCATTCAGCTCATCAGTGCGTCAGCAGTTTATGTTGAACTGCTAACGCCACCTAACGGTTCAACATAAACCACTGAGCAGACGTAAAGTATTTGCTATTTACAAATCACTTGAATTGCACCGAAGTGCCATGTCTATCCTGACGTGCCGAAAGAGTAAAACAAAATTGACGACATACTGGCCGCCAACAGATTGTAGTCATTCACGGGTTTGGTACCTCATTGAGTTGAGTTCGCCATGTTTGAAAAAAAAAAAAAAATATGTGAAATATATATTGATCAATGCATCAATGGAAAAGATAATTTTGTATTACGTATGTAAACTCCGATCCTCACTTTTTAGTTTTTATTATTTTCGACTTAGTTTCGGTAGCATTAGTGAACTTTTTCCAGCTCTCACTTCTAGCTTTTCATCTTCCAGCGTACACTTACGCTTGGTTTGTAATTTTCTCCTCCTCTAATGCTGATTTTATTGGGGAATTGGTCAAAATTTTATATCAATTTGCGATTAACGACCTTGACGCTCTTCCGAATCAGTTCGTACACTCTCCTTGGGGTAGGTCTGACGTCTTCAGAATGGCATACATTTGGAACAGACGGACGATTTTTGTTCGGGTTTGAGTCAATCTGCGACAAATGCTAAAAATGCTAAAAGTTTGGATGGCATTTAGTTAGTAAATTATTGTAATCATATTTTAATTGACAATTTCCAACTTTCAATGATTCTAATCTTCAACTTGTATTTGTTGAAAAATTCAATTATTTACATTAATTATTTATGTTTTTCCTTGTAATCATCAATATTAGCAAAATATCCAATTACGTTAAAAATGGGTAACATTTCACGAATATTAAAGTGCACATTGCTCTAAGCTAAAATTACAACAAACAAAAATACCTGAAATTAAGTCGTGGGTGTACATGGGTGACCCAATACAATAAAATTGTTCCTATGAACAGATTCAACCCATTCAAACAAAGCAATGCGTATCTCCCTCGCATCGTTAACAGTTTTGGTAAATGGATCTCTAGTTAGTTACACACAATCCAAACTGTGTTCAGCTGCAAGATATTTTTACCTTTCTCATATAGAAAGGTTATGCAATCACTGTGAAAACCGATTTTCGAACCGAGGCCCGGAGAGCCGAGTGTCATATACCATTCGACTCAGTTAGTTGAGTACGCAAATTGTCTTATGTATGTGTGTATGTAACTATTATGGCACCAACTTTCCTCGGAGATGGTAAAACTGAATTTCACGACCTTAGATTCAAATGAAAGTTCTTTTGGTCGCATACAAAATTTCTGAATTTTGTTGTATCTGATTTCCGGTTCCGGAGTTATAGAGTAAAATATGCAAAAAAATAAAACTATGTGTACTAACCTTTCTCAGAATAAGCGTGACCGATTTTTACTTAGATTCAAATGAAAGTTCTTATGGTCTCACACAAAATTCTTGAATTTTGTTTGGATCTGGTTTTCGGTTCCGAAGCTATGGAGTAAAATATGCAAAAAACAATGAAGCTATGTGTACTAACCTTTTTCAGAAATGGCGTGACCAATTTTTACTCAGATTCAAATTAATGATCTAGTGATCTTTTACAAAACTTTTTAATTTCATCTGGATCCGACTTCCTATTCCGGATCAGTGGACGGCCAAACAAACCGATTCCGACTATTGTTTCAAGAATCGAAGAAAATTATTTTTAAGAATACCACGTATCATTTATAATAGTATGATTGATATGAGAAAGGCATTATTACACCACACCTGTATTAAAAGTGGTTTTTTTCTGAAAAACTTAACTGCATTTGTGATACTACTCAACTTCTCTAAAGACGACATTTCTTTTCCGTATTTTTAAAGAAAAACAAAAAGTGTTCTATTTTTGCTAAAAATTGTTTGTCAATGTTCTTTCGTTTTTAATGCAACCATCCACGAGTGAGACAGTGTTAAGCGGTGGACAAACTATTTGATTGAATTCGGTAATTGAAATTATTGGACATTTCACGGCTCTGAGACGAATGAGTTATTCGTAAATTGACAATGAGTTATATTTCAAATATTCAGTAAAATTATTCAGCCTGTTCAAAGCCGAAAATTGTTACGTATTTTCAATAAAAGAATACAGTCCAACAGCCCCATATTCGTTATTTACTGTCTCATTTGTAAATGATCGCATCCCGAACAAACGCAGAGAGACGAAGCATTTCCATTTCTCATTGCATCAAAAGAAAGTATCAATGCCAATGTTGCTCGTTCCCTTACGACAAGGCGAAACCAAAATAACGTCTGCAGAGAGAACCAGAATTTCAATTCTCATTCTTTTTTCGACATCATAAAAATCCGTGAAGCTATAAAGAATGTTTAAAGTTTTATAAATCAAAGTAACCCAGAACCTTTTTGGAAACAATAACTACTATAGATACGAACACCAACAGGAAAATATAATTGTGAAGAATCTTCTGTCAATATCGATTCTCCAAGCATCACCGAAAAAAAAAATGGCTAAATAGATAAATGAAAGGAAGAACACAATTTTGAAACTATCATTCCGCTTATGTTGTCGACTAGACGTGAATCTCGTTCTTAAAATTTTCAAGCGGAGCTAAAAGTGACATTTATTTTTCGTCATTTTCGTCTACTTTGAGTAAAGTATTTGAAAATAACTTGTCTTCGCTCTGAGCCTGTTCTAGAACAGGAAAGATAAAAGAAAAGTGTAATATTTCGAGAAACACAACCCTACACATAAGTTTCGAAATATTTTCTGATTATGAAGGTAAATAACCGCATGATCATGAATTTTATAATCGAAATGTTCGTCGGTAATTCTAAAACAGGAACAATTGAAATTAAACTAATAAATTAGGTTCCATCCGTGGATTTTATAACATTCAACAAAAATGAATGTGTCAATTGATGAAAGACCATAAAATGTGATGTTTTACATTTTTCTATATATATATAAAAAATAGGTATAGAATTCGCTTGAGCTTTTGAAAAATTTTACGAGGCCCGGAGGGCCGAATGTCATATACCAATCGATTCAGCTCGACGAACTGAGCAAATGTCCGTGTACGTGTGCCTGTGTGTGTGTGTCCGTGTGCCTGTGTGTGTAAGTGTGTTGTCAACAAAGAGGTCGAGATCTCAGAGATGGCTGGACCGATTTTGATAAAACTAGTCGCAAATGAAAAGTCTCCCCGTCACCCAGAACGCTATTGAATGGTTTTGAGTCGGATGTCTACTTTTTGAGTTATACGAAGTTTTATGCCAAAATTTTCAGTTTTTTGACAGTATCTGTCACAATTGACCTTGAAAACAGAATATGTTTTCAGACTTAGATTCCGCACGGTAATAGCTATCCAACAAGCCATAGATTGTTAAAATCCGTCCATTTTCAACGGAGATATCGAAATTTTTGTGTAAGCGACTTTTCCCCCATATTCCAGCAGTAGAAGTTCTGAGCGCTTGATGGCAAAGAAAGGCTTGGGAGCAACGTAAAACACGATTTTTTATACTGTTACATACAATTGTTTCTAAGTACCAAAAAGACTGTGTACAGCATCCTTTTTCATGACATTTTGCCTCGGACCGATTTTAGCACGGTTCATTTTTGGCAACATAATCGTTCGAATATGACATATTGGAAAGATGGCAGTACTTCCGAATTCAGAACAATTTCATAATTATATTGATTTAAACTGCTTACAGCAATAAATACTGGAAGAACATAACACCCATATACCATTCGAATTCTTTCGTCGAGATCAGCAAATGCGTATGTGACAAATAATTTCACTCATTTTTTTACCTTTTTTTCGAAGATTACTCAACCGTTTTTTACAAACTCAGATTCATATGAAAATTCGTATGCTCCTAAACAAGGTTCCTGAATTATGTTTGGATTCGACTTCTGGTTCCGGAACTATAGGATGATATGTGAAACGAAATTAAAATTGTGTAACTAATTTTCCTCGTAGAAGGCTGAACCGATCTAAGATTCAAATGAAAACTAAGATTCATCTAAGATTTGCTGATTTGAAGCTCAATCATTTTCTCAAACAAAGCCAAATCGAATTTCAGAAACAAATATTCAAATCAAATAAACTTATAGTCCCACACAAAATTAATTAATTTTATCCAATGTTGACTTCCGATTCTGGAATTACAGGAGGACGAAATTTTTAAATTTCAAACCGATATAGAAGATGATAATCCCGAAAAGCTTGAAAGTTGGACTCAAAACTATTGCAATTTATTCGTCATATGGCCATGAAAATCGGTTTGGGTTATGCTGGTTCCTGAATACCGGCTCTGGAAGTACCTTAAATTACCGTAAATTCTAAAGTGGAACTTACTTCGACATACCATGGAATGTTAAATCGATTGTCCCACTTTTAGATAGAGTAATGAGTGATTAAAATGTCAAATTGCAGCTTAAAACGACGGTCATTAAAATAATGTCATGAAAACCGAAGAATATTCATGAAAAAACCACATGCGGATTGATAAAAAAAGGTATCATCTCACTGCTAGGTGGATTAATCACGTTTTTTGTTATCGATTATGATAAAGTAATAACAATTGACACTACTAGAATATTCATATGTGAGTTTAAAAAAGACGGGTGTGTAATGTCAGAGACATAACCGAATCGACAAGAATTCGAAAAAATGACCCACTTCCTTCACTCTTCTTAATATTGATTGTTCCATTATTTTATTCGGTTAGTCCCGGGTTGGCGGTTCAATGCATAGGGCACTGGTCTTACAAACCAGTTATCGTATGTTCGAGCCCCGACCTGGAAGGATTCGTAGAGTCAGTGGCATCGTAGTACTAGCCATGCAATGGTTCTGTACACTCTGAATCGGCTGCGAAGTCTGTTGAAACAGAAGGTCAAATTCCTCTACAGGAATGTAATACCAAGGCTTTGCTTTTCATTATTTTATTGTGTAGTAAGTTTTTTTGTAAATTATATTAAACTTATACATCATCACTTGGCAGATTTTCAAACGGTGCCCTTATGAAGTATCACAACAAACTGTATAACATACACTGGATAGGACATTATCAACCTTACCTTTATATAGAGTAACGAGTCCAGTTAGCTAGAGCGAGATCTGCTCTCTCTGTTTGACCTTATGGGTAAAATAAAATTAGATGTATTCGCTTCGAGTTTTCGCGTCACTATAACAGTAATTATCGAACTACACTGGGGTCCCTTTTCACACGTTTTATATGCGGTTTCTTTTTACGCGGATTTTCAAAGTTACGCGGTTTTCTTGTTTTGTCTTAGAAATGCATGAAACTTCGAGATCTGGTGTTATCCCGAATTTTTTAAGTCAACTTGTTGACACACAAAATATGTACAGATTACACCAGATCTCGACGTGCATTTCTAAAACATTTGGCATAAAAAATGTTCTTCCATATTGCGGTTTTTTTCTACGCTAATTTCCGAAATTACGCGGTTTCAAATTTCGAAGTCCCAAAGGCGATTTTCACAAAAAAAATTTTGAGATTACACAAGATCTGGAAGTTTCTAACACAGTTCCAAAGGCGATTTTCACAAAAAAAAATTTTTTTAGAGATTACACCAAATCTGGACGTTTCATGCATTCCTAAGATATTTGGTACCAACAAATTTTTTTTCTTTAGTTTTGAGGTTTGTTTTTACGCGGATTTCCGAAGTTACGCGGCGAATCTACTAATGAGAATACTATTGGTACTATAGCTCTTTATAATATGGTTTTGAAATGATGGTCGGTTATGCTGGAGGCTGTCGAGTTGGTATGTGAGAAATAAAGGGTGATTTTTTAAGAGCTTGAGAACTTTTTTAAACAATAAAACGCATAAAATTTGCAAAATCTCATCGGTTCTTTATTTTAAACGTTAGATTGGTACATGACATTTACTTTTTGAAGATAATTTCATTTAAATGTTGACCGCGGCTGCGTCTTAGGTGGTCCATTCGGAAAGTCCAATTTTGGGCAACTTTTTCGAGCATTTCGGCCGGAATAGCCCGAATTTCTTCGGAAATGTTGTCTTCCAAAGCTGGAATAGTTACTGGCTTATTTCTGTAGACTTTAGACTTGACGTAGCCCCACAAAAAATAGTCTAAAGGCGTCAAATCGCATGATCTTGGTGGCCAACTTACCGGTCCATTTCTTGAGATGAATTGTTCTCCGAAGTTTTCCCTCAAAATGGCCATAGAATCGCGAGCTGTGTGGCATGTAGCGCCATCTTGTTGAAACCACATGTCAACCAAGTTCAGTTCTTCCATTTTTGGCAACAAAAAGTTTGTTAGCATCGAACGATAGCGATCGCCATTCACTGTAACGTTGCGTCCAACAGCATCTTTGAAAAAATACGGTCCAATGATTCCACCAGCGTACAAACCACACCAAACAGTGCATTTTTCGGGATGCATGGGCAGTTCTTGAACGGCTTCTGGTTGCTCTTCACTCCAAATGCGGCAATTTTGCTTATTTACGTAGCCATTCAACCAGAAATGAGCCTCATCGCTGAACAAAATTTGTCGATAAAAAAGCGGATTTTCCGAATGGACCACCTAAGACGCAGCCGCGGTCAACATTTAAATGAAATTATCTTCAAAAAGTAAATGTCATGTACCAATCTAACGTTTAAAATAAAGAACCGATGAGATTTTGCAAATTTTATGCGTTTTATTGTTTAAAAAAGTTCTCAAGCTCTTAAAAAATCACCCTGTACTTTTTCTCGAATGGATCAAGTGAATAACGATGAAAAAATTGCTTAATGTGATCAAGTCAAAGCTTGAACTAGATGACATTGAAAAATGCTACATCACATGAGTTTGGGTTAGTCTTGGGTAGTCCACACTGCTGAAAATCACAAATTTCGGATCATATCTTCGATGGCATGGAGAAAGTGTGCTGTTGGTAAACTTAGGTGTAACTCGAGATTATGAATTCACGTCGAAAGATTCATTCTATTGGACTAAGGCGAAAAATTCTAGAGAGCATTAAAGGAAAAAAGCCTACTGCGTTACACAAACTGTGCAACAAAACTAGTATATAGGTTCGTATTTCTTCGCCCTGTGAAATGATTGGAAACCTTCGTTTCATTACTCTTCACTTCATTATATAAAGGGTATTCGTGAATTTCTTCTAAAAGATATTTCTGCCTCTAGCGATCCTTATTCGAAATTATTTTATTTTTTGCAGTTTTATTCATCTATCTTTCCTCTCGGTCTGTTTTTTGTTGGCAGTAAAACAAAATGAATCGTTCAAAAGTTAGTTTATTCCACTGAACAAAAACTGGTCACTTACACCAAACAACTACATTCAATATTCCACAAATTATTTATTAACAAGATCTACTTAATATCACTCAACACTAATAGTCCCGCTGTTTCCTCTCAGGCCTTGGGTAAATGGGGTGCTTCCGGTTGGAAACCGTTTTCATCGGCGATGTAGTTCACCGTGTAAAGCTGGCCATCGTCGGCGATGAAGGAATACGAACCACGCACGACGATGGCCGCATTGTCCTCTCCGAAACTTCGCAGTTCGGCCTGTTCCTCCTGTTTGATACCGTTGCTGGTTTCCACCTGGAAGCTGTAACCATCGATTCCGTTGTGATTGTTGTCGAACCGCACGGTCTGCGCATCTTTATCCGGCACCGGATTACCGCAGGCAAACACAAACAGGGCGACCAGTGCGACGATGATTTTCATTTTCAATGCTTTCAACTTGAAAAGGGCGAGTGGATGCTGCAACTTCAACAAGACACCGTTACCTAAATCAACGAGACGGTAAACTGATTGTAGGCAACCAAGTGCATCCGATATTTATATACGCACTGCAACAACGAGCGAAGATGACATTCTTGCAGGCTGAGACAAGTCGTTGCAAAATTGGGGAACGCATCTTCGGTACTTTACTGATACATTTTATTTATTTCAGTCAATGTCAATGATGATGTCGAATTGCGATTAAATCCGCTAAACTTTTATGGGGCGCTATAGTCATGTGAACACTCGAAATGTGACAAAGTGAGCGTGGAAGCGCTTCTTTTTTCGGAAACGAAATCACGAGTAATATCGTACCACTTAGTTGAAGGTCGAACCAGTCAAAGCGGGACGATGCTGTTCACGCTGGAGCCCGTTGAGATGATAAGGTTAGTTTGAATGGAAGTGTTGATAAGTGATGATGAGCAACTGATTATAAGCTTGAATTTGGAATTCTAATCGAATAGTAATACCTGAAATAGTTGGTTGGCGAATCAGTTGAATGAGACTTTATGAATGATGACGAAATAATTACCGTTACCTGTTGGACTTTTCATTAGGTTCTTATGAAAACAAAATCATACTAAATTACAAGAACAAGGTTTTCTCGTGTCTTTTATTGTTATTTCATATTTTCATTTAAATATAATTTCGAGCATATGGAGGTCACGACTATTTTGCACAAATGTCATTCTGGAGGTCCAATTTTTGAACACTTTTTCAAGCATTTGAGGACATATTTCAGCAATGACACGTTGAACATTGATTTTCAAAGCATCAATCGTTGCTGGTTTATCCACATAAACCAATGAGTTCACGTATCCCCAACGGAAATAAAATCGAGTGGCGTCAAATCACACGAACATGAACTCTAATTCACCAGTCAATAACTCGAAATAAAGTCGTCGTTTGAATGTTCTTTCAATAAGTTGATTGTTTCGATCGCATTATGACAAGTGGCACCATCCTGTTGAAACCACATTTCGTCCACATTCATATCTCGAAGATTTGGCCTCAAAAACTAATTGATCGTGGTTCGTACATCTATTAACAGTTTTAATTGAGCACTGATTTTGAAAATAAATTTCCACAATTTGTAAGCGTTGCTCTGGAGTTGACCTATCCATGATGACAGTGAGTAGCGACGTCACTTTACACTGTCACAGCAACTTTCAGACAATAGAGTAATTCTTATCGAAAAACCCATTTTTAATCCACCTAGTGGTGTACAGATGCCTTTCTCATTTTCATTTTCTCCTGTATATTACTGTAGAAATTTTTCGAAATACTACAATTCAAAAAAGTTTAGAAAATAGTTTTGATGATTTCTGTTGCCTAATACTATTATATTGACATACTACATTTGAATTTAAGTTAGTGCAAATCTTTTCAATCATACGTGCACGGAACGACCGAAATTAGCTCTGCGCCTAATTCGTATTACTATTTTTGAATTAGTTGATTTTAACAACAAAATTTTCAAAATAACTATAAAATTAGTTAAAATTGAGAATTTACTTTGCTGAAAATAGTCTTGTTTTTAGAGAATGTGTTTAGATGGCGAATATCCTGGACACAAACCAGCAATATTTCTATCCAACACTTTGACAACTAATTTTGTTATTAAAATCAAAAAATTTGTTTCTATTTATCTATCACCATCATTACTGAAGGACAGCACGAAGAAATTCAAAAATGAAATTGGTTTTATTAACAAGTTTATTAGCCAAAAACTCATGAGACGTGTCAAAGCAAAACAATCCATTACAAATTTTAAAAGGACAGTCTTGTTGAAACTGCTTGCAAATCGTTTAGATGTTTCGCATGTGTTACGATATATCCATATATAAATTTCTAAACCGATATGTAAAAATGACGTAAACTCTTAGTGGAAAGAATTTGTGCGCATTTGAAGCGATTGTGCGTAATATTGTTTTTACGCGGAACAGTGAAGTGAGTTTCGAATGTTGCACTCTAATTGTATTATCAAATGATGTTTTCAGTATCTTCCAACCTGCCGGGCGACGCCGTCCGAGGTACTTGTATTCGGTTTTTGTTTTCCGAGTGCTCGAAGCTTTCAGCGAGTGAGTCGATTTCGCGAAGTCGAATGAAAAATCAACGATTTAGAAGAAAAATTTTCAAAAAGAAGTTTATGTTTCGTTTATATCTTTTTCTCCAATACAACATCATATTTATACCTGCCAATATAGAAAAGACAACCGCGACTGAAATTTTTTTCGGTAGTAGTGTGCCATCTGGTGGCTAGTAGTCATTCTGGTGTTAACATTTTCTCGATGACAGAGCGCCATATAGCTGCAAATTGCAGAAACCAATTCAACCATTTATGTTGGTTGGAAACAACGTTTTATTTCTCTAATTCAACTAAAAAATTAGTTGAATGGATATGAAGTGTGCCTTAGCTAAGAAATGACAGCACGTTTAATTGGTGAATTCAATTAAAACAATAGCCATTTCAACAAATATTTTATTATTATTAAGGGAATTAGAATTAAAAAATCTAAATTAGCAAAAGTAAGATTTTTTTAGTTGTCTCAAAAAATAAGTAACTAAAATCAGAAAATCAACTAATTTTTTCACCAAAAAGCTGATTTCGGTCTTTCCGTGTGAGAAAGTGAAGTTAGCTCCATTTTATCAAATTTGATTATTATTGTCGGTACTTCCGGAACCGATAGCTGGACATCGGCATAGTGACATACGGTTCATTAAAACATACACTAATATGACTTACAAATTTATTTTTCTATGATTTTTTTTTATTTAAAAGGTTTTTTTTTATTCAGGCCTATTTGCGTACAAGCTTTACGTGGCCGAAATAGCCGATTTTTTAAACAATGTATTTTTTTAAGTAGATCTCGTTGCCTCTCTTTTTCTAGGAGGAGAGGAGCTTCCATTTCCCTCCTGCGAGGGTTGAGGGGCACTTTGTTCGTGACTCGTCTCGTCCTCCATTGCCTCATCGGTGGTATTGTTCGCAGTATTGCGTTCGTTGCTAGTTGCTGTAGATGCGCCTTGTTGTACATTGGTTGCACTGGTTGGTTGGAGGGTAAATTGTTAACTGCAGCTGGTGTACTTTGTTCTTTGTTTGTTGAAGGGGATACTTCATTGTTGTTGGTGGCTGTGGAAGCACCGTTGTACTTTGGTGTAGTTGTCTCCTTGTTCAGTTTATCACATGTCTTTCCGTAGTGAACAGCTTTTTGACAATATTGACATGTGGCCATCTGATTGTTATAGGTAACAAGTGATTTGCACGGGACTCTTGTGTCCTGACCGAAAGGCACATAAGAAGGTATAAGCCTCTTCAAGTGCATGCGTAACAAACATACGCCATTTAGAATACCGGGGGTAAAGTTCTTCCACTTTTCTCTTTCGATAAAGAGAATCTCTCCGCATTGGGACATAGTTTTGCGAATATATGAATCGGTGACGCTTGAGGAAGATCATGCACACGCACTTCTATAGCACTATCTTCCATATATACTGGAATGTTGTACTTAAGGTTTTCGTGCTCCACATAGTGCACATTGATATTTGTCTTTTGCGAATTGAATTGCATCCAACTCTTTACAAAACTGGATGTAAACAAAATTATTTGCCTTATTGCATTGAAGTACATGCACACGTTTGATGTCAAGATGCATTTGCTCCTTAAGCAAACCTTCAAGTTCTCGTATCGAAAGTCGAATTTTGCACTGCCTGAAGTCAACAATAATTGTATTCTTTCGTGTCGGCGGTAGCTTTTGTTCGTTTGGTTCACTCATTTCGAGATACTTCTATTATTCACTACACAATACTGTACTTGATTTCTTCCGTCCCGAACGTAAGCGGTTTTGTTTTTTCGACTGACTTGGATGAGATGAAAAAGCGAACTAAATGTTGGTTTTATTTGCACTCATTTGGTGCGAGGTTCGCACTGCAAACGGATAACTGAATTGATTATTTTCACTTCCGATTTGCATGTTCCATCAGGTAAACAATTTGTATTACTCTTTTGTAAATACCTGAATGTTGATGTAATTGTGAATAATGCGAAACACGCTCCTAACAAAATAATCTCGTAATTTTTTCCCATGCCAGAGCGAGTCTTGCATGAATTGAGAGCGATATACAATGCCAATTTGCTTATACCAAATATCGTAGTGATTCTTGGCGGAAAATGGTGGATGGTGGAGAACCGATTAATTGAGCCATTGATGCTCCACAATATTGATGTCATTTCCCTCGAATGTTCGACGCAGAAACAGCAGAATACTGAAAGCTTCATTCAGGATCTGGATTCTGGACCTGAACCTCCAAAACGAGGTGCTTAAGTACTTACAATCTCAGTAAAACAGCCATTGTTGAAAAATGTTAAAGAAGTTTCCTTCGCTACTGCTCGATGGACCTTCCAGAAAAAACATCAGTTTGCTAAGAAAAATGTTCCAAATAAACTGATATTTTTCTTTTAAATTTCCGCTCAACGACTGCGAAAAAAACTGCAGATGCGTTTTGCAACAATGACCTTTATTCTGAAAATGTAAATTGCCCCTTAAGGTGCGCTTGCTTTATTACAATATTTTAGTGATACTTCACATCTATGGTGTTTACTATTTAGTCTAAATTTAGTTTTATTCCTTATTGTTACAGTCCTAGTCATCTGCAACAGAACCTCATTGGATGTACTCTAAATGGATTTTATTCATATCATTCCTATGTTTTCCTTAAAGGTCTTCAGAAAACACAGTTCCCTGTACTCTATGGAAAACTCATTCAGTTTCGAGGATGTCGCTTGGAAAACTTAGTGATTCCTGCTAATAATACGGTGTGTTACGCTAGTTCACTGTTCGTTCGAGGTGTGATAAATTGGAAGTTGTTGCCACCTGCAGTAAGACGCTCTCCCTCGGAAACAATTTTTAAAGTTGGCTGCATCGATTTTTTCAATTGTAACTAGTACCTTGTAGTATTTTAATTGTTAAAATAAGAAATTATAATTAGATAGAGGAATATAGATGCGAACGGTGAAATCGGAGGTAGTAATTATTAAAAGATGTCTTATCTGGGAGCGGGTCATTGCGCCGAAAGCCATTTCGCCGAAAGTCGTTTCGTCGAATGCCAATTCGCCGAAAGTCGTTTCGCCGAATAGGTCATTTCGCCGAATAGGTCATTTCGCCGAATAGGTAATTTCGCCGAAAGGGTAACTTCGAATACATCAAATTATTTTTGTGTGTTATTATTCCTCCTGTATAACTGATGTGGCGCAGCCACATAACCGAAGCCAAGATGGCTCGGCGGCATAAAGCCGCCGAGGTGACACTGACTGAGTTGGCCGCCAACCCGCCGTCGGAAGCGGTGGACTCTTGCATACAAACCTGTAACCGCCTCGTTTGTCCGGTCTACTCAAAGCTAGGTTTCTTTGCTTTAGTTAGGTCCGAACGAGCGGTAGCGAGGTCAGACAGCACACGAATCAAATCGATGTGGCGAAGCCGTATTAGATATTTTTTTCATTTAGTGAACGGAAAATACCACATACATTTGCTTGGTAGATACCTATGGAAATGCTTTGATGATTAGTAGTCAACAAGTTTCTTTGGGAACTCCGTTCTGAGGTTCATGAATCAATCTTTATTCAAGAAGTACAATTGTAGGTCAACAAAACGGGTGTTAACGTTATCAACTTTAATTTGTTTTTATTTTAAATCGATTTCCATTATGATTTTAAGACATTTGCAGGAATCGGCAAAATGGCTTTCGGCGAAATGACATTTGGCGAAGTGGCCCATTCGGTGAAATGACCTTTTCGGCGATATGACTTTCGGTGAAACGGCTTTCGGCGAATTGGCTTTCGGCGACATGACCCTGATCCGTCTTATCTTACACTACTGGACAATAAACAAACAAACAAACATTGTTAGTGACTTTTATTTCATGTTTGGACTTACCTATATCCTTAAAATGGCACATTTTTATCTACTTAACCTAAACTAACCTATCCTCGCTCTAGCTGTAAAGTACTCTAATAATGACGTGCTCAGAAGTTGAACATTTAATTTTGAATGTATTGTGTTTTATTTTCAAAGTTCTGCTCGATTGTTTCTTGTTCAGCATGAGAAGTTCTAGTCCATGGAGGTTGAATCATAATCACACCTAAAAATTAATTTTGAGCGACTTGCAGTGTGTTTTTGAGACATTTTGGGCAATTTTCCCAAACTGGAACTGCATACTCAATGACTGGATAGACAATTTGCCTATAAACAGCTAGTTTGTTTTGTGGTGACAATTTAGATTTTTTATTAACCAATGGATAAAGAGATTTCAGTTGAATGTTGCATAATATCACTATTTTGTCTACATGCGACCTAAAGAAAAACTTGTTATCCATGGTCAGTTCTAGCTAAACTGCCTAATTCAACCAATTTGTTTCAGAGCCGTTCATTTTATGTTTGTTATTCTCAGGTGGAAATTCAGAGTGAGGAAATATGACAACTTGAGTTTTAGTTCCGTTGATGCATATTTTCCAACTGCTGAAATATTCAACCAATACATCCATTCCTCTCTGCATTTTGATTACTAATGAACGAATTACGCTGTGATGATCCCATAGTAAAGTATTCACGCCAAAAAGGACAGTAGAAACCGTAAGAAATCTTTAAAACTAATCTCTTAGTATATCTAGTAAGTCAGTAAGTCCAAATTAACTTTCTTGTTTTCTTTCAAGAATCAAGAAAAAGCATTTTAAAGAATTCCACAGTAAAAAATATAGAAAAATTACTCAAACAAATTAGAATTCTGAGAAAACCAGATGGAAAAGGAAAGATGAATAGAAACTAGAAAGGAGAACTCAGGAACTTTCTCAAAGATTGACGGTTGGATTGACGTCTAAGTCAAACGAAAGTTAGCCTAGTCGGTTTGAGTCACAATGCAAACATAATATTTGTTTTACAATTTGTATTTTGGTTCAAGGCTTTGTGCTAAATGCACCTAATTGATTTAATTTTCTTTCGCTTTTCGTTTTTGACTCAATCGTGCAAAAGAGGAAACGCAGAACAAAATGAAATTAATTATGTGCATATTGTCTGCTGTGACGTCTGCTAGCGGTTTAAATTACACTGCTGGGTGGGGCTGACAGTTTAATTGACACTGATACTGCACTGATGATTTGAAGACGAAAAGCGAAACAAAATTTAAAAAAAATGTTTCTATTTTTAAGCTAATAATGATCTAATGATTGGCGGAACAGAAAGCACCGGTAGCAACCGTCAGGAGAAATTATTGAAACGCTTATTTATATGTTAGTGATAAGCAAATTAAACAAACTCGTGAAAAGTCATCAATCACCATTAACTGCTATCGAATTATATCTGACTTCAACCTTCGTACAGTTCTTCAAGTCTTTCATTCATTCATTCATCCATTCTTCTTTATTTCTTAATCGTTTATTCCAGTTTTAAATTCTTCCGTTTATCTTTTTTCCTTCAAATTTATTTTTTCTTTATTTCGTTCAACAGCGACAGTTCTTCCTGGTTTCTTTTCCCCGCCTTTCTTTGCTCGTCTTCTGCGTTACAGTATTGATTTCTAGTTGTCTATTGATTATAAATCACCATTGATCGGAACTATCGCTTTCCATTAAGCCTAGACCATATCAAATTTCGAAGGACGTTTGGTAGCTTATATTTCTGACTATGAATAATTTACTGGATCCTGATAGCACGGAATGGTCAGTCGTCTTTTTTTTTCAACCGGGCGTTTACCATCGACCAGCTCAGTGTTTTTTTTTTAGAGTTTGGCCTGCAGTTAGACGATCGTTGAATTGATGCAAACTAGTTTTTTGAGACGGGCTGCCGCTAACGCCCTGCAAAAACAATCCACACGCCCGGAGACGCATCTTCACGTTCGAAATTCTTGAGCTGGTTGCCCGACGGTGAAACAGAAAGAGACAAACGCCGAATGTGTATCGAGCAAATGTTTTTGGAAACTAATACCCAGTGTCATCATGTTTAAAATCGTTCGATTTTGTGCTTTATCTTCTGTAGCAACTCAGATGCTAAATACAGCTATCTCGTTTTTCGGTTCACAACCCACGGAAGCATATAAAAAGCTGCTTGAGAGTTCGGAAATTTGTCAGTCACCGAAACCGTTCTCAATACGCAACATCATTTTTTTTTTCAAATAAAAGATAACATAATATCCCAGTTACAATGAAGTTCATGATTGCATTTGCTGTGGTTCTTGGCGTCGCTTTGGCTGTACCAGTTTCGGAGGATAAGGATGCCCAGGTGCTGAAGTTCGACAACGATGTGGGAAGCGAAGGATACAGCTTCGAGTACGATACCAGCAACGGAATCAAGGCGCAGGAATCGGGTCAGCTTAAATCCTTCGGTGATGATGTATCTGCCGTTGTTGTAAAGGGATCCTACTCCTTCACGGCCGCTGACGGACAAGTCTACACCGTGAACTACGTTGCCGACGAGAACGGATTCCAGCCCGAAGCCGCCCATCTGCCGCAGGCCTAGGAATGAGAAAGAAGAAACGCACGCTAGCCAAGGATATCACGAAAATTGAGTTGGTCATCCCATAACCTAATGTAAATAGATGCCATGTACTAAATGTACAAACTTGTTCAGACAATTGCAATAAAAGAAAGTATTATGTGTTTATTTCAAAAATGCAATCCGCATTCTTATTGACAGATTGGTGCCGGCGTTCAGCACCCTGTTGAAAAAGCTTTTGCATTGGACCGTTCTTCAGAAGCATTATCATAGGAATGAGAAACAAACTTCTAGTCGGAACATCATTCTATAGTTGAGGTAATTGTTATTTGATATTTGAAGCTGCCTTCGAACAGTTACACTATTTGCGATACAAATCAGCCAAACATACTAATGACATTTTCACCGAAAAAGTTAGAAAAAGCCGCTTTTAGTTTGAGTTTCCTTTCGATTGTTACGTTATTCGTTTGTTTTCAAAGCTCAATTTCTCAATTTCAAAATTAGTTTCTTGTGACATATTCTTTGACGTTGACTTTTACTTTTTGTTGTCGCACGTCAGAAGATTTTCTCGTTTCTGTGAAATCCTTAATAGTATAGAACTTGATGTCATTGGGTCGAATTCTGGAATGACATCGGCAAAAATTGTTTTGCATTACCTTCCAAAACATTCCCCGTTCAACTCAAAATTGATTTTATTTTGTGAATGTACAAATTGAGCCAGAATCAGATAACCGACCAAGTGATTCAATGAAACCGCCCACAAAACGGTTATGGAAAATGGGCAGTAAATCAACAGTTTCTGCATTCCACTTAAATTAAACACCATTCAATCCGAAATAGGACTTTTGTACTAAAAAAACATCGAAGCGAACAGTTCATCTCCGTGACATCTCCCCTGTCGATCAATCAGTGCATGTCAAGGTTGCGTGAACCTTCAGAGATGCTGCGGTGGTCAGTATGCATAGAGGGGGGTGGGGTAGGATAATTGGAACCGAAAGAAACACTGTCGGATGCATGCCAAAGTAAGGATGCCTGGTTATTGGTGTCGTAATTTTTTGCAGTCAATACTGCGATGGTTTGGATTAATATACAAAATTTATGAACATCGAAGTTTTATAATATGAATGCATCCTTATGGATGGTCAATAAAACGATGCAGTTTTGATTGGTGCAGGTGCACGGGTAGTATCAAAGTGATCTGACCTCGGCAGTCTTTCATCGTCACATCAACGTATGTGGAGCTCAATTTAATTTGTCTGTGATAAATTACATCATGATAGTAATTACTAGTATTAATATTAATCAATACATTGTACTCATTTCGATCAAAACGATAGGAGCAATTTTAAAGACAAAAATTGAAAAAAATGACTACTCAAGTACGAAAAAACTACAAAGTACAGCCATATGGGTTTGTTCGAACTCTTAACGTTGGACTAAACAGCTATTGTAAAAGTGACTGCTAATATTTGTTTTGTATATTTTAAAGGCAGTTTTAATATATTCCATATAAATTTGCTTGTTTCTATGTGAAATTTTTGTTGCCCTGTAATCGAAAACAATCGATTTTTTTTATCTATCCTAACAAGGAAATGGTCGCCCTAATGACAAAATTTAAAAATACGGGTCTAATATCAGGTGTACAACTTTGCTTCCGCCGTTTTTTTACCAAAATTAAAAGCTTTATTGCGAAAAAGTGCTTGCAGATGTATTATTCAGCCCGGGTTGGCGGTTCAATGCATAGTACGCTGGTCTTACAAGCCAGTTGTCGTATGTTCGAGCCCCGACCTGGAAGGATTCTTAGTGTCAGTAGGATCCATAGTAATGGCCATACAATGATTCTGTACACTAAGAATCGGCTGCGGAGTCTGTTGAAACAGAAAGGCCAAATTCCACAAAAGGAATGTAATGCCAAAACTTTGATTTTTAGATGTATTATTCAAAGTATTGTCTGTCGCTAGCGACAACTTACTCCCATCTTTCCGGAAATTTTCGGATCCCGGCACGAAAAAAGGAGTCCTCTTTTGACGCTATCCATGAAGCAATCCATTTTTCCAACTCTTCGAAGGATTGAAAATGTTTATCTGCCAGGCCGTGTGCCATCGAACGGAATAGGTGGAAGTCAGAAAGGGCGACATCTGGAGAATACGGCGGGTGGGCAAGACTTCCCATTTCAGCGTTTCCAGGTACTTTCGGACCTGACCACTTTTGCGACGTGAGGCCGAGCATTGTCGTGTTGGAGGACGATTTTGTCATGTCGCTCTTGATATTGTGGCCGCTTTTCTTTTAGCGCGCGACTAAGGTGCATCAGTTGCGTTCGGTAGTGATCTCCTGTTATGGTTTCACCCGGTTTTAAGAGCTCGTAGTAAATCACACCGAGCTGATCCCACCAAATACAAATCATAACCTTAGCGCCGTGAATATTCGGTTTTGCCTTCGATGAAGTAGCATGCCCGGGCTTTCCCCATGATTTTCTGCGTTTATGATTTTCGTATCGAACCCACTTTTCATCACCGGTTACGATTCGATGTAAAAACCCCTTACGATTTTGTCTTTGAAGCAGTTGCTCACATACAAATAGACGGCGCTCGATGTCCCTCGGTTTCAACTCGTACGGCACCCAGTTTCCTTCTTTCTGAATCATGCCCAGGGCCTTGAGACGTTTTGAAACGGCTTGCTGACTCACTCCCAACGATTTTCCAAGCTCTTCTTGGATTTGGCACGAATCTTCAATGCAATGCTTCTAGTTGTTCGTCTTTGAATGTTTTTTTCTCTTCCACCACCATGTTTGTCTTTGACATCGAAATCATCATTTTTAAAACGTTGAAACCACTCCCGACACGTTCTATTACTTAGAGCAGCATCACCGTAAGTTTCTGAGAGCATTCGATGCACTTCAGCTGTATTTTTTTCGAAATGTTACAGAAAATTAAAACTTCCCGCAAATGGCGAGAATTGGGCACATAAACAGACATTTTCGAGCGTGAATAACACGAAAACAAGAACAATTGTCACTGGAACGGCGATGACAATTCGTTAGGCACTGCACACACTCACTTTAAAGGTTATCATTTATGTATTTTCACCAGCCTCAGCCGGTACAGCCACCTATCGGAAAACGGCGGAAGCAAAGTTGTACACCTGATATTTTTCGATGGAGAACGATTCTTCCAAATATTACGAAATTCTGGGAGATCGTATATCAGTTTGTCATGGAATTGCTGTATTTATGGTTCATTTTTGTGAATGATATATAAAATTATTTCTGACAAATTCTGGGTAATCTTAAATAAGTTGAAATCTTCTGTTTCATTTTTTATTATGTTATTAGGCAATTTACCATTTTACCCCAGACTCCCTATTTCATATTTTATTCTGATTAAACTTCCGGTTTCAGTTTTATAAAGCCCAATTTTAAGGTGTGTGGATGATTTAACGAATCAGTTTTTTCACAAGGGGCAATGCATTTAACTAAAACACCTTGGGTCTCCAACCCTACCTTCCCGGAACTACCGTTAGTTATTACTTCGGGGTGGAAGGCTATCGGTGCTCAAAGCACCCTTCCCGGTCTTATGCATCGCCATGGACGACCGGCGATTCCGGTTGGAGCTTGGCCTCCGGTTCACTGTCGCCTCGACGACGCAGGGCTGGTCTACGTCACGAACTACTCTCGATTAAACGATTCGACTTAGGCCATACATATCGCACCCCAGCTTCCGTCCTTACTGACATGCCGAACGTACTGGCTGATTTAGTTTGTGGTCATTCCGAAGTTAACAAAATTTTGTGCTCAAGGCACATAATAAAATTTATTGTCATTATGTTTCGCCAATAACTCGTCTGTAAGGATGATAACAGTTCGGCTGAAAAGTTCGCATCGTTTCTATGAGATGGCGCCACTAGAATTAAATCCATACCATTTTCAGTTACTTCAAAAGATACGTGTATAAATTTGACAGCTGTCTGATTATTAGTTTGTGAGATATTGCATTTTGAGTGAAGCTACTTTTGTTATTGTGAAAAAATGGAAACAGGAATTTCGTGTGTTGATGAAACACTATTTTTTGATGAAAAAAAGTGCCGCCGATACCAAAAATGGCTTGATGAGTGTTATCCAGACTCTGCACCGGGCGAAGCAACAATTCGTAAGTGGTTTGCAAAATTTCGTACTGGTCATATGAGCACCGAAGACGATGAACGCAGTGGACGTCCAAAAGAGGCTGTTACCGATGAAAACGTGAAAAAAATCCCCAAAATGATTTTCAATGACCGTAAAGTGAAGTTGATCGAGATAGCTGACACCCTAAAGATATCAAAGGAACGTGTTGGACATATTATTCACGAATATTTGGATATGAGAAAGCTTTGTGCAAAATGGCTGCCGCATGAGCTCACAATCGATCAAAAACAACAACGAATTGATGATTCTGAGCAGTGTTTGGAGCTGTTATATCGAAATAAAACCGATTTTTTTCGTCGATATATAACAATGGACGAAATATGGCTCCATCACTTCACTCCGGAGTCCAATCGACAGTCAGCTGAGTGGACTGCACGCGATGAACCGAACCCAAAGCGTGGAAAGACTCAACAATCGGCCGGTAAGGTTATGGCGTCTGTATTTTAGGATTCGCATGGTATAATTTTCATCGACTACCTTGAAAAGGGAAAAACTATCAACAGTAACTATTATATAGCGTTATTAGAGCGTTTGAAGGACGAAATTTCAAAAAAAACGGCCTCATTTGAAGAAGAAAAAAGTTTTGTTTCATCAAGACAATGCACCGTGTCACAAGTCGATGAAAACCATGCTGAAATTGAACGAATTGGGCTTCGAATTGCTCCCTCCATCCACTCATCCATCCATCCCAGTGACTTTTTCCTGTTCTCAGACCTCAAGAGAATGCTCGCTGGTAAAAAATTTAGAAGCAATGAAGAGGTAATCGCTGAAACTGAGGCCTATTTTGAGGAAAAGGACAAATCGTACTACAAAAATGGTATCGAAAAGTTGGAAGATCGCTATAATCGCTGTATCGCCTCTGATGGCAATTATGTTGAATAATAAAAACGAATTTAGGCAAAAACTGTGTGTTTCTATTAAACGATACGAACTTTTCAGCCGAACTGTTACATTTCGGTGTATAATGGAAAAGTTGAGGCTTAAGAAGAACTTCTCTTGTAAACTGGGTTTTTCGTTTTTTGTTTTCATTTCGAGCGTGGATTAAAAGAATTGGATATAATTAAAGCGTGGATTAAAAAAAACTGTTTTTAATTATAATTTAAAACATTGTTTAAATTGTGAAAAACAGGTCCAAGCACATTAAAATCAACCGAATCTATAAATAGACCCTGTTGCACGTTTGCTAGCTTCAGTCCGTTTTAATCCATGAGACGCAGGTGTGCAGACTGCCATCTACGGCAAGACAGTGGAACTAAACCCGGCATTATTCAACTGGTGCTTCAGACGCAGAAAAACAACAACTAAGGGCTCCCTATTTCATCTTATTTGTAAGGACGTTAACTTAAAAACCTGATTCAGCCACCAAAATCACTACAATTTTTTAATATTTCTGCTTAATTCGCCTTGCTCCACATTAGGAATTGATTCACATTCCTTGGAAATTAAAATAATATTGAAAAAATCAGCTGAAAACATTTCTGATATGTTCACTACTGTGCTCCTAATTTCATCTCAAAGGTTTTATATTCATCCTATCGTTGGTCCTTTATTAATCCCATAAATTGGCAATGGCGACAGCAATCAAAACCAAAATATTGCACTATTACACTCTAAGGTTCAAAATGTCAGGATTTTCGTTAAAAAGGGCCTAATGCCAACTATGACACAACACACGATATTTAAAAAAAACAGTTAGGAATCATTTCGACGTTTAAAATTTTTTGAATCGTTTTTATTACCTTTCGTTTCAAATTTAATATTTTACTCTGCAGTTAATTTGGAGAACTTAAATAAAAACAAAAAAAAAAGAATTGTTACTAACATAACACATGGATCCATAAGTCCCGAGACTAACAATGGAAACAACATTTTTTTGCAAATTTTTTTTTATTCATCAACATAATCACCTTTTAGGGTGATACAATGGTTCCAACGTTTTTCCAATTTTTCAATACCATGTTTATAAAAAAATTTATCGCTCGCTTCAAAATAAGCTTTAGTTTCAGCGATGACCTCCTCATTTGAGCCAAATCTTTTTCCATGGAGCATTTTTTTGAGATCAGCGAAGAGCCAGTAGTCACTGGAGGCTAAATCTGACGAGTATGGGGGGTGGGGAAGCAGAGCCCAATTCATACAATTTCGCCATTGTTTTCATCGACTTGTGGCAGGGTGCATTGCAGCAATCGCGGCACCCACTTGGAAAAAAACCTTTTTCATGCTCAATTTTTCATGAAGGATAGTAAATACACTTCCATATGATATCTGTGTCATCTCAACAATCTCACGGAGCTTCACTTTACGATCTTTCATTATAATTTTTGTCACTTCACTCACATTTTCCGGTGTAACGGCTTTCACAGGTCTACCCGAGCGTTCCGCGTCATTTGTGTCGGTACGACCACGTTTAAACTCGGCGAACCACCGACAAATCGTTGCTTTTGATGGACAAGAGTCCGGATAACATTTTTCAATCCAGTGTTTCGCTTGCACGGTGTTTTTACTCATTAAAAAACAATGTTTTATCAAAACACGAAACTCGGTTTTGCCATTTTTTAAACAAACTACAAAACGACTTTAATCCAACCTCGATAACTCAGCAGCGGAGAAAAACTTATGTAAACTGCCTTAAGAAATAAACGTATTAATGAAAAAATGGCTCTAAATGTTGCCTGAAGAACTATTACTATTACTATTTTCCTTGCAAATCGTAGGTAAAAATCCTCGGCTTAGTTCACATCTAGAATAATTTGATAGATTATGCACTTGTCTCTGTGGAGATTCGCACCAAACGAAAGCCTGAAATGAATCCCGCGAATAAATTATAAGCTGCAGATCGTTGATCCACGCGTGCGAGTAACACAAAAATACATTTAATCGGTCCGAAAAATGATATTCCGAAACTCATTCATTGTTCGATCCGTTCGAAGTGCGGCTTTTGCTTCAAACAAGTGCGCAAAATTTATCAAAGTATGAATACAACCGAGAGAATACATATACAAAATCGACAATTCTAAGTTCCAAAAATGATAGTGTTATAATCCGCAATGATAGTGTTATTATCCGGTCAAATCATTTAGTTCCTAACCATTTTCAGTTTATCCACATAAAGTCAAGCTAAGAGTTAATTGGATTTCTTCATATACATTGATTTGATTTTATAAAATCGATTTTCAATAAGAATAAGTGTCGTCACTAATCCATACGACGTCCAAGCTCATGAGTGCCATGACTCGGTGCGGAAAGTTAGCGCTGTAGGGAAGGGCACACAAGCATGTGGTAGATTTACATTGTGCGCCTTTCACCAAACGAGAGGCAACCGATTTTTTAGGAATTTTGCTCGTTTAAATAATTGTCAACTGTGTTGAAAATTGAAGAAAAGGTAACCTTCTTTTTTCAGAATTCAAAGCATTTTACAAAGATCTAATGAGATTTTAATTGAAATGGATAATTTATTAGTTTTTATACTCAGTGATCAAATCCATTCCATTTGTCTATAGCAGCTATTCCCACCCAGAATCCGTGGACCTCTGGGGATCCGCGAAATCGTTTTCGAAGGCCAAGAGTCATTTTCATGAACAACTTCTTTTTCTGCCAGCAATTGTTTCTAGCAGTACATGCTTTTGTGGTGCTTAAAAGTTCATGTAATAATGATTTAAAAACAATAGAATGCCCACGTTGTCGTTTTCTTAAAATTATGTATAATTTTTCGTAGATATTATGTAACTTTTGAAATAGAGTGTAAAATATTTCCAGCACTCTAGATTAATGTTCAACGTGGTGGATGCGGGCCACTATTATGGGTTCAAAGGGGTCTGCGATATAAAAAGGTTGTGAGCCACTTTTTTGTACGAACCTACAATAGAAATTTCACATTGATAACTGTTATCGATCGGGAATTAGACAGATTTTTATTTTTAACAATTTACCATTTCACCCCAGTCTCCCCTACCATTGGGTTTGTAACAGGCAGACCCTGTCAGCTTGAAGCGAAATCAATCTTCAGTTCAGCAACGCCATCGCACGATATCACATTCAACATATTGTCAATTGCATGGGTGCGCAGTGCTGCTATTTTGGCGCGCACTAGTTTGACATTACTTTCCCCTACTTCTATGCACGAGATTAGATGCGGGCACGCTTGAGGGCGCCATATTCGCAAAAAACGATGTTGCCAATAATTTGTTCGGGAAATGTAAGAGCTGGATATCTTGTTAATATGATGTCTTTGGTACAGGCCTATCGTGCTGTACGCCCTTTTCACATATTGGCTCCGATTTGGAAAATCTTAATTGAAGTTACCATAGCACAGTGGTTTGAATCGACAAAAACGTGAACTTAATTCTCTAGCTGCTAAACCGTTAATCCGATATACATAGTTTCTTTGGAGAACTCATTCACAAAAATATACCTCGTGATTTGATCACAATAAAAAATGTGCAAAGCCTACTACGATAAAAGTTCATTTCAATAACTTTATTCCCCTAAGAGATAGAAAAATGATGTCTTCTACAAAGTTTTGGAACTTCTAACGAGAAAAAACTTTGCCGAAGAAGCTACAGGTCTAACGCATATAGTTTCGGATATATGAAGCATTTTCTTTTGAAAACATTTAAAATCAATTTTTTGTACATAACTTTTTTCGCAATTACTTTCAGTGTCTACTATGTTCGAGACAATTACTAAAAACGTAAAATTCCACATTTTTGTTGAAGACTGTGCACAGTTTGGCTTTTTCCCTAAAAAGTTATTCAACATTTAAACTTTTATATACACTAAAACTTTAAAATTTAAACTTTTATATACACTAAGTTTAACTACTAATAGGAAGTAGGGTCGCAGACCAAATGGCACATACATATACTTTTTGGACAGTTTAAACCAAGTAATATATAGTTACGAAGTGTGTAGCGTGGCCTTTTAAAATTGAGTGAATGAGAGAACAAAATATAGAGTGCTTTTTTTACCATTTTCTTAGGAAAAACGTACATTAATAAAATTGTTTATCTTCATATCACGCGTTATTTGTGATATCGACCGATTGCAGTCCAGGTATAAAAAATAGAGCATTCGTTTTAACACTTTTTTTTTTACTTAAACGACTATTTTTGGTTTATTAAAAAGAGCTTTGATGGAAATGTTAAAACATTGGAATCGGTCGTTAGTGTAGCTTTGGTGCATTGGTGTAATGATTGAATATAATTTCATGATGCATTCTTGTATGCAATTGATCAAACTAAAGAAGCATGTTAAAGTGCTCATTAAATTTCGACAAGTTTTACTTATTCTGTTAATAGAATATTCCTTATCCGTTCATTTAATTCCAATCCAATTTATTCAAAGGATGATATATTACACCATTACCATTAGTCCCAAAAACATAGTTTAAATTTAAGTCTGTTAAGACCAACGGTGAGCCTCTGGATGATGTTCTCACCTTCACATAAAATACATTCATATTTTTCTTTTTTGTTGTTGCCAACACTGTTATTATAATTAGAAATAAATAAGCAACGTGCGAGAAAGGACGTAATTTCTTTACAAAGCGTTTTTTCTTTTAGCCTCTTTCGCGCGTATCCGAACATATTGGTCCTAAATTCGAGCCGGATTTCGCGGAAGGACAGGTCCCGAGTGACAAGGTGGACATTCCGAGGAAACCACTTTCATCCGCGTGAGAAAGATTGTTCGTGTTCGCGCATCGCGAGTGATTCGCATCCGGACGCTGACATAACCACAATCCGTATCCTCTTGGTTGGAGTACGGGAAAACAGTTTGAGCGTCGACTTTGCGGAAGCCGACCTTGCAGTAGAGATATCAAAGCGTCTGCTTCCGAGAAAGCCGATCAGACAGTGTAACAAACTTCTATGAACGTTATTGTAAAACAAATGAAATGCTGGTAGTGAACGTTTTGTGAATATAAAAACAGCTACAGCAATGATGAGCAGTGTTCAAGGTTTAGAAGGAAATGTGCAGCATTCGCCGGTTTCCGCGCAGAAAAAGAAAAAGGAAAATCGGAAACAGCAGCAAATATGTGACCAGAAGCTGAATGCGTTTGAGTTCCGGAGACAAGCCGTGGTGTCAAAGCTACAGCGAATGAGAAATATGATGGAAACAGCAGAAGACATCACCGTTCATCATTTGGAAACGTACCTGCGACGTGTTGATTCTTGCTATGACGAGTACAACTCGATTCAGAACGAGATTTATGCGGAGTTTCCGGATCAACGAACAGAACAAGAGAGTGCGTTCATAGAATTTGAGTTACTTTACGAGCAGCTTCGAGTAACGATTTGTGCCTCGATGGATGCGTTACGAATGAAACAGATTCAAGTTGTCCCAAAAGCTGCCATTGCGGAGGGAGGCGAAAATCAGCAAACGATCGTTAATCAGTCACTTGGATTACCGCACGTTCCACTCCCTACATTTGATGGAACGTATGAAAAGTGGTTCCGGTACAAGCAGTTGTTCCAAGATCTGATGTGAAAATATCCCCATCTATCCGATGCAACTAAATTGCACTACTTGACGCAAACGTTAAAAGGGAAAGCGGAAAATGTTCTGAGCGAGCAAATACTGAACGAGAACAATTTTCAACCAGCGTGGAACATCTTGGAAGAACGGTTCGAAAACAAAAGAACCATTATCGACATTCACGTTGGTGGTCTGCTGAATCTAAGGAGAATGAACAAAGAAAGCTCATCGGAACTGAGACAGCTAGTTGAAGAATGCAGTCGACATGTAGAATCATTGGAGTTCCACGACCAGCTGATGCAGGGGATGTCGGAACAGTTAGTGATTTCACTTCTTACTTCTAAACTTGACAAAGCTACACTTAGCTTATGGGAAGGCAATGTTCAACCAAAGCAACTGCCGAACTATAAAGACACGGTACAGTTTCTGCAGAATCGTTGTTTTGTTCTCGAACGGTGCGAAACCAATGCTTCTCACAAACCCAGCGAGGTAGCGAAGCAAAAGCAGCTGGTTCCAGTCGCGAAGGCTACTGTCAAAGTTCATGCAGCATTACAAACGAAAGAGAATGTGTGTGTATTTTGTGACGAGTCTCACAACGTCAACAAATGCAACACTCTGAAACAAATGACAGTGCCAGAGAGGATTGTCGCAGTTAAAGAAAAGCATCTCTGTTTCAACTGCCTGAAACGTGGTCATAGAGTCGGCCAGTGCAAATCAAGGATGTGTACTGTTGCCGGTTGCGGGCGTAAACACCATACACAACTTCATAGTGAAATCACTACAGAGAAAGCTGTAGCAGACGGAAACGCAGCAGAATCGACGAAGGAAGAACCAGTCGAAACTGGTCAATCAACGAGTGTCACTTAAAGCATGATCCCGCGCAACTTCAGCTTCATATGATGGGAAGAATAATCGAACAGGTTTTGACTTTCAAATACCTCGGGGTGTGGTTTGATTCCAAATGCACGTGGGGAGGACACATTAGGTATCTGATAACGAAATGCCAACAAAGAGTAAATTTTCTTCGAACAATAACAGGGTCTTGGTGGGGTGCTCATCCGCAAGATCTAATAAAATTGTATCAGACAACGATACTTTCAGTGATGGAATATGGATGCGTTTGTTTTCGTTCCGCTGCAAATTCTCATATTATCAAACTTGAGCGAATTCAGTACCGTTGTTTGCGAATTGCTTTAGGCTGCATGCATTCGACACATACAATGAGTCTTGAAGTTCTGGCGGGAGTTCTTCCATTAAAAGATCGATTTTGGGAGCTTTCATCACGCCTGCTAATAAGATGTGATGTGCTGAATCCCATGGTAATTAATAATTTCGAACGACTAGTCGAGCTTCGATCTCAAACAAAATTCATGACAGTATATTTTAACCATATGTCACAGGAAATCAACCCTTCAAGATATATTCCTATCCGTGTCAGCCTCCTAAATGTACCTGACTCAACTTTATTTTTCGACACATCCATGCAGCGCGAAGTGCGTGGAATCCCGGACCACCTACGCTCTATGGAAATCCCAAAAAATATTTTCAAGTAAGTTCAGGCATATTAACTCTGAGAAAATGTTTTACACGGACGGATCGCGAATGGAAGAAGCGACAGGGTTTGGTATGTTCAACAATAATGTTTCGGCCTCATTCAAGCTTCAAGAACCTGCATCTGTTTATATAGCAGAGTTAGCAGCAGTTCATTATAGCTTGAATGTAATCGTCACATTATCTCCAAACCATTATTTCCTCTTCACAGATAGTCTGAGTGCAATTGAAGCCATTCGCTCAAACGCTGCTGGCAAAAATGAACCGTTTTTCTTGGGTAAAATAAAACAGTGTCTGAACGACATATTGAATAATAATTATCTAATCACAATAGTTTGGGTTCCGGCTCATTGCTCCATTCCAGGCAATGAAAGAGCCGAT
The DNA here is from genome assembly GCF_030247185.1 of Malaya genurostris. NCBI lineage: Eukaryota > Metazoa > Arthropoda > Insecta > Diptera > Culicidae > Malaya > Malaya genurostris. Next base: position 268,431,884 of record NC_080572.1, on the reverse strand, counting down.
ATTTTAGCCAAACGTGGTGCTATTGAGGGTGAAATTTATGAGAGACCGATTGCTTTCAACGAATTCTATAGCGCGTCTCGCCAAAGAACACTTGCCAGCTGGCAAGCTTCTTGGGATAAAGATGATCTGGGTCGGTGGATGCACTCAATTATTCCTAAAATATCGACAAAGGCATGGTTCAGGGGACTGGATGTGAGTAGAGATTTCATTCGTGTGATGTCCAGACTCATGTCCAATCACTACACGTTAGATGCACATCTCCTTCGAATTGGACTTTCCGAGACTAATCATTGTGCTTGCGGCGAAGGTTACCGTGATATTGACCATGTTGTTTGGACATGCGTGGAGTTTCGTGATGTCAGATCTCAACTAATAAATTCCTTGCGTACCCAAGGTAGACTATCCAATGTCCCAGTTCGCGACATTCTTGCTTGTCGTGACCTTCCATACATGAAACTTCTTTATCATTTCATTAAATCCATTGGAGTTCCAATTTAAATTTTATTTTATGTTAAACTGTTTTCTCTTCCATGAGTTCAACCAATAGCCAACTATAGGATATTGAATATAAGTGGTGAACTGATACAAACAATCCTGAAATAGTTATAAGATCATGTACAAAATAAATGTATTTTATTTAATGTAATTTAAAATAGCAACTCGCTTGATAAAAACAGTGTTTAGATTAACTAATGAGTACCAACATACTAATATGATATTCGAAATGTATTAGGTTTAAACTACTATGTATTGTGGATGCCACGGCGAAGAAAAACTTATGTATATTGCCTATGAAATAAACGTATTTATGAAAAAAAAAAAAAAAACGAGTGTCACTTGTACTAGTGCCGTGGTGAAATCGCAAGCAATCTACAAAAAGGAGGTGATTTTATCTACCGCTATAGTGCAAGTAAAAGATTCCCGAGGAGAATTCCGTCCTGTTCGTGTGCTGTTGGATTCAGGCTCCCAATCCAACTTCTTATCTGAGCATGCTGTGTATCTGCTTCGCTTGAAATGTGAAAACATCAGAGTGGGCGTCGTTGGAATCAACGGTGAAAAACTAACAGTTACACAACAAACTATTGCCAGAGTAAAATCATCGTATGGAGATGCGTCATGGGTCCTCGAGTTTTTGGTAGTGCCGCAAGTTACTGGCATCCTTCCGTTGCAGAAAATTGATATACGGCAATGGGAAATTCCTCCTAATATTAAATTAGCTGACCCTAGATTTAATATTCCTGCAAAGGTTGACATGCTCATCGGAGCTGAACTATTTTTTGACCTTCTAATTACCGATCGTATGAAGCTGGACAATGGCCAGCCCATGCTGTGGCGATCAGAGCTTGGTTGGATTGTGTGCGGTTCCCGAACGAGTATCAAAAGGCCTTCATTGGTGGCTGTCGCGCACTATATCTCCTCGGAAGAGAGTTTGGAGAATGCTGTGCAGCGATTCTGGAAGCAGGAAGAAGTTCCGGAAGTGGAAAAACTTACGTCTGAGTTTGAACAGTGTATCGATCATTTCGAAAAGACCCATCGGCGAGAGAATGGGCGTTTCGTAGTTCGGCTTCCATTTCGAGATACAGTTAAGTTACTTGGCAATTCAAGATCTCTTGCGGAAAGGCGATTCCTGCAACTGGAACGAAAATTTGTACATCAACCGGAACTGAAAAAGCAATACTTTACGTTTATCAATGAGTACGTGTCTCTCGGGCATTGCCGTAAATTGGAGAACGACGATGATGCAGTTCGTGGTTACTATTTGCCACACCACGCAATTTTAAAACCCGTGTTCGATGCGTCGGCACGATCGGATACAAATCTTTCTCTGAACGACGTGCTGATCACTGGACCGATAGTGCAAGACAGCTTGATGGCGATTGTTCTAAGGTTCAGGAAATACAAGTATGTTTTCACAGCCGACATTCTTAAAATGTACAGGCAGATTCAAGTGGATGATCGTGATGTACCGTACCAGAAGATACTTTGGAGAGATGATGCTCGAAAACCACTCGATACATACGAATTAACAACAGTAACTTACGGAACTTCTTGTGCTCCATTCTGTGCTACGGTATGTCTCAAACAGTTAGCGGATGAGGAACAATCAGAATTCCCGATAGCTTCACAAGTGATTAAAAAGGACTTCTACATGGATGACGTACTGTCTGGAGCAGACAGCCTCCAAGCGGCACTGGAATGTCAAGATCAACTGATTGCTTCACTAAAGCGTGGTGGATTTAAGCTGCACAAATGGTGTGCGAACGACAAGCAGCTTCTGGTCCGAATCCCGGAAGACGAACGTGAATTACAGGCGAAAATTAGTGATCACGGTTCTAACGAAGTAATCAAAACACTTGGATTGCTTTGGAATCCGACGGATGATATGTTCCTGTTCAACATGCAGCCAATAGTTGAAGTACGAGATTACATCACTAAACGTACAGTGCTTTCGGATACAGCAAGAATCTTCGACCCGCTCGGCCTTTTGGAACCAGTGACAGTTGTGGACAAACTATTCGTCCAAGAGCTTTGGGCCTACGGTGTAAATTGGGACGAGCGCCTGATGGTGGAACAGGAAAGTAAATGGAGAAAATTTCAAGAGTCTTTGCAGGAGATTAACGAATTGGAGATACCACGAAGGGCTATCGCAGACGGCGCCCTAGTGTACGAAATTCATGGTTTTTCGGATGCTAGCAAGAAAGCATATTGTGCATGCGTGTATCTTCGGAGCATCATGCCCGATGGCAAGGCTGAAATGTATCTTCTGAGCAGTAAAACTCGTGTGGCGCCGTTACCGAAGTTGTCTGGGAAACGCAATACTAAACCTTTCACTATTCCGAGAGCAGAATTGTGCGGTGCTCATTTGCTTTCTAAATTGGTCACAACTCTAATTGATGCTATAGATCTGGAACTCAACGGCGTCTTTCTTTGGTGTGACTCTCAAATCGTGCTTTGTTGGCTACAAAAATCTCCAGTTAATCTGGAAGTATTTGTCGGAAATAGAGTGCGTGAGATTCAACAGCTGACGAAACATTATGAATGGCGATACGTTAACACAAGAGACAACCCCGCAGATATCGCATCCCGAGGAGTCATACCATTAGAGCTGAAACAGTCAATTGTTTGGTGGCGCGGACCAGCAATGCTGCAGAATGTTAACTACGAGTATCATCAGTTCGAGCAAAACAATTTTAACGAGCAGGAATTAGAATTGGTTGACTTAACGTTGCCGCGCACACAGAAGTAAACGAGTTGTTGACGAGATACAGTGACTTTAGGAAACTACAACAGATGGCAGCATACATCTATCGTTTCGTGAACAACTGCCGAATGAAGGAAAGAAGTAAGCGAGTCACAGGATATCTGACAGTCGCAGAGTTACGAAATGCAACATACAAAATCATTGCGCAGGTTCAGCGCGAGGGTTTTGCAGCAGAGTTAGAAATGTTTAGAAGAGGACAAATGCAGAAAAGCAAATTGCTGAATTTGGCTCCATTCATCGACCACGATGGGATGCTGAGAGTTGGCGGGCGTCTGAAACATGCCAAACTTCCGTATGATAGAAAGCATCAATTGTTATTACCACATAACCATCATGTGACTAAAATACTAATTTCAACGCTACATTCAGAAAATCTACACGTTGGACAGCAAGGTTTGCTGGCAATAATTCGTCAGCGTTATTGGCCAGTTCGTGCAAAGTGCGTTATTCGTCAAGTTGTAAGGCGGTGTGTTCGATGTTTTCGAATGCGCCCTCCTGAAACCGAGCAGTATATGGGTGAGCTGCCTGATTACCGAGTAAACCCTTCGTTTCCATTCTCCAGAACCGGCATAGATTATGCAGGACCTTTCTTCATTCGTCAAGGAGTTCGCCGTACATCGAAGGTGAAGGCTTATGTAGCGCTATTCATATGTATGAGTACCAAAGCCATACATCTCGAATTAGTCTCCGGATTAACATCGGAAGCATTCTTAGCTACTTTGCAAAGGTTCATCGGACGACGCGGCTATCCAGAAAGGTTGGTGTCGGACAACGCAACTAATTTCAAGGGCGCACAATCAGCGTTGCGTGAACTTCACGAGATGTTTCAGTCGCAGCAAACAGAAAATGTTATCAACAAGTTTTGCTCAACAAGGGGGATCCAATGGTCGTTCATTCCTCCTCGGTCGCCAAACTTTGGCGGCATATGGGAAGCTGGAATTAAAGCAGCCAAAACCCATCTTAAGATAGTGCTGTGTGAAGCATCTCTTAACTTTGAAGAAATGAGTACAGTGTTGACTCAAATTGAGGCAGTGCTCAATTCCAGACCGCTAACACAGTTGTCCAGCGATGCTGATGACCTGTCTGCTTTAACGCCAGCTCATTTTTTGGTGGGCCATGAACTAACAGCTGTTCCGGAGCCCAGTCTTCAAGATGTAAGAGTGTCTTCCTTGTCTCGCTGGCAACATCTACAGAAATTAAGGCAAGATTTTTGGGCTAGGTGGTCATCTGAATACTTGCACGAGTTGCAACCAAGGAGCAAGTGGTATAAAAGCAAGGTTGTTATACGTCCAGGAATGCTTGTAGTTCTCAAGGAAGACAATATGGCGCCCCAGCATTGGCGGCTCGGGCGCATAACGGAGATATTCCCTGGAGCGAAGAATTTGGTTCGCGTAGTTAAGGTTAAAACAGCAAGCGGAGAAGTACATCGCTCGGTAAACAAAATTTCGATTCTGCCTATCGGGGATAACAATATAACGGAAGATTGATTTGACAACGTGTCAACGGGGGGAGAATGTTACGACCAACGGTGAGCCCCTGGATGATGTTCTCACCTTCACATAAAATACATTCATATTTTTCTTTTTTGTGGTTGCCAACACTGTTATTAGAATTAGAAATAAATAAGCAACGTGCGAGAAAGGACGTAATTTCTTTACAAAGCGTTTTTTCTTTTAGCCTCTTTCGCGCGTATCCGAACAAAGTCTTCTGAGATTGATTTTTATGTGTTGAAATGTGTAAGTGTAGCCTGCTTGAAAAGCTGAATCCTTTTTGTAAAATCATGTCGTTCTACGAAATACGTTCTAATGAATTAAGTCATACACTAAAAAAATAATGAAATTTACACGATTTCTAAATAAATAGTACTATGAAATGGACATCAGTTAAATAAAAAATTCGATTCAAAACCATCCTCCATGTAAAACTTAATTGGAATACATGAATTTCAATGAATATGACCGTTTATTTATATTGACGTTTAGTTTTACTTTTAATGTACATTGAAAAATGAAGCACAGTGAAGTAACTTTATATTAAATTTCTGCTCCAAATATGCACTGTTGGTGTTGGTGGTGAGAGCAGCGCTGCATATTATTTTTAAGAACACAAAAGAGTTGGTTGATAATACAAATGCTGAAATGAATGAATTGGATTGGAATTAAATGAACGGATAAGGAATATATTCTATTAAAAGAATATGTAAAACTTGTCGAAATTTAATGAGCACGTTAACATGCTTCTTTAGTTTGATCAATTGCATACAAGAATGCATCATGAAATTATATTCAATCATAACACCATTGCACCAAAGCTACACTAATGACCGATTCTAATGTTTAAACATTTCCTCAAAGCTATTTTTAATAAACCAAAATAGTCGTTTTAGTAAAAAAAAGTGTTAAATGTTATACCTGGACTGCAATTTCTTGTAAAAGTTGTTGTCTATGAAGATAATCAATTTTATTAACGTACGTTTTTCCTAAGAAAATGGTCAAAAAAGCACTCTATATTTTGTTCTCTCATTCACTCAATTTAGAAAGGCCACGCTACACACTTCGTAACTTTATATTACTTGGTTTAAACTGTCCAAAAAGTATATGTATGTGCCATTTGGTCTGCGACCCTACTTCCTATTAGTAGTTAAAGTTAGTATATATAAAAGTTTAAATGTTGAATAACTTTTTAGGGAAAAGCCAAACTGTGCACAGTCTTCAACAAAAATGTGGAATTTTACGATTTTAGTAATTGTCTCGAACATAGTAGACACTGAAAGTAATGGCAAAAAAAGTTAAGCACAAAAAATTGATTTTAAGTGGTTTCAAAAGAAAATGCTTCATATATCCGAAACTATATGCGTTAGACCTGTAGCTTCTTCGGCAAAGTTTTTTCTCGTTAGAAGTTCCAAAACTTTGTAGAAGACATCATTTTTCTATCTCTTAGGGGAATAAAGTTGTTGAAATGAACTTTTATCGTAGTAGACTTTGCACATTTGCACATTGCACACACTGTGCATAGCACGCGTGTTTGGACTGATTGAAGGTATTTGCAAGCTCATGAGTCCACGTTTCATCGTGTGTAGTTAAAGTATCTATGCGCTGTCATCGTCACCTAGAATTCGTGAATGTCTCTTCTGTTCATCCTATGAACATGATAGAATCCATAACGAATGAATGATTCACTTAGAGGAATGTGTAACGGTTTAAAAATCAAACAAATCAGAGTATAATTCGCAAACAGTTTATTTCGTGTTCAAAACAAACGCATCTAAGTGTTCAAATAAAACTAAACTCAACATCAGTCACTGTTACAAACTCGACATTCGGCGGTAAAAAAGCAGTATCCACATTTTGTCCTCACTTAGGTATGTGGGCGCCCTCCGGTTGGAAACCGTTCTCGTCAGCCACGTAGCTTATCACGTACTGAGTTCCGTCCGGGCCAATGTAAGAGTACGAACCACGAACCACTATCGATTCCGTGTCGGTTCCTGCATTGCGAAGTTCCGCCTGTTCCTGCCGTGCGGTACCATCGCTGGTTTCAAATCTGTTGATACAAAATAAATGAGTAAAAATCAAGATGGCACAATGATGGAGTATGATAACAAATTGGTAGCACTAAATAGAGAAAATCGATCATAAGCTTAATAAAATTTTAGTTAGATATTAGCTAAATTTTTGTGCGGAGTTATACTATATTGCTGTTGAAAAACAACTATTAAGAAAAAATTGAACGAATATTTTATGAGAATGCGTTTTTCTAATAAAAATTTCAAAAGCTAAAGCTGGGGTACAGGGTGTTAAATCTACTCTTTGGAGAAATATTCCTAGATCGCATCAATAGAAAACATGTTGTCGACAATAACAACAATAATAATAATCACTACAATAGCAATAGATTAACATTTTCAATCTATAACGTTTCACATAGCAAAATGAGAGATTCTTTTATTGAACTTATCTTAATTTGTTATACGATGATTCGTCAGCGATGCTATCATCATCCACCAGATGCTTGTTTAGCTTTGAAATTATTAATTCATTTAGGACTGGTTACGTAAGGTCCGGGTAGACGGTTCAGTGCATAAGGCGCTGGTCTTAACAGTGAATTATCGTATGTTCGAGCCCCGACCAGGAAGGATTTTTAGTGTCAAATCGTAGTACTATGTACGCTATGAATCAGCTGCGAAGTCTGTTGAAACAGAAAGGCCAAATTCCACAAAAGGAATTTTGCTTGCTTGAGTAAGAAGTTTATTATGCGGGCAAGTACGCTTCGTTTAGCCTGAGTTGATCTGATTATGACACCTTGTAATGGTCTGGATGTAAGGTTTGTCTATTTGATGTGTGTACTTTCTAACAACGTTTACACAAGATTCAAATAACGGATTTGATTTTCTGGAACGTTATTATGTATATACCTGTGTTTTTGTTAAATTGAAATCAGCCATTTTTCCTCTTTCACTCTTCTACGCATTTTTAATTGATAAAGATTTAGAATTTTTACAACTTCTTATCAAAAACGCAACTCATTAGCGCAATGGCAAAAATCCCGCTTAGTGATGTAATGATACTATTCTCATATAACTCATACGGAACTAAAACACGTTTCATTTTTGACTTCCGGGTCCGGGAACTGGAGACCGGTACAGGCAAAGCTGGCCATCAACTAACATGAACTACAAATTGAAGCGGTTTTGAGAGCAGTTTGGTGGGAAAGGTTTGAAATGAAGTTTTGAATTAAAGCACGATATTTCACCGAAAATTAATTAACAGCAAAAAAATTCCATCAAGAGGGCCATTTCGTTGAATCATACATTTGTCTCAATATCGTATTGAAATCGATTTGAAATAGATAGACGTATTGAAATTTTAAATAGTTGTAAGTGCTTAAGCCCGTTTGGTTGACCAGAAATCGAACTTTTTATACAGTGCCAATTTTCAATAGCGGGTAATGGATAATGTTTTTAGAAAGTGAAATAAATAAAAGCATTAAAGCATTTTCTCTGCTGTATCTACAAGAAGAATTTTCATGTTACTTTTTTGTAAATTGAGTGCTAGTAAAAAATAGATTCGTGTGTCTTCGACGCAGCGTTATTATTCATATGCCACTCACTGCCACTCCTAACCTAATTGAAGCGAATAAATCTGTCATTTAGGGGTTAGCCAAATTTTGTGCTAGGGCACATAACCGTTTTCATTATTTTTACGTTTCGTCTTTGACTCATCAGTGCAGAGCAGTTCAAATTGAACTGCTTAGTGCTAAACTCGGCAGTTCAATTTGAACCGCTAAGCAGACGTAAAGTTTCTGCCACTTACAGAACACTTTTTGTTTTGCAACGAAGTGCCCTAGCACAAAATTTGGCTAACCCCTAAATGACCATACCTGCATCGGCCAGAAAAGTCGAAAACACGTTTTCGTTCGGCACGTCAGAAAAGACATTGCACTTCGTTGCAAAACAAAAAGTGTTCTGTAAGTAGCAGAAACTTTACGTCTGCTTAGCGGTTCAAATTGAACTGCCGAGTTTAGCACTAAGCAGTTCAATTTGAACTGCTCTGCACTGATGAGTCAAAGACGAAACGTAAAAATAATGAAAACGGTTATGTGCCCTAGCACAAAATTTGGCTAACCCCTAAATGACCATACCTGCATCGGCCAGAAAAGTCGAAAACACGTTTTCGTTCGGCACGTCAGAAAAGACATTGCACTTCGTTGCAAAACAAAAAGTGTTCTGTAAGTAGCAGAAACTTTACGTCTGCTTAGCGGTTCAAATTGAACTGCCGAGTTTAGCACTAAGCAGTTCAATTTGAACTGCTCTGCACTGATGAGTCAAAGACGAAACGTAAAAATAATGAAAACGGTTATGTGCCCTAGCACAAAATTTGGCTAACCCCTAAATGACCATACCTGCATCGGCCAGAAAAGTCGAAAACACGTTTTCGTTCGGCACGTCAGAAAAGACATTGCACTTCGTTGCAAAACAAAAAGTGTTCTGTAAGTAGCAGAAACTTTACGTCTGCTTAGCGGTTCAAATTGAACTGCCGAGTTTAGCACTAAGCAGTTCAATTTGAACTGCTCTGCACTGATGAGTCAAAGACGAAACGTAAAAATAAGGAATAAATCTGGTTTTTCGAACCACGTATATTTTTTGCACGAATTATGTAATAAGTATGGTTTCTGAGAAGGAGTTTTAAATAAAATTTAAATATTTTTCAACAGAAAGTGCGTAGAAAATTCCATTAGTTTGGCACCAAAATTACGCATTAGTCCTGTCTTCCTTATTGGGTGTTTTTTTTTTCTGAAAATTGTTGAAGTCTTTGATTTATTTTTGCAGAAGCATAATTTCTCAGAAATTCTTCTGTGCATGCGCATCATTTGCATAATTAATCAATGCAAAATACTGCTATTTTCAAAGGCTTATCGGCAAGAATTAGATTGAAAAGTAAATAATAATTTTCATATATTAGGCGTTAGTGCACGGAAAAGCCTGCGATCGCAAAACAACTAAAATATTAGTTGTTTTTCTGGTTTTGATTGGTTAAAATTTGGTACAACTAATCGACTGTTGTTTTAACTAATCTGTCATTTTTTATTTATCGTGCTGGCAGCTTAGCAACGACACCCAATAAAGACACGCACCACAAACAAGTAATGAAACATTTCAGTTGAGCAATGCCAAACACCTTGAGCGAACAATGAATCGTTTCAATGAGGTGTCACTCGTGCAATTAAGCAAAGACATAATCCCAGTTACTTGTATGCATGAAAGCAAAAAAATGTCTCAGTTGTTTCAACCAATCATTCAGTTATTTGAACTTAAGACGCCAATTGCAATAAATATTTTTTACTGTTACCCTCTTCGGGGGGCAGCTATTCGTTCACTGCTTGAACAACGAAATTTTACCTTATATATTTATCACTAAACTCACAAAGGATATATAAATGCACCAAAAGATTACAATTCTCAAAAGGGAACTCGCCAGAAAAATGGTCACAGTAAATTAGGAAATTTTTCCTTCACTTGCAGAATGGCTCGCTGGTAAACCTAATGCTACAGATACAAATTAAAACATTTATACTGTAGGAATATCAATTTAACACATGGAAAACTTGTTTTACAATTAACTGTTATATTCTTCTGCATACTTTCACTTACATAAAACGACCACCACGTAAATAACATCAACAACATTTTAGTTGAAACAACCAGGGCGTGAAACAACATTTGCAAAATTGTAATTTTGTGATCTGCGGGTTCACCGTGTGATCTCTTAAACGATCTTGTAATCGTACTAGCATGGCAACTAGAAGTGCAATGCACGAATTGTTCTTCAAATTCTATCAAACAGTTGAAATGAGCATGGTACGGTCAATATATGTACTCGTTGTTAAAATTATCTAAATCCAAGAGCATTTCTGCAAGTCTATCAACAGAATATCTTCCAGTATTGGGAGAAAATCATGACTGAAATTTTTCGCAAGCGATTTTCAGTCAAAAACGAAATCATCAGAATCATCAGAAAACTCACTGAAGAAAAGTTCATTCTCACTGAAACTGATGTCACATACAAAAAATTAATTGTGAAAATTTGTATTTTCAGCGGTTAGTAGCATGAAAACTAAACCGTCTTAAAGAAAGAAATCATAGGTTCCTTAGGATTCCACTATGAAAAAACCTATTTCGTTATGATACTAACGTAATAGTGAACGACCAGATACTGGTATTTCAAAACGCTCTTTTTTTAGAAGCTTTCGCTATTTTTGCAATGTGCTCTTTAAACCGAGTTTCCAAAGTCCTTTTCGTCTGTCCATTTTTTTGTTGCTCGCAATGAGAACACGAGTTTTTATATATTCCGGATTTTCTCAAATTTTATATATGATTTTTTGTCGATCCTAATACAGATTTCAATTGAAAGTTCTTACTACTGAAAACTACATCCAAACCCAACTTTTTTAGTTTGGATTTGAGCGAATGTGCAATATCTGGGTTGAAATCTACTGAAATTCTCTTTAAATTTTCTGTTGGTTTGGTCAATGTCGTAAGTGATTGTTTTTTCAATAATCTTAATTTTTATCGAAGATTGTTTGAATTGATCGCTCTGGATAACCTATGAGCTTTCCAAAATCGAAGATGAATTTTTTCTCTTTAATTGCAGCATCTTGTCTGAGGGGCAATGTGAGCATTCTACGAATCATATGATGAAAAGCCGCCTGTTTATGCTGGTGGGAGTGATTCAAAGTATTTGGTATGATTCTATCCGTATTGGTCGGCTTCCTATATATTTCAAAAGATAGGTTTTTTGCTTCCCTTACGATAAGAATGTCTATGAAAGGTAAACTATTCTCTTTTTCTGTTTCATAAGCGAATTTAATGTTTTAATGAAGGTTGTTTCCAATTTCCAAAAAATTTGTTAAACAATCACGTTTGATGATGCAGAAAATATCATCAATATATGGAGATCACCAGCGATTAGGTAATAATCCCTGTTTTTCGAAGCTTTCCTCAAGATTTGCCATGACAAAAAGCCTTGGTATTACATTCCTGTTGTGGAATTTGACCTTCTGTTTCAACAGACTTCGCAGCCGATTCAGAGTGTACAAAACCATTGCATGGATGGTGCTACGATCTTACTGACACTACGAATCCTTCCAAGTCGGGGCTCGAACATACGACAACTGGTTTGTAAGACCAGTGCCCTATGCATTCAACCGCCAACCCGGGACAATTTGCCATGAACAGTTCGCATAAAAACGGGGACAGAGGATTACCCATCGGGACACCTTGCAATTGTTTATAAAATTCGCCTCTGAATAAACTGCTTCAAATTCAAAGCCGATGAAGCCGATTAAAAAATATTACGTATCACTACGCCAGTTCAAACGCTGTGCCTATTGTGTGTTCGAGACATGCACAGTGCTGCGCTCCCGTTACTTGTATAAATCAAAATCATGTTAAATAGCGTTTTGATGAATTAAATCTAAATAGTGCAGTGTAATCTTCCAGCTAGCGATGAAACAGCCTTTCATCGCTATAATCACTATTTACAGTGTGGAAAAAATATTGTTGATATTAACCACTCTACGTGCATTGACAATATCGCAGTTATTACTTCTCAGTTGCGAATTTATTTTTTTTTATTGATGAAAATATAATAATTAAATCTTACACGAATCTCTTCGGTGTCGAACTAAAGTGTAATAGTGTGAATAATCTGTGAGTGGAAATTCGTCATCAAGTTTTCAAAACCTTGGTATTACATTCCTGTAGTGGAATTTGACCTTCTGTTTCAACAGACTTCGCAGCCGATTCAGAGTGTACAGAACCATTGCATGGTTGGTGCTACGATCCTACTGACACTACGAATCCTTCCAAGTCGGGGCTCGAACATACGACAACTGGTTTGTAAGACCAGTGCACATTGAACCGCCAACCCGGGTCATCAAGTTTGGCTAACACATAAAAATCACTTGTAAACTACGAGGTTTACAGAGTTTTGTGGACACTTGTTTCATGAATGAAAATCTCGGAAGTGATTTTTGCAGTGACAGAGCTTTTTTAGAAACTCTTGAACTGATTTTTACACGAGTGATAATGAAACGAACTTTTTTTATCATGATTTTCCCAACACTCTTCATTGCTGAACGCATCACGGAGACCAGTGGCGTCTCGTGAAAACTAAAGATTGTAAGTGAAAACTAAAGATTGAGGACTTTACTTGTGTTTTTCAATACAATGATAGAACGATATACGCTTGGATGGGAATTTTTATTGAACTTATTTTGTATCATCGATACAGTAGAAGAATTCAGCGTTCCGCACATCGAGCGAATCTGTCAATAAATTCATCAGTAAAACCGCTTCGACGTTGCAACTGAGACAGCAATTTGTTTTCAACTGCCATAAGCATCAGCCACTGAAGTCTCTCCTGAAGGAGTACATACAAGTTCGCACAGAGCCAAACGTGACAAAGAGAACAACAAATCTCAGAACAGAGCTGAGTAATTACCTCTCTTCTTGAAATTGTGCTGTAACTCATATGCACGGAAAAGATTCTAACACAGCGGAGTCAAGGAATACTTGACATTTTAAATTGGGTGTATATGAGAAGTGTGTAAATATACGCAATTTCGGTAAACAAGGGAACGTGATCGAGTTCAGAGCGAGTAGCTTAGGGTAGCTTAGGGTAAATTCTTGTATATTGTGCTGTTGACAAAATCACTCGTTATTTTCTATTCGGTACCATCCGACCTGCTTCGGAATCTAAAAAATAATTGAATGCGGATGCGGTTTATTCCTTCAATTTGACAGGTTGTGCAGTGCATGAGACGGAAACAGAAAAAAATGAAGAAGTATCCTTCTCTTAACGTGTCTACAAATCAAGTGTATGCTGCTGTGAGAAAACCCAATCTTAGATATATTGCACAATGCAATTAAGAAAGTTTTTAAATCAACAGGAAAATGGCGTAAATAATAGCAATCCTTTAAGATTTCTTTGCACTGTTAAAAATGATTCCAAACTTGTTTCGATCTAATAAAGTAATTCCAATCAACATTAGTTATCTATCAATGTTAAAATGTCGATCTTCAGCACGTACTTCCTTTTTCCACCGAACTATCAATTTACTACCACTAAAGATCTAGAGATACGACACTTACTCGAAGCGATATCCATCAATTCCGATATTTTCACTATCGTATTTCAAGATCTGTGCACTTCTCGAATCATCCACAGGAGCGGCGAATGCAGCGATCAGCAGCGCAAAGAATACAACTATCTGAGAATAAAAACGGTTCATTCGATTTTTTTAATATTTAATAGAGACTAAACATTTATACCGTTCTCATTTTGAATTCACTACTTCTTCTACTGAACACCAGCGATCTATTTGAAGCACGCGCTTGCGAGTTGTAACAGCTAACTAACTGATCGGGATTCGGATGACTCCCACTTTTATACGTTTCAAGTAGCGTTAGTTGCGTGAAGAAAGAATTTCTGAATAACAAGTGAAAATGATGAGCCATCATTTCATCCTTAACCCGATATTATTGATGTACCCCGACTGGTCCATATATTTTGCGCAACACGTGCCACGTGCTAAAGTGATCATATTTTATTACACGATAACGGCACAGGAGAAAACAATAGGGTTTGACTCAATTGTATACTGAGACTAGCGTAGTGATATCAGACCATGCCGTATTCAAAAGATAATTATCACAGTAGGGCTATTTTACAAGCAGACAACTGAAACTATGAAAATTTGGAAAACTCTATTTTTCTTCAGAAAAGTGAAATTCCATTTCCCAACCCAACACGCATTAAACCGCTGAAGTATTCTCAATTACTCAGAGCGTCTCTCAACAGGATAAACAGGTTTTTATAAACTTGACATTAATCCAATAATACCTAGCGAATTGTGCACTCAATGATGATAGAAAGGCGAAAATTGAAGACTCACAGAAGATGAGTAGAACTTGTCATATTGTTGAGGTGCAGTTTTTTAAATGAATTAACATTGCGTTAGACGTTTGTGTGACTCAAGCTAGTGCCCTACAGCATGCTAAGTCTTCTTCGGATCTCTGCATCATAAACCAATTAATGACATCTTATTGGCAGCATCACATTACTGATACTGTACGCAGGTCGTTCGATCTTCATCAATATCACGATTACCGAAATAAGTAGTAAATAATAAAAAAAAAATTGGCTTTAATTTATGAGGGGAAGGTTCCGCTAATAATCACTTCGTCTGAAGTTAAGGTATCGGGTGCCGTTCAGCACATGACCAACAATTATGATTTACATTCTGAAATGTTAACGATTTTTTGTTGCTTTGGTCAGCTGATGATACCGTCCCGCAATCGATTTGAGTACCATGCGACAACCTTACAACAGGTTTAAGTAATTTCGGTTGTCGCTAAATCGTCTTCGGAGCCTTCAGGGTAGTTTCACAGCCACGTAAGTGCTGCTATGATAAATGGCAGGGGTAATTTGTATTCATTACGAGGCTTGTGCATTCCACTTACCCGGGACAGAAGGGCCGATAAATTAACGAGAGAATTTTAATCATGTTGGTTTATTATGAATTGAATGAATTGACGGAAAACAGATTCATGTTTACTAAATTTTAAAAGTTTTCGTTGTTTCAGAAAATCGTATCAGATAAGAAAAGATAGACATAACTCTTTAATATTGACGAGAAGAAGTCTCAAGATCGCCGGATGTCACACGGATAAAAATCCATTGTCGGTACATGATAAAGAATTTGTGAAAATCATTTTAACAAGTTCGACTCATCTCCTGCAATTATGAAATATTTAAAAAAAATCAACTGTAGTGCAATGCCTGGAAAATGCTATGTTCATCGACAATAAAATTTAGTGACTGTAGTTATATTGTTAAAAACATCTTTTTTGCATTTAAGGTCATCGTCCAAGTACCATTCGCGCGGGTTGTTTTATGAAATTTTCGATGAAAATTTTGAAAAATTTGTCAAAAGCAAATACATACAGACCTTTGCAAAACTTTTATCTATCTGCAGGACAAAGATGGCTAAAAAA
Source organism: Malaya genurostris (assembly GCF_030247185.1). NCBI lineage: Eukaryota > Metazoa > Arthropoda > Insecta > Diptera > Culicidae > Malaya > Malaya genurostris. Next base: position 268,416,069 of record NC_080572.1, on the reverse strand, counting down.
ATCGAAGGATTTCTCGAGTCTTAATAAAAATAGCTCAGAAAAAAGAGTGTTTTTGTGATCTTTCACAATTATTACACACATTCAAACCAAAGCGGATTTTCTTCAGTTCATTGAAAAATTGATCTTGTTCTGTGGAAAACTTAGAAAACTTTACAAAACTAACATCATTCTGTTTATAAATTGAATTAGCATTTTGATGAGACTCGGAAAATGCTCCGAATTTTCTAGCCATTTTCACCCTGCAGATAGATAAAAGTTTTACAGAGGTCTGTATGTTTTTGGTTTTGGCCATAAAAAGACATTAACGGCAGGCCCGTACCCAGGATTTCGTTTCGGGAGGCGCCCACAAATAAGATATAATGCATCTAACTGATGATTCTTGTGTCTTTAGTATTTTTTTTTTTTTGAAGAGTGAGTGCAAGTAATTATAAATTTAAGTAAATATGTACTCACTTATTTTGGATTGCATAATGAGGAATTTAAGCAAGAAGTTAGATATGTCAAGGGGAAGGGACCGTTTTTTTGCTTTTTTTTATCATATAGTCCCATACTTCGGCTTCGACTTCTGGTTCCGGAAAAACTGAGTGATGAGTATTAAAACCTTCAATTTTAAGGGTGTGTTCTTATGTAAAAAGGATGTTCTTATGTGTTCACGATGTAAAAAGGAGCAAACATTTTGAAACTATTCAAGCTCTTCTAGTTTGCAAAATTTGTTGATTATTTGTCGAACAGATGGACGAGCAGATATTAATAAATTTAAATTCAAATGAAGTGCCATGTGGGATTATCATGATTCTATTTAATTTCATCGAGTCATCTTCCGTGTCTGGATCAGAGATGCCAGACCTGCAGATTTGTTTGTAAATCAGCAGATTTATAAAATAAGCTGCACATGTTTCAGTTGTAGGCTTAAGAAAATCACGTTTTTTGTAGACGTTTGCGAAAATTTACAGACTTTTGAAATTGCCGCGGTCTTTGTTTTTTGTTCACTATACCAATTCCTTACATCATTCTTTGAAGAAAACTTGGGCTCCGCAGACTTTTTTCGAGTTTACTGACTTCTTCAACCCTGAGTATAAAAATTTAAATTTGTCATTGGGAGTGACGATGCAACAACAGAAAAATCTTCTTTGTAGCGGTCTAGAAATTGTGTTCATTCGATTTGAGAAATTTATGATTCCATAACAAGTGTTTATTTAACAGTGGTGTTGTGATAAAGTTAAGATGAACAAGATTTGGTGACAAATTAGAAAATGTTAATGAATGATCATCTCGTAATCTTTCTGGTATGCGCAAAAATTTTATGCTTCAAATTCGATCATTGATTTACTTCCAGCAGACTGTTTTACTATCAGCTGTTTGATACCGATGATGATGTTCATGCATTAGCAATAATACGCTTTTTGACATGAATTTAATTTATAAAAGTAACAGGAGCGAAGGGTTTCAAACACACAGAACACGCTGCGATTGAATGGCGTGTTCTGTGCGGTTGAAGCACCCAAGCTCATATAAATTGACTAAAATTATCAGTGCATAACTTCAGTTGAACCGTTTGAAGGCATCATCTTTCAATACTCATTTTAGGTCAAGTTAATAATTTATCTAATTTACTCGCCCCTCCGGGCACTTTTGCTGATTAAAAACGTTTTTCTACATCAATCATTTCCGATCAAATCAGATGTTTTTTTTAGAATTTACATCTTCACTGATCTCGACTTGACATGATCATGATCATACAAAAAACAAAATCATTTAGAGGTCAGATCAGTTCTGATTTCGTAATGATAATTTATTCCTTGGTAAAGATCACTTAAAATCAGCAGTGATCGGTGGTTTTCCCAGCCCTAATGATATTACATGTTAATATAAAATACTGTTTTCTATTTTAACAATGATATTTATAGATTCAACTGTCAGTTTGTCTAAAACAAATAAAACCGATTTATTTTTCAACTAACAAAATTTTGTTTCAATAACAACACGTCAAGTCTATGAAAAGTATACCGAGATAAACCCAAAGAACCGACTTCATAACCATTCCCAATTTAGCCTACCTAGGCCGCTTCGGAGCACTCGTGCCGGTTTCGGACTATTGTCGGTCAATCATTCTGTTCATACAACAGAGAACAATGGATCTAGACTTCATCATCATTAACTAACTGACACCATCATCATCAGCATAGGCGGACATGCTTCCGAAGTGTGCTCACGTTCATAGTTTTAATCCTGAGTATGCAAGTGCGGTATCCAGTGCAGGACATCTTTTCCATTTGCAAAATCTTGCTAAATTATTTTGCTCAGTACTAATCTTCATGGCATTTTCTGGCCATCTAGTACTATTTCCTTTAATTTTGACATATATATATTTTCTCGAAAATGGCTAATAAATAAATAATTTAAATTTTAACTATATACATTTTCTCGAAAATTGCTTAGGTCTTGGAATCATTTAATTGTTTTTTAAACGTTTCATTCGGATTCGACTTCCGGTTTCGGAACAAGAGTGGAAGTTTTTCAATTTCATGAGCATTTTTTCACTAGCTATGGCAAAAACAAGTGCAAATCCCATCAAACTGACACATAAATTCTTCAAGGTTGCAAAATTCATTAGTTTGTAGGCAAGGATGGCTTTTATCGTATCAGGTCGTCAAATGGTGAGATAACTAAGTCCTCACAAGTCCCTATCTCATGCCTCCCCGAGCGTCTATGATGACATTTGGTCAATAGAACGGCGTCGACTGGGTGCTATCGCCTTCTGCGTTAGTAGCAGAATGAGAGGGTGCGAAATGGCTTGTAGGTTGAAGCCCATCCTAAAGTGCAATGTTTATCATAGTATATTACAACATATAATTCTGTGGTTTATTACATCATCTATTATTATTATTATTAGAAGAAGAGCGTAACTTACACTGCGACATTAACTGTTATATTGTATCATAGCATATTGTTTCATATATTATCGTCTTAAACTATTTCATGTTATGATATACTATGTTGTATGGTATTTTACTGCATTGCATTATATCATATTATATTGTATTATGTTATATTATATTTTATTATATTATATTATATTATATTATATTATATTATATTGTATTTTATTATATTATGTTATATTGTATTGCATTATGTTATATTATATTATATTATAGGGTTTATTATGAGTAGTACTACGTACCTCTGCGCAAAATATAAATTTGTTTTCCTTGTAAGTTATCATTTTTAAAGTAATCTTTTAACTAACTACCAAGGTCGTCACAAGGTGAGCTTGATCCTCACTGGTTCCTGTTTCATGTCTACACGTGTGTCTGTGGTGACAATTGGTCCAGGGAATGCGTTGATGGCAGAATGAGAGGATGAGAAATGACATATAAATTCAAGTAATATAATATCATAGCATATCGCAACATATCATTTTATTCATTCTATTATTTATTATATATTTCATTGTACTATATTATATTGTTTTTTTATTATTATTTTCATTATAATATTTATTATTATTATTATAAATTTGTCATCAATAATAATAACATATATTATTTTTATAGATGTGGATATAATTGTTATTAGAAGAGAAATATTCTACTTCCTGCAGTATTGCGAAGATAGAAGAGCATAACTGACACTCTACATTAACTGTTATTTTATATATTGTTTTATAATATATTATATTATATTATATTATATAACATTGTATTTTATTATATTAAATTAAAATATATTATATTATATTATGTTATATTATATTATTTTGTAATCTATTATATCATTTTATGTTATATTAATTTCATTACACTATGTTTCGTTGTATTTATCAATATAAAACATTTTGCACGGGGCGTAAAGGGAAGGGAACATCAGGGCATCGGACGAATTGATGACTGGACGAGGGATTGTGGATAGCCAACCCAAGTCACTTGAGGGAAACTTGTTTCCTTCTGAAGGTTTGAAATGAGTCTGACGCGCCCTTCTTAAACAAACCATCAGGCGGGTTCAAGCATGTATAGCGATATGCTTCATCCATGCACTGGATATTATGGTTGGAAGAGCATCTTTTATTCCCGCGGAATACGAGTAAGTGACTCTACTTACATATCCGCCCAACCCTTTTTGTTCGCTTTTCGGTAACAGCTATAGTAAGAAGGTGAATGGATGAGTCATATCGGGGCTACTGTAAGTCTACCCGCATCCACTGGCAAGTCCTTGAACTGATGGTGGCTTCACTTCACATCACATCACATCACAAGGATGGCTTTTATCGTATCAAAGAATGCTCACTAGCAACTCTTCACACGATTCAATCAGTGCCATCAAAGAGAGACGGATATCATCGCAGCAACAAAAAATCGGCATGGTTCATTTAACATAGAGTGGATACCAGTGCGAGAGCCCTCGATGACTCGTCGGAGCATAACGAGTTAGCTCACTGCTGTGCGGATTCTCTCTGAAGCAACAAACGGTCGCTTATTCTAGTTTCGCGATCCGATTCTGTATGGGCAGTGGATAATTGCGATAGAATCGTTTTACTATTGCCGCTTATTCTTACTATGTGCATATAACCTTTGTATAAGTTGTGTATATGAAAATGTATGTGAATGCTCCATAAAAGTGTTTTGAATCATCGATTTGATTTTCTACGATAATTGTCAACTTGCGATTCTCTCTTGGTAAATTCCACACAGCACCAATCATTATCAGGCTGTATTTTTTAAGGGCCGTGAAATACTCAGGGTATGAAGTGGAGCGAAGAAATGTAGAAAAATTCCCTCGCGATACCGGATTGAAAATATTGTATACAATATAGATAATTATCGAGCAGCTTCTGTCAAATTTTCGGCAATCACCAACACTGTTTGTAGGCATAGTAACTTGATTAGCCACTAATAGTTCACATTGTCTTACTCACTTATTCACTTTCCTCAAATATAGTGTGATCGATTTTCACAAACTTATGTTCAAATTAAAGGTTTTATGATCCCATACAAAGCTGTAAAATTTCATTGTAATAAAACTTCCGTTTCCGGAATTACAGGGTGAAGAGTGTTAATAGATGTATAGCGTCACTTTAAGCGGCGATGCAAAAACGCAAAAAAAATCTAAACTGAGCTCGACTATTCCAACCGTTAGTCATTGTTCGTAGACGGCCTATCAAACTAGTGCCGGCTATTCTGGTTCCGATTTCCGTTTCCGGAAGCATAAAAAAAGCGTTTAAATATTCCAAAATGAAACTCAGACTGTTTTCTCAGTGATGGTTTGGCCGATTTTTTCGAACTTAGGTTTAGTAGAATGTCTAGGTCTAGGTAATTAATTTCAAAAAAGGTCCAATTTGTAGGTCATGTTTTTTGCTTTCGGTCCTCGAAATTTGGTTTCGGAAGTATAGTCTTACAGATTCATACAGAATCTCTGAACTCGTTGTGGATAACATTTCCAGTTCCGGAACTATAGGGTGTTTTGATTCGTATACTTTGCTAGATTACGTTCGAGCAAACTTTCTGGTTTCTATTCAATGACCAGTTGTTTTGAGAATTTCACAGTAATATTTATGATTGGATGAGTAATATGAGAAAGGCATCATTAGGTGGATTAAAAAAATTTAGTATACTTTACCGGTCATCCAAACTAGGTTGCATTTATTTAACTTTTGCATCCAACCATTAAAATTCAAACTGAATTCTTTCTAGTTGTCGTATATTTGAGTCACGACCAGGCTTTAACTGACGAAGTGTTTGTTTTATTTATGGATGTAACTACCAAATATTGGTATTACTAGATAGTAATAGTAATACTTCGTAAATACAGTGCCCTTGATGTGTATAATTAAAAGAAATCCTAACGGGTTGTTATTTCAGTTAAATATCTACAATCGTTACGATGTGCAAATTTTGAATAATCTGTGAGACGATCTGGGTGAAAAATCTCTTTAATTTTTTATGCAAATTTGAAATCATAATCGAAAAAATTGGAAGCAAGCTATTGTTGAACCCACTGACGAGCTTTCGCCTAAGTATTAGAATTTCATCCACATTTTCAACTCCAAACGAATTGTCTTTCCAATAGAACTAACAGGAACTGTTCACTTAATACTTCGGATCTATCCAATTAACGACCTCAGCAGTTTTCTGTTCCGCTCTGTCTCGGGAAGCAAACGCGTCTTCGTCTTGGTTCGGTATCCTTTCTTTCCACTGACGTACATCACCATCACCTGGGTACCGTCGTTCGTTTCGTAACCGTACATTCCCACTACAACCAGTTCCTCCTCCGGTGTTCCGGGATTCATCAGCAAACCCATCTCCTCTCGAAACTGTCCATCGTCGGTTGCGTATCTACGGATGAAGAAATATCACAATTGAATACATAGTATCGCTAATAATTCTTCTCAGTTCCTTACTTGAAACGATAGCTTTCCGCCATATGTTCGGTTTCGTAATCAATCAACATTGCTTGCAGGTCGGGATCAGAGAGGTCTTGTGCGACGATTGGATTTACCAGTGCCGAAAACAATGACACCGAGCACCATCCTATTACGAACGCTGAGTGAAACTTCATTTTAGAAACTGAAAGGTTAGGACGCTTTGAGTTCGGTTTTTATCTCAGCGCATTACAATAAACTACTCGAGGTGCCTTCGGTTGGTTATTCCGCTTTTTTTTCTACTCATCATTTTACCAAACCGTATCCGTAGGATTCGAGAAGTATTTGCGTGTTCTGAATGAGCCGTCACCTACAAGTTGTATATGGATGGCATCTTGCGGCTCTTCTGTGGACACAACTGAAATGCTGCAATCAATGCCAATAGGTTAGGCCATATGTAAATGAGAAGCAGTGCGTTCAAGTGGCCAAACCTACATGGCCAGTTTCAGGATTGGAAATTCATTCATGAGTGCAATCAGCTGAGGATGTTGATCGGAAATTGAAAAAAGGCACATTGTGATATTATAGAGTAAATTAAGCTTGTACTCAATCATTCTTTAGAAGGTATTTATCTATTTATCATCTATCGAACAAAACGAAATGTCAAGTGTGATTGATTAGTATTAATCGATTAGTTAGACACGGGTGCAATCAAGAGTTGTGTGTTATAATCTAGTGAAAAAATAGTGATATTTCAGTTAAAACCCTGTTTTAATCCACCTGGTGGTGTAATGATGCCTTTCTCATACTACTCATAACATCGTAAATATTACTGTGGAATTCGCTAAAACAACTGTTCCTTGAATAGAAATACGAAAGTTTTTTCGGACCTAATTTAACAAAGTCTACAAATCCTGTTTACTCTGTAGCTCCGGAACCGGAAGTAGTATCTACAACAAATTTAGTTATTCCGTATGAAACTGTAAACTTTTCCTTTGAACCTATAAGTTTGTGAAAATCGATGTTGCGATCTTGAAGGAAAGCTAGTGAGACCCTTATGCAGTTTTTAATCACCATTTCCAGTTCTTCCAAAACCGGATTCAGATGACCGGAATGGCCGAAGTTGATTTGTTTGCCAGCAACAAATATGACCTACAAATTGGAACAGTTTTGATCGTAGTTAAACCTATACTTACTATCTCATGCTCTATTTCGATTAAACCAGTTAAACGAAATCTAACAAACGAAGCGAACCTGCGTTTCTATTACTTTCGCATATGTAAGTCAAGCTAAATAGCATGAATCAGCAGTGAAAACATGTAGTAGGGTTATTACTTTTATTATTATTATTGACATCATTACACTACCGGCACGGTATTACTGCACTATTGGCTGTGAAAATTTCATATTTTTTCAAATAAATTTGAATTCAAACAAACATTCGTTTATTCTTTCAATCGCACTTAACATAGAATAGCTGAATTTTTTATCTACCGCAGCACTGTATTTTTCCAATATCACACACTATTAGCAGACATCCGTAACCGTTTCGATTCCTTTATAGCGTATACGAAATAGAACAAAGTGTTGTACATATTGTCAATCTATATGGCTGTAACTGCGGAACCGGAAGTCGAATCCAGATGAAATTTCACGTTATTTTTAAAGATAATATGAGCATCAATTCAAATCATGATTTGTGAAAATCGGTTCAAACATCGCAGAGAAATAGAAGTGAGTTCTATTTTGGGAGTTTTCCATCACAACTTTCGGTGCTTCCAGAACAGAAAAAGGAGGTACCAGTAGTGCCGAATTAAGTTTTTATGCTCACAAACTAACAAACTCTTCAAACTAGAATAATTTATCAGAGAGTTTTATGGGATTTATACCTGTTTTTGATCATCGTTTGTGAAAAACTAATAATGAAATTGGTAATTCTCCACTTATCACGCTGTAACATTCTAGAAATTTTTAGGAAACTATAAGACCTTTCATTTGAATCTTAGTTTGTAAAAATCGGTTGAAACGTTTCAGAGAAAAATGAATGCACACTTTTTCTCTAATTTTCACATATTACCATGTAACTTCGGAACCGGAAGTCGGATAGAAATATAATTCAATAGCAGACTATAAGACTGTTAGTCCTTTTATTTGAATCTAAATTTGTGAAAATCGGTTCAGCCATCTCTGAAAAAAGTGAGAGCATATTTTTTCCATTTTTTTTTGGTATATATCATCCTGTATCTCCGGAACCAGAAGTTGGATCGGGATGAAATTCAATAACAGGCTATGGGACCATAAGACCTTCCATTTGAATCTTAGTTTGTGAAAATCGGTTCAGCCGTCTCCGAGAAAAGTGAGTGCATGTTTTTGTTACACACACACACACATACATTTATTCAGTTCGTTGAGCTGAGTCGAATGGTATATGACATTCGTTCCTCCGGGCCTCGGTTAAAAAGTTGGTTTTCACAGTGATTGCATAGCCTTTCTATGTGGGAAAGGCAAAAACATATATTATGAAAAACATTTGAGCCATAGTACTGAAAGCAATGTTGTGGCGACGAATAACGTTTAAGTTCGATTAAGTCAATTAAGTCAGTTAAAAATAGGATTAGTTATAATAGTTATAATTCCGTTTTTTTCCGTCAGGTTTCTTTCGTTAAATTCGCTTATTAACGAAGGGTCAATTCAGATGCATTTTTACTAAGCGCACTAGTTTACGATTACTGATCCTACATTTTTTGGTGGACCGTATGAGACATTATAATTTTGAGTTTATCTTTTGTATTGTTAGTATAGACCTCATACCTACCCAAATCTCCAACTCCGCAACTTCTATGGAAGAGATCGATGAGTCGTCATCCTTCCGGAAAGTAAGTAGAGCATCAACCTTTCCTGGGAACGAGAGCGGCCGGCAATGGTGGTTACCATGCAGTTTAAATGTTCAGTTGTAATTGGAATGGTATCGATTCCCAGTACTAATTTCTATTAACTATTAATAAGCAATCAACCGAGAAAATGTTGATGACTGTGAATATAGTGACTTTGTGAGAGTGCAATGATGTGACATAGTGGAAGCATCGAAAATAGTGGTCATATATTCCACAATGGATCTCACTCACTTTTCTCAGCGATGGATTGACCAATTTTCACAAACTTAGGTTCAAATTGAAAGTATTGTGGTCATATTGAATTCCTGAATTTCATTCGGATCCGACATCCGGTTGCGGAATTACAGGGTGAAGATTATTAAAATATTTATATCGTCACTAAAAGCGGTGAGTAAAACAAGTAAACTAATTTTTAAGCTTGCCTTAAAACTATTTCCATCGATAGTCATTACCAGAAGACGGCCAAACAAATTAATGTCAGCTTTTCTGATTCCCGGTTTTCGATTAACGACCGAAGATTGTGACTGTAGACTCAAAAATGGATCCCAGTCTTTTTTCTCGAACCGAGCTCGATTTACCCGTTTCAGAGATAGTCTTACCGATCTGAGTGAGTACTATTTCACTTTGTAGGTTATACTAGTTGATGGACAAATCTTTTTGTTTTTCAAGAATCAAACATAATTTTTTTGCGAAAATCCACACATTCATATAAGGGAATATGAGATGTATGAGAAAGGCATCATTACACGACTAGGTGGATTAAAACAGGTTTTTTCAATCTTGTTCATTCGATGAACAAAAAACTGAACCTTTTTAAAAAAGTTCAGTGCGCGTAGGTTGTTTGAATTGGAAAAAATACTTTTTTTTAGTTTTGGCAATTTAATGCTCAGTTGATAAGTACAGGGTCCGGCACTCGAAGTGTAACCAATTAAAAAGGCCATAAATTCAGTTTGGAAAATTACTTTTACTTAATTCAAAGTACAAAATGTGTAAAAATAATACAAAATTCAGAATCAATTCACTTTTGCTCGATATGACCACCTTTTGCCTTGACTATGGCCTTGAGACGGTCAAAAAATGAATCGCAAGCTGCCCGAATGTGACTTGCAGGTTTTTTTTAACTTTTTTCAGCGCCTCGAGACTGGTGTATCTTTTAGTTCGGACTTTGCTCTCCAAAATGGCCCAAAGAGAATAATCCATTGGATTCGCATCTGGTGAATTCGAGAGCCATTGTGTGGACGTGATGAAGTTCGGAACGTTGTTTTTCAGCCATTCTTGGTTCACTCGAGCTTTGTGAGACGGTGCCGAGTCCTGCTGAAACGTCCATGGTCTGCCACCGAAATGTTTGTCTGCCCACGGCTTCAAAGCAACCTCCAGAATACTTTCCCGATAATATGTCGCATTTACCTTGACGCCAGGCTCGATGAAAACGATTGGAGAGCGCCCATCTGCGATTACAGCGGCCCAAACCATTATCTGTTGCGGGTGCTGCCTCCTGGTGGCCAATCGATGACTCAAATTCTCGTATGAACGGTCGGTCAAGTAAACCCTATCGTTTTGAGAGTTTACGAATTGCTCAATTGGAAAAATTTTCTCGTCAGAAAATACAATGTTCGGAAATTGACCGCTTTCGGCCAAACGAAGCAACTCCTTCGCTCTCTCAAGTCAAGATTTTTTTTTAGCGTTCACTTTTGGCAAAATGCTTTCTTGCGCTTGTAAACAATACAACTCCGAACTGTCATTTAGCAAATTTCTAGAGAGCTGATGCCCGTGCGTCAGCTGCGCGAGCGGTCTGAAGTTGGTTACACTTCGAGTGCCGCACCCTGTAGTTCAAATGTAGTGATGTATTCGAAATTTATTCAGAAATACTGTGGGGGTTGAGTAATATCATCAATCAAAGCAGCTGTGAGTTATAATAATAATAATAAACCATTGATAAAAAAACAATCACAAAGCATGTTATGAGGTCGATGAAAATTTATTACCCAATCTAGATTGAGTATCATATACAATTCAAATTTTCAAACGCGCCATTCAAACGCAGCGCATATTGTGGGTTCGAAACATGTAAAATGCATAGCTTCTGTTACTTCAATCAGTCAAATTCATACTAAATAGTGTTTTGTTGGGTTTAATATAATTAGTGTCAGGCCCGTACCCAGGATTAAGTTTAGGGAGGGGCCCAAAGATAAGAAATAATGTTACTGAAGATTGCTTATGTATCTAATTTTCGGGGTGCCTTTTACGGGTGTTTTTAACAGACACTTTAAACTTTTCCACTGAAACTGTTACTTTATTACATTTCTTTACGATTACTGTCAAGTTATTTCTGCAACACATATCGTTTGAAATTTTCTTGATAATTATATATCTGTTTTTGATTTCGGGAGGGGCCAGGGTCTCTCGGGCTCCCCCTCTGGGTACGTGACTGATTAGTGTAGTGTACTCAACCAACTGAAATTAAAGTAGCCTTTTATCGTTAAACACTATTTGGAATTTAGAAAAAATATTGTTGTTCACTCACCCTACGTGTTTTGAGTCATTATTTCTCAGTTGCGAATTTGTTCGGCAGATATTTTATTATTGCCTAAAATATGATAATTAAATCTTGCACGAATCACTTCGGTGTCGAACTGTAGTGTAAAGGAAATACTGCATCGAAAAATCATCGGAGACTCTTCTTCCTAATCGATAGCGATATTTTTGTGGGTGAAATTTCGTCATTAAGTTTCACTGACACAAAAAATCACTTGAGACCTTCGTGGTTCTGAGTTTTGTGGATGCTTATTTCATTAATGAAATAGTGAAGTGATTTTTTTCATCCACTGTGTTTTTTTTAGAAAATCTCTTGAATTAATTTTTTTTACGAGTGATAATAAAATGAACTTTTTCTGATCATGATTTTCCCAACACAATTCGGTTTGTCCGGAACTCATAAGAAGGGTAGAAAATTGTGAATGTTGATAATTATAGCACACCATATCAGAGAATAAATAACGATTATTTTATGAGTTAGACTAAAACAACCAGCTTCAGCTTCGATTCCGCCAATATAACGTAACCAAATTCATACCACACATTGTATGACCGGTTCAAAGATATATTTATCTTACTTTATCTTAAAACACCGATACCGATCGATACAATTATCCACATTTTCTAAAAATCTTTCAAAATTCTGCTTCGTCACCGTGGCGCGCTCTGTTCAAAACAATAGCTATTCTCAAACGTATTGCTACTATTATAAGAGATTAAAATTGCAAATAAATAATACTGTTTGTTGCTTCAATCTCTATTTCCGTGGATTCAAGTCTCACCGACCGCTTACACTACTAATACGGATTATTCAAAAACATACACTTTACAACTTCGTAACGGTTGGCCGGAAGCCACGTTCGTCCGCAGTATATTCCACACGATATCGCTGTCCATTCGCATCGGCATATTCGTACGATCCCGTCACCGAAAGAGCCGGGGTTTCGGCACCCTCCACCGGTTTCAGCACACCGGATTCCTCCCGTTTTTGGCCATCCGATTGTTCGTATCTAAAATTAAATGAGTAGACATTAAACTACTTATAAATGCAACGTCGGCAAAAAACTTACGAGAATTTGTAGCTGCCATCAGGATTGTTATCATTGGTGAACTCCACTAACTGAATTTCATCCTGTGCGTTGGCGATGTGACAGGAGATGAGAATGAAGGCGACTGCAATCTGTTGTGCAACAAATTTGAAGAGTTACTTTTTATATTGGACAATTGATCAAATGCAGAGATCGTATGACCAGTTCTGTGCATTTAAAGAGTAATTGAAAATGAGCCAACCTCTGCTACACCGGACTAATAATGTCCTAACTCTCCTCTGAAATAATCAGTACCATGAAATATTATGTTACAACATTTTATCTCAAAACAATCCCATATGGAATTCCCGAATTTCAAGTCGATGGATTATTAGTTTTGTCAATTATTTCGACGTTGCACTGAATGCTTACTGCTTACCACCATTAACCAACACAAATCAGCTTGAAATTCCAGAGCTATAGCGAAAATCAATCGAGACTTGCCTGTTGGTCCATTCACAGCTAGTGTTTGTCTTGGAGATCTTAGCGTTTAATTTGGAATTTGTGAGTTAAGTGTGTATAGAAAAGCTTCGTCTGAATGGAATTATTGAATCGACTTAATACTTCGGTCAATTAGTAACCGGCGCCATTAATTAAAAATAACTCTAGCATCCTTAAGATGCAATCTTTAGAAATTGCATGACATGCGGTTCATTAACGTGTATAATGAACGGGTAAATTCTGATTATAGAAATTGGCAAAATGAGTCATTGTTTGTGGGAATGAGTGAATTTTTATATTATGATTATACATCCTCACTAAAAGTTCTCGGATTATGAACCATGTGGACTAATTTCGCTGAAATTTTAACGTAATACTACGTTCACACCTGCAGAAAATAACATGTTTTAACGATAGTAATATAAAGTTAAAACCGCACTGTTCACACTAAGATTATGACATATTATTTGGTATTGAGTTTGTTTATAAACAAACTGCAAAAATGACTACGTCGCAGGTACGAAAGAGCAAAGTATTTTGACAATATCCGAAAAACAAGAAATAAGCCAGATGCTTCTCCTAGCTATGAACGATATTATCGTTTCACGCTTATTGCCAACGTTTCGAATATTTTTGAGCAGCAAATGATCCAAAAAGTCACCTTTTAATTCAAAAACAAAAGTGGTTGTACCAGTCTGCGTTGCCAGGTCGTTTTTTCCAAAAATCTGTATTCGGCGCAAAAATCTATCTGTACCATATCGGTATCCGAGTCTCTTCTACATAAGTAGTAGAAAATGTCACCAAGAGGCGAGCAAAAAAAAGGTCCACGACAACCTTTTCTCATGTCTATTCAAGCTAAAAACCAAAATCGGTACTTATCTGTATGATTCGTGAGTTATCGGTATTTCGGGAGTACATATCTGTATTGCGGTATAGACGGCAAAAATCTGTATAAATACCGAGAAATCGGTATACCTGGCAACGTTGGTACCAGTTTCCAGTTTTGTTTTATTATTATTACTTGGCCACTTTGATGGAAAACTGCTGTTGTTGAACAGCTTGTCAATTGACATAGGGGCTGTCCATAAAAGACGTCACACTTTTTTGGCGCTTTTTGACTCCCCCCATCCCCGCTTTGTCACAAATTGTCACATAAGCAAAGACCCCCAACCCCCCTATGTCACATGTCACGAATTCAAAACAAATAGAATTCATCTCAATACATTCTAAATATGTATGACAAACCTTACAAATATGAGGGAAAATCGATTTATTACATGCTGTCATTAGATTAAAAAATATCCCTAAAACTACAAAATCATCGGAATTATTTTATTAATATCAATTCTATAAATGAACAAAAGTATTTGGTTGGAATTGATGAAACATTTAAATCATCTGTTTTATTCCTCCTAGGGGTACACAGATATATTATTGTTTTAGGTAAAGAATAATATTTCCTTAGTGTAGCATACAGGACTGAGAAATTAAAGACCAAAACCTCATCAAAACGAGATCACTGCCGGAGAATCTTTTCATGATCAGTTGATCAGTGAATTTCAAATCACATCGATCAATATCGGTACTGATCTTCCGTCACACAATGGGTAGTGTTTTTGAGCTAAAATGATTCTTGATTTATGTAAGTTCAATCATTGGATGATTCGATAAGCTTTGATGTTGGTGGAGGAAAATCACATATGATCAAAATAAGACATGACATGATCTACGTCTGAAATCGTTGATCTCCCGCCCTTTTTCAAATGGAGTACAATTGAATAAACTGCATCAGAATCAGATAAGAGAAATTCTTATGATATATTCTTATGATACTACTATTATCAATGCTAGAAAATCAAATTACTGAAAAAATTGTCAGTGCATAACTTATGTTAAACCGTTTTAAGGCATCTTTTTCTTTTTTACTCATATTAGGAAAAAATTATTCATTTCGCTAATTTACTCGCTCCTCCGTGCACTTTTGCTGATCTCAACAGAAATGATTTCCTGCATCATTCATTTCCGAATTTACAAGAAGAACCTTTACATCATCAAATACACATTTCCCTATAGAATGTAAACGTTTATTGTGGAGATTTTTTCAGGAAATAGGGCAAAGCAGTAATATAATTAGTTATTTCAAAAATTCGCTCAGTGAAAATATTGGACGTCACATTCCAAATTCCTCCCCCCTTCCCCCTGTCGCAAAAGGTCACGTTTTATGAAACACCCCCTCCCCCTTGCGGAGTGACATCTTTTATGGACAGCCCCATAGTCGTAAAGTGAAGGAAAATGCTAGCAGGGTTGTGCTTTACTGACAATTATATCATGTTATTTCGGGAAAACATGTTTTAATGTGACATTTCTGAATATGAAATAACGGAAAAGTAAAACATGTTATTTCGCTTAAAATATGAAATCAGAGTTAAAACTTGTTTTAACTCATAGTGTGAACATAGTATAAGGAACCTTATATTGATAAGTATCATTTCAGGATGGTTTCCTCTAGGATTATGATCTTTGCAATATAGATTCTGGCGTTATGTTTCAAAGTATTAATATTTCAAAAATGTATTAAATTGAAATGGTGTGATAAACATATTTCTTTACGCGATTCCTTCGTTCTTGGATTTTGACATGAATACTATGGGGTGCCTTTTCAAAATTCAGATTTGCTAACAAGGTTCGCAAATTGGTGCAAGGATTATATGTCCTATTATTTTGGTGCAAGGATTATATGTCCTATTATTTTCGACTATAACATTGATGGAACAATTTTGTCTAGAGTGACTCAATCGCTAGTTATTTTGAAACGGTAGCTGTGTTCAACGGTCGCTAGTTATTTCGGAAGCTTCACGTCAGCTGAAGATTCATCTCTAAAATTTCCAAAGACTTCAAAGATCCGCTTTGCTTGAAGGCTTTATATTGGTCACTCGTCCGCCCGATTCTGGGAAATGCTTCAGTAATGAAGTGTCTGTATCAAATATCATGGAGCCTTAGACTTGAACGTGTTCAGAAACGCTTTGTTCGCATGGCATTACGACATGTGTCGTGGAGAGGTCCTGTAAACTTTCCATCATATCCGAAAAAATGCCAATTATTGGTAATCGATACATTATAGCGCCGAAGAAAAATTCAACAACCATTGACTTTTGAGAAACTGATAAACGGGACGAATGATGCTCCAGAATTGTGCAGTTTTTGAGTACCAAGCAGATCATTGCGATATACGACTCTACTTCAAAACAGATTTCACAGGACTATATTTGGAAGTAACGTACCTAAAACTGCGTGCACACGTGCTTTTACTTCTTTTGAAAGAATTTTTGATGAAAGATTTAAACGTGGCAACCCTGCACGCCATACAAAATCGATCGAAGCACGCTGTGTGCTAGGTGGGTGCGTTTTCTTCTTCTTCCGTACCGGCACGTACCGATGAGTATCGATTTTGCCTCATTTTGTATGACAGTTTGAAAGTTTTGATACTCATTGCCCTATAATTTCGGAACCGAAAGTCGGATCTGGATTAAATTGCACAGTATCTTTTAAGACATTTTAATTTGAATTAAAATTTGTAAAAATCGGTTTAATCGTTGCTGAGAAATAGAAGTGAGTTCCGTTTTTGGAGCTTTTCTTCACTATTACCGGTGCATTCAGAAGTAGAAACCGGGCACTGGTAGTCCCAAAGTAGATTTATATATCCACTAACTAACAAGGTCAGTCAACTAGATGAATTTACCAATGAGTTTTATAAAAATGTGGACCTCGTTTCGCCATCGCTTGTAAAAAAATTTTCATTAAATTGAAAAAAATTACTATTCACACTGTAATACCGGAACCGGAAGACGAATCTGAATCAACTTTTAGGGGACTTTTTAAAGAATTTCAAGACCTTTCATTTGCATCTTAGTTTGTAAAAATCGGTTAAGAAATGTCCAAGAAGATTTAGTGCGCATTTTTTCATAGATTTGCACATTTTGCCTTGTAATTCCGGAACCGGATGTCAGATGAAGATAAAAATTAATAGCGATCTAAGGAACCGTAAGACCATTCATTTGAATCTGAGTTTGTGAAAATCGGTTCAGCCATCTCTGAGAAAATCGAGTGAAATTATTTGTCACATACACACATACAGACATACATACAAAGCCATTTGCTCAGTTCGTCGAGCTGAGTCGAGTGGTATATGACATTCGGCCCTCCGAGCCTCGGTTCAAAAGTCGGTTTTCACAGTAATTGTATAGCCTTTCTATATGAGAAAGGCAAAAATTATGAATTTTACAGGAGACAAAATTGTACAAACGATAGAATTCATAAGTAGATAACTTTTCAAATGACGCAATATTCCACCCGTACAGAATTTCACAGGCTCCGAGTGTAATTTGCATTTGGCTACCAATTGCCGTTCTATGGACTATATTACAGCAGAAATTACCCGAAATACTACAAACTAGAAAAATTCACCAGCCAATATAAAGAGTAGCTTATGAACAAAATATCCTTGAAATAGACAGTTTTACACTAAGCACCCTAAGGAACCAGGAGTTGGATCCGAAAGAAAATTGGAATATTCTTTTGGCATCTCAAGACCTTTCAGATAAATCAAAGTTTGTTAAAATTGACTTAGCCACCTCCGAAAAAATGACACTATTTTCACTCCGTAATTCCGGAACCGAAAGTCGGATCCAAATGAAATTCAGGAACTTTGTATGGAACCATAATACCTTTCATTTGAGTCAAAGTCTGTGAAAATGGGTTCAATCATCTCCGAGAAAAGTTAGTGATATTATTTGTCACACACACCGACATGACATTCGGTCCTCCGAGCCTCGGTTTAAGAGTCGGTTTTCACAGTGATTGTATGGCCTTTCTATATGAGACTAACTGACAATTTAAATATTTATCATTAATTTGAAAACAACCGACGCTTCGAGAGATCACTTATTGGTACTTGCGTTAGACTTTGCATACAACGGGAAGATGATGTGTTCTGAGTTACTACTTGCTCAATAGTATCTATATACGTTTCCAACAGCTGCATATATTTTTAAATTTATAAGAACACCATTCTAAATCGTTGTATCCATAATACAAAGAAAAAACATTTTAAAAATAATCACCACTGCACGGATTCCATCCGAAACATTAACATGCAGTTCACGATCACACGCGATCCGGATGCAGATGATAAAACTTGACTCACCAAAAGCTTCATCTTTGATCCACCGACTATTCAAGCTGACCACTAAAGCAAAACCAAGAACACGTTCCGCACAGAATCCACGCGCACGTTTGCGAACTAACTTATGCTACTAAGGTCCCAGAAATGCTCGCACGCCTCACGATGATGGACGATGGACGCTTAATGGCTGGGACTTCGGTGGTTGAAGATGGACTTTAGGCAAACACCACAAACGAGGACACCTCTGAACTTGTGACCGCGGTAGAATAATATAAAACGATTTGCGATTTCGCACCGGCTTTTATATATATACTTATGTAGCATCTTAAACTTAACACTTAACAACCCTTCCCAAACAAACACGGCGCGAGGCTCGCGAGATGCCCGGTCGTCTATTACTGACCGGGGCGATTATGGATGTGTGTGCATGGAGGAAGATTCTTTTTATCGCAAATAATGATAAATAATGTGCTTGTGTTTGGCGAAATGCAGTAATCCAAACAGTAGGTGTGCTCGACTGTCGTCCTGAGAATTATTATATTTCACCTTAAAAGGCACAGATCATCGGCCGAACTGGGTGACATCGGGCCAAAACTCCAAAAGAAGCACAAAAAGGAGAATGTTGGTCAAAACCATCTAAAAGCAATCGAGTGTTCTCGGGGTTTATTACGATTAGATCACTACGCAGGCATTTTGCAAACGATTCGCTAATTTTTCTTGAACGTCGAAGGATCACAGCACTTATGTGTTTGGGTTCTCGAGAATGAATCAAGTGTATTTTGCATAGATATGATCCTATTTGCATAAGACATAGTCAAGGTGTGCATCTATTTTATTAACAACAACACTGTGTATGAGATGATAGGAATAGCATCAATAATTTTAAAATGATCAACATCAGAACTCATAACACTATTATCACCTTTCATTTTCTTCCTAACTAAATGAATATTCCCCAACTAAATGAACAATATGACTAGGCTTTTCTATTTCAATATTCTTTTTAGAAATTTTGTATGTTTTGTTTTGTATGGTACACATAAATTAGATAGTTGACTTCAACTTTTGAAACGTCTTTAATTCAATTAATGATGTTTCAACACAGCGGTAGCGGTATCTAATTCAAAACAATCGGTAGTCTGGTTGTTGAAAATTCTTCAAAAGATGCAAGAGTTACCAAGTAAGGTTGAATGTGTATCTGTAGTCATCATGCAAAAATTTTGCCACAAAAATTCCGTATCAACAATCAGAAAAACTGCTGATGCCCTACGTATTCCGGGACTTATGTCTCACCATCCTTCTTATATAACAATAAGTCTAAAATTCTAAAAAGAATTATGTTAGATTTTTCATCACTCTCCTTCAATGCCTGTTTTTGAACCCTTCTATTGGGTCATTTTGCAAAAATGTTTGTAGGATCCTGACACTCAAAACAATTGCATAGCTCACGCTTGCTATACCTTTCTTACATATATAAAGGCTATGCAATCACAATGCAGTGCGGTGAGCGGAGTATCCCATATACCATTCGACTCAGTTCGTCGAGTACGCTAAATAACTCTGTGTGTCTATGTATGTGTGTATGTAAAAGTGCACTCGATTTTCGTGCTGATGGTTGGACCGATTTTCAAAACTTTAGATTCAAATGAAAGGTCTCTTGGTCCCTTAGTTCTAGTTAAATTTAACTTGGATCGCACTTCCGGTTGAGGAGTAACGGAGAAAAATGTGCAAAAAAATGAAGAGAAAATTTGTCGATTTCGATTTTCTCAGAAAACGCTCAACCGATTTTCTTCAGTAGATTCAAATATACGGCCTTATAGTACCGCCTTAGGATGCCACTTAATTAAATCAACATCCGACTTTCGGTTCTGGAGTACGGAGTAAAATGCGCAAATGAATCGAAAAAAGTGCACTCAAATTTCTCAGAGGCCGCTCATCCATTTTTCACAAGCTTAGGTTCAAATGAAAGGTCTTACAATCCCCTATAATCCTACGGAATTTCATCCGGATACGACCTCCGGTTCCGAAATTACAGGCTGATGGATATAAAAATTTAATTTTCAGGAGCGTGTTTTTATACATGACACGGAAATGATGACCAAATACATTGATTTCAGGTATACCGGATCATCGTTCCTGGTCCCGGAAAGTGTTCGTGTGCTCCAAACCGAAAATCACTTCAAGCTCTCAGAAACGGCTAGTTCGATCTTCGCAAACTCAGATTTAATTCAAAAGTATTATGTTTCCATAAGTTGATGTAGAATTTTATCCAGATCTGGCATCCGGCAACTTGTCGTATGTCATAGAGCGATAATGCAGAAAACGTAAAAACATTGCAAACCGTAATTTAGCGAAAATGCAAAAAAAAGAAGCATTTCTATTGACTTGGGTCAAAACTGTTAAAACTGTCAATCTTCAAAGAAAAGGTATTTGAAGAATCCCTTAGTATTACAAATGATAACATGAGTTATATGAGCAAGGCCTCTCTATCTCTTTTCTCTTACACACTCATTTTTTTCTCCCACGGATAAAGTTTACGCGCGTTTAATATGTAATTTTGTACGATTATAACGAAAAAAAACTTGATTAATCCACCTAGCAGTGAGATGATACCTTTTTTTTTATCAATCCGCATGTGTTTTTTGCATGGATATTCTTAGGTATTTTAGTTCTCATGACATTATTATAATTAAAAAAGATTAAACGGCAAATTGAGATTTTAATCACTCATTACCCTGTAATGTCGAAACGGCAAATCGTATCGAATTTCAATCTTAACGTGTGACAATCGATTGAACATTCCATGAGTTGTCGAAGTAAGTTCCACTTTAGAGTTTTTCGTCATTACCTATGGTACTTCCAGAGCCGGTATTCAGGAACTAGCATAACCCAAAATGATTCGAATGGCCATAAATTAATACGCGTAAATTAATCGGTATGAATTTTAAAAACTCATCACCTGTAATTCCAGAATCGGATAAAATTCACCAATTTTGTATGGGACCTTAAGTCCTTTAATTTGAATTTTTGATTTTGAAGTACAATTTGGCCTTTTTGAGAAAATGATTTTGCTTTGAGAAACGATTCGATACTGGAACCGGAATTCTAAAATCGGTGTAGCCGAAATCAGTTAAATTCACATGACATTCCGAATCCAAAAACGAATACCACTTAAACTGAAATAAATTTATTTGGTGCAGCGCCCTTAGCAAATTTTCCTTCGAATTTGCTAGTATTGTAGAAAAAGTAGGAAATTGTAAAGGAAACTCTCATATCAGCATAGCTGCAACCTTCAAGTATAAAATTTGTTATTGAAGCGTGCACATTTTTGAGCATTAGTCAGCGCTACGATGTTTAAGAAATTTTGTTATAAAATCATAGACAGTTCCGGGCATTAATCAGCGCAGCAATGTTGTAAAACAAAAGCTATTGTTATAAAACCATAGACAGTTCCGGGCATCAGTCAGCGCGGCAATGTTGTAAAAACAAAGTTATATTTTTACGGACACTGCCTCTGGCCTAGCGACAGCGGTTTCGGTTTTCGGTAGAACTTCGGGAGAAAATCGGATGAACTTCCTACTTGAAATCACAAGCTCGGCTTGTACTAAAATCTTCGGGTTTCACCCGAAAGAAAATGCTAGGAGCTTAAAAACCCATAGTTGGGAAGAGTTATTGAGGCAGTTCAGTCTCAGAGTGCGCGGAAAATATCCGTTAGTCTCGGGCGTCGGCCCGTAGACAAGTTAGTGGCTAGTTCAGTAGCGGAGTATGATACAGTATGCATAGGAATATGTGTGCATAGTGAGGCTTGAGGTAGTTCGTCGAAATTACACAAATGGTTCGCATTATAATTTTGTATTATGGTTCAATTTCGCCCTATTGGCATAAAAAGAATCAAGTGTCCTCAAAGTCAAGTAAGAAATATTGTTTAAAAATGGGATATAATAGATTTCTGAAGACATTTAAAGAATTGAGTGAAAGATTGCTGTAATGAGTGAAGATTTAACAGTTTCATGTGCAGGATTGATATTCACATCCAAAAGAAAAATAGTTAGACACAACCATTGCTCGTGTCAGGGTAGTGTTGATAATATACGACAGCAAAAGTATGTGTTGAAGAATAACTTCTTTTATTAATGTAAACAAGTAAATGTGAAGACATATATCCGACGAGTTCACCATGAAGTGTTGTGAATAGATTTACAAACTCAGGGAGTATGCACTAGACTTACTGTAGTAGGGTGTACGTTCATATGTGCATACACCTAGTGATATGCCGAGCTTAGTGAGACTGCGTGAAGTGTTAGCCTTATTAACAATCGTTAGTGACTTTTGTTAGATTGTGGGAAAGAACTCCCAAACAGCCTAATCCTTCACTATTGAGAATAAGTAGCTGTCAAGTGAAAAGCACAAAAAGAAAAAGTTGAAACTCAGAAAAGGTGAATTTCGTGATATTAAACTCAAATACGTGGATGAATCAATACAATGACATAAAAGAGAAACCGAATTGGAGAGTGTTACTCCGTATAGAACTGAAAGAAACATCCTCTTCGTTATTCTTCTCGCGCCACCGCTCGGCCGGGAGCTTGCATTGGTAATCGACTATCCAAATCTGCCAACCCGATAAACCTCATTAATTTATGTGAAATGGACATTTTTTTACTAATCACCCTGTATCTCCTAAGCCAGAAGTCGGATCTGACTAAAAAGTAAGATGTTTTATAAGATTTTATGACCTATCATTTGAATCATAGTTGATTCTTAGATTTCATTTGAATCTTAGATCGGTTCAGCCATCTATGAGAAGAATGCATTATTTTAATTTCGTTTCACATATCATCCTGTGGTTCCGCAATCAGAAGTCGGATCCAAACGTAATTCAGGAACCTTGTTTGGGAGTATACTACTTTTCATATTCATTCTACATGTAGAAAAAAATAGCTATCTCCGAGAAAATTGAGTGAAATTATTTGTCACACACGCATTTGCTAATCTCGAAGAACTGAGCCGTATGGTATATGGGTATTATGTTCTTCCAGCATTTATTGCTGTAAGTAGTTTGAAACAATAGTATTATAGAATTGCTTTAAATTGAAAATGCTGCCATCATTTGGTTTACATATGGCATATTCGAACGATTATGTTGTCAAAAACGAACCGTGCTAAAATCGGTCCGAGGCAAAATATCATGCTGTACACAGTCTTTTGGGTAACAAATGTATGTAACACTATAAAAAATCGTGTTTTCCGTTGCTTCCAAGCATTGCTTTGTCATACAGCGCTCAAAACTTCTACTGCTGGAATAGGGGAAAAAGTCGCTTACACAAAAATATCGATATCTCCGTTAAAAATTGACGGATTTTCACAATCTATGGCTTCTTGGATAAGTTTTATCGTGCGGAATCTAAGTCTGAAAATATATTCTGTTCTCAAGGTCAATTTTGACAGATACTATCACAAAACAAAACATTTGGACATGAAACTTCGTATAACTCAAAAAGTAAACATCCGATCTCAAAACCATTCAATAGCGTTCTGGGTGACGGGGAGACTTTTTATTTGCGACTAGTTTTATCAAAATCGGTCCAGCCATCTCTGAGATCTCGACCTCTTTGTTGACAACACACATACAGACACACACACACGAACATTTTCTCAGTTCTTCGAGCTGAATCGATAGGTATATGACATTAGGCCCTCGGAAAATTTTTCTAAAGTTTGAGCGAATTCTATACCTATTTTTTATATTTTTAAAAAAAGGTAAAAAGCGTTAGTTGAAGAAACAAAATTAAAGTTAATTTATTTCAACTAAAATGTTTCTAAATTTATAGCGCTACAATTACCAATTTAACTTAAATTTAGTTCATTGGAAACAAATTTTTCAATTTGAATTTATTTTGAAATTGTTTGTCAAGAAATTGACAGAAACGCACAAGTGAAATATTTGTTATTTTCATTAAAATATTAATTGAAACAAATCAATCCACTGGGAAATATTAGTTGTCATGTTTTGTAGTTCCATGCAGCAATATTTGCTATGTCAAATCAAATTTCTTTTGTCACTATTTCAATAAAAAAATCGTTGTATGAAACCCAAATTTGGTTATTTTTTGCCTTTCTCATATAGAAAGGTTATGCAATCACTTGAAAAACCGACTAGTGAAAATTGGCCCGGAGGGCCAAGTGTCATATACCATTCGACTCAGTTCATCGAGCTGAGCAATGTCTGTGTGTGTGTGTGTATGTGTCAAATAATCTCACTAGGTTTTCTCGGAGATGGCTGAACCGATTTTGACAAACTAGGATTCAAATGAAAGGTCTCGTGGTCCCATACGGAATTTATGAAATTCATCCGGATCCGACTTCCGGTTCCGGAATTATAGGGTAAAGTGTGTTCAATATTGTACACCGTCACTTAAATCGGCGAAACAAAATACGTAAAAAAATTTCTAAACTGGTCTCAAAACTACTCAAACCGATAGTCATTATCAGTAGGCAACTAAACAAACCGATTCCGGCTATCCTGGTTCCCGGTATCCGGTTCCGAAAGTACCATGCATAAATATCTGTTTGTTAATCTTATTTTTGTGTATTACATCAACATTTTACAGTACAAGTGTTTTGACCCTTTGGCCTTTCATCTTTGTTGTTCATACGATTCGTTATTAATATTAGGTGTTTTAGTTACTCTTGTTTTACATACTAATGTTTAATCATAATATTTATTTTTCCGAAAGTACCAGAAATAGTGATCATATATACCAAAATGGGTCTCACTCACTTTTCTCAGCGATGGTTTGACCGATTTCCACAAACTTAGATTCAAATGAAAGATCTTTCGGTCGCATACGGAATTCCTGAATTTCATCCGGATCCGACTTCCGGTTCCGGAATTATAGGGTAAAGTGTGTTCAACATTGTACACCGCCACTTAAACCGGCGAAACAAAAAACGTGAAAATTTTTCTAAACTGGTCTCAAAACTACACAAACCGATAGTCATTATCAGTAGGCAACTAAACAAACCGATTCCGGCTATCCTGGTTCAAGGTATCCGGTTCCGGAAGTACCAGCAATAGTGGTCATATATACCAATATATACCAAAATGAATCTCACTCACTTTTCTCAGCGATGGTTTGACCGATTTCCACAAACTTAGATTCAATTGAAAGGTTTCCCGGTCTCATAAGGAACTCCTGAATTTCATCCGGATCCGACTTCCGAATCCGGAGTTATAGGGTGCGTACTAGAAGAGTTTGTGTGTCATGTTATTTGGTGGCCGTACGAACCGACTTCGATTATACCGGTTCTCAGGTTGCGGTGCCGAAAGTGCATATAATAGTGAACCCATTTCGTTCTCTTAAGGATGGCTTACGCAATCAAAGCACTGTTTTATTCTGTATGTTATGCATAAACAATCACTTGGTTTCTTTCAAAAATCGAAGAGAAAATTTTTGAATAGAATACCACAATATTATATGTACATGAGAAAGGCATCATTACACCACTAGGTGGATTAAAACAGGTTTTTCTCTGCATGTTGAACGTTGTCATGACATTTTCTATACGTAAACGCTCTTTGGAGTGAATTTCAATGTAATTACTAATAAACGGTACACCTAAAAAAATTCATTCGAAAACCTATTTCAAAGAAGACACTGTAATAATATTTGAGTTTGATAATTTTTTCAACGATATAAATAAATTTTTATAAAACACGTCCCTAAATACGTCAAAATTCTCTTTGTACATACATCAATTTTAACCTATAATTGCTGCAATTCACAGCCGATTTTGAAAATTTTTGTTGCATTGTAAATGTTTTGAAATTGTTTTTTTTATGAATGATAAATGTATTCCTAATATTAGTGAGCTATAAATGTAACTATTTATTAACTTCATATGTAGGTTGAGCTATTTTATATTACTCACGCTAAAGATAGGAAGGTGGGCTGCAAAGGATGAGAAATAAAATGTTGCAAGGTATTAAACATTGATGTTCCATGGTTTAAGAATTATTACATATTCCAGTGTAACGAATGTGTTTTGTCTCTTTTATTCGACTTTCACATGCGACTTTCATCTGTGCGAACCGCGCGACATTCATAAATAACTGCCCCGATAGCAGGCAACGTGAAAGTTTTCACCAACACGACATTTACAGCTATCTACATTATTTATCTACAGTCTTAGGAACCAAATTAGACATGAATTGCAAATATCATTGATTTTTAATGAGAGTGTTTTATTGTTGTTAAACTCTGCCCCATAGGTTGCTTGGGGCTGAACTAGAAGAGGAACCGTTCGCTTTTGGGGTAGATAATTTCTTATCCACTTTCACGCAAGGCTTATCGTAGATTATAAAATTATTATAAATTTATATTAAAATTATTATTATTAAAAAAATAAAATAAAAGATGCAAAAGCTTGAATTAAAAAATATTTTAATCTTCTTTCTGAGGTTATTAAATTTTTTTATTATCATTTATTAGGGGAATAAATGATAATAAATTTATTTCTAATCCTATTCATGCTTCTAGTCAAGAATTAGCGGAAATTGTTATTAAAGAACCACAAATTAATATAATGAAAAAAATATTAATAAAAATTTTTTTTATTAAAAAAAAAGGCCTAATACCTTTATACTTGGGGTATGAACCCAATAGCTTAATTAGCTTATCTTTTTATATAGATAAATATTAATATAATTAAAAATATATTTTAGTGTGAGGCACAACATTTTTTAAAGTTTTTAGAAATAGTTTCATTATATTAAGTATAAAGAATGAATAAAGTAAAACTTTATTATCTATCCTATCAAGATAACCCTTTTTATCAGGCAATTCATAAAAAATATTTATTTGATTGAATTGAAGACGGTTGTTTCGTGTAGGTTACGCGTAGGATTCAAATGAGTACATTGAGTGCCCAGTAAAAAGGGATAAGAATATATAGGATTCTTTAAGCGCATATGTAATAAATGGGAGCGGCCCATTTGACATAATACCGCTTGGCATAATGATTATTTGGCATAACAGTTTCTTTGGCATAATGGTCTTTTGGCACAATGGTCATTTGGCACAATGCCATTTGTCATCATAATAATTGGATTCGCAATACTTTAATTTAATGTAAATTTTCGTATGTGTTTCGATCAAGTGATGTTTTGCAAGGAAAATTCGAACAAAATATGTGAATTTTATATTCGGTCATAATATTTCGATAATATTAGGTGAAATAACATTTTAATTTTTTATTTTTAAAATTTCGTAGTTTGTGACAATCGGTTTAGCAGGGAAAAGCCCGATGGAGATGAAATATAGCAATCTCTCACTCTAGCAGGCATAAAACTTCCTCATCTTTTGTATCAACAGATTACAATGATCCAACAGGTTTAAAACTAACAATTAAAACTAATAACTGATGAGTCAAAGACGAAACATAAAAAAAGAAATAATAATAATAATTAAAGCTAAACCACTAACGCTATAACTCGTTCATGACACAGCATTACAGAGCAGCTCCCTCAAAAGGCGAGATAGAAGAGAAAAGTGGATATGAAGATTGAAGAAGAAGGTTAGTTGAGGGACCAGTGAGTGAGCGTGGGCGAACGACGGGGTTAGAACCGGCATGTAGAGCTAATTAATGATCAAGCGCCATCGCAGAAATCACCTCTGTCTAGTTGCGGGCGTTTGCCCGGATTACCCAAAACTAGGAGCTATCCCTCAGTTAAGTCCAAACGTTATTAAAAACGATGAGGCGTAGCCGCATTGAGAATTGCAGTTAATTAGAATCATTTCGACCGTCCCGCGACAAAAGGGCCTAACTGCGAATGACAGTTTCTCTTTGTTTACTTTTTCTTTTACGATTTACCGAACAGTTTTTCTATTTGACGCTTTACTCTTTGCAATACTTTCAAGGTAAAACTACAAGCATTCGATTTATATGGCAAACTTTTGAGAATTTGCAATAATGGCTTTTGTCGTGGGACTATCGATTTCTATTAAGCAGCATGTTTATCTGTTATGCCAAATGACTTTTATGCCTAATAACCTATTATGCCAAATAACCATTATGCAAACGGCGTTATGCCAAACGACTTTATCCCAAACGGGGTAGCCCTGTAATAAACGTACACCATTCAGGACACTGGAGAAAAAACTCCGAGCTTCCGTTTCGATGGAAAGAGTTTGAAAGAATCTCTTCGAGCTATTGGTGTTGTTTTTTTTTAATTTTTTCTCAGTTTGTAGTCCGGTCACTCTTGTTGTTTTACATACCCACTTAGCACTCGTATTCGCTCTGTTTTCAATTGATTATTTATTCGATATGAATAATTTTTTGTACGACTTTCAACACTAATTCCAGAATCCTTTGATGAAAAAATAGTAAAGTTTGCTTCAGAAATACTCGATATGAAAGAGTAAGGTTAAATTTCATTTTCCCCTGAAAGGAAATAGTAATTCATTACACCAAACAGCACTTTTTAGAAATAGACTGATTATCTTTTTTCAAATGTTCGTTATGATCCATTCCATTTCTTGTATATGGACAGAACCGAAAAAGTAATTTTCTGATAATTATATTTAATAATTTCATTTTTCAACCTGTTGTGAACCTGCCGAGAAATGGACAAAATGAAAGTAACATGACCACTGTGTTGAAATTCAATCCAATCGAAAATTAAAACGAGCAATGATAGAATGTTCGAAAAAGTAAATTTTTGGTCCACAAGATTTGAACAAGCAGGTAATTCCGCGATAATCGACTGCCCATTGAAGCTGACAAATGGCATGCATTTGAATAACAATATAATCGGGCAAGATTTGTATTGCGCACAAAATTAATCGACCTGCGATTGTACCATCAATAAAGACGACTTCGGCCTCTCGGGTTCGAACGATTTCAGGTGTTCATCGAGTGGTACTCGAGTAAGGTGCCCACAACAAACCGCTTTTGGCGGTGATTTGAGGACATTCTCAGGTTGGTGTATGGTGTATAAAGGAACCACTGCTTAATCACTAATCGACCTATCGTACCCCAAAACTGCAACGTGTAATGTTGTCGGAGTTTCCATTGCTGCTGCTGCTGCTACTGCTAACGGCAATGACGGTGTGTTTGGCCTAAGAGTTGCAGTGTGTGGTGTTTATGTTTATGAAGGTAAAGTTTCCATAATGATCCGTTCCTAATTCCCTCGATCAATAAAAAATAGTTTTCTTCTTCATCAAAATGAATGCTTACAAAAGGAAATCAATTAGATTGTAATATTCCATTTACTGTCCACTATTGACGATGGAACCTTTTTGCTTATTCGTCTGTACTTATCATCATATTCCATTCGTCCCAATGTTTTATTGGTTGATTTGTTGCACAATAACAGTAACAGTCTAACGGCTAGGCTACTCATCGTCCGCCAGCATAAAAGCAAAGCAGTAGGTGCGAGTTGACCGAAGATGACACCCTTTGGAATGGCGCAACCGTGGTCCAAGTGTGCACGTACTCATCTTCATACACCAAGTTCGCCCGGTTGACAAACATGGTCAGCGGCGATTCCTCGCATAATTATGATAGGCCCGCGAATCGACGTCTATCATGTCGCACTAATTGAGCTTTGGTTCCCATGGAGGATGCGCACGAACTGGAATCGCATTGGCCGCTGGTTTGTAGTCAAATTACCGAAAAAATAAAAACACACGAAGGTTGTTTCACTGCTTCGTTTTTATCGCTCTGTGCTGGAAGATCTCATCATGCGCGGACAGGCGAATGATTGAAGAAGACCTTCTGCGGATTCTGTGTAGCATTCGAAAAGTTGTTAAGTATTGGGATTTTACGTCCAGTGATCAACTGTCATTAAAATTACAATAAAAAGCTTAACAGGACGTGTTTGTTTTTGCTGAACCGTTTGCTTCCGGATTTTTAGTCCGAGAGTTATATGAATTAGATGGCTTTTTGATTTCCTGTTGCAACTACACAATCACATGTTGATTGGTATACCAAATATTTTTTTGCCAAAAAGCCTATCGAGGAATATATCAAAATTCATTTAGCACAGAACCTTGGTTTGCACAGCATTCTAATGAAATCGCATAGTTTATTTATGAAATCGTGCGAAATTTGAGAGGCGCAGTGGACTTAACATGAATTTTCTTAGGAAATATCGCCAACCAATGTTTAGAAAATCATGATCGGAACACTTTCATTTCATTACCACTCGTGATAAAAACAGTTCAAGAGATTTTCTAAAAAACCTCAGTGACAGAAAAATCCCTACCGAGATTTCAATTCAGGAAACAAGTGTCCACAAAACTCTGAAACTCGAAGTTCACAAGTGATTTTTTGTGTTAGTGAAACCTAATGAAATTCGGAACTGAATCGCAACTGAGAAATAATGATGGCGATATCTTCGATGCACGTAGGGTGGTCAATATGAACAACAATGTTTTTTTTCACCTTCCATGGAGTGACTATACCGTCGAATGCTGTTTTAATTTCATCTGGCTGATTACACAGCACTATTTAGAATAAACCCAATAAAACGCTATTTAGCATGAATTTGATTCATAGAAGTAGGAGCGGAACATTGTGCATGTCTCAAACACGCAGCAAGCGCAGCGTTTGAATTGGCGTAATAATTGCCTGCGTTCCTGTTACCTGAAAAATGATTGACACATTCGATTCAGAAGATATAATCGTGACAAATAATTTCATTTTTCTCGGAGATGACTCAACCGTTTTCTAAAAACTCAGATTCATATGAAAAGTCGTATGCTTCCACACAAGGTTGCTGAATTATGTTTGGATCCGACTTCTGGTTCCGGAACTTTTTCTGGTACCAGAACGGTTTTTTCCCTAAAAAAAATATTGTGCTTTTTAGTCAGATCCAACTTCCGGTTTAGGGGATACAGGATGATTAGTATAAAAATGTCTATTTCACATAAATTAATCAGGTTTATCGGGTTTACAGATTTGGACAGTCGTACTCAGGTGAATTTATCTGACTTCGGCTGCTCCGATTTTCGAATTCCGATTCCAGTATCGAATCGTTTCTCAAAGCTCAATCGTTCTCTCAAAAAAAGAACCAAGGACAACGACAGAATTAATTATCTGTAGCTTGATATTCTCGACTCCAGAGTATGCATCTGTCGTTCGATCATCTTTTTACCTTCCAGACATTCAACGCCTTGAATTAATCTAACACAAGTTCGTCCGTTTACACAATACAAGTAGGTTTAGAATTTTCCCTACAAAAAACCCTCAGAATTGCGGAAGCAAATGATGTCCTCATGGTAACAACCAAATCATATATATATATAATAGGACTGAAAAGTCACCATCTGTGGCTGAACACCCAATTTAAATCTTAATAA
This sequence comes from Malaya genurostris, assembly GCF_030247185.1. Taxonomy (NCBI): domain Eukaryota; kingdom Metazoa; phylum Arthropoda; class Insecta; order Diptera; family Culicidae; genus Malaya; species Malaya genurostris. Next base: position 268,384,210 of record NC_080572.1, on the reverse strand, counting down.
TTTAATTTTAACTCATATTCCAATAAATAGTTATTTAAAAAAAAAAGTTCGTCCGTTTTGTACTTTGTCGTCTTCGGTGGAGAGACCCATCCGAACTACGAAGATCGTTGCAAGCTGATTGACGTAGATATGCTTTCTGTTCGACGTGATGTCTGTAAGGTCATTTTTGTCGCTGATTTACTACAAGCTCGAATAGACTGTTCAGATCTTCTACAATTGTTACACTTAGATATTCATCGCCGTACTCTTTGTTTCCACCCATTTCTTAGAATACCCTCATCTAGAACTAACTACGGTTATTACGAACCTTTGACTAGTATGTTTCGCCTATTTAATAATTGCTCCAATGTATTTGACCTTTATCATTCTCGTAATGTTCTAAAAAAGCAGTTCCTCAGTTAGTAATTAGGTTCTAGTAACTAGGATACTATATTTAGTATTAGTTTTCTCTCATCATTGTTTAATTTCTAGGTTTTAGTTTTAAGTTATTATGTATTATGTATCATTTGGATCATTGTAATCTGTTGATGCAAAAGATGAGGAGGTTTAAAGCCTGTTGGAGAGAAAGTTTTAACTAAAATAGCTCTACTGGACTTTTCCCTGCTCCACAATTATAGAATGATAAGTTTTTAAAATTCAAACCGATATAGAAGATGACAATCCCGAAAAGCTTCAAAGCTGGACTCAAAACCTGCCTTGGTCGGATCCCGTTCATCTCCCCTCTTACGAGGACCGCTGTCGACTCATTAATCTACCAACACTGGAAAGCCGGAGACAGGTCTTGCAGCGGCTCCTGATATTCGATATAATAGTTAACAACATTAACTGCGCAGAGCTGTTAGGAAAATTGCCGTTGTTGCTCCATTAAGACGAACTCGACGTGTGCAATTTCTACGACTACCAATCCGTCGCACTCAATATGGACAAAACAACCCTTTTTATGTATGTTGCCGTCTTTTTAACGAAGTTTACGACAAATTTGATTTCAATGTATCTAAAAATATATTTAGATTAAGAATTAGTAATTAGGTGTCTGTGCGATATAAATTATCGAAGACTAAGTAAAAGTAATAAAAAAAAACTATTGTAATTTATTAATCATATGGCCATATGAATCGGCTCGAGTTATGTTGGTTCCTGAATACCGGCTTTGAAAGTACCTTAAATAACTGTAAACTTTAAAGTGGAACTTACTTCGACATCTCATGGAATGTTCAATCGATTGTCACACTTTTAGATTCAAATTCGATCCGATTGTCAGTTTCGACATTACTGAGCAATAAGTGACTAAAATCTCAAGTTGTCGCTATGCCCATTAAAATAATGTCATGAGAACTAAAACACCGAAAAATATTCATGCAAAAAACACATGCGATTGATAAAAAAAAGGTATCATCTAACTGCTAGGTGGATTAAGAACGTTTTTTAACCAATTCCAATCAAAATAATGACGTATTCGGCGAAATGGCCCTTTCGACGAAATGGCATTCGACGAAATGACCCTGATCCGTTTGATCCGTAGCGAACAGTAATTTATTTTCATGTCTCACTTACATCCCTCTTCATCCATCATCATTTCCGAACGCTATAAAATTGAAAATTTGCATATAAAACGATTTATTTAAGCTTAGCTAAGGAAGCGTGCCGCTCGAGTCATCTCTGCTTGATACCCAAGGACGATTTTTCTCTTGGTTATGTTCTTTGTTATGATATCAGCTAAAAAGAATCATAGTCCTTCTACATTACAATTTCGGACCTATTTTGTAGGGTCAAGTAGAATCTTGAATTCGTGCTACAATCCTTTCAAGATCAATCTGATCTTTAGGTTCTTCATTAGGATGACGTTTTCATGTTTTGTGTCGCAAATCTGTGAACCTAGATTTGTAAAATGTTATCCAGTCATGATACCATATTTGTCACTTGACACATGCTTTTGTTTGATGATCAACGGAAACAGCCGAACAAATTTTATTACTGCCAAAACAGCGTAAATTTTCACGCATCAATAAAGTTCGTTATTTTATTGCCGTAGCAAGAGCACATCTTGGACAAAATTTCTCCAAAAACAACAAAATAAGTTTTGTTCAAAATAGTCACGTAGAGGTCCTAAAAATCTCATATTTATCACCGAACAAATACTACCGACTAATATTATTCAACTAGTTGTAGTTACCCAAAATAATTTACAGCCTTCAGACTGTAATACATAACTGATTAACAAAGCTACATTCGCTAGTTGTTCATCTGATGTGACTTACTTTTGCGACGGCTCCGGCATTGCAACACTACGCAACCGAACAACAATACTTCAAATTTTAGTACACGGTGTCATTACGGCAATGATTTATGAGCTCCGTCAATCATGTCTAATGCTTTCTTTGTACATGAAATCAAGGAACTGCCAAACGACGCGATTGTGTTCGTTAGCATCTTGTTGCAAGAATTAGCACCGTTTTGCATCGGTTGGTGCATGTTTTGCTGGTGCTAATAAAGATGCAAATGATGCACAACCCCTGAGATTAGCCTCCGATGGCAGTTTCAATTCTTTCTGTTTGATTTTATGTCGATCTGAAGTGTTCTTTTTCCAATTACGGTTGAATGGTTCTCATTATCACAGATCGATTTTATAATGAGTATTATTATCACCACTTCTTTTCTCAAAAGAACACTCTTCTCTGTGACAGCAAAAATACGCGTGATTAATTAAAAACCATTACCAATTGCAGATTTCGTTTCGATAGACTGGTTAAAACCGGCAGCACCATGACTTTTATTAGCATAATATAAATTTATCCAAACTTCGTCATGATTGCCGACCAATAACTTGAAGACATACACAGGCGCTTCACCGCATTGAAAGAAATATCAAAGTTCAAATGTCGCACTTGAGTATGCAAAGGTGTCGCACCGCGAAGATGCACACGGTTGAAAAGAAAAAAAACAACAAACTTGTTTGATCAGTGCCAGCAACGTAGAGAAGACGTATTCGTTTTGGACATACGATTTGGCGGACAATCGCAATTGGTTACAGAATATGTGAGCTGTAACCAGCAACCTGCCGTAATCGTGTTTTCTTTCGCAAGTAAGCATTCAACATGGTTTTCGCGTGATAATCTTTTTTCTCGCAGATGAGTTGACATCAATATCTTATAAATAATTTTATCACCGTTACATTTATTATGATTACTAGCTGAATTACCCGGCGTTGCTCGGAAATGTTTCGTGAAGGGAAGGCCGAAAAAACTCTCGAAGTTGTCCTGCTTAATGAAATACTTTGATTGTAGTGAAACATAACTTAGACGGAAACCCGATTGAACAATACTCCGTTCATGTTCAGATTGCGAATGATCAGTGTTCCATCTCAGATCTCACAATAATCATAATGTTCATGGTATTCTCGACAAATTCGGTCAGTTTTATATTTGAACCCTTTTGTTAGAAACATTTAAAACACCTTTCTCTCTATAAATACCTTCTTAGTAACCTCCGAGTTTCATATGTATATGTGCTTGTAACGTACTATCGTACTTCCTCGTCACATTCAATCTACAATACCTTTGGCTTCCATGGATATGAACACTTACTACTCTCTCATCTTTATAAAAATATGTATGATATCATTAATTGCTCAAATCTTCCATCTGATAATGATTATTTTATAACGAAAGGCTGTTTACCATCATAACTACATTTGTACTATAGAATAACGTTTTTATATACACTGAGGTCTTTTTTTATGTGGTCTTTTTTTATGCGGTCTTTTTTTATGTTGTCTTTTTTTTATGCGATTTTTTATGCGACTTTTTTATGCGAATTTTCAGAGCGGTACGTAAACTCGCATAAAAAAGACTTCAGTGTAATTTATTTTACCACGGCTTCAACCATTTTGGTCGTTAATCGGTGAGGAAAACCTATAGAATAAGGATTCAGTTAATACAAATGTCGTTATAAACTTATTTCCATCACCTTGAGTCGACAGTTTTCTAAATTTACATAATAAAATGCACATTGATTGTATGATTTAGTCAATTCAGATCAATGTTGAAAATACTGTGAACCTCACTTAGTTGCTAGAAATATACTGTACTCGTGAAGAAGTACCGATTTTTCGTAAAACCCGATCAATTTTCCCTTACACTTTCTATTTTCGGGGCACTTGCTACATTCCCTCATCCTAAAAATAACCTTATAATCTATTTTGATTTAACTTCTCTTTTGTTAGTGAGCTTACTACAGATCTCCTCCATGATTACCCTGAGTAGTGTATAAAGTATCTGTGCTTTTCAAAAAAATATCGATTCCCATCTTTGGTACATGTGCCAAACTTGGTGGCGCTTCGTTTAGTTGTTTCGTAGTTATGCTGAGACATAAATACACTCGCGTTCATAGGCAGACAAAGATTATTTTCCTTCAGTTCTTTGAATACCCCGGCAAAATTTTACCAGATCTTTTGAAATTATTTGAAGAAAATTGCGTTGCAATCAAATTAACAACAACAATACTATCTACGACCTTGAAATTCTTGCCACTCTCTTGTTTTACAAAAAAATTGGAAATGAAAATTTATTTTCAAAAACCCCTCCTTCTAGTGCCGATTCTCTTTAAATTATATAAATTTCGTCATTGACCCTCTCCCACATGTTAAGGACACTTGCTACACACTTTCCCTCATGAAAATGTCCTAATGATCATCTCTGAAGAGCCAGAAGTATCTGTGCCAAATTTGATAGCAATCCGTTCAGTAGTTCCGGAGTTCTGCCGCTACAAACACTGCATCCCCTTTTTTATAGGGACGTACTACATCCACCCCACACGAATACCCTTATAATCATATCTAAGTTGCGCAAAAAGTATCTATGATCTTTAAAAAGTATCGATTCTCGTCAAATTAAATAATTTTTTTCATGACCCCTGTTAAGGACACTCCCTCCCCCATAAAAATACCCTTACAACTATCTCTGAAGAGCAAAGAGCAGCTATGCCAAGTGTGATAGCAATCCGTTCTGTAGTTTCGGAGTTATGCCGTTACATCCCCCTTTTTAAAGGCACTTGCTACATCCACCCCCATATACATATATCATATCTAAGGTACGGAAAATGTTTGCATGATCTTCCAAAATTTTCGATTCTTGTCAAATTTTATGAATTGTTTCATAGCCTGTTAATGATACTTGCTACGCTTCCTCCCCTATAAAAATACCTTTATGACTATTTCCGAAGAGAAAGAAATAACTGTGTCAAATTTTAAAATTTTTAAGCGCCTTTGAATGTACGTGTTTTGATGATTGCACATCAATTCAATCTATGAAAATAACAATCTATTCTTTTCAATGAATATGATCGGGATAGTGTTTAAAATATGTATAAGAAAGCTATCAAACATTAATACACATTTTCAGACGATTGTTATCATATTGATGTTTGTTTTTTCTTGAAATGAATTTTTCTTCAATATTTTCAAATATGGCGTCAAGGGTAACAGTGTGTTGAAAATAAAATGGTTCACTCAACGTAATGATTTATTTTACCTAAATACGAGGAATTATAAACATGTAAATATTGAAAAGAGAAATTTTTATTTTTATCAAAATAGTTGTTTTTATTTTAATTAAACTAGTAGATTTAAACAACAATACAGTTAAATCATTCATCTTAGTTAACCCGACATTTGTGATACGCACTGTAGGTATTATTTCGGTAGGCCATGTGTTGTAGTTGCAAAAACAAGTTGCTTAAGCAGTAATATATAACTATGAGAGTAACTATGATGAACTTAACTTTTCGTTCAATATTATTGAAAAGTGATGTCAGGTCTGTCCATTTTTTCGCGAGATGAAAACCGAATACAAATTATCTGATTGATTTTTGTTTTCATTGCGTATGTAATGCTGTATTTCTGTAACTTTTATGATAATAATCTCATGTCGGTAAGTTTTGCGTTCATTTCAAGTAGATAAATTTGGTACAACTTATTTGTAAGTTTTGAATTTTTTGTCTAAAAATTAAGAAAACTGCACACACTGACCTAATATTTCATGAGGCAACCAAGACTATGCGGACTCAGCAGAAAAATAGTTTTTACTGCGAGGTTTTCAATTCGGTATATCATTTTTTGCCTTGCGGAGAGCATTTTTTCACTATTTTTTCTTCACAAGAGATAAACAGCCATTTTGACATATATTCAGTAAGATACAATTATGACAGACATTTGGAAAATTTTTGATAAGTTGAACAATTGTTTTAGTTACTTCGTTTTTACATGACGATGTGAAAATATTTGCAGAGCTTCTAGAACTACTAGTGCAACGTGGGCAATTTGGTGATTTGCTGCACAATTGTTTCAGATGTACCTTAAATTGTTCTAAAGTGAATTTTTGTGTATTATTGTAAAACTTAACAGTGATAAGTTGCACAACCGAATTTAATATATTTGAAAATCTTTGTGAACCCATCTAACATAAAAAAAAACAATTCTAAAACAATTGCAGAACCTCTTGAAATTTCAATAAGTTACATTTGCTACTTGGGGAGGCAGGAGCCGCCGCCACGGTCAATGGCGAATGCAACCTCGCCATGATTAGCGATTGGTTCTTCCCGTTACTTGAAGAGGAAGATTTGGACACCATTTTTTTCCAACTAGACGGCGCTCCCTGTCACACAGCAACGCTACAATCGAAAATGCACTAAAAAACTGGACCGACCGTATGGCGTACTGCAAGGCCAGCCGAGGCAGTCATTTGAATGAAATAATGTTCCACAATTAACCGGAAGGATTGTACTTTAATATGAAAAAAAAAATTTTGTAATCGAATGAGCCGTTTGTGTTTCATTGCATGTTTAAAAAAAAGTTACATGGTGGACCCTGTATATAGTTTTACTACATAATTTTAAATTGAAAGTACCACAATTTATCGCGTTTATTCTGGCATATTTTCATTAAATATATCATACTTCCAATTTCTTTAAAGACACCTGAAATCAAAATCGTGACATTTTTTGTACACTCGTTAAATTTCCCTACCAGAAAACCTCCAAACCAATTACAACTTCCAATAGTAGGAAGTCATCTTGCGGTAATATCAAACACTACTAATCCAAACAGCTGAATCTTTGATTTACGACCAAATTTTTTGCATTGAAATCAGAAAAGCTTCAAGAATTCCATCAAACTGGTAAACCAACCAAGGTTTTCCATCGTCAGCAATAATCGATAAAGTTATGCAAATTTTATTTAAATCGATTTTATGAATCTCACCTGAAATCGCCCCCTCGAGATGATGTCATTTGGTGTAAATCTAGTGACATTCTATCCTAGAGTTTACTTTTACCTGCGCACATTCATCGCAAATTCACCTGTTATCTCATCTTCGTGAGTCCCAGCAAACGCTTCTTCCTAACCTTCACAGTGCACTTTTCCTTTCATTCAAGATAAAACCATATGGAACCATAGACAAAGTGCGCTTCTCCAGCCACAAACAGGTTCCGAGACCGTGTGGAACCGGTTGTCGACAATCACAAATCGGGTGTAGGTAGCGTGTGTGGAATTATGTCAAGAGGTTTGTCTATTTATCTGACCTCTAAAATCACGCATCCGATCAACGGTGGCGATCAGAGACGCATTGTGGCCTTGAGGATCGTAGGCTGTCAGCAGAATTTTCTTCTGAATGATCGTATAAACACAGAATTTGACACCATGGGCTGTCTAGTTGGAAGAAATGGTCATCTGGCACTGTCCATTTGTAATAATTATTGCATAGTTCACAGGCGTCGCTTCATCCTTGTGAATAGAAAACTAAATGTAGAAATAGATAACTTTAAACAAACTAATAAAAAAATCATAATTTATCCAAATTAAATAATACCACGATATAATTTAATTCTTTCCGGATTGAAGTATGCAAAAAACTGAACAATCTTATTAAAAAAATTAAGCAATCAGCATCCAAAAAAATAAACCCGGATGAAGGGTGCGCTGACTGCACCGCTACGGTGCTAGTGAGTAGAAATAAATTTTAGGGGAGGGCTATGGTATGGTCACGCAGCATTACCATTGACAAAAGCTTCTTCATTTCGGCTGTCACTGTTGCGCCGCAGTGGTAGGCAGGCTGCATGTAAGTCGTGTCATTTCCCCCTAGATTTATGTTTGCAGTAAGTGGTATAAAAATAACCCGAACGATCAAGGGTGCCAAAAATGGCGTAAAAGGAAGGCAGCGGGAATCAACTAAGACATACAAAACTTATTAACTTCTGGTAACGTTTGATAAATCTATCGACCACATCCAGTACCGAATAAGTGGGGTAATGAAGGGCGATATTTGCTGTAACAAATTTGAGTTTTTCAAGCATGTTTTCATGAATGTCGGCAGAAGAAGATGAAAGTATCTAAGTTTGTATACTATTGTATCTATATTGAACCATTCTCAGAATAAAATACTAACTCGTTATTTCACGATAATCTGAGAACCTCGAATTTCTTGTCTAAATATCTAGAGAACGTTTATTACTCTTAGCCTGTAAAATTATATTTTAGTGTTTCCCATAGATATTTTTTCAGTTTTGAAAATTCTTTCAAATTGTTTTCGTTGAAACTTTTCATAATTGGAAGATACCTATTGAATTAAAGGCAAATGTTTGTTTTAATAAATGTATGATTTTTGAATGAATCGTTTAATTTTAGTCTTATTTCGATTGATCTTCTAACTCTTGAAATAGCATTCAACTTCTCTTTTTCAGAGTATATTTATTATAGTGTCCGTTTGATTTACTACAGCTTCTTTTTGGACACTATTTTTGTGCAATTTAATGGCTTTGAGCTACATTGACTTGAATAAAAGTAAATTGCAAAATATATCAACAGGTTGAAAATCAGTTCTGAGTCGAATTTCTGAAATTGCTTTCGATGCCAACACGCTTCTAAGCTCTATTTACTGACTATCAAATGACTGTTTATTTCTGTTCAAACGATATGTACGCGCATCACGGATATGATTTTTATCTTATTATTAACTGCATCTTATGATTCTCACCAGACAAACATTTACCCTAAAAACTATGCGAAATGACAAGTGCACTTCCAACTCCACGTGATTAAAATTCAATCGAACTTTTTTGAATTCTCGTTTATAATTCCTTCACACAAGCCAAAAGGGCATCTGAATCCACTCAAGAAAATCAAACATCTCACTAAAATGTTCAACTGCAACATATCACGCAGCTACCTGTATCAAACAGAATTTATACTGAGTTTTCATATTCGAACATAATCAGACAAAATGATGCGTATATCCTTACATAATGTACACTTAGTGATATAGTTGCACAATTTTCAGAATTACACTTTTTGTTCAAGGTGCTTGAAAGAACCCCGGTGTTTTGCATTGTTTTTCATTCGGCACGGATTAATTTGATTACTTAAAATTTTTCTTTGTAAGTTTTTCAATAACGGGTCGTCCAATAAAACTACAAAGGACAGACATATGGAGTTTTTCGAACTACTTTTGACAACATAACTACTACTGTTTGATTCGAATATTTACCCTGCAGTTTTTTGTGTTTAATTTAAACGTTCTTTGTATTTGGGTGAAACATTCTTTCAAAAAAAACTTTGGAAATTTTAGATGCCTTGAAAAGGACCGTTTAGTTTGCTGGTGTTGATGATGAAGGGTGCTGATCATGATCATCTAGCATTCGCCTACGAAGAAATAGTCAAAATTCGACAAAAAAGTCTCTCGTGCAAGACGAACGGCGCATAAAAGAAATCCGCGGAATGTCCACTTGTTGATGTGCATAGCAAAGCTTCTCTATGACACTACCGAACCGCACAAGTCGGTTCGATATTGGTTCTTGTTTTCTCATTGCAAATACACATATTCAAGAGCGAAATTACCATGAAAAACATGAGCTACGAAAATATGTATTGAAAAAATGACTTATAGTAGTAGGTGTAATGATATCGAGAATCTGTTTGAAATCGTTTGAGCTATTGATGTTTACAACCTGGCCACTATTTTGTACGGTTTAATTTTTCGTTCATCTGGAGCTAAAAGGTGATTCGAATGAAAACTACTCTACATGACGCATCTTTATAGCGTGCATTTAGCGTGCACAATTCTCACAACATGCACTAGCCGTCGTGATGCAATGTAGTTGTTAACTAATGTCACTGTTTGATCTAAACATTGGCTTTTTAGTTGTGAAAAGGATATCGAAGCAATGTGTCAATTTGATACCCAGGATATTCATCCCAGGATCGGCTGATACCGAAGAAGAAAGCCGTAGGCTGTGAAAACGTCTTCATTAGGTGAAGATAAGAGATCTTTAGAGAGAGATTTTCAAACACATATATTCGGAGTTACACCAATCAACATACGGAAAAAACTGATGCTCCACTACTGTCATGATTCCGACTGCTTTGATTATTTGAAATCAATAACCACACGCCAGTTTATTCGCGACAATTGAGACTCTGTACTTAACTAAAATAAATTTAAAAAAATTGAAATACATTTTTAACGCAGTCTAAAAGAAAAAAAAGGTGGATGGGTAATGTCAGAGATATAACTGGAGGACGTGAATACGAAAAACGTGAATACGACAAACATGAATAATACGGAACAAATAATGTTTTTGTAAATTTAGATAATAAACAGAGGTAAACTACGAATAATCATTTGGGAAGATTTTATTGGTTCTAGAGAGAACCGATTTGAGGGGTTATTCCGATGTTCACATCTGTTGAGTAGTTTTTGCCATCATTTATTTATCTACACTAGAACAAAGATATTATATTAACAAGATAGCCAGCTCTCACATTTCCCGGACAAATCATTGGCAACATCCTTTTTTACTAGCATGGCGCCCAAAGGCGAGAACGCATCAAATCCCGTACATAGAAGTAGGGGAGAGAAATGTCAAATTCGTGCGCGCCAAAATAGCAGCACTGCGCACCCATACAATTGACATAAAATGTTGAATGTGATGCCGTGCGATGACGTTGCTGAACTGATGATTGATTTCGCTCCAAGCTGACAGGGTCTGACTAGAACTGATATTCGGAGCCAGGACTGAATTCTAAAAGTGAATTCTAAAGCTAAATTCGAAATCTGGGATAGAACCCAATTTATTTTCAGAATCCAGACCAATTATTCAGAACTAAGTTCTATAATAATAGGTTCCGAATTTAGTCCAACATTGCAGATTCAGAATTCTGGAAATGATTTCGGAAACTGAGTTTTGGAATTGAATTCTGAAACTGAATTCCAGGTTCGGAATTCAGATTTTAAACACACATCCTGAATTATGTTCATGAACTCTGTAATTGAAATTTAAAATCGGAATTCTGGATTCGAATGTCTAACATAAATTAAGGAAGTAAACATAGTTCCAGAATGCAGACTTTTTAAATTTTTAATTACAAAATTAGGCTGATTTACACATATTTCTATTTTATCAACATTCGATCATAAAACATCTGTTTCAAATCCTGAGCTGTCGTTTTGATTAAATTGGTTTTGGAAGCTCCGAAAATAGCGGTTTATATCTTTCGAGATGGAACATTGATTTCTAAAAGATAGCGGAGCCCATTTTCACAATTATGATGGTGAAAATAAAACATTCAAGGATTTCCAGGCACCACAAAACGGAGTCACCGAAGGGGGAGGGGAAGGGGGGTAAATTACTCGGGCTCGGTCTTTTTGGGAAGATTTCGAATTGTGTTTCAAAAAAAAATTAAAATAAAAACACATTTGGCAAGTGAATTATTTTGTTTTGTATTGGTTATTGTATTTAAAAGTCTCTTAGTTTGATGAAATTTCTATGCTCTAAAGTTTTTGACAAACTTAGAAGTTCCATTAGAGGAAATTGGAATTGTACGGCCTTTTTCTAGAGCTTAGTAGCCATATTGAGAAAGAAGCTGTCAGAGCTGCGACTCACAGCACAGGTTTCCAAGATATATTTTAAAATAAAGGCCGTCAGATGGCCTCAAAAACATTCAAATCTTTTTAGTTTAATCTTATCAGTTAATTTTTTATAAGTAAATAACGTAGTACTGATTTGTTTATTTGTTTAATTTAATGTAAGTCATCTTGAGCTAATGAACGAAACTCGGAATGCTTTCTTCAGTCCAGGATTTTCGCTCTGCCAATTGAACTCTGCCAATTGAAACTCTGGATGTGATGAAACACATCTCAGGAGGCACTTATTGTTAGCATTATTCAGCTTTACTTTAAATGTCACCAACAAATAATTCATTTTCTGCTTTTAGCCATTATACCAATGAGATGAACTGCCGTTTTAGGTTTATTAGAACGATCATGTTAACAGCCAGATGTCGTAGGTACGAACTGAAAAGGATTGGTAGGACTAGTCATATAATTGTCCCGTACCTTTACGAATTGGCTGCGAAATAGAGACTGAAAATCAAGTTTTGTACAGGAGAAAACTTAGTACCCAAGCTATGCTTAGTATATTTGGTATATTCATTCTCCATTTCTCCATCGTTCGAATAGAACCCAGCTGAAAAGGATATATCACATAATAATGAATTTGCAATATAAAAACCTCTTATAGTTAATGGTATTATTATTCCTAAATGTTCTACAAATCGAATATCTTGTATATATTTATACAACTTAGACTTAAATAATGCATGAGTTAATAAATGAAAAGAAGACGGGCTGATTCTTTTTTAATATCAGTGATTTGGAATTACAATTCCATCCATGCCATATCTTGAAATAAGTACATTTCAACAACATATGTGAAGAGTACGAAAAATGGTTTGTTGTTTTAGAAACCAATGTGCTTAAAAAAACTTATTTAAAATTGAGATGCTTCAACCAGTGTTGGTAAAACCGCCGCCCACTGGGGGTATGACAGACATTCCTCGAAGTTAGGCCGACAGTCAACTCAAACAACCTCAGAGATTCTTTAGAGTTCAAATTCAGAGCTAAGTTAATAATATTATTCATTTCGGTTTCGTGAAGCTAGAATATTTCGAGTGTTTTCGGCTCACAATTAAAAGTAAAACAATTGTATGTCTCGGAACATGAGACATCGGTAGCACCTTTCATGAACTTCTGAATCCTTGGCAAGATTTAACTGTTGTTAGGTCCAACTCGTGTGGAAAGTTTTTTTTTTGTTGTTCCGTGGATATTTTGAAAGGCTCTAGTCTTAGTCAAAATCATTAAATAAATCAAACACCTTAGCGGTCACACTTAATCATAATAACGTTTTTGTTCAAACTCATCATTCCTGTAATGATAGTTTAAGAAAATAGAGTTGGCAAATATTTCAGATGGTTTGAAATGGGATTCAATTATTACTTCAGTGCTTAACGCTCAAACTACAGTTCGCTTTCACATCTCATCCAAGTCAGTCGATAAAACAAAACCGCTTACGTTGGGGACGGAAGAAACCAAGTACAGTATTGTGTAGTGAACAATAGACCTCGAAATGAGTGAACCAAACGAACAAAAGCTACCGCCGACACGAAAGAATACAATTATTGTTGACTTCAAGCAGTGCAAAATTTGACCTTCGATACGAGAACTTGAAGGTTTGCTTAAGGAGCAAATGCATCTTGACATTAAACGTGTGCATTTACTTCAGTGCAATAAGACCAATAATGTTGTTTATATTCAGTTCTATAAAGAGTTGGATGCAATTCAATTCACTAAAGACAATAATAATGTGCATTATGTGGAGCATGGAAATATCAAGTACAACATTCCAGTATATATGGAAGATAGTGCTGTAGAAGTGCGTGTGCATGATCTTCCCTCAATCGTCATCGATCCTTATATTCGCAAAACTATGTCCCAATACGGAGAAATTCTCTCTATCGAAAAAGAAAAGTGTAAAAATTTTTCCCCAGTATTCTAAATGGCATACGTTTGTTACGCATGCGCTTGACGAGGCCTATACCTTCTTATGTGACATTCGGTCAGGATACAAGAATCCCGTGCAAATCACTTGTTACTTATGACAATCAGTTAGCCACATGTCAATATTGCCAGAAAGCTGTTCACTACGGTAAGCCATGTGATAAACTGGACAAGGAGACAACTACACCAAAGGACAACGGTGCTTTCTTCACACCAACCCCAAGCAACCCCAGTACACCTGTGACTGTCACCAAACAACAGTGAAGCATTCCCTTCAACAAAACCATCCAACGTATCCCCTATAGAACAAAGTACACCAGCTGCAGTTAACAACTTACCATCCAACCAACCAGCAACTGCAAACAATGTACAACAAGACGCATCTACAGCAACTAGCAACGAAATCCACAACAATACCACCGATGCGGCAATGGATGACGAGACGAACCGCAAACAAACTGCCCCTCAATCCTCGCAGGAGGGAAATGGAAGCTCCTCTCCCCCTAGAAAAAGGGTGACAACGAGATCCAATACAAAAAAAAATATCAAAAACTCAGTTCAATCGGCCACTTAAACCTTGTACGCAAACAGGCCTGAATAGAATATTTTTTAAATAAAAAAAAACGCTCAAATAATATCCGTTTTTTCGTGGCGAGGCTCGTTTCTTTTTTTTTCAATTTTAATTCACATTTGAAAACTTAGGGCATGTTCAGGAGTGTTTTGGTTCTAGATGCATTATTTATGTCAGTTTTAAAATTTAAATTATAACAAAATAAACTGGCATCCCCAGTAGCGTATTATCTGAGTTTCAAAAAAGAAAGGGAGCGTATACCAGTTTAAAATTTGACAGTAGAACTGTTCGAATAAATATAACTAAAACGGCTTGCTGGGGATACGTTTGTTTCAGTTTCGGTTATACGAGGTCTGTTCAAAAAGTACCCGGAATTCTCATTTTTTCTAAAAAAAATATTTTTTTATTCGTCTACATCTATATGGTCCCCTTCAAAGTAATCCCCACTAGATATAATACACTTATGCCAGCGTTTTTTCCAGTCTTCGAAACACCCCTGATAGTCACTTTTTGTAATGCTCTGTAGCACTCTTAGCGATTCTGCCTTTATCTCTTCAATCGATGAAAAAAGCTGTCCTTTCATGGGTCTCTTCAACTTTGGGAACAGGAAAAAATCACACGGAGCGATATCTGGTGAATAAGGAGGTTGGGGCATGATTAAAGTCTTGTTCTTAGCCAAAAAAATCAGCAGTTTTGGAACGAATTTTGCTGCCACTCGTTTCATGCCCAAAACATTTGAAAAAATATGATGGCATGAGCCAACTGATATGCCAACTTCATCAGCAACTTCTCTAATAGTGATTCGGCGATCATCCATAATCATTTTTTCCACTTTTCCCACATTTTCATCGATTATTGACGTGCTGGGTCGACCGGAGCGTTCGTCGTCTTCAACGTCTTCGCGGCCATCTTGGAAACGCTTATACCACTCGTAAACTCTTGTTTTTTCATAGCAGACTCACCGTAGGCTCTCTGTAACATTTCGCACACTTGGTTACACTTTATTTCATTTTTCACGCAAAATTTAATACAAATTCTTTGACTCTTCAATTCTTCCATTGTTTAAACTAACAAAAATCGCCGAGCTCAAAAAAACACGTCTACACCAGCCGCTACAAGACAGAATTTAAACAATGAATACAGCTGAAAATTTCACCATACATTAGGGACATATGTACCAACACAATAAAAAAAATTTTTGACTCTCCAGACGCGCGCAATTAAAAAAATCCGGGACCATTATAGACCACCCATATAAATCTTGCAACTGCTGAATTTTCTCTTACAGTGACTCCAATGTGTTTCGAAGTGTCGAAAATCCGAAATTTTGGAATAATCTATGTTGTTATTTTGAGTGGAAAAAGGTTATTTAGCGAAATATTTAGGGTGGCGGTCTTACCCCCCACTTCCCCTACCAAATTCTACTGATCAGATTATAATGCCATCATAAGAATATAAATAATTACTATCTAATGTAGTGAATGTAGTTCCAGAAAGGGCTTCTAAACTTTGAGCACAGTTGATAAAGCCATAAAACCTTTTTGTGCTTTTTAATTTAATGCAATTTGAACAACACAAAATGAAGAAATGGACGATTTATTTCACGAGGCTCGAATTCAAAACACAAATATATTCGACCTTGAACCTATAGTTTCAATGTATGCCTGCATTCACGAAGATCTTGGTAAGTAGAGTAAGCACTAATTTACGACATTTTTTAATTATTCAATCCGCGATACACACTGATCTTGCATTTCTCCACCGATGGATGATTATTTAATTAGCTTTCAGTTGTTTCAGATCAAACAAGCCTAAGTATGCCGTGTAAAAAGGCGGAGGCTCGTGGGTTGGTCGATGTTTGCAGCGTCGGAAAATTGCATCACCGTTCGAAAATCAATCAAACAACGGCAACAAAAATGCCCCGAATTACTCTAATAACAAGATATCAAGCGTCTATTGTTTTAATAAACATGTGTCTTATCCACAGTGATTCCTAGGTTGGTTTGCAGAGTTTTTAAATTACTAAATTACCCCTGTTGGTCAGACCCCACATTAGCCGTTGCATCGCCAATGCTATTTGCTTTTCGAAACAAACACCATTAAACCATTTCCCTAAAGTTTTCAAGTTTGCCCGATCAATTTTCGGTTAATTTGGTGGCGCTTGGTTGGGTTGGTTCACACACGTGTCTGCACTTGATTGGCATAAGGCATCTGCCCCAAAGCGAATCGCTTCGAACGACGAACGCTTACGGAGTCATAAAAAATCAATCCAACGCCAGAGTGGTTGCACCCCGCCACAGGTGGCCTCTCGATCGGCTCGTTTCGATTGATTTGAGTGCCTTATAGAGCTCTGGCACTTTAAAATATACGTGAGACACTAAATCAGTGAACCATTTCCTTTTGCTCATACGGTAAATGTTACCATTTTTCTAGGGATTGCATTGGGATCACCGAATGCAATGTTGCGATTAATTTTTAACATCCGTCGGAAATTATTTTCTGTCTAGTGGTGCCGGAGTCTAAGTGAACGTTAGATTACGAAATCTAAACTTTTCGAAGCACGTCGTTTTTATCCTCTCTTCTCTTACATCCCTAGGAAAACAAACTCGACAAATCGCCAAACAGTAACTGGTGAAAGTAGTTGCAGCATGCATGTGCTCCAAGATCACTTGAGAATACGTTCGAATATTGTCCGACTCAAGACGCGATTGAATAATAATTACCCTCAAACCAGACTGCCGGAGAAATGGGCCCTGTTTGCAAAATTTAAAGGCCTTGCCCAATGTGTGAAGGTTCGTCATAAATGATTTCTAAACTTGTTATTGGTCTAGGTTTTGGTGTGTGTGTTTTTTTTCTTGCAAACCTATAATTAAAAGTCTCTCATTCCGCGTTTCGGCAAACATACAAAATGCATTGAATTGCAGCGACCGTCGCATGGCATCCTTGAGCGCTCGGGACGCTAATGCATTCGGTACCCTAAAAGCCCAAAAGCAAACAATCTCGGTAGGCCAAAAATTCATATTATTGCAAGCTACCATTGTCGACGATGGCTTTGATGGTTGCCAGCAAGTGCCACAGCACCCCTCACCATAACAATAATAATAATAATAATATGCTGGCGACTATCCCCGACTGGCACTGGGACATGGTACCGAACCAGACCTTACATGTACTGCGAGATGGTGGTTTTAGCATTTTAAGGATTTAGCTACGGTAACACCTGCATGTTCGTCTCGGTTCCAGAGTAAACAGCACCCTTCGCCGAACAGCAGCTTACTGGCTGAGCAAGGGACAGAAAAAATCAGGCAAGGGTCCAGTGCGGACTAAGCAAAAATTGAATAACCAATCTCTTTCTGCGGTGTTTGCTATTTGAAGTGTAGCTCTATTTGTACAGACGAAAAGCCGAAAACATATGATAGTTCTCATCGATGCTTTTTCTACGACTACCGACTACAGTGGCGGAATCGGGATGTGAACGCGGACATGTGCAACTTTGCCTAGCCCCGCAATTCAATCGATGCAACGCAGATCGCGGATTGTGAAAACAACCGCCGCTAATGGCGAGATTGCTGATTTCAAATGCTGGCGGAGCGGGTTAGGGTGCAAAGTTTAATTTAGCCAGTCCTTGCCTGGTGATGCTACCAGAGGGGATGCAGGTTAGAATAACTAATAAAGTCCCTCCCGTTTGCCGGGGAATGTTTTCGATGTGCATGACAATTGGATAAGCTACGCACTTGCTTCGGCTGGAAAGATTTTAAAATAAGTAGAACTGATTTGGTGAATGTGCATATTTGTTACTGCAAACCATTTCCAATCATAATGAAGATTGATTGTATAGAATTTTATGATAAGAAATGTCTTGATTAAGTAAAGTCGTATGATTGTTATCTTTGATTGTTTATAACTACTTCGAAAAGCTATGCATGTTATTTGAAGTCCAATCGTGCACATCAATCGAATTTTCAAAGTATGTTTGGCCCGATTGGCTCCTCTCGCTCCCGAAATCAGAAACAAACAAAAAATTTTGAAGAATATTACGGGGCGTTATACACCGTGAAACAGTTGTTTTAAAAGTTTCGTGATGGTCGAAAGTTCATTGCCGCTGACAGTGTCCAAATTACATAAAATGGAAGTAAAAACCTGGGTAAAATAAACCATAATAAAAATAATACATAGAATTTTAACTAAATGATCGGAAAAAGAAAGTGCGAGAGCATACCATAGTTCAGCAGATGAAAAAATATCCTCCCGCTGGATCCTTCACATACTTCTTAAGGACTAAAAAGATGAACGCAAGCGCACTTCGAACACGTGTTTGGCTGAATCCATTATTATACGTAAAAAAAACAGAATGATTACCTGACAATTGACTGAAATCAGAGCGCGTGCTTCCAAGCGACACGGCTCAACGGGTCGGAAAGGTCGTGATGTCGTTTTTTTGGGATTGTCAAGGTATACAAGAGAGAGGAGGATCACTTATTAAAGGACTTCTTCAAAACAGAAAGGCAAGCACTAGCGCACATTAATTGAGCGATTAAAGAACAAACTGGCGGGGAAATGGCTTTATCTGAAGCACTTGAAGCATGGTTAAAATATGAAGTATGGGTTCCAAATACTTGCCCGTCCACCTTGTTCGCCCGATTTGGCTCCTTCAAACTATTATCGGTTCCCAAACCTCAAACCATCTCTGAGAAATCTATGTGAGCTTAGTTTTGGAATTTTAGACCACTAGTTCGGAACCAGAAACCGAAACCAGTTTAGTCAAAGTTAGTTACAAATTTAGAATATGTTATCCGTTCTTCACGAATCGCAGTTCCTCCTCTCAAAATCTATCGCATCATCACACGTCTTGTGGATTGTTGTGCTCTATAAATGTACATTCAAATTGTCTTAGACATGTGTGGTAGAAATGGCATGATAATAAACGTTAATAAATGTAATGCAAAAACCTGATCTCGGGCACAGTCACCAATTTTATTTAAATCCATACCAATTTTATTTCAGTACTACACTAATGACACTTCCAGTCGGAAAAGTTCATACAGGACCTGGAACAGGTTTGAGCCAACTGGAGAGTATTTTTCTGTTTTTGATGCGTCGTTCCTTCTAATGACGACTTGAAATTTCAACAAACCTTTCATTTGAGTAATATCGGTGTGAGTTCCATTCCGACGTTTTTGACTACTTTTTCCGGTGCTTCCGAAATTAGTAAAGTCAACCGGCCCCTTTCAAAACGAAATCCTGGGTACGGGCCTGAATACTGCCCATACTGGAATGCGATGTCCCACACAAAAAAATCGGCTTGTTAGTGGTATAATGATGCCTTTCTCATATTATTTATGATTTCATTGCATCTTGAATAAAAACTTAATCTAAGTTTATGAAAATTGGCTCAGCCATCTCTGAGAAATCATAGTGTATTTAGGAATATAAGACCACCATCTCCAAAGCAAAGCCTTGGGTATTACATTTTTGTTATGGAATTTGACCTTTTGTTTCAACAGACTTCGCAGCTGATTCACAGTGTACAGAACCATTGCATGGCTGGTGCTACGATCACCATCTCCGCTTCTACCGAATCTGGAAACTGAGGATCGATATAGTCAAAGTAGCTTCGAATACCTGAATAATTTTTAGGACTGTTCCAAACAGTTTTTTTGTTATATGCACCTTCACTTTGAATCACGGAATGAAGTCTTTTAATCTTATAATATCTATGTTATTGCTTTATTAATTCACAGTAACGATTTACGTACACGCTTACGTATTTAAAATGATTTCTCAACGTGAAATAAACCTTATTTCAACTAGTAGCTTAAAGCATAACTGTGATTAAAGATATGTTAGAATCAAGTAACAATGACTTACAAATGATAGTTAGTTTAATGTTATGTTATAAAGAAACACTGCTGTCACCTTGTTTTAACCACTGTAACATAAAAACCATGTTCGTGCTCTTGTTGCAACATAGTTGGACTAAGTGGTATTAGAACTAATTACAGGTTGCTACTATCGAAGTCAAATAATTTTTTTTCAACTAGTAGCTAGAAGCATAGTTGTGATTAAATATATGTTTGGATTAAGTAATGATACACTCCAAAAAAAATTGAATTTTACAGGTGACCTAATCCGTCATACGATGTAATTCATAAAGACCTAATTTGTCAAATGACGGAAAATCTCATTTGTAATGACTTAATGTTCGATGAGCTTGAATTTTAATGGTTTCGACTGTAACTTGAATTTTGCTAGCAGGTGCGACTGTATGAATTCAAATGCACTTTTTACCAGCCAACCAGATGCATGCTTCTGTGGCTCAGTCGATTAACAGACGTACTTGCAATCCAATGATTCTCGGTTCTAGTCGCGGCGTTGCTATCATCAGTATTCTTTTTTTTATTTTAATGAATTTCATGCCATGGAGTTTTAGACACAATATTAAATGTTCTTCGACGTGAATTTGTGTGAACTGCGTCGCTCCATTTATGTGCATCTTATAAGATGTAAAATCACAGGGATTTTTTTAAGTGTGTAGCTTATAAGTTATAATTAATTCAATGTGAATTTCTCATTATTTTAAATTCAATGTGACAAAAAATGTGGTGATTGGAAAACTAATTAACTATTTCGTAACTAGTTATGTTTCAAAGAAACATTGCTGTCATATACACAGTTCGAAAAAATTGAGTGATTTTACATCTTATAACATGCACATAAATGGAGCGTCGTATTTCACTCAAATTTATATTCAAGAACAAGTAAAATTATGTGATTTGAAAATCACATGGCTTGAAATCGAATGAAATAAAAAACAAAAGATCGATAGAAACAGCGCGACTTGAACCGAGAAACATTAGCTCGCAAAGCACGGCAGTAATCGACTGTGCCATAGAAGCACATATCGGCTCGATGGATTATTGATGCATATAAATCCACATAGCGACTAATGGTAGCCGAATGCAAAATACACTCGGAGCCTGTAAAGTTCTGTGGGAATGGAATATTTAGTCTTTTGACAAGTTAAATTGTTATGAATTGTGTCGGTTGTAGAATTACATCACCTGTAAAATTCATAATATTTTTCTGTGAGTTTTAAACAGTATAATATAATAAAAACATGTTCGTGCTCTTGTGGCAACATATTTTCGACTTGATCGTATCAGAACTAGTTGCGGATTGCTACTTGGGGAAGAGTGGAAATGTTGATGCTTTGCCTACTTGTCGGAAAGACTCTTAATTCTCTCCCATAGGGATCGCGGAGTTGAATATATGGGTAGGTAAGGGGTTTAGGATTCACAAAAGTTTTTCACTCCCAACGCACACACCTACTATGATGCTCCCATAATGCTGTCAATATCTTCATACAGTGGGAAATCTAGCATACTTAATTTAGAATCAGTTCCGGAAGAACTCCGAGTTGGCGGTTCAATGCATAGGACACTGGTCTCACAAGCCAGTTGTCGTATGTTCGAGCCTCGACCTGGAAGAATTCTTAGTGTCAGTAGGATCGTAGCACTAGCCATGCAATGATTCTGTACGTTAGTTATGAATCAGCTGCGAAGTCTAGTGAAACAGAAAGGCCAAATTCCACGAAAGGAATGTAATGCCAGGACTTTGCTTTTCGAAAGAACCGGGAATTGTGGTCGAAGACTCCAAAATGAAACTAACGGTGGCTAAACCGATTTTTCAAACAAAAGGCCTAAGTAAAAGGTAATTCGAAACTACAGGGAGAAGTGTGTTTAAAATTTCAAACCGTCATTTTGTACTGATACCGCAAAAAACTGAAAAAATCTTCCAATTTTTTTTCTCGAAACTATTTCGATTTCGCTATGCTAATTTACACCCGACCAAACTTCCCTGACTCTATTCAAAGAGCACTTTTGAACCGAGGCTCGGAAGGCCGAATGGCATATACCGTTTGACTCAGTTCGTCGAGTACGCAAAATGTCTGTGTGTGTACAGTCTTTTATATAAGAGCGTGATAAAGTGGAATGGTGTAATTTTTTTTAACACAGATTGTGCAGTAACGGGATAAAATGTGCAAATAAAAAAGAAGAAAAAATGCACTTGATTTTCTCAGAGACCGCACAACCGATTTTCTTCAGCTTAGATCCATATTAATAGCCTTATAGTCCCATAGGTTGCTATTGAATTTCATCTGGATCCGATTTCTAGTTCCGGAGTTCCGGGATAAAATGTGCAAAATAAACTAATACAGCGCAAGTCCAGGTACGACTTCTGGTTCCGGAATTACAGGCTGATAAGTATAAATTTTGTTATTTTTACGTTTCGCATTCCGCCCATCAGTGCGTCAGCAGTTTATGTTGAACTGTTTACGCCACCTAACGGTTCAACATAAACCGCTGAGCAGACGTAAAGTATTTGCTACTTACAAATCACTGACGCACTGATGAGCTGAATGCGAAACGTAAAAATAAAAACTAGTCATGTGCATTTTAGCACAAAACGGTACACATGAGGTACCAAACCCCTAAATGACTATAAATTTTGATTTTTAAGAGCGTGCTTTTATAAATAATACGAAAAAATCAAGCCAAATACATTCAAATAGCCGTTAAATTCTTCAATTAGGCAGATATGGATAGTTTATGACCAAATACGTTAATTTTGAGTGAACCAGATCATCGTTCCAGAAGTACCGGGAAAGTGCTCGTGTTCCACAAATCGAAAATCACTTCAGTTTTTCAGAAACGGCCTGACCGATCTTCGCCAATTCAGATTTAAATGAAAATTATGTAAAGTATTCCATACGTTTATGCAAAATTTTATCCAAATCTGGTCGTCTTTCACAAATTCAGACTCAAATAAAAGGGTCTAAGTCTATAAAAAATATACTTCTTTTGATCTTTGCTCGGATTTCATTTCGGATTCTGGAACAACGGGGTGAGATGTGTTCAAGATTTGAAACCGCAATTAAGAGCGAAAATTTCAAAAAATGAAGAAATTCTATTAAGTTTGGTCAAAACTATTAAAAATTTAACTTTATTTGTCGTTAACTCAGAACGACACATAAACGCATAAACACGTTTTCAAGTCGAAGTTATAACGAATCGAAAAATCTACCTTCGGATTTTTGTGATGATAAGAAACACTGTTCACGAAATTTTGATTAAAACCCAAAATGAATGTCGCGACTGTCAAAACTGAAAATGATCAAAAAACGTAAGTTATAATACGGAATAAAAATAGCGGTCCGAATCCTTGATAATATAAAAAGCTTTCAGGAACTACTTCCGAATAATTTTTTGGTAGCACGAGATCTGAGAATCATTTGGTGCTTGAGATGGGACCACCGGTCGGAATGAGAATACCTATAATTAATGTTTAAAAGAGAATATATACATTTTATATATTTGTTACTCTGGATTACTGGAAAGTGAGATAATATACTGCAAGAACCAGAGAACCTAACTGCAAATAAAAATATTATATTAGCATAAATTGAAATTATAAAATTTACATAAAAGTTGAAAATCTAGTCAACTTTAGCAACTAAATTTAGAGGTTTTCCACAAGACGCCTACCACCTTATGATGGGTTTTACTGCAAATTCGCTCTCCACGATATGGCCCACACATTTGCAATACAATTCGCATCGGAAGATTGGGAAAGCCAACCACCTACCTTCTTCCTCCATCGTAGTGCGACAGAGGCGGTTTCGATGCATCGTGTCATTGTCACACTCATTTATTGTTTTCAGATCTAAACAGTAACGCGGTCGATTTGAGAAGACTTCGTTCGCAAATTTTGCACATTTTTACGTGTTACAGTCAAAACAAAATATTCAAGCAATCAAATTCTCATTCACTTTTACCGAATGCTTAATGTATTCGGTATTGTTTCCCAACCAGGCACGCTCGATTTGAAATCACACTCTAAAAGTTCTCCATGATTCCCCGCTCAGCTCAGACATTTTTAAATATGGGTTGCGCTAGGATTATGCTATGCTGCTATGCCATTAGCATTCATATCGATATTTATGTTATGTTCCCGTCTCCGTTTATGTAGTTTGGCTTCAGTCGCCTGAAAATAATTTATTTGAATTGATGTATTTCTAGGAAGTATTGCCAATGAGTGATCACAAAAATATATACAATAAGCTTCTGCAAGGGTCCTTCGATATTGCAACCGGTTTAGTTTTTTGGTTCCATTGAAGTCAAGACAATTTAGGCACAGTTGAAAAATTATGTTATACAAGTAGGCCCTTATTACCGGTGTCACTACACGGTGAAAACCAAGTGAAATGACTGTGACCCTTATTATGGGTATCACTTCACGGTGGAAAGCAAGATAGAAAAGTAATTCAGAGATAAAAGTAATTACTTGGATGAACTTGATGGCATTATGAACATCACGCCACCAACATTTTAGTGAAAAAAATAGTTTTTTCCACCACCGTGATCACTTCACTATACGTGATAATGGTAATAGGTAAAATCAAGTGAAGTGACATGTAAGTGAAGTGAATGTGAAAGTGGAAGTGAGAACGGTAATAAGGGCCGTAGAGTCCAATATTTACACCTTCTTGACGGTTGAAGTAGAACTGCAAGCCTTCACTTACAATTTAATTCGAGCTAGTATTACACTAATTTTATCGAAGACAAATTAGAAATGTGTGCTCGCACCCCTGCATTACCAAATGCCAACTGTTGGCTTCATTGACATTGAATGTTTAAGTAGGAATATAACTCATACCGAGGGTTGTCGGGTAAACCTAAGATTCCTAAATTGGTGCATCAGTAACTTGAAGCACTAACCCGTTCACTAGCAGGAAGAGAAAGATGATAGTCAATCAGCAAACAGTTATCGAACGGGGGAAAATTCCTCATACCAAATTTGTTATGGCTACAAGTACAAGAGTTGTTTATAGTGGATTTGAGAGGGAAAGTATGTATCATATGTTCGAAAAGTAAACAAATCAATGGAAATTAGAATTCAAAAATATATATATTCGTTGCTATTCACGCTACAATACAGCAACTAATTTCACTAGGCACTATCCCACAATAAGGAATAGAAAGTATCACAATTTGGCATTCTCATGGAGGATAATAATCCAGCTAGCAGGATCTACTTAGTGGCCTTTGTACACTTCCGGCTCCTCATGATGGGCCTCCGGATGGCTGCCGACCTTGGCGTATGCGTCAACCAGTTCCTTCGGTAGCGGTGGTGGAGTGGGAATGTGCGATCCATGAGCTTGGAATCCGTTCTCATCAGCAACGTAGCTGACGGACACGGGAACACCATGCGGATCAACGTACGAGTATGAACCGTGAGCAACGTTAGATTCGTGATCCTTGGTGCCCGAGTTCTTCACATGACCTTCCTCCTGAACGACGATTCCATTAGCCGACTCATAACCGTACTTGAACTGGCCGTCACTGCTTTGCAGCAGCTCGCTGTGTACAATTGGAATGTGCTTGTGCTCTACATGGTAATCTCCGACGGCAACGGCAACGGCCAACACAGCGGACAAAGCGATGAACTACCGGAGAAAAAATAGAAATGGTTTTATAACTCACTCTGGCATCGTCACAAGGTGAAACGAAATAGCTTCTCCCATTCATATTTTCAACACAAGATCTGATCACTGATTGCACCAAAATTGCACTGACCAAGATTCTATTCGTCCACCAAAATGTCGTCACAACTCACCAGTTTCATTGTTGCTTTTTTTTTGGTAACTTTCAAAGCAGTTGATTACACGCTACAAATTTGCTTGCTGGATGCACACTGATATCAAACCGATGTACTGCTATGGATATTTATAGCAGGGTGCCAAACCAAACGATTCGCGACGAAGATTTGAACTTTGATGAGCGACTCCCCTACTCCGGAGCCGTCCTGACCGGCGAGGCGGTTTACTTTGGCGGGAGATAAGTTCGAAATCGGATTACCAAGATTCGATGCTGATGGCAACGACACCGATGCAGCGCCTCTATCAATGCAATTAGCAGTAATGATCGATTAATAAGTGATCGAGTTATAACCATATGAGTGTGGGTGCTGGCTGGGGGCTTGGCTTTCCATATGGGTACCTGATTCGTGTGTGTTTTTGCTGTCCAACGCTTTATTGAACCAGTGGCCGCAATTGGTCGTGAACGTAATTTCATTACTGTGAGAACATTTCACTGAATTGTTATGCTGATGCGATGCCTCATTCGTCACAGTCATTTTTTTCCGAGAGTGTTCAATCGTTTGGTTTTTTTTCTCTAATTCAGTATCGATTATTGCTGTCGCAAGTTATACACATATTTCGAAAAAAAATTGTAATACTGCAAACCGAGTGGATGACGATCAGTAATGTTAAATAACCGAATGGTGTACAATGAACAATGACCTAGCTTGTCTATTAATGTGCATCGTTTTCTTCTATAGCTAGCAAATTGAAAGTAGAAATATCAAAAATTTACCGAAGATGTATTTTAAAACATTTCTTACGTTTATCGATATTTAAAATCATGCTAATCAAAATCGTCTCTTATCAATGACAGTAAATGTGAAATTGGGTTGAGTTGAGCTGTTCGATGATTCATATTGAAACTGTGAAGAGCTTCACCGGCGTGTTCTGATAAGTAAGGCACAGATAACAGATAACAGATCGGCTGAAAAGTTTGTATCGTTTCTATGAGAGGGCGCCACTAGAATTAAATCCATACCATTTTCAGTTAGTACCAACCTTCGAAAAATACGTGTATAAATTTGACAGCTGTCTGATTATTAGTTTGTGAGATATTGCATTTTGAGTGAAGCTACTTTTGTTATTGTGAAAAAAATGGAAAAAAAGGAATTTCGTGTGTTGATGAAACACTACTTTTTGATGAAAAAAGTGCCGCCGATACCAAAAAATGGCTTGATGAGTGTTATCCAGACTCTGCACCGGGCGAAGCAACAATTCGTAAGTGGTTTGCAAAATTTCGTACTGGTCATATGAGCACCGAAGACGATGAACGCAGTGGACGTCCAAAAGAGACTGTTACCGATAAAAAGGGGAAAAAATCCACAAAATAATTTTCAATGACCGTAAAGTGAAGTTGATCGAGATAGCTGACACCCTAAAGATATCAAAGGAACGTGTTGGACATATTATTCACGAATATTTGGATATGAGAAAGCTTTGTGCAAAATGGGTGCCGCGTGGGCTCACAATCGATCAAAAACAACAACGAATTGATGATTCTGAGCAGTGTTTGGAGCTGTTATATCGAAATAAAACCGATTTTTTTCGTCAATATATAACAATGGACGAAACATGGCTCCATCACTTCACTCCGGAGTCCAATCGACAGTCAGCTGAGTGGACTGCACGCGATGAACCGAACCCAAAGCGTGGAAAGACTCAACAATCGGCCGGTAAGGTTATGGCGTCTGTATTTTGGGATTCGCATGGTATAATTTTCATCAACTACCTTGAAAAGGGAAAAACCATCAACAGTGACTATTATATAGCGTTATTAGAGCGTTTGAAGGACGAAATTTAAAAAAAAACGGCCTCATTTGAAGAAGAAAAAAGTTTTGTTTCATCAAGACAATGCACCGTGTCACAAGTCGATGAAAACCATGCTAAAATTGAACGAATTGGGCTTCGAATTGCTCCCTCATCCACCGTATTCTCCAGATTTAGCCCCCAGTGACTGTGGTAATCGCTGAAACTGAGGCCTATTTTGAGGCAAAGGACAAATCGTACTACAAAAATGGTATCGAAAAGTTGGAAGATCGCTATAATCGCTGTATCGCCTCTGATGGCAATTAAGTTGAATAATAAAAACGAATTTTGGAAAAAAAATGTGTGTTTCTATTAAACGATACGAACTTTTCAGCCGAACTGTTATACAGGATCGAACAAAATTTTTTAATATCCTTTGTAAATCTCAAATTTGCTATAGGTTGGAAATACTACTGCCATCTACTCGACTGTTCGCCGCGATCTTTGAAAACGTTCCACTACGTTCCGGAACGCTAACAAAATCCTCCTGCCTGTTATAGAAATATTGTAACTAAAGGGTGATTTTTTAAGAGCTTGAGAACTTTTTTAAACAATAAAACGCATAAAATTTGCAAAATCTCATCGGTTCTTTATTTTAAACGTTAGATTGGTACATGACATTTACCTTTTGAAGATAATTTCATTTAAATGTTGACCGCGGCTGCGTCTTAGGTGGTCCATTCGGAAAGTCCAATTTTGGGCAACTTTTTCGAGCATTTCGGCCGGAATAGCCCGAATTTCTTCGGAAATGTTGTCTTCCAAAGCTGGAATAGTTACTGGCTTATTTCTGTAGACTAGACTTGACGTAGCCCCACAAAAAATAGTCTAAAGGCGTCAAATCGCATGATCTTGGTGGCCAACTTACCGGTCCATTTCTTGAGATGAATTGTTCTCCGAAGTTTTCCCTCAAAATGGCCATAGAATCGCGAGCTGTGTGGCATGTAGCGCCATCTTGTTGAAACCACATGTCAACCAAGTTCAGTTCTTCCATTTTTGGCAACAAAAAGTTTGTTAGCATCGAACGATAGCGATCGCCATTCACTGTAACGTTGCGTCCAACAGCATCTTTGAAAAAATACGGTCCAATGATTCCACCAGCGTACAAACCACACCAAACAGTGCATTTTTCGGGATGCATGGGCAGTTCTTGAACGGCTTCTGGTTGCTCTTCACTCCAAATGCGGCAATTTTGCTTATTTACGTAGCCATTCAACCAGAAATGAGCCTCATCGCTGAACAAAATTTGTCGATAAAAAAGCGGATTTTCCGAATGGACCACCTAAGACGCAGCCGCGGTCAACATTTAAATGAAATTATCTTCAAAAAGTAAATGTCATGTACCAATCTAACGTTTAAAATAAAGAACCGATGAGATTTTGCAAATTTTATGCGTTTTATTGTTTAAAAAAGTTCTCAAGCTCTTAAAAAATCACCCTTTACAACACTTTTAACACTTATCACACGATTTCCCTAAGACAATTTTATTTCATGTCGCATAAATCCACAAGAATTCGATCGGAATAAAACAAAAATATACTTGTCAACAGCAATACAAAAATCTAGCCTGAAGTGAATGTTGCACCCAAAATTGTAGCTCAGTGAAAGCGGCACCCAAATCGTGGTGGCACCTCGTGTCGATCGTGGTGACATCTGCAAGTGTTCGCCACGCTGATTGAGCAAATTTTACACACATCTCATATTTGAGCATGTATATCTGTTATTTGTGAGTAAGGTAAGCATCAGCTAGATAGACCCAGTCCGCTTGGAGCTAAATCAGTCTTTTCTACTATCTTTTTGATTATTGTTGTCTCTTTGTGATTATTGTTGTCTTTAGCGAATTCAATTGAATGGATATAACACTAGCTTCAAATCGAGGTGTATTTGCATCTATAGCAAGGTTTGCAAGGTTTTAATTTATTGCAACAGAAGTTAAATACGAGCCCAGTTTAGGTCAAAAAACGGTGGATTTTTTGTTTTGTTTTTTTTGACGACGGTACCATCATCCAGGGTCGCCGAAAAAAAATTATGACTGCAATTTTACGGGCCCTTGAACATGAGAAATAAAAAAAACATTGTGAGCATGGGAATATCATCGAATCAACAGATTTTTAGATACATTATTTTAACAAAATAATTTGCAAACCAAATTTGTTTTGATTTTTGATTTGTAATGAAGAATGAAAAAACAATTTTGATTCTGTCCGAACCCCGGGGGAATTTCTCACTGTC
This sequence comes from Malaya genurostris, assembly GCF_030247185.1. NCBI lineage: Eukaryota > Metazoa > Arthropoda > Insecta > Diptera > Culicidae > Malaya > Malaya genurostris. Next base: position 268,354,020 of record NC_080572.1, on the reverse strand, counting down.
CTCCATCCTCTCTCGACGGCAAAATGTAGTGCAAACCAGGTCATTTTTTCAAAAATCTGTGGTCAAGCCATCTGACCTGTCTGTGAAAATCTGTGCCCGTTTTCCGTACCACAATAGGTCTCACTACCAACACGCTCTGTAACTTTTTTCTCAACCCCTCTGTACTTTTTTGTGCTAAACGATTTAAAAAATCTGTGAAAATCTGTGATTTATTCTAGAATCTGTGAAAATCTGTGATCATTTTCAGAAAACTGTGAAAATTTATATCATTTTTAAAATCTGTGCAGAAAATTGAAAATCTGTGAAACACAGATTAATCTGTGAACCTGGCATCCCTGGTGCAAACTCGTTGTTGCAAATTCAATTCCATTTCGATAATTGAACAAAACCGATGACAAGCATAATCGCAGATGTACTCAATACAGCGTAACATTTACAAATGTTCAGGTATCAAGCAGAAAATTTGATAGAATATCAATGATAGATGTGGCATCCTAAAAAAATCTAATCGGGCGACTGGTGATTCCGGTAACTTTTAGATCAAAGTAGTATAATGTGAACCTCTCTTTCCAAAAAATAAAATGCACTCGAAAACGTTTAACATAAACAAACTTGAACAATCCTTTTTATTCGTATTTACGCTATCCGGTCATCACTAATATCACGACATAGTAGGAGATATTGATACTGGTATTTCGGCATGCTTTTGACAACCTTCATCAGTGTATTAGTTTTAAAGACTCTTAAAGAAAGCATAACGAAACAATAGTATTTCTGTCTGTTTTTGTTTCGTGATATTAGTGAAAATTTCCATTCTTTCATCTTCTCTTTAATGTAAAATAAAATAAATAATACTTTGTAATAATAATAGTAATGCTGATTCAGTATAGAAGCTTACAAGAACTTGTTATCAAATTGTTAGATATTGCAATTCGGTGCAAAACATGTATCGCAAGTAGTATTGGGCAAATCATGATCCGAAAAAGTTCAAAAAGTTCATTATCATTCAAGAAAACTCATCTCAAGAGATTTGCTAAAGAAACTCAGTTACTGAAAAAATCACTTCCGAGATTTTATTTCATGAAATAAGTATGCACAAAACTCTGAACCTAGAAGTTTACAAGTGATTTTTTGTGTCAGCAAACTTGATGAAGAGTTTTTACCCACCGAAATATCGCTTAAGCGATAATTGAAAGGAAGATGAGGCTCAGATGATATTTCAATGCTGAATTTCCACTACGTATCAGTTGTACACCAAAGTGATTCGTGCAAAGTTTAATTGTCATATTTTCATCAATAAAAATAATCTCTACTGAATAAATTCGCAACTGAACCGCAGCTGAGAAATAATAATTGCGATATTTTCGATGGACATCAATATGAACAACAATATTCCAAACATTGATTATATGCGACAAAAGGTTACTTTAATTCCAGCTGGTCTAAATAGTGCAGTGTAATCTATTTAGAATAAACCGAATAAAACGCTATTTAGCATGAATTCGAATTATAGAAATGACAGGAGCGCAGCATTGTCAGCATGTCTCGAACACACAGTAGCTGTAGCGTTAGAATGGCGTGAACCACGGTAGTGCTGTATAAATTTCAAATACATCACCACTATTGATTCAATTATCAACCACCCTACGCGCACTGCACAGAAAAATTAATTTTTTGTTCATCGGCAAATTTATTCATCATGTATTCTGTAAAGGGTTGAGAGATAACGGCAATGAAAATTCATTCCCCAAAAATCTCGAGAAGCACATCTGACATATTTGAAGTGCGAACTTTTTCCTCAAATATCAACGAGGAGAATGTTCGCTAGTGAACTTTTCACATCTGATTTTTTGTCATGTGGAATCAGCGTCAGTGAGAATCGCGTTGTCAAAAAATCAGTACTGAACTTTTCTGCAGTGAGTTTCTGATCGATGATTTTTTTGTCTGAAAATCATTTGTGAAGATTTCAGTTTCGTTTTTCGAAATTTTGATTTTTTTCCTAACACTGAGCATTAACTGTACGTTTACTTAGCGGTTTAAAAATGGCACAAACAAAAAATCTGTTCGCACAAAATGCATTCTTCGTTGATTAATTTTATCACTAGTGATTTTCTTATTTCTAAGGAAGTATTCTAATTAGTTCTTTAAAATTTATTTATCACCTTTTGGAATAATCTTAGTTCTCTGTGATTGATTCACTGATTCTCAAAAAAATCAAATAATTAATTTTCCCGGCGGAATATTGGTAAAAAACTTTTCATTATTACTTGTTTGTTGGGTGCTTACTTTTTTGGTTATTTCGATTCATCTGTGTCAAATTAATAATTCATAACTGCATGAAAAGACTGTGTTTAAATATCAGCCTCACCATAAATTTTCACAATTAAAGGCGGGAATGAAATTGTCGGATTTTCCTAGTTCAAAATTTCGATTGTTTTTTTCAAAGTTATAAGAGTTATATAAATGTATATTCATTTTTGTCATTTCGCAAAACTATAGGGAACTTCGAATCGAAGATATAGATAAAAACGTGCTTAATCCACCTATCAGTGAGATGATACCTTTTTTTATCAATCCGCATGTGTTTTTTTCATGAATATTCTTCGGTTTTCATGACATTATTTTAATGACCGTCGTTTTAAGCAGCAATTTAACATTTTAATCACTCATTACTCTATCTAAAAAGGTTACAATCGATTAAACTTTTCATGATATGTCGAAGTGAGTTCCACTTTAGAATTTATGGTAATTTAAGATACTTCCAGAGCCGGTATTCAGGAACCAGCATAAACCAAACCGTTTCGTATGGCCATATGACGAATAAATTGCAATAGTTTTAAGTCCAACTTTCAAGCTTTTCGGGATTATCATCTTCTATATCGGTTTAAATTTTAAAAATTCATCCTCCTGTAATTCTAGAATCGGAAGTAAGCATTGAATAAAATTAATTAATTTTGTGTGGGACTATAAGTTTATTTTAATTTGCATTTTTTTCTGAAATTTGATTTGGCTTTATTTGAGAAAACGATTAAGCTTTGAGAAACGATTCGATACTGGAGCCGGAATTCGAAAATCGGTGTAGCCGAAGTCAGACAAATTCACCTGATTAGTTTACATTTGTTTCAATATGTTTAAAAATCAGTATAGACATCTTTGAGAAATCGTAGTACTAGTTAAATTGTTGGGTGCCTTCCGAATCGAAAACTGAATACCACTAAAACTGAAATAAGTTTATTTGGTTGTCGACTATTCAAATCAGCAAATCTTAGATGATTCTTAGATATCATTTGAATCTTAGATCGGTTCAGCCATCTACGAGGAAAATAAGTTACACAATTTTAATTTCGTTTCACATATCATCCTGTAGTTCCGGAACCAGAAGTCGGATTCAAACATAATTCAGGAGCCTTGTTTAGGAGCATACGAATTTTCATATGAATCTGAGTTTGTAGAAAACGGTTGAGTCATCTTCGAAAATAAGGTAAAAAATTGAGTGAAATTATTTGTCACATACGCATTTGCTGATCTCGACGAACTGATTCAAATGGTATATGGGTGTTTTGTTCTTCCAGCATTTATTGCTGTAAGCAGTTTAAATCAATATAATTATGAAATGTTCAGAATTCGGAAGTACTGCCATCTTTCCAATATGTCATATTCGAACGAACGAACGTGCTAAAATTGGTCCGAGGCAAAATGTCATGAAAAATAATGCTGTTCACAGTCTTTTTGGTACTTAGAAACTATTGTATGTAACAGTATAAAAAATCGTGTTTTACGTTGCTCCCAAGTCTTTCTTTGCCATACAGCGCTCAGAACTTCTACTGCTGGAATATGGGGGAAAAGTCGCTTACACAAAAAATTCGATATCTCCGTTAAAAATGGACGGATTTTAACAATCTATGGCTTGTTGGATAGCTATTACCGTGCGGAATCTAAGCCTGAAAACATATTCTGTTTTCAAGGTCAATTGTGACAGATACTGTCAAAAAACCGAAAATTTTGACATAAAACTTCGTATAACTCAAAAAGTGAACATCCGATCTCAAAACCATTCAATAGCGTTCTGGGTGACGGGGAGACCTTTCATTTGCGACTAGTTCGATCAAAATCGGTCCAGCCATCTCTGAGATCTCGACCTCTTAGTTGACAACTCACATACAGACACACAAACACCCACACACACACACACACACACACACACACACACACGCGCGCACACACACACACACACACACACACACACACACACACACACACACACACACACACACACACACACACACACACACACACACACACACACACACACACACACACACACACACACACACACACACACACACACACACACACACACACACACACACACACACACACACACACACACACACACACACACAGACATTTGCTCAGTTCGTCGAGCTGAATCGATTGGTATATGACATTCGGCCCTCCGGGCCTCGGAAAATTTTTCGAAAGTTTGAGCGAATTTTATACCTATTTTATATATATATATAAAAAAGGTAAAAAGGTAAAAATTGATTGATGTTTTTTCGGAGCCGCAGTTTCGGATTGATCATGTTTTTATATGCAACCCGGCGGTATATTGGCAATGATTTATCAAACAATACATCCAAAACTACTTGATACTATCCATAATAAATTGTTAATTTGCAAGCAAAATGATTTAGGAGCATAGAAATATATTGAAGATACACAAATACAAATATACCTAGTGGTTCAATATTCCCCACAAGCTATATTCTATGCAAATGACATGCAAACAATTTTTGTGTTGAGTGTAAATAGTATGATTTTACGTTCGAAAACCAATGTAGTTTTTCAAACACAAAAACACTTTTGGAATCTCAAAGATCACTTGGTTATCGTTGAGAGCGCAAAAAAATGCCTAATCGGCTGAACTGCTAATGAAAAAATGAGATGAAGCTAATTTAATACGACGACAAAAGTTTCGTATAGATCGATGTCGGATAACGACAGATAAGATTAGCGGTTCGGAATATCCCATGGTTCGTAATTCCTTACTTTCCTCTAAATAAAGCCATTCCTATTGACCAAATTTCTGAGTTTAATTAAACAGCGCTTGTTGTTGCCGTAGAAGATAAAAATAGATTCACAACATTCGAATCCCGGCTTCAAAAAAATATAATCATCAAGCTTTCAAATCTACCTACAGTTTCGATGTTTTATATAGGTTCTTTCTTTAAGCGTGTTGAGATAAGTTAAAAATCATTGGTCTTTTGTATTAAGTCTTAAGAATGAAAGCGATCCTGGCGGTATATTCTCGTTCACCTAAAGAGATTAACATCATGCATTCAAACCCTACAGCAACAGAAATTTCAAAAAGACTTGAATCATAACATCGATTTGGTTAAGATCACATTTAGCTATTACTAAAGCAAATCCGCCCAATTGGCAAGTTCATTTTCACACTCGGGATGATTCGATGTGTGAAATTTTCCTGTCCAATGACGATCGTTGAATAGCACCGATGGTCACTAAATTATTCGGCTGACGATGGCCAGCTGCAAAAGTGCATCACTGGAGGACACTCGGATCCGATTAATTGGTGCCGGTTTGTCGATGACAGCAATTGTTTACTGTTGATTAACAAACGGACGCGGAAAATGAGTTACGTTTCGACAGCTAGTAGTGTGAACGAAGTAATTACTTGCTGCGATTTATTTTTTATTTTTTAGTTTGATGGTGACAGAAGGTAATCCGAAATTAGTTATATATAGCGCGACTGCTGTTTGTATGAAGGCGGGCGTTTACCGTGCAGAAAGATGCAAGATTGAGTGAAATTATATATTGCAAGTTGATTACTGATACAAGCCATCACGGATCGTAAAGTTTTTGGGACAATCACGAACAAAAAATGAAATCAGTGTCGTATATGTTTTTGTTCCATGAGAAATGAAGGTACAGGTAATCGTAATAACCTCATGGCGATTACCCGCAGGTTCGGAGCTTCCAGAATTCCTAAAGTCAACTGTCAGCTTCTGCTAGCTGCCGACAGAATTTTGGCGAAAGTCAATAACAATGTAACAACCGTTTTCGGCAGAAAATTTAGCATAACGATTATTAAAGGTTTTATCTCTGTCAGCCTGTAGAATTGTTTTGAATCGGATCAACATTTATCGTCTATTTTGCTTCGATTACCATTTCCCCCATTAAAAAACTTTGTGGAAGGTGATACAACACATTGAGGTGGGTTGCGAGTTCAGCTCCATCAAGCTTTTTGTGCTCCTTTTAGGTCCCATATATTTTCGCGACTTAAAGTAGTAGTTTAGTAAGGGGAAAAAAAGTATGGAATTTAGTAAGGGGAAACTACAAAGTAAAGCCTTGGTATTACATTCCTGTAGTGGAATTTTACCTTCTGTTTCAACAGACGTCGCAGCCGATTCAGGGTGTACAGAACACCATTGCATGGCTGGTGCTACGATTCTACTGACACTACAAATCCTCCCAGGTCGGGGCTGATTTGTAAGACCAGTGCCCTATGCATTGAGCCGCCAACCCGGGACAACTAGGGGGAACTGACTTATCACAAAATGTACTATTTTTGTAGAAAACCTTCGAAGACCGCAAAAGAATCATTAGTCCACTAAAGTCACTGCACGGTTTTTTCCGCTCGGTTTTTTACACAGGGCTTTTTTACACGATTTTAGGAATTAACGCGATTTTCTTTCACACGGTTTTCGCAATTAACACGGTCTCAGAGAAGAACTGAGAAATTACACAATTTCATAAAACGACTTTTAGGAAAAGGCTTTTTCTTGGATCGATTATATAAAAGTGGTGACATATCAGATTAAAACAATAAAACTATAATTAGAGCTAATAAAAACACTTATTTGAATCAAAATCCAGGATGATTTTATTTTTTTTTATTGTGCTATAGCGGTTGATCTGAGTTGTTTACACTTCCTGGGAATCTCTCAACGGGTGAGCGTTACTTTTGGGTAAGTTATAAGCGTTACGGCGTTATTTTTTTGTAAGTTATAGGCGTTACAAAATGTTATATGCGTTGCTTTTCTGTGAATTGTGACGTTACGAAGCGTTACAAGCGTTACTCGTTTTAAAATTACAAGTGTTACCTGCGTAACTTTTTATAAGTTGTGGACGTTACATGCGTTACTTTTATGCGAGCTATAGATGTTTCGAAGTGTTGGATGCGTTTCTTTTTATGAGTTATGTAGTTACGAAACGTTACTCGTTTGTATGTTACAAGTGTAAGTTTTACACGATACGAAGAGTTATCTTTTGTAAGTTACAGGCGTTACGAAGCGTTACTTTTTGTAATTTACTGGCGTTACGAAACGTGACATGTGCTAGTCTGTATAAGTTTTTGGCGTTACGAAGCGTTACATGTGTTTTTTTGTGAGCTGTGGGCACAACGTGCGTCATTCTTTTGTGAATTACAGGCGTTACGAAGTGTTACATTCGACACGTATTTTTTTATTTCAATGTGGTACGTGGAATTTTCGAGATATGATTTTTTGAAGCTTCGCGTTTACAAAAAAGAGCCTTTTTTCAACAGCCTATACTGTAAAATCTAACAAAGATGAAAAAATTCGTTAAAGACATGAAATGTGTGTCTTTTCCTTAGCTTTCAAATAAGCTATTCCATAAAACAACCTTTAAAGTTAATTTAATGAAAAAATTTAAAAATTGATAAACACATAAAAAAAATCAAACTTGGGCCTAATTTCTTTTCTTTTTTTAGTTGAAAAAAGAAGCCTTAGGGGTTTAACTCAATCTTGGCAAAGTTTCAGAGTGGAAAAATTAATACTTTCGAAGCAGTGAATTTTTCAATCACGAACCGCACGCGCGGAACGTATCGCAGCGTAACTCGCTCGAATACGGGCTTAACTTGTCGACACATGCCGCACCACTGATTGAATTCTAACTTTGACAGTTTATTGTTAGCAACATTTCAGTTAAGATCGTGGTTTAAAAATGAAAAACCGTTGCTGCAATCCGTTTAACTTTAAGACTCATGCTGGCAAAAATTAAAAACATTCGTTGTGTCGAGTTTCTTCTTCCCTTCTTGATTTTTTGCAACTAAATGATGTTTTGTGTGCAAGTTTGATTCTTTCATTTGTTTATCAATTGTTAACTTTTTTCATTAAATTAACTTTGAAGGTTGTTTTATGGAATCGCTTATTTGAAAGCTAAGGAAAAGACACACATTTCATGTCTTTAACGAATTTTTTCATCTTTGTTAGATTTTACAGTATAGGCTGTTGAAAAAAGGCTCTTTTTTGTGAACGCGAAACTTCAAAAAATCATATCTCGAAAATTCCACGTACAATATTGAAATAAAAAAATACGTGTCGAACATATTCGAGTTCTTTACCGAAAAAAATAGATGAAAATAAAAATTTTGGGTGGCTGATTTTGCGTGGAATGCCCCATATGTTTCATTTTTAAAAGATACAAGCATTACGAGGCGTTACATTCGTTACTCTTTTGTAAGTTTTGGATGTAATGAACTAGAAATGTCAAAATTATGAAATGATTAGAAATGATCCTACAACGACATGTAATACACTAATCAAAATTAGTACGATGACATATCCGATCAAAAACAAAAAAAAAGTTTGAGAAAACTTATGGGGCTGTTGATCCTGTAAATTACACCGTGACATAGAGGGATTGAGAGTTACGTGATGGCCAAAACTCCACTGCCGATAAAGCACACAGCGGCAGGTCCTGCGAAGCAGAACAGAGTGAAAACTACATAAAATGGAGGATGAAACTGGAGTAAACATAACAAGGTGCGCGAGCATGTCTTAGTTAAGCAAGATTCTGCAGATGAGAAAGATATCCTGCCGCTAGATCCCGCATAAACTTATTAAGGGCTAGAAAGATGAACGCAAGCGCACTTTGAGTACATGTTTGGCTGAATCCATTTTTATACACCAAAGAACAGAATGATTACCAGACAATAGACTGAAGTCAGCACGAGTGTTTTGAAGCGGCACGTGTGGGGCGTCATAATAGGACGAAAAGTTCACAATGTCGGTGTTCTGGGAAAAAAGTAAGTATTAGCGTGCTTTAATAAAGCGATTGAAGACCGAAATCGCTGTGAAATATCCTTACATGAAGCACATGAGCATCACTACCATGGTTAAAATCAGCGGTTTAGGTTTCCATTACTTGGGCATCACCCTCGTCCACCTGATTCGACTTCCTCGAACTATTATCTGTGCTCAAACGTCAATTTATCCCTGAAAATTTTATGTAAGTTTCGCTTTGGTATTTCAGACCACTACTTTCAGAACCTCAATCCGAAACCTGTATGGCCAAAGTAAATTTGTATGACCATCTACTAATATGACCTATAAATTTAGAAGATGTTTTCCACTCTTCGTGAATCGGCTGTGCTACTCTATGCAGTGAATTGTCGTCATTTAATGTAGGAATGTAAATGGGGAGCGGGCCATTTTGCCGAAAGCTATTTCGCTGAAAGTCGTTTCGCCGAAAGAGTCATTTTGCCGAAAGGGTTATTTCGGTTTAGTTAGTTTCGAACGAGCGGTAGCGATGTCGGACAGCACATGAACCAAAACGATGTGGCGTAGCCGCATTAGATTTTTTTTTCTTTTTCACCAAATAAACGGAAAATACCACATATATGCAATTGCTTTGATGCTTAGTAGCTAAAAGTCAACAAGTTTTCTTGGAAATTCCTTTCTGAGGTTCATGAATCAATCTTTATTCAAGAGTACAAGAATCAATCTTTATTCAAGAAGTACAATTGTAGGTCAACAAAACGGACGATAACCCTTTTGGCAAAATGGCTTTCGGTGAAATGGCTTTCGGCGAAATGACCCTGATCCATGTAAATGATCTCAGAATATATGCCATCATCACAAATCTTCTGGATTGTTGTGCTTGTTAGAAGGTCTTAGACATGTGTTACAGAAATAACATGACAGTAAACGTAAAGAAATGTACTACAATAACCTTCTCTCGAACACAGTCACAAATTTTATTTGAATACTCCATAATGACAGTTCCAGTGGAAAAGTTTAAAGTGTCGGTTAAAAACGCCGGTAATTAGTTACATAAGTAATCTTCAGTCACATTATTTTTTTATCTGAATGCCCCTCTCGAAACGAAATCCTGGGTACGGGCCTGGTATCTATGGAACCTAAAAACGATATTCTTATCAATTTGAATGCTGGAAGTTTCTGATACATACATATACTTGTAAATTTACGTCTCCCAATGTGGTACAAACAGGTGGGGCAAACACAATTCTTTTGTGTTAGTGAAATTAACTTTGCTTCAGCAAGCCAAGTAAAATTAAAAACCACGTGCTTGCTTTCGTCACATCTTTCGGACTAGTTGGCATTGAATCAAAGCATGTTTATTTTTCATGTATGTCGTCATACCGAACTATTTACAAAATTTTAATTACCAACGCAAGCAAGCCATGTGCTCTGCCACACCTGTTTATATCACATTGTACGTCTCCATAGATGTACATAAAATAGGCGTCACCATTCACTCAAATTTGAATTCACGGAAGTTGACATCAAAATTGATGCTAAATTTAATTTTATATGGTAATATAGAGTGCCTAGAACCAATGTAACGACATCTCATTCGTAGTGTTGGCAAAAACTCGAAACACTATTTGAAAGAGATTTTTGCTCGTTTGGAACGGTACTGTCAAAAAGATGAATACATATTTCGGTAATAGTTCGCTTTTTCCGCTACTGTGATGATTGAGCCATGTTACTATTGAATCACATACACGGATTACATTACGAACTATTCATCTAGAATGGAATATTGCATTTTTTGTCATTCATTTATAAAAATTTGGTTACGCAACAAGATGGGACCCATATGCGAGTACTTTTGTTAACGAACGAAAATATACTCGCATACCGGTCCCATCTTAGCATGCTATGCTTCTCTCACATGTGGCAAAATTTCATGTTTGATTTTTCATTCGTGTTAAACCTTAAATCGTTCCATATAATTAAGTTTGTGATATCATGTCAGACTCTTCCGCGGAAGACAGCTCACACAGTGGCTTTGTAGGTATCAATGCCACTAACACCCGAGAGAAATGTTCTGAAATCTCTCATTAAGCACAGTACGTTCGAGATAATTCCAATTTGAAATATTCGCATATGTCTACATCTGATTTTGGTCAAAGTCTTGATAAAAGAGCTTAATTTTTCCCAATATTGGTGCTTCGGAGGATGAAATTGTGTGTATGAATGGGAGCAATACGCTTGATTCTGAAGGACGCAATTTAGGCGAGAAACTGAGATCGGAAAGCAAAATATCCAAGAAGAATTATCCAAAGATCGGTTCAAAGACAGTTTATCTCACATTATCTAAATTTCTGCATGCATTGCCAGCGCTAAATATTGATACAGTGGCCAGAAGAAAAACCTGTACGTTTTCAGTTACTAAAACGTGATTTTTTTATGCGTGGGACAGATATGCAGGGCCATCGAGAGGGGAGGAGGGAAGGGAGGAATTCCTCCGGGCCCGGACTTTTTTGAAAAATCAAAACTGTTTTGAATTCTTCATAACAAATTTAGCTTGCGAATTATTTTGTTGTATTTAAAAATCTCTTAATTCGATGATATTCCTATGCTCATAATGATTTTTAATTCTCATGTTTAGGGGCCCGGAATATTGCTCGAATTGTCTTTTGGCGGTCCTGCAGATATGCGAGTACTTTCCATATGGGTCAGACCCGACTTGATATGTTTTTTTAAATTCTACTGAATGCAAGTAACGTAAAAATAGAAAAGGGGAACCGCAGAGAAAAAAATATCTCGAATCTGTCAATGCTAGTTTCACAGCTCAAAACTAATTGCTGCCAGCATGCAAATTGGCCAATATTCAAATCTCACTTTCAAGGCAAATTGCAAATAATACGGTGTTGGCTCTAGAGAATGTTGATATAATATTAAATGGCAACCTATGGCACAATCACATATCAAAAAGCATAAATTACCGTAACCTATGCAGCTGAAGTCATCATTTGACAGGATAATGATAGTAAGATAAACATTGCATCATGCTATTCTGAACCGGAGCATTCTGGTCACCAAAGCACACTTTTCACTTGTTTGTATGACCAAAGCTTTTTTTTTACCAACTTAAAATTGACCATTGAATAAGATGACTGGGTGAGGTGCTTCAGGTTGAACGTTGGTAAAGAATAACAAATTCAGTAGTAGTAGTAATAATAATAATAATAATTTCAGAAACCGAAAGATGTTTGATTTGCCTGCGATTGAAAGGCATCGATCGTGTGATTTTTACCGATGAAAATTCGGGGGGACCAACCCGGCGGAGCGTTATGTGAGCACTCGCACAGAAAGTGAGAAAAACGTACATACATACTACACGATCAGAGGGTGGATGCTTTGGGTGCCATCATACCCTATACAAAGTGTCGTTGGATGTATTAGTAGCCGAGCCGTAAGAAAACAATTAATTCGTCCGAATGCAACATTGCCCGTATAAATAGTAAGGCTGTCGATGGAAACTGTATCAGTTAAGTTTTTACCATCCAATTCGTCTCAGTTCACCTGATTTCTAAGCCTAGCTGCAAAAATGAAACTTGTGAGTGTGAAACAAAAAAAAAATCGCGTTTAGCAAAAAAAAAATAGCGTTACAAGTGTTTTCATTATACTGTTGTGTGTTTTCAGTTCATCACATTGTCCGCCCTGTTGGCCGTGGCTGTAGCTATCGACTATCACCATGTAGAACACAAACATATTCCGATTGTCCACAGTGAATCGTACCACGGACATGATGGAAGCTTCAAGCACGGTTACGAATCGGCCAACGGAATATCCGTTCAAGAACAGGGCTACGTTAAGAACTCGGGAGCAGGCAAGGATCACGAAGCGAACGTTGTTCATGGATCATACTCGTACGTTGACCCACATGGTGTTCCAGTATCCGTGAGCTACACCGCCGATGAAAATGGATTCCAAGCCCATGGATCGCACATCCCAACACCTCCTCCGCTACCCAAAGCATTGGTTGAAGCTTATGCTAAAGCCGGTAGCCACCCGGAGGATCACAGCGAAGTACATTACAGCAAACCAGAGGTCTACAAACATTACTAAGCCCGAGTAGATCACGGCTCAAATCTGCGATTAGTGCTGTAGTTATAATTGAAAACGTTTGGCCCTAAAATAGTGCATCATAGTCAAAACATCAAAGTGTAAAAGACTGCCGAAACTCCGTCAGTTCTCAATGTGATATCTTTTCGTTCAGCCCCGTGGACCGTTCGAAAAGATTTGATTTGTTTTATTTTTGTAGAAAATACACAGTCAGCTAATGACGAATATTAGTTACAATTAAAAGCAAACGTGTATTCTGTCCCTGTGGCACGTGTTCACACTTGCAACAGGTTCCCTACGCACCACCAATCCATAAAACCATAATCCCCTTCTTCAGGCTACGGAACAAACCGGACACCCATAAACCACAGCGCGCAACCTGATGACACCACCGATGCGGCTAGTAGCACAAGTCTGCACAGCCCACGTGACAAATTGTCTATCTCGCTAGACTTGTTCGATGTTCTGTACAGCATAATCTAAATCTAATCGCATCACAATAGATCACATCACCCTACCCTGCCTCCCGTTTTTTTTTTCTTCAACCGACAATCAAACAACAAGTGCAAAAACTCTCAATCATAGCCACTGCCACGATAGCCACACCGATCCACCCCATCGGTTTGTGCGTTTAGTGAAGTTAATAATCGTCAAACAGGATCTACCCTTGTGTCCCTGGTGCACACGTAAGAGCATATTCAGCATCACCCCTCAACGACCGAGAAGAGCTCGAATGAACTTGCTTTCCATTATAAAGCCAATACATCAATTCAATTTTCCATACGCAACAATGCAATTACAAGCGGCGAAACGAGCTGGCAGTGCAGTTGATACCTACCGAATAAATCTCCCAGCAGGGTACGGACGTCTCAAGTAATCGTAATCTTTTCAATCGTACGGGAGATTCGGTTTTTAATTGGCTGGATACTTTGCATTGGAGAATTTATTCAGATAAAGTATCACAGAACTGAAATTTTTTTACTAACATTTGTTTCGAAAACAATGTTTAGGTTATAAATACTATTATTCTTTCGAAGTATGTTTGGGTTCTAACCTGGAATCATAAAGCAAATAAACCTAAAGACCCAAGTGTAACACTTTTGTAATATGTACTGCTATTCTACCCATACTCGCACATCAGTCCCATATGGGTGTGGGCCACTTTTGAGTTAGCCAGACGGATAACGTCTATTTTTACTCTAGTATATTGGGGATAGATATCATTCTTCAAGCTAACTCAAAATTGGTGAAAATCGATATGGGATTGATATGCGAGTATGGGCAGAAAACGTACAGGTAATAAAAGTCATTTTCATAAACGAAAATGACAACAAATTACTGTCACTCTCAGCTTCGTTTGCAAACTAAAGACTGTCCCAGAAAGTATGGACGCACTTTGATTTCGCTGTAAATAATTCACAAGTGTTAGATATTCAAATTTTATTAGATATACTGATAATATTAGACTACAACAACAGAATATTACTCTCAACATTTGCTACTTAGCCATTGTAGACTAGCTGGCGGACCTTCTTGCGAACGTTCCTCATTAAATTCCGTACAGACTTCTTGGCGACAAGTTTTGACACTTTTTTCCAATCTTTTTCGAACTGTTGAATGGTTTCGGCTGCCGAGAGATGTTTCCTAAGATGTGCCTTCGTTAATGCCCAAAATTCCTCAATTGGTCGAAGTTGTGGGCAATTTGGTGGATTCATGTCTTTTGGGACGAAAGTGACATTTTTGGTAGTATACCATTCTACCGTTGATTTCGAGTAGTGGCAAGAAGCAAGATCTGGCCAGGAGACAACAGGATCCTTGTGGCTTCGAATCATCATCTTCGAATGATCATCGAACCGCCAAGGATTTGTAATCGAGTTGCACGTAGTTTTTGTCGTCCATGGTTATGCAGTTCGAATTTCCAGCAAGAATCGTATTATACAGATTTCGAACCCTTGGCCTGATCGATGCTTCTTGTTTCGGAATACGTTTTGGTTGTTTATGCTTCTTATAGGTTCGAAGATTCAAACGTTCTTTAGCACGAAGAACATTTGACTTCGAAGTGCTCACTTTTTAGCCACATCCCGAACTGAAACCTCCTTTCTTTTGCTCGAACGCCTTCAGTATACGTTTATCCAACTGAAGGTTTTCCATAAATACGTTTATTTCTTAAGGCAGTTTACATAAGTTTTTCTTCGCCGTAGCATCACTTTTACATAATATTCTTATCCTAATTTAATTCTAACATAGTCACAACGTTTTGAATTTATTAAAACATATTCTCTTATAGCTTAAATATCATCTTAGGTAACTCGTCATTAATTATGAAATCTACTCGGAAATATTATTTGAACCAAACGATTAACTTCTATAAATTATAAAATAAGCTGTTATTTTCAGACATTTTGTTGATAATTTCATAAACTGTTTCGAGTTTGTTTGTATCATTACATAATTTTTATTCTAATTTAGCTATTGGTTGAACTCATGGACGCAGCTGGGATCAGAACTAAGTCTTAAAAGGGGCCTTTATTAAATTGAAACTCCAATTTTCTTTATGAAATGATAAATAAGTTTCATGTATGAAAGGTCACGACAAGCAAGAATGTCTCGAACTGGGATATTGGATAGTTTACCTTGGGTACGCAAAGAATTTATTAGTTGAGATCTGACATCACGATACTCCACGCATGTCCAAACGACATGATCAATATCCCGATAACCTTCTCCGCAAGCACAATGATTAGTCTCGGAGAGCCCAATTCGAAGGAGATGTGCATCTAACGTGTAGTGATTGGACATGAGTCTGGACATCACACGAATGAAATCCCTACTCACATCCAGTCCCCTGAACCATGCCTTTGTCGATATTTTCGGAATAATTGAGTGCATCCACCGACCCAGATCATCTCTATCCCAAGATGCTTGCCAGCTGGCAAGTGTTCTTTGGCGAGACGAACTATAGAATTCGTTGAAAGCAATCGGTCGCTCATAAATTTCACCCTCAATAGCACCACGTTTGGCTAAATTATCGGCTCTTTCATTGCCTGGAATGGAGCAATGAGCCGGGACCCAGACTATAGTGATTAGATAATTATTATTCAATATGTCGTTCAGACACTGTTTTATTTTACCCAAGAAAAACGGTTCATTTTTGCCAGCAGCGATTGAGCGAATGGCTTCAATTGCACTCAGACTATCTGTGAAGAGGAAATAATGGTTTGGAGATAATGTGTCGATTACACTCAAACTATAATGAACTGCTGCTAGCTCTGCTATATAAACAGATGCAGGTTCTTGAAGCCTAAATGAGGCCGAAACATTATTGTTGAACATACCAAACCCTGTCGCTTCTTCAATTCGCGATCCGTCCGTGTAAAACATTTTCTCAGAGTCAATATGCCTGAACTTACTTGAAAATATTTTTGGGATTTCCGTCGAGCGTAGATGATCCGGGATTCCACGCACTTCACGCTGCATGGATGTATCGAAAAATAAAGTTGAGTCAGGGGCACTTAGGATGCTGACACGGATAGGAATATATCTTGAAGGGTTGATTTCCTGTGACATATGGTTAAAATATACTGTCATAAATTTTGTTTGAGATCGAAGCTCGACTAGTCGTTCGAAATTATTAATTACCATGGGATTCAGCACCTCACATCTTATTAGCAGGCGTGATGAAAGCTCCCAAAATCGATCTTTTAATGGAAGAACTCCCGCGAGAACTTCAAGACTCATTGTATGTGTCGAGTGCATGCAGCCTAAGGCAATTCGCAAACAACGGTACTGAATTCGCTCAAGTTTGATAAAATGAGAGTTTGCAGCGGAACGAAAACAAACGCATCCATATTCCATCACTGAAAGTATCGTTGTTTGATACAATTTTATTAGATCTTGCGGATGAGAACCCCACCAAGATCCTGTTATTGTTCGAAGAAAATTTACTCTTTGTTGGCATTTCGTTATCAGATACCTAATGTGTCCTCCCCACGTGCATTTGGAATCGAACCACACCCCGAGGTATTTAAAAGTTAAAACCTGTTGGATCATTCTTCCCATCATATGGAGCTGAAGCTGCGCGGGATCATGCTTTCTTGAAAAGACGACTAACTCTGTTTTCTCCGCAGAGAATTCGATACCAAGATGAACAGCCCAAACGGACAAGTTATCTAAGGTATCTTGCAATGGTTTATGCAGATCAATAGCTTTGGGCCCAGTAACTGAAACCACGCCATCATCTGCCAATTGCCTTAGTGTACATGGGGTTACTAGACAGCTGTCAATGTCATTCACGTAAAAATTATAGAGGAGCGGACTGAGGCATGAGCCTTGCGGGAGACCCATGTAGCTAATTCTGAATGTTGCCAAATCGCCATGTGAAAAATACATGCACTTCTCTGACAAAAGGTTGTGCAAATAATTATTTATAACCGCTGGAAGTCCATGTTGGTGGAGCTTGTCTGAAAGAACATCAATGGAAACTGAATCAAATGCTCCTTTAATGTCTAAAAATACAGATGCCATTTGTTGCTTTTGAGCGAAGGCAATTTGGATGTCAGACGAAAGTAATGCAAGGCAATCATTCGTCCCTTTATTTCTACGGAAGCCAAACTGAGTATCTGACAACAAACCGTTCGTCTCGACCCAAGTGTCGAGACGTCGTAGAATAATTTTTTCGAACAATTTTCTGATGCAGGACAACATCGCAATGGGTCTATATGAGTTGTGATTGGAAGCTGGTTTCCCCGGCTTTTGAATGGCGATAACTTTCACTTGTCTCCAGTCAGGCGGAACAATATTTTGCTCAAGAAACTTGTTGAACAATTCCAACAAACGTCTTTTTGCGAGGTCGGGCAGATTCTTCACCAAGTTGAATTTAATTCTGTCCAACCCAGGGGCGTTATTGTTACAAGACAAGAGTGCTATAGAAAATTCCATCATTGAAAATGGGTTATTAATAAAACCATTATTTGGAGGAGATTCCCGTATAATGCTTTGCGTAGGAACAGAATCTGGGCAAACTTTCCTAGCAAAGTCAAATATCCATCGGTTCGAGTATTCATCACTCTCATTGCCCACGTTACGATTCCTCATTCGTCTGGCCGTATTCCAAAGAGTGCTCATTGAGGTATCTCTTGACAAACCTTCGACAAAATGTCTCCAATAGCTACATTTTTTGGCTCGAAGTATGCTCTTGTACTTGGTTTCTAAAACCATAAGTTTTTCAAAATTCTGAGGAGTTCCTCCTCCCCGTTTTAGAAACGTCTTGCAAGCATTTTGTTTTGCGAGTTTAGCCTCTGAGCACTCTTTGTCCCACCAGGGGTTGGGAGGCCTTCTGTTAGTCGTTGGCCCAGGAAAGCGTTTAGTTTGGGATTGTTCTGCTGCCTCCAGAATCGAACAAATGAGGAAGTCATATTCTTCAAGTGGAGGGAGCTCTTCCATTGAATTCAAAATACTAGAGATATTACTTTGGTATTTAATCCAGTCGATATTTTTTGTCAAATCATATGGAATACTAGCGGAAGTAGCAATGCAATTGCTACTGCTAATTGAGATGATGATTGGTAAATGATCGCTACCGTGTAAATCAGGCAGTATTTTCCAGGTGCAATCTAGTCGAATTGATGTTGAGCAAAGAGATAGATCTAATGCACTTGGGCGTGCCGGAGGTCTTGGGATCCGTGTCATGCTACCCATATTTAATACCGTCATGCTAAAATTGTCACAAATGTTTTGTATTAAAGATGATCTGCTATCATTGTAAACGGAACCCCACATAATACCGTGCGAATTTAAATCCCCCAGAATCAATCGTGGTGCAGGAAGGGCTTCAACCATTTCATTAAGCTGTTGCTGTCCAACTTGTGCTTTTGGAGGAATATAAACCGAAGCTATGCAAATATCTTTGCCTTTAATGTTTATTTAGCAAGCAACAACTTCTATACTAGAAGTTGAAGGGATGTTTAATCTATAAAAGGAATAGCATTTCTTAATTCCCAAAAGCACTCCACCATACGGAGAGTCTCTATCGAGACGTATAATGTTAAAATCATTAAAATTTAAAGCTATGTTTGAAGTAAGCCATGTTTCGCATAAAGCAAATACATCACATTTTTGACTATGCAATAAAATTTTAAATGAATCAAGTTTTGGCATGATGCTTCGACAATTCCACTGCAGGACAGTGATTGTATCATTTGCGGCGGGTGATAAATTATCCATCAAAAGATACAAAACCTGAGACAATTGGCCATTGAGCTGATAACTGCTTCAAAAAATTTCTAGCTATTGGAAGGAATGCCATTATGAGGGTCTTTAAGGGTTCAGATATATTGAATGCTGAGAAAATCCATTCAACAATTTCCGAAAACTTCAGTAATCCTGTTGGTGGCTGTGAAATGGAGCCCACAGGATTATTACCTTTTTCTGTGCTAGATCCTGGATTGGTTTGTGAATTTGACAAACCAGGAGGCACAGTCTTTGGTTTTGACTTTTTTTGTTTAACACGGGGATCTTTTTTTGAAGATGAAACTTTAGGTGTCTTTTTTGGTAATTTGGAAGAAGACTTCTTTCTCTTAACTGACCCTTGGGTAGTGATAAACGAATTACCTTCACTATTTTCGTCAGATTCAGAGTCCTCTGTTTCCTCTAGATTTGAAAACCCGTTTTCGGTTTCCAAAGGGGGGACATCAATGACCGTTTTAAGCATTTCTGCATATGTGCGCTTAGACCGTGCTTTCAAAGAAAGCTTAATTTTGTCTTTGTGCACTTTAAATGCAGTGCATACTGAAATATCCTCATGAGGACTTTCTTCACAATAAATACATTTTTCAATTTCCTTGTTGCAATCATTATCTTTATGAGGTCCTTCACACTTAATACATTTTGGTTTATTGCTACAGTAAGTAGCTGTGTGTCCGAATTTTTTGCAGTTCGTACAATTCATTACATTTGGAACAAAAAGCCGAACAGGGAGGCGAATTTTATCGACATAGACATGGGACGGCAACGCAGATCCGGCAAATGTCACTCGAAACGAGTCTGATGGGCGATAAACATTTTTTCCCTCTTCATAAACTACTGAGTACAGTTGTTTGCACTCCAGTATTTTCACACCCTCAAGCATAGAGTTCTTGAAACGACCAACACCATGCTTGAGTAAATCATCTACCGAAAGACTCGCTTCGGTAACAACACCGTCAATTTCGACATCTTTGGAGGGTATGTAAACTTTATACTCTTTAATGAAATGTTCCGAAGAGACAATATCATTCGCGTGTTTCAAATTATTTACCACAACACGAATTTTATCGTTATTTACTTTTATGATCTCTTTGATTGAAGAGTATCGTGATGTCAAACCTTTAGAAATTTGGTAAATGTTTAATGGCTTTGATATACGTCTAAAAAAGACTATCCAAGGCCCAGAAGAGCTCTCCTGATATTTTTTCGTTCGTGGGGGTATCGGATTCATGCTAGGATTTACGTCCATGGATTCATCCATTACATTAAAATTTTTAACTAAACTTTAAAATAAAATTTGAAACCAACACTACACAGTACTCAATCAAAAGGAAAAGAAAAAACTTCTACCTTGAAATTGTTGTCTATCTCCGTTGCACTGCCGTGTAGATCCTCGTTGCTCTAGATGTTCTTGTTGGATGTATCTGGACGTTGATACAATGCTGAAGCTCACTGTAGCGATAGAATACGATGTGATGCTACTGCTACCTGACATCCAGCACCACTCGATCTCCGATTTACTTTTGTCTTCGCCAGCTGTAACCAGCGCAGGTCACCGGTGTATACCTGCGTGTTGTATGGCAGTGGAAAGACCGAGTTGTCTTGTCTCCTTCTTCCTTGTGCTCCGCACCGATATGCTTCTGCACCGAAGTGCCTTCGCACCGGTGTGCTTTTGCACTCTCCTGCTTCTGTGTGCCTTTGCACTCTTCTTCTTCAATGTGCCTTTGCACTCTCCTGCTCAGCACTTGTGGCTGTATATTGTGGCCTGGGTAGAGCTTGGGAAACGCCCTTTGTTGTTTCCTTCACCAGCTTGGCCCAGCACTAGGGCTCTCTTATGCAGCACGATTTTACGTTTTAACGGCTGCTGCCAACAGGTCTCTACCTGTAGTTCAACCGTTGTCGTATTTAACGCGTGTAAACTAACCAGCGTTATTAAACTGTACGCTTCTATACACAACCTTCTCGGTTGAACGGCTATTACTGAATGAACTGAAGGTTAGCAGGACCCTTTTTTCGACCCGTTTTTGGTTTATTCTCAAAGGTGTTATTCTCACCGAACTTCCTGATTGCATTTCGCACGGCTTTTTCACTTACTCCTTCCATTTTTGCTATCTTTCTCAATGACAGTCCGCGTTCTGTGCACCATATGTACATAATTTTTCGACGTTGTTCTGCTGAAAATCCACGCATTTCGAAACAAACTAATGAAAACGAATATTCAACTGCACAAGTGGTTAGAAAAGAGTGTAAACAATAGCACGCATGGCAGCGGTTTTTGGTTGCGTCCATACTTTCTGGGACAGTCTTTACCAAGTGCCGTTGTATAAGTTTATATGTATTATTTATTCATTAAGCAGATATGGGCTAGATAAATGTCAAAACTTGTCGCCAAGAAGTCTGTACGGAATTTAATGAGGAACGTTCGTAAGAAGCTGCGCCAGCTAGTCTACAATGGCTAAGTAGCAAATGTTGAGAATAATATTCTGTTGTTGTAGTTTAATCTTATCAGTATATCGAATAACATTTGAATATCTAACACTTGTGAATTATTTACAGCGAAATCAAAGTGCGTCCATACTTTCTGGGACAGTCTTTAAACTGTTATTATATAATGATTCCAACAACTACACCTCGTAACATATAACGCTCTACAGGGGCTACCACGTTTGGCATAAAGCCGTTTGGCATAATACCGTTTGGCATAACGACATTTGGCATAATGGTTATTTGGCATAATGGTTATTTGGCATAATAGTTATTTGGCATAATGGTCATTTGGCATAACAGTCATCTGGCATAACAGATGAACAAACTGCTTAATAGAAATTGTTCTAATTTACTACAATTTTGCAAGGTCTAATGCGGCTACGCCTCATCGTTTTTAATGACCTGCTGTCCGACCTCGCTGCCGCTCGTTCGGACTTAACTAAGGGATAGCTCCTAGCTTTGGGTAATCCGGGCAAACGCCCGCAACTAGACAGAGGTGATTTCTGCGGGGGCGCTGCCCCCCCCCCCCCCCCCCCCGCAGTGGCCGGCGCTTCCGACGGCGGGTCGCCGGCGCACTCGCGGCCTTCGGCCGTCTCGACCTGAATCATCTATGACGAACAGAATATTGTGCTAGCACTAAGTGAGTTGCTTGTATAAAATGATAGTGTGCCATTTACTACAGAATTTTTAATATAAAAGAAATATGTAATAATGCTATATCACCTAATATTATCGAACTATTTGGACCGAATATAAAATTCACATATTTCGTTCGAGTTTTCTTTGAACAACATAACTCGATCGAAACGCAAACGAAAATTTACAAATGCAATTATTATTATGACAAATGGCATTATGCCAAATGACCATTATGCCAAAAGACCATTATGCCAAATAACCGTTATGCCAAATAACCATTATGCCAAATAGCGTTATGCCAAACGGTATTATGCCAAATGACCTTATGCCAAACGGGCCGCCCCCCCGCTCTACAGATGATAAGATATGATTCTGAATCATTTCATTTACTTCAACAGTCGCCTTCTCTTGAACATGCGTTTCCGTTTTGGAATATGAATGAAAATAATGCGGTAACAGTGGTCAAATGTTGTGGTTTGTACCCTTTCAGGACTGACGTACGAATTTATAATATTTGTTCATTATGAGCAAATGCTGAAATTAGCATTGGTTAAGGTTTGGCGGTTCAATGTATAAGACGCTGCTCTTACAAGCCAGTTGTCGTATGTTCGAGCCTCGACCTGGAAGGATTCGTAGTGTCAGTAGAATCGTAGCACCAGCCATGCAATGGTTCTGTACGGCTGCGAAGTCTGTTAAAACAGAAGGTCAAATTCCACCACAGGAATGTAATACCAAGGCTTTGCTTTGCTTTGAGGCTGTGAACCATTTCGCGGTTAATTTTAACTTTTGGTTAAAGCCTGACACTCGAGCGGTTATTTTGATGTTGTCAAAAATAACCCTGCTCGGAAGCATGGTTATTTTTGATAGATCGATGATTATTTTCCGACACTGAAAAAAATATTGCAAAGAAAATTCCAATGTCAATTCTTTAGTTAAAATTATTTCCAGTGCAAAATAAACCCAAATAAAGTCAAACTTTGAAATGGGCCTCAGTTTCAGTTAAATTTAACAACTCGATATAAAATAACCGCTTAAGTGTCAAATTTCAACCAAAAGTTAAAATTAACCGCGAAATGGTTTACAGCCTTAGAATAATTTCATTAGGTAATGGGTTGTAGTGATCAATACCTGGAAGATCCAGCCTTCAGATGGGTAGGTGGGTTGAATATTACATGAAAGTCGGCCGCATCCTTCGGTGAGTGTGGGTCCGCGATTAGTTCATGTTTTGGTTTAGTTTCATGAATAGAGTGAAGAGATGAACATAAAGAAAGATTAATCGACAGTGAACATAACATATACACGGAGAACCCTTTGATCATAAAATTGCTATATCGCAGTTTTTGATTTTTGCGATAGTTGATTTAACTAATTTATATTTGATTCAACCAATATGGTTTTTGATTTGCATATATTCACGTAGTTGAAAAATATGTTGTTTTGAATGCTGTCAAATGCCGGAGACAGTTGAAAGCAAAACAATAATCGCAATGCAAAATCAACAACTTTTTTAGTTGAAATCTGTTCGCGTCGCTTCAAAATGTCAATGAAAACAACATCGATGATTAAAGCGTTTGGTGAAATTGTGTTCATTCGATTTGAGAAATTTATGATAACAAGTGTTTATCTAACAGCGGTGTTGTGATAAAGTTAACCTTGTTTAAGATGAAAAAGATTTGGTGACAAATTAGAAAATGTTAAAGAATGATCATCTCGTAATCTTTCAGGTATGGGCAAAAATTTTATGCATCAAATTAGATCATTGATTTACTTCCAGCAGACTGTTTTACTTCCAGCTGTTTGATACCGATGATGATGTTCATGCATTAGCAATAAAACACTTTTTGACATGAATTTAATTTATAAAAGTAACAGGAGCGAACGGTTCCAAACACACAGAACGCGCAGCGTTTGAATGGCGCGTTTGAATTGCCGTCGCAAAATTCTAATTCCCAGCGGTTGATGCACCCAAGCTCATATAAATTAACTAAAACTATCAGTGCATAACTTTAGTGCAACGGTTTGAAGGCATCGTCTTTCAATAATTATTTTAGGTAAATTTAATAATTTCGCTAATTTACTCGCCCCCCGGGCACTTTTGCTGATTAAAAACGTTTTTCTACATCAATCATTTCCGATCGAATCAGAAGTATTTTTTTATAATTTAGATCTTTACTGATCTCGACTTGACTTGACTTGACATACAAAAATCAAAATCACTTAGAGATCAGATCAGTTCTGATTTCGTAATGATAATTTATTCCTTGGTTAAGATCACTTGAAATCAGCAGTGATCGGTGGTTTTCCCAGCCCTAATGATATCACATGTCAATATAAAATACTGTTTATATTTTAACAACGATATTTATTTCATGAATCTCAACATACCGAACTTATTTCAAATAGATCATGACGTGTATCAGTAAGTATATTTTGATTATTTTCGCAAATCAATAACATTGTTCGAGTTGATTCAACTATTGGCAATGTCTAAAACAAATAAAACCGATTTATTTTTCAACTAACAAAATTTTGTTTCAATAACAACACCAGTTATTTCAACTAAAATATTTGTTGAAATTGAAAGGTATGTGTCCTCACTAATTGACAGTATTTTTTTTTCAAACAGTTAAATTAGTTGTTTCAACAATCGTTTCTGCTAATCGATAAACAAAAATGACAGTTTAGTTAAAACAACAATGTTTTTCTGAATTTGATTGGTTAAAATTTGGTACAACTAATCGATTGTTGTTTTTCCTAAACTGTCATTTTTGTTTTTCGATCAACAGAAACGATGGTTGAAATAACAAAAAATTTGGTTGAAAAAAAGATGCTGTCAGTTAGTCAAGAGACACACACCTTTCAATTTCAATGAAGATTTTAGTTACAACAACCGACCTTGTTTTTAATTTAACAGTTATGTGAGTTGAAAAACAAATCGGTTTTAGTTGTTTTAGGTATTACGATTAGTTATTTCAACTTAAGCAAAATTATTGATTTTGAATGACAATAAAACGTTCTGATATTTTAAATGAAAATTCGGTATGTTAAGATATGTAAAAAATATATTATGACGTTATAAATAAAATTATATTATGACGTTATAAATATAAGTTAATGTTGTTGTAGTTCTGCGCGTTGTGCTTCTACGCACTGAAACCGGCTGTTATGTACAGAAGTAACGCATCAAATTAATTGATTTCTATGATTGGTAATTGATTTGCGAAAAAACTAGTATATCAATTCAAAATCTAATGAGATCCTATGTTCCTAAAATTTATTTTTAATTTTTAGTTTTCGGTAAAGGATCACACTCATATCCTTTATTTTTAATAAAGCTGAAAAATGATATTATCTTCCATCTATCGCTATGATAAAACCTTTCTCAGCCCTTACTTTACATTAAATGAATTATTCACTGAAACCATTTTTATTTTTGTTTTTAATATACTGTCTTTTAGTAGTGCTGGTGTCAACGAAATTTTCTGATTGTAACCACTATATTACTTACGAACAAAAAGTCGAACCGAATGCACTGATTTTTATTGTTTGAGCCATTGCAACTTACAGTTTCAACAGATGATATGAATGAATATTAAACAATTTCAATTTAATCACTTTGTTCATACCATTTTTGTACATGACTTGAAGATAACATGATACTTAACATGAATTTCACGATGAAGAATCAAGTTGATTTTAAGACCAAAATTCAAACGCATACAATTCACTGGGTTCTAGTTTTGGTTAAACACGTTTTGTCAATTGAAATATCTCTAACGGCTATCAATTCTGTGCATAGCACTTTTATATCAATCGTTTCTTCTTGTAACACCAGAGAAGTAAAGATGTAGATAATTTATCATCACATTAATATTCTGACAACTAGTGTTATGATGAAGATTAATTTACTATCATTCAAAAGTTACTCTTTACGAGTTTTACAAACGTATAATAAGCGAATTTCGTTTGAATAAAAATGTTTAAGAAACGCGTTTGAATTTCAACTAATGTAATGGTTGATTTTCCATTGCGATTTTATTTTGCTTTGTGCTGTTTTTGACATAAGACAGCATTAAAAACAACATATTTTTCAACTACTTCAATATGTGTAAATCAAATAGCAAATTGGTTGAATCAACTAATTATTAGTTAAAACAACAACTGCAAAAATAAAAAATTGCGAGATCGTAATTTTTTGATTGGAAGGTTTGCGGTAAAATTTTGTCCGGTTTCTGCGCTCAATGTTTTGTTCCGGTAATTACATTCAAAAATATTCAATCGGGTTTTTCAAACTGTGTTGCATTTATCCGATTTCTACATTCTACCGTTCAATTGCTGGTCAATGAACTTGAATCAAACAACTTTCAGTCCCGAAAGGGCGAAAGAAGCTTTCCGGTCAGCATCCCGCTGCGTCAGCTTTGATTTCTATTCAATCGCAATTATGTAGGTAAGCACCATGTATATACAAACAAAGTAAGTAAGTAAGGACACGCGACAAGCATCGAAAAACATATGATTCTAATTCCTGCCTTCCCCTATGGGCTAGACCGAATGATGGCGAAGACGGGGAAGGACGCAGGGCCATACACTGCATAAACCATGAGCCACCACGTGGTGCATGCTACACGACTAGCAGCTTTACCGGCCCCTACCAAACAGCACGTCGCACCCTCTTGCAGCGAACCTGAACCAAAAACATGATTGCGGTGATGACGATTTATGCGGCAGGGTAGCGATGAATTCTGACATGTAGCATGCATTTAGGAGAAACAACCTGATGCCGTGATACATCCGACGCCACGCACTGGGTAGGACAATAGGTTTTGTTGAAACTGTTGAATCCTGTGTAAGAAATCGGTCAAATTAAAAAAAATGTTTTGAATAGTTCGGAATAACTCTGTGATGACATGAATAGTTTCGTTCCTGAGACTCGAAAGTTGTACCTCATCATAAATGGATGCCAGGAGTTGTGCCTATTTCCTGCGCAGTGCGTCCCGGCATGGTGACATCCTGTGACGTGCGAGCTGATGCACATGCGGCGATTTAACGCACCTCATCTATTGACTACCGCAGGAGGGTGACGGCAAGTGCTGGGCGTGTGCTTAGACTATACACAGCATCACCCAGAGGGGTCGGAACAGGATCCGTGTTGATCTTTATCAATTCATTTAAAAACTATTATGTGTTTTTTCGGCTCTCGTCCATCAGCTACGGCGGTGGTGGCAGAGGAATGTCGTGAGATTTTTTGCACTTGTTACAGCAGCCAGGATCAATTAGAGTCGCTTTGCACATACACTGCCGAGCTCTCCCTGCCCATTCACCAAATCCAACCGGAATCCTTGCCAGACTGGAGGGAGGGTTCGGCTCGACCTAGTTGCCAAAAAGTCGACGATTAGGGAGAAGCTATAAAGTATCCTTAAACCTACAACAGGAACATCAGAACCGCACTGATCGAGTAAGTGAAAGGATCCTTCCGGAGCAATGTATCCGGCTACATCTTCACCGCCAGTCCTACTTCCGAGAAGTGGTCTTGCGGCCCAAATAGTTCCGTTTGCGCAAAAGTGTGACTTAGAATTGAGTTTGAATTTTGCTCAGCACATCGAGAGCGACGTTTGTGTCAGTGCCTTAGGATACCTACCTGCCGAATCAGTTTCAAAAGCATATTCCGGGGAAGAAATTTGTCAGAAAAGTGCCCTACCTCCCGGTCGAAGGATTACGATCCGTAAGTCCAGCTCGACCGGTCTGTTGACTCCGAACGAAGCCGATAGTGTGATGAAAAGTTGTAATTGGATTCGATCCATCAAGCTGGCCAGTGATGTGAGAAGTTATAATGCCATGCTCGAACTGACCCCCGGTCAACTTATACGGCTCCGATTGACGAAGGACGTTTGTGCCGAAGAAGAACTGAGCATGTGGTTTTCCGAGGATATCAGTGCACATATGCAGATGCCGTTCCTAACACCAGCCAATATTCAACGTAAGTAAAATTTAGAGAGTTTGGAAAAAACGACTTAAAACCACAAACAAAACGTAAAATCTTAAAACTACGTTCTGTTGGACTTCTGCTTCGCTAGACTCCGCAAATGATTCCTTAGTTTATAGAACCTTAATTGAATGGCCAGTGCTGCAATCTTACTGATTCTAAGAATCAAGTCAGGACGAGATTCGAACATTCGATATCTGACTTATGAGTACAGTTCCTTCCTTTCCCAATCATCATAGAGACTAAAACATTTTTTACTCTAAATGTTATGAGTAATTTACGACAGGTTTCGAACTCAGCGGCAGAACGGGAAACTGTCAACAATAAAGTATGTTTAACACTCCGAAAAACGGAAAATTTTAATTTTCATACTCTCTTTATTATTTTACCTTTCTCATATAGAAAGGTTATGTAATCACTGTGAAACCCGACTTATTAACCGAGACGGACTTCGGAAAATGTCTGTGTGTGGATTTCTTCGAAATTGTGAAAAAAATATTCCAATTTGAGAATATTTTTGGTTCCTATGAAACTATGGAATGAAAAAAAAGTAAAGCCTTGGCTTTATATACTTTTGATAGAATTTGTCCTTTCTGTTTCCACAGACTTCGCAGCCGACTCATAGCGGACAGAATCATTGCTTGGCTGGTACTACGATTCTACTGACACTATGAACCCTTCCAGATCGGGGCTCGAACATACGACTACTGGTTTTTAAGACCAGAGCTCTATACATTGAACCGTCCACCCGAAACAATTTGAAAGGAAACTTACTTTAATTCCTCTGAAATTATGGAACCGAGTTTCTCAAAATTAGGTTTAAATATATGAGCTTAAAGTCTTGTTCAACTTCATCTGAATCCGACTTTCGGTTCCGATGTTATAGAGTGATGAAGAAAAAATATTTCAAACCTTCATGGATAATAGTGATTCAAAAAACATAAAAAATCTTTAAAACTGTTTCAATACATTGAGCTTGCTATTTGGTGGTCGAAAAAAGTGGTACCGAGCTCCATTTTCGGAAATACTGGAAATAGGGGTCAAAGATTTTAAAATGGAACCTGCATAAATTTCTCATAGTCAACGAAAAGGTGAATAGCATAATTACAACACTAGATGGATGAAAACTGCTTTTTTGCTTTACACGGAAACATTACAAATATACATTGCAAATAAAATCTGTACTATTTCAAGCAAAGTATGAGAAAATAAACGCGCAGTTCTGTCGTTTTATGAAACTAAAAGTGCTCATTTCATAGCAATATTTTCTAGTTTTGAAAGCAAGTTTCCGTAATTAGCGAATTTCCGTTTCAACCGTCCGTTTTTTTAAATGAAATATTAGTGTTCTAATATCGATGAGATTGTTGAACATAAACATTATTATTTTTACGTTTCGTCTTTGACTCATCAGTGCAGAGCAGTTCAAATTGAACTGCTCAGTGCTAAACTAAACGAAAACGTAAAAATAATAAAAAACGGTTATGTGCCCTAGCGCAAAATTTGGCTAACCCCCCTAAATGGTTATTAAAATTAGTTAATCTTCAAAATTATGGAACCATGTTAATAAGGATAAAATGAGCCAAATCATGTGGGGCAGTGTGCCTCGGAATTGGTTTTAATAATAAATAATTGAGAACAATCTACCATTTGATGCATGTCGCGTCAACTCGAATCAATGTTGGCAGCACCCTCTCAAATTTTAATGTAAATTTATTTGCACATAAAATTTATTGCAAAAAGCTTTCTGTTGAAAGGGGTCAAATTTTGTACCATTTTTTCAATAATTTCAGGCGAAAAATGACAAATTGTACATAAAAAGTTTTTACTAGTAATTTTCTCAAAATAAGCCAGATTTTTTAAAGAAGTTTTGAAAAAATCATATTCGAGTACTTAACTAAAAATTAGAAACAACTACCGCTTTCGGTTTGGATGAAATTATGTCCCAAGATAGAAAATTTGGTTCCCTACCAACCGGTCTGCTGCTTTGATAAAAGGCGAGTGAATAATATCAGAGGCATAACTGGGTGACGTGCAACAAATAGAACTAACACGCTTGTTTCGCTTATCCGAAATATCGAAAATCGTTCTCATAAGTTAATTCATCGTGTGAATTCGTTCCAACGACTTCCATAATTGTAACGGTGCATCTTAATAAACGTTGGACTTATTCACGACAAACATAGTCCAATACAATCTTTTCAATGGAATAATATTTGAAAAATAATACTTTGGGATCTAGTTTGTGTTCTTAACAGAACTGAAGAGCTTCTGTTGTTAAATATTGTTGAAAATAAAAGCTACTTTTTCGATGTGACTGGCGATGTTATCTGGCGAACGCAAGACAATAAAATGTTCCCGACAGAGAAATTCTATACGGTGTTAATTAAACTAACACTAACTGACCAGAGCAACAAATGCTGCAAATATCATAGTTAGTTCTTTGTCATCAACACACCAATTCTGAAAAGAAAACGAAAAATTAAATCACTCCGATGTTTCACGATAATAGTGGACTTTTCCAAAAATGCAAATTCCTGGAATCTAGATATAATGTTTGAAACTGGAACTGAATTCTAAAGCACTACTATTTCTATTAGGTGAAGCTCACTACATCAAAGCCGTCGGTCTAGCTCGAGTCATGGGTGTTCCTGTTTGATGCTCATTGATATCATACATTTAAGAAAACTGCAATTTTGAGATATTTACTGAAAATGCTATCATATGCTGCTGATCATATTTTCGAAAGCATGAATTTAATACATTGTTGTACGAAGCAATCAAAAACTTATCACTCTCTCGCATTATACTAGAACGTGTTCATGTCAACAACTGGGGTTTTCCGTTAAGTTGACCATAACATTTTAGAATCGAATTTTTCAGTGTAGAACTGCAAATTGAAAAACATATTTTTACTCAAAAATTTTAATAATTAAAGTGCCCCTAATAACACTTGTTCAGAAGAATTTCTTTGCAGTTTGAGAAGGTGTTATCAACAACTGTTTTTCCTTGAAAGTGTCTATCTTGAAAGATATAACCATTTGGTAAGAAACAAAATTACCTATCTAGGGATAAAATTTCATCCAAATCAATGATGGTATTTTTTCGCAAATCGACATTAAAGTCGACATCTTCTTATAGTGCAGGATTCGATTAGCGGATTTTTGAATTATTTCATTCATTAATTTTACTAATTTACTGATTTTACTGATTTTCACCAAAACAATACAATTTTTTAGGATTTGTCATTTTTCGGCTATATCTATTTGAAAATAAAATGTAGTTTTGTCATATTATTCTGCTAAAATTAGTCTGTGGTAGAATAATGATTCAAGTCAATGTCAATTCCATCATTTGCTGTCGGTAGCGGTTAATATTTCCATTTTTGCTTGTTTTGAAGAGTTCGTGGAACAAGACAACATTTTGATCCCACCGTTCACTCTCTAAAACGATTAAGTTTTGCAGTTGTTGTTGATGGTTAGCCAAGTTCAACACATGATTTTCTGCGCTTTGGATTCTCGAAATAGAAATTAAAAAAGAAATTCTCGAGATTTCCCATGTCTCGTTACAAACCGGTGCAAAAATCCCTTATTTAATGCCGAGAAAGCAAAACATCGCTCACCGTTATTCACTTTTCCTACTGTATACCATTCAGCTCATAAGGAACCCATTTTTTCACATGCTGAGTCTCGTGTAGACGATTAGTAATGGCTTGGGAACCTTTCCGACATTTGTTTTTGAGATTGGGCATTGTCTTCTTTGAACAATCCTTGCAATTCGGGATCTGTTTTTTTTTTCAGAAGCACTTTTCTGAATAACAAAGTGATAAATGCCAACTTTGCTAATAAATTATGAGCTACCTGATTTTGCATTGACTGTATATATATATACTTATGCCGTAAACCAATGGCTTACCCCCTAACAGACGGCTTACTGGCCGTTTACAGATTGTAATTGTTCCAAGAATTTGGTTTCAAAAAAAGTAACATCATTCACCATTCTTACAGGCCAAAATTGCTACGTTTGTCACATATGCCGGAAGT
The DNA here is from genome assembly GCF_030247185.1 of Malaya genurostris. NCBI lineage: Eukaryota > Metazoa > Arthropoda > Insecta > Diptera > Culicidae > Malaya > Malaya genurostris. The sequence continues at coordinate 268,321,486 of NC_080572.1, read as the reverse complement.
CCTACGAGTATCCGAACCCCCTGAAGATTCACATAGCCACCGGTTGTGGGCAGCAATCAACGAACGTCCTTTGGCAGCGTCTGTTGCACAGCATCACTCGCTTCAGCTTCAACCCGGAATGTGATTTCCAACCGTGGAGAAGTTCGGCTTTTCGACCCGTCCTAAGTTCCAACGCGATGAAAGTGGAACTGTCTCCAACTCATCCGTTACCACCGCTAAACAAATCACCTCCCTTGGAACAGCCCCTTCATCATCATAATCATCACCATCAGAGTCATCTTCGCCATCATCACCATCACCACCCGTTGGTCGACGATTCCACCATGGTAACGGCAGCTCATCTGGAAACTATCGTCAGCAACATGGGATCCTCGAAACAGGGTCACATCTGTATCTACTGCGGGAAACTGTACTCCCGGAAGTACGGATTGAAAATTCACATACGAACCCACACGGGATTCAAACCGCTCAAGTGCCAGTACTGCTTTCGTCCATTCGGTGATCCCAGCAATTTGAACAAACACATTCGTCTGCATCGACAGCACGACAGTTCACTGTACGAGTGTAATTTATGTGGAAAAAAATTGGCACGCAGAAGGGACCTTCAGCGACACCTTCAATCGAGACATAACAGTAGTCAGGTAATCGAAAGTTCCACTTCCGAAGAAGAAGATGAAGAAGTTGTTTGAAGTGTTTTATATTAAAATAAGTACGGGTACGAGTTCAACAAAGAAAAGATTATTTTACCAAAGATACGAGTTTTTACACTTAATTACGGAGATGAAGATTATTGTTATTTAATATACGATTTAAACTTTATAGAACCATTTTTCATTGTTGTTAATATTTTTTTTTTGTTTATCACAATCATTCAATATTTGATTCGCATGAATGTGTTTGACTATGCGCCAGGAGTATTTGTGGAAGTTAGCTGGTCTGATTGTTAGATGTCGCTAGCAGTATTGGGAAAATCATGATCAGAAAAGTTTTCTTATAAAACTCAGTGACTGAAAAAATCACTTCCGAGATTCTCATTCATGAAACAAGCATCCACAAAACTAATTATTATATTTCCATCAAAAAAAAAATTCTCTGCTGAATAAATTCACAACTGAGAAATGACGACTGCAATATCTTTGATGCAAGTAGGGTAATTCATATGAACAACAATATTTTTTCCGCATTCCAAATAATTATAAGAACGACAAAAACTGTTTTAATTATGCAATGATTCTGTACGCCAAGAATCGGCTGCGAAGTCTGTTGAAACAGAAAGGCCAAATTCCACGAAAGGAATGTGTAATGCCAAGACTTCGCTGTTTTGGTTGACACTGAACTATTTAGATTAAACCCAATAAAACGCTATTTAGCATGGGTTTGATTTATAGAAGTAACCAAAGCGCAGCATTGTGCATGTCTCAAACTCGCAACAGGAGCGGCGTTTGAATGGCGCGTTTGATTTGGCATAGCGATAGCTTGCGCTCCTGTTACTTTTGCCTATGATATTTAAGCTAAATTGGCTAATATATTCTAGTCAGTTGCATAACGTGATTGTTTTCTATTAATGTTTTTATTATCATTATTACTATTATTAATCACCATGGTATTGCTGAATAAATACATCGAATACTTCACCCAACCCATACACAACCTGACAGAAATGAGCCTGTTTCATATGTGTTCCACTGAATTCAGGACGGCGCTAGTGTACCTAAACAATACGGGTGCAATGAATTACGAAACAAAAAGATTACAAGAGAAAAAAGTACTTCATTACGTTATTTACGGTCACGGCAATATATTTAAAAGGAGCGTAATTTTCATATTGTGACTCACGCAAGAACTGAATGAAATGAAAACATTGCGAATTTATCTAGAAGCGCTGTATAGCAACAAACTCATCAATAACACACGTCATAAATCTCCAAACATTACAACCAAATGTAATCTTTCTATCTTTTAATTCACTCTGCCCAACTTCTTCTCTTTGGTCTAAAAAGATAACTATTAATAGTAATTGATGGAGTTGGAATGAACTAGTGATGGGCAATACTGCTCATTTCAATGAGCGGTTCTGAACCGAACGCTCTTTCGTAAGAGTCGGTTCAATTGAACGGTTCATTGGCTCTCTCTCAGTAAACGTCAATATGGATAAGCGGTTCGAGAGAGTGAATGTGAGAGCCACGGAAATACATGAGCGGTATGGGCAATCTAACGTTGTGTCTCACGACTAGAGGTGTACGTGTTCGAGGAAGCAGAATATTGAAATAAATTAGTTGAAATTTCAATTGGAAAACATCCATGTTTCTCCTTCTATTCCAACCGAATATTCTTCGAAAATTAACTGGAGAATAAATATTTCTATGTATTTTTGACAGCTTCATTAGAAAACATCATCGTTTCAACAACAACGCAATCTACATGTCGAACTATTGTTAGAAGGTCACGGTTGAACCACGGTTCGTAGCTTGGCTATCTTTTAATGTTGAGTGCCGAGGCTCTTCTTGAGAGCCGCGCTTCAATTTTGAAGAGCCGTGGTTCGTTCGCTCATTGCTATGAGTCGGTTCGAATGAACGGCTCGTGAGCGCTCGCCCATCACTATCTGATTATCATCATTTTGCATCAAGATCTATCACCAATATTGAAGAAAACGGCAAATGATTCGTCGAAAATTAGGTCGTTATGTACTCAAACTTTGATTTGATCGTAAAAAGCAGAGATGTCTGTCTCCTCTGTGTGACGAAGAGCAAGCAAAATTTTTCCCCTCGCACTGACAACTTCAACGAGAGCTCTTCTCTTTCACATTTATACAGCACTGTTGTATAAAGTGTGCACGCATCATGAGTGCGTTTGTTTATTTCCTTTTACCTCTTCCACTGAATCGCACCAAAGTGCTAGAGCATTAGCTAATAAATTCTCTGAGGTGGATGCAGATACTTTCACAGAGGTGTACACGCCGGTGAGCACTCTGCTGTATGGTTTGCGTAGAAGAAGCGTGGACACGCAAAATCAGCAAAATAAAACAATTTTTCGTACAATTTTCGGTTTTTCTTGCAAATTTTTCATAGCAAGGCCAGATCTACTCTCTATTGATTGAAGTTCGCAGAAGTGTTCGCTCACCATCACGCGACAGTGGTCACTTGGGTGTATTTAGACGAGAGCGCGTGAGAGCGATTCATGCGAAGAGAATGTGTTTCACTCGTACCAGCTGCTTAAACCACAAGCACACACTCAAATGCTGTCTATTCGACACTGAGAAGAAGTGCGCTTTTCTCTTTGTGCGATGCTTCGTTTTTTGCATCCTCGGTGTGGACAAGAATCTGACTCCAGCGTGTATCACTCTGGTGAAATGCCATCTTAAAATGTGGGCAGCGAGCTTGCCAAAGTTTCCATGACAACACTTTGGGCAAACTTACATTTATCTTAATTTTGAAATTATCTCTCCTTATCTTATACTGGGGAAATGCACTTTAGTTGATTTTCGGTAAGTTCAACCCAAAATTAGGTAGCGGCTGGTAAGAGTGTCCCGCTGGACGTATATGAAATGGTTTCGATAAAATAGAAAATTTTAACACTAAAAATATTCAACAGCTGTTCAAACGTATTCGTATTTCGTAAAACGTCAACGTTTTCCTTCAAAATTGTAGAAATTAGCATCAAACTTCGATAATTTCAAGATGTTTTTATGTATTATTTGAATAAATGTAATCTGCTGGTACAAAGTTGGGAAGGTTTTATTGCTGTTCTCCATCTCAGCTCCACTGGGCTTTTCGCTTGCTCCTAAATAAATAAATAATTGAATAAATAAAGAAATTCAAAAATAAATGTACAAATATGGTAATCGTTTCGTAAATAAATGAATTACTAAACAAATAAATAAATAAATAAATAAATAAATAAATAAATAAACAAATAAATAAATAAATAAATTAATAAGTAAATAAATAAATAAACAAATAAATAAATAAGCAAATAAAAGTTTTCTATGGAACTTTTACCAGAAAATATCAAAGTTCTTTTTGAGTTTTGGATACCTCGAGAACACGAACTATTCTAAAAATCTTCAAGATCAAAAGATTTTTGATGAAACCGAAAGAGAATTGTTCGTAGCAGCCAATCGCTTACCAAATCAGATGAGTTCAAGTAAATTTATCAACAAGAATTAATTCACATCAGTTGTAATATCTTCTCGAATTGTGGTCGCATAAAAGTTTTAGCCAATTTTAGTAGATTTCAGCTCTGTGTCAGAGTCCGGCTTTCACTCAGATGAATAATACGAATAGTGATTTTATTCGAACTATATTTCATGATAATGTCATGTTCCAAAACAGTTCCCGAAATTCTGAACACGGTAGATTTATTCTCGTTTCAGTTTAAAACTGGAAAATAGTTCTTTAAAAAGGAATTTCGATGGATTCAGTGCTTGCCAACAGTTTCTTATGGTAGAAAACGATAAAGAAAAGTTTTCTCTTCCATTTGGTTAAAAAAATTACACTTCATTGGTCAAAGTTTTCCTGCCATACCTTTTCAAAGTAAAGGACACACTGTACACAAAATAAAGGGTGATTCTTCAATAGGTGCAGGATTTGATTTAAAAACAACACGAAAAAGACAATTGATCGAATCTTTATTGGCATCGATTGAACGATCAATATAATTTTTGAAGATGATTTCATGCAAATATTGGCCACGGCTCCACTTTAGATGGCCCTTCCAATTTTGGCAATAATGCCACCGGCCCATAAACATTCTTGGGATGCATTGGTAGCTTTTGCAATCCTTTGGGTGGTCTTCACTCCATATGTCGCAATTTTGAACTTCGTCGCTGAATACAATTTTTCGAAGTGGAACTTCCTCCAACTTTGCTAGCGCTCATTTACGATTAAATTATATGTAGACCAAACGACGATTCATGTTTCAATTGTAGACCAAACTAAACAAGTTTGATAATGATACTAGACACGATTCACGCGTGATCTATCAAAAGTAGTGTTGCAAAAAAGATACCATAAAAAAATCATCCTTTATATCATCAGAAGCGACTCAGCGAAGTTATTTTCATGTGTAAACATAAAAACGTGCAAAATCTATTTTCTGTAAACCGCTATAAAAGAGTGGTGTTTGGGAGAGGTGAAACACAAACATTAATTGATTTTTTATCCAACCAAAGGGATGTGATATAAAAAGGAACCAAATACACCGATTGAAAAAATTAACAGGTTTCTATATAATTTCGAGCAAACACTATCACCACCTTAAACTATCGTCTTAATAACTAGAAAACATACATTCATTTAGCAGTTAGTACGAAATGTTTCTATCATAAATAGTAAGTTCAGTTTTCAATCGGTTTATCCCACATACAAACAACGGTGGTCTCTCTGAACTGGACGGAATGATTGCACTTTTTTTTTCTAGCGGTTTACTTCACTCATACTTTCTTTAACTACCAAAGAAAACTGAAGAATGGTCTCCGTTGTACCTGTCACTTGTAGGTACTTGACTGTCCTCACAAATCCTGCATAGCTAGAATGATATTCTGCAACGCGGTCCGAGCATCCGACGGTGGCAACTCATTTAAAACTGCCATCGCCGCCAAACTATGCTTCTTCTGCAGATTACGCGTCTTGTCCAGTCCGGGTCCCTTGATCACTTCGCTATGAATTTTCGCATAGTCTATATTGTCTACCGAATCGCGACCCTTTTTAATTTCCTCGTACAACCCCGGATCATGTTCTAAATGAAAAAGTACCGGAGCCGAAATGAGACTGAAACGTGTGCCTAAAAATATAAAAAGAATTATCTTGTACGAAGTATAAATTTAAGTAATCAAAAACCCATACCCGGCGGTAAATTAGTACTACTGAACGGCTCCAGATCGATGCAAGCTTGCCACGCTAGAGATAGATGCTTTCCGAAAAGATAGCCCTGTTTTTGCAGTTTGACTGGCTGTCCTGCTAGAATTAAGGTTCCCTGACAACTCTTGCCGAGTAAACTACCGGCACCTAAAATGTGCCGCAAGGACCATTCCTTCTCTGGATTTCCCAGCACATCTTTGATATTCATCGGTTGAGTATTATCTTCCAAGTCTCCGAGTCCTAAATCGTCACCGAGCTGTTCGGGACTGGCCGTCCGCTGTTCCGGTTTCGACGGCAGTGGATTGTTCTGTTGATCACGATCACCGATAAAATTGGACTCGGCCAAGTCCCGGACCGATGACGAAATAAGCTCAATCAATTCCTGATTTCTCAATCCGGCCAACTGCAAACAAGCATTTCCAAGCAGATAATCACCACTCAGCAAAGCTATCTTATTGCCAAATATCATCTCACTGTCTCCACTCAGTTCATTACCAGCATTGGCCAGTGGTTGCAAATTAACCAAACCCTGGTGCACCAAATGCGAGGTTCGTATCATTTCCGTCACCTCGGCTAGCGCACGCTGCGAGTGCAGAACGCCGGCGCTCTTGTCCTGCTCCAAATCCGGAACCGAGGCCGCATGACCAGCCGCTTTCGAAATAAGCAGCACGATGAGACCCCAGGCTTGCATGTTGTTCTTTCCATTGTAGATGAGAATTCTGGAATCGAAAACAAAACAGTAAAGGTTGATATAAATGGAATACTTCACAGAATAGAATTGTTATTTTGAATCGTTAACGGTGCCAATGAAAATAAAGCAATAATGATTTTTGCAAATTTCTATATTTTGATATAAAAAGTGTATATTCTGTACAGAATTACAAAGTCATATCATCATTTTTCATTCAAAGCTATGTAATTGTATTATATATTAAAATTTCAATTCCTTTTACAATCACAGCACAGTTCACGATTTTCAATTCCAAATATTCACAATTGACGTCAATAACACCATTCCTAAATATGAATCATTCCAGTCCGACCCGCTTCAGGAATAACTTGGTTTAACAAATACGTCACAACTTGTATTTTCAAATTTCCCAAGAGACCACCTCTCAAGGCCGACCGATATCTTCACGATGTTGATACGGTGGGTACCATATGTGCGAACAAAAGAAACATTCTTCAAACCGGTTTTACTTACTTGGCCGTTTTCAGTAGTGGATGGTTGCTTCCGACCAACTTCCGGAGGTGCAGTGCCACATTGGCAATTTCGTCACTGAGCAACCACCGTAGACTTAGGAATGAAGTCGGATATCCGACAATCTTTTCCGCTTCGCTCACGGCTCGATTCCAATCGTGCTGTTTTTGGACAGGTTTAGCTGCCGTTGCCGCTTGCTGCTTGTCGCGAACCAACGAGCTGGAACTGAATGCGCGGGCATTGACTGCTAAGCTGCGAGGTGATCGTGAAAACTGGAAGCCACCTTTGGCAACCGTTCGGAGCTGTAACTGCGCGGTGCAGATTCTGCTAAGGGACATTGTTTCGGAATGAATGTCCGATTACTGGCCTCGATAAAACCGATGACAAACGAAGCTGTATTCAGCAACGTGCAAACGAATGTGGCACAGTTTCGAGTGCGTGTGCGGCTAAAGTTACAGTTTGACTGCCGCTGATATTGCCGCGACTGCTGCGCAAGAAACAATGTGCGGGACGAAATTCCTTTTCGTTTACCGTTCGCGAACGATTACCGATGCTCACTGAAAATGAACAAAATAAAATATGAAAATAAATTCGAGTACGTCATTTAATGAATGCTGTCATTTAACAAATAATTAAAATATAAAATGATTCAAGTAGAACAAATATTCTATACTAATTATCGTTGAAGTAGATCAAGATTATTAAACATAACTCAACACAAGGGTTTGATAGATTCAGGTGGTGCAGACCACATTGCTTACTTGCGTTGGTAACCAAAAATTTGTGAATAGTTCGGTATGACGACATACATGAAAAACAAACATGCTTTGATTCAAGGCCAACTAGTCCGAACAGTCTGACGAAAGCAAGCACGTGGTATTTAGTTTTACTTGGCTTGCCGAAGCAAAGTTAATTTCACTAACACAAAAGAGTTGTGTTTGCCCCATCTGTTTCTATCACATTGATCTCTTTTAACAATTAGGAGAACGTAGGTTCAAATTCGTAGGTTAATCTAGTCATCAATGTTGCTCAAGAAAAATGAAAAAAAAACGACTTATTATTTAATTGTAATAATTGTAAGTTATTCGTCACTCGTTACTCGTAATAATTTTAAGTTCGAAATAATTATCCTTATGCACTAACACTGGGGATTTATTTGGTAATCGAAAATTAAATATTATTAGTTTTGATTTTTTTTTTTGAGTTATAAGAGTTAAGAGTAAGGAGTGATGTGCAAAGAGTGACGACCAACGAGTGACGAGTAACGAGTGGCGAGTGACGAGTAACGAGTGACGGGGTACGAGTGACGAGGTACGAGTGACGAGTAACGAGTGACGAGTAACGTGTGACGAGTAACGAGTGACGAGTAACGAGTGACGAGTAACAAGTGACGAGTAACAAGTGACGAGTAACGAGTGACGAGTGACGAGTGAAGAGTGACGAGTAACGAGTAACGAGTGACGAGTGACGAGTAACGAGTGACGAGTAACGAGTGACGAGTAACGAGTGACGAGTAACGAGTGACGAGTGACTAGTAACGAGTGACGAGTAACGAGTGACGAGTAACGAGTGACCAATAACGAGTGACGAGTAACGAGGAACGAATGACGAGTAACAGTAACGAGTGACGAGTGACGAGTAACGAGTAACGAGTGACGAGTAACAGTAACGAGTGACGAGTGACGAGTAACGAGTGACGAGTAACGAGTGACGAGTAACGAGTGACGAGTAACGAGTAACGAATGACGAGTAACGAGTGACCAATAACGAGGAACGGGTAACAGTAACGAGTGACGAGTAACGAGTGACGAGTAACGAGTGACGAGTAACGAGTGACGAGTAACGAGTGACGAGTAACGAGTGACGAGTAACGAGTGACGAGTAACGAGTAACGAGAAACGAATGACGAGTAACGAGTGACGAGTAACGAGTGACGAGTAACAAGTGACGAGTAACGAGTGACGAGTAACGAGTGACGAGTAACGAGTAACGAGTGACGAGTAACGAGTGACGAGTAACGAGTGACGAGCCAAAATAGAATAACGTCAAATAGCTTTCTTCAAAATTATACTATACCACAAGGTATTATGCCAAACAGTACATCCCATTAGAAAAAACATAACCAAACTTTCTTATTTAAGGCCACTATGATTTCTATTAGGTTTGAAGCAAAGGTATGCTTGAGATGTTACAACTGATTTCACTGTTGAAATGACCGCGATGTTTGAGAAGTTCACATAACGTGTTCCAAGAATTGGTCGAATTAATTTTCTTTCGTTTCAAGATTTAAACTTCTGTTTAATTTTCAGGAATACAACGGAACAGAAAAATCAAATTGCAGGTTCTATAAAGCGAAGCATCGATTTTTCTTGTTCTCCGATAATCTCTAGTGCAATTTCTATTCTAAATCTCCGGTTATTATTAACTTTCCAACACTCTTGGTTTTTTTTAGTTTGCAATTAATGCATTAATCAATTTCTGGTTCCGTGTACTTTTAAAAACAGTACCCACCCTGAAATCATTCTGATATTGAGCCTAACTTCACTACACCAACTCAGCGAAATATATAGCACGTCCTGAGCTGTTCGATTTGTTTATGAATGAATCCACGTCAAACTATTTACCTACCTTCTATTTAAACTCCAATGGAAATACAAACAACGGTACTCGTCCAAACTTTTATTTACATTCCAAACTTTTTAGTTAGAGTACTGCTCACAAAATTATCCTTCTTTCGTTGACCAGCCGTCACAGTACATTCGTTGCTTTCAGTCAATGATTAATAAATTATTTTCACTCCTCGATAACGATACACTTTTATATTTTAGCAAGAACTATATGCAACGTAGCTCGATCCGACTTTCCCTTCGAGAGATGTGATGTAAGTTCACCAGATGCGATTCATTCATGATAATTTTGACGTTTCATTTCTCACGCACACAATTTCATTTTCTATCTCGTTTGTTTACACCAGAGATGCCAGGTAAAAATTTCAAATGTCTGCAGACAGGGTCTGTAAATCTGAAAAAAAATCTGCAGTCAGCAAGTATGGCTTGCTGGCAGCAATTTCTCTATAAAGTATGACATGCAAAACTGACTTGGCGAGCAAAAAAAAAAAAAAGGTCGCGGAAATTTCAAATTTTTCTGTAAATATAGATGAAAGTCAGCGAGAATTTCAAAAGTCTGTAAAAATCTGCGAGAATTTCAAAAGTCTGCAAAAGTCTGCACAACAAAAAATGTCTGCAGCACTATACCCCAAATCTGCAGATTTACAGACAAATCTGCAGACCTGGCATCTCTGGTTTACACTTTCAATCCAGCAACACTCTAAATTTATTATGTTCAATCATACGCCTTCCAACTTTTCGCAGCGACATCTGACACATTTAAGCTGCACATTGTTCACTCGAATCGACCGTTACAACTCCTGCATGGCCAGGATGATATTCTGCAGGGCGGTTCGGGCGTCCGAAGGCTGAAGTCGATCCAAAACCTGCATCGCGGCGCGGCTGTGCTTTCTCATGAGATTATTTGTTTTCTCCAGTCCTGGGCCGGTTCCGATTGCCCGGTGCAGCTCCCGATAGTCAATTTCTTCGACCGAACTGAGGCCTCTTTCGATCTGCTCGTAAATATACGGGTCGTATTCCAAATGGAACAGAACGGGAGCGGAAACCAAACTGAACTGTGCACCTGGTGGGAGTATAGAAAATGATTGAAGCGTTAGAAGTTATAGGGGTAGATGGGGTAAAATGCACCCCCTAAGGAAATGTAGCTATATCTTAACTATAGAGAATAACACGGAAGAGTTTCATGCATGACTGTTTTCCGTAATCATTATTTCTCAAAATTATGTACAAATACTCGCTGAATACATTAAAAAATACATGAAATATCTTATTTTCTAAAACCCTTAAAAATTGTCAATTAAAATATATGCGGGGCATGACGCCCGATCGTGAAAAAATGAAAAATATACATTATAAACTACGCGAAGTGACGATTATCTGAACATAGTGGCAGGATGATCATAAACAACGGGTAAACATTCATCAAAACAACGGATTAAAGCTCATGACAACCACGGGGCAATATGCACCCTCATAAAGCTTATAGATAATTGTTGTAAGCGAATTCTTGAGCATTTTGTCTCACACCATTCGGGTCGTTTAGCCCCCAAAAATATGAGACGATAAATTTGACGATTTTTCTTTAAAATTGCAAATACATCGTCTGTATTAGAACTAATTTTAGAAACCCGAATGATTGGCAAAGAAGTTCACTGGTTACAAAATTAAAATCGTCTTCCTCACCTTAGAGAATTACTATGGAACGAACAACAAAAATTACTTATAACAGAGACATAATTGTTTTTTTTTAATTTTCCAGATATTATTGAACCATCGCTACCAAAATTTTATAGTAATCTGTTGTTATGGCGGACTTTCAGTTTCCTTAAAATTTCAGTGAAAAAAATTGGTAACTTTTGAGAAAAGCAAAAGGTGCATTATGCCTCGGGGGTGCGTTGTACCCATTTCTTCCCCTACTGTTATTGTCTTTTCTTTAAAAACTAGCTTATTTGACTAACTTAGTTGTGTTTGTTATAAGCATGGAGGTAGTTGCTAAATAATTTGTTAGCGTAAAATTGATCTTTCGTTGAAATATTTATCCAAAAAATCAATTGAATAACATTTTTTAAACATCTTTGTAAATTTGTACTCAAATATAGCATACATTTATCCGCAAACCGAAAGTATTATAAGTGCTTTTCTCAAGTAGTACTGCAAAAAGTGTCAAAATCGATAGTCCCAAAACAAAACGGTCCTAACTGCAAATGAGAGCCTCTCTTTGCTTACTTTCTCTTTTGATTATTACGGAGCCCTTACTAGAATTTCTCGAAAGTTTCCAATATAAATCGAAAGCTTATGGCTTTACCTCGAAAGTTTTGCGAAGAATAAGGCGTCGAATATAAAATCAGTGCGGTAAATCGTGAAAGAAAAAGTAAACAGAGAGAAACTGTCGTTTGCAGTTAGGTCCTTTTTTCGTGTGACAGTCGAAATCATTCATTTATCCCCAACTGGGTCCGTGTTGAATGATTTCTTGGACGTTTAGTGATTGAAAAATGAAGTGTTCCGTGAGGTGTTAAAAAGTAATTTATCTAACACAACTAAATTATCCTACAAATTTAATACTAACCTTGCGGTAACGAGCTCAATAGAAACGGTTGCAAATCTATGCAAGCCTGCCACGCAAGCGACAAGTGTTTTCCAAACAGATATCCTTGTTTCTGGAGTTCCTCCGGCTGTCCGGCCAGAATCAGAGCGCCCTGACAGCTTTTACCGAGCAGGCTTCCACCGCCTAGCACATGTCTCAGTGACCACTCCTTCTCAGGATTGCCCAGTACTTTCTCCACATTCATCGGTTGAGTATTATCTTCCAGATCTCCGAAGCCTAGATCATCCAGACTGCAGTCCGGCGACGATTTCCCTTTTACTGTTGATTTCGGTTTCGAAGGCAAAGGATTGTTCTGTTCGTCACGGTCGCCAATGAAATTCGACTCGGCTAAGTCTCGATAAGCGGATGAAATGAGCATGTTAAGATCTTGATTTCTGAAATGTATAAAATTTATGTCATTATATCACATGTTTTGTGTTTAGTTCTGATTTGAAATTACCTCAAATTGGCAACTTGTTGACTTGCGTTGGCCAACAAATAATCCCCTCCGAGTAGTGCAATCTTGTTCCCGAATATCATCTCACTGTCTCCACTGAGATTGTTTCCAGCATTGTCCATCGACTGCAGGTTGATCATTCCCTGGTGAATGAGATGAGAGGTACGAATCATTTCCGTAACTTCTGCCAGTGCACGCTGAGAGTGCAGAACTCCGGCACTTTTGTCCTGGTCCATTTCCGGTATTGAAGCTGCATGTCCAGCGGCTTTCGACACTAGCAGTACGATCAGACCCCATGCTTGCTGGTTTTTGTCGTTGTAAACTAATGTTCTGGAAATGTGAAAAAAGAAACAATCGATTAGTACAACTCACACTGGCTATGCACAACTTTAATTTCATTCGAAGTATTGTCCAAAGAAAACGATAACAGTTTACGACCTTCCTTGCAAAAATAATTAGATCATTACCTCAACTGAACTCAAAATGTTCAGCACCGATCGAAACAATTAATTATCGGATGTTGCCAAGTCTAAACAAAAAGGTGAGTGAGGTAGACTTTCTCATACACTATCCACAATTTGGATAGCTCGCTGGGTTTGCGGTCGAAAACAACTTTTGTATGCTGCTTCAGTAACATTCCGAACCTGTAACATAGCCCTTCGATATTTTTATGCATAAACTCACACGGATCCCAATTTCCAACTTTTTTTGAGATGCTTTCAAGAACATAAAATTGGATTTAATTGGCACGTCCGATTGTGCAATTAGTTCTTTCGTTTGTATTTGTATACACGTGCATAAAAATCTCCAGTTCCTCGTTATTGAAACAGTTCAGTCGTCGGTTCAGTCTTCTGAATCATTCTAGAATTAACATTAAAAAGACTATTTTCGAACCACTCAAGACGATTCGACTCTACAATTAATTAAGTTTAACAAGTCTCAGCGGCACTATAATGGATCTATATTTGTAGTAATGAAATTGTATCATTTTCATAATTTCATAAAATCTTTTTTCCAGTCCGATAACGAATGGTTTTTTTTTTAATTTCTTTTTGTTAGAAGTCTTGACATTATAAGGTTCCAAGTTTCAGTCTTTTGAAACAAAACAACAAGCTTCTGATTGCTATAGAAGCGATGTAACTATGACAATGATTGTTTCCCGATCAACAGAGCATAACATGATTCTATCAAAATTATATATGATCTTAATATTTATATCTCATTATGTTATAAATATGATTCCAAATCAGAAACAAACATTCAGATTTTATTAGCAAGTCCAGATACTATATTAAGGGCCGCTATATTTCAGATAAAACTATACTAGAGAATTGAGAAAAAAAGAGTTCAATCACTTTTGTCGATCTTGTTTTTGACTTACAACCTGAGTAATGTTATGCTTCAATAAAGAGCATTAACAAACATGTTTTCCAATTTCACATACCTGAATTAATTAATAATTTGGTATTTGATTTTGAAAAGACGGAAAAAAATAAATTTGAGAACGTTCCTAAGTAATTCCTACTTAAACTGAGTAAAGTTTTTATTCAAATATTAATTTTAAATTGAACATAAATATTTTTTAAGATGATTTTGCGCTTTTTTTCCTTCGAACAAAAAAGGGTAAGGCAAAAGCTTTGAAATTCGATTCATAAATATTGGATAAAGTGATATAGCATTCGATTCAGTTCATTGAATTCTGCAATGTTTGCTCAGAGATGATTTTCATAAGCTTGGAGTCAAATTAATGCTTGAATTCTTTAATTTTATTGGTGACCGATTGTTTAAAAAAAAACAGAGTTAGAAGTGTTAAAAATTTCAAAACGTCTTGAAAAGTGACGCTCCAATAAATGATAAAACAAAATCTAAACTTCGCTCAAATCAGAATCTACACTCAGCTCAAAACTTTTTCGATGTCTAGGAGCTTTAGTTGTAGATTGAAAATAGCGACTTTAGTTTTACCGGACCCCGGATATACTGGAATTAGAGAAAAAAATTCGTAAAAAAACTCGTATGGTTTTATCTTAAGTTCTTGTTGTATTTTATACTATGTTAATTTGATGATTCTTTACGTAGTTGCGGTGGGTCAAGGATATTGATTTTAAACTTTAGATGAATAATATTCTCTATTTGTGATATGCCGATTTTGTAGAGATGCATATTAGATGCTTGTCACTTCCATTCATAAATTCTTCACATCTACTTAGAAGGTAACAAGGGTTTTGCTAATAAGATAGCTGTTTTACTCAACCTTTGATTGGAATGATTTGTGGATTGAATCTAAATAAAAAGTTTCGCTAATATTACATTGAAAAATGTTCACTGGGGGCGCTGATGATATCATCATGGCCTAAAGCAAACTAAAGTCATATCGAATCACTTTCACAATTTTTGGATTTAAAACCAGTAAAATCGAAATAAGTTGGTTAGGTCATCAATTAATAAGATCTACGAATTGTAGATCATTTTTACATACATGATTCAGACAAAAACGATTTATCGCACCTTCGATTTGAAAAGTTCAATCTATTCATATCTGATAAATTTATGATAATCTCATTTCGTAGTATTTTGATTATTTCCGATCCGGTACCGTGAGCTGGGATTTAAAAATTTCAATGTTGAGTTTAAAACAACAGACCCTGAGACCTTCCATTTGAATCATTTTTCTGTGAGTCAATCATCTACCTAGATCAAACAATTAAACCGGAATAAAAGTTCAATTTCGATGGTGTTTGAACATCACATGCGGGGCTTCTGGTAGCGGATGTCGTAAACTAATCTGACTAATAGGCAATTGATTGATCATCAATCATAAAATAGCATGTTATATATATACACTTCTTCAGATTTTGCACTGTCTTTCCAACGAATTTTTATTCTAATCTAAATTTAAGAAATTCGATTCAGCCATCTCCGAGAAAATTAAGTGCACATTTCAATCAAATATGCCCGCCAATCGACATACATACACGTACAGACAATTCACTACTTCAACTGAACGAGCGAACTGATTCGAATGTTATATGAAAGTCGGCCCTTTTGATACAAAAAAGAAAAAAAAACTGAAAAGAAAAACTGTCATTCATTAGTAAACAGCCTCATATTCTGTAAGGTAGTAAGAAATTTGTTTCACTGAATTTAGTCATTTCCGTTCATTTATCACTATTCTTCAGTACCAAAAAAAGCTTACTCATAGTTCTAAAATAGCCCCTTTGTCATTCATATGCCGTTTGGAAGGAAACGACGAAAGAGGTGGGGAGCGATATAGACTTACACTAGTTATTATATGATGCCAATATATCCTGCTATCCTCAGTGGGTTCTCATGCCCCAATGCAATCGTAGCGTATGTTAGCAACTCAAAACTTCCCGGCTGGAAACCACAAGTCGCGAACTGCATACTTTTTTATGGCAAGTCAAAACGCCTAAAGGTATGCAATTTACGTCGCGAATCTATTTTTAGATTTGCACGGTAAAGCCTTTCCCCCCCAAAAATGGGTAATAATAGCTGAAAAGTCGTACTAAATTTGTAACAAATTTAGATATAATATTGATATTTACATATCAAGGTTTGTAACAATTTTGTTACCACCTAGGTATGAGTTATAATTTCTGTTATTTTAACTATTAACGAGACCAAGATTATGATTAATTTAGATTGAAAAAACGAAGCAACCCCAGATACAATTTTGTTCTCCCTTGTTGATCGGTACAACCGTTAGTTTGACTTTCCTTCGAATAAGGTTGTTCGCAACGCTGTTTTATTACGTATGGGTTGATCATTATTAGATCTATGACTAAACCATATCAATCACAACGCTGAGATCTAGTTCTATTTTTCGAGCACCAATTTGAAACAGATTCAAAACTGCTCGACGAATTTGTTTCAAATTGATGAATATTTGAAACACGAATAGAACACTGTGTTAAATTTCTTACGTTAGTGTGGGTAGCGAGATTTGACAGGCAAAATGTCAAAGCGTCGAATGACATATTACAAATTGTCAATATAAGCATGAAATGTTTTGCACTGAATAATACAGTATCATTTAAAAGCACTGTAGCTCACTATCATCGAGAAATTTTCTCTAGAAGTTCGTGACAAAACTTTATATCGTTTATTTTGTTTGTTTGTTTCGGATTTGGAACATCACAGTGAGTTGACATAACACCAATACATTAACAGACAAATGTAGAACAGATTTTAAATCATCGCGTCGAGAAGATCAAGCTCGAGATTTGTTTTTGACAGTTTTAAATTATACGACATCGACCTAAGAAGCGAAATCCTGTTTTTTATGGTTCGTTTATATTCTTACAAAACAGTTTACTTGTTTTGTGCTAGCCGAAGAGCACGCAATTTTGGCTTTTAACCAATTGTATGAAGATGACAATCGTGCTACCGAGGTGCTCGAAAACAATGATCCAGTGTGTAAACTGAAGAGGCACTAGTACGATATAATTCATCCAACTTTACTTTTCTTCGCCGAGTTCCCTCTCTTTGGCGACGTATATATTTGAAAACGATAATAATCCCATACAATTCAACTATGTTCTGGTTTACATGGTAGCACACATTGACCTTATGATAATTCTTTATCACTAATTTCATCAGAAAGCAAAAAAAATGATAAACTAAATCAAAAACCTAACGGCTTATCTATAATTCGTTGTGAACAAAAATATCGATAACGATATCAATGTTGATTATTTGTTATTGCAATCCACCTTTGATCGCTATTTTTGCATGTCATATTGACTATAATAACAAAAAAGGCTTTTAGACTAATATACTTAAGTTGTTCGTCGCCTAAAAATCATATATTTTGTTGGGGCATTCATTCTAGAAGTTAGTTGCCAGTGTTTGGTCGTAACATTTTTGGTATTATTGAGAATATATTTATTTTTTTAAGTAAGTACTTCCTGATGAAAGTACAGTTTCTTTTGACTTTCTAGGCATTCATGAATATCGGATCAACGAATTTCCATCTTTTGAGTCCAAGAAGAAATCCAGCCGAATTTTGATGCATTCTACATCGATCAAATAAGTGATTGTCGAATAGAGCCTAGTCAGGACGCAAAATGAACGACTGAATGCAAAAGTCGGATACGTGCAACTTAGTTTAGAATAACCGTTAAAGTATTATTTGCAAGGCAAAGACCGGATAAAGCCATTGAGTGTGAAAGCCGGACATAGCCGTAGCAGAAAAAAATGGATGGTGGTGACATAGGAGCGGTCGGATAGGCCTAATCAGTGCTGTAAAACTTCATTCAATTCAATTGAAACTGAATGTGGAACACATTGACGATCTCTCTAATGCAGTAAACTTCACTCTCTGACACCCACAATGTTTGCTGACGGCCCGAACGGGCAGCATTCAGTCATCAATCGTTTCTCTTCAATCGAGGCTCAGTTTAACCACCGTCAGTTGACCTCTTGAAGTAACAAAATATCTCTTTCAATAGTGTGAGAGCGGCCTTCAAATGAGGTTCATGTAAACATTCCAATTGGTTCAAGATAATAGATGAAAGACAAACCAGATTGCTGAAATATCAATCACAGAATACACATAAATTAATTGTTTCCTCCTTCAGTTTTCATTTTTAATACTTTACTCCATTTATAATTCTATTCGTTCGAATTTGCTTACTACCAAGAGCGAAGGCAATGAAGGAGCTACACTACTCCGCACTTGAAACTGAGCAAGCAAAACTTCAAATGACTATCAACGATTATTCAACTGACGATGAATTCCGGGAGCTTCACTTGAAAATGGCAGCAAAAGTCAAATGAATTAGTGGGGATATGCTGACGGTCAGCGGCCATAAATTTCGTTTTCATCTTATATTATTCGATTGAAAATGAAATTTTACCGCACTGGGCCTAATGCGGATAGACTTTTATCTGGTTCGTTCGAACAAATATGTTTAACCACCCACTTAGAAAAAAACGTTCAACGGTGGTCCTTCATTGGTCCAATACGTTGGATCACTGGTCCAATGAAAGTCCAATCAATCGTTCAACGGGAGGCCAACACGGGACCTTCGTTTGCCGATTTTGAAACAGACCGTTGAACCGAATGCCATTTTTTTCGTTCAACAAACCCGGCAGACAGAGGTCCATTGTTGAGCCATTTTTAACATGAGGAATTGGAGCCCCGTTGGACTAGTTTTACTACAGAATTTCTGAAGTTTTTTCCACTTATTTGTTCAAACTCACAATACATACCTGCACAATACTTCTACTTCACGTAGAATAACAACAAATTTTCTTTCTATGGAAAGGTAACACTTAATTTTCACACTATTTTTGCAAGAGAAAAAACAACAACAAACCGTTCCAGCAAATTGAACGAATATTTCGTGCAATATATCGTTCAACAAGCGCTCAAAAATCAACAAAGTTGAACGGCATGCTGAGAGGGCAGTTCTTGCATTTAAAGTTATTCTACCGCCAGCCGCTCTGGTACGTAGCATGAATCTGGTGGATAGGCCGGCCAGAATACATGTCCGTAGATTTTTACCACAAAAACGTTTGGCCAAATATTACGGTTCCAGAAAAAAACTATTAGAAGAAAGGATTGATTGCAAAAGCCAGACACACAAAATAAAACGAAAAAAAATAACGGAAAATGAAACGATAAAAAATAACAGCTGATTCAAAAGCACGATGGTGAGAGTTTCTTTTGACCTAATTAGGCGACATTGTTTTGCCAAGTTCGTTTGCTTGAAAAGATAGGATTTAAACTTAGTTGAGAAAGCTTATTTGTAAACCCACACGCGTTGTTCCTAAGCTGTGTAACCCATCTAAAAACGAATAAGTCATAAAATTATTTATCAAAATACCGATTCACGATGACTCCTAACGCAGTGATAGTGTAATGATGTAATATTTCCATTTAGGTGTGACAAGTATCAGGTACAGCTCAAATTCTCAGGACGGTAGACAAACAAATTGAAACCAACCGAATCCTCAATCGTCCCTCAGAACGCGATATCAAGAATAATTATTTTTTTAGAAAAAAATGGAAATGCCAACTTTGTCAGGCGTCTGATTTATAATAGCGGAAATTGATTGGTAAATTTCTTAAGAAAAACCTCACTAAAACCTCAATTTATGAGAATTTAACTTCTACTTAATTTACACGATTTTGCATGATGAAAGAAATTTTTATTTTCTTTACAAAACAATCCACCATGCTTCAGTGAATTGAATTTTATGAAATGTATATTGCGGAATTGTTTGGTTTTATAGAATTTAGTTAAGATTGGGGGCATCCAAGAATTCTCTGGAAATAAAAAAAATCAGTATATGAACGCGTAGTACTATATTCAGCAAATTGACTGTGGTCTGTGGAAGTTCTTGTTCATCCAAAAACCTCCTTGGAATGTTGGCCTTGAGGTCTACCACCGAAACCGATGACATTAGTGAGTTTATTTTTTGTTGTCCATACTAGTGGAATCACGTTTAAATAATTGGATCTTTGTGGTGAGCTATGAGGTAGTGCTTGTTCATTCAAAAACTACTTGGAGTATAAGTAACGCTCGTATCGACTCTAAAGAAACAGTACATTTTACAGTACGCATTTTTCTTGAAATAGTGAATAAAAAATAAAAGCAAATGAATTTGATCAGCATCTCATGACGAAAACAGATTGAAAACATGACATGCGAATACAACTATGTAATGAAAACTGCGAAAAAGCCACCGCAGAGACAGGACTCGAATCCGTAGCTAGCTCCTATCCGGGTAAATCGTTTTTCTAATTAAACTATCCTGCATTTGAAACACACGAAGAAACAGCCTAATTGAACAAAAGAACTGAAAATAATCAGCTGTGCACGGGCGCTTCTATAGCAACCCCTCCGCCAGTTGTTTCAGCTCTCAATTAGTCTTTTTTTTTTCTTGTGTATCACATACAGAGTAGCTTAATTGTCAAAACGATTTCCCCGGATAGGAGCTAGATATGGGTTCGTATCCCTTCTCAGCGGTAGCTTTTTCGCGGTTTTCATCACACAGTTGTATTCGAATATCATTTTTAATATGTTTTCCTCGGTAGAAACAGTTGTCGTATGTTCGATCCCCGACCTGGAAGGATTCATAGTGTCAGTAGAATCGTAGCACCAGCCATGCAATGATTCTGTACACACTGAATCGGCTGCGAAGTCTGTTGAAACAGAAGGTCAAATTCCACTACAGGAATGTAATACCAAGGCTTTGCTCGGTAGGTACTGATCAAACATAAAACTAGCTCAATACGGATCTAATACTAAACAAATCGTTAAAGGCAAATAATAATCAAATGATTTATTTTCATTATCTCAATTTTTTTTATTTCCTTTTAAGAGCATTTTTAGGTTCGACAAGAACTAAAAAAATGCACGAATTATTCATCAAACATTTTTAAAGGCGGATATTTTTGATGATGGTTTTTATTTGGTGTATATTTTCTTTTTGGTTGAGACATTTTTCTTTTTTTTTATCATCAAAATTTCGCTAAATTGTTAAAACACGCTCTGAACGGGAATGAATAATGCAAAAATGGTTGTTTGCATGTACTTACATTCACATTCATATTCGCTACGTGTTTTCACTGTTCTTTCTGACGTTTTGTACTACCACAAATCGAAACTCGATTAGTTAAAGTTTAAAATTCTGTATTAATTAATTTAGTACATATCAAAATACAGTACATTTGAGGGTAAAAAACAGTACGCAGTATTTGGGTCTAAAATACAGTACAATACATATGATATACAGTACGGATACAAGCGTTAAGTATAGGTCTTAAGATCTACCAGCGTAAATATCATTAGCTTATTGTGTTAAAGCCTCTATAATTCGAACAAAAAAAAAACTGTTTTGTCCTCAGCCCATACTCGTGATACCACATGCAATTAATAGGCCTATTGTGAATGAACTACACCATCCAAAAACTACCTGCAATTCAGACCGTAAGAACTGCCAGAAGAACAAGGATATTAAAATACTTAATCTTCACGCTACATATTCGCGATTCACTGAAGTTTTTGGGTGACTGAATACATTCCTGAAACAGATCAGAATAGACAAGTAAGCAATATGTAGATCCATGACTATGAGTTGCATTGAAAAATTATGTCATAACTTTCGGATTGTTTGTGCAGATCTTAAGATCTGTTTTCACTTAACTGAACTCCATAACTATGAACAGCATTGAAAAAATTGTTCATAAGCTCCTGATTGCTCGTGAAGATCATAAGACCTGTTTTCACTGAAGTTCTTGAACTACTGAAAACCAGTGGCGTACCGAGAAAATTTGGCGCCCGGGCCAAAATAACATTTGCCGCTCTTATCGTTGGTTCAGTGAACGACAAAATGATGAACACCATCTCCGGAAAGATGACTTGGACGAATAAAAAAAGGTCCCAAGCTATAAATAGATAAGTAAACAATGTGCAGCTCTAAAAATATGAACTGCAAACAAAAAATAGATACTAGCGGTTGTAGTTCTTGCAGTGGTATAGTGTAGTCTCTAAGGACAATATTCCCAGTAGTTCTTGGATCTTGGAATATCTCTTACGCATTTCAGAAGTCTCAAAATATACTCCGATGATTCTAGATGCTTTTGCGTTTTAATCGTAGTTAAATTTTTTGTGTTATTTACACTAAAATCGAATGAAAATAAAATAAAAAATATGTGGTATTGGGGGACGGGTGTAGCGTGATGGAATAGTCGATGCCTTTCACGCAGCCCGCCTGGGTTCGATTCCCAACCCCGCACATAGGGTCAGAAAGATTTTCTGGTCCGAAGAGGCGAATGACCTAAGATGTTAAAGCCTCTATAATTGAAACAAAAAAAAAAAAAATATGTGGTATTCTTCAAAATAATTTTCTTTGAATCTTAAAAATCAAAAAGGTTCGTCCATAAACCTACATAACCTACAGAGTGAAACAGTAAAGCTAGAATTGGAACAAAGACAATTGCCTGTATTTCAGTTATTTATTATTGAATTTAAGATCTTTTTTTATACAACTGTAGCGTTTCTTCATACTTTTAAGAAAAAATACGGATAAAATTATTCGTCACGGTTTCGAAGGAATTCTCGAATTTATCCTGCAACACGGCTCATTAGGCGGCGCACACCTTTTTCCGTCCATCGTTTTAGCTATCTTATTCCACCAGGTCGTCATCTGATTGATGTCTTTGACAACCTTTCCCTTTGCCTTGAGTCTCCCCTTCATGATTGCCCAGTATTTCTTAATACTGGGCGGAACTGGGGGCAGTTGGGTGGGTTAAGGTTTTTCGCAACAAACTGGTCCTCTTTCTCTGCATACCATTCTTGAACGACTTTGCTATAATGACAGCTTGCCAAATCTGGCCAAAACATTACGAAATGCTCGTGGGATCGAATGAACGGCAAAATTCTTTTTTGGAGACACTCTTTTTTGTATAGTTCCGATGTCATTGTCTTATTTGTAACGCAAACTTTCGTTTTTTGCTACAGCTGCAAATGCCCTGCCAAATCATAAATTTTTTTGAAAATTTGTCGTCAAAAACAAATTTAAATTTGGCTGGAACATCCTCTCGAGCCGTTGTCAAGTAATATTTATGACCTGGGATTTGCCCGAAGTCAGCCTTGACATAGGTTTCATCGTCCATCAGAAGACACCCGTCGAACTTGGTTAGCACCTGGTCATATAGTTTCCGAGCACGAATTTTAACCACACTTTTCTGTTTTATGGTATGATTTGGCTGTTTGCTAGCTCGATACGACTTGATTTCTTCCCGGAGTCGAGTTCTCCTCACGGTACTATGGGCAGCACCAAATTTTCTGGCCAAATCACGGTGCGACAGATTAGGATTCCTCTTAATCGTCTTCAAAATCTTACCACTCAGTTTCCGGTTGAAAGTTCCACTCCGACGATTAGCTTGAGGCTTCCGAATCGTCGTCAATGTTTCCTTATACCGTTTGATAACGCGCCATATGGTATTTCTGGGCAATTTCAGCTGTTTAGCTAGCCTAGACGCAGACCACAATGGATTTTCCAAATAACTGTGCACAATGTTTTCCCTTCTTTCGGCTTCCATGTTGATTGTTTACAAAGTACAGTCGATTTGTGGAATGTCAAAAATCATACGTGAAGCTGACAAAATTCCCGACACGTGGGCGCCAAGAACTTCCAAATCCGTCCACCAGAAGTGCCACACTATGGGCAAAAGTTTGTTCCAATTCTAAACGAAGCAAGCTTTACTCTGGTCGGTTAGGCCATATCTGAGGAAACGAAAAGAGGTACTTCCGAAATCGAAATCTGGGAACCGGTATAATCGAATTTGGTGCGAGAAAAGTGACTGGGATCCATTTTTGAGTCTATGGCTACAATCTTCGGTCGTTCATCAAAAACCCAAGAACAAGGAAAGCCAAATTAATGTTTGGCTGTCTACTGACAATGACTACCGATTGTAATAGTTTTGGGGCAAGTTTAGAAATTATTTTACTTTTTATTTCCGGTGATTTCGGAATCAGAAACCGAGAATCAGGCTAGCCGGAATCGTGTTGTTTGGTTTTCTATCAACAATGGCTACCAATTGGAATAGTTTCGAGGCAAGTTAAGAAATGTTTTACGTGTTTCGCCGCTTCAAGTGACGGTATCCAATTTTTAACTCACTTCACCCTATAATTCCGGAACCGGAAGTCGGATCCGGATGAAATTCGGAAGTTTGGAATGAGGCCATGAGACCTTTCATTTAAATCTAAGTTTGTTGAAATCACGCCATCTCTGAGAAAAGTGAGGAAGTAACTTGAAATAAGAATTTTTTCACTAATTACACTGTAATTCAGGAACCGGAAGTTGGATCCAATGAAACTCAAGAACTTTGAATAAGACATTTATATCTTTCATTTGAATCTAAGTTTGTGAGAATCGGTTCAGCTCGTTTGAATCTAAGTTTGTAAGAGTCGGTCTCTGAGAAAAGCACTTATTTTTTTTGCACATGTCATCCTGTAATTCCGGAACCGGAAGCCGGATTCAAATTAAATTCAGGAGCTTTGTATGGGAATACGAGACCTTTCATTTCATTTCTAAGTTCATGAAAATCGGTTCAGCCATCTCCTAGAAAAGTGAGTACAAAAGAATGTTACATACATCCACACACATACAGACATTTTGCGTAATCGACGAACTGAGTCGTATGGTATGTGACACTCGAACCTCCGAGCCTCGGTTTAAGAGTAGGTTTTCACAGTGATTGCATAACCTTTCTATATTAGAAAGGCAAATAGCATTTAGGCTGTGATACTAAAGTTATTCGTCATCTAAAAATCGAAAATTTGTTTGAGTTACTCATTCTAGAAGTTAGTTGATAGTGTTTGGTCCTAATATTTTGGGTGTTATTGAAACAACCTGTTTATATGCAAGCATTTAGTTTTTTTTTCAAAATAATAATTATCAAAAAGTCAAAAGAAACGACTTTTTAGGAATTCAGTGTACCGGATCGAAAAATTTCCATCTTTTGAGCCCAATAAAAAATCCAGCTAAGTTTTTATTCGTTCGACTTCTACATCGATACCTAGGAAGACCAAGACATCTGAACCAATTCGAATTTGGCCATTCGAAGGATCGTATTTGTGGCTTTTTACGACATGTAAGCAGGAATGAAGTGGATTTACTTTTGGCTACCTTTTGTTTTTACCACCGGATTCCACAAAGCCTTTAGGCGCCCAACTAACCAAAAGTTCGGATAAAAGGGACTGATTTGGCTAAGTGAGTTCTGTGAGCTAAGTTAATCAATAGCATTCTGAGCAGCCCATTTTTTAAGTAATTATCCACACTTGAAAGTTCGCGCGACGCAGCGGAACGAACTTCTAAGCTGCTTCTAGAATACATTGTTCAGCTTCTAAGCAGCGAGAAAGTTCACGCGGAACTTATTCTGTACTTCGAGCTGTCAAAAATTGCCACGTGTTTTCTTAAGCAGTTACAAAGTTCACGCGGAACTTGATCTGTACTTTCAAGTTCTCAAAAGTTCCGTGTGTACTTTTAAGCAGCAAGAAAGTGGACTTTTTAAGTAATTGTGGAACTTCTGGTTGCTTGGGCGGGTCCTGCCCGGAGAATGATAATAGGTACTATAGATCTTCTGTTGGACTCCAGCCCCTAGAAACCTATAAGGAAAGATCAGTAGAAAAATGATCAGCTCCATCGAAACCGGAACTGAAGAAGAGACAAAAAAAAACTTAAAATGAATTTCTAAAAAAGAGTGAATAAAACTATCGATGGAACGAATATTTAAAATTTTTAAAAAAGAGCATCAAGAAAAGAATGAACTAGTTATATGTAACTGTATTCCATCCGTTTCACTCTGATAGTCAACCAAAGGATCGACCTTTCGTATTCTTATTCTACACTTACTCCACACGAATTAACGATCAGCGCGTCGATTTTTTTTCTCAAGAAACATAATGATTAACAGTCGTCCAAGCTCTATCCAAAACTGCTCCTACGCTTTTGAGGCCTAGATTCCAGACTAGCCTAACCTATTTCGTGCGCTTGCTAAAACTTGATTTCAACACAATTTGCATTCATGGCCGATATGGATATTTTCTGATCTTTCGTAATTTGGTTGTCAACTTCGTCGTAGATTTCGTTCGATTCTTTTCTTCGTCGTTCGAACTATCTTAGATGCTGATAATTTTTGTAAATCCGCGTTTGTCTCTCCCTGTTTGAGCTAAGAGGTGACTGAACTCACGAATAAGAGGAAAACTTTTTATATTTGGATAGCTTACGGGCACTAAACAGAATATAGTTCGTTCCACTCGTTCTAGCCACTCAATCATTCACTGGACTTACAAATAAATAAGTTCTTTTATTTTGATTTATTTGAATTTAACCTAACACTAGGTATATCATCTACAATGGACGGAAAATGGTAAAGTTAAAGAGAACCGATGTGTTTGAATTATCCCACTTATTCCAAAAAGACACAGAGCGTAGTAAATAAAATAGCTGTATGAATTCTTGGCGACTTTCAATAATTTAGATACGGATTATTTAGCAGATAAAATGGATATTTGTTTTGCTCGTTTATAGGACCATTACGTACAGGACAAGTTTCTGGTTAACGA
Organism: Malaya genurostris; assembly: GCF_030247185.1. NCBI lineage: Eukaryota > Metazoa > Arthropoda > Insecta > Diptera > Culicidae > Malaya > Malaya genurostris. The sequence goes on along the minus strand of NC_080572.1, from coordinate 268,294,657 downwards.
ATTCTTACTATGGACTTAAAGTAGCCCACCAAGGTTTCAATCAGTCAACCACTGTTACCGTTACACGTTTCGCTACACAAAACCATTCGAGCAAAGCGTTGATATTAATTATAGATTACAACTGGCGAAGAAGCCGACAAGAAGCAGGACAAAAATTTGGCCAACACCAACGTTCGTCGAAATCAGGAAAGCACTTCTTGCTTCCATTACATGTTACAGGTATCCCAAATTCCAACAGCCGGGGAAGTGAGGAAAAGATTTGACTGGAACCTCTTGCTCATTTTATTGCCCCGGTCAGGCGCGTACACAGGGGGGGGTTTTAGGGGTTCAAACCCCCCCCCCCCCCCCCCCCGAAACAAAAAATTATAACCCATGGGAAACATTGTGATATAAATTGTACATGTGTTGATTTATCACCATGTTCTAAAACCCCCCCCGAAAATTTTCTCTGGCTACGCGCCTGGCCCCGGTGATTATGCGACCATGACCGTATAAGCGGCGAACCCAAAAAAAAACTTTTTTTTATCGTTATAATGACACTAAGACGAAGCAGTGAGCAGAGATAACCAACGTTGACCAGCGGATGACTGAAGGTAATGGAATTCGGTACATTAATATATCGGTTTCCACCGGTCATCCGCAGTTGTGTTTGTTTGGGTCACTTTTGTGCGGTGCGTGTTATAAAAAAAATGTAAACCATGGACCAGGAACTTTCTAAATAGCATTGTTTCTGAAATCCGATTCGCTCGAAAAGACGAATTCCGCTGAATTGGCTGCAAATTTCAATTTCGTATGAACAAACTAAAATACCAGAAAGCAACTGTTTCGCAGCCATCAAAAGCTTATATCATTTCAGTGTTCATTTTATTTCCAACTTGAAGCACTCCAACCAGCTGATGAATGGATACTTGAAAAAAAGTGAACTCACTTTGCAGTTTTGAGCAGCGGATGATTACTACCGACCAGTTTTCGCAGGTGTAGTGCTACATTGGCAATCTCGTCACTGAGCAACCAGCGAAGACTGAGAAACGACGTCGGATAACCCACGATCTTCTCCGCCTCACTGACGGCTCGATTCCAGTCATGCTTCTGAACTGCTTTGGCAGGGGCCAGTTTTTCTCCTGCCGCCGAGCTAGAACTAATTTGTCGGATTTCACACCATTTCCTGTAAGCACTGATGCCACTTCCGGCCACGATCGCCGATCGCGGGGGGCTGATTTGCTGTCGAAAACAAGCCCGACTGATTCTATACAGGGCCATTTTTATTGCGACGAAACTTTCTAAAAAAAAATTTCACTTCTACTTATACTCAGCACCCTTCACTAGCGGACACATCGAAAAGTAACGAATCACACGCACCGCATTTACATGCGTATCGATCAATTGATCGCCTGCGGCAGAAAAACCTCTACGCGCCCCAATGTGTCACTGCCGACCGAACTTTTTAGTGGCTTTTAACGAATGCTTGCACACCGTCCACGAGGACTATCACGGATAGACTACGCGAGGCGCGCTCACACCGTCCATTTAGGCGCACTGCGAATCACGCTTTCGGCAGTGCTTCCAGACTGACTGCTGAAATCAAAACGGTTGTTCACATCGACTAGTGAACTTTAAAGTTTTTTAAATGGTTTTAGTCAAGCTCACGCGTAGAGCCGACTTGAGCTAGTTTTTTATTTTTTTGTTTTTTAACTGCGAAATGAACATCTGCGAGAAAGATACTGTAGAGACGTGGAACCCAAACCCGTAGTCCAAGTGCCTCAAAGCCTTAATATTAAAAATTCTTGTTGTGGAATTTATCTTTCTGTTTCAACAGACTTCGCAGCCGATTCATAGCTCACAGAAACATTGCATGGCTACGATACTATTGAACACTAAGAATTTTTCCGTGTCTCTAACATATGATAATTGGCTTCTAAGACCAGCGCCCTATGCATTGAGCCACTATTCTGGACTTCTCGTGCACCATTCAATTCAATAATGTTAATTTAATTTTTTATCACGTAATTTATTTTTGTTCTTTACTTTGGTTTGCACGTATAGCTTATTAACCATTTCAGTGACGCATCGACAGATAACACTAATTAAGTGATTTTAAGCACGAGATACACTGTAATTTACATTTATATTCTTGTTTCTTTTTTGTTCATTAATTAAGAACATTAGAAGGTATTAAAACTTCTTTCTCGATTGTTTTACCAAGAATTCTAAACTTAAACTAACCTACTGTCTGTTCTACGTACATAACAGATCGGCTGAAAAGTTCGTATCGTTTCTATGAGAGGGCGCCACTAGAATTAAATCCATACCATTTTCAGTTAGTACCAACCTTCAAAAGATACGTGTATAAATTTGATAGCTGTCTGATTATTAGTTTGTGAGATATTGCATTTTGAGTGAAGCTACTTTTGTTATTGTGAAAAAAATGGAAAAGAAGGAATTTCGTGTGTTGATGAAACACTACTTTTTGATGAAAAAAAGTGCCGCCGATACCAAAAAATGGCTTGATGAGTGTTATCCAGACTCTGCACCGGGCGAAGCAACAATTCGTAAGTGGTTTGCAAAATTTCGTACTGGTCATATGACCACCGAAGACGATGAACGCAGTGGACGTCCAAAAGAGGCTGTTACCGATGAAAACGTGAAAAAAATCCACAAAATGATTTTCAATGACCGTAAAGTGAAGTTGATCGAGATAGCTGACACCCTAAAGATATCAAAGGAACGTGTTGGACATATTATCCACGAATATTTGGATATGAGAAAGCTTTGTGCAAAATGGGTGCCGCGTGAGCTCACAATCGATCAAAAACAACAACGAATTGATGATTCTGAGCAGTGTTTGGAGCTGTTATATCGAAATAAAACCGATTTTTTTCGTCGATATATAACAATGGACGAAACATGGCTCCATCACTTCACTCCGGAGTCCAATCGACAGTCAGCTGAGTTGACTGCACGCGATGAACCGAACCCAAAGCGTGGAAAGACTCAACAATCGGCCTGTAAGGTTATGGCGTCTGTATTTTGGGATTCGCATGGTATAATTTCCATCGACTACCTTGAAAAGGGAAAAACCATCAACAGTGACTATTATATAGCGTTATTAGAGCGTTTGAAGGACGAAATTTCAAAAAAACGGCCTCATTTGAAGAAGAAAAAGTTTTGTTTCATCAAGACAATGCACCGTGTCACAAGTCGATGAAAACCATGCTGAAATTGAACGAATTGGGCTTCGAATTGTTCCCTCATCCACCGTATTCTCCAGATTTGCCCCCAGTGACTTTTTCCTGTTCTCAGACCCCAAAAGAATGCTCGCTGGTAAAAAATTTAGAAGCAATGAAGAGGTAATCGCTGAAACTGAGGCCTATTTTGAGGCAAAGGACAAATCGTACTACAAAAATGGTATCGAAAAGTTGGAAGATCGCTATAATCGCTGTATTGCCTCTGATGGCAATTATGTTGAATAATAAAAACGAATTTTGGCAAAAAAAATGTGTGTTTCTATTAAACGATACGAACTTTTCAGCCGAACTGTTACATCTCTATATTGACTAAAGAATTTCTCTAGTTAGCAGATCATTATTGTTTGTAATCAAGTAAACCATTGATAATACCATATCAGATTTGCTGTATTTTATTCAAGTCTGACTACCGATGTCCAGCTTTCGGTTCCGGAAGTACCGACAATAATAATGAAATGTAATAAAATAGAGCTCACTTCACTTTCTCACGTATGATTGAATATATTTTCAATAACTTAAATTCAGCTGTAGTATATCAATGTAGTAGTAGTGTGCAATAGAAATCAAACTCTGTTCTAATTTTTTTTTTAATTTTAGTATTTCGGGGAATTTCTGCTGTAATATACAGGAAAAAATGAAAATGATAAAGGCAGCATTACACCACTAGGTGGATTCAAACTGGTTCTTTTTTCTTAATTTTAGATAGTTTCCAATTTTTTAATTACTAGAAAATAATTAATGAGACAATAAAATACCCGAAGATTTGCCTTAATTGCAAAAACCAGTTAACACAAAACACTCGCGGGCGCAACTTAATTCACACAAGGAGCGTAGAAATAAATACATGTGTAAAACACTTATTTTGTTGATTTATTCGGTTTGTAATACACGGTAACCTGGATGCACCTAGAAATAAATACTAATGAGGTATTGCGAAAATTAGTACAAAAACCTGTTCTAATCCACCTAGTGGCGTAATGATGCCTTTCTCATATTCATTTTCTCATGTATATTACAGCAGAAATTCCCCGAAATACTACAATTTGAAAAGTTCACAAAATAGTTTTGAAGATTTCAATAATACTACTACATTGATACACTACATTTGAATTTAAGTTAGTGAAAGTCTATTCAATCATATGTGAGAAAGTGAAGTAAGCTCCATTTTATCAGATTTGATTAGTATTGCCGGTACTCCCGGACATCGGCATAGTGACATTCGATTCATTCAACCATACACTAACATGAACTACAAATTTATTTACGGTTCTCTATGACGATTAGAATGCGGGAAAATAATGTATGGTAGTCGGACTTGGATAAAATTTAGCAAATCATTTATGGGACTATCAATGGTTTATTTGGTTACAGAGTCTCATGGTCTGCAAACTAGAGAAAATCACTAGCCAATATAAAAAGGTAGCTTATGAAAAAAGTATTCCTGAAACTGATGTTTTCATACTAAGCACCCTATCTCCGAAACCAGGGTTTGATCCGAATGAAAGTTAGGATATTCTTATGACATCTTAAGAACTTCCATCTCCAAGGAAAGTGAGTGACATTATTTTCGCATTTTTTGTTCATTATTTTCACATTTTTATGCATATTACCCTGTAATTCCGGAACCGGAAGTAAGATCCAAATGAAATTCCGGAACCGAAAGTCGGATCCAAATGAAATTCAGGAACTTTGTATGGGACCATGAGTCCTTTCATTTGAATCTAAGGTTGTGGAAATCGGTTCAGCCATCTGGGAAAAAAGTTAGTGACATTATTTTCACATTTTGGTGCATATCACCCTGTAATTCCGGAACCGGAAGTCGAATCCAAATGAAATTCAGGAACTTTGTATGGGACTGTGAGACCTATAATTTGAATCTAAGTTTGTGAAAATCGGTTCAGCCAGTGAGTGAGTGATAATATTTGTCACACACACAGACATTTGATCGTCGAGCTGAGTCGAGTGGTTTATGACATTCGGCTATTCGGGCTTCGGTTCAAAAATCGGTTTTTGCAGGGATTGTATAGCCTTTCTATACGAGAAAGCAAAACAATCTAGAATTTGGTGAAATTTACTGGAAGATATTTTTTAACCAGATGTGAGTAGAAGAGATTAACAAGAAAGTTATTCACTTCTATTTTCCGGTAAACTTCACCATATTCTAGATAATTTTTCTACTAACTTTCAGAGTACCACAGAAGTATTTATTTCTAGGTGCATCTATTTTACCGTGCAAAAAGGAAAGTAAAAATATACATACGTTTTAAAGAAAATTAATCATCTCTTCAAAAATTGATCGGAGAATATACGTTTATTCTTGTCATAAAGGTAAAGAGTATTAAATTATGTGGTATTTAAGAAATTTAACAAAAATTTCTTATCAAGCGTTTCATAATGAATTTGATCCCAAAATTAATTACCGAAGCTGAATTTAAAAAAAATCGGTGTGTAGGGTTCTGGCTTTGCTCGTATGTTACTTAACTAAGGGGGATTCGAAGTGTCAATAAGGTTTGTAGAACTACCCATATTGCACACAAAAAATCGGCTTCGAAGTCTGTTGAAACAGATTGGTAAAATTCCACAGAAGAAATGCAATACAAATGCTTTGTTTAGAAACAACATGGACACGAAAGGGTTACCTAACGCCAAATGAAACACACCTCTCAAAATTGCGTACAGCAGGTTCAAGGTCATTCTCAGCAACTCCGGTCGTTTCAGAAGACGAGCGAATTTTGCTCATTAGCATACCGGTTTACAACATCTGTTGTCGTTGATAAGAATATGGAATTTGGTTTGGAGTTTACCTTTTAAATATTAGCAGAATGAGATACATAAGTGATTTTGATTTTAAGCGAAATGGCGAGAATATAAAGATATTATATAAGTTTAGAAATGATTGAAGTAAATATTGCAAATATGTCGTGCTCTGAGATTTGTCTCTATCGTCTTGTTTTGACCATAAAATTGCTTAAATTGGTCGATACAACGTAATGACAATTTGTTAATTTGAAATTGTGAATATAATTATTTAAATACTTGTTGAATATAATTATTGGAATACAAGCCCTAATGAAAGTCAAAAAAGTATCTTTCTTGCTTATTTCATTCAATTTGTTTCAAAAGACGATTTTATATCAGAGCTAATAATAAGCAAAAATATTTGCCTTCCTTCTCGAATGAATTGGAATATTCGGAGAATGTCATAATGATGGATCGACTACCGATCTGATGAAAAATCAAAACTCATAATTCGAGAACTAAATGTCTTCACTACTTGTCCGATTATCCATCGGATGAAAAATTGTTACCGAAACCGTATTTAGCCCAGTCAGATGAAATAATGCGCATCTCCTAAGCATCGTAGATCTTCAGGTATTTTGATTCCCTAGTAAAAATCGTACATCCCTAACAAAGTGCGAATAATATGGAGTAATGAATACTCAAGTACGGATCAGGTATTACACCACAACGATTTTATGATATTTGTAGCATAACAAGAAAAGTTGAATGAAGCAACTCTCTTCAATATCAGGATCGTTTTTCTCCAAAATTACTGTCGGTCAAGGGATGCATCCCAGAGGGTAACCCTAGAACCTTTTTACCTAAAAATAGGTTATTGGATAGTAGTTTTGCGGCTCCATGTAAACCTTTATTACGCCCTTGAATGGAAGACGTGGTGAGAAGAAAAAAGTCGATAGACCCAGAAAGTACGTATTAATTGGTTGTTATTTTAATCCATTGTTGTGCGAAAACTAAAGAAAAACACCAGTTAGAGCTCCACTCAATAAACCGCATTCGACCATAAACTGAGTGAATAAAGCGACACGTATAGCCCATTATTTAGTATAACTTACCTTTAAGCATATTTTTGTATGGATCTTATGGATACTACTTAGAGTCCATAGGCCTTAAATTATATTATTAAATGAAATTTCGTGTGTTGTGTTTTCCACTTTCGCCTTGTTCGCAACGCTTGATATAACAAGCATCGTAAAATCAATGACAATCGTAAAAAAAACGAAGAAATATGCTCAATTCAACTCAATTAATTTTTGTGAAAGAATTCCTTATCCTTCCAGAAAGTTCTTTGAACCGCTCGCGAACGAATTGTTCATCTCGATATCTGTCTGTTAACAAAATGGAAAAATATTTTCCGGAATTCTCTTTCGTGAACATTCGTAACTAGCCAAAAACTTGATTCACGATACAACGAAAACAGAGGAAAAAGTCAACAGGATCATAAAAGTTTAATATTTGTTTCTCAAATCTTGTTCAGGTTCTCAAAACGTTATGTGCATGGCTATACGCCGTTCGACCAGCACTCATAAAAGGCTGCAAAGCATTTGGTTCATGACATGCAAAGCGTTGATCTCACTGATACCGGTAAAAGGGCCAGTAACTCTAGTTTGAATAACACGAATGTTGAGAGAATAAAATTCGGCTATCAAATAAGTAATTCGCTTGTGCACCGCCTTTGTAATGAAGTTCACTCGATGAACTGCTAAAAGAAAAAAAACTGAAGTGATCATTTTATGTTCAAACCCTTAATGCATTGATATATATAAATGTGTATAATATAACAAAGCAAAATATTTTTAATCAATATTTAATCAAATATGCGTATCTCGGCTATGTATAATTTTTTCGAATCTATTTTCCGATGGGTTTACATATTATCAATACCCAACAAGAAACAAGTTAGAATAGGACAGATGAATGAAATAGCAAAAAAAAAAAACGAAATGTGCAAAAAAGTATCACCCCGAAGACGGGACTCGAATATGAAACCTGTTGGCGCTTGACGAAGTTCTAATCTTATCCTGTCGACCGGAAAATCTCATCACAAAAAAAAACATTTAGAATTATTACACTCACCCATTATTCGGTCATATAGTAGGTTGGATACGATTAGAACTTTATAGATCGTAATCAGTGTATATGCGCGGTACGCTATTTAATCGGGTATAAATAAACCGTTCTTTAGTATAATACTTATGTATAAAAAATTTCACTGATTTCACTTAAAATTATAAATCGACAATATTGAAATAATTTCCTGCAAAAATCACAATTGTTGCATAGCTAGAATAATATTCTGCAGCGCTGTCTGGGCATCCGTCGGAGGGAATCGGTCCAGAACGTTCATAGCTGCTAGACTATGCTTTTTCTGGAGGTTCCTCGTTTTTTCCAATCCCGGACCTTGACATACTTCGTGATGCAGAGCGGAATAATCAACATCCTCTATCGACTTCCGTCCTTTTTCGATAATTTTATATATACTGGGATCATATTCCATGTGAAACAGAACCGGAGCGGACACCAAGCTAAACTGGGCACCTGAAGTGAAGCATTCGATATTGAAACCGATAGAACTAGGTTGATTGATTAATGCTTACCCGGTGGTAATTGACTCATAAGGAATGGTTGCAATTCGATGAAAGCTTGCCACGCCAGGGACATGTGTTTTCCAAACAGATAGCCTTGCTTCTGCAATTCTTCCGGATGTCCAGCCAACATCAACGCACCGTGGCAGCTTTTCCCCAGTAAACTTCCTCCACCAAGGACATGTCGAAGGGACCACTCTTTCTCTGGGTGACCCATGACACCATCAATTTCCAGTGGAGCTAGGTTGTTCTGTACGTCTCCGAAGTCCAACTCTTCCAAAGTGCATTCCGGTGTGGACGACCCAGGAGGCTTTTCCGATTTAGACGGCAGAGGGTTATTCTGATCGTCACTGTCGCCTATGAAGGCCGATTCCGCCAAGTCACGATAGGCGGACGTCATAAGCATATTCAGATCTTGATTTCTGTGAAAGTGACAACTGGGTATAAACAAACAAATTGACCGTAACTAGAATACCAACCTCAAAGTCGCAATCTGCTTACTGGCGTGGGCCAGCAAATAATCGCCACCCAGAAGGGCGATCTTATTGCCAAAAATCATATCACTGTCACCGCTGAGGTCATTCCCCGCATTGTCCATCGACTGCAGATTGATGATTCCCTGGTGGATCAGCTGTGAGCTTCGAATCATTTCCGTAACTTCGGCCAGTGCCCGCTGGGAATGCAACACACCCACGCTGCGGTCTTGATCCATCTCCGGAACCGAGGCGGTGTGACCGGCCGCTTTGGAAATCAACAGTATGATCAGACCCCATGCCTGTTGACTTTTGTCGTTGTAGATGAGTGACCTGAAAGCAACGCATAGTAAGCATAGTGAGTTTTTTTTATCGTTTTGAACGAGGGGGACGACACTAAAAAACTGCACTTCGCTTCGATTAGACTTTTTCACGCTGCATACGATTATGCACACTTTGCTTCTCTTTGCTACACATAGTAACGGTTGAATATGGATCGATCGTCTTTTCATGGATTTTTGCTGGTTAAAAACATAATCATGGAGATATGATGTATCGTAATAGGCCATGAAACCTGAAAGTTGCAAATGTCACATGAAGATGCCAGATGCAGACAGTTCGGAAAGTTGTGAACTATCGTCCTGTAAAATCAGTTTTGTTATATTCTGGTGCATAGCTAACCCACACACCGAGAGCGTATGCTCCGGATTATCTGCCATATCCTATCGGAATGTTGGCCATTCTCGTTTAATATCTGCGTCATTTTCCACAGTTTCTATATTCAACTCGAACCAAAAATTATTATATTCCATCTTCATGCTCCCAGCTACCAAGAAAACAAATTTTCAATGTTGTTTAACCCTAATTTCATTTTACCAATCTGCTGACGAATCAATGTTGACACTCAGTGAATGTTAAGACCAGTAACAGAAACTTTTTAAGAGATCACATGTTCTTTGACTTTCTTTTACACGGTTAGAAACGCTTTTAAACGGATCGATCTAGATGTTTGGATAGATGTAGTTTTTTTCACTTTCCATTGACTTTTTGTATTTTATTTGAAAAAACCAGATCTGTCGTCCCCCTCGGTTTTGAAAGTTTACGCATCGGAATTTTTCCGGTCTGGTATTGGAATCGAGTCGTTTAGTTTTGACTACACAATATAACAACTTTATTTTAGCTCAAAAAACCAGTTTTATATTCAAAAATATAAGAGTGTATACATAAGAGATGGGTACAGGTTGCGCCATAAAGCAAAATCAACTTGCTTGCCAAGTAACATAGTGTCCGAACAGGTTCCTCCTGCACACGAGATTCCAAGGATCCCAAGCAGTATCGTAAGTAATTTATTGAATCACAAGAAAATAAAGAAGCAATATCCTTGTTTCAGACCTAAGAATCAATATCAGTGTAAAATGTTGGTGATAGAAGATCAATACTGTTGAAAATGTAACTAGAAAAATACTAGATACTGAAAAATGCGTTTTTGGTGACTCAAGCTATTTTCAAACATTGTCAAAAATCTCATATAGTTTAGAAGATATGGTCGATCAAATTTTATGCTATTTTAAAACCTGTTTTAATCTACCTAGTGGTGTAATGATGCCTTTCTCATGTAACTCATAATTTCATGAATATTACTAAGGGATCTTCAAAAAACTATTCTTTGAATTTGAATAAAAGCAAGAAAGTTTGTTTGAAAACGTGCTGCATAGAACACTATTCATGAGCTTAGTAAACTGATTTAACCAAGTAAGTCTCTTTTATCCTTTTTGGTTAGTTGAGCTGTTGAGCGAAATCGAAACCTTGGGTGGCATTATGTATCTCGATTCGATTCAATTTTTTTCGAATCGACCATGTTTCGTATTATGGTTCTCGATTCGAACTCGATCATCGAGCTTCGTTCGACTTCACTAGAAGAGGTATTAGATCATCGAGAAGTTTTGGTATTATGAAACCAAAACAATCGAGCTCGTAAACGACTAAACTCGGTAAGAAATGGTCGAAAGCTTTATTGCTATCGACTTTGAATTTTTGAATGCGGTTCTTTTTATTTAAAGGTAATTATCGATAGCATCATGGGTTTTCATAAACATATTAGCGTTGAAAATCTTTATTCTAATGTATCGTTATATATGTTGATTTGATATATTTTGTACGTTTGGCATATTGTTAAAAATCATATCAATTGAAAGATGCATAGCTTTTAAAAAAATAACAAGAGTAAGTCGAAACTAAACTATGTCCAGTAACTTTGGTTTGTAATGAAACTTCTGGAACCGGTGAACGGAAAACGTTACTCAAACGGATAGTGGGGAAAAGCGAAGGAAAATGGGATTTTTTTTTATTTAATTGTGTTGTGATTTTCTGCGCTATGTTCGATTTATATTAATCAATTAATCAATAATCTTAAAATGAAATATGAATTTCGGGGAGTTCGAAATTGGGTATTATTTACACATCTGGAAAACTCCTGGTTTAATTGGTTGGATTTAAAGATTAATTGCTAAATTTTGATCGAAATTGATCACATTTATCAGCTTGCACGGGTAGTATCATTCAAATAAAATTTGTAAGTATACAAACAATATAAAATTTGATCCGAAATTTTCAAATATATTAGGCATACAAAACGTGAATAATGTTTTTTATTTGTTAGGTTTCATAGCTAGTAACACCTTCAAGAGTATATGGAATATGTCAAAAGTATCACCACCCTGCAATCTCATGACAAGCACGTAAATTTGACTCTTCAATAAAAGATATAAATACTACAATGAATGATTTACTCCTGGCATACTACAACGAAAATTACAGAACCTAAAAGCTTTTGATTAAAACTACATATATGGACGACGTAAATTGTATTTGACTTGCAACAAAGCAACAATAATTTCAAAGGTTTATCTTTAGATTGTGTACAAACATCGGCGTCTCAATTGATTTCAATTACAGAAATGTGGTTAAATTGTTCCAAAAAGAAATTTCGCATGGCAAACATTACTCTTCTTTTCGGTACATGAACTAAATAAAAGTAATCAAAAATATCCAGTTTCATTTTTTTCGTGATTGCAATTATTGCAACAGCTGGGTTTGTTTATTTTTATTTGACAGTTCGAACAGCGCTAGTCGAAATCTAGTACCACCTTGTTAGGGTCTCGATCAAGCGGTCGAAAGCGATACGTAATGCCACAATTCAGTCGAATCGACTTCGAAAATAATCGTTTCGAGAAACTCGATTCGAGATGCATAATGTCAGCCCTGGGCTGACACTATGCATCTCAAATCGAGTTGCTCGAAACGATTATTTTTGAAGTCGATTCGACTGAACTGAGGCATTACGTATCGCTTTCGACCTCGTGATCGAGATCCTAACAATGTGGTACTAGATTTCGACTGACGCTGCTCGAACTTTCATAACATATACCGTTTTCGTTTTTGAAACTAGACGCGGGCTACTCTGACTCCGAGTAAAACGAACACGTGGTACGTGCCCTAAACAACAACTCAGGGAAAAAAGATAAAATAAACAAACTCGGCTGGATGCGTGGTGCGACCCGAGAAAATTTTCAGAGCGAAACTACGCGATTGGAGTCCAATCTAGAGCGACATCAGGTTGCTAAAACAAACATATCAAACGTTGTTTGGGCGACTCTGGGTCAGCTTTCGGGCTGCTCTGATCAATAAACGAAAACGGTAATACATAGGTAAACAAACTCATATACATTGCAATCATGAACAAAATTAAACTGTGAATTATTGTTTGGGTATTTTCGATTACATTTATTCAGTTCAAGTACTAAAAAGAAGCAAACTGTTTGTAATACTGCGGTTTTAAGTTGTCACGAAATTAACATGAACACATTTTTGAAATTTAAATCAAGAAGCAGATTCGTTTCCACTCCATTTGAAAACGTAAAGAATTTTTTCAAGCGTGTTCTTGTACACAATTTATCGATGAATTTTTAAATCATAATAAAAAAATTCTGTGTTTTTCATGTATTGTTTCAGGTCACATACAATTTACGTCATCCATATGTGTTGTTTTAATCAAAGGCTTTTAGGTTTTGCAGCTTTCTTTGTAGTATTTTATCATATGTATTAGGAGATATTGCTTTAGCTAATATACCAGGAGCAACCCATTCTTTGTAGTATTCATAATTTATTTAGGTACTATTGAAGAGTCAAATACACGCTAATAGCACGAGATTGTGGTGCTTTTGGCATCTTATAAATACTTTCAAGGTGTTTGGACAAATTTTTCAATTTACTTGAGTTAGATATATGGGTAAAAACATTATTTGCTCATCGTTATCGAGCGAATAAGCTTTTTCCCACAATTTTATTACAAACTACAGTTACTGGGCATAGATTAGTTTCGATTTACTTTTGTTATTTTAAATAAACACCACACAGCTTTCAATTAATATGCTTTCTAAACAGTTCGACTTGTACATAATATGCCAAACACACAAAATACATAACGATATACAAAACAATGCATTAAAATAAAGATTATCAATACTAATATGTTTATGAAAATCTAAGATGTTATCGATAACTACCTTTAAATAAAAAAGAAACGTATTCGAAAAATCATAGTCGATAGTAATAAGCCTTTGGACCATTTCTTATCGAGTTCAGTCGTTTACGAGCTCGATTGTTTTGGTTCCATAATGCCAAAACTTCTCGATAATCTAATTCTTCTTCGAGTGAAGTCGAACGAAGCTCGATGGTCGACTTCAAATCGAGAACTATAATACGAAACGTGGTCGATTCGATAAAATTTTAGTCGAATCGAGATACATAATGCCACCCCTGGCCTTCAAATAGCTAGGTCTAGTTGGAATAGTTCCATAATCTGTTTCGAAAAATGTTGTATTTTTTTGTGTTGTCAATTAGGTATATGAAAGTGTGTTTCCGGAACTGTCCCAGGTTGACGGTTCAATGCATAGGACGCTGGTCTTACAAGCCAGCTGTCGTATGTTCGAGCCCGACCTGGAAGGATTCTTAGTGTCAGTCAGGATCCATAGTACTAGCCATGCAATAATTCTGTACGCTAAGAATCGGCTGCGAAGTCTGTTGAAACAGAAAGGCCAAATTCCACGGAAGGAATGTAATGCCAAGACTTTGCTATTGCCGGAACTGGGAGTCAGGTCCGGATGAAATTCCCGCACTCAATAACATTGTTGCGGGAACGACGCCCACTACAAATAACTCTGGGTAGACGTTAGCTGCGGAGATTCTCTCGGCTAAGTCCGGAGCAGAGATGCCATTTTTACAGATTTATCTGTATTATACAGATTTTTACATGCACATACAGATTTCATACAGAATACAGATTTTGTACAGGTTTTTCAAATTCAATACAGATTTATACAGAATTTTCAAAAAAAGGAAAGAATAAAATAATTTTGTTCGTCTAAGTTCTTTTTGGTAGTAGTGACGAGATGAGATTTTTGTAGTCAATCGACGAATCACAAATTGATCTAAAAATCTTTAAATGGTGTTGATAGTTTAAGTTGAGCGCTGAGATCCTACATCAACTCACCAAGCCAACATTTTGAAAGTATATGATATTGAAATTATGTTTTGTTGATTCCGATTGGTGATGATAATTTGAAACCATTTAATGTCGTCGTTGTAGAATGATATGAATATTGAGCACTCATTCAATTTCTCATTATCAAACCATAAATTTTTGGAATAACATTACCTCAACATATTTTCATTATAATTATTTCAATTTTATAGTGGATACAGATAAATACAGATTTTTCATTCTGGGCAAAACAGATTTTCTATGAAAATATCTGGCATCTCTGGTCCGGAGAGAACTATCAGTCGAGAAAGGCGGACAGAACTGTCACCCAAGAAATTTAGTTACATGTATACTACAGGCTAGTTTTATAAACTAAAGCTATTCGTTTAAACCTAAATCCCAATGTTAAGTATTCAACGTTTATTATTGATCGATTTATTCGTAAGTGAATTAGCTAGATTTATTTCAATTCATACTTTTGCAAATAATTTTGAATACAGAAGAGCTTCCGGAACACACCTTTTCCACGTGGCACAGGAGTTGTGCTACTATTCATTGAAATCGTTTAAGGTTAGTTCAAACTATTGAAATGTATATAGGCATTATTCTGCTTCTTATTAGCATATAAAATCTTCGTTGGAATAGTAGTCACAGATAAAGGTGACAACGACTCGCTACCTTCCGCAGGAATCACGTGAGAAGACAGGAGAAACAAAATATGTCATTTTATTGGCATAAAATGAAGAGTATATTTCAAATAAACCATTTTTACAACTTTATGCTGCCGTTAATGAAAATAGGGCTGCTATAAGGATTGTTTTGTTTAAAAATCCGAACAGGATAAGATATTATACTATCCTATTATTAAAATCAAACTTCAATCGGTTTAGCCACAGTGAGTTTATTTGGTTATAAGCTAATAAGACCTGCATGCTAAATGAATTGACTGAATTTAAGTTTTAAGAAATTTGTTACATAGATGAGAAAACAGCACAGACTAACAGACATGACACAATGAGTAAATTCTTCTAAAAATACATATTCGTGGGGCACTAGATCCACCTTATTGAACTACGCGAACTATTTACTATCGGTTCACCCCTTGTGTTATGAAAAATTTTGTTTGACTAGTTTGTTCTCCCCCGCTTGTCAACACAAATCAGCTGCTTGCAGGGATACCTGATTTCATCGGGCTTTGTAGAATATTTGAAAATGAATCGTCACAATAAATTATGGGATTACGTTGACAATATTTTTAACGTTTTTAACTATGTTTGAATGCAATAATTTTTACGTTGTTCAGAAAAATGACTTCTAATGAACGTGGCACCGATTACTGGTTTATGGTATATACATAGCTGTAATATTAATACTTTTTAGTTAGTTTTTCTCACGGAATGTTTAAAAAGTTAACTATCGGGTCCGATGTAAAATGAGCTTGTAGTCATCTAGGTTTTTTTTTATTGTGTTGGTAATTTTCACCCGAAATTAAGTGACGGCAGGCCGGAAGCAAGCAAATTTCGTAACAGAACATGGGTTCAATTTTGTATTGCAGAGGATGAGAAGTAGGCACAATTCAGGTATTTAGTTTTGGAAATATGTATTAAATCTGTATCGTGCATGAAATCCGCATGGATGTATACAAATCAGTACATTGCAGATAATTTTGTATGAATGGTAACTCTGTTGGTATATGAAAAAAGTAAACATAGTCTAGATGACATACTGATTGTTTTTGATAAAGTAACGCAGGGCCATCATTACATGTGCGTGTACTGTCCCAACTAAAGGAATATTCAAAATGACCGTTAAATTGATTAAAGAATCCAATTTGAGAGTCATGTCCGTTAGTCTGTGATAACAGACGAAAATGAAAACAATTTCTGATGTCAATGTTCCACGAAATCAAAAAAACAGAGTTTCTCTAACATCTTCCATCTAATTGTAAACAAAAGAATTTGAGGCAAGATCGTTATTCGGACACTTTGAAATTAACAGAAACCTATTTCACTATTTCAAACACTCTCTCATACTTCCGTTGTCCAATGCGTACGAAAATCAAGGTATGCAAACATTTCAGAAATTCTTCGAGAAACTCCACCATGGTGTAATTATTCAACGAGTGTCGTCCCACACATGCATACACCTTTTCAGAATGTCAAATATTCTCCTATCAGTCAAAGAGTATGTTTATCTTGATCCCGGACTTCAAAGTAGGAAAACAAAATATAAAATTTTAAACACTAGGTTAATAGCCGAAGGCCGACAGCCGGACTTACATGCGGAAGAACATGCCATGCATGGATAAGTATGTATGACTAATACATATTTCATGGAGCGACTTATTTCACTGTTCATGATATGAATTTCGTTAAATTTCTCGTTAAATTGTTGGACACCATGGACATATCAAACCGCCACAGGTTTCATAATGTATTTATAATGATTCGACGGATTGCTGAACTAACACCATGATCGACATTCGGTGAAGGGAGTATATCTCTGGGGGCTTTATTTCGGCAAGGTTATCTTTTGCGAGATGAGAAAGCATTAGTATTTGTTTGGAATAATATTCACAAAACAATGATGTTTTTAAATCTGAAATACTTAAAAATGAGGAAGGTAGAAATGGATGATCATTAAAAACCAGTTTTAGCTCAATAATACTTCATGTTATTATCCATTTATTTTTTCTTTTACTGCAAATTCAATAACTGTCTGAATGAGAGTTTCGAAATAACGGGAATCCGGAACACTTAGCAAACGTTATATTCTTTCTTGAGAGTTGGCCATTCCGTAATTCTCAAATTTACTATCAGAGCGATGAACGATCTCAGAATTTGCAGAGCAGAATAGGCAGTGATGCAACATAGAAACAGAGCTCTAGATGCTTCTTAGTGTCCTAACCAGGACTTGAAAATTGAAGCAATGACAAAACAAAAGAGTTAATAACAAATTAACAAAAGAGTTTCACTCTCTCTGCTATTCACACACATTCATATGTCGGGTAGAATTCACAGCGCAACCCAAGCAAGGAGAGTTGATTCGTTCGTTCATTACAGGGTTCGATATCTAACTTTTTTTTTAAACTAGCGGTTTTTTTCGACATTGGTAACCTTAATGTCACTTCTGATTTGACAGATACTTAGTTTTATTCTTCCTCTGAACGAAAATGGTTGTGTATACGCCTGACGAACGCGTCAAAATAGTGCAGTTTTACTTTGAAAATCAGCTTGAAAAAGACACCGATTTTTGCCAAAAAAAATCATCTTCTCGGATGAGGCACATTTTCATCTCGGCGGGTATGTTAATAAGCAAAATTGTCGCATCTGGGAGACGGAAACCCGCACGTTATCATGGAGAAGCCGATGCATCCTCAGAGTGTGACGGTTTGTTGTGGATTTTGGTCTGGCGGCATCATTTGGCCATTTTTCTTCGAAAATGAGGCAGGAGCCGCCGCCACGGTCAATGGCGAGCGCTACCGTGCCATGATTAGCGATTGGTTCTTCCCGTTACTTGAAGAGGAAGACTTGGATACCATTTGGTTCCAACAAGACGGCACTCCGTGCCATACAGCCAACGCTACGATCAATCTTCTGCGCACAGTCTTCGAAGATCGAATTATCAGTCGAAATTCGGATGTCGTTTGGCCACCTCGGAGCTGTGATTTAACGCCGTTTGACTATTATCTTTGGGGGGCTGTCAAAGATAAGTGTTATGTGGACAAACCAAAGACAATTCAAGCCTTGAAGGACAACATTCGTGCTGAAATAAAGCTGCGTACAATCGGAAATGTATTAAAAAACTGGACCGACCGTATGGCGTATTGCAAGGCCAGCCGAGGCAGCCATTTGAATGAAATTACATTCCACAATTAACCGGAAGGATTGTACTTAAATATGAAAAAATAAATTTTGAAATCGGATGAACCGTTTGTGTTTTATTGCATGTTAAAAAAAAGTTACATGGCCACGACCGTTATTCGGAATCGATTAAAATTCGATACCAGCTTACGGGACCATAAATCCCTTCTTTTAATTATGATGAAAAATGGGTATATGCAAGATGCATGAATTTGGGGGTAAAATATTAACGGCCCTTATTACCGTTCTCACTTCCACTTTCACATCATTCACTTCACTTACATGTCACTTCATTTGATTTTCCCTACTACCAGTATCCGCATAGTGAAGTGATCACTGTAGCGGAAAAAACTCATTTTTTCTACGAAATGTTGATGACGTGATGTTCATAATGACATCAAGTTCATCCAAATAATTATTTTTGTCTTTGAAGCGACTTCCGTACTAAGGACCTAAATTCACTTCACTCGATTTTCACCGTGTCACCGGTAATAAGGACCAACATTTTTGCCTTTCTCATATAGAAAGGCTATACAGTCACTGTGAAAACCGACTTTGAACCGAGGCCATATGTCATATACCATTTGACTCAGCTCGACAAACTGAGCAAATGTCTGAGTGCGTATGTGTCTATGTATGTGTGTATGTGACAACTAATGTCACTCACGTTTCTCAGAGATGGCTGAACCGATTTTCAAAAACTTAGATTCAAACTAAAAGTTTTATGGTCCCATAGACTACTATTGAATTTTGTCCTGATTCGACTTCCGGTTCTGGAATTACAGAGTGATATGTGCAAGTCTATGTCTAGTCTTTCTCATATAGAAAGGTTATGCAATCACTGTGAAAACTGTGAAACGAGTGATACACGCTGCTGTAAGATTCTTGTCTACACAGGGGATGCAAGAAGCGAACATCACGAAAAAAGGAAAGTGCACCTCTTCTCAGTGTCGAATAGACGAAATTTGAGTGTGTGCTTGTGGTTAAAGCAGCTGGTGCGAGTGAAACACATTCTCTTCGCATGAATCGCTCTCACGCGCTCTCGCCTAAATACTCCCAAGTGACCACTGGTGCGTGCTATTGAGCGAACATTTCTGTGAATTATTTTTAAATTTATAGAAGGAAACGATGGCCTTGCTAAGACAAACTTTTTCGCAGCAAGGAAAAACTAAATTTTAATCATAAATTGCACTTTTGCTGAGTATGCGTGCCCCACGCTTCTCTTATTCGAACCGTACACCAGAGTCCTCACCGGCGTGCACACTTTGGAGAAAATATCTTCATCCACCTCAGAGAATTTCAGAGCTCTGCTTTAGCAATTTGGTGTGATCCAGTTGAAAGAAAATAAACATTTGCTCTCATGATGCGTGCACACTTTATATAACAGTGGTGCATATGTGTGAAAGAGAAAAGCTCTCGTTGATGTTGTCTGTGCGAGGGGAGTAATTATACTTGCTCTTCGTCACACAGAGGAGATGGACACCTCTGCCTAGCACACAGTGTGCTTTGTTCAATTTCGTATATTGTGTACAGGAGAACGAAAAGAGAATGAAAAACTTGCACCGTTTCCAAAACACAACCGGCACAAATGTCTGTTACCGGTGTTTGGTTTGGTTGATCATGATGCTGCGGTTGAATAAAATCATAGCCACTTTACGGTAGCGTGGTGGTGGTGTTTTCTTCTTCCGTATCAGCACATACCGATGAGTACCGGTTTTGTATGACGATTAGAAAATTTTGATGCTCATCGCCCTATAATTTCGCAACCGGAAGTTAGATCTGGATGACATTGCATAATATATAGTAAGACAATGAGGGCTCTAATTTGAATCAAGATTTGTGAAAAACGGTTTAACCGTTACTGAGAAATCGGAGTGAGTTCCGTTGTTGGAGTTTTCGGAACAAGAAACCGGGGACTGTTAGTCTATCAACTAACAAGACCTACCAACTAGATGGATTTACCAGTGAGTTTTATAAAAAAAATTCGCCTCGTTTCGCCATCACTTGTGGAAAAAATATTTATGAAATAAGAATATTTTTACTTATCACGCTGTAATACCGGAGCTGGGAGTCGGATCTGGATCGACTTCTCGCGAACTTTTTTAAGAATTTAGTTGAGTCTTTCCATCTTCCAGAAGTGTGGAGAACATATTTCCTAAACATATTAATATGGCATGGTAAAGAGACAGTCTCTCCTCCAAGTAAAAGGGTATCGAATAGACCTCAACTCAAACATTGGTGTGATTTTAAAAAACATTCTTCAACATTGACTCAAATTAACTTCAGATAATGCAGAATAAGAAAGCGCATAAATTAAGCGAATACTGGATTAAACCAAAAACTTTAATTAATAATTTTAATCGAATTATCGACAAGGCGTATCTGCAACCACTAATAGCAACTCCAACACCTTGAAAAAGACTAAATTCCACCACGACGCTTTCGATAACAGCAACGGCGACGGCGAACAAGTACCCGCCCATCTCCATTGGACCTTGATGAACAATGCCATGGGAAAATCTGCATCGCACTGCTACGTATACTTCAATCACTATCAAATCTTTGGTCACTGCTTGTACTACTCCGAGTTAATGTTACGACATCCTCGTATGCTACAGCGTTGAACCGTAGCCGAAATTTACATGGGAATTTGGCTGCTGGACTCTGACGTAACAGTCAGCGGCGATCGGCGGATCGAAGGAGTAGGCTATGCTATTTTGCTCGGTACACACGCTAGCACATCGATTGGATCGATGAGAGTTTTTATTTTTTTCTCCCATGCAACATCATCGTTGATCAAAGTCAACAACAGCGTGAAAAACTATGCTGCTTGATTTTGGGTGTTTTGTAACTCCGGCGGTGGCGATCGGCTGCGATTCAAAGGCTTCGTTGGTTCCGATATTTGGTTGCAGCTGATTCAAATGCAAATCTCCGATTAATGCTGAACCAAACAGGAAAATATAAGGGCATGTTCAGGAGTGTTCTAGATGCATAATTTATGTCAGTTACAAAATTTAAATCTGGATTTGATAACAAGAAAAACTGGCAGCCCCAGCAGTGTTTTACTCGTGTTTCAAATATACAAAAACTAGAACGGCATTGTAGACCAGATTTAAATTTGACAGACGAACTGGTCGAATAAATAAAATTAGAACGGCTTGCTGGGGACACGTTTGTTCCAGTTTCTGTTCTATTATAGATCTTCCATATATAACTTTAAACTGCTGAATTTGCTCTAATACGAGTGTAAAAATCCTCAATGCGTTGATACATGTTGTGGAAAGTTTGAGAGATGTTTAAATCCTTGATTTAAGTTTGATTATAAATGATGGTTGTCGTACTGAAATATATCAAGGTTTTTCTATTTACTTGCACCTTCAAACGAATCAAGTTTTCATAAGCATACATCGTAATTTCAACAGGCAAATTTCCATAAATAATATCTACTGGTGAATCATTTAGTGAATAAAAATTCCTCGGAATTATACTAATTGTTTGAATGGTTGACAAACAGCCATAGTAATAACGAACAACTTAAACTACTAGGTTACACCCCATAAGCCGCACTGTTGTCGCGTCACCTACCCAAGTTTGCAGCTACTGAGAAGCAAACTAGCACAGAAATGTTGCTCACCCAGTTTAAATTGAAATCAAATACCTCCGGCTTGTATGGCAAACCCCGCTTAAATTATTTAATCAATGCACTTCAGCATCCACTTCAACGAAATCACTTTCAAAACGACCCGAGAGGCTGTCGTAACACAGCACGATGTTGCCTTCAAAGTCACGAATTACCACCGGTTTCATTGCGTCTCACTACAAATCCGCTGAGATCTTGCCCAGGGTCATTCCGCAACTCACTACTTCGCATTAAACCCAAAACGAGATCCTTGTAGCCATTTATTCTTACTTAGCTGACTTCAGCAACGGATGATTGCTTCCAATAAGTTTCCGCAAATGTAGTGCCACATTCGCAATCTCGTCGCTCAGCAAAAAACGAAGATTCAGAAATGATGTCGGATAACCGACGATCTGTTCCGCCTCACTAACGGCCCGGTTCCAGTCGTGCTTTTGGACCGTCTTGGCCGTGGCAAGCTTCTCGCCCGCCCGAGAACTGGCACTGATCCGTCGGGCTTGTTTCACTAGAGCACTACTGCCGAGGGGCACACTTCCACCGATTTCACTGAGGACACTTAGAACTCTCGACTGTGCATTGACGGCCGTTGAGCACAGTGGCAGACATCGCGACGCAACCAACCTGCTAAGAGCCATGATGTTGACTGTTAATTTGAATTTTACCGCCAGTGCCCAAGTGCTGTGAGTCCAACAAAACTGCATACCGTACCGGGGGGTTGCTTTTACCTGGAACCGAACGGTTAGTGTATTTCTGAATCAAAATGTTATAGTAAGTTTCATTAAAAAAAATTTTTTTATGGCATCTCGGATTGGCGGTTCAATGCGTAGAGCGTGGTTTTTACAAGCTATTCGTCCTATGTTCGTACCCAACCGTAGATGAATTCTTAGTGTTAGTATGATTGTAACAGTAGCCATACAAGAATCGCATCGTCTAGTATCGGCTGCGAAGTCTGTTAAAATATAATGGTCAAATTCCACAAAAGTAATGAAATACCAAGATTGCCTTTTTCTGTTGATAATGGCTTTAAGTTTCTAAAATTCTTCAACTAATGATTCCGGAATTTCGGAACTAGAAGTCAGATCAATCATCCGTTAAACCAACAACGGACAATACCAACATATTGGAACAGTTTCTACCACTGTTTCACATAGTTTTTACATTTTGTATCGTCCCTTAAAGACAGTTTGATATTTTGTACACTTCTCACCTTATTAGATCAAATGACCTAACATGAGCCTAAGTTTGTAAACATCGGTTAGGCTGTTCCTGAGAAATCGAAATGAGTTCCGTTTTCATGGTATTTCTTAACATTATTTCCGGTACTTCTGGAACTGGAAACCAGGGACCAGTACAGGGCCGGTGAAAGAGGTGGATACGCTGGGTAGTACTACCCACCCGAAAATTCCAATGGAGGGTAATTACCCTCCTGAAATTTCGAACGAAAAAAATATGGTAATATAAGTATTATTTATAACAATACGAATATTTTTATTGTAACTCGGAATAATGAATAAATTAGCGCGTGGTTTTTACAAATTATAGAATGATAGTACTCAAGGTAAAGCAAGGATGTGAAGATATGAAGGATGCATAGGCCTATTCCCATATGATGTAATTCATCAAAACTTTAAGTGCGACTGCATAAATTTATATGCACCACTTACCAGCAAAGTACCTTGAGTACTTCTGTGTTTCTGTGGTTCAGCCGATTAACGCACGCACACTGTCAGTTCAAGTCGCCGCTCTCGCTATCAGTATATTTTTTTTATTTCAATGTTCGTAAATATGAGTGAAATGCGACACGTACATTGTCTTGGTTTAACAAGATTTTTTTCTTCATCATACAAAGCCGTTTTTTCGATTTCGCGTTTAAAACGCATCAATAACTCAATGTAATAATCACTTTTGATGGTACTTTCCTATTAAAGAAAGTCGATTTTAGTTATACATCGAGCATCTCGAACTGACGCCATGATTGTTTCAGCTACTTGTTGCGTTTTCGGACGGCTTTCCCCACCTGAATGACTCCGGAGAAAAATGGTGGATCCATGTTTCGTCCACTGTTTCATACCAACGCAAGAAACCATTTTTATTCCCATTGAACAATGCCGATCAGCTCTCTGGATCGTTGAAGTGTTGTTGCTTTTGTTAGATTCTGAGCGTACGCGGCACCCATTGGGAAAAGATCTTCTTCATGCCCAGATTTTCATAAATCATTCATAATTCCAGTTGATGTGCTAAATACCGCTAAAAATCCGAATACCAGAAATTTTTCTTTTCAATGGCTCCGAGTGCGGGTAACACTTCACAAACAATTGCTGGGCTTGCGTGGTTTTCCCACATTAAAAAGTCATGTTTTATGAACTCAAGGAATTCTTTATTTCCATCCATTTTCATAAATAAATCAGTAACGTCACTTATATGTCGGTAGGTTTAGTGTTTGTGGTGAAATTGACGTGAAAATTTGACACATGTTATCTGAAGGTACTTCTAAAAATGAAGTTAGTTTTACATTACAAAC
Organism: Malaya genurostris; assembly: GCF_030247185.1. Lineage (NCBI taxonomy): Eukaryota > Metazoa > Arthropoda > Insecta > Diptera > Culicidae > Malaya > Malaya genurostris. The sequence goes on along the minus strand of NC_080572.1, from coordinate 268,269,992 downwards.
GTCATCTGTGGGTCAGTCCCGGTACTTTTTGAACAGTTTTGTTATGCACAACAGCGGCTGTATTGTTTTTTGATTTGTTCGATTCGCATGAGACACGTTTTGATCGAAAATCGACTGTTTCGAGTTCAGCACCTTAGTTGGGTAGTCCTACGTCAACAATTCGAACCATCCCACAGTAGTTTCATGGCGTTCAACATTCAAATGGACAATTTTGTTTGAAACAAAATTCCGAATACGCTTCAAACTTTAAATTTACGCGTTTCGCGTAAAGTAATATCATAAAGAATCGACATTACTCTTTTAAGGGGTAAATATAATTCCCATCAGAACTAAGAAATACTTCAAAATAGTGGGTTGTTCTCTCCGGTACAAAAAAATACTCACCTGGGCTTAACGTGTTTCTCTGGCCCTGGATCGGTATAGCCAAAACCATGTCGTTTGGTCATCAACTACCAAGACTTTGCATATTTCAATAGTAAATTTATTCTCTGTATCGTCACCCAAATGGTGTCTGTAAGCTTTTAACATTCTTCACCTCATATTTCAGAAAGTGGAATTCGAATCAGGACGAAATGGAATCATAAAGTCATTTATTCGTGTCTAAGTTGACGAAAATCGATCGGATTTCCGATAAAATTCACCAAGTTCCTTTTTGGAGACAGATCACCTATTTTCGGAACTCCCGGAACGGAAACCGGTATTGTCAAAATGAGTTTATTTGGCCATCAGCTAACGAGATCTGATTGGAATATTTTGCTCATCAATTTTGAAGAATCCGCTTCTTTTACATGGCCGCCTTTAAAAACCTGTTTTAATTCACCAAACACCTGCCAACATTTGCCAACCTGCCAAATTAGATGAAAAGTTACTTTCTCAAGAATGAAACCAAATGAGTTTAATTCATCTTATTCATACGTTTATCCCGTCCAGAAAGAAATTTTCCGGAAAATAATCTATCCGTCGGGTCTATCCGATTCCACATCAGCATGGTCAAACACGCTTTCGAAATGCGCTCGCGATCAAAGTTATGGCTTTAACGCACCATGCAACGCAGCAAACGGTCCCTGCACGGAGAATCCGCAGATCACAAAACTACAATATTGCAATTGTTGTTTCGCGCACTGGTTTATGCAACTTAAATGTTGTTGATTTAACTAACATATTTGTTGAATTTGTTATAAACATTCAGGTAAATTAAATTACAGTACTCGAATGCTATCACTTGGCTAACAAAAATTTTCGTTATTCCACCAAAAACGATTCATGTTGAAAACTTTAAATGACAAATGAAAGTCATTTATGTTAGTTACGTAGTGGCCGTTTCATGTATGTGAAAGCATGCAGAAGAACATAATACTTTGCTCACACTATGAGTAATCATAATAAAACAAAACTGAAATTGGGTACGACTACTTTTGTTTGTTGTATTGAAAGAAGGTTTTTTATGGTCATTTATTGGTTTAGCATATTTACTTCACGTCAATGGCCAGAGTGTCGAAGTGTAATAAACATACGAATCACTGACAATTAACGGGATATAAATATTAAAATAAACAAATGACAAACAAATACATTTCTATACATAGAAGAAAACTTTCAACCCTGTTATTTTTTTCATTTAGGGGTTAGTAAAGTAAAGTACAGTAAAGAGTAACCGCAACTCTTTTTTGAAGAATAGAGTAGAAAATTATAGTGTTGCAAATGCGGAAGCATAGTGCAAAATTGGCCAAATGTTTTTACGCTACATTCTGTTTGAAGTACTCGTCTTCTCTGTAAAAAGAATCGTTCCTCATAAAATTGTAGGTGCATGCTATTTATTATCATGGCTGGATCGTTGTTTCGATGATAGAGCTTAAGACAACAGAATTATTCTGGAATCAGACAATGAAGACTTTTGTCAAAAATGCTTCCAAAATGAATAAATTCTGTTTTTTCTTTGAATAGCTGCAGTCTTCACTTATATTTTTCCATTTTTAGCGAAATTTCTTGGGGTGCCGGTAACCGAACACCTTTTTTAAAATGGCCAAAATTTATCGCCTTACTAAATTGACAACATTTTTTTTTCAAATGAATCAACTTAGTTTCTTAATCAGTTGTGAATTAAGCTTTCCATTGATGTGTAGATGTTCGCATAATGTGCACTAAGTTAGAAGTTATGAGCTAAAAAGAAATGGGTTATGAGCTAAAAAGAAAAAAATTTCGAACACTCTCCCTTATTTTTTTTCTTTTTTGCCTCCGATCACGAATCGAATAGTACAAATTATAAACCTGGGGCACTGAATAGTTGAATGAACATTTTTGCAATTTGTTTCTGAACAAACTCAATAGCAAACAAAAAATAAAATTAAAAATGCTCTTCCAGCGAGCCATCTTGCAAGTGGCGTAAAAATGATGATGAACATGTTGCTGGTTAATTCTATCTTGGGAATTATAATCTATTGTTGCATTTCTACATAATATGTGAATTTAGTGTTAAAGTTATAAGCAGCTAATTAGGTAACATTTCGTTGTTTAAAATGTGAGCGAATAGCTGCCCCCGAAGAGACTACTAAAGGGTGATTTTTTAAGAGCTTGAGAACTTTTTTAAACAATAAAACGCATAAAATTTGCAAAATCTCATCGGTTCTTTATTTTAAACGTTAGATTGGTACATGACATTTACTTTTTGAAGATAATTTCATTTAAATGTTGACCGCGGCTGCGTCTTAGGTGGTCCATTCGGAAAGTCCAATTTTGGGCAACTTTTTCGAGCATTTCGGTCGGAATAGCCCGAATTTCTTCGGAAATGTTGTCTTCCAAAGCTGGAATAGTTACTGGCTTATTTCTGTAGACTTTAGACTTGACGTAGCCCCACAAAAAATAGTCTAAAGGCGTCAAATCGCATGATCTTGGTGGCCAACTTACCGGTCCATTTCTTGAGATGAATTGTTCTCCGAAGTTTTCCCTCAAAATGGCCATAGAATCGCGAGCTGTGTGGCATGTAGCGCCATCTTGTTGAAACCACATGTCAACCAAGTTCAGTTCTTCCATTTTTGGCAACAAAAAGTTTGTTAGCATCGAACGATAGCGATCGCCATTCACTGTAACGTTGCGTCCAACAGCATCTTTGAAAAAATACGGTCCAATGATTCCACCAGCGTACAAACCACACCAAACAGTGCATTTTTCGGGATGCATGGGCAGTTCTTGAACGGCTTCTGGTTGCTCTTCACTCCAAATGCGGCAATTTTGCTTATTTACGTAGCCTTTCAACCAGAAATGAGCCTCATCGCTGAACAAAATTTGTCGATAAAAAAGCGGATTTTCCGAATGGACCACCTAAGACGCAGCCGCGGTCAACATTTAAATGAAATTATCTTCAAAAAGTAAATGTCATGTACCAATCTAACGTTTAAAATGAAGAACCGATGAGATTTTGCAAATTTTATGCGTTTTATTGTTTAAAAAAGTTCTCAAGCTCTTAAAAAATCACCCTTTATTAAAAAAATATTTATTGAATTTTGTTTCATCTGTGAGCTTAGTGATAAAGCTGTAAGCAGCTACAGCTAGGTCCCCCGAAAAGACTATATAATACTGTGGTATTCTTCAAAATTATTTTTCTTCGATTCTTAAAAGAATAATCGAAATTGATTTGTTTGACCGTCTACTGATAAAAACTATCAATTGGAAAAGATTTGAGGTCGATTTAGAAAACTTTTTACTGTATTTCGCATTTTAGTTGTTTTACGGTCACTGGCTTTTGCGTGTGGTTTCAGTTTTTTCGTAGTTCCGATGAATTCTATCCAAACTCCAAACTGATGACTATTCGGCATCTTCAGCACTTCAGCCAGCTTGGAACTGGACCGATCTGGATTTGTGCACAACTGTTTGCCTTTCTCATATAGAAAGGTTATGCAATCACTGTGAAAACCGACTTTTGAACCGAGGCCCAGAGGGCCGAGTGTCATATATCATTCGACTCAGTTCGTCGAGTACGCAAAATGTCTGTGTGTGTGAACGTGTGTGTGTGTGTGTATGTGCGTATGTGTGTATGTAACGTTTTTTTGCACTAACATTTCTCGGAGATGGCTGAACCGATTTTCACAAACTTAGATTCAAATGAAAGGTCTTGTGATCCCATACAAAATTCCTGAATATTATTAGGATCCGACTTCCGGTTCCGGAGTTATGGGGTAAAATGTGCAAAAAAATCAAAATATGTATTCTAACTTTTCTCATAGATGGCGGGACCGATTTTTACAAACTTAGGTTCAAATGTAAGGTCCTGTGGTCCCGTAATTCTTGAATTTCATCCGGATCCGATGATGATAGTATGATTGTTATGAGGAAGGCATCATTACACCATTAGGTGGATTAAAACAGGTTCTTCTTCTTTCGAGTTTCATTTAACGTTATTTCTAAAAGTGATCGACTTCTTTGATTACTCTCTGTCCACTGTCCACTATTTTCGATTTTGCTATACTAGAGGCGCGCTAACGGCGTTCGTAGGACGTACTAATTTACTTCAAGTCAACCTTTAGCGCACCATTATATGTATTCTATATCTATTTGACGATAAAATAAAAAATAAATGAATTCTAGAAACTTGCACACTGAACAAACAAAATTGTTTCCTTAGGTTCAATTACGAATCATCACCACTTTACGGTGAGCTCTCTGGATCCAAGCGCGGGTAGATTCGAAAGCAGCATGCACACATGATCATGCCGTTGTCTCTGGCAGCAAAATATGTTCGTCTTATGCTGAAGGGGAAAGATCAAGTATTTGACCCGTACTGTATTCACGGCTTGGGGCTATGCAGCGAGTTGGTAAACTTTGACTTTTAATTGAGTGCTAAGTGCAAAACTGAATATATTTGCACGGTTTTATTTCAGGAATTCACCACCTGCCTAATATGATTCTAAATACGATTCTAACACAACCCGCAAGACATTCTGGCGATCCATTCATGAATTAGCATAATACCATAACAGGAAGCCACTCAATGGCCATCGGGGTTGATGACAAGCCGACTTAGACGTAAAGGGTACGGAAATGAGCTGCAAAGTGTCACAACTAATCGACGGCTTCTTTCAGTGGAAGAAAAATGTACGTAAATTTTTAGTTTTCAAATCACATCTCATATCATATATCCAAAACCACGTAACGCAAGTACGGTATGAAAGTATGCAGCAGTGTGCTTGTTTAAAGAAATTAAAAAAAAGACAATCAAACCGGACGGTCATTGCGGGCGGGGTTCGTCGTTTGTTGGTGAAGAAATCGTTGCTGTTTATTGAATTACCAACATATTGTTTGCTGAACAAAATGGAAAGCGATAATCCTGTCAAGCAACTTTTCGTTGCATCCACTTGTGTGGTTTATCGATTTTTTAACTGCTTTGCATAGACACGTCTTTTATGCTACTCAACACAAACCGAAGATGAGCTACGATGCAAAGCCTTGGTTGAGCAGATTCAGCTGTTTAGAAGTCATGGGAAGCGATTTCAATTGATTTGCGTTCAATACTATTTGAACACAACGCACACTGGGCCAGAATCAAGGTTTGACCGTGAAGATGCCACTCTAGTGAAGTAAATAGTTGTAGTATTGATTATTTTTTGTCCGGTATGTAAAACATTGTGATTAACTAAAACTTGAATTATACAATATTTCCCAATTTATTTCAAATATTTGAAAGTTAAGGGCTGAATTCTATCCAGCGAGCAGTCTGATTGGTGGTTAACCTTCATTTGGCGTTCCTCAAGCTTGGCAACGCGAAGTCCATAAAGTGGCCCGCATCAACTCACGTTCAGGGTCTTCGTTCATCTTGTGCGCGTATGAACAGAAAGTTACAAACAAACTGTGGATATTCGGTATAAGTACGCAAAAAAAAAACACCACGAAAACAAAAATGAATGGCTTGCAGCCGGAACAAAGCAAGTTGGTCAACCTTAAATGACATCATCAATGCGGTTTGAATGTCTAAAAAGTGTCTCGACAAGCGAGTGCACTCTGCTCAAGAAGTAGACTCGACAGATTGGCGGTATGGAAATGCAAAACTTGTTTTCATCTTGTACTAGGTGTACTGATGCCTTTCACTTGATCGTATAGAATGGGTCAAAAAGTTCTCCTTGGTCATCGAAACCCTGAAATTGGTACCAGTTTGGAAGATTTTATTCGTTCTATGCGTCGTCGTTTTCAACACTCGTCACCCTGCAGTTTCGGTACTGGAAGTCAATAGCAGCTTACGAAATTGATTCTAAATTGGCTAAAATCCGTTTAGCCATCTTTAAGAAATTGCTATTAGAACAATTTTCTCAAGTTTTTACCACTATTTCCGGTGTTCCCGGAGGTGGTGGAATTTTATCTGACCGTCTTCAAAAATTCTTCAAAAACTCTAAAAATTTATTCTAGTGATTCGTCACTATTTCGGGATAGATCATTGTTACTTTGTACATTGAATATTGCAATAAAGCCTATTGAAAACGGTGCTAAAATTTAATTCATTTCCTCAATTTCAGTAAATTTACGTGACTTTTTTTATGCGTAATTTACGCAACTTTTTTTACGCGTTTTATTTGAAATAACGCGATTTTATATTTATTTACGCGATGATCGCGTAATAAGGTAGTGTTTGTTCATCCAAAAACCACTTGGAGTATAGGCCTTAATATCTACCAGCGTAACCAAGTGAACTATCATGATCCTTGTACACGGTTCACATTCGTAATACCACATACAAATAATTTGCTTACTGTAAGCATTCTAGGTCATCCAAAAACTTTCAGGAGTTGATCACGGTCTATACTCGTGATTCCACTTACAATTAAAAGGTTTGTTGTAGATGCTTTGGGTCACCCAAATACTGCCTATAACACATGGATCAATAAGTCCCGAGACTAACAATGGATTTTTGGTAAAAATTTTTTTTATTCATCAACATAATCACCTTTTAGGGTGATACAATGGTTCACACGTTTTTCCAATTTTTCAATACCATGTTTATAAAAAAAAATTATCTTTCGCTTCAAAAAAAGCTCATTTGAGCCAAATCTTTTTCCCTGGAGCATTTTTTTAAGATCAGCAAAGAGCCAGTAGTCACTGGGGGCTAAATCTGGCGAGTATGGGGGGTGGGAAAGCTGATCAAAACCCAATTCGTTCAATTTCGCCATTGTTTTCATCGACTTGTGGCAGGGTGCATTGTCTTGATGAAAAACGATTTTTTTTCTCTGCATGTGCGGTCGTTTTTTTGCGATTTCCTCCTTCAAACGCACCAATAAGTCAATATAATAATCACTGTTGATCGATTTACCTTTTTCGAGGTAGTCAATGAAAATCACGCCATGCGTATCCCAAAAAACTGACGCCATGACTTTGCCAGCTGACTGCTGCGTTTTCGGACGCTTCGGACGGCTTTCGCCAGCTGTGCGCCACTCAGATGACTGCCGCTTCGACTCTGGAGTGTAGTGATGTATCCATGTTTCGTCCATGGTCACGTAACGACGCAAGAAATCTTTTTTGTTGCGAGTAAATAGCGATAAACTGCTTTCTGAATCATCGACTCGTTGCTGTTTTCGTTCCATCGAAAGCAATCGCGGCACCCACTTGGAAAAAACCTTTTTCATGCTCAATTTTTCATGAAGGATAGTAAATACACTTCCATATGATATCTGTGTAATCTCAGCAATCTCACGGAGCTTCAGTTTACGATCTTTCATTATAATTTTTGTCACTTCACTCACATTTTCCGGTGTAACGGCTTCCACAGGTCTACCCGAGCGTTCCGCGTCATTTGTGTCGGTACGACCACGTTTAAACTCGGCGAACCACCGACAAATCGTTGCTTTTGATGGACAAGAGTCCGGATAACATTTTTCAATCCATTGTTTCGCTTGCACGGTGTTTTTACCCATTAAAAAACAATGTTTTATCAAAACACGAAACTCGGTTTTTTCCATTTTTTAAACAAACTACAAAACGACTTTACTCCAACTTCAATAACTCAGCTGTTTCTGGTCGGATCGACTTAAAATTTCGACCCGTTTCAAGCAAAGGTTAATACTCTAGAAAGACGTGGTTACTGGTTTACTACGAGCGCCATCTCTGCTTTAGTCTCGGGACTTATTGATCCATGTGTTAGCTCTGGCTTTAAGATCTACTAGAATAAGAAACTGCGTTAATGGACTTTTTGTCCTCGGCCCATACTCGTGATTCCACATGCAATTAATAGGCCTATTGTGCGTAGTTCATTCACAAAAACTACCTGTAGTTCCGACCATAAGATATACCAGAATAACAAAGTGCATTATAAAACTTAATCTTCACACTCCATACTCGCGATTCACAGAAGTCCTTGGATGACTGAAAATATTCCTGGATCAGACAGAAAAATACAAGTAGGCAATACGACAGACTATGAACAGCATTTACAGTTTTTTCATGAGCTGCTGATTTCTCATGTAAATCTTAACATTTGTTTTCATGGATATTCTTGGATTACTGAGAACATAGATGGAATAGTTATAAATAGACAAGTAAGCATTGTGTTGCTCTAAAAATATTAACAGCTAACAAAAAAAAATAGATATTAGCCCTTGTAGAGCTTCTCTACACGGGCAAAATTCCAATTCTTGAAATGAGCGAAACGAGTCATGATTTGGGGAAAATATAAAAAAATATATTTTCATGTTATGATAATACACCATGAATTAAATTTCTCGTATCATGATCCATTCGGACTGATTTCTATGAAATTTGAACGTAACGCACTTGAAGTTGTTGGGTTCAGGCGTGTTTCTGCTACGATGGTAATTTTTGCCACATAAATTCAGTGAAAAGCACGACGAACTTCTTTTAAAATGAAAATATTCTGTTTTTGAAAAACGACGACGCAAGAGATAATGTGTTCATTACTTCTGTTTTGATTTTGTGTTTCAGAATTTAAACACCTAAACGAACTGCATGAAAAAAAAACACGAGTGAATCAAACCTTTTTAAAAAAAACTCTATGTCGAATTCTTGCAAAAAAAAAAAATCGTTTTATTCATAATATTTAGGTGCATCAATACAGCTTGTTTTGTTATATCTATGGAACAAATTAATCAAAGTGGTTGAACAAAATATTTTTCTGATTTTCGTTAGATGGTGTTCCAAATACACAATCGAATTAAACGCTAGTTCTCGGAATATTATTCTAGCAACAACGATCACATCAAATATGCAAGAATACATTCGAACAAAAAGTAACATTGATGTTTGTCAAATGAAAAGCGTAGCCGTGCTTAGTCTCTTATGATGTCAATTTTCGGTTCATTATCTTTATTTTTATGTTATGTTTAATTCATTATCAGCCGGTGGGAAAAACAACACGATTATTAAATAAAATGCTTCAAGTAAATATTTTCAGTAGGTCTTGCTTTTCAATATCTGCTTTTTGCTATAACATTAATCTATTAATCTATCACATCACTTGAAGCAGAGGGTTCAAAGTGATATCCGAGTAGAAAATTAGAGTTACGAGCTTCGAAAGAAATGCATTCTTCAAGAAACGCATTTTTGAACCATGATTAATTTTCATGCGAGAAAAGCTATTGCTCATGATTTCATGATAAGTTAAAATGCTTGGTTTTATGATTTTCTAATCATAATAGCAGTAACGTATTTCTTTCCGTGTACTCAGATAGTTCTAGATGCTACGAACGTAGTTAGATTTTTTATGTTATTTACACGGAATTGAAAAAAAAACTTTTTTAATCCACTTAGTAGTGATGCCTTTCTCATATTACTGATATTAAAAAAAAATTTCACTACAAAATTCTGTCAAGATTTTTTTCAAACTTAAATAGAATCAAAAACTTTCTTTGGTATAAACTACCATCACCTTTTCAATTTGTAAACAGTTAGATCAAGTTAATATAAATTTGAATGTGGCAACAAAGTCTGCCACCTAAATGATTTTACCAGTACATTTTTTTAAAATGTGCACCTCGTTTCGCCATCGCGAAAAAATACTAATGAAATTTTTTACTGATCGCACTGTAATTCCGGAAATCGGATCGGGAAAACATTCAATAGTGATATATGGGACCGTAAGACCTTTCATTTGAATCTGAGTTTGTGAAAATCGGTTCAGCCAATCGAGTGGTATTATTTGTCACATACACACAGACTTTTGCTCAGTTCGTCGAGCTGGGTCGAATGGTATATGACATTCGGCCCTCCGGGCCTCGGATCAAAAGTCGATTTGCACGGTGATTGTATAGCCTTTTTTATATGAGAATGGCAAAACCTATCAAGTTTTATTTAATTAACGAGAAATTTAATTTACGCACCCCGACTTTGCGTGTAAGTTGATGGTCCAGTGTACATAGAAAGATCCGGAAGATTAAAATTGTTGTAAATCTTTTAGTGAAACTATCAGAAACTATTGATGGGGGTGGATGTAGCAAGTGCCTTTAAAAAGATTTCAAAGGATATGGTTCCATTTTGCCGGGGAATTCCAAGAACTAAGGGAAAATAATCTGTATCTGCCTATGAACGCGAGTGTTTTCAAGTCTCAGCATAACTACGAAACAACTAAACGAATCGTCACCAAGTTTGGCACATGTACCAAAGGTGGGAAACGATATTTTTTGAAAAGCACAGATACTTCCTACACTACTCAGGGTAATAATGAAGGAGATCTGTAATAAGTTCACTGACAAAAAGGAAGATAAATCAAAAAAGATTATAAGGTTATTTTGAGGGTGAGAGAGTGGAAGTGCCCCGAACATGGGAAGTGTGAGGGAAAATTGATCGGGTTTTACGAAAAATTGGTACTTCTTTACGAATACAGGATATTTCTAGCAACTAAGTGAGGTTCACAAAAATATTCACAAGAGGGAGGGGGAATAAGTATTCTCAACATTGATCTGAATCGACGAAATCATACAATCAATGTGCATTTTATTGTGTAAATTGAGAAAACTGTCGACTCAAGGTGATTGAAGCACAGACTAACAGACATGACAGTATGAGTAAATTCTTATAAAAAATAATTTTTCGTGATGCACTAGCTCCACCTATATTGTACTGCGCGAACTATTTACTATCTGTACACCCCTTGTGTTATGTAAAAGTTTTTATACTAGTTGGTTTCCCCTCGTTTGTCAACACCGATCAGCTGCTTGCAGGGATGCCTGATTTCATCAAAATATTTGAAAATGAATCGTCACCAGAGATGCCATTTATACAGATTTATCTGTATTATACAGATTTTTACATGCGCATACAGATTTAATACAGAGTACAAATTTCTTACAGATTTCTTAAATTTAATACAGATTTATACAGATTTCACCAAAAGTATTAAGGAAAAAATTAAACTATCTATTAGTATTTGAGCTATCTATTAGTATTTGATTGCAATGACGAGATAAACGTTTAGGAATCAACGTACAAATCACTTTTTAAAATATATATTTTTTGTGCAGATATTTAATGAAGAACACTGAAATCCATTTATATTAAAATTTGTAACTAAATTGAACTTAAAAGTTGGACAAGTCTTGGCATCATGAAACATTATTGCCAGACTGACAGTTGTATTATCTGACTCGACGTTGCATATTGGGTTTTGGAAATCCATCTCAACTTATGAAGTGAACATTTTCAAATTAGGCAAGTATATGGCACCATAATTCAATTGTTGTTGATAGGAAAAAACTATAAAATTTCGTCGATGAATATAATATAAGATATGAAATTTAATCTACCACTCTATAACCATAATCTATTGGAGTAACACCTTTTAACATAATTGTATTGTAGAAATTTCATTTTATTAGCGAATACAGATAAATACAGATATTTTATACGAATCAATACAGATTTTCAATGAAAATATCCGGCATCTCTGATCGTCACAATAAATTATTGGATTACGTTGATAATATATTTAACTTTTTCGCGATGTTGGAAGGTAACCATTTATTTGACTCAACGTTGTTCATCTAGACTATTTTTTATTGTGTTGGTAGTTTTCACCCGAAATTAAGTGGCGGCAGACCAGAAGCAAGTAAATATTGTAATAAAACGGGTTCGATTTTGTCTTGCGTTGGAGAATGAGAAGTAGGCACAATTATGTATATAGTTTTGGCAATATGTATTAAATCTGTATCCTGCATGAAATTCGCATGGACGTATACAAATCAATACATTACAGGTAATTCTGTATGCATGGCAACTCTGTTGGTAAATGGAAAAAAAAACAGTCTAGATGACAGACAGGATGTTTTTGATAGGGTAACGTGGCGCCATCATGACACATGTGAGTACTGTCCCAAATAAAGGAATATTCGAAATGAGCGTTAAAATGATTGAAGAATCTAATTTGAGTGTCCTGTCTGTTAGTCTGTGATTGAAGTAAGATTACAACAACATTTGTATTAACTGAATCGTTATTTCGTAGGTTTTCCTCCCCGGTGAACGACCAAAATGGTTAAAGCCGTGGTAAAATAAATGATATAAAAAAGTTATTCTATAGTACGAATGTAGTTATGATGTTAAACAGCCTTTCGTTATAAAATAATCATTATCAGATGGAAAATTTTGAGCAAAAAATGATGTCATATAATTTTTTATAAAGAGGAGGAAATAGCAAGTGTTCATAGCCAAGGAAGCCAAAGGTATTGTAGATCGGATGTGACGAGGAAGTATCAGGTGTACAACTTTGCTTCCACCGTTTTTTTCCTAAATTAAAAGCTTTATTGCGAAAAAGTGCTTACAGATGTATTATTCAAAATATAGTCCGTCGCTAGCGACAACTATCTCCCATCTTTCCGGCAATTTTCAGATCCCGTCTCAAAAAAAGGAGTCCTCTTTTGACGCTATCCATGAGGCAATCCATTTTTCCAACTCTTCGAAGGTTTGAAAATGTTGATCTGCCAGGCCGTGTGCCATCGAACGGAAGAGGTGAAATTCAGAAGGGGCGACATCTGGGGAGCACGGCGGGTGGGGCAAGACTACCCATTTCAGCGTTTCCAGCTACTTTTTGATCACTTTTGCGACGTAAGGCCGAGCATTGTCGTGTTAGAGGATGACTTTGTCATGTCGCTCTTGATGTTGTGGCCGCTTTTCTTTTAGCGCGCGACTAAGTCGCATCAGTTGCGTTCGGTAGCGATCTCCTGTGATGGTTTCACCCGGTTTTAAGAGCTCGTAGTAAATCACACCGAGCTGATCCCACCAAATACAAATCATAACCTTGGCGCCGTGAATATTCGGTTTTGCCTTCGACGAAGTAGCATGCCCGGGCTTTGCCCATGTTTTCTGCGTTTAGGATTATCGTATCGAACCTACTTTTCATCACCGGTTACGATTCGATGTAAAAACCCCTTACGATTTTGTCTTTGAAGCAGTTGCTCACATACAAATAGACGGCGCTCGATGTCCATCGGTTTCAATTCGTGTGGCACCCAGTTTCCTCTTTTTGAATCATGCCCAGGGCCTTGAGACGTTTTGAAATGGCTTGCTGTCTCACTCCCAACGATTCGGCAAGCTCTTCTTGAGTTTGGCACGGCCCCGGTGAACGACCAAACGGTTAAAGCCGGGGTAAAATAAATGATATTAATAATAATAATAGTTTCGCACGAATCTTCATCAAGCAATGCTTCTAGTTGTTCATTTTTGAAGGTTTTATCTCTTCCACCACCATGTTTGTCTTCGACATCGAAATCACCATTTTTAAAATGTTGAAGCCACTCCCGACACGTTTTTTTACTCAGAGCAGCATCACCGTAAGGTTCTTAGAGCATTCGATGCGCTTCAGCTGCATTTTTTTTTTCGAATTGTAACAGAAAAGTAAAACTTCCGAAACACAAGAACAACTGTCACTGAAACGGCGATGACAATTCGTTAGGCACTGTACACACTCACTTTAAAGGCATTATCATCTATGTATTTTGACCAGCCTCAGCCGGTACAGCCATCTATCGGAAAACGGCGGAAGCAAAGTTGTACACCTGATACGTTATAAGCACATATACATATGACACTCGGAGGTTACTAAGAAGGTATTTATAGAGAGAAAGGTGTTTTAAATGTTTCTAACAAAAAGGTTCAAATATAAAACTGATCCAATTTGTCGAGAATACCATGAAAATTATGATTCTTGCGAGATCTGAGATGGAACACAGATCATTCGCAATTTGAACACGAACGGAGTATTGTTCAATCAGGTTTCCGTTTAAGTTATGTTTCACTACAATCAGAGTATTTCACTAAGCAGGACAACCTCGAGAATTTTTTTCGGCCTTCCCTTCACGAAACATTTCCGAGCAACGCCGAGTAATTCAGCTAGTTGCTCATAAAAAAAAATATTCACAATTTTCAAAAACCCCTACGTACCTCTGTGGAGATAACTATCGAGAATATTCTGTAAAACTTTTTAATCGATTGGTCAAGATTTACTTGACTTATGTTTCCGGTCAGCTAAAAAAACGTGGTTTTGAGATAAACGCGTTTAAAGTTTTCGGTGCTGTAAGATCGTATCTCATACTCGAAATTAAGACGTCTAGAAATAAGTGTGATAAGTGTAAATGGTTAGATTTCAAAGGTGTTTTTTTATAAATAACCTTGTGAAGAGCTGCATTTTATTCGAAAATTGTTCATTAATTTCTCTAGTTTGTAGATATTGTCAGCAGATGACCAAATCATATTTTGATCAATTTCAAAATTTCGTTTCGATTTTACTTCCGATTCCGGTAAAGTAATCTTGAAAATTTCAAACCGTCATTCAAAGTGATGAAACAAAGAACGTAAAAATCTTCTAAATTGGTGTGGGTTTAGTGATCAACAATGTTGCTCGACTCCCTCTCTAGGGATCGATTTGATGACCAAAAAAAGGTCCCAAGGATCGCTTTGCCGCCCCAAAACACGTTGCGCCTGGAGCGATTGCCCCATATCTCTCTCCCAGAGTGCTAGTTTCGTAAAGACTCTCCACACTAAAGTAAGGGATATTCACGTCAAAATACACAATAAAATTTACACAAACATTCTAGCGAGAAGAAAAACTCCTCCAATTCATGTCTCGCTAGTTTAAATCTACATAATTCTTTGCTCCATCTAGATACCGACGTCGTAGTGAAATCCGTAATTTTCCATTTGAGCTTCTGCCTACCCTGCATTTCATTTTAGACGAATCTGATCCCGACTAGATCGTTGTAACTTTCTATCATCATCTGAATAGTACGTGTTACAATATTTACCCCTATTCTGTACGCCGATCGATTCGAAATATTCCAATCGAATGTGCAATTTCCATTCTGCATTCCGTTCGAGTTGGGTATGAACTCGAATATCATTCGTTCGAATTGTTCAATTTTCGAACATTACTCGATCGACTTGCGTACGTATTACTTCTGTTCGGTTTAGAATCGTTCTAATTTGTTTATACAAGTGTGACGGTTTCGTTTACTAAGAAATTAATAATATAAATAATGTAGAACGTGTAAGTAGTGTTGACAGCTAGTTAGTTAGTTAGTGTTCGAAATTTCAAGTGTTCCCGAACGAGAGTCGATCGAATCATACAAGTCGAACGGAATAAAGAATGCAAAATTCGAACTCGAAAGAAAATGTAGATTCGTTCGTATCATAAATCCGTCGGATTGCAGAATCGGGGTGATTCTCTTGTGTCCATATCGCATTCATAAGAGTCTATCACCTTGCTGTAACCTTCTCCGAGACTCAAAAAAAAATCGAAAGCGATAGTCACACTTACCAAGGCAAACGCTAAATAAAAGGCATCTCGATTTCGCACATATGTCATCTTTAGAAAGCACCATCAACCCGAGTACAGTGTGAGATTGATGTCTTGTTCCTTCTGATCCAAGCCCAGAACGAGATCCAGATCCTGAAACAGGTGTTAACGTATAACTATATCTAGACTTGGAACTGGATCTGATACATGGTAAGTCCAAATTCAGGTTCTGGATTTGGAACTTCCAGGTCTAGAATCTGCATTGGTAATATGGTGGGATCAATTTCAAGACCATATTTTGGACCATCAATATTGATAAGTCTAGGTCTAGATCCGTGGAAGAACCTGGATCTGGAACTAAATTCTGGATTTAGTCTCGTATCCAGATTCAGAGTACAGTTCCAGAAACCAGGTCTCCAGAATCCAGGCTCAGAAATAATTTTCAAAGTTCAGTTTCTGAATTAAAGTTCAGAATTAACTTAAGCCCATGCGATTATTAATTACTATCGAATTACCCTTCTAGAAACGTGGGAACCATTTCGGATTAAAACGACTTCAAAATCACTAATTAATATGTGGACGTTCACATTCCTTTATTTATATTTCCATGGTACTTTAGAAAGTGGCACTAGCTTACATTTGATTCATATATATATATATATATATATATATATATATATATATATATATATATATATATATATATATATATCAGAACATTGCACCATTTTTGTTTATCATATCTCATCTAGCGAGAAATGCGTATTTGTTTTGTGTTTGTGTGTGACCTTGTGTGTATTTTTTTTTGTATATCAATGAATGTGAGTGTATGAGTGACTTTCTGTTCTTAATCTGCCTTTAAAGTTCTAATGCTATCACTGAAATGGTTTTTTTCCGATTATTTCTTCTACTGTCGCATTCACTTTACGTAGTTCCAGCAGTATCAACAACAGTATTCTAGTTAAATAATATTGAACAAAAACGAAATCGTATGCACAGCGAGCGAGATATGTTCAAACATTCGATTTTTCTCTCGTACTAGTTCTGAGCGGAAAATTGAAGGAACTTGGAAACTTGTACAAAATAAGCAACAATTTGGAACATAAAATAAGCACTACCGAAATCTTGTAATGAGAAGAAAGAAAAATACAAATAATAGAAAGGAAAGTAGAATGGAAAATTCTTATAAGCTTTCGTCAATTTCTTATTGTACTAAAGAACATTAACACAAATATTATTACAAACACTGCTGGTCATCATAATCAAACAAACGATGAAGGATTAACTTAACTTATTGAAGATTGAAGAAAAAAATTTAACGTTACGTTTTTTTTTCCATATCGCTCATCATTCATCCTGCCCCTTGATTTCTTTTTTTTCCAACTCACACTGGAGAGCTTATTTTAATGGAAAATTAGTGCTAATAAACTCGTACATTTCACTTGTAAATTTTCTTCATTTTCGTTTTGGCGGAAGCTTTGTTTGTTTTTTTTTTGTTTTGTTTTGCTCACTCTTTCTCTCTTGTTCGGTCTCGTCCATTCTTGGATTCTATCGTTGTTTGCTGTGATATATTTATTTCCAACAGTTAAAGAAACATCGCAACACTGAATTGCATTCTCATCCATTTTACTCATACCTAACAGTTCCTGCGTTTTTTGGCTTATTTATGCATAAAATACATTGAGTTCACAATTTTTTGTTTCCTTTTTTTGCTTTGTCTAAATTTAATTAAATCATAAGAAAAAAGAAAAACAATAAACAAAATACAATTAATAAATGTTTTAATAGTAACTAAATTGCTATTTTTTGCTTGGACGAGGCATGTTTTTTCCAATTTGCAATACATAATTAATTTACATTTTCTAATGAACTATTCGGTATTGGCCGTCTACGTCGCCGTCGCCACCACCAGACCCCCGTGTGGTTTGTCTTTTGGCTCAGCAGTTCGGTAATCGACGAAGCAGTTCCCTATCTTTTCGTCTCTGTTTTCGACTCGAAAAGGGCATGGAGAAGGGCGAATATTTGCATACGCGAAGGACACTTCCAGTAAAATCATTAAGTCGGACAAAAGAAAATAACGGACAGTTTTTCTGGTTTTTGAGGAACGGATTCCATTAGGAAGAAACAATATTTTTAAACTGTTAATAAGATACAGGGTTCACCGAAAAAAAATAACACAGATTAAATCAACAACCTTTTTCTTAACCATTTCTTTTGTCATTTAGAGTTTGTATACCTTGCGTAAAAATATGATGTTTCAAGCTCAAAGACCCAACTGACTGCGGTGAAAACTTTTTCAGCCTTGCAGATTAGTAAATAATCTACAACAACAACAAAATTGTCCGAATCTAAGGTCCAAAATGACTACCAAAAACAAACTTACTTTTCTAGGAGCATTTCATCCGATTGCTGTCGGTTATACCAAAAATCGTGTCGGTGACCACCTCCTTCTTAGGGCAGATGAGTAGGCTTTCTTCCATTGTTAGGTACAAAGCAGGCACAGAGATAATATAATGAAATTTTTATAAAATATTATAATTTTTGGTTCGCTTCCAAAGCTACGGAGAGACTAAATCGATCTAAACTTTTCAGCACCATGCCACGCATCATCAGTTGCGCTTGCCAATTCTATCGCAGCAGCTGGTTTTCTGGGACTTAACGGAAAAGGGGTTGGACCATGCTTCAGTGAGAATTTTCCTATGTAGGTATTTGTAAGACCAACAGTCTCACGGAATCGGTACAAATATACGTTCGATAAAATATTATTTTTGCTTTAAGATTTGCATTTTTTTCTGCGGGTAAGCGCCTTTTCCTAAAACTTCTATAATAACCAGACTCACTAATCAGTTCACTGTTCGTCCAAAATTCATTCCGTTTTCATTCACTCAATGAGTGTCGCTTCTGAAGCCTCTCATTGTCATGTGTGTGTGTTTTTTTTGTGGCTTTTGTCCGCAACTTTACAATCCGCCTGATACTAGACCGATTATACATGTTTCTTTTTTTTCTCACTATTCTGCTAATAATTTATACTGATCCATTCTCTAATGGCACAGTTGGTGGTGGTTGTGGCTGCTGTTGCTGGTGGAACACTTCGGCCGGAAGTTTCGATGGATCAATTGACGAGGTTAGGATCTCTGCGTTGCTGGTGCTGTCACTGTCACTTGCTCTACAGTTACTGCTACTATCGTTGGTGGTTTCCGCTACTATTACGAGGTTAGAAGTCTTGGTCGCTGTCTGGGCTGTTGACGTTTCTACTGCCGGTACGTCACTATTGCTTTCCAAGCAGATTTGGGCTAGGCTAGTAGCTAGGATTTCGGAAAGGGCACTGCAAGACGGAATAGAAAACCGATTAGTTGTGGTGCTATAAAGATATTTGGTTGATGGTTTGAAAACCTTCGTAATGACAAAACGACGACCCATTAGAGGAATTTATCTTTATTAAATGATGAGTTTCAATTTCATGTTCCCATTGATGACCGGTGTCGACTGCGTAATACCGCTTTCCGAATGAATGCAAGCGAGCAAGGACATAGCAGGTTGGATGGCGGACAACACAGTGAATCACGTTTGCTCTAATAAATCATCCGACGCAGTCGAAAGACGCTTTCGATCGAGATGACAGAAACCACGACAAATGCAGTCAAGCAGAACAGAGCTACCGAAATGAGCTAATTCATTAAAAAACCGATACTGTAGTATTCGCGAATGAAAGCTGCCTGCAGCAAATGAAAGTGGAATCATGTTAAGGAACAAACGTGAAGGATGTATTAGAGGTACAATTTAACAAAACTTGTGGCGCAGTATATACCCAATATTCACTTCGATTAGTAGCGAAAAGTACAAAGACGACGTCGAATACAAAATTCCTGTGTATGTAGAAGACGATGCTGTTGAAGTGCGTGTACACGATCTCCACCTCCACAGGTCACTGAGCATTATGTTGAGGAAGACATGTCGTAGTACGGAGAGATTTTTCCTACCGAAATGGAACAACGGAAAATTTTGTTTTCCTGGTATCCGCAATGGCGGGCGTGTATTACGGTTTCTATAGCATTTCTTCGAAACCATTTCGTTGAAAAGCTATTTGCAGAATGAAAAGTACTTGCCAGAATGTACTACATTCTAGAAAACTAAACCCCCTACTGGTTCCCAGTGAAACATTCTTCAGATTATTGAATGCCGAAGCTTTTTCCCAAGAACGTACCGAAGCCATACACTCGAAGGATACATCCCGTTTCGCCGACGGTCATTAGATATTGCATACGATCATTTGGCATAAAAGTTTGAATTAGTTATTGGAAGACTCGGACTACGTCACCTCGGCTGAAATCAAACTTGATATTCGCTGTATTATCTCGAGAATTACAGGTAATGAAGATTTTGGAATTATCTTTCTGTTTAATGGTTGTTTCGAGAAAATACTTTTCTGGGAATTTGTTCGTTCTGGATAATGATTTGGGATTTTTGAAATGTTATAAAAGCGAAATGAATTCTAGAAAATGGTTTTCTAGGAAATAGGGAATAGTAGTCATTTAAATTTTGTTGCCACATTCAAATGAAGCTCCTAGTGAATAACCGTACCTAGTCATTGAAAGTTTTGCCTCCCTAGTTTCAAGTACCAAGTAGTCTACCTGCTTCATTATCTTCGTTTTTGGTAAGGAGCAAGTTCGAATGAATAGGCATTCTGGCATCAAATCGATGACAGAAGTTCTCTCCGGTCAGAATTATAAATAGAGGGTGGTGGTTTTCATTTGAGTTTTCGATTCTCACCAGCAAGTTTGAATCGATCATTTTGAACTGGTAGAAATGGTATGCCGAGAATTGCCCACGCGTTATTCGATGACAAAAATTTTCTTTAACTGCTACATTATCAACGTGCACATAGTAATCGCAGAAATTAACAACAAGAAAGGAGATTTGATCAATTAGCTCTAAATTAGATGAAACTTTGCATAGATCTTCTGTAAGTTAAACCATTTATTTCGCACGGATGTGGAACACAAATCAAGTCAAAACTAATTAGTTGCATGCGGATGGTTTGAAAATGATGTAGCTAGGAAACTATTAATTGTACAAAAATGATGTCAAAGAAAAAGTTGTGAATATTTGTTGAATCCTAAAAATATATATACTGAATAAGTTTTACCGATACACTGAAGAAGGATGTAAGTAACATTCCGAAATACGCGTATCTGTATTGTAACGTTTGTTATGCTTCATTAAAGTATAGTGACTTTGTGAAAGTGTAATAACGTGACAGTGAAATAGTGGAATTAAATGGTACAGAAAAAGTGAAACTGTTGAATACATTCCACTAACAGCTCCAGGTAAAAAATAGTATTTTTTATTAATAATTAGAAAGTTAACCGAAAAGTGTAGACCAAGACATGCTTAAATTCGAAACTCAGATCCAGATTTCAAGTCCAGGACTCAGGTCCTGGCTTAGAATTCAGGTCTAGGTTTGCAATACAGGTCCAGGATTAGAATTCATGCTTACAGTTCAGCTCCAGACTCCGGACTTAGATCCATAATTCAGGTTTTAGTCGGATCTCAGACACCACAACTCGACTACCATAAGCACGTCATTTCGGCTGGTTCAGGCCCAGAATCTAGGTTTTGAGCTCAGGTCTAGTATCCAGATCTAAAATTTAGACTCTAGTGCAGAATTAAGTTCAAGGATCGAAATATTTAGAATTCAGGTTCAGAGTCTAGGTTTAAAATTACGGTCCACAGTTCTGGTGCAAAATCTAGGTTCAGATAAAAAAAATTAGGCCTAGAAGTTAATTCCAGATTCGAAATCCCGATCCCGGTTCAGGTCCAGAATCTAGGTTTAGGTCCCAGGGCTTGTCTGTATCCTTACTCAAATGAGAAGGATGCACACTAATGGTGCCATGGGTAATGTCTGACAAAAAGAGGCAACAATACACAGAAAAGGAGCAACAAAATGGATAGGTTACTCTTTCTGAGCGTGCCAAACTTTACAGGCGATTGCCCATGCTACAGCAAATACTACACTTTGATCTAAGGAAGAGAAGCGATCTACTAATCAAATTTGATCTCTTTTGCAGAATGCAGTTGGTTATATGATGACCGATGTACTCTTTGTTCAATGTGATATAAACAGGTGGGGCAGACCACATGGCTTGCTTGCATTGATAACTAAAAATTTGTAAATAGTTCGGTATGACGACATACATAAAAAATAAACATGCTTCGATTCAATGCCAACTAGTCCGAACGATGTGACGAAAGCAAGCACGTGGTTTTTTATTTAACTTGGCTTGCTGAAGCCAAGTTAATTTCACTAACCCAAAAGAGTTGTGTTTGCCTCACCTGTTTCTACCACATTGCTCTTTGTTACCTTTTGGAAACGCAAATGGCGTGTATAGCAGCGTGCATTATCTGCCATAGCTGTTCTCGATCGATTGTGTCGTATGCCGCTTTGAAGTCAATGAATAGGTGATGCGGGGGTACGTTGTATTCACGACACTTCTGGAGTACTTGTCTTATCGCGAATATGTGATCCGTAGTGGCGCGGGCTGCACGAATACGGTTTCCCGGATAAACTGACGCGATTGGTCAAAGCAACGATGGATAGAGTGATGTGCTACGTCCGAGTATCTGGAACGCTCTCGAGTCCCTTTGAATCTCGGAGAGGGCTACGTCAAGGTGATGGACTTTCTTGTGTCTTGTTCAATATTGCCCTGGAAGGTGTGATTCGAAGAGCGAGAATCGACACGAGTGGCACGATCTTCCGAAAGTCCGTACAACTTTTTGACTTCGCTGACGATATTGATATTGTAACACGTAACCTTGAGAAGATGACGGAAACCTACATCGGACTGAAAGCTGAAGCTAGGCGTATCGGAGTGGCCATAAATGCGTCGAAAACAAAATACATGAGAGGAAGAGGCTCTAGAGAAGAAACACTACGCCTCCCACCACGAATATTGATAGACGGTGACGATATCGAGGTGGTTAACGAGTTTGTGTATTTGGGCTCACTGGTGACCGCCGACGATGACACCAGCAGAGAAATACAGAGACGTATTTTGGCAGGGAATCGTGCGTACTTTGGACTCAGAAAAACCCTTCGATCGAGAAAAGTACGCCACCGCACGAAATTGACCATCTACAAAACGCTCATTAGACCGGTTGTTCTCTACGGCCACGAGACCTGGACTATGTTGGTAGAGGACCAATGCGCCCTCAGTGTTTTCGAAAGAAAGGTACTGAGGATCATCTATGGCGGAGTGCAGATGGAAGACGGAACGTGGAGACGGCGTATGAATCACGAATTGCAACAGCTGCTAGGAGAACCACCTATCGTACGGACAGCTGAAATCGGACGTCTACGATGGGCTGGGCATGTCATAAGGATGTCGGACGACAGCCCAGTAAAAATGGTTCTTGAATCTAATCCGACTGGTACAAGAAGAAGAGGAGCGCAGCGAGCAAGGTGGATCGATCAAGTGAAGGGTGATCTCAGAAGCATCCGTGCCTTGAGTGGCTGGTGACGAGCAGCTATGGACCGAGTTTTGTGGAGACGTATGCTTGATACAGCAAAGGACACCCCAGGCCTATAGCTGTTAGGTAAGGTAAGTAAGTGGATAGCAGCGTCCGAAACTTCCACACATAGTAGTTTAGTTGCATGTTGAAAGTAGCTCTCTTTTATGTCGTTTTCGCTTGATACCAAACCTAACCCAGTTTCCGCCCTAACTGCTGTCAAACCGTTTGTTTGAAGCTAGTTTCGAACCTAGTTTCAACGTTGTTGAACTGAAAATCGAGTCGGTTTCCAACATGTTTTTTATATCAGGTTTGCTCAAACCCCCGTTGCTAAGTGCGAAGCCAACACAGTTTCGTGAAAAGTGTGTGTTTGATGAAAATACCCTGGAGCAGTTTAAAGTTTTCTCAAGCGAAAACGACGTCAGATTACATTGTAGTATGCTTGGCGCTTTCTCAGACATTCGTTACTTTTACTTAGTTCCATACTAATGCTCCACTCACTCATCAATCATCACTCATATTGTACTATGCAAATGCGAAACATACATTTATTTATACTCCCAAGATTGTAGATTAAGTACACCATCAAGCCATATTTAGTAAGTATAAGTTCTATTTAATACCTACTTTAAATATTTCAGCAACGCATTTGCACATGGTGAAAGGATCAATGCATAATTCCTGGCCAACGCCAGTGTTCAGTTGGTCAACATAGACTAGTTCGTCTGGTGAGGAATTGAAATTGTATATTCTGGATTCATAAATAGGCCTGGTTTAAAATTTGCGCTATCCAGCTGCCCGACCGGTAAACCCACAGAAAAAATCCCGGTCTACAATTCTGGTTCAAATCTAGAACTCAGATTCGGGTCCCGAATCCAGGATTAGGGTACAAGACTAAAATTCTAATCCAGAATTCAGGTTTAGCTTCAAAATGTGGGTCCAAAATTCTAGGTCTAGGTTCAGAATGCAGATCTAAATCCAGAATGCACATTCAGAATACGGGCTTAGAATTTAGGTCAAGATTCAGATCCTAGTTCAGAATCTAAGTCTAAGTCCACAATCTAGGACTAAGACTCAGAATCAAAGACCAGAATTCAGGTCCATGTTTAGAATTCAGGTCCAGAATTAGGGCACAGATTCCTGTTCCAAATCCGGAATCGCCGAATCTAAAAGAATTTTACCCTTTTTTGCATCGTCGCTTTAAATGACAGTGTGAAATTCAATAGCAACCTATGGGACTATGAGATTTTTTGTCGTGAATACGACTTACTTTACTATGGGGCGCCTTTTCAAAACGTACTCTGTAGAAGAATGGGCAGAACTTTATCGCGAATATCTCTTGATGTACTTAACCCAACAACACATTTTTTTCTACAAGCTATTGGAAATATGATCAGGAATTTGTGATTAAATTTTTAACAACGTGAGAAAACCATAAATAATTGAAAAACAAAGTTTTCTAAAACTTTTGGAAGTAATGAGGAAAATTCATCACGCTTGCTTGCCTTTTTCGCATCCGGACGACGGTTTTGAGGTGGTCAAGCAAATATCAGTTCCGATTATCTACTGGATGAGTATAAAAGGTAAACTTTGATGAAAATCGTTCATTTCTTCTAGTGCTTCAGACGGAACTGGAAGTCGAGGTGAGGTTCTTCCGCCAACATCAGTAAGAACAAACCAAGTATAAAGCCTCAAACGCTCAGGGAGTGCTCTCGTTTGGACTTCGGTCATCAAGTGGAGCTGTCGGCAATGAAAGCAGACCTTTGGCGTGGTATAAAGCCTCAAAGTGCTTTTATTTGGACTTCAATCGTCGGGAGGAGAATTTAGTTTCAAAATTATGTTTCAGGAGCTTAGTTCCGGAATACAGGTTGTAGAATTCAGAACCTGCATGTTGGAACTGGATTCTGGAACTGAATACAGTTTCGAAAATAGTTCAAAAACTAAATTGCAATTGAATTCTGAGCCTGTTCTAAGTTCTGAATTTAGTTCTTCAACTCAGGTCCATTCCCTAATTTCTGAATTCTTTGAGTCGGTTCTTTTTAGAACCATTAACATATTCCCAAAGAACTATGCGGAATTTTACTTTACTGCACTATATACGGTTATTTTTTCAACCAATTAGAGTTCATAGTTGTTGTAGGAACTTCCTATTAATTTACTGTATAACATGCATAGCACCGACTCAGTTTAGGTGTATCGATTCAAATTCTAGTAGTAAAAAGGGGAAAGCTGGCATAATTAATACAAGTTATCAACTAATTGATATTCGGAAGTAAGAAGAAAGCGTTTCAGTTATATTCGTATTCACGACATCCAGTTATGTCTATGACATTACACACCCGTACTTTTATAGAAATCCGAATCGCATTCGTTTGAATTACCATTTTTTGCAAGGTTTCGCGAATTAATTTGCGAAGGTTCTTGAATCAAATTTGTGTTTCTAATACCAATAAAAAACGACTTACCTATCCGATTCCGCAGTCTTTGAAGCGTCTTCAAACTGTAAATTATCACCTATGCTTATCGGTCCATTTGAGGTAACATCAACAAACTCGATCGTTGAGGCATCTGCTTGCGAAGGCTGCTGTGTCATTGCTATGGAGTCATCTTTTGAGCTACTGGTTGTTGTAGTACATGCGCTGTCTTCCAATTCAGTTCCATTGTTCTCCGCCAGTGGAATCAACTGTTGACTACTTGTACTAGTCTCGTCCGTAATGAGTACGGATAATGGCACATCGTTTGCTACAACATTACTATTTTTCTCACCTTCCGGTTCACTGCTAACGCTATCGTTTGCTTCGATTCGTGCTACGCTTTCTGGTGCTGCATCTAATGCGACATTACCACCAGTAACTAGAAAGCTGCGGATGAAAAAGAGAATTTTAATCCTAAAAGTATATACCAGGCACTGGATGTATCGATAGTACCTCAAATCACCCAACGGATCCAGATCCATACTACCGGGGGCAAATACATTCTCGCTTCCATCGGTAAAGCTACTGAAGGCATTATTTACGTTACTATCGAATGGTACATCACTACCGAAACCACCCTCAGACTGGATTTGTGAAAAGTGCGAATCAAAATCAGCAAAACCATCGGATCCGAAATCAGCCCATGCATCGGTTATTCCGTCTGCACTCGGTTCAATACTCTCCGTCCCTTCCCCCATACCCCACGGATCGGACGATTCAGCGGTTCCAGTATCTTCGGTCAAAGGCCAAGTATCTTTGTAGGTAAGAGTATTCATTTCGCTTTCCAGTTCTTTCGGGAAAGTTTGACTACTGCTCTCCTCGTTGTCTAATGTAAAATGTAAGATTCTTTCGTTTATTTCCCTCACTTCCAATTCCCAAGCTATCGGTGATATCGCCGAAGGATCGAAATCCAATTGTAATGTATCCTTGGAGAAAATAGTAACGTCGGATGTGTAGTCTTTCATTTGATATGGATCAGTGTCAGCCTGTTTAGGAATAATAGGGAAAAGATTTTCAAAACGAGGTTCATATCAATATCAGGTTTTCGCAACCATTACACTCACCAAGAAACGCTTTTGCAATTTTACTATAGAGCCCAGTTCACCATTTTGTTTAACCAGATCGCGAAAACGGTAAAAGGTGCCTCTGTTCGTTCCTACGAAGGACAGTTTGATTAAGGCACATAACTCATTCGATGATCGCATGCTGGAGACGAGCATCTCGAGCATTTCGATCAAGTGACCCATGTAACCGAGCCGGCGGCACTTTTTTGGCGTCTTTCCTTCTACGATTGGCTCTGGCTCTTGCATCTCGTTGTGGATCCACAGTTCAACTAGCAGACGAGGAAGCTTGTAGTCGTATATGATCTGTGGATGAAGGATATTTTGATTTTATTAGATTCTGTACTCATTATAAACAATTTCTCGTGCTTTCGACTCACATGCCGCTGCAAATCCGAAACAAGCAGCGTTGCATCGCCTTCCTTCTGGTCGAACGCCTGTATGGCGTAGTTTACGCACACCTTGACCTGACTGTGCAAAAAGTTGTTCCAACAATATTGCTTAAAAAGATTGAGCAATGTATTATAAAAATCTGTTCCGCATATTCTGGAAGAAAAGTACAGCAATGGATTGTGACATCGAATTGACTGTGACTGCAAAGAAGCTACTTACGTCCTGATAACATCACTGTTCTCGGTTTCTATTAATACTGTAAATAAATTACAAATCTGAAGTCTCACGTTTCCTAGAGGTGGTGAAAGTACGCCAACTGTGGTAATAATGTCGGGTTTCTGTAATAATAAGAACCATATTAGTTTCGGAACCATGTGGGAACCAAATTGAAATTGTTTCAAACCTGAGGCGGATTTTTTAAAATGTGAATTAACTCATTTATTCTCGGGTATATGACATTGACTAAGCGCAGCACAACGGTGTCGTGATGCTCCTTTTCGGCGTCGATAACCATCTGGAGAGCAGTATCGGAGACCGGCTCTTGTCTGTAAAGTACGAAACTCAACTAAATGCGAATAAACCTGCCAGAGCAATGAACCTACATGATCGTATTCTCCAGTAGTCGCAGTATGATCCGGATTCCGGCCACGATGGCGCTTTCTTCTATATTTTCCTTAAGTATGATGTCCAGCAGCATTTGGGTGATGGATTCGCCCTCGAGGGTATCCAGAATGGGATCGGATGTTACTGAAAAACCGAGAGAGAGAAAAAAAACAGAAAACCGGTTTCGATAAATTTTCAACAACAAGCGGTTTCATTCTCAATCGATTAAAATGACAAAGTAACGTAGTAATGTATGGATTTTATCTTTTCTGGTTTGATTCTGAAACTTCGTTCAAGTGAAAATTACTTCTACTATTAAAGTAGTATTTAAAATTTTCTACAACTAAATCGTAAAAATACCAGGGACAATTCTCATAGCAGTTCAGAAGGTCGCAATGCCTAAAACGGGTATACTTCGAATAAAATAACGATTTCATAAATTAGAAAAAAAATTGTGACTAATTAGTTATAAAGTAGGATTTTTTTAAATGCTTTCTTGTAGAATTTTATCTTGCCCGGATTTCGAGATCGATACGGTTTTCAAAGGTTACCACTTTGCAAAAATACATCACTCAAAAAACAAACAAAAAAGTGTAAGGATATTTCTAAAGTATGTTCCAACTAAAGGTTTCTAAATATTTTGAATTGCAAAAACTAAAACTAGAATGAAACAAAAATCTTTCTACTAGTGGAATTTGGGTTTCGATTGCATGAAAACAGAACCTTCCCACAAATCCTCTTATTTTGCTCTCGGAAGACCGCATCTTCGTTGCCGTTAGAAATCTATAAATGGTTTGAATGTTTCATGTACGTGTTGTTTACTCTCGGCAATCGGCTGCAAAGAGTTTAACAATCGGATATATGAAAAAAAAAATACACATGATAATGAATTTGATTCCATGATTGCATCGCTTTTTCAGAAAGAATTCTCTCTATCTTTTGAAATTGTTCATTTTTTAATCAATTTCGACGAGTAACAGTTCGGCTGAAAAGTTCGTATCGTTTAATAGAAACACACATTTTTTTGCCAAAATTCGTTTTTATTATTCAACATAATTGCCATCAGAGGCGATACCGCGATCTTCCAACTTTTCGATACCATTTTTGTAGTACGATTTGTCCTTTGCCTCAAAATAGGCCCCAGTTTCAGCGATTATCTCTTCATTGCTTCTAAATTTTTCACCAGCGAGCATTCTCTTGAGGTCTGAGAACAGGAAAAAGTCACTGGGGGCAAAATCTGGACAATACGGTGGATGAGGGAGCAATTCGAAGCCCAATTCGTTCAATTTCAGCATGGTTTTCATCGACTTGTGACACGGTGCATTGTCTTGATGAAACAAAACTTTTTTCTTCTTCAAATGAGGCCGTTTTTTTAAATTTCGTCCTTCAAACGCTCTAATAACGCTATATAACGTCACTGTTGATGGTTTTTCCCTTTTCAAGGTAGCCGATGAAAATTATACCATGCGAATCCCAAAATACAGACGCCATAACCTTACCGGCCGATTGTTGAGTCTTCCCACGCTTTGGGTTCGGTTCATCGCGTGCAGTCCACTCAGCTGACTGTCGATTGGACTCCGGAGTGAAGTGATGGAGCCATGTTTCGTCCATTGTTATATATCGACGAAATTTTATTTCGATATAATAGCTCCAAACACTGCTCAGAATTATCAATTCGTTGTTGTTTTTGATCGATTGTGAGCTCACGCGGCACCCATTTTGCACAAAGCTTTCTCATATCCAAATATTCGTGAATAATATGTCCAACACGTTCCTTTGATATCTTTAGGGTGTCAGCTATCTCGATCAACTTCACTTCACGGTTATTGAAAATCATTTTGTGGATTTTTTTCACGTTTTCATCGGTAACAGCCTCTTTTGGACGTCCACTGCGTTCATCGTCTTCGGTGCTCATATGACCAGTACGAAATTTTGCAAACCACTTACGAATTGTTGCTTCGCCCGGTGCAGAGTCTGGATAACACTCATCAAGCCATTTTTTGGTATCGGCGGCACTTTTTTTCATCAAAAAGTAGTGTTTCATCAACACACGACTGCTGCTGATGAGCTCAATTCGTCCACGTCCATAGTGGTTGTTCTCGTTTGAATATGTCAGATCATCAACCAAGAAAGCTCACAGATTGAAACAACTTTCTGACCAAATTGAAAGATTGTTTTCCTTTTTCACGTCGTCATTTTTATTTTATTTGGATGAAATTAAATAGTGATCCAACAGAACCTTTACGAAACCTTTCAACCATTACTTCCGGCATCGAAAAAGGGAGTCCGTTTGACAATCATCGAACGGGCTGGACACTAGAATACTACCTTGATAAAAACATTCCCGGAATCACCAGTCACCCGACATTGGAAAACTAAAGAAAACATCAATAAAATCAAAGAATGGATTACCGTAGACCGCAAATTAACTATTAGAGAGATGGTAGAGGAGTTGGACATTGCTTTTGGATCCGTTTCAAGACATTTTGATTAATGATTTGGGCCTCATACGTGTCACTGTCCCGGGTTGGCGGTTCAGGGCATAAGGCCAGTTGTTGTATGTTCGAGTCCCGACCTGGAAGGATTGTTAGTGTCAATAGGATCATTGTACTAGCCATGCAATGACTCTGTACGCTAAGAATCGGTCGCGAAGCCTGTTGAAACAGAAAGGCCAAATTCCACAAAAGGAATGTAATGCCAGGACTTTACGTGTCACTGCAAAGATGAGAGCCGAAAGACCTGAATTTCATCATGCAAAAAAGGGATCGCGTTGACGTCGCAAAAGTATGATTTTCAAGGCCGAATCTGACCCAACATTCATCAAACGGATTATTACTGGAGACGAGACGTGGATTTACGAGTATGACTCGCAACAAGACACGTCGTTTTCAGTCAAAAAAGAAGGCGATGCTCACAGTTTTCATCGATTACAAGAGTGTTGTGTATCATGAAGTCCTTCCACAAAGCCAGACCGCCATCAAGGAGTATTATTTGGGCGTTATGAGACGTTTGCGTGAAGCCATTCGCCCAAAATGATCAGATTTGTGGGCAAACAACTCGTAACGATCTTGTAACACGATAACGCACCGTCACACAATGCCATCGTTATCCGTGAACGTTTGACTAGAAACGAATTCCATTCGGCAACCACCGAATTTATCTGATTTGGCTCTCTGCGACTTTTTCCTATTCGGCCGACTCAAGAAACCGCTCTGTAGATCGCGTTTCAGCACCCGGATGAGATTATGGAAAAATCGCAGAAAAAATTTCGGGAACTTTTTGATAGTAATTCTTTGATCAGATCTAAGGGATTCGCTCTAATTTACATAGTTGCTTATAAAAACATACTTTAAATTGGTTTTTCCAAACATATGTTTTCGTGTATTTCCTTAATAGATAGTTGGATTCGGAAAAAAATCAAAGAAGAAGTCGGATTCTGATGAGATTCAAAATTAATTGTTTTTTAAGTCAAATAGTCTCACTATAGCCTTCCCATAACTTTCACACACACCATATCATAGCTTTCACAGCACACGTTTGTCGAAATCGTTTTAGATATCTTAGAGAAAATGGTGCGGTTTGCCGATTCCATAAAGAATTGGAAGTATGATTATATCAGATGTAACAATTCGTTGTGAGTGGAAGCTAAAGACAATCTAGGAACTGATATTCGCTTGTGTTTTTCAATACAATGAAACATTGATATACTTTTGGATGGGATTTTTTTTGTTAAACTTTTTTTCGTATCATCGATACAATAGAAGAAATCTGCGAACTGCACGTCGAGCAGTAAAATAAAACCAATCGATCAATAAAACCGCTTCGACGTTGCAATTGAGAAACTTAGTCGTAGCAAAAAAATTCAAAATTTTTTTTGTTTTCAACTGCCATAAACATAAACCACTGAAGCCTCTCCTGAAGATGCAAGGTTGCTGATCCTATCAATGAAACATTACTCGTGAACTATTCTTTTCACCGGCGATGCTCTACCCGTGCGGCGAGCAGTTTGTATATATTCCGTGTCTGCTTCATTCATTCTTTCCTTCCACTCAGAGAATTGTACCGCTTGGCAAAGCAAGCAAGCATCTTATATGCACTCTGTTGACTCACAGTGAGTTCGTTTCGAAGCATTTAGGTAGAAAGCTATTCGGTGGTGATGATGACTCGCGTTGAGTCGAATTTTCTACTCACGGTGATTCGTTCTCTGCGACGTATGGCGGTACAACTGAATGACCGCCCAGGATAAAACTTTATTCCTGTATAAAGCTTATAAGAAAGATGTCGAATCTTTTTGAATTGTCTTCACTGCACGTTTCTTCGGTGTTTGCTATACTTCAATCGTGATTTGTAGCGTTAGGGACAACTTTGATACCTGCCAGAATATGTTATTGATTAATCATCAAACTGTAAAGGGTTATTAATGGAGCGTTTTTGTGTGTCGTAAATATGTAACTTTCACTCCTATTCCGTAGTTCTATAATAAATTCATTTTGTGTTTCGATCGAGTTCGACTTTTCCAAGCAAATTATACCTCATTCGAAATGCCAAATTGGTATTTTTCATTCGGTCGAATGTAGGGTTGTTTATTATGCCTGAGAAGTAATAGTCCCAAGTTTTTGTCAATTATTATTGTTTCTCATAATCGTGAAACTATTTATATACCGATTACAAAGCCATTCGACGATCGTTTACTTAATAATTATAAACATATGTGATGACACTAATAATTGCTTTTAATTTCATGTTAATCATTCATAATAGACTAATAGTATTTGTATTGACTTCGAGACAAGTTGTGTCGAACCAAGTCAACTACCAAATAGATTGAGACCAACTTTGATGATACACACTATTAGTTCTTACAAATACAAGAAGAACCATAAACACCAAATAATTCCGTCACATTCAATATACAGGGCGTTAGAGCTACAATATAATAGAAACTAAAACCGAAATAGAACTTCTATGATTTTGTATAAGGCACTAATTTGGAGGCCAACATAAGATTTTACTGAAGAATGATATTTCTATTATTATCAAAAACAAACAAACTCTCTACAGTTACTTGTTGGAAACTGTTCCATGGATAATCGTGCAATGAAGACCTTCCGCAGTTTCCAATAACGAAATAAATATCTAACAATCAAGTATCATACAATCAAACACAACAAAATTATCTGTCTCGTGACATTAGTGACGTTAAATAAAGTGGAATTAAATGCATTTTTTTTTTCTTGATCCTATATTCTCCTACTATCTCCTGATTATATGATAACAGAATTATATTTCATTTGGACTCTTTGTATTTGATCCTTTAAGTATTCACGTAAAAATTTTGTTGCTCAACATAGTTTTAAGGTAAATAATGCAATGAGTAGTTTCAAAACTGAATGTGTGATATGAGTAACAAAAATTCTAAATCGCACTATCTGACAAATCGATAAACCACGCGGATTGTGTTATTTTTCAAATTGAAATCGTTTCCTCTGTAATATGAATATTGTAAAATGTTATGAAATTGAATTTACAATTTCTTTTAGCGGAGGTACTTTTTTAAAAAAAAAGCTAAACCGATAACTTCGGGAGTCAATTGTAGAACATTTTATTTTCAATACATTTTTGACAGCAATATCAGATTGTAATCTTAATTTGATTTCAGCTCATCAATTTCTCAACTGATATCACATTACGTTATTATTTTGCTGTTTGCTTTTGGAAAAAAAACTTACGAGGCAATAGTTTTGTGAAACTCCAAAAATGATAATATTAAATGCAAAAATTTAATGAATGCATTAAAATAGGACTAAGTTAATAAGGCGATACAAAAATGCAAAAGTAAATTTCAATGGAACATCTATTCCTCCAATTCTATGTTGCGTTTTACAAAATGCTTCGACATTCTGTGGCAGTTGGCCGGAACCACAACCGTGATTCTCAATTTAAAAGTCTTAATTTCCTGATCGTAGTACAGTTATTCTAATCGATAATTTGCGTAGATGTATGGTAAAAGATGCTGAATGAGTATTTAGTTAGTAATGACTATTTCTTTGTTAGCCATTCTTCTTAATTGCTTTGATTTTTGCAGAGCAAGCAGTTACATGGCGTCTCAGTAGGTTCAAACGTTGTGGAAAACCCTGAACTCCTATTACTTCTATTAATCAAATCTATGCGAAGAAGCGTTAAATTGTGTTTAATATAATAAAAACATGAGAAAATAAATCATCCCTGGAATTAAAAGATTAGACTTGCCTCTATAATTTCAGAATATATTTTTGTCACTCTATTTGCATTGCATATCGATATTGCGTATTGGACTTTTTTTTTTTTTTTTTTTTTTTTTAAATAACTATTTATTGGAATATGAGTTAAAATTAAATTATTAAGATTTAAATTGGGTGTTCAGCCACAAGTGGTGACTTTTCAGCCCTGTTATATATATATATATGATTTGGTTATTACCATGAAGACATCATTTGCTTCCGCAATTCTGAGATTTTTGTGTAGGGAAAATTCTAAACCTACTTGTATTGTGTAATGGGGAAAAGGAACTTATATACTAACTTACTAACTAATACAGAGAGCGAATCGATTCAATTGAAGATTGCATCGATTTTTGTCGGAATTTGCTTATAATATTATGTGACATTACATCTAATGGTTCTATATTTGTGAGTCTGTGTAACTCATTTGTACTAAACCAGGGAGGACGCTTCAGAATCATTTTCAGAATTTTATTCTGAATCCTTTGAAGCGTTTTCTTCCTGGTGGAACAACAGCTTGACCAAATTGGTACCGCATAAAGCATGGCTGGTCTGAAAATTTGTTTATAAATTAACAATTTGTTTTTTAGACAGAGCTTAGAATTTCTGTTTATAAGAGGATATAAACATTTAATATATTTATTACACTTTGCCTGGATTCCTTCAATGTGATCCTTGAAAGTGAGTTTTTTGTCATACGTTAAACCTAAGTATTTAGCTTGATCAGACCATGTCAATTCCAAGCCATTCAATTTGAGAATGTGATTATTGTTTGGTTTAAGAAAAGAAGCTCTTGGCTTGTGAGGAAAGATAATTAATTGCGTTTTTGCTGCATTTGGTTTAATTTTCCATTTTGACAGATAATCACTGAAAATATTTAAACTTCTTTGTAGGCGACTGCAGATCACTCTTAGATTTCTACCTGTGGCTAACAGACTTGTGTCGTCACAGAATAGCGATTTCTGACAACCAACGGGTAGATTTGGAAGATCAGAAGTGAAAATATTATACAAGATTGGAGCTACACTCGAACCCTGCGGAACACCGGCACGTACGGGTAGCAATTCAGATTTACAATTCTGATAGCTAACCTGAAGAGTACGATCAGTTAAATAATTTTGAATCATTTTGATCAAATAAATAGGAAACTGGAAATCAGACATTTTTGCTATTAAACCTTTGTGCCAAACACTGTCGAATGCTTTTTCTATGTCTAGAAGAGCAACTCCAGTGGATAACCCAGAAGATTTATTTGATTTTATCATGTTCGTTACTCTGACAAGTTGATGAGTAGTTGAATGTTCATGACGAAATCCAAACTGCTCTGGTAAAAAAATTGAATTCTCATTTATATGAGTCATCATTCTTAACAAGATAATTTTTTCAAAAAGTTTACTGATAGAAGAAAGTAAGCTAATTGGGCGATAACTTGATGTTTCTGCTGGGTTTTTATCAGGTTTTAGGATAGGAATTACTTTAGCGTTTTTCCATCTTTTTGGGAAGTAAGCTAATGAAAAACACTTGTTGAAAATTTTAACCAGGAGTCTCAAGGCAACATCGGGAAGATTTTTAATAAGAATATTAAAAATTCCATCATTACCAGGAGCCTTCATGTTTTTAAGTTTTCTAATAATTGATTTAATTTCATCAAAATTCGTCTCAATAATGTCATCGTGTGATAACACTTGGGTTGAAATATGATCATATTTCAGTGAGACTTCATTTTCAATAGGACTCACAACGTTCAAATTAAAATTGTGGACACTCTCGAACTGCTGAGCAAGTTTTTGAGCTTTTTCGCCATTTGTAAGAAGTATTTGATTTCCTTCCTTGAGAGCAGGAATAGGTTTCTGAGGTTTCTTAAGAACCTTAGAAAGTTTCCAGAAAGGTTTAGAATATGGTTTAATTTGTTCAACTTCTTTAGCGAAATTTTCATTTCTCAAAAGAGTAAATCTATGTTTAATTTCTTTTTGTAAATCCTTAACTATGTTTTTCATAGCAGGATCACGAGAACGTTGATATTGTCGTCGACGAACATTCTTCAACCGAATGAGCAGTTGAAGATTGTCATCGATGATAGGAGAATTTAATTTAGTTTGAGCTTTGGGAACTGAAAGATTTCTAGCTTCGATAATATAATGATTCAAATTATCAATTGCTGTGTCGATATCCGCAGAATTTTCTAAAATAGTTTCATGATCCACATGATTTTCAATGTGAGATCTGTAATCCAACCAATTTGCTCTATGATAGTTGAAAATAGAACTAATTGGATTAATTATAGCTTCGTTGGAAAGTCTGAATGTTACAGGAAGATGATCTGAGTCAAAATCAGCATGAGTAATCGGTTCACTACAAATGTGACTTTGATCTGTTAGAACCAGATCAATTGTAGACGGGTTTTTCACGGAAGAGAAACAAGTAGGATTACTGGGATGAAGAACTGTAAAGTAACCAGCTGAGAGTTGATTATGAAGTATTTTACCATTACTGTTATTTTGCCTACAATTCCACTGGACATGCTTAGCATTTAAGTCCCCTATTACGAAAAATTTCGATCGATATCTTGTAAGTTTTTGCAAATCGCCTTTAAAGAAATTTAATTGTTCGCCGGTGCATTGGAATGGCAAATATGCTCCAGCGATGAAATAAATTCCATGAATGGTTTCAACTTCGATTCCCAAGCTTTCAATAACTTTAGTATTGAAAGAAGGTAAAATTCGATGTTTAATTTGCCGTTGGACAAAAATGGCAACTCCACCACCAATTCCAGTAAACCTGTCAAATCGATGAACCACATAATGTGGATTACTTTTCAATTTTACATTTGGTTTAAGAAAAGTTTCTGTCACAATGGCAATATGAATTTTGTGAACTTTGAGAAAATTATAAAATTCATCTTCACTCGATTTCAAAGATCGAGCATTCCAATTTAAAATATTCAAATAATTATTTAACATCACTGTTAAATTTTAAATTCATTATAATATTATTTGCAAATTTCCATCCGATTTGAAATGCTTCAAAAAGTGATGAAGTCGAATTCATTTGGATGATCATTTGAAAAAGTTGATCTTGTAGGTAGATCATTTTATTTTCAGTTATATCGCCTAAATCGACTTCATTTAAA
Source organism: Malaya genurostris (assembly GCF_030247185.1). Lineage (NCBI taxonomy): Eukaryota > Metazoa > Arthropoda > Insecta > Diptera > Culicidae > Malaya > Malaya genurostris. Next base: position 268,232,853 of record NC_080572.1, on the reverse strand, counting down.
GAAGCGAATGGCATTGAAGGAATATTTGTAGGTAGACTGCCATTAGAAGAAGATGATTTGGCCGGTCTACCTATTAATAAATTGTTTTCGTTAGAAGAAGAACTGCAAGGCGGTCCTGTGTTTCGATTATTTACATTAGAAGAAATAGGAGATAGATTTCTACCTAATATACCAGCATAACTGACATTAGAAGAAGATGATGACGAGGTCGATCTACCTGTCAATAAATTGTTTTCGTTAGAAGACGAATTGGCAGGTGCCTTAGAAGAATTTTCAGGTATGTTCTGTAAATTTAAGGTCGTTGATTTGACTTGTTGTCTAAGCGAACGAGTGTTTAAAATTTTTTCCCTGACAGGACATTTCAAATAATTGGATTTATGATTTTCATTGCAATTTGAACATGAAAATTTATCAGTGGTTTCATTCATTGGACAAGCGTCTTTCGAATGCGATTTACCACAATTCAAACACCGTATATCCATATGACAATTTTTGGTTCCATGACCGAAGCCTTGGCAACGACGACATTGCGTTAAGTTTGCAATACGATTATGCCGTTTATAATGTTCCCAATGAATTTTAATGTGGGAAATGAAACGTACTTTTTCTAAAGTTTTCAAATTGTTTACATCACTTCGATTGAAGTGTATTAGGTAAAGTTCATGGGAAATTCCAGAGCGTGGTTTAGAAGTACCATTCGCTCTTTTTTTCATAAGTATTACTTGGGAAGGGGCAAAACCAAGCAATTCTTTTAGTTCATTTTTAATTTCATCAATACTTTGATCGTTTGATAATCCTTTCAAGACAGCCTTGAAGGGTCTGTCTGATTTTATATCATATGAATAAAATTTATGAAGTTTCTCGGACAAATATCGAATAAGACGTTCATAATCTTCCAATCCATCCACCAAGACTCGACATTCTCCTCTTCGTCCGATTTGAAATGAGACTTTTACTTCCGGGAGAAAAGTAGAAAGCTCAGTACGGAATGCTTTGAAGTCGGAAATCATCACCGTCACTGGTGGCATAGATTGATGTTTCTTCCCAGAACGACAAGCGTCCATTTTGGGAATTTTTGAAGAATTTTCTTCTATGTCGCTACAATCGGATTCAGGAAGAATCTCGTAAATATTGTTAGACGGCATAGGATCAACGGAAGGGAAATCCGTCCGTTGTCTTTTATTTTTACATTCAGATTCTATAAGATCGTGAATGTTATTAGAAAAATGTTGAATAACGGATTGTGATTTATTCCGTATTGAATTATTTTTAGCCTTAGGCTTGTTGCCTTTCCGGTTGGACGCAGGCATTTTTGAAATTAATGAAATTTTAAATTAAATTAACTAGGCTAAATTAGTCTTCGATTAGACTCCTAGCTAGCCTTAAAAAAGGCTGATTAATTTCTTAGTCACTCTAATATCACTCTTTGTATCACTTAGTCACTCTAATATCACTCTTTGTATCACTTAGTCACTTAGTTAGTGATTCAGGTAGCCTTGAAAAAGACTGAAGCCTTGAATCAATGAAACTCTAGGTAGCCAGAAAAAAAAATTCCAGGAGCCAAGAGCTATACGCGTGCGGTGCGAACGACTGTTCAACACCGACTGAGCGTATTGGACTTGATCATTCATAATCATATGTGATTTTAAAAAATATCACTGTAGATATTTCAGTCCATTTTCAAAATCATAAATAAAATAAATATCAAACCAACCCGAAATAGAATATAAACTGCAAAATTTTCACTTTACAAAAGTGATTGTCCTCAGGTGATTCAACCCCAGCTTTTTTTAAATCTATCTGCCATTACTTGCCGCAAAATTTCAACAGCACGGAGTACGAACGTGAGAATAGTATTCGGTGAAATCTGAATAAACTGTTTCATTGGTTTTATTGCAGTAGGAAGTACATTATATGTACATTAGTATACGATTTTAAACGACGTTTTGAAGCGGACTATCAGTTTTATTTATCAGTTTAATTTTTATCCAACCCAATCGTTTCGCCATCTTCCAATGATAAGTAATGATATTACGTTTAAAGTTTTCTAAACTAATTTGTGATGTTCAACGCACACTTTTTATCAGGGCAATATCTACGAGACAATTAAACTAAGCAAAATAAAAAATTGCTTCCATCGTATCGCTAATTTTTGTCTTCAATTTTTTTCGTACACTTGCATTCATGATTGCTGGCATTTTGACTCGCAGTGAGTCAAAAATTGACTCAATGTAAGCGCTATTCATGCCTGATGATACCTGCTCTTGAAATGGTAGAGAATGGCTCACGGCGGAATAGCAACCAGCATGAAAAAGCAAGATCTCTTCTCTCTTGCGAGTCGCTCAGGCAGTCACATATTAAGCATAGCTTTTGCCTCGTCCGGCATTACATGCTTTGCTGTCTCCGTTCTTGAATCGTTCGCAGGCGGTGAGCGTTAATGAGTTGCGTGAGGCGAATTTCAGCAACCCTGTGAAGATGTGCATACAAGTTCTCACAGAGCCAAACCGTGACATCACATCGCTTAGTGCAGTTGCTAAATTGTTTGAAAAGGTTATTCCGGCACCGATTTTTAATCACGGCAAGCAATATATTGTCGATACACAGCGTGACTGACTACGATGTAACAATTGTTCAATTGGAAAGACTTGGATTCGCTTCTAACACCCTTCGATGGTTGCAATCAAATCTTATGGATCGTCATTCAGTAGTAAAATTTGGCGATCACGTTTCCAATGAGTTTATCGCTTCGTCCGGAATTCCGCAGGGTAGCCATCTCGGGCTTTTAATACTTTTATTGTAATTTAACGACGTCTACTTCACTCTAGTGAATCCTTGTCTATGGTTGTCTGAAAACGTTAAGATCTACTACTACATTCGAAGCCCGGAAGATGCAGGTTTTCTACCACGACAGTTGTTGAGCTTCGCCGAGTGGAGTGAAGTTAACCGTATGAAATTGAACGTGTTACAGTTAGACTGACTAATTGAAGGCATAGACATATGTTAAAGTAAGTCTATTTTTTGTAATATTTGCTGTAAAGCAATGACTTCATATTCATATTCTTCATATTATATGAATTCCAGTGATTACTAGTAAATTCATTTTTATTTGTTTGCTCTCATACAACACTTAGTTATTTATAGTGTTGATTCATCACGGGTCGTTTGTTGGTTCTGCAAAGCAAATAGCTTTTGGTAAGGCTTGTTGAGATAGCTATGTATTTCGCTCAAGTATTCGAGTTTCAAATGCAGGATGATGTAACTATTGCATCTTTATCCTACAAGACAGGACATCATAAGATAAATGATGCAGTTGGGTTTTCACCCAGCGTTGGAAATTCGGATACATACTCGAAACTGTCAGTCATCAACTATCTCGGAGGAGTTGGCAAGAGCTGGTACCACGAATGAAAGATCGAACTTTATCACTGTCAACTAGTTGGATAGAGCACAAGATTCGTTCTCGCCTTTCTGTTTCAACAGACTTCGCAGTCGATTCTTTGCGTACAGAATAATTGGATGGTTAGTACTACGATCCAGCTGAGTATTATTCGTGTGATTTGCATGAATGCGTTTACGGTACTTCATATAATCTGCTATAAACTACGTATCCGGGATTTTGGTTCTTTTTACATGGCGCAATCTGTATATGGGCAGCTAAAATTGAAGGATATTCTATCACCCAGTGTTGGAGCTATAGTCAGACGGTTCATCATTCTTCCTAGAATGAATGAATCCTTTCTATTTCTACCTTAAAAGGTTTTTGCAAATTGTTTTGAGAATCGTTCTGCATTCTTCCGGGAATACAGAATGGTGCCGCTTTTGTAAAATCTTTGAATCCTCTCGTGGGTTGGAGCTTTTATTAACTGTGCACCCTTTTGGGGATGCGGAACGATTCCTTTCTTTTTGTTTTGTACTGCCTTCCCATCTCATCCACTCAACGTGTTTTTTTTATTCTTCCCTTCCCATCAGGAAAATAATGAGAAACCACGGCAAGGCACAAATCTCCGAATTACTAGTAGAACGTGCCTTTTGAGCCAATTAGTTATGATTCCAGATTCTTGAAACGTTCCATGCTGGCGAGATTGTCATTACTTAAAAACAGATGGTATGGATTTAGAATTTTACAAATACAAAGTTCGGCTGAAAAGTTCGTATCGTTTAATAGAAACACACATTTTTTTTGCCAAAATTCGTGTTTATTATTCAACATAATTGCCATCAGAGGCGATACAGCGATTATAGCGATCTTCCAACTTTTCGATACCATTTTTGTAGTACGATTTGTCCTTTGCCTCAAAATAGGCCTCAGTTTCAGCGATTACCTCTTCATTGCTTCTAAATTTTTTACCAGCGAGCATTTTCTTGAGGTCTGAGAACAGGAAAAAGTCACTGGGGGCCAAATCTGGAGAATACGGTGGATGAGTCACTGTTGATGGTTTTTCCCTTTTCAAGGTAGTCGATGAAAATTATACCATGCGAATTCCAAAATACAGACGCCATAACCTTACCGGCCGATTGTTGAGTCTTTCCACGCTTTGGGTTCGGTTCATCGCGTGCAGTCCACTCAGCTGACTGTCGATTGGACTCCGGAGTGAAGTGATGGAGCCATGTTTCGTCCATTGTTATATATCGACGAAAAAAATCGGGTTTATTTCGATATAACAGCTCCAAACACTGCTCAGAATCATCAATTCGTTGTTGTTTTTGATCGATTGTGAGCCCGCGCGGCACCCATTTTGCACAAAGCTTTCTCATATCCAAATATTCGTGAATAATATGTCCAACACGTTCCTTTGATATCTTTAGGGTGTCAGCTATCTCGATCAACTTCACTTTAAGGTCATTGAAAATCATTTTGTGGATTTTTTTCACGTTTTCATCGGTAACAGCCTCTTTTGGACGTCCACTGCGTTCATCGTCTTCGGTGCTCATATGACCAGTACGAAATTTTGCAAACCACTTACGAATTGTTGCTTCGCCCGGTGCAGAGTCTAGATAACACTCATCAAGCCATTTTTTGGTATCGGCGGCACTTTTTTTCATCAAAAAGTAGTGTTTCATCAACACACGAAATTCCTTTTTTTTCATTTTTTTCACAATAACAGAAGTAGCTTCACTTAAAATGCAATATCTCACAAACTAATAATCAGACAGCTGTCAAATTTATACACGTATCTTTTGAAGGTTGGTACTAACTCTCATAGAAACGATACGAACTTTTCAGCCGATCTGTTATAATTAAGATTGAAGTTCTTTATATCAAATCTATGTAACTCTTTATTGACTTTGTTATGAGAATAATGTAGGTTGCACCAAACTGAACCGAGTCAATGGATAAATTGAGTTTTGATCTCACTCGATCGCTCGATGGCGCTGGTTGTTTAGTGACCCTTGCAACTACAAAAAAAATGTTTCACAGTAACCGAAAAAATTCACTTTCAAGTTAACTTTTTCGTTGCCTAAAAGTGCAGGTGGCACTTTAGGCAACTTGAAAGACCCAGATCTTGCTTCGTGTGAACTTTCGTTGAGCTTAAAATTAGTGAACTTCTTGTCAAATTTTGTAAACTTTTAAGCTCTAACGAAAACTATTTTATTTACTTCACCAACCGAAGATATTTATTTCAAATTCGATAATATATTTATCAGAGCACATTGCGTTAGCTCTAAGTTGCCTAAGATATTGTTTAACATTAAAAGAAAAATAACTACCTGGGATCGGTTCTACTGTGGTATTAAACAAATAATTTGACAGCTGTTAGTTTAGGAATTGGAACTGGTCCAGCTACAGGCGGAATAACATATGCATCAAATAAAAAGAAAAAAACAATTGAGAGTAACATAATTGAATAGTATTGAACTATAACGTAAAAAACTACAATGTTGCTTCCGGATTTCATATGAAAACGTATTTATGGGAAACCTTTCTGACTTGAGTGGACTTTTCCAATTTGTTTCTAATATACTCTACTTAGTAAATTGTCTATAGTCAAAAATTGTTCTATCGTGAATGCAAACAAAAATTATATAATAATACAAAATAAAGGACACAGCGAATTGGTTCGGCTACTCTTAATCAACACTCTAGTGCCAGTTTTGCATGTACTCTGCTATGCTAGAAAATGCATCTATCGGAAAAAGTCAAATAGTATGATCTTCGAAAAATTGTTATAATTCAGACAGGCCGTTCTTCCCTAATGGATTACACGCTCTCTACAGCAAACCAAATTCTAAACTGAAAATAACTGTTTTTTTTCGCACAGAATTTGCGCACAAAACAAGGAACAACAATTGTACTTTTTGGCGGCCGCAAGACTCCTAGCATGCAGGTGTGCAGTATATATTTCGAAAGCTTCAATCACTGAAGGCACACAGAACAGAATAACAAGAAATAAAATGGAAAATTGGCCCGCGGAAACACAATGTCTGCAATTCAAAACGTACTAACACAGACCGATTGTTGAGCAAAACTCAGTCACGCCTTAGAGCGGTTCAAGCAAAAGTAGGGTTTCCGTCGATGATCAAGATGTACTAATTTCAGATAATAATAGAAAACTAACGCTAGTGATGACAAAGTAAGTTTGCTAATAAGAATGACTGGCTAACGGAAAGCTGCTGCATCATAATTTACCTTGAAAGTGAGAAGAGATCTTGCCGAGAAACGTCGGAACGGTCTCGCTGAGGTTGAATTTGAACAAGTTGACGTTCTTCAGCTCAGTCGGAAGGATCTTGGACTTGAAATTGTCTATCCGCTTGAAGGTGGACTGGAGTTTGTAGTTGCCTTTTGTTTTGTTTTGTTTTCAAATTTTGATCAAATTTACATTGACATTTACATTGTTTTTGTTGTTTTTTTGATTTTGAGTATTTGGAGTTTTCGTCAAGCACGGGCAGCAATGAGAAGAAGAAAGATAACCGAATGTAGAAAGTTTGATAATCAGCTAATGTACAAATGGGTTATTGGAACGGATTTTTTTTTCAACAGCAAATCTCATTTGTCTTTCGAGGTTCTAGCATAGCAGAAGTTGTACACGCTAGAAAATTGACCAGTGTCAGATAGGTCTGTCGTCTGACAAACATGGCAATGTACGAGAACTGATCCATTCACACGATCATCGCAGAACCACATAAAAACATACTCATCGTACCTTTGTCTTGTCTCTCGTTTTGTCGTTTGCATCTTCCTATCTTGATTAATTCGATTAAAAATTGTGCGACGTTGTAGTGTTTCTGCGTTTCGCCTGGTAACTTCAGCAGGTTGATGATTTCAGCAATCAGATTTTGCTCGTTGAGCCACTGAAATAAGACAAAAAAAAATCATCGATCATTAGTTAGCACCGATGTCATCAACGCCAGTCATTGCGATTACCTCCAGCAGTTCCGATTTGAGCTCGGCGTCTTCGATATCGGTGATGTAACATAGCAGCAGATCGGTGATGACCTGGTTGCCAAAGTGCTTCAGCATTGTGGTGAGGAAACCTTTTCTAGACTTGATAAACTCTAATACTTGTAGGCACACTGACTTATAAGAGAAATAATCTTGTTCGTTACGTTTTGATATGAGCATCCCGAACGTTTTGCAGAAGAACGATGTCAGCAGCGGATTGAGCGGCGGGTCTCGAAGCAGAAAGCCGTATAGTTTGTTCAGAAAGTTCTGATTTTCCACCAGATGGGTCTTGAAGGACGGTACGTCACTGGTAAGTATCTCGCATGCCATATTGGAATGCAGGAAGCGAATGTTATCCTCGAGATCTGCCGGCGGTTCCTGGATGATCAGATCTATCAGTTCGTCAAACACCTCTGTACGATTTAAGCTGATAGGGCGGGAACGAAAACAAAAAAAAAGGAAATCAATTTTGAACCCAGATGGCGCATATGTTTCCGGGGCATAACACTCACTATTGAAGCAGTTTTGTGTTTTGGGATTTGCATTCCTGCAGTACGTCTTCGTACTCAAGCACATCTTTGAGTGTGAGTCCCTGCAAAACAAATAATAATAATAATAATAATAATAAATTAGTCAGAAAAAAAATCCAATTTTAGTTTCCTTGGCACTCTTGGCAGACATTTCCATTAGCCGGCATGCAAAAAAAAGAAGCGCACATTCATCCCAGAGGTATCATTTCACGCTGAACCGGGCAACATGCCAAGAAGGTGTGTTCTTTCAGGAACTAGCAGATCACGCATTAGTCAGACATTACCGTCTCGGCATCGGATCGGTCTCGAATGGGATACGCTTTATTGCACAAACAAACACTGTGCGGTCTGTTCGGATGGACCGGAATGTGTGCAATATAGTAGTAGTAGCAAACCGCCGACGACAATAGTTTTGCCCATCGGAGGAATCCTTCGAACCGTGACCACCGTACACTACCACGGCAAAGCACCGCAGCAACAACCCACGGTGCACTTCGTGTTTGTCGGTTGCAGTTCGTTGAGCACGTGTAGGGTGGCTACTGGATTGAGCGTTAGAGGTGCCCTTCCAGCTGTGATAATGGCTTTCGCTCATCGCAAGGTTTTGCGCGAGCTGTTATTGCCCAAAGCCTTGCCTTACCGTAGGCGGTATCCATTCTTATCTTGGGTTATTTTTCCCTGAACGTCTTATCACGTTTCTGGTCGACGGTGTATTTTATCGATTCGATGTGAATTAAATTTAGTGCTCGTGATGCGCGGACGCAATTTGTTTGCGTCGATGTCAATGTGTGAGTATGTGTTTCCCATTAGCTCTTTCGAAATATTGAAAATACTTTTTTTTCGACATCATGAGTTAGTTATTTTTGAGATTTTCCATTCCTCCTCCGGGTGATGACCATGCATGATTTGAGAACTCTGACAATTCAAGGCAACTTCAGCTCCTTCTTCTACTAAATCACTTGAACCACCGATCAGTACCGGTACCAAACATGGATGCAATCGTGGAATTACTCACCTCCTTCGTTAGCAAACAATCGTTGCAATCGTGGAATTACTCACCTCCTTCGTTAGCAAACTGTCTATATTGGACAACGAGTTTGCACTGTCCCAAAACATGATGATGACGGTGTGGTTGTTGTTCTCCTCGTAAGCCGCGGTCCTCCCGTCTACTAGTTGCTCCCGACTGGATCGGTTGTCCAGATGTTTCTTCCTCTGCGCTCTGTCGTCGCACGTCACAAAATTGGATTGTAGACGTTTGCCAAGAATATGACTAGCTCTAGCTTCTGCCTCAATCGCGAACACCTTTCCTTTCCTTTCCTTTCCTATTCTCGCCGCACACTCACTGTCCCACACAACTTTGCGCTGATGATATAACTAGTTTAAATTTTAATTTCTTTCAATATAACACGTTGATGGTGATAACACAGCACTGAAATTGAGCAGAGAAAGAGAAAGAAAAAGATTTAGTACTGAGGTGGTCAAAACAGAACACACATCGACATCAGGGGCGAACCAACACCACGGTGTCAACTTGTAGTTTCTAAACAGAGCAACAGACTTCGAACCTTTCGCCATCCAACGACAACAACTAGAAGACGGTGGGAATTAAACCTAGTCGTCTTGGCTGCCCCGAGATAAAGCAAATCAGGTACCCCTCTATAGTGAGGCAGCGTGTCAAATAACATCGCATCTTCGAGAAGACGGGAACGACGGGGACCGAGAAATGGAGGTCGGATGGGAGTGGGATGCTTTTCTGGGCTTATTTTTAAAACATTACAAAAATCGAACCAGGAGTCAAGAATGAAACTACAGAAATACTACCGAAACACACACACATTCACGCACGCACGCACACACCGGTAGGCGGCCGCGTTGTCAGTGAAGATTGTTGATGTAATATTGTGTGCATAGAGGCGGCAGTACCAGAACCAATTGCGAGTGGCAAATGAAAGACTACTACTAAACGTGGTCTCCGTCGTGTGTGATTGGCATGTGTTTTTTTGTTGTTGTTGTTCTTGCTATAGTACATACTCAGTCACCATGCACTCTTCCTTCAATGACGTCACATTTATCACTCGGTCAGCGATTGATCGGTCATTCAGTGATGTTTATGGTATGGGACTAAGTGAATGTAGAACGTTTCAGCAGAAATTCTACCTGAGGCGATGTTAGTTTTGTGCGTAAAAAATTATGTTAGTATACAAACATATTAATTTCTAGTTTATTTTGCTCATCTTATCTAGTCATTTAGAGTGGAAGCAAACATCTTTTTACATGACATTGATGTGTTCTGTGTTAACAGTACTATCTTCATAATTAAAAAGGCGAGTGGGTAGTGTCAGAGACATAACCGGATGACGTGAATACAAATAAAATGAAAGGTTCAATATTTCTTTACGTTTGAACTTCTTAAAGTTAAACTCGGCAGTTCAAGCAGACGTAAAGTTAACGCTATTTGCTCTAACTATCTAATCTGACGTTTCTGACGGAATTCCTCATTCTGAATTCTGAGACAGAAATTCTGGAACCGAATTTTGAAGCCGGATGCTAGAACTGAAACCTAAACTCTGAAACTCAATTTCAATGCTAGAATCTGGAACTGAATTCTGAGTCTGAACTCGGGAACTGAATCCTAGCACTGAGCTGTGGACTTGGATTGTGCTCTGCAGCTAAATTTTAGTTATAGAATTCCGATCCAAAATTCAATTTTCAAATTTGGATCCAGAATTCAGCTCAGAAATTCAGTCCTAGAAACCAGATCCGGAATTTCGATCAAAAATCTATAGAGTTTAGTTCCTGATTCCAGTTACACTTCGATAATTTTGGAACTGAGTTTTGGAATCAATTTCTAGGGCTGCAACTGAGTTCCGAACCTAGATTTTTTATTGTATTTTCGAGCCGAATTCTGGAAATACAACTAAATTTTCAATCTGAATTCTCATCCTGGATTTAGGTCCAAAGTACCATAACTCCATATTAAGAACCGAATTTTTGAAATTAAAATCTGAATTGAGAACTGAGTTCTGGTCTGAGCGTCAATTTCAGTTTCCGAAATTTAGTCCAGATCTAGGCTTAAAATCAAATTCTGCATTTCGGTTTCAGCTCCAAAGTTCTGGTACTCGATTCTAACCTTGAACTCTGGATAAGGAACTGAAATTTAGATTTGGATTCTAAAAATGAAAAAAAAAAACTGGTCTTGGATCCTGAAACTGAATTTCAGAACTGATTTTTAGAATTGGATTCTGGACCTAAATACTGGTCTGAAATCAACAAGTCAACTACGCAGGCTAATTAGAATCTATTAAACCGTGAACCTACACTAAACAGATTATATTCACTTCCGATTTGCATATTCTAACAGACAGGTAATTCAAATAGTTCTTCAGATAACATTTGGAGCCATTTGAAGGGCTGATTTTGCATAATATTGCTTGAAATTGTTCAATTTTCGTTGCACAGGGTGTTCCACGAAAAATTTCACATTTAAAAATGCAATAATAAACGAACGGTTTGATAGATTTCAACGATTATACATTTATTTGTAAGGTTGTTTCATTGTATTTTGCTGCAATGCAAACAACCAGCAGCAGGATGACGCAAATCGCTCTTGCTTGAAGCGAAGCTGGCTTTGCGAACGTCCCGCAACAAAGCTGCTCAAAGTGTCGATTGATTTCAAATTGAACCAATTTTGATTGAGAGCTTTCTTTTTACGTGATTTCGTTTGTAGCTTTTTCACAAATTGGCAGTCCCAAAGGCCAAAAAAATTGGTAAGAAATAGAGAAAATTCAATTAATTCTTAATGACGATCTGTGGGACTGAAAAGTGCCTTGAAATTGTCACGACCAACAGGATCTGCATTTAGATTTGAGATCAAGAACCATCGCAAAAACTCGGTAAACTCGTTCGACTTCGTTGACTCGGAATTCATTGTGATTTCCAATTGGATTCCAGACAAATTGAATTCCAACTCAAAACTAAACAACGCTCCCGTTGCTCAGAAAATGATGGGAAAAGGTGGAATGTTCATCTTTTATATCAATACAGTTGTACAGCAACAGATATTTTGTTCTCTTCCTCAGAACGCCTTCTGTTTGGCTAATGTTGACATGGGTCAAATCAGACAGGTTTTTCAAAAGTATACTATTGTTGGTGCAAAACACGTTCAAGTTAAAAATTTTCGAATCTATTCATAGTTAGATTATATAAGTCCTTCTACAGATCTCTGAGCTTCTTTCAAAATACGAGAAAGGCAAAGTTTGCCTCTTTGATCCTCGTTGATACCAAACATTTCAGAAAAGTTTAGTTTTGAATTATTTGAAATTAAGTCGTACAACTGAAAATTTTATCATAAAATTGCTGATCATATTTCCAAAGAAATGTAGCAAAAATTATGTTGATACGTTAGATACAACAGGAGATATTCACAATCAAAAACTTATCACTTTCTCAGAGGGTAAATTCTGAAAGGCGCCCCATAGTAAAGTAAGTCGTATTCACGACAAAAAATGAGACGATTTGATTTTAACTACTCACAGACTGCAGTATTCACATACTCCGATTCAAAAGAAACTTTGCTCACTTTTTTCAATATGCCAAACCATTTCTTATTTCACGGATGGAGACACTTACTCCGGAGACCCCTTAATTATATCATTTATTTATACACGGCTTTAACCTTTAGTGGTTGTTCACCGGGTAGAAGACCCTTAGTGTTATATCCAGGGTTGTTACAGTCGCGCAAATTCTCTGAAATTCCAGAAATCGAGATAGATGATTGTTCGTATTACGAGGGTTGTTACTTATGTATTCATCCTAAAAATGATGATGATCCTAAAAATGTATGGATGCAATCGTTTCGCTGCCATTTCGCAATGGTTCAGAATCGGTCAATTTTTATGGCTGCATTCTGTTGTTTACACTCTTCTCTTACCACTTGTGCAGATGTTTATTCGTTTTCATTAGTTTGTTTCGAAATGCGTGGACTTTCAGCAGAACAACGTCGACAAATTGTGTAAAAATTGTGCACAGAACGCGGACTGTCACTGAGAAAGATAGCAAAAATGAAAGGAGTAAGTGAAAAAGCCGTGCGAAATGCAATCAGGAAGTTCGGTGAGGATACCTTTGAGGATAAACCGAAAACGGATCGAAAAAAAGGTCCTGCTAACCCTCAGTTGGATAAACGTATACTACTGAAGGCGATCGAGCAAAAGAAGGAGGTTTCAGTTCGGGATGTGGCCAAAAAAGTAGGCACTTCGAAGTCAAATGTTCTTCGTGCTAAAGAACGTTTGAATCTTCGAACCTATAAGAAGCAGAAACAACCAAAAAGTAGTCCGAAACAAGAAGCATCGATCAGGCCGAGGGTTCGAAAGCTGTACAATACGATTCTTGCTGGAAATTCGAACTGCATAATCATGGACGTCATTACCACTGCTTCAATGAACAGCGAAATATACATCAAGGAATGTTTACAAAAACGACTTCTACCCATGATTCGAAGCCACAAGGATCCTGTTGTCTTCTGGCCAGATCTCGCTTCTTGCCACTACTCGAAATGAACGGTAGAATGGTATACTACCAAAAATGTCACTTTCGTCCCAAAAGACATGAATCCACCAAATTGCCCACAACTTCGATCAATTGAGGAATTTTGGGCATTAACGAAGGCACATCTTAGGATCTTTTAAATATATTATTCGTTCTACTGCCACCAAGTAGAAAAAAAAATTATTAAAACTCTGCGTCAATCAACATTTTTGCAGTAATCTCAAGATTTAAATATAAAATACAGGGTGATTTTTTAAGAGCTTGAGAACTTTTTTAAACAATAAAACGCATAAAATTTGCAAAATCTCATCGGTTCTTTATTTTAAACGTTAGATTGGTACATGACATTTACTTTTTGAAGATAATTTCATTTAAATGTTGACCGCGGCTGCGTCTTAGGTGGTCCATTCGGAAAGTCCAATTTTGGGCAACTTTTTCGAGCATTTCGGCCGGAATAGCCCGAATTTCTTCGGAAATGTTGTCTTCCAAAGCTGGAATAGTTACTAGCTTATTTCTGTAGACTTTAGACTTGACGTAGCCCCACAAAAAATAGTCTAAAGGCGTCAAATCGCATGATCTTGGTGGCCAACTTACCGGTCCATTTCTTGAGATGAATTGTTCTCCGAAGTTTTCCCTCAAAATGGCCATAGAATCGCGAGCTGTGTGGCATGTAGCGCCATCTTGTTGAAACCACATGTCAACCAAGTTCAGTTCTTCCATTTTTGGCAACAAAAAGTTTGTTAGCATCGAACGATAGCGATCGCCATTCACTGTAACGTTGCGTCCAACAGCATCTTTGAAAAAATACGGTCCAATGATTCCACCAGCGTACAAACCACACCAAACAGTGCATTTTTCGGGATGCATGGGCAGTTCTTGAACGGCTTCTGGTTGCTCTTCACTCCAAATGCGGCAATTTTGCTTATTTACGTAGCCATTCAACCAGAAATGAGCCTCATCTCTGAACAAAATTTGTCGATAAAAAAGCGGATTTTCCGAATGGACCACCTAAGACGCAGCCGCGGTCAACATTTAAATGAAATTATCTTCAAAAAGTAAATGTCATGTACCAATCTAACGTTTAAAATAAAGAACCGATGAGATTTTGCAAATTTTATGCGTTTTATTGTTTAAAAAAGTTCTCAAGCTCTTAAAAAATCACCCTTTAGATGGAAATGATACAAAAAAATAATTAGCTTCCCAATCCCAACGCGGTAGAAAGTCATTGTTGAGTCAAGACCCTATTGTTCAAACATTGGTTAAGCGAAGCCTTACATAGGAGAAATAAAGTGAGATCGACTGGTAGAGGAATGAACTAAAATCAACAACAGGGGATCAATTAAAATGAGAACTTAACCAACACAACGCACAGTCAGATCAAATACCAAGTTCTTTTCTAGCCGGAAGTCATCTGCGTTGTGTATCATTACATCCACAGTAGTTCAGTTGGCAGAGCGATTTCCCTGGATTGGAGAAGGTTTCGGACGTATTTATAACTTTATAAGGTTATGGCACCAATTTAAATTTTAACATTTGAAACCATTTTATTTGAGATCAAACAGTTTATTTGCGATTCTCAAGCGACGACTTTCCACAGGGGAAATTACGACAAAAAAATAAGTTTTGGTAATAAAGATATGCATGACTGTGTTTATTACATTTGTTAGTATTTGGTCCTATAATTGTCAGAAATAAAGACTGTCCCAGAAAGTATGGACGCACTTTGATTTCGCTGTAAATAATTCACAACTGTTAGATATTCAAATTTTATTCGATATACTGATAATATTAGACTACAACAACAGAATATTATTCTCAACATTTGCTACTTAGCCATTGTAGACTAGATGGCGCACCTTCTTGCGAACGTTCCTCATTAAATTCCGTACAGACTTCTTGGCGACAAGTTTTGACACTTTTTTCCAATCTTTTTCGAACTGTTGAATGGTTTCGGCTGCCGAGACATGTTTCCTAAGATGTGCCTTCGCAAATGCCCAAAATTCCTCAATTGGTCGAAGTTGTGGGCAATTTGGTGGATTCATGTCTTTTGGGACGAAAGTGACATTTTTGGTAGTATACCATTCTACCGTTGATTTCGAGTAGTGGCAAGAAACAAGATCTGGCCAGAAGACAACAGGATCCTTGTGGCTTCGAATCATGGGTAGAAGTCGTTTTTGTACAAATTCCTTGATGTATATTTCGCTGTTCATTGAAGCAGTGGTGATGAAGGGTTTCGAAATTTTACCGCAGCTACAAATTGCTTGCCAGACCATAGCTTTCTTACCAAATTTTTCGATTTCAATCGATGTCTCGGACTGGTTTAACACTTGCCCTTCTCGCACCGTATAATATTGTGGTCCCGGCAACGATTTCTAATCGAGTTTCACGTAGGTTTCGTCGTCCATAGTTATGCAGTTCAAATTTCCTGCAAGAATTGTATTGTACAGCTTTCATACCCTCGGCCTGATCGATGCTTCTTATACTACGTTTTGGTTGTTTCTGCTTCTTATAGGTTCGAAGATTCAAACGTTCTTTAGCACGAAGAACATTTGACTTCGAAGTGCCCTTTTTTTGGTCACATCCCGAACTGAAACCTCCTTTTTTTGCACGAACGCCTTCAGTATACGTTTATCCAACTGAGGGTTAGCAGGACCTTTGTTTCGACCCGTTTTCGGTTTATCTTCCATCCTTTTCGACGTTGTTCTGCTGAAAGTCCACGCATTTCGGAACAAACTAATGAAAACGAATAAACAACTGCACAAGTGGTTAGAGAAGAGTGTAAACAACACGACGCAGCCATAAAATTTGACAGATTCTGAACCATTGCGAAATGGCAGCGGTTTTTGGTTGCGTCCATACTTTCTGGGACAGTCTTTACTCCCAAGTTCTCTCATCCAGCAATAACTAAGCGATATCTAGATCTGGATTCTGGTTGTGAACACTGGATTAGAATATTTAACTATCGAATAAGGTTTCCGGATCAGAATACTGAATCTGAACCTGGATTCTTGGAAGAGATTCTTTATTCGAATATGGATTCTAGACCTGGAGTTAGATTGAATCTGTACTCCTGACAGATACCTTAACTTAGATTTTAGATCTGGATTCGGAGCCAGAGTTCTGTTTTCTGAACTTCTGACAGTTTCCGAAACTAAACTTTTAACCTATTTTGCACTTGGACTGTGAGCCGTTATTGGATTCTGGATCTGAGTTCTCTAGGATTCCTCAATTATAGACTTGAACCTAAATTATTGACAGAGATTCTGAACCTAGACCAGGATTCTGAGCCAGGACCCTGGGTTTGGATATCCGACAAGGTTTCTGGATCTGGATACTGTATCTGGTTTTTGATTTATAATTCTGAGAGATTCCGAACCAAAGGAAAAAATCTACACTGGATACTTAGCATGGATTTAGATTCTAAACCTGAACTTGATTTCTTGACTTGAACTCTTGATGAAGGTTTTGGAAGTAGGATTCTGGAACTGGATTCAGGATTCCAAACAAGATTTTTACTCAAAAATTTGACAGAGATACTGGGAATGCACCATAATCTTGAACCTGAAACTTGATCCTGATTTTGGATTCTGATCTTGAAGCTGGATTTGAAGCATGATTAAGGACCTGGTTTCTGGATCTAAGTTCTGGACCTGCATTCTGACCTTGGATCCTGATTCTGTATTCTGGAACCGATACAGAATTCTTTATTTGGATTCTGAATCTGGACTTGGATTCTGTACATGGATTCTAATCCAAGATCTGGACCTGAATTGAGTAGCTTGACCTAACCTCTGAACATGAATTTGTGATCTGAGTGCAGAAACTAAATACTAAACCTAAAATCGGGACTTCGATTCTGGACCAGAATTCTGAAACTGGACTCAAATTCAGGACCAAAATAATTGACAAATTTTACACCTGAACCTGAATTCTGCATCTGGATTTAGAAATTTTATTTCCAACCTGGATTTGGATTTTGGTTCTGGATCAGAATTCTGACCCCGGATCACCTCCTGACAGAGTTTTTGAACCTACATTGCGATCCTGTATTTTAACTCTTCAACTGAATTCTGGACTTATTTTCAGAACATAGACCGGTGAGCGAAAATCGGGATCCGAGTTTTAGGTCTGTATTTAGGACCTGGGTTATAGACTTTATATTGGGTTATATAGATGGACTTCTGACAGGAATACATAGGTTTTCGTATGTTTTGGACAAAACTTCTGATTCCAGGCCTAGATTATGGATCTGAATTCCTGACAGAAATTTTAGGACAGAGAAGAGTTGGCATCACTGGAAGTGCGATACGGTGTCCTGGTGCTGCTCTCAAAAAAGTATAATTTCAATGTGTTGTTTGATACGTATAGTTAAAATTAGGTTGAAATAGTTATTTTGAGTAATAGTGCAGGTGTAGCAAGTGTGTGTTTAGTAGTGAGAGTGCTATTCATTGAATAATATTGATCCGCGAAACTAAAGATACTCAAGCGGCGGAAACTGAGAATTTACCGCCCGAAAACTCAACGATGTTAACCTGTTAACCGATCGAAGCGCCGTCTGCATGTCATTGTCGGTGTTGTCGGATTTCTATGGAATATCTCGGGTAATTTTTCAAAAGGGCGTATAAGCAAGTGACAGTTTCTCTCTAATCACTCTCTCTTTCGATTATTGTGATGTGATTAAAAAGATTTTCTCTGATATCACTATACTGTTTGAAAGTCGAAAATTTCGGGTATCGTTTCATGCAAAGAGTTGAGTGATAAACGCGGAAACCGATTGGTAATTAATAGAAGAGAAAGTAAACAAAGAGAAACTTTCACTTGCTTATACGCCCTTTTGAAAAATTAACCGAGATATGTGAAAGCTTACAAGTCGATCTTGTCATTCAGACTGAAAGTCTAGGTAGTGGTCTGCAGCGAAGTGTTCGCGAGTGTTTTTATTTTATTCTTTCAGTGGTCGTGTTTCATCTCGCGTTGCTGACATCAGAGTGAGCAGGATAAAAGGGATACTGGTGAGATCGTTCCTTGGAGATATTTTATATTTTTCGTACTTATATTTCTCCTGAGTATCGAAAATCAGGTTTTGTTGAGATCATATTGTTTACTAAAACATATCCGGATCTCTTTCCCTCCATACTAACAAATCTCCTATCCCGTGATGCTCGTGGAGATACAGTGGTACCCGCGGTCTCTAGAAACAACGAGTATCGGACTAACATTTCTTCCTTTCCCTCAGTAGCACAGCCTTTGGTCGTAGCCAGCGTCGTTATTGATCATTTAATAAAAAGTTAGGAGTGAGTGGGTATGTACAGTGAAAATGATTTGCTTCTCCCAAGCTTCATTTTCTTGGTTCATTGTACATTTCCACTCATTCGGTCAATCACGAAGTGCAACTACGGGCGATCTACTTCAGCTCAGCTCAGCTGAATTCCTGACAGAAATTTTAGATCTGTACTTTAATTCTGAGCCGGGAAGCAGGATTCTGGGTCTGAATTTCGAACATGAATCTGAATTCTGGATCTGACTCGAATTCTGAAAATCATCCTGCCCATCTGGATTCTGAACGTGGTCTTAATTTTTTTTCTGTATTTTATATGAATTGAATTCGGAATATAGAGATGATATGAGAACATAAAACATTGAAACAATTTCCATTAATTTTTATTTGAACAATTCTTGGTCGAAACAGCACTTAAATTTTCATCTTCTTACTTTCGTTTTCTTTCTCACAAATCGCACAAGAATTGAATGATGCACTAATCACATTATTTTTTCAACTAATAGTTTGGAATGGAATTGTTTTTCGCAATGATATATTACCCACATGTCTATATAAATTTGTCATGAATACATTTTACCCAGGACCTTTCTCAGAAAGATTTTTTAGGTATCGAAACCCACTTTTTGTGACTCATTATCCACCTGTTAACAATTTTGAATTTACTACCCACTGAAAATAAGCTAATGTCCACTACTTTCGCATACTCTTGAACCAATTTTCATAACATTTTTCCACTTTTCTTGAGGTACCTCCAAAATATAGTTTTCGAACGTTTCAACAGCTTCTTCAGGAGTATTGAATCACTCTCCACGCAGTTTATTCTTCACGGAAGGGGACAAATAGAAGTCGTTAGGTGCCAAGTCAGGACTATACAGCGGGTGACCTACCAATTCAACGTTTTGGGTGTTCAAATATTCGGTTGTTAGAGCTTGCATTATCGCGATGAAGAATGATTATTTCTTCTTGGAACACCCGTACAGTCGACTGCTGTTTAGTTTCGGGCTCAAATGAATAAATCCATGTTTCATCACTCGTGTAGATGTTATACACCAAATTTGAAACAACTCGATTGAATTTTTTCAGCATTTCTTTGTACCAATCAGCACGTGTCTGTCAAATTATGTGGGATCCAACGTGAATAAATTTTATTCGCGGCTAAATGTTCATGCAAAATAACTTATAAATTTTTCACTCTAATGCTCAAGGCTGCCTCCATTTCACGATACGTTACAGGGTGACCTTCCATTATGAGATTTTTCACAGCATAGATGTTTTCTGGCAAGACAATGATCTTCTTTGGATTCATCGGCAAGAGAACTATGACCACGATTGAAGTCGTGATACCAGTATTGTATACAGTCTCCGGACAAAATAACTTTGAACGCAAAAACTTTACCGGTTCTTCCAAAACAAATGTATTTATCCGGTTTTTTCATTCAAAGTTTTTACCGACTGTCGCTACCGGATAAATACATTTGTTTTGGAAGAACCGGTTAAGTTTTTGTCCGGTTCTTGCATTAGAAGTTATTTTGTCCAGTTCTTGCAGAAAAGATGTTTTTAAACAATTCTTGCATTGCAAAATCCTTGTCCGGTTTTTGCTCTCAATGTTTTTCTCCGATTTTTGCATTCAAAAATACTTAAACGGGTTTTCCAAACTAAATTACACTTATCCGATTTTTGCTTTCTGCAGTTCAATTATTATATGTATTATTCAGCCCCAATTTCAACCTGCATTTGTCGTTCGCCTTAGTTGCTGTAGTGCTTTATAAAGGAACAGTTTGATTTTCAGCGAGTAAATGTAATTGGTATTCACGTCAATTCGGTTATGTCTCTGACACTACACACCCGCCTTATTATTTTTCATGTTTTGATATCTCGACAACAGCTGCTTCTAGGAGAAAGGTCGTTGAGAGCAAATTAATTTATTTTAATGTGTAGAATTACGTTTTGGTGTCTAAACGACTACTTTTTATCAAAAATTTCGTACATTTTCAATTCACTCTAACCAAAGTTAAGGTTTAAAATAAAATTATTTAAAAAATATTAGATGTTTCTTTCTCTTGTTTTTCGGTTGGTGTTCTAATCTTTAAAAAAAAAATCAGTGTACATTTTTTAAGAGTGCCAAATCGATTTCATATAACTTCTTCTTGGACACAATTTTTGTACAATTTACACTTTCCGAGTTATCACGATTAAAATAAAGTACATGCAAAAATACAAACACCCTTTCAGTATTGAGTTGAATTGGTCGCTACATCCGTGTAAAACAGATGGCTTGCCTTTCAAAAAACGTGTGACAAGTTTCGATCAAATTAAAAGAAGTCGGTTTTGTTTTTGCCACTTTTTCTGCTATTTCTGGAATTTCACAATAACGAACTTTTCATTGGTCAATTGTTGATCATATAAAGAAAAATAAGCGCTCGAGACAATGCGCCGTGTCACAAGTCGCTCGTTACTGTGACGAAATTGCATGAAGTGAGTTTTGAATTGCTACCGTATCCCACCATATTCACCGAATATGGCTCACAGTGACTACTACCTTGTTATGCTCCTTCTACTTTAACGAGGAAACGCTTAGTTTGAGACAAAAAAATAAATTGAAATGTTGTAAAAGCGCTGGACCGAAGGAGATAATGTTGATGAAGAAAGTTGAGTATTTTCCAAAAAAAAAATGTTTTTCTTAGTCCCATGACTTATTGATCCAGGTGTTAATTTATAAGTTTCTCCTATCCATTCCACATTACAAGTAGGTTTACAATTTTCCCAATACCATCGCGAGAAATTGAAGTGGAGTTCGCCCAGGAAACCGGAACTTGTTGTTGATGATGGAGTGGAAACATTCTTCCTTTAGTTCAGCTACCAATTTGCGTTCGACACACAGGATAAAATTCAGTATCACTGTTTGCGTATCGCCTTGAAGTGCATACAATAGATTCATTCGGTCACGAAGTACTGCCCAGCATAATAATATATATATTCTGAAACCGATTACATTCACCAGAACAAGATAGGCAAAATAACGATAATCACGTTGGACTTTGTCTTCCATAATTTTCGCCATTCCAGATTTAGAATTAAATTCGATTTCCTTAGATTTGATATCAATATTTTTTGGCAAACTTGAAGGTATACCTTTATTATAGATTTCAAATGTTTAAAGGACTTATAGTCGAACACACTGATAATGATTTATCTTGGATTATACTCTAATGAATCATGTTCGATGTTTTCGAGTTCCATTCACAATAAAGCTATGTGTTTTTTACTATATTTACCAAGGCTGAAAATCTAATTGCAAAATATGGGGCAACTATACTAAAGCTGTGGAATTTAACACCTATAATGATCAAGATGACCACAAAACAGTTAGCCTACCTTTAAAGGATCACAGATAGCACTAAAAATGGAAAACAAATTCCGCCAACGAAATCAAACGCTGCTCCTTTCCCGATAGGGTGCTACAAGAATGGATTGATTCTCGACTTTCTCCGCAGCAGGTTTGGTTTTTTTTGCTCGTCAAAATTCTGTTCCGTTCCTTGGTGGTTCCTATGGCCCTCTACTGGCCGTTTGAGAATCGTTGCTAGCTGATATTGACAGGCCGAACCACACCACCACCGCAGAATAATTACGATTCTAAAGGCGACTGGTTTCAGTTCGGAGCTCGAAAACTCCGTTTTGCTAAAAATTCAACACAGCAGCAGGCACAAAGGCTGCGGAGGCTCAACCAAATTTTCTCCCGAAACACTACGGCTAGGAATAGAAAAAGCTGAGAGCTTGCAATATGTATAGCAAATAATTCAGGAGATATGCAATCACAGAATGTTCCACTAATTAAAACGCTCACTCACGCACTACGTATTACGGAAAAGTAGCGAAAATTTCACCACGATTTCGGGATTTGTTCGCGTTTACGCATTATTTTCTTCCATTCATTCGATCCGACCGACGAAGAAAAAACTTTTCACTTCTCTCTGCGATGAAACCCTTTTCGCCTTTCTTTCCACGGTACTCGGCCGCACACGCACACCGCAAAATC
This sequence comes from Malaya genurostris, assembly GCF_030247185.1. Lineage (NCBI taxonomy): Eukaryota > Metazoa > Arthropoda > Insecta > Diptera > Culicidae > Malaya > Malaya genurostris. Next base: position 268,210,087 of record NC_080572.1, on the reverse strand, counting down.
GATTCGATATTACTTTTTGTTTTTGCAATGGATGAGGTTAGAAAACAATGAAAATCCGACTGGAGGGCGATTGCCGTGCTAGCAAAAGTTCACTATACAAAGGAATTTCCTTTTACGCGTTCAAAAATCGCGGTTGGTAAGTATATTTTCAACACTACACTCGTCTATTATCTTCCCAAGGGGCCTTTATTTTCCTGTATGATCAGTCTCCTCCTGCTCGGTTTTCAGTGCAATGATGGCGAGCTGACGACGGTATTTCGATGTTACACGCATACCTACAGACTCATTTTCGTTCTGCTCTCTGTCACGCTGGTTTTGTTCGCTATACGCCAGTGTTCGTGAACGATCCTGTCACTTGGACAGCTCGCAGATGGAATGCAATTGCAACGATACCTAGTACATTATTGTTGAACTAATTGCTCGGTTCATTTCATTTAAATGCTATTCTTAAAGCAATGGTTAAAATTTTATTGTATTACACGTTACACATTACATTTAACCAAATTACAGCTTTTATTTTATATGTTGATTATAAAAACTAATTATAATCGAAATTTAGTAAGCCTGAAACAGACAATTTGAATTAAATAAATCTCCTTACAGACACTAGCGACAGCTTCATGAATCAAAAGCACATTATTCAGTACACTGACTAATAGGGCACCCGATTGACAGCACTGAACATTGATAGTCTACTTCGTTCTCTACTTTAGAGTAAATTGTTTTCATCTTGATATCAAATAAAACACTAATTCCATAATATAATACGCCTACCACAAAAGATCAATGTTGCATTTATTTTTAGATAATCAAAACTAAACCGGGTAAGTTGCTTATAAAACTTTTCACGTTTTGACGAATAATAACTTCTGCAGCACAGATTGAACTGACCCATCTCCGGACCGAACGGATTTCCTGCCACGATAAATAGGCTGTAATTGGTGCGTTATCTGCATATCCTAGGAATCATGTTGGTGCTAGTGCTAGGTGATCTTCACATTCCGCAGCGATGCAGCAGCCTGCCGGCCAAATTCAAGAAATTGCTCGTTCCTGGCCGGATTCATCACATTCTCTGTACCGGGAATCTTTGCAGCAAGGAATCTTTCGACTACCTAAAAACACTGGCCAACGATGTGCACATTGTGCGGGGTGATTTCGACGAAAACATGAACTATCCCGAGCAGAAAGTGGTAACGGTAGGTCAGTTTCGTGTCGGGCTGACACACGGGCACCAGGTAGTTCCATGGGGTGACCCTGAGGCGCTTGCATTGATTCAACGCCAGCTGGATGTGGATATTCTGATTTCCGGTCATACACACAAGTTCGAAGCGTATGAACACGAGAACAAGTTCTACATTAATCCCGGTTCGGCTACCGGGTCGTACTCGGCACTTGATTCTGCCGTTATTCCGTCTTTTGTGCTGATGGACATCCAGAGCACTACTGTGGTGACATACGTCTATCAGCTGGTTGGTGATGATGTCAAAGTAGAACGAATTGAGTATAAGAAAAATTGAAACTATATAAATTAATGTATATAATTATACCTAACAATGTTATTGCATCTGACCGATAAGTGAAAAAAATAAAATTCATTATTGCTTATTGTCAAAATTGGTTTGAATTCTATCAAACTCTGAAAACGTGTGTTTATTTTCAGCTGCTTCCTCGAAATTTTCTGCTGAAATTATATAAATATTTAGAATAAATAATAGCGCTATTTCAAAATTTAGCCTCTGAGAGAGTGATAAGTTTTTGAACGTGAATATCTCTTGTTTTATCAAACATATCAACATAATTTTTGATACATGCCATTGGGTATGGCATGTATAGAAAATTGTCATCAATTTATGATAACATTTTCAGTTCTATGATATAATCACAAATAAATTAAAATTAAATTTTTCTGAAATGTTTGGAATCAACCAGTATCAAAGAAGAAAACTCGTGATGCCTTTCTCGTATCTGGATAGGTATAAAAGGTTAACACTTGACATATTTTGTGTAGTTTTACTGGCTTTTGGTGTGGTTTTACTGTGTGCCCGGTTGCGACAGTTATTTGCCAGAATTCTGCTGTTCAGTGCTCGCTTCATTCCAAAAGCGTGAGGTCTTCGATGTTGCTCTTCCGTACGTCTTTTCTTCAAAAGCCATTGTTCAGAAAATAATGGGAAAAAAGTGGAATGTTCATCATTCATACAGATGCAGTTGTACAGTAGTAAACATTTTTTTCTCTTCCTCAGAACGCGTTCTGATTGGCTGGGGCTGACATGGGTCAAAATCAGAATATGTCTACCTGGAATTCTGCCAGAATTCCGGCAAAAGTCTGGCAACAATGCAACAACCGTTTCCGGCAGAGAATCTCGCCTAGCGGTTATTACCGGTTCTTTTTCTGTCAGATTCTTGCCATACAAGATAGCCAGAACCGTTTTGAATCGGTTCTACATTTTTAGCGTCTTGGCTCTATTTTTCCAGTAAAAAAGTACATATGAAAGGTAATAAGTTATGGCCCTTCGTATTTACTAATTATGGAAAATGTTACCCACATTATCGAAATGACGGAATGAGCAATGAATTCTTACTCGACTGCATGATTTTTTAGTGCTCGATCGGTTCAGTGCTAGAATTTTCGCCTGAGTTGGCTGCTCGATCAACCTGATTGACAGTGACATTATAAATGTCATTGAATATTCGCTCATTTTATGAATGTGTTAGTGTGAAATTTAAGCGACTTAATACTATGTTCACACCTGCAGAAAATAACATGTTTTAACGATAGTAATATAAAGTTAAAACCCCACTGTTCACACTAAGATTATGTTATACTCATGACATATTACTTGGTATTGAGTTTGTTTATAAACAAACTGCAAAAATGCCTACGTCACAGGTAGGAAAGAAAAGGTATTTTGACAACATCCGAAAATTAATAAATAAGCCAGATACTTCTCCTAGCTATGAAGGATATTATCGTTTCACTCTTATTGCCAACGTTTCGAATATTTTTGAGCAGCAAATGACCAAAAAAGTAATCTTTTAATTTGAAAACAAAAGCGGTTGTACCAGTCTGCGTAGCCAAATCGTTTTACAAAAATCTGCATTCGGCGCAAAAATCTATCTGTACCATATCGGTATCAGAGTCTCTTCTACATAAGTAGTAGAAAATGTCACCAAGATGTGAGCAAAACAAATAGGTCCCACGACAATCTTTTCTCGTGTCTATTCAAGCTAAAAACCAAAATCGGTACTTATCTGTATGATTCGTGAGTTATCGGTATTTTGGGAGTACATATCTGTATTGCGGTATAGACGGCAAAATTCTGTATAAATACCGAGAAATCGGTATACCTGGCAACGTTGGTACCAGTTTCTAGTTTTGTTTTATTATGATTACATGGCTACTTTGATGGAAAACTGCTGTTGTTGAACAGCTTGTCAATTGACATAGTCGTAAAATGACGGACAATGCTAGCAGGGATGTGCTTTACTGACAATTATATCATGTTATTTCGGGAAAACATGTTTTAATGTGACGTTTCTGAATATGAAATAACGCAAAAGTAAAACATGTTATTTCGCTTAAAACATGAAATCAGAGTTAAAACTTGTTTTAACTCATAGTGTGAACATAGTATAAGCCATTTCACTACACTCCAGCTAGAGGAATGGATGATGCTGACTAAGGTAGGCCGTTTTGTTAATTTCCAGCGAATTTCAATAGTTTATGTTGGGATTCTAAGAAGAACTGGTTATTTACTAGTTCTGTATATCAGAAAAACATGAAGATTTAAATTTGTATATTCAGTTATATAATGTTTTCGTTTAAAAATAAACTGAAAATCAGCACGAAAACGTGCAAAATCAGGAAAGAGGAAGAAGAAGAAAACGAATTGACAATTCAGTCCGCATCTTCTCACTCAATTCCGAATGATTTCCGAATCAACCGGTTGTAGGCGAACCGGTTCATTCGGAATCGGTTGTTGCACTGGAGTTGGAATTGATTCGGAATCCATTATGATTTCCACATGAAATTCCGAATGAAAATTTCTCGCCAATTCGGAATTGATTCGGAATCCATTCGGATCTGATAATGTGGGTATTAGCGGCCCTTACACGATCATTAAAAGTGTCATTACTTAGTAATGACACTTTTAATGATCGTGTAAGGGCCGCTATTGTCAATAACTTTGCTTTCTCACTACCAAACATACCCATAATTTAATCTTATTTACCTTGTCTCAAGATTCGTTTCTTGTAGGTACATGCGGGATTGACGAATATCAAATGAAGCCGAATAAAAAAAAAGAAAAATAAGAAGAGGGAAATAAACAAGACACGTACGGCGAAATAATGACACAATTTCGCCTGGACAGTTTTGACAGCTGCCGGAATGCAGCCAGCCTTCTGACGGTTGCCAGAATTCCTCACAAGCGGGACAATGTTGTTACAACCCACTTAGAAAAAAACGTTCAACGGTGGTCCTTCATTGGTCCAATACGTTGGATCATTGGTCCAATGAAAGTCCAATCAATCGTTCAACGGGAGGCCAACACGGGACCTTCGTTTGCCGATTTTGAAACAGACCGTTAAACCGAATATTATTTTTTTCGTTCAACAAAACCGGCAGAGAGAGGTCCATTGTTGAGCCATTTATAACATGAGGAGTTGGAGCCCCGTTGGACTAGTTTTACTGCAGAATTTCTGAAGTTTTCTCCACTTATTTGTTTAAACTAACAATACATACCTGCACAATACTTCTACTTCACGTAGAATAAAAAACTAATTTTCTTTCTATGTAAAGGTAACACTTAATTTTCACACTATTTTTGCAAGAGAAAAAACAACAACAAACCGTTCCAGCAAATTGAACGAATATTTCGTGCAATATGTCGTTCAACAAACCAACAAAACTGAACGGCCTTCTGAGTGGAGAAAACTTCAGAAATTCTGCAGTAAAACTAGTCAAACGGGGCTCCAACTCCTCATGTTATAAATGGCTCAACAATGGACCTCTCTCTGTCGGGTTTGTTGAACGAAAAAAATAATATTCGGTTTAACGGTCTGTTTCAAAATCGGCAAACGAAGGTCCCGTGTTGGCCTCCCGTTGAACGATTGATTGGACTTTCATTGGACCAATGATCCAACGTATTGGACCAATGAAGGACCACCGTTGAACGTTTTTTTCTAAGTGGGAGGGAATACACATTCAAGTTGAAAAATCAGCTGTTTTTCAAAGAACGGCGAATCTAACATTGACAGCAAATGGAGAAAATCATCGATGAATGTTTCGACTTCGGTTTCAAATCGTGTTTAGAAATTATCGTGTATTCTCTGATCAATTTATGATTAGTCGATGAATTGTTAGTTTATTTTCAAAAGGCACGCAAATGTTATCACTTTCCTTCTATATCCATTGAATAAATCAACATAAAAAGAGTTTCGTCCTTTTTCGATTTGTTTACTTTTATACTTCCTGTGTGAATTATAAAGATACGCCCTTGCGCATTTTTCATGAAATTTACTGGTTTTCGCTACTAAGACAAATCTGTGAGTAGTTTTATTGTCTCTTTTACTATTTCCAGTAATAAAAGGTTCGGTAACCATCTAAAATAAAGAAAATAAATAGTTTCGCCCTTCCTTACCAGCAATTGAAGTATCGCCCTGTTTGTTGGCATGGAACACGGAGGGAGAAACTTGAGTAAACAAATGGAATGACAGTTTCGCCTTTTATAGTTCTTTGTATTACCACAGATAACAGATATACAGGCTCACATATGAACTGTGTGTAAAATTTGCTCAATCAGCGTGGCGAACACTTTCAGATGTCACCACGATCGACACGAGGTGCCACCACGATTTGGGTGCCGCTTTCACTAAGCAACAATTTTGGGTGCAACATTCATTTCACGCTAAATTTTTATTTTGCTGTTGGATAAAATGACAAGTTTATTTTTGTTTCATTTCGATCGAGTTCTAGTGTGATTTATGCGACATGGAAATACAATTGTCTTTAACACTTAAGGATATCGTGTGATAAGTGTTAAAATGGTTGTAGCTGGAATATTTCTATAACAGGAAGGAGAATTTTGTTTTCGTTCCGGAATGTAGTGGAACGTTTTGAAAGATCGCGGCGAACAGTCGAGTAGGTGGCAATAGTGTTTCCAACGTATAGCAAATATGAAATTTACACAGGATTTTGAAAAATTTTGTTCGAGCCTGTATATCTGTTATCTGTGGTATTACCAAGATTGAGATTTTTGTAGAATACGAATTTTTAGACAAAATTGTAGGATTTTGAAGCATTTATTGGTAGGAGAGAGAACCACAGACTAACAGACATGACAGTATGAGTAAATTCTTATATAAAATAATTTTTCGTGATGCACTAGCTCCACCTATATTGTACTGCGCGAACTATTTACTATCTGTACACCCCTTGTGTTATGTAAAAGTTTTTTTACTAGTTGGTTTCTCCTCGTTTGTCAACACCGATCAGCTGCTTTCAGGGATGCCTGATTTCATCAAAATATTTGAAAATGAATCGTCACAATAAATTATTGGATTACGTTGATAATATATTTAACTTTTTCGCAATGTTTGAAGGTAACCATTTATTTGACTCAACGTTGTTCATCTAGACTATTTTTTTTTATAGTTTTTTGTTCCAAAACGGGTTCGATTTTGTATTGCGTTGGAGGATGAGAAGTAGGCACAATTATGTATGTAGTTTTGGCAATATGTATTAAATCTGTATCCTGCATGAAATTCGCGTGGACGTATACAAATCAATACATTACAGGTAATTCTGTATGAATGGCAACTCTGTTGGTAAATGAAAAAAATAAACACAGTCTAGACGACAGACAGGATGTTTTTCATAGGGTAACGTGGCGCCATCATGACACATGTGAGTACTGTCCCAAATAAAGGAATATTCGAAATGATCGGTAAAATAATTGAAGAATCTAATTTGAGTGTCCTGTCTGTTAGTCTGTGAGAGAACCTCGATTTGTTTACTTTTGTAAGATACGTCCTTCTTTGAAAAACAGCTGAAATGTCGATCCGGACCGCCGATAGAAAAAAAAACGTTCGTTTAGTGAGCAAAATAAACGACTTCACTCCATCTCCGAGGATTGAACGAGAAAAAAGTGTATGATTGGATTATGAACAATACGAAACATTTTTAATCTTTAAATTTCTGGGACCCCTGAAAAAATCCGAGCCCGGGGGGATTACAATCTCGGGAATTTTAAAATTCCCAGAGGCGATTTTTTCAAAAATAAATTTTTCGGGATAACGCTAGATCTCGACGTTTCAAGCAGTTTTATGACACTTGACGTCAAAAAAATATCATCCGCCCCTTATGGTGATTTTTAAAGATCGAAAACTAAAACTTTAACCGCCGAGTACATCCGACTTGGGTCAAATTTTGCATAGGGATTTTTTTTAGATGCTTTAACTATTGAGCACAACCGCTTTACGAAATTAGAAATGATCTCAAATTATTCGCACCCTAATGTACATAGCACGAAACACTACAACCCACATTATCAGATCCGAATGGATTCCGAATCAATTCCGAATCGGCGAGAAATTTTCATTCGGAATTTCATGTGGAAATCATAATGGATTCCGAATCAATTCCAACTCCAGTGCAACAACCGATTCCGAATGAACCGGTTCGCCGACAACCGGTTGATTCGGAAATCATTCAGAATTGAGTGAGAAGATGCGGACTGAATTGTCAATTCGTTTTCTTCTTCTTCTTCTTTCCTGATTTTGCACGTTTTCGTGCTGATTTTCAGTTTATTTTTAAACGAAAACATTATATAACTGAACATACAAATTTAAATCTTCATGTTTTTCGGATATACAGAACTAGCAAATAACCAGTTCTTCTTAGAATCCCAACATAAACTATTGAAATTCGCTGGAAATTAACAAAACGGCCTACCTTAGTCAGCATCATCCATTCCTCTAGCTGGAGTGTAGTGAAATGGCTTAAGTCGCTTAAATTTCACACTAACACATTCATAAAATGAGCGAATATTCAATGACATTTATAATGTCACTGTCAATCAGGTTGATCGAGCAGCCAACTCAGGCGAAAATTCTAGCACTGAACCGATCGAGCACTAAAAAATCATGCAGTGGAGTAAGAATTCATTGCTCATTCCGTCATTTCAATAATGTGGGTATGAATAATTCGTAGCGTTGTTCGAACTGTTGACGTAGGACCACACAGCTATTGTTAAAATCACTGTTCCTCATATCCTTATCAGTATCACGGAACGACCGGAATTATCTCTACGCCTATTTCGTATTACTGTTTTTGAATTAGTTGATTTTAACAACAAAATTTCCACAAAAACTATTAAATTAATTGAAATTCAGAGTTTACTTTGCAGCGAAAAATTCTTGTTTTTAGAGAATGTATTTAGTTGGCGAATATCCTAGACACGAACCAGTAAAAATTTCAACCCAACGCGAAATTCTCATTGGCAAATAGTTTTATGATTAAAATCAGAAATTTTGTCTCTATATATCTGTCACCATCACTGCTGAAAGATAGCACAAAAAAAACAAAAAGGAAATTGGCAAACAATTAAAAAGCTTAAAAGGATCTTGTTGAAACTGCTTGTGAATTGTTTTGATGCTTTTCGCATGCGTTACGATACATCCATATTAAAATTCCTGTACCTATATGTAAAATGCCAGAAACTCTTAGTGGAAAGTGTTTTTATGCAGAATTTGTGTGCATTTGATGCGATTGTGCATAATAATGGTTTTTACGTGGAACATTGAAGTGATTTTCGAATGTTGTTCTCTAATTGTATATGTCAAGCAAAGTTCGTTGTATCTTCCAAACTATATTGCAACTGGTTGCAGTTTTTACTATAAGGCTTTATCGAAACAAAACGGAAAGGTAGGTTTATATTTGTTCAAAACATAGATTTGGATCAAGAAAATAAGATCCTTCACAGTTTCTGCAGAACACTCGTAGTAGGCGGTTGCTCACAGTGGTTTCTTGTTATTTCATGGTATGTTTCACCCGGGTTAGGCTGTCTGGAGTACTATTTGTATTCGGTTTTTGCTTTCCTAGTGCTTGAAGTTTTCAGTGAGAGAGTTGATTCCGCTGAGTCGAATGAAAAAAAAACCAGTTATTTAGAAGAAAAATTTGATGAAAAAGAATCTTATGTTTCGCTTAAGTCTTTTCCGGAAAAACAACACTGGAATTCACTATTGTATTTATACTTCCCCAATATAGAAAAGACAACCGCGACTGAGAAATTCTTATCGATAGTAGTGTGCCATCTAGTGGCTAGTAGTCATTACAGTGTTAACGTTTTTTCGGTGACAGTGCGCCATATAGCTGCAGTTTGCAGCATTCATGTTGGTTGAATACAATTCATTTTTCTAATCCAACTAAAGAAAATCGTTGAATGGAAATGGAATGTGTCTTAGCTAAGAAATGACAGCACGTTTAATTGGGGAGTTTAACTAAAAAAATTGTAATTTCAAGTAATATTTTATCATTATTAAGGAAATGAGAATTAAAAAATCTAAATTAGCGATAGTAAGATTTTTTTACAAACAGAGTAGTGACATCAAAGAAAATCTTTTTAATTACATCACAATAATCGAAAGAGAAAGTGATTAAAAAGAAACTGTCACTTGCTTATACGCCCTAATGAAAAATCAACCGAGAATTTTGAATTTCCTGAAAAGTTGGTGATGAGCAGAGCTAAAAAAAGTCATTTTCATTGACTGAAGAATAGACGAAAATGACAAGAAATTACTGTCACTCTCAGCTTCGCTTGCAAACTATGAGAACGAAATCCATGTCCAGTCAATGACATAAGCGGGACAGTAGTTTCAAAATTGTGTTTTTTCTTTCATTTGCCCTTTCAGTCATTTGCAGTTTTCAGTGAAAATCCCATAGTATGCAGTGTCGATATTCAACCAAAGCTGTGAGAATTGAAAACGACAGAAAAAGGTTTCACAATAAGTTTTAACTGTTGGTACTCGAATTTGTGATAGTATTGGTTTCCAAAGAAGTTCTGGGATGTAATTACTTCGATTTGCCATATTTTAGTCACTTTTTATAGCCAACCGTCACATATTTTCAATACATTGATGAAAGAATGAGAATTGAAATTCTGCTGCTGCTACCTGAAGACGTTAGTTTGGTTTCGTCTTGTCATAGAGCAAAAGTTAACGTTGACAATTATGTTCTCTCATTTTTTCGATGAGAAACGAAAATGCTTCGTCTCTCTTCCTTTGTTCTGGTGTCGGTCATTTACGAATGGGACAGTAAAACATTGAAAATGAGACTGCTGGAATGGTTTCTTTCATTGAGAATGCGTGACAATTTTAAGCTCTGGTGATGAGAGGTGTTGTGTCAACATTATTCAATTAAAAACGAAGTACTTTTTGTACGAGTCCTTGCACGGAAAAGGGTTGGCGGTTCAATGCATGGGCGGTGGTCTTACAAGTCAGTTGTAGCAAATACAAATAATAATACCCCTAAGTCCCATACAAACGAACCGCCAATGTTTGGTTCACAGCCTGAACAAGTAAGCCTAGCAAATTACTCCTTTTCATTGCGATAGTTTGAAAATGTGGAAGGAGATCGTTTCTGGCAACGCTTTATGCTAGTTGCTACGGTGCAAAACAAACTTGTTTGTTTATGTTTATCGTTGCTGTATTAAACTGCAACAATCAGTCTAAATATCACCGGTACTAGCACAAAAGATGAAAAATGAACACAAACACCCACGAATGTACAAATATCAATACAGCTAGTAGTATATTCATGGTGGCTTAATCATTCTAGATTATTCTTTAACTTACATTTCGCTTGTGATCTTGATTATCAGATAAAAACTGTTTGTTTATTTATTTTTCACTATAATAAACAGTAACTATGGTGAACTTGTTCTTACCCTTCAGTGTTGCTAGTTTTATAGAAAACTCGTTAAAGTACATTGTCACTCTGACAGTGTATCATGACAGTGTACCGCACGATGCAAAATGTGTCCTTGAAAATTTGTCGAAGTATTCCGTATTATAATTTGTATTTGGTTGTAGTATGTTTGAACCCCGACCTGGAAGGATTCTTAGTGTCAGTAATATCGTAGTACTAGTCATGCAGAGATCCTGTACGCTAAGAATCGACTGCGAAGTCTGTTGAAACAGAAATGCCAAATTTCACGAAAGGAATGTAATGCCATGATTCAGCTTTGCTTTGTACGGACAAGTCGATTCTACTTGGATGCATAATGTCACCCCCGATGTCGTTTAGCAATATCAATGGGAAAAATCTGTAGAACTCCGACAAAAATCATTGCCTTTCATGCAAGGCGAACGGCGCATAAAAATCCACAGAACGGTGACGAGCATAGAATCCTTTTCAACGCACAACCGAACCGCACAGAATGCAAGTCGATTCAATACTAATTTCGATTGTGTGAAGAGGCTCAGTTTTAACAGTCTCGTTCATTCTATGCGAAATGCAAAGACATTTCATATAAACGAAATTGTCGTCTCTGTCAGGGGAAGCTGTGTTTTTGTGTGTCTCATTTCTCGAAAGGACAATGTATGAAACACTTGTAGAGCTAATTTGATACTATTATTTTGCTGAAGGAAGTATGTTGATTTTTGAAGCTATTTTTAAGACTAATTTAAATAAGTTAAAAAAATAACACCCTTCCAATTTTCTCTTAAATTTTTACTTATATTATGACCTTTAAGGAACCGCACAGGATACATTTTTATCGATATGACATCTAATAAATTTTGATATTGGAAGCTTGACTAGTTTTTGATGAAAAAACAATCATAACTTTTTACTGGTAACTCATATGAAAAAGCTTGGTTGAGCTAAATTATGCGCAATGATATGTTCAACAACTCTTCTGAAGACAACTTTCCCGTCTTTTTCAGGAGCCACCCTACTTTTATTCGGGAAAATTGATGTAACTCGATGTAATGAAAAGCTAGAGAGGTGCTTTTTCCAGCAAACTTGCTCAAAATAAAATTTCCTACAACTTTATGGTACAACAAAATCATTTTTGAGTTCAATTGAGAAAGTTAGATTTTAGATTTCAATCTAAATAAGGACCGCCCTAATAACTTTTATCATCAAGAGGAGCGTTATTTGATTATAAACAACTTTTATGAAGACACCAACTACAAAAAACTAATATTTAATAGTGAAAATATTTTTGTCACGCTAATTTCCCGTTTCGGACCATAGTGCACTGTTTGCACAGTTTTTTCTTCGTATTTTGAATTTGCCTTTCTATACAGAATTCAAACAATAGTCCTACGTGAACTGTGAAATTTTGGCATCACATACGTGTGCGACAACTGTGCAGTGAATTGTTAGTACAGATATCTACGCACTTGCACATTTGATTAAATTTGGATTTCCCAATTGCCAATTTTCGTGAATGGTAATTCCTTTCAGAGAGGAAGGGGAACCTTCCAAAAGGCTTTCAGAAAATCTAATTTTGCTCTTTAAGAGGTTTACTCTCTGAGAATTAGATATTTGGTAGGTCGAAGTGTACATCCATAATCGAGAAGAGAGCGTCTCTTGCTCATGAAAAAGACTTGTTACGGTCGTCGGCTCTGGATTCTAAATGACTGTATGGCGAATGGCGGCTCTGTATTCTAAATGACTGTATAATTGCATTTTCATGTATATCAATGATAATGATCACAGCAGCATCTTATCGAATTTTGTAGTAGTATCAGGGCTTAAAATTGTCACGCATTCTCAATGCAAGAAATCATTCCAACAGTCTCATTATCAATATTTTACTATCTCATTCGTAAATAACCCACACCAGAACAAACGAAGAGAGACAATTCATTTTCGTTTGTCATCCAAAAAATGAAAGAGTATAGCTGCCCTTACACGAGTAATTAAAAATGTCATTACTTAAAAATAATATCATTTTAATGAACGTGTATGGTGCAGTAAGGCCAATTTTTTATCAAATTTGAAATACATCATTACTTAGTCATCATTAAAAATGACAAAAATAATTCTCGTGTAAGAGCCTCTTATAATTGCCAACGTCACTCTTTCCTCTATGACAAGACGAAATCAAACTAACGTCTGCATGGAGCATCAGCAGAATTTCAATTCTCATTCTTTCATTCTTTTCTATAATGAGTGTCTAAAATATGATAAATAGAAGCAATTACATCTCAGAGCCTTTTTGGAAACCAAAACTACTACAAATTCGAGCACCAACAGGTAAAAGTCATTGTGAAACCTTTTTCTGTCATTTTCGATGCTCAAAGCTTCGGTTGAATACCGACACTGCATACTTTTGCATTTTCACTGAAAACCGAAAATGTCTGAAAGGGCAAATGAATTTAAATAGTTTTCCCGGAAAATCCGCAAGGAATTAATGTTTTCATAAAGTTATTGTACAACAAATTTTACCCAATTCCATTATGTTTTAGCGCCCCCTGGATCGCTACGGCACTGATTTTGACATAAAACAACTTAACGTTTTCAAATTGTAAACAGTTTTAAGCTAAATTTAGATGAATTTGGACAAAATTCGAAAGAAACTCAAACCATAGGAGTTTCCAATTGAGTCTTAGTTTACAACAATCGGATCAGCCTTCTCTGAGAAAATGAGGTGAGTTACGTTTTCTGCGTATTTGAGCATTATTTCCGATACCTACGGAATCGAAAACCGGGAACCCATATAGCTGGAGTAGGTTCGTTTGACCAGCAACTGAAATAATCTACAAATTGAAACTGTTCTGAGTTAAATTTTGATGTTTTGTCGTGAATACGACTTACTTTACTATGGGGTGCCATTTCAAAATTTACCCTCTGAGAGAGTGATTAGTTTTTGATCGTGAATATCTCTTGTTGTATCTAACGAATCAACATAATTTTTACTACATACCATCGGAAATATGATCACAATTTTATGATAAACTTTTCAGATGTGTGACATAATCTCAAATAATTGAAAATTAAACTTTTCTGAATTGTTTGGTATAAACGAGTATCAAAGAGGATAATTCATAAGGCGCGTTTGCCTTTCTCGTATTTTTAAAGCTCATAGCTCAGTGATCTGTGAAAGGATTTATATAATCTAACTACCAATAGAATCGAAATTTTTCAACGTGTATAGAAAAAGCATTGAAGTATTTCAATAGTACACTATTGAAAAACCTGTCTCATTTGACCCATGTCAACACCAGCCAATCAGAACGCGTTCTGAGGAAGAGAACAAAATATCTGCTGCTGTACAACAAATCGTTCGAGAAGAAGGTTCCGAATAGTGTTTAATATCGTAGTGAGTTCCACAATTTGATCCTTCTGAAAGGCAGGAATGGATCCCGTACAGCACCCTGATAGTTTCTTTCAATGAAATGCAAATCCAAAATGCAATAATCGACATTAAAATTCTGTATGCGGCTATTTTTGTAGCCGTTAGGACCGCCCATTAGTGAAAAAGCTACAAACGAAATCACATAAAAAGAAACTTCTTAACAAAAATTGAATCAGTTTGGATTCTGCCACTGCAAGCAGATGTGTTTTGTGTCGTCTGCACAGTCGCTTTCGACAAGAGCGATTACGTCACAGCTACCAGTCATTTGCATTGGTGAAAAAGCAACGGTGGAGAGCATCACACAAAATCAGCCGTTCTAATGGCTCTAAAAGTTTTCCAAAGAGCTATTAGGATTTCTTGCTCGCAAGTTGAAGGGAAATATCCTCAGTTTAGTGCAAATCTAGTTCAAGTTTGGTAAGATTCGTGCACTTTTCGCTGTGTGAAATTCACAGTAATCGAGATCAAGTGCAGCCTTTTTTGTTTTTGCGAAAAATGTGAAAAAGGGGAATGCTTGCATAATTCATACAATTGATCAACTAATTGATATTCTGAAGTGTTAAGGAACATGTCAGTTGTTTTCGTATTCACGACATCCAGTTATTTCTCTGACATCACCCACCCGCCCTTTTTTTCTTTTGGCATTAAAAATGCCTTACTCTTCACTATACGGGGCCGGGTGTCAATTAAAAGTTTCAAAAATAGCCGCGTAACCTTTTTGTGTCATAATTTTGAACGTTAATAACTCCGTCATTTGTTGATGGATTGTTATAATTTAACAACCAATCGATTCGGAAACTTTTAACTTAAACATGTATGACGACGTCGTTTCAGTATTTCAATAGCATACTATTGAAAAAATGGTTGGAATCGACCTATGTTTTCATCCACCAATCCCTGCTTTACAAAATGACGTAAACTTATTGTTCGGCATAGGAGGCTTTGCGTCATGCATAAAAAACACCACATCGTTCTGCGTAGTATGAAGAGAAATCTATAAATATAGGCTGCACAATATTTCTTTGCCTAGTTGATGTTTGACTGCGAATGAAACAAGTAGCTCGTCCAGTGAAACTTCCTGCTGTCTGCACAACACCGCTTCGTGTTCGCTTGAATATCTTATATATCATCTAGCTATTGAAGAACCGAACCAGCATGGTTATCGGTTCTTTTGAAACATCCCATGTATTTAGCAAATTGTTGGTCGATTTTGCCATTAAAAATGCCTTACACTTCGCTTCCCGAGGCTGGGTGTCAAATTAAAACATGCAAAACTAATCGCGTAACATTTTTCTGCCATAATTTTGAACGCTCATACCTCAGTTATTTGTTGATGGATTTATATAATTCGATTCGGAAACATTCCAATCGATTCGGAAACATTTAACTTAAACTTATGAGAAAACGTCATTTGAATATTTCAATTGCATTCCATTGAAAAATTTATTTGAATTGAGTATTTTTTTTTGGTTCTCTGGTAACTATCAGGCTAATTTAGTATTATCGGCAATAGATCTAATTCGGATCTAATTTACAGCGCTTGTTCCTTGATGATTTGTTAATGGAATTTCCTCATTTAAATGATTCCAAAGCTTCAATATTGTAAGCCTTAAAATGTTTTAATTTGTCAACGGATCGGTTTGCATACTTAAATCTCCATTCCCATACGAACAAAACGGTGGCGCGAAAATGGATTCAGTATAAAGTTGTGTTATTATGATAATCATAGAAACTTCTTCTTCATTATATGTGACTGAACAAGTTGTTGTCCCACCAGGTATTAAACGCTTCAAAAGATTCAAAATTAAATTCTGAAACTTATTTAAAAGCGGTCTCCTTGGTTTAGTAGTATAAATGAGTTCCACAGGCTCACATATACAGTACAATTAGATACAATATCATATAGTATCAAAGATAAACTAAAGGTAAGTTTACTTGCGATTTTACATGTATCGTTTGAATAGCAACCCTCGTAGAATTTGGTTAACCGCCAGTTTCAGTTCAATTATTATTTGCTTCAAAACACGCATTGTAACTATGACATAATTCATGTGTTAATAACATCAAGTTACAATATGAACAAAATTTCTGAATTTTGTTGCGTATCAATTTCGTATATTCCTAATATGCCAAAGCGAAAATCAATGTAAGTAACTAAATATTTTATGCGGACTGTTTCACATTTTTCTTCCTCGTATTGTTGCCATATTATTTACCGACACTTTCCGAAGATTATTGACGATTTTGAAGAAGGATTAATAAAATTACACTATTACTGAGCTTACTGGTACAACATTTTTCGTTAAAATAAATAAAATCTTCTCTTGGATCGATTAACTGTTTATAAAATTAATAAGTTTGTATGTTTCTCGAAGATTATTGTCATAAAATAAAACAGTTTCATTTGTTCAGGATTAAATCTTTAGGTTGTTTGTATCTAAAATTGAGCTTTAAAGTAACTTTGAATTCTAGTTAAAGGACGTTATTCAAAATCTTAACAATGTAAAAAATTGTGGAAAGGGATCAAAATTGAATATAATTAATTATCAAGAAAAAATCTAATTATCAATTTTATCATTCGCCAACAATCTAAGCGCTTAAACTAGAGCAAGTTTGTAATTAATAAATTGAAAAAGTTTTTAGTTTAGTGTATCATCATCTCTTTATTTTTGTATATATTATGAAGACCTTAGAAACGTTCCATTTTTAATGTTATTGTGCTCGGTCGTGTCTTGAATACAACCCTCTAATTTTTTTTGTATCCTCTCTGTGAATGACGGTATGCAGTTTAAACACACTTCAACCGGATGTCGGATCCGGATAAAAATTTTATAGCAGCTGATGGGATCACAAGACTTCTTTTTTGATTTCAAATTTGTGAAAATTGGTTCACCCATCACTGAGAAAAGTGAATGCATACTTTTGTAACATACATACACAAAGACATTTTCTTATCTCGACGAACTGAATCGAATGGTGTATGACACTTGACTCTCCGGGCCTCGGTTCAAAAGTCGGTTTGCACAGTAATTGCGTACCCTTCTTTATGACAAAAGTAGAAAGTAATTATATATTTTTGATGTCGACCGAAGTCAGAATTGTAACAATCTCGATGTGATTATCTACCGATGTGAGAAAAAATTAGACTTATCATCAAATGCAATAATGTTCTGTTTTCAAAAAATATTGAAGATAAATCACACGTAATAACGTAATAACAATTCTTTTTATGCTGTGTAGTGGAAATGAGTACAGCACAAATGATGCACTTGATTCGATCAAATGTGTTCCAATTGAAATCTATGTGGAAAACAATGTGACATTCATATGAAATTCGTAGAGAGTCTAAAGGTAACGATATATCTTATCATTTTGATGTGCATTTCAGATAAATGTAGCATGATTTCCACTAAATATCAACAATTTTTACACTCATTTTATGAGTTAAGTGTATATTTTCATGAATTTCATGTGTTCTGTCAGCTTGGAGCGAAATTAATCTTCAGTCCAGCAACGCCATCGCACGGCATCACATTCAACATATTATGTCAATTGTATGGGCGCGCAGTGCTGCTATTTTGTATGTACTATTTACGTCTATGTACGAGATTCGATGCGGACTCGCCTGAGGGCGCCATGCTCGCTAAAAAGGAAGTCGCCAATGATTTGTTCGTGAAATGTGAGAGCCGGATATCTTGTTAATATGATGTCTTTGCTATCAGGCATAAGAAGAAAGCGAACAAGTTGAATCGAGAGAGACTTATAGAGTAGGAATTGTGCCTTGAGGTCCTGTCCGTGTGAAAAAGTGTGATATTGAAAAAGAATGAAGAAAACGCATTATTTTAAACTATATTTCATATCGAATAAATTGGTACACTGTGACAAATAGCCAACTAATGATTATTGATAAATTGTTTTTTTTTTCACGATTTGTATCCATTTTAATCTTATCTCATGTTATCTTTAGTTTAATGTTACTTCCTTTTGCTACCTGTTGGGGTTTTCACCTTTTATAATATTAAATTGTGTATGCGTTCTTTTACTCTTTCTATTTGTTTGATTTTTCACCAGACGAAAGAACTGAACTGATTTGCGGTGAAGATGGTTGCTTGCATTCAATTAATAATGATCTAGGTTTTATGCGTAGAAAGCGGAAACAAAAATTACGACCGTTCTTAGCGAATAAGTTTGATAACATATATCGAAAATGTTTTCTGAGTGTGAAGATAGTGATTTATCTAGTTGCTTCACCATTTTTTTGTCTATTGTTTGTTGCCATAGAGCTTGATCTATTAACCTTACTTAATGTACTGGTAATGTTAGTTTAATAAATTACAGTGTGTAAATATTCAAATAAAAATGTACAAATTTATTACTTTCAACAAAAATCTATTGCATCTCGCTTGGTAGTGTCTATACATAGGAAGGGAAACTATAACCTAGGAGTAACAGTTTTCTGTTTAGCTGGTGCGTGTATGTTTGAAATGTTTGATTTGAATTGGATACTTAAGTCCACACGTACTTCTCTGACAGTTTGCGAATTATGATTCACAGAAAGGCTCTTTCTCTCTCTTATATCCGACCATTCGTTTTGACGAAAGAAAAATTTTGGAAAGCCTTCTGGATCGAAACAGCTAGGAAACCAAAAAGTAAATTGCGTAGTTTCTTCTCAGTGAATCCTTGTTGTATACTTTTGCGTATTAACATCACAAATAATGCTGCGTTCGTAATTCAGTTGCTGTTGGATCTTTCAACTAATTTTACATATACACATAACTAGTGCAATTCACTTCGAAGTATGATGTTTGCTCTAGTTTCTAGTTTTTTCTTCAGTATGCTAAGAAACAGTTGGATGTAGTACTTTCACTAGAACCGCGGGAAGGGAGGGGTCCTGTTGGAAGAGATTTCGGGAATTGTGCTTTCTATTTTACTTAGTACACCGGATACTGTTTGAGATCAATGTCACAATCGAAGATGTTCAAATCAAAGTAACCTGGTTCGACCCCCGCCACTTCGATGGAAACGGATAATTAGAATTAATTCACACACAAATAGTTCATTTTTGTTTAAAATTTGAAGCTGATTGTTTTTTTCAGAAAGATTATCTCTCATAATCATCCTTCCTATTTGACGTAGTAAGTTCGTGTTATCAGTTTTTGAAATTTTCTTGAATTCCTACTGATTGAGTTTGTTGTGATTTTTTGTCTGCTGTTTATGTTTTTAGGTGGAGAACATTTTTCATCAATTTTGTTGTTTTGTTTCGTGTTATCATAATACATCGATATTCTATTTGTTGATATTTTTTAAATGTTGGTGAAAAGAATCAGGCCTATGGTTCATGTCTGTGTCCTATTTCTATAGATCCGGTTTATTTTTTTGGTTATTCTGTAGATTGTTTTTCATGAGCGAGTTAAGGTGTGTTTGTAAATTTTCCTTGATAGCGTTCAGCGTGTAAACGTTTGGATGCTTGCTTTGTTTGTCAAATCTAGCGATTGTTTTCTCCTGTCATTGGATTACACAGTGCACACGTAGAAAGAAACAATTAGATGACACAACCTCTCACATTGGCAACGAATTTTTTGTCTAACAAAAAATAATCGAGAATACTTCGCACCTCGAAGCCTTACCCGTTCAACGTAAAAAAAAACAGTAACATTTTCCGAAACGTTTAAATTTTGTCTTACTTTCAAATTTAAAATTTTTTACAGATTAAAACAGTTTATGCTTGTCTCCTCGATTTGGGATCTTTTTTTTTCACTATCGGTTCTTCTCGTTTGTTTAAAAGTAATTTATATATTAAATTTCTTCTCATAAAAAGGGGTGGAAGGCACTTTTTCTCTAAATTTTTGTTTTTAATTAATTTAAATATATTTTCTTTTACTCTTTTTTTGTATTTCTTAAATTTTGCTTCACTTTTTTGAACACATTGGCCGAAACGTTTCTCAAAATTTTGCGCTACTCTAAAAAGGTTTTGGGTTTTTTTTCTTTTTGTTCATTTTTGTATCTCGCCGAAAGTGAAAAGTTATTTATCTGCCAAAAGGTTTAATCTTCCGAAACATGATTGCAAGAATAAACAAGTGTCCTTTGACCCTTTTTACCGCATGTTCGCATTTCCACCGCCGCCGTCGCCAGCCGATCCGGGCAAGATATTCCCCCTTCGCTCCGGTTCGGTATGAGCAGAAATTTGTATGTTCTTGTTTTTTTTTCTCTCGTTTCTATCGGGACATAAACTGGTTTCCTAAACTGATAAACGATGGAACGAATCAAGATACGCATCGGGCCCGCAATAACGCGTCTCGCCCATTTGCTGATAAAAAAAAAGAAGTTGCTCGAAATGGTCATTCGATAAAAATACAATCTATGCCAAACATTGTATTTTTGTTTGAATTTTGTTTTTTTTTCGCCTAAAAACGTTGCTTTTCTCTATATAAATTTCACTTATGGAGGTTGTGTTTCCACATGACAAGAAGGCAATTTATTTAAATATATATATTTTTACTTCTAGCAATTTTTTTTTCACTTCTCTGTGTATTATTCACACTTTTTACGATTTAGTCGAAATAGTTATTTTGTACATGTTTTATCCTCCCATAACTAGCTTCGAAATAGAACAATCGGTTTTGTTAGGTTTATTTTTTGTTTATGGAGTTTGTGTGTGTGTGCTATCTCTATCAATCGAAGGTTGGTAAATTTAGAGCGTAAATTTTCTGTGTATTTTCACTTGAAACTAATCTCAATTCTGTTTCGTCCAAACTTATATGTCAATTATATTAGTGACGGAGCTGAGTTAATTTCACTTTCTAAAGAAATTGATATAAAGATAATAATATTTCTGTAATATTCGAATTCTGTGATGAGTGTTCGTTTCTAAAGAGAAAATTTGGATGAATCGACGAGAATGTTTGCTTTTTATTTAATATTTTTATCATTCCATTGCAAGATTAAAAGAATTTCCTATATTTCTAGTATTTCTCTCACTCCTTCTGCGGTACCATAAGATGAAGGTGAAGCGCTTTTTGGTTTAATTTTGCATTGTACCACTACGCATATCCAGCGTACAAACTGGTACAGAGAGCGTTGAATATTGATTTTGTATCAAAAACATCAACCCGGCAGCCTAACAGCAGTTTCACACCGGATAACATCTACACAGTGTGCAAATCCATCAAAATTAGTTGAGCCCAGGAATGTTCAAACGCTTATACACTGAAGTATATTTTTACAAAGGAAATACGTACTGAACAAAAAAAAGCGCGCATAAAAACCCCGTAGCCGCGCAACAAAACGTGAAACTTTTGAAATCAGCGTAAAAATCCGCGTGAAAACAAAAACCGCAAAGCTATTTTGTTTCTGTTACCAAATGTTTTCAAAAATTTGTTTTAAAAATTGACTTCCAGAAGATTTTCGAAGTCGAATTTTTATTTTTGTAGAAAAAGTCAAGGTCTGGTGTAATCTCAAAAAGTATATTTTTAAATTGAAAATTTTTCAAATGTCAGACTTAAGAATATTCGGGATAACGCCAGATCCCGACGCTTTAAGCATTTTAAGACAAAACTAAATAACCGCAGAACTTTGAAAATTAGCATAAAAAACTGTATAACTTTCGAAATTCGCGTTCAAAAACCGAATTGAAAAACTGTGAAGAAAAGACCTCAGTGTAAGCGTTAATGTTCGGCAGATGAAGGTAAAGAGGAATGAAGCAATAAAAGGAAACCTCGACAAAGTATGGCAATTATTTATATGTTGAAAATAATTTTGGTTGACCATTTTTGAGGGTTTCATTTTGTCTTTTAAGTACAGCATTTATTTCTAATATTAATTTGTCGATTTTCCGAAAAAATGAAACAAATTTTAAAATTTTGGAATCACCAGAAAAAAATTAGAACCATCAAAATGTTTCAATTTTGCTCAACTTAACATGGAAAGTAGGTTCGAGAGAAACCTTACTTTGATTAGTAATATTTCTCATTTCTGTTTTCATTGAGCTTTCCCTCCACAAAAAAAAATCCAACGGAAGTCCTCAATTGGTCCAATACGTTGAACCGTTGGTCCGATGACTGTCCAATGAATTATCCAACGGGAGGTTGATTCGAGACTTTCGTTTGCCAATTTTAAAACAGACCATTTAACCGTGCGCCATTTTGTTTTTCGTTCAACAAAACTCGGCAGGCATTGTTGAGCCATTTTTAATATGAGGAGCAGTGTAGTAAAACTTCATTTAACTCAATCACAGATAACAGATAAACAGGCTCACATATGAACTGTGTGTAAAATTTGCTCAATCAGCATGGCGAACACTTGCAGATGTCACCACGATCGACACGAGGTGCCACAATCACTGAGCAACAATTTTGGGTGCAACATTCACTTCACGCTAGATTTTTGTTTTGCTGTTGGTTAAAATGACAAGTTTATTTTTGTTTTATTCCGTTCGAATTCTCGTGTGATTTATGCGACATGGAAAAAAGTTGTGTTTAACACTTAGAGAAAATGGTGTGATAAGTGTTGAAATTGTTGTAGTTGGAATATTTCTATAACAGCTGAGCTATCCTTTTCGTGAGGAATGGTTGTCTGGTTGTCTGGAACGACAACTTGATGAACACATAGTTTGTTATACGGACGGTTCTCTGTTGAATGGTCGTGCTGGTGCTGGTGTCTACTGTCGTGAAATGAGGCTGGAGCAGTCTCATTCACTTGGTAGATACTGTACTGTGTTTCAAGCAGAAATCTACGCGATTCTGTGTGGAGTACAATCGGCACTTCAGCAGAGGATCTGTGGTAAGCGAATTTATTTTTGTTCCGACAGTCAGGCAGCCTTAAAAGCACTCAGTTCGAATGACTCACGGTCGAATCTAGTGATCGCATGTCGAACTCAAATTGAAGACCTCAGCATTTCAAATGCTGTTTACTTCTTATGGGTACCCGGCCATTCTGGTATTACTGGAAATGAATGGGCTGATGAGTTGGCTAGAGCTGGTGCAACGAATGATTTCGTTGGTCCTGAACCAGCTTTACCACTTTCAACTAGTTGGATAAAGCACAAGATTCGTTCTTGGGCTGTATCCAAACATGCCAGCTACTGGCGCAGCTTGCAAACTTGCGCTCAGACAAAAGCATTTCTACCAGATTTAAATCTGAAAATGTCAAAGTGTCTACTGCATTTCTCCAAGCATCATTGCAGTATTCTGGTCAGAGCTCTGACTGGACATTGCAAACTCAATTATCACATGGCTACTATTCAACGTGCTGAGTATTATTCGTGTGATTTGTGTGAATGCGATTATGGTACTTCATATCATCTGATATGTAACTGTCCCGCATTGACGCAGCTACGTATCCGGGTTTTTGGTTCTCCATACATGGTTGAGTCTGTGTATGCGGAGCTAAAATTGAAGGATATTCTCTCGTTTCTTACCCAATGTGGTAAGGAGCTATAGTCAGAAGGGTTCATCGTTCTTCCTGGAGTGAATGAATCCCTTCTGTATTTACCTTAAATAGGGTTTAGCAGATTGTTTGGCATTTTTTTAGGGGGTGCCGAATTTACTTCTGCTCGTACATACTGCGAATCGTTCTGCATTCTTCCGGGAGTGCAGAATGGTGTCGCTTTTGTAAGATCTTCAAATCCTCTCGGGAGTTGGAGGTTTTATTAACAGCAGACTGTTCGGGACCTCGTAGAGGTTCAGAATTTACTTCTGCTTCCACTAAATGTGATCCTCAGCAGATTGTTCGGCATCCCT
The DNA here is from genome assembly GCF_030247185.1 of Malaya genurostris. Classification (NCBI taxonomy): domain Eukaryota; kingdom Metazoa; phylum Arthropoda; class Insecta; order Diptera; family Culicidae; genus Malaya; species Malaya genurostris. The sequence goes on along the minus strand of NC_080572.1, from coordinate 268,185,987 downwards.
TAGGGGTGCAGAATTTACTTCTGCTTTTATGTGTTTTTGTGTCGTCAATTTTTCCCATCCTCCTAGTCCAACCCTTACCATTTCCTTTCAATCCTTCCCTCTTATATATCGGGAAAATGATGCTAAAAACAAATTGATGGCAAGGCACAAATCTCCAAATATCAAGGGGAACGTGCCATTTGAGCCAATTTGTTCTGATTCCTGATTCCTGATTTATTCCGTTCGAATTCTCGTGTGATTTATGCGACATGGAAAAAAGTTGTGTTTAACACTTAGAGAAAATGGTGTGATAAGTGTTGAAATTGTTGTAGTTGGAATATTTCTATAACAGGCAGGAGAATTTTGTTATCGTTCCGGAACGTAGTGGAACGATTTCAAAGATCGCGGTGAACAGTCGAGTATGTTAGGTGGCAGTAGTGTTTCCAACGTGTAGCAAATTTGAAATTTACACAGGATTTTGGAAAATTTTGTTCGAGCCTGAATATCTATTATCTGTGTTTCAATTGAAACCGAATGTGAAACACACTGAAGATCTCTCTACTGCAGTAAACTTCACAGAATACACATAAATTAATAGTTTCCTCCTTCAGTTTTCATTTATAATACTTTACTCCATTTGTAATTCTATTTATTCAAAATTGCTCACTATCAACAGCGAAGGCAATGATTATGATTATTCAACTGACGATTAATTCTGAGAGCTTCACTTGAAAATGGCAGCAAAAGTGATATGAACTTGTATCGATATGCTGACGGTCAGTGGCCATAAATTTCATTTTCATCTGATATCAATCGATTGGCAATGAAATTTTCCGCACTGATGAGGAGTTGGAGCTCCGCTGATCAAGTTTTACTGTAGAATTTTGCAACTTTCCAATAATCTTTTTTATAAATAAATACCACACTCAAGAAAATAATATATGGAATTTCATAATGATATCGTATGGTTTTTAGTCACAGGAATATCATATGCAAAACATAAGACCACCTTATGAAGTCATGAAAATTGGAATTCCAATAAAAAGCCTTATGAAGTTCATACGACATTTTTAAGAACATTGTGCAAAATTTCTATGACAAACATAGCTTCTCTCATATACTGTGGAATTTACAAGTTATGTAAACTTCGATAGTGATAGATGAGAAGTATATTGCAGAGTCATAAACATTATAATAGAGGTATATTTTTCATGTTGAACTTTGTAAATTGTAATTTTCTTGATTTTTGTTGCATCATAAGATTTGCCTTGTGATTTTCACTACTCCTTTTGCCTGAGTGTACCTAAGTGTAAAATACTTGTACACTGATAAAAATTTGCAAAATCGATTCATATGTAAACACCACTTCAATTTAATATGCTTTTTCATTTCAATACATAACCAAAGCGATTTGTTTCAAGATATCATGTGCAAATTCACTAAGATGCGAGATTAGATTATTTTTCACTTAGCTTTGATGTGTTTTTCCTTTGGATGTTATGTGTTTTGCTATTGAATCGAACTACATGTGTTAAACTTTTCATTTTCTAGTGGGAACGAGTACAGCACAAAAGTATGTGCAAAACACTTGAATCGGTCAAATGTGTTTCAATTGAAATCTATGTGGAAAACAATGTGACATTCACATGAAATGCATATAGAATCTAGAGGTAACGATATATCTTATCGTTTTTACGTGCATTTCATATAAACGTAGCATGATTTCCACTAAATATCAACAGTTTTTACATTCATTTTATGAGTTAAGTGTATATTTTCATGAATTTCATGTGCTCTACAAGCAGTGATAGATCAAATGCTTTGCACATGATTAAGGCTCGGATCCGTACTGTATTTTACAGTATTGTACTGTATTTTGGATCCAAATACTGCGTACTGTATTTCACTCCAAAATGTACTGTATTTTTCCTTGTACTGTATTTTGCCTTTCGAAAATACTGTTTTTTTTTTCAAACAGAGAAAAAATAAAACCAAAATTTATTCCTTTGACGCTTCGAATTTTGGTATAACGAAAATAGTTTATGTTCCGTGGTAATAAAATAAAAATAATACCTGATATCAAGTGATATGCGGATATACTTGATACTTGAGAATGTCCCATACAATTTTATGTCAACACATATCACAATCGCATAGCGAATATAAATACATGCAAACAGCTAGGGATTATTCTGTGATTCTGGCATCTCTGCACACAGCGAACGGTGAATTCGATCGTTCCACGACAGAAGGGCATGTGTGCAAATGCGAGCCTCTCTTTATTGACGTTCTTATTCAATTTTTGCTGCGATTTTATAGAAATTTTCTCAGCTTCTAATAATATTTAAGATTAAGGATTTTGCTTGAGATTAAATCAATCTGGTATTTCGCGAATCGCCAAATAAACAAAGAGAATCTGTCATTTATAGCTCGGCACTTTTTTGTGAGACGATAGTACAGAACGAATGTAAATGTCAAAAAATTTGTCGCTCTCCTTTTCGTCATGAAAATATCACAAAATGGAGAAATGACAACGTATCAATTGTGAATCGTTGGGTGGAAAAATTCAACCATCTCAAACGTGCAGATTGCAAGTACAAAGACATTGATATAAAAGTTGAGTATATTTCAAGCTTACCAGGAACATCAGCATCAGTGGAACGCATATTTTCTGCAGTCAATAAAACTTGGACCACAGATAAGACGTACTTGGAAGTGGGTACACTGGAGGCGATACTAATTGTGAAGTGCAATTTAAAGTACGAATGCGTTGAACTCTACAATTACCTCAAAACAAAACACGGTCTGCTTCGTAAAATTTCATCAAAAGAGAAATACGAGACGGCAACTGCAAAAAGATCGAAGTCGAAGGCGATTGAAATGATACAAATGTATACAATTGATGATTATTTCATGTTTCGTATATTTTGTTATTTGTATTTTAACTGAAATATTCATTTTATTTCCACTGAGAAATAAAAAAAAACATTGAGATGATAAAAAAATATCATCTGATAATAGTTTTTTTTTGTTTTATTCATCATTTTTATATAAAATGTGTACTGTAAAACGTACTGTTTTTTTAAAGCCGATGTAATGTATTTTTTTGTTTTTTCTGTAAAATATACTGTATTTCGAGAAAAAAATATCCGAGCGTTACACATGAAGCTAGCGTGCAAATTATTTTCAGTTTACTACTCGTAGAACAACAACACATTTTTTGTATGAAGAAAACACTTAATTTTCACACCATTTTTGTTGGGAAAATCAATATTAAACCGTTCCAACAAACTGAACGAGTATTTCGTTTAATATATCATCCAACAAACGCTCAACGACCAATAAGATCTGGAAATGAACTACTCAATTCAAGATATATGTGTATTAAATTAGTCAAACTCGTTCAAAATGTAATACTTCGTGCTTTGAATTTCATTCTTTTAAGTGTTTACCAGAATCAGCATCTATAAACAATGAAGGTCCGCCAGACAGTGTCGGGCCTACCCGCTTGGTAGAAATTCTGGCAGCCGGCAAAAAACCTGGTTAGGTTAGGTTTTGCTTGACATTGACTAAGTGGAAGCACATATTGAAGAAGCGAAATGAACGAGAAACTCACAGAAAATATGAGTTTTTGGAAAAATGCCTGTCATGCCTTGCCAATTCACCTTCCTGTTTCGTTTTATTCGATTTTTCTCGTGGATGTTTTCTCATCCATGCATGCACAAATATATCTAAATAGGAAAGCATCGTGAAATGTTGCAGCATATTATTTCCAACATTCAAATTGTCTTATGAAAAAACGGTATATCGTTTAGATTGTCTGATGACTTATCGTAAGATTATTTCTGTAATTTGTAATGTATGAAACAAAGTATGAAATCGTCGAATCGAAGGATGGATGTGATTATATTCCGAACAGAATTTTCATCCACTGACGAAAGCATTTTTTGATGAAAGAGTATAACTTGAAACAAAATTCGTGAATTGTAAAACGGGATTGATACGAGTCTGTCAATCGTATCTGCCAGACTAAATGTAATTATCTGTTGAACATGGTTGTTGAATTGTTGTCACTCTTTAGCCAGTATTCTGTCAGAAGACCAGATTTGACAGATTTATTGAGAAGACATTGCCGGTTGTCAGGCAAGAAATCTGATAGTCACTAACAAACCAGTAATAGAAGTGGTCGGTAAAGCAAAGCAAAGTCTTGGCATTACATTCCTTTTGTGGAATTTGGTCTTTCTGTTTCAACAGACTTCGCAGCCGATTCTTAGTGTACAGAATCATTGCATGGCTAGTACTATGGATCCTACTGACACTAAGAATCCTTCCAGGTCGGGGCTCGAACATACGACAACAGGCTTGTAAGGCCAGCGTTCTATGCATTGAACCGCCAACCCGGGACAAGTGATCGGACTATTCCCAAATTGTCTTTCTCGGTCGAACTGTGCCCAATTTAATTTCTTATAAAAATATGGATAAATTAAGGAGTTACTGTAACCAACTGTAAGCTTTGATAATATGATACATTAACCGTTTGTTGTCACACGCAATATTTGTTGAGATATTAACTTTTCAATACAATTTGGTTCAAATGGCACATTCCCCTGGTCAATTGAAAATTTTTGCTTGAAATTAACACTAATACTTTGGTCATGACCTTTGTATGTCCAAAAATCAAATCAAGCTCACGCTCAGCCGTAGGACTGATGCGTAGTATATGCGATCAATACTGAAATACGGGATCTATGAACGATATCCTAAATATCTCGATATCCGGGCACCTGCAAATTAAAACATCCGGAGCAATGGGAACTTAAATTCTCTTCATTGAATGTCATGAAACTTGTACTAACCAGTTCATCGGCCAATTTTTTTTTCAATAAGCGCTCAGACAAAACAATGCGCATCTACTTGCATAGTTTGCATTTGAATTACTAGAATCGCAAATTTCGACATACGTTCCTAATTTAATTGAGACATTACATTCATAGCTTAAATTATCATTCTTGGCGCATGTTCGGAATGATCATGAAATACTTTCTTCCTAAATAAGAAATGATTTTTCCTCAAGTTCCTAGTTAGAAACATTATAAAACACCAAGAAATAACATTCCGAGTTGAATCGATGTGTAGTTGTATTTTATATTATGTAGATAAAATAAACGAATCAACATTTGAAAATTACAGCTCTAATTTACCAACGTTTCGCGATTTTCCGTACATTCCATCGTGGAATGTCGCGATCCGCTCGCTGTTCCTGATAATATTTATTGCACATCTCCTAACGTGTGTTATTTTTTACCATTCACACATCGCTTCATTTTAGTACGATTTCAAATGGTTGCTATATCAGCATGAATAAATAAAATTCCCTCAAGGTAAACCTCTATCGCTTCGTCTTAAAACGTATCTTTTTAAGTTAATTATATCACATATTGCAAAAATAACATGTGTGAAATCAGCTCGTAAATAAAAAAAACAGACAGGAGAAGAAAATTTTAAAGTACAAATTGAAAATTTACAAATTAAACTAAGAGCCCCACAAAACACAAGTGTTGAATTGTTTTATAAATAAACAAAACCAAACTAAAAAAAATGAACAAATTCCCTTCGCTGCCGCTTTCATGGAGCTCAAATTGAAACTAAACTAAACCTAACCGGTGTAAATATGACCGAACCGAAGCGCTTACTCTCCACGGCACTCGGTCATCGGTTCCATCTTGATGCTGGTGGTGGTGACTGGAGGCCGGGGTGATTCCCGGAAGCTGCCGGTATTCCCGGTGACACCTACGCCAGCAGTGACCGTGGAACCGCTCGTTCCCCGTGTCGTTGCCACCAGCTCGGCAATGTCCTGATCGTGAAAGAGATGTTCCGGTCGTGGCGGCGAGGACGAAGAAGAGTAACCCGCTCGGGAACATGATTTGCTGCTACCATATGGTGGCATCCCGAGTGGGTTAAGATCGGGACCCTGACCACCACCGACCGCTAGGTTGACGGCCGGTTCCAGTACCATCCCCATCGGGGATGCCAATGGACTCACCTCGGTCGGCGGTGTAGTCATGCGGAGGTCATGAGCGGAAGCAGGCGAACTGAGACGGGTTATGCTGAGACTGCCACTATTCAGATGTGCCATCGGATGATGGTTAACGGTCGGAACACCGGACGAGTGATTGCTGCTACGAGATGCTTCCGAACGGGGATTGTGGCTCGGGTTACCAGGATTTCCACTATGGTTGATATTGGTTAAACCAAGGTGATCGTGATCTTTGGCCGTAACTATACTGGAACCCGCCGGGGAACCCAGTCTAGGCATTTGAATCCCTCCGGATCCACCGTTGTTACCATGGCCTTGATTAGGGACGGCAGGTGAACCAAGTTTTGGAACCGGAATGCTACCACTGGAACCTCCGACGTTTCCCGGTGGATGAATACTCATGTTGGTGTGATGTGGCGGTAGGTTGAACCCCACCAGATTGGCTGCCGCTTCCGGATGGTGTTGGGCAGCGGCCACCATGTTGCACATCTGCTGCCTCACAGCGGCCACGGTTGCAGCGGTTAAAGCATCTGAAGACATCCCTTCGGCACCGGTGGTCGGCAGCTGACCGTTTGCGTTCGGTGCGTAGTTCAGGGGATTATCTTGGAACGGAAATGGCTGCAAGCAAACGAGAAACATAGAGCATACGATCGATTCGATTGTTTTGAGTCTGTGGGATTTGCATTCTAAACTTGATCAATTACCGAATGTCGGCCGTACAGGATCGGTTCTTCCTTAATTTCTTTGGCATCGCGAAAGACAACGCTTTTGATTACGCCCTTGATGTGATCGTCCGGCCAGATACCGAGCAGAATCCGTTGCGGCCGGCCCCGGCCCTTCGGTCGCAAATCCGTTCCACCGTCGATCGATGGTCCGAGCATGTTGTGGACACGGTTCGCGTACAGGACAAAGGTCGGATAGGGAATGTCATACTTGCGGGCTGCCTGCGACAGCGACAGACCCTCCTTCAGCACACTGAAGATGGCTTCGGCCATTGTTTCGGGACGCCACGATTTCAGCGGTCCACGCTCCCGGAACCGAAGGTGGTGAATCAGGTTCTGGCTGTTCCAACACTTTTGCCACATCGACTGCAACTGGTACTGGTAACTTTCGGCTGAAATGAGAGCAGGTGAAGTGCGGATCAGTATTGAATGTGATGGGTTCAATTATTACGATATTTTATATAAAAAAGAATACTCAATAGGTGCGGGATAGCTTTCCTTAAAACTCAGTATAGGATTGAGACAAAAATAGCTGACAGTTGCATACCACCCATTAGTTTTCGCAACTATTTCAACATCATCCTAAAAACAGCTAACCGTCAGTAATTTAGATTTGCACATTACGAAGCATTTTCGTCTCTCATTGCAAAAAAAAGAGAGTATCAATGTTACCGTCACTCGTTCCTTTATGACAAGACGAAACCAAACTAACATCTGCAGCAAGAATAAACAGAAGTTAAATTCTCATTCTTTCATCGATATAATGAAAATCTGTGGCTATAAAAAGTGACTAAAATATGATAAATCAAAGTAACTATACCCCAGAACCTCTTTGGAAACCAAAACTACAACAGATTGGAGCAACAACAGGTAAAAGTCATTGTGAAACCTTTTTCTGTCATTTTCGATTCTCAAAGCTTCGGTTGAATATCGATACTGCATACTATGGGATTTTCACTGAAAAACCGTAAATGACTGAGCAGGCAAATGAAAGAAAGAACACAATTTTGAAACTACTACTGACATTTATTTCTCGCCATTTACGTATATTTTGAATCAATGAAAATGACCTTTTTTAGCTCTGATTGGTATTCCACGAACAACGTCTTGCTCAAGGAAATTAACCTCCCAAGACGCCAGAGCTATGCCCAAAAGAAAAATATTGGAACAAGTGCAAACTCAAGAAGAAGCGACAGCCCGTTGTTAGCGAGTTGCAGTTCAAGGAAGTTACTAGGAATGCAGTACAAAGCTTGATGGAAATAGTGCATTTGCTAAGAAGAAAGCACGAAAGAATATATTTCGTATATTCTGTATGAATTGAACTTGGATACAGACATGATTCGAACCTTGTTTGACAAACATTTGATCATGACACTCTTGAAGTTTTTAAATACTCACTTTTATTGTCTTTCTTTCAATCTCACAAAAATTGAATGGCATCAGATTTACAACTAATATGTTGGCTTGATGCTGGAAGGGATCTATGCAATGATTTCTTGACAATTTTTCTGCATGTCTATATAAACTTGCTATGAACACATTTGCTTTGAAAGCCCATTATGAGAGACTTACTGCCCACCTGTTGACCACTTATAGCTTACTGCCCACAGGTGAAAAATCCTACTAAATTTATGAGTTATATTAAACTCAGCTGAGTAATGCATACAAGATTGAATATGATTATTTGCATTTGTTTAGAATTGTGAGTATGACGTATGTTTTGAAATATACGGATTATCGTTTTCGACGGATTCGAAGAATTATCTCATACTGCGCCTACTAACAGTTCGGCTGAAAAGTTCGTATCGTTTCTATGAGAGGGCGCCACTAGAATTAAATCCATACCATTTTCAGTTAGTACCCACCCTCAAAAGATACGTGTATAAATTTGACAGCTGTCTGATTATTAGTTTGTGAGATATTGCATTTTGAGTGAAGCTACTTTTGTTATTGTGAAAAAAAATGGAAAAAAAGGAATTTCGTGTGTTGATGAAACACTACTTTTTGATGAAAAAAAGTGCCGCCGGTACCAAAAAATGGCTTGATGAGTGTTATCCAGACTCTGCACCGGGCGAAGCAACAATTCGTAAGTGGTTTGCAAAATTTCGTACTGGTCATATGAGCACCGAAGACGATGAACGCAGTGTACGTCCAAAAGAGGCTGTTACCGATGAAAACGTGAAAAAAAATCCCCAAAATGATTTTCAATGACCGTAAAGTGAAGTTGATCGAGATAGCTGACACCTCAAAGATATCAAAGGAACGTGTTGGACATATTATTCACGAATATTTGGATATGAGAAAGCTTTGTGCAAAATGGGTGCCGCGTGAGCACACAATCGATCAAAAACAACAACGAATTGATGATTCTGAGCAGTGTTTGGAGCTGTTATATCGAAATAAAACCGATTTTTTTCGTCGATATATATCAATGGACGAAACATGGCTTCATCACTTCACTCCGGAGTCCAATCGACAGTCAGCTGAGTGGACTGCACGCGATGAACCGAACCCAAAGCGTGGAAAGACTCAACAATCGGCCGGTAAGGTTATGGCGTCTGTATTTTTTGATTCGCATGGTATAATTTTCATCGACTACCTTAAAAAGGGAAAAACCATCAACAGTGACTATTATATAGCGTTATTAGAGCGTTTGAAGGACGAAATTTAAAAAAAACGGCCTCATTTGAAGAAGAAAAAAGTTTTGTTTCATCCAGACAATGCACCGTGCCACAAGTCGATGAAAACCATGCTGAAATTGAACGAATTGGGCTTCAAATTGCTCCCTCATCCACCGTATTCTCCAGACTTGGCCCCCAGTGACTTTTTCCTGTTCTCAGACCTCAAAAGAATGCTCGCTGGTAAAAAATTTAGAAGCAATGAAGAGGTAATCGCTGAAAATGAGGCTTATTTTGAGGCAAAGGACAAATCGTACTACAAAAATGGTATCGAAAAGTTGGAAGATCGCTATAATCGCTGTATCGCCTCTGATGGCAATTATGTTGAATAATAAAAACGAATTTTGGCAAAAAAATGTGTGTTTCTATTAAACGATACGAACTTTTCAGCCGAACTGTTACGTGGTCGAGTGGGCGAAAATTATTTTATTCAGAATCCCATGTGGAATTCAGTATCGATTCCGAATCAATCCAGGGCAATTAGGTTTTGGACGAACATAACATTACCTCACAAAAATTAACAAAATGAATCAATTTTGACAACTATCAGTGGTTTGTTTATGTGTTCATTGCGTTCATTTTAATTTGAATACGTGTTAATATATATGTAAACAAACCACTGATAGCTGTCAAAAGGTGAACTTGATTCATCGGCAGTTCATTGGTAGTTCATTCGAGTGGTCATCGTGCAAAACCTAATAACCGATTTCGAATGAATTTCGCCTTCAATCGATTGACTCCGACATTTGTCGGAATTGAGCTTGAGCGGTCACCCCTGGGTGCTATTCCGATACTGATCGAGATTAGCAGAAATTGCACATAGAATTTCTAGACGATCTGACTTGGGACTGGCCAATCTTTCTTCATTATTTGTTAATATAAATTTCAGTAATGGTAGTATTCGCGAGCGACTTAGTATGTTCCGATTTCTCATTCTTTCTTATTCTTATTCTGGTTGGCGTCACCTCACTTGAGATGACGCCGATTTGATGGCACAGCAACTAAGGCTATATTGCCAGTTATTTTTCGTTTATAGTCCAATGGACTTTTTTTCTTTGGACTACAAGCGAAAATCTCGCCTAGAGTTTCAAAGTACGGATAAAAATCCTTTCTTGCGACTAACACGATGCAACCCGTTGAGAGTTTCTCCGGAAGTGATGTTCCGATTTCAAGATGCCCGGAGGCAGTGAGTGAACGTTTTAACAATCACCCCGATTCTGCAATCTGACGGATTTGTGATACGAACGAGTCTACACTTTCGTTCGAGCTCGAATTTTGCATTCTTTATTCCATTTGACTTGTATTATTCGATCGAATCTCGTTCGGGAACACTTGAAATTTCGAACACTAACCATCAAAGCTGTCAATACTACTTACACGTTCTATATTATTTGTATTATTCATTTCTTAGTAAACGAAACCGTCACACTTGTATAAACAAATTAGAACGATTCTAAACCGAACAGAAGTAATACGTACGCAAGTCGATCGAGTAATGTTCGAAAATTTAACAACTCGAACAAATGATATTCGAGTTCATACCCAACTCGAACGGAATGCAGAATGGAAATTGCACATTCTATCGGAATATTTCGAATCGATCGACGCACAGAATAGAGGTGAATATCCAATACTGAAGTCCCAGGAAATCGTGAGGCACAGATTTTAATTTGTGGAAAGAAAATTTTTAAACGCTATTGTGGAATGGATAAAAAACTAAATCTTTCTTAGCGGAATTGATTGCTAGCGTACAACCGAGTGAATAGGATTTAGATAGTTGATTCATTATAGTGACATATTGAATCATCCGAAAGTTCTATTCAACTGATAAAGTACGTATATAAGGCATTCTTTAGATTATATTAAATCACTTTGAATTACTAAACAAACGCGTGTCTCAATTGTTTCTTACTTCCACTAGATTATTACTATTTATCACGAAAAATGATTAATTGCTTTTATTGGTTGAACTGGGGAGCCGGCCACCGAGAAAACAATATTAATTTATTTATTTTAAATCTAGAGTGTAATACTTACGTGTTAGCTTTGTTGAATGAAGAGATAATTAAGTAAAATAGAGTTACCAGATGTGAAACATTGAAAAAATCTGATAACTGAGGGAAAAATGAAACTCCGGGAATTGTTGTCTTTTACGTCATGGAAGCAGGAACCCAGAGAATCTGTTCTTGGTTAAGTTTTTGTCGTGAATACGGCTTACTTTACCAACGGGGCGCCGTTTCAAAATTTATCCTCTGAGAGAGTGATAAGTTTTTAATAATGAATTTCTCTTGTTATATTTAACATTATTTCATACAACTGAAAATGTTTACAATTTATAATAACATTTTCAGATGTATGAAATAATCACAAATAATTCACAATTAAAATTTTCTTAAATGTTTCGTATCAACGAGTATCAAAGAAGAAACCTCATGATGCCTTCACCGTACATAAGTAAGTGTAAAAGGTTTACACTTGATATATTTGGTTCATTCTAGCCTGATTAGTTGACTGAGCAGGAAGTAAAGCAAGTGCTTCATTACAGTTGGTTCAGGTCCAGAGCTCAGTGGCAGTTCCACCTTCAAGAATTCAGTTCAGTATTGAATCAATTGCGGGTCGTTCACAGAGACAGTTTCCCTTCGAAGAAAATCGATTGCGTCATCCTGCTGCAGGTCATTTGCATTGGAGAAAAATACAATGAAAAGTGGACAACGATGAGAAACATCATGTAAAATCAGCCCTTCTAATGGCTTCAAACTATAAAGATTGCTTTTTTGCAAATCGGAGGTAAAAATCATCAGTTTAGTGCAAATCTTGGATAATTGTATCAGTTTTGTGCACTTTTCGAAGTGCAAAATTCGCGAGTGCAAATAAAGCCAACATTTGACTGCTTCGCATTCGAGAAAAATACCCCGAACAGTGTTTAATATCATAGAGAATTCCACAATTTGTTTCTTCTGAATGCCAGAAATGAATCTCGTACAGCATTTTGATAGTTTCTTTCACTGCAAATTCGAAATAAAATAATCGTCTTCAAAATTCTGCATAAAGCTTTTTTTTACTCTCATTTGTTTCGCGCTAAACAGTTATTTTGAGTAATAGTTTAGCTGTGTGTTGATTAGTGAAAAGTGTTAAAAGTATCATTTATTAAATAGTGCTGATTTAGTTTCACGATAAAAACAGTTCAAGCGACGGAAACTGCTTATTTACCGCCCAGAATTAAACTATGTTAACCGATCAAAGCGCCATCTGCAGGTCATTGTCGGTGTTATCCGATTTACCATGTTATTTGTTTTATATGGAATGTGTGAAAATTTACAAGTCAATGGTGTGATTTAAGTTGGCAATCTAAAATTGTTAACATTTTGCAAGCCTAATTGGTTTTGATCAATAACGGAATAGCAACACACAATTCTTCCAAGAATTCCAGTATAAACTGTTCAAATTTGCTGGAAAAAAATCTACCTATTTCAGTAACCATCGCCCTGTTCTCTAGTTGGCGTGTAATGAATAGCGTAGGTTGCCTGACTTTTATAATGAATTCGTAGCGAGCAGTCAGAAACGAGCAGTCGAGTAAGAATTTATTACTCAATCCATCTTTGAAGCAATGTGGGTATTATAAACATTTTTATCTGGTGCTTCAATAGGATTTAGTATTTTTTCGCAATTAAGAATTTTGAATTCATGCTTAAGTGAAGAGCGCTTACGAAGTAAAAAAAAAACTTATTCTCCTTTCACGAAACTGATGGTGATTAACGACTTCTACATGTGTTTTTCAAATTTATGATCCAATTATAGTATTGGAAAATGTTTCTGGTCTTATGGAATGAAATAAAATTCTCGAACCTCATTCGGATCTGGCTTCCGGATCTGGATATACACTGAAGTATTTTTTTATGCGAGTTTACGTATCACATAAAAAAACCGCATAACTCTGAAAATTCGTATAAAAACAACGCATAGCTCTGAAAACTCGCATAAAAAAACGCTTAAAAAAACTGCATAACTCTGAATCTTTGCATTAAAAAACGCATAAAAGAAAACCGCATAACTCTGAAAATTCGCATAAAAACCGCATAACTCTGAAACTTCGCATTGAAAAACGCATTAAAGAAAACCGCATAACTTTGAAAATTCGCTTAAAAAACGCATAACTCTGAAACTTCCATTAAAAATGCATAAAAAAAAACCGCAAAACTGTGAAACTTCGCATTAAAAAAACGCATAAAAGAAAACCGCATAACTCTGAAAATTCGCATTAAAAAAACCGCATAACTCTGAAACTTCGCAAAAAAACGCATAAAAGAAAACGGCATAACTCGAAATATTCGCATAAAAAAAACCGCATAACTCTGAAAATTCGCATAAAAAAAGTCGCATAAAATACCGCATAAAAAAAAAACCTTAGTGTACATACTCTTTCTTATTATTTAGTTGAAGGTCAAACAAACTAACCTTAACTCCACTGTTTTCAGTATGAATGATTCAATTCTCTAACTAAATTCACGAAATTTCTAAAAGATGATTGAACCGATTATCTTTTACATACACAGAACATAAGTTTTTATATAATTTGAATGGTGTTTGACTAATTTTAATGTCGTGTGACTAACTAGGAACAGCACTTTTTTGCCAAATCGATTTTATTTTATCTATTAATGTAATCTTCTTGAAGAGCAATGTAATCAACGCTTCTTTCACTTCTCGATGCTGTGCTTGTTGAAGGATTTGTCTTCAGTCTCAAAATAGGCTTCACATTCAGAAATTGTTCCTTTTTTTTTTGCCGTCACTGGGAGCTAGGTCAGGAAGTATATGGTAACTGAGGAAGAAATTCGAATTGTAATTCGGCCAATTTAACCATCGTTGCCATCGACATGTGAATTCGTGGATTGTCTTAGTGAAACAGAGATTTTTTTCATATGAGGTCGTTTTTCTTTTCAAACGATCTTACAACCTCAACGAAGATTATAGAACTGTCTTGTTTAACCAAAATTGGTCCAAGCACCGATCAGTAGAACTTTTTTTTCTGTAAATTCATGGAAGAAGATGACTAGAATACAGTTATTTGCGGTCAATTTTATTAAAAAAATCCATTTATCTAACTTATGAACATGTCAGGAATACCTTCCGATTGGACGAATTCAATTTTTCCCAGAGTTTCACAGTTAGTTTTCAAAGCAAAGTCAGAAAAAAGGAGTTGGAGCAAAATGACATGATAGTGAATTTGGCGGATCTTCTAACTATCATAAATCGATTCTACGGAAAAATTTGCATAAGAAATACTAGCTTTGAAAATATTTGCTTAGGTTTTTATAAAATTATTGACCAAAGTCGCGTTTTTGATAGTTTTTCCCCACTGTGCATTGATTCAATGATAGAAATGTTACTTTTATTTTCCTTTTCAGCATTTTCTGTTCGTTTAGACTAACAATAGATTCAATAGATATATTATCCATAATCTCAGATGATGGTCGTTTTGATTTCGGAGTGAAGTGATGGATCCATGTTTCATCCATTGTCACATATCGACGCAAAAAATTTAATTCATTACTTGTAAACAGCGGCATATACTGCTCTGATTCATCAACACGTTGATGTTTTCGATCGACTTTGAAAAGAGCTACCTCATGGTCAAATGTTCATGCATAATTGCAAACACACTGCCTTTTGATATCTCTATGGCTTCAGCTATCTCGTACAATTGCGATTTATGATTAGATCAAATTAATTTGTGGACTTTTTCTGGTATGTTTTTCTGGAGTAACCACCTCAACGTTTACCATCATCGGTATCTGTACGACCAAGTTAATTTAGTATTAATAATCAACAACAAATGGTTGTTTTTGGTGGATAAGAGTCCAGATAACACTATTTCTGCCATTGCTGCACATGTACAGTATTTTTTTCATCAAGATACATTGAAAAAATGAAAACACGAAATTGTTTTGAATCCATTATTTGGAAAATGACAAAAGCAGCTTCACTTAAATGGCTTACTTTTTTCTGACTAATCGAAATATCATGAAATTTCACACAAAGTCCTTGAATATATCGTTTATTTGTACCCGGCTTCAACCTATCGTGATCGTTCACCGGCCACAGTCTTTTAAAAGTTGGTACTTTATAACCGTCATATGGATTTGATAATTATAGCATCATATGCGTGTCAGTCACAACACTCAATGAGAGTTATGTGTTATAATATTATAGTTATATAGTTGAATTTATTCTGTTGCGTTTCGAACTGCCTTAAATTGCGGTAGCATTTGAAGCTAATAATTATTTAAAAATGCCTAAAATGACAAGATAATACCATAAAAATTATTCAAAAATTTTGAAGCCTCACATCACCTTCGCTGAAGTTAAGGTTCACTATTCTGCTACAAATTGATGCTCATAATTCACGTAGAATCCACTCATCAAATTCACAAATAACTCTCCATTCATTCAATTTGTATGTCGTTAAAAAATCATATAATCCTCGTACCTCATGCCGTCGGGCTAAATCCTGATAAACACGGAGAAAATAACAACCACCCAATAAATTAATAACTACGGGGTCGGTTGTTCAATTTCGACACCCAAACACGGTATGAACCGGACAGAAAGCAAGAAAAAAAAGCATGCCTCCACTTTTCGACTGTCCACCGCAAATTTTCGGCTTTTCGCGCATTAAACGAATTAAATCCCATTAAATAATCATATGGACCAACTACTCTCCGGCGTCAATGAAATCGAGAGCCGAGCGCCAGTTGGCCGGATGCGGAAAAGAAAAACACATGAAAACCGACACAAATATTTGCCGGGCTTTTCCCGGACCATTCACGGCTCGCCGGTCACAAACCGCTCCACACGTCGTAACACTTGTCACCGAGGTGTTCGATTGCAAGGCATGCATGGGGAATTGAAATTGGTGCACTGTTTTCGGTGTACTTTTTCGGGTGAGGTTCGGAACACGGGGGAAAAAATAGGAAACAAAAAAAAACACATCGAATGTTGGCGCCACCGGAAATGCATGGCTCTGTTCTGTTTGTTTTTTTTTTTCACATCTATTCGTTATTTAATTTCGTGATGAATAATGAATGATTTGGCATGCAATAGCTTGAATTTTGAATATTTTTGTCCGATTTACAATGTAGCAAAGTATTGCAACTATTCAGTATTTATAGTTCATTCATGTTAAAAAAAAACTTGGACGCTTTCTTTGAATAATTGAAATGAACTTTAAATATTGAAACGTTTGGTAAGTATTTCCATTAATTTTCTATCTAGTTGAAGTAGTACTGATAAAGCTGATTGAAATTGATGATTGGAAAAAGGGTCCAATAATTCGCAGAGAATCAGCTTCTACAATCCGCTTTAGAAAAACTCGATCGTAAAAATTCACTCTCAATTTTGTTTGCATATTGTGAGTAAGCAATCCAAGCTCAGGCTAGCTTTACTTTCCGTGTCCCCAACTCAATCACTGTTGTTTAAATCGAATTTATAGCGAAACATGAATTTATAGTGGAGTTTTACGAGTTTCGGAAGGAATTTCGTAGTTTAGTAGGAAGCACATATTAATACAAAACGCGATAAAATTGCAACGTATTCTCGGTAGCCGGCTACCCAGAGAAATAAACACATGATAATATTATTCGAAAGTTTACTAACAAACAACCCCTTTTCTGTGATGCATTGAACTAACAATTTTTCCTTCGCAAGTGGATCTGCATTCGTACGTGACCGGCCTCGGTCTGCATGCAGAGATCAATGCAGTTTACACAATTTGAAAATGTGTGCTATTCCCAGACAAGTTGTTTCAGAGAAATAAGCTTAATAGGTTCTGATAAATAACGGAGTAGCAACACACGGACAATTACAAAATGTCAAAATTGAAAAAAAAATGATAATACCAATTACTCTATTCAATATCCCTAAAAGCACAGAAAATAAAGAAAGTATAGAGAAATTGCCAATCGATCTGTTAAACAAGCCCAGACGAACAGAAAATGTTAAGAAGGAAAATAAAATAAATATTTCTATCAATCTTTTGAACACAGAATTTCCATCGGTCAATTGAACACCCCTAGGCGAACAGAAAATGTCACCAATGGAAGTCCCAATTGCTCGATTCAATACCCCTAGCAGCACACCAAAAAAAATAAAATCTCCATCGATCTATTAAACAACTCTAGATGAGAAGAAAAAATTAAAAATTTAAAATAAACAAACGAATATTTCTTTCGATCTTTTGAACACCTCTGGACGCACAGGAAATGTGAAAAAGGGACAAATCAGTAATTTCGATCAATCTGTTCAACGAACTTAGATCGTTTAGAAAATGTGAAAAATGAAAAAAAATTATCTCCCCTAGACTCACAAAAAAGCTCATTTTTTTAGCTTTCGACCAGTATTTTCGGTAATTTCGGAACAGGGAACTGGAAACCAAGGTCAGCTTGTATGACCAGTAACTAATATGGTCAACAAATTGAAACAGTTTTGAACAAAATTTAGTAAATTTTCTCCCTCTTTTGCACCGTCGTCTCAAGTGACAGTTTGAAATTTTTAGCACACTTTATTTTGTACTTTCGGAATCAGATGTCGGATCCGGATGAAATTCAAAAGCAGTCTGTGGAACCATTCCAATTCCGGGATCAGAAGACACATTCAATTAAAATTCTATAGCATCCTATGGGTTTGTAGGACCCTTCATTTGATTTGAAGTTTATTGAAATCGGCTCAGCCAGAAAATTGAATGCTTATTTTTGTCGTTCTCTAGAGTAATTTAAAAGGATTGCTGAAAAAAACCGTACATTCTGAAATCGACAACATTTTTTTTTATGTCAAATGTCATGAAGCATAAAACGTCGAAATTTGGTGTTATCTTGAAAAAAAAATTTTTTTAAAAATTCTAAGACATTCGGCATAAAAAAAAACTTTCAATTTCAGAAATCCCAAAATTGTTGTCAAAAAGTCCCAGAGATTCGATGTAAAAAAAAAATAATGAGATGTCACTAGATCTGGAAGTTTCATGTAATTCTAAGACATTTGGCATCAACAAAATTTCGATTTTGGAAATTTTATGTACCCCCAATGGTGATTTTTCAAGATCGAAAACTTTCAAACGCCAAGCGGTACCACTCACCCATATCTGATTAAGCTCAAATTTTGTATATGAACTTATTTTGAGGTGCTTAAAGCAGTGTTGGTGATCGCCGAAAATTTGACAGAAGCTGTTATATTGCTATCTGGTTGTATACAACATTTTCAATCCGGTAGAAGATGATGCAAGAACTCGAGTCTCTCAATGCGTGAATCGTGAGAGAACATTTCTTCGCTCTACTTCATACTCGGAGTATTTCACGGCCCTTAAAATAAATTTACAGTCTGATAATGATTGTTGGTGTGTGGAATTTACCAAGAGAGAATCGCAAGTTGACAATTATCGCAGAAAATCGAATCGATGATTCGACTTGATGATTCTCATACTAGGTTGCAATATTTCAAAACCCTTGTGTGGAGCATTCACAGACATTTTCATAGACACAACTTATTCAAAAGTTATATGCACATAATTAGAATAAGCGGCAATAGTAAAATGATTCTATCGCAATTATCAACTGCCTGTATAGAATTGGATCGCGAAACGAGAATAAGCGACCGTTGTTGCTTCAGAGAGGATCCCCACAGCAGCGTGCTAACTTTTGACTCTCATAAATGTCATCAAGAGAAATTCGCTTTTGCACTGGTGTTGATTCTATGTTAAATGAGCCATGCCAGGTTTTTGTTGTTGCGATGATATCCGTCTCTCTTTGATGGCACTGATTCAATCGTGTGAAGAGTTGTCAGTGAACGTTCTTTGATACGATAAAAGCCATCCTTGGCTTAAACTTTTGAGCTCTACCGCTGTACAAAATTAGCGATTATTGGCACCCTAGTGTATGTGCGTGCACCTTTCAGCTCAATTTTCTCAAAGATTGCTGAACCGATTTCAGCTTAGGCTCGATTGAAAGCTACTATTGGGCCATTGATCAAATTCGAAGATCAAATGGCTGTTACTTCTGATTCTGGAAATATAATGGTATAAGTGACGTAACCGACAAAACGGATTTTATTTTTTACCGTTCAATTTTCTCGAAGATGGAGAAGGAGACAACTACACCAAAGGACAACGGTGCTTTCTTCACACCAACCCCAAGCAGCCCCAGTACACCTGTAACAGTCACCAACAACAGTGAAGTATCCCCTTCAACGAAACCATCCAACGTAACCCCTATAGAACAAAGTACACCAGTTGCAGTTCACAGCTTCCCATTCAACCAACCAGCAACTGCAAACAATGTACAACAAGGCGCATCTACAGCAACTAGCAATGAAATCCACAACAATACCACCGATGCGGCAATGAATGACGAGACGAGCCTCGAACAAACTGCCCCTCAATCCTCGCAGGAGGAAAATGGAAGCTCTTCTCCCCAAGAAAAAGGATGACAACGAGATCCAATACAAATAAATTTTTAGCTAAAAACTCAGCTCAATCGGCCACGTAAAGCTTGTACGCAAATAGGCTGAATAAAAATATTTTTTTATATATAAAAAAAATAAGACGGGTGAGTAATGTCAGAGGCATAACTGTAGGACGTGAATACGAACAAAGCAAGCATGTTTCTTTCATACCTCCAAAAATCAATAATCGTTCATTTTAGTTGATTGTTTGTGTAAATTGTACAACTTGTACTACTTCACTTCTAGAATTTTAACAAAGCATCTATACGTATCTCGTATTGAAATATGACTGGAACTGAGTTCGGAACATAGGATAACAGCTTCGAATTCAGTTGCAAAAATTAAGGTTTGGAATCCAGATCAAAAATTCAGTTCATTAATTTAGTTTTTAAATCCTGGAACAGAACTCATTTTCACAATTCTGAACTTAATTTTAATTCTAGAACTGAATACTGAACTTGAATTCCGAACCTGACTGTAAGCACTGAATCCAGTTCCAAAATCTTGTTCCAGAACTCAAGTTCCTAAGTTCAATTACAGCATGCTTAATCTGAATAAGGGTTATGAGCTCAGAAACTGGAATCAGGAGTTAAATTCAGGTTCTGAAGTTAGTTTCAAAATTCTGGTTCAGAGCTAATATTTTGTTCTAAAATCCAGATTTAGAAATCATACAATGAATTTTGTTTCGGAATTCTGAATTTTTGTTCCAGAATTATCGAAACCTGAAATTAAGTCCAGAATTAAAAAAAACCGAGTTTCGTGTTTTGATAAAACATTGTTTTTTAATGGGTAAAGACACCGTGCAAGCGAAACAATGGATTGAAAAATGTTATCCGGACTCTTGTCCATCAAAAGCAACGATTTGTCGGTGGTTTGCCGAGTTTAAACGTGGTCGTACCGACACAAATGACGCGGAACGCTCGGGTAGACCTGTGGAAGCCGTTACACCGGAAAATGTGAGTGAAGTGACAAAAATTATAATGAAAGATCGTAAAGTGAAGCTCCGTGAGATTGCTGAGATGACACAAATATCATATGGAAGTGTATTTACTATCCTTCATGAAAAATTGAGCATGAAAAAGGTTTTTTCCAAGTGGGTGCCGCGATTGCTTTCGAAGGAACAAAAACAGCAACGAGTCGATGATTCAGAAAGCAGTTTATCGCTATTTACTCGCAACAAAAAAGATTTCTTGCGTCGTTACGTGACCATGGACGAAACATGGATACATCACTACACTCCAGAGTCGAAGCGGCAGTCATCTGAGTGGCGCACAGCTGGTGAAAGCCGTCCGAAACGTCCGAAAACGCAGCAGTCAGCTGGCAAAGTCATGGCGTCAGTTTTTTGGGATACGCATGGCGTGATTTTCATTGACTACCTCGAAAAACTGGTGCGTTTGAAGGAGGAAATCGCAACAAAACGACCGCACATGCAGCGAAAAAAATTCCTTTTTCATCAAGACAATGCACCCTGCCACAAGTCGATGAAAACAATGGCGAATTTGAACCAATTGGGCTTTGATCTGCTTCCCCACCCCCCCAGATACTCGCCAGATTTAGTGACTACTGGCTCTTTGCTGATATTAAAAAAATGCTCCAGGGAAAAAGATTTGGCTCAAATGAGGAGGTCATCGCTGAAACTGAAGCTTATTTTTAAGCGAAAGATAATTTTTTTTTATAAACATGGTATTGAAAAATTGGAAAAACGTTGGAACCATTGTATCACCCTAAAAGGTGATAATGTTGATGAATAAAAAAAAATTTTGCAAAAAAAATGTTGTTTCCATTGTTAGCCTCGGGACTTATTGATCCATGTGTTATTCTAATTTATTCTACATGGAATGATAAGTCCCGGGCCTTTTTATTGTTCAGTATAATCTCCATCTAGAGCGATACACTTGACCCATCGGTCCTCCAACATTTCGATGCCTTTTGAAAATTGATTTTGATCATTGCTTTCGTTTCTGCAATGACCTCAGCATTCAACGAAAATTTCTTTCCCTGGAGAAATCTTTTCAGGTTTGAAAATAGATAATAGTCGCTGGGGGTCAGATCCGGAGAATACGGGGGATGATAAACCAACCCGTACCGCAAATCACCGTTGCTTTTATGCATGAATGCGTTGGTGCATCTTTTTCCATAGCTTGATGAAAACTAGAACTCGTCTGACACAATCAGTTGTTCTAAACAAAAATATACACGGTTAGAAACTATTCACGTCTTTTCTGTGCGTGGCTCAGGACTTTACATTTCATGTAGTAATTTATACTGATAGCTGGTCCTCCACATGTTGTCTGCTGTAGTGCGAAAAATGTTAGTGGATCCCAGTGATAGGGGCGGCACATAACAGCGTTTGATGGGCGACAGTGATGAACTATTTTTTGTCAGCTTTATCAGTTTGAAATCCAACAATGGTAATTTTAATGTAAATCCGCGTTCACCTAACCTGACTTTGCCCGACATCTATTTGCGGTGTCTTTTAAAGAAACATCGCGACCCATTGAGCAAAGTAATATTCAAAAAGTAATTGGGATTGGATCAAACTAAGTGCAAAAGATTCGAATTGTGTAGTCCCAAAAAAAAAGTTTCATAATAACAAGGATCACTTATAGATAGGTCGAGGACGAAATGTGAAGAAAAGATGAAAATATTAACCGTTCACGACTGGGACATCAGGAAAGATATTGCGCTTCGGTGCAATTGGGTTAGTGTCTGCTTAGCGATTTTGTTGAACTGCAAGCTAGTAACAGTTGTTCAATTTGAACTGATATGCATCGATGAGTCGAAGACGAAAAATGGAGGTTAAATGAACACATATATTGAAGTTTAACTTTCATAAAACCAGTAATATAATTGCAGACAGCGAAAACTATCAAAGTTTTTTTCGGTCTCCCGTAAGTGGCTATTTCAAAACATTCCTCACATGACATTCATTGTCCGAGTAGTCATATGTACATAGACTACTCGTCACCTTACAGATGGCGCCAAAGTAGAATAACGGATCGTGGGAGCAAAAGGCTCCCCGATATCGAATGTACCGGTCCGGTTATTGCTTGGAATTCGCAACGACTTTGCTACCGTCAGGCGGGCAACCATAAATTATTTACACATGCATAAAGTTATAATTAGCAGTCTATAAAATGTTTCAGCTAAAAACCACCTGCACTGCGTCTATCCCCGGACCTAGCAACTGTCCAGCATATTTGGATGCGTTGTTTCGCACCGTAGTTTCCGTAGAAAGTTGTCTTTGGAATAGTTGTGCATGTAACGCCACTTCTTCTTCGCATTACTGGCGCTTATCAGGTGAAGCAGAACATTGGTTCGGTTGCAGTTCAATTGAACTACACATTACTTATGCTAAACAGCGAACAGCAATTAGCCCAAGTACCAAAGCGGGGTCGAAGCAAAAGTTTAGAAAAAAAATCCGTTCCTTTTTGTTTGGTTGGTTAGTTGGTTTTTTGTTGTATTCATACGATGCTAAATGGTTCAAAAACAACCAACACACATTTTTAATTTCGCTCACGATTCACGATTTCACAAACCCGAATCCCGCAGCACTCTTTCCTCATACGGCAGTTACAATGAAGCAAAACAATCGAATTTCAGACTCTCATGCAAAAGTGCAATTTGCGCATGTTGTAAATGAAATTATGAAAAAGTAATGCCTCGGAATAAAAGCAGCCCGGAAAGTTTTCCTACTTCCAGGGTCGGTTGAACGATCGTTCGCAGGTAGATCAGATCGAAGAAAATCGATTGTTTTTGTACTCTGATAAAGGTAGGGGGAGGGGATGGGCTTCGAATGGGGGTCGTGGCGAAACGAGGCAAACACATATGAATCGAGTTGGAGGAAATCTGAATATCGTCGACTGGTGTGCCGTGCAGTTGGGTCAGGTTAGAATTGAGGGAAAACAGAAAAACTTTAATTAAGTTGTTCAACTCCATCGTGTTTCACATGGGGGCCGCGGTGCGCTGGAAAGCCACCCCCTTTCGGTGGGGGTAAGTAAGTTGCTTTATTTAGAATGAGAGGGTCTATTCCAGTGTGGAAAGTATTGAATAGAAAACACTTCTTTCTGTATTGTTACAATGTATGTGGGTGGTAGTTTGTGTGTGTGTGTGTTGGAACAGTTTAGCAAAATTGAATGCTGTCGATATTTGGGATGCTTCATTTTCCGGTTATTAAATTACTATACGGCCATAATTTAATTTAATATTGCTAGTCAACATATTCAAAAGCTTGCATAGAGTTCCGTGTGGAAAGTCGAAAATGAAAAGTTCATCTTGCATGCAGCAAAATTAGTTTAATTGGGTAAATGTGCTAATTACCGTAGGTTGTTGGTGGTGTACAGGCAGCTTCTTTCAGTAGTGTTGTGCCTGGAAAGAAAAAATAAAAGAAAATTTGTTTTAACTATTAAAACATCTTGACAGGCAATAAATTCGCTTTGTGTTTGTATATGAACGGAAATTTTTCTACATTATCAAAGTTAATAATTATTATCAATATGGTTTCACTGGTAGATGTCAGTAGTTTCTTAATTCAAATTTGAATTTTTTGTTACCTATCGACTGCAAGATCTGGGGGTGGGTCACTTTGCAGAAATCTTACACGAAAAGATAAGGCGAAGATCCGTCGCTCTGATTTCAGGAATCATGTCCTTTCGCAAGTTTGCAAAATAGAGAGCGTTACGAAATTTTTCAGAATTTGATTTCTCTTTCCCTGTTCGATTATTTGTTATAATTTTTTACTAATTAACAGGAAAATGTTATAAAATTATTATCAATAGCATTGCATAGCATAACCATGTTCTAATAGTGAAAAAAGCACAAACACAAAACAACTCAAATTTTCACGTTTGTCGACATTATTCGATGTGCTTCTGCAAAAAGTGTCAGTTTGAAGCGATAAAGACTGTCCCAGAAAGTATGGACGCAACCAAAAACCGCTGCCATTTCGCAATGGTTCAGAATCTGTCAATTTTTATGGCTGCGTTCTGTTGTTTACACTCTTCTCTAACCACTTGAACCGTTGTTTATTCGTTGTCATTAGTTTGTTTCGAAATACGTGGACTTTCAGCAGAACAACGTCGAAAAATTGTGTGCAAATGGTGCACAGAACGCGGACTGTCACTGAGAAAGATAGCAAAAATGAAAGGAGTAAGTGAAAAAGCCATGCGAAATGCAATCAAAAAATTCGGTGAGGACAAACCGAACACAATTTAAAAACCCTTCTTAATCCACCTAGTGGTGTGATAATGCCTTTCTCTTCTTTCATAACAGTCTCATGAAAATGTATTTCATAATTTTATTAAATAATTTCGGATACTAATTTCGAAACTAATTGATTCAGATTGATTCGAGTAGTTCACAAAAGCATGCTTCAGTGTTTATGTCACACAGTCAGCATCATTTTTCCAAACTAGTGCTTGACATTTACGTTGCCTATTTGTAATCAGTGATGCTAATCTAAAAAACCATTCTTAATCCACCTAGTGGTGTGATAATGCCTTTCTCTTCTTTCATAACAGTCTCATGAAAATATATTTCATACTTTTATTATATAATTTCAGATACTAATTTTGACACCAATTGATTCAGATCGATTCAAGTAGTTCACAGAAGCATGCTTCAGTGTTTATGTCACTCAGTCAGCATCATTTTTCCAAACTAGTGCTTGACATTTGCGTTGCCTATTTGTATAAGAACAGTGATGTTAATCTAAAAACCCCTTCTTAATCCACCTAGTGGTGTGATAATGCCTTTCTCTTCTTTCATAACAGTCTCATGAAAATGTATTTCATAATTTTATTAAATAATTTCGGATACTAATTTCGAAACTAATTGATTCAGATTGATTCGAGTAGTTCACAAAAGCATGCTTCAGTGTTTATGTCACACAGTCAGCATCATTTTTCCAAATTAGTGCTTGACATTTGCGTTGCCTATTTGAAATCAGTGGTGCTAATCTAAAAAACCCTTCTTAATCCACCTAGTGGTGTGATAATGCCTTTCTCTTCTTTCATAACCGTCTTATGAAAATATGTTTCATACATTTATTAAATAATTTTAGACGCCAATTGATTCAGATTGATTCGAGTAGTTCACAAAAGCATGCTTCAGTGTTTATGTCACACAGTCAGCATCATTTTTCCAAACTAGTGCTTGACATTTGCCTTGCCTATTTGTATGAGAACTGTGATGCTAATCTAAAAAAAGCCTTCTTAGTCCACTTAGTGGAATTTTCATATATCTTTAAAAATCACCATAGGGGGGAGTACAAGAAATTTTCGAAATCGAAAAAAAATTTTTGATGCCAAAAGGCTTAGAATTGCATGAAACGTCGAGATTAAGTGTCATCTCGAAAAAAAATTTTTTTGAAAAAATCGACTTTTTGGGACTTAGAAAAAATATGAAAATTTTTCTAAGTCCCAGAAAGTTGATTTTTTCAAAAAAATTTTTTTTTGAGATGACACTAAATTTCGATGTTTTATGCAGTTTTAAGAGTTTTGGCATCAAAAAAAATTTTCGATTTTGGAAATTTCATGTACTCCCCCCTATGGTGCTTTTTCAAGATCGATAATTGTCAAACCTTTACCACCGGGCAGCACCCCTTAAGCATGTCCGATTTAGGTCAATTTTTGCATGAAGGCTTTTTTCGAGGTGCTTAAACTTTTGAGCACTAGAACTTTACGAAAATAGAGTTGATCCCAAAATTTAGGCACCCTTATATATACAAGAGCGGTAAAAATCAACGTGTTTTGTCGGTTACGTCACTTATACCATCATATATCTGGAACCAAAAGTCACAACCATTTGATCTTCGAACTTGATCAACGGCCCGACAGTAGCTTTCAAACGAGCCCAAGTTTGTTAAAATCGGATCAGCCATCTCTGAGAAAATTGAGCGCGTTCAAATACAACGCTTTTTGTCGGTTACGTCACTTATACAATCATATCTCCGGAACCAAAAGTCACAGCCATTTGATCTTCGAACTTGATCAATGGCCCGATAGTAGCTTTCAAACGAGTCCAAGTTTGTTCAAATCGGTTCAGCCATCTCTGAGAAAATTGAGCGCGTTCAAATACAACGCTTTTTGTCGGTTAGGTCACTTATACAATCATATCTCCGGAACCAAAAGTCACAGCCATTTGATCTTCAAACTTGATCAATGGCCCGATAGTAGCTTTCAAACGAGTCCAAGTTTGTTCAAATCGGTTCAGCCATCTCTGAGAAAATTGAGCGCGTTCAAATACAACGCTTTTTGTCGGTTACGTCACTTATACAATCATATCTCCGGAACCAAAAGTCACAGCTATTTTATCTTCGAACTTGATCAATGCCCCGATAGTAGCTTTCAAACGAGCCCAAGTTTGTTAAAATCGGTTGAGCCATCTCTGAGAAAATTGAGCGCGTTCAAATATCTTCGAAAAGTGCACACACATACACACACACATACACACACACACATACACACACACACACATACATACACACACACACATACAGACATTTTCCGATCTCGACGAACTGAGTCGAATGGTACATAACACTATGGGTCTCCGAGGCTCCGTTCGAAGGTCGGTTTTTCCAGCAATTCTAATACCTTTCTATAGAGAAAGGCAAAACCCTTCCTAATCCACCTAGTGGTGTGATAATGCCTTTCTCTTCTTTCATAACATTCTCATGAAAATATGTTTCATACTTTTACAAAAGAATTTTGGATACTAATTTTGTCACCAATTGATTCAGATTGATTCGAGTAGTTCACAAAAGCATGCTTCAGTGTTTATGTCACACAGTCAGCATCATTTTTCCAAACTAGTGCTTGACATTTACGTTGCCTATTTGTAATCAGTGATGCTAATCTAAAAAAAGCCTTCTTAGTCCATTTAGTGGAATTTTCATATATCTTGAAAAATCACCATAGGGGGGAGTACATGAAATTTTCGAAATCGAAAAAAAATTTTTGATGCCAAAAGTTGATTTTTTCAAAAAAATTTTTTTTTGAGATGACACTAAATTTCGATGTTTCATGCAGTTTTAAGAGTTTCGGCATCAAAAAAAATTTCGATTTTGGAAATTTCATGTACTCCCCCCTATGGTGCTTTTTCAAGATCGAAAATTGTCAAACCTTTACCACCGGGCAGCACCCCTTAAGCATGTCCGATTTAGCTCAAATTTTGCATGAAGGCTTTTTTCGAGGTGCTTAAACTTTTGAGCACTAGAGCTTAACGAAAATAGAGGTGATCCCAAAATTTTGGCACCCTTATATATATAAGAGCGGTAAAAATCAATGTGTTTTGTCGGTTACGTCACTTATTTCCATCATATATCTGGAACCAAAAGTCACAACCATTTGATCTTCGAACTTGATCAATGGCTCGACAGTAGCTTTCAAACGAGCCCAAGTTTGTTAAAATCGGATCAGCCATCTCTGAGAAAATTGAGCGCGTTCAAATACAACGCTTTATGTCGGTTACGTCACTTATACAACCATATCTCCGGAACCAAAAGTCACAGCCATTTGATCTTCGAACTTGATCAATGGCCCGATAGTAGCTTTCAAACGAGCCCAAGTTTTTTAAAATCGGTTCATCCATCTCTGAGAAAATTGAGCGCGTTCAAATATCTTCGAAAAGTGCACACACATACACACACAGACATTTTCCGATCTCGTCGAACTGAGTCGAATGGTATATAACACTATGGGTCTCCGAGACTCCGTTCGAAAGTCGATTTTTCCAGCAATTCTAATACCTTTCTATAGAGAAAGGCAAAAAAGGTCCTGCTAACCCTCAGTTGGATAAACGTATACTGAAGGCGTTC
This sequence comes from Malaya genurostris, assembly GCF_030247185.1. Taxonomy (NCBI): domain Eukaryota; kingdom Metazoa; phylum Arthropoda; class Insecta; order Diptera; family Culicidae; genus Malaya; species Malaya genurostris. The sequence goes on along the minus strand of NC_080572.1, from coordinate 268,157,265 downwards.
GAACAAAAGAAGGAGTTTTCAGTCCCGGATGTGGCCAAAAAAGTGGCACTTCGAAGTCAAATGTTCTTCGTGCTAAAGAACGTTTAAATCTTCGAACCTATAAGAAGTAGAAAAAACCAAAACGTAGTCCGAAACAAGAAGCATCGATCAGGCCGAGGGTTCGAAAGCTGTACAATACGATTCTTGCTGGAAATTTGAACTGCATAATCATGGACGACGAAACCTACGTGAAACTCGATTACAAATCCTTGCTGGGACCACAATATTTTACGGTGCGAGAAGGGAAAGTGTTAAACCAGTCCGAGACATCGATTGAAGTCCAAAAATTAGGTAAGAATGCTATGGTCTGGCAAGCAATTTGTAGCTGCGGTAAGATTTCGAAACCCTTCATCGCAACTGCTTCAATGAACAGCGAAATATACATCAAGGAATGTTTACAAAAACGACTTCTACCCATGATTCGAAGCCACAAGGATCCTGTTGTCTTCTGGCCAGATCTTGCTTCTTGCCACTACTCGAAATCAACGGTAGAATGGTATACTACCAAAAATGTCACTTTCGTCCCAGAAGACATGAATCCACCAAATTGCCCACAACTTCGACCGATTGAGGAATTTTGGGCATTAACGAAGGCACATCTTAGGAAACAAGTCTCGGCATCCGAAACCATTCAACAGTTCGAAATAGATTGGAAAAAAAGTGTCAAAACTTGTCGCCAAGAAGTCTGTACGGAATTTAATGAGGAACGTTCGCAAGAAGCCAGCAAGTCTACAATGGTTGAGTAGCAAATGTTGAGAATAATATTCTGTTATTGTAGTCTAATATTATTAGTATATCGAATAAAATTTAAATATTTATCACTTGTGAATTATTTACAGCGAAATCAAAGTGCGTCCATACTTTCTGGGACAGTCTTTATGAAACGAACGGTAAGCTTTTTTCGACACATCACTGACAGTGAGAGCAACTTTACAACTTTGGTAACGAAAGCAACGAAAGCAAACGAAGCCTTCAAAGTTTGCCATTTTTCTTCGAAATACTAGGAAAAATGTAAGAATTTTTAAGTTTTATTGGACAGAAATGGGAAAATTATATTTGCAAAATCTGCAGATCTGGAGTTGAAAAATAAACTGGTGAGCGACCACTATAAGTTAAAGACAGGAATGAATAAATGACATAAAATCATTATTAGTTTTACGTTTCGTCTTTGACTCATCACTGCAGAGCAGTTCAAATTGAACGGCTTAGTGCTAAACTCGGCAGTTCAACTTGAACCGCTAAGCAGACGTAAAGTTTCTGCTACTTACAGAACACTTTTTGTTTTGCAACGGAGTGCAATGTCTTTTCTGACGTGCCAAACGAAAACGTGTTTTCGACTATTTCTGGCCAATACAGGTTAGGTCATTTAGGGGTTAGCCAAATTTTGTGCTAGGGCACATAACCGTTTTTATTAGTTTTACGTTTCGTCTTTGACTCATCAGTGCAGAGCAGTTCAAATTGAACTGCTTAGTGCTAAACTCGGCAGCTCAACTTGAACCGCTAAGCAGATAAAAACGGTTATGTGCCCTAGCACAAAATTTGGCTAACCCCTAAATGACCTAACCTGCATAGGCCAGAAATAGTCGAAAACACGTTTTCGTTCGGCACGTCAGAAAAGACATTGCACTCCGTTGCAAAACAAAAAGTGTTCTGTAAGTAGCAGAAACTTTACGTCTGCTTAGCTGTTCAAGTTGAACTGCCGAGTTTAGCACTAAGCAGTTCAATTTGAACTGCTCTGCACTGATGAGTCAAAGACGAAACGTAAAACTAATAAAAACGGTTATGTGCCCTAGCATAAAATCATTAATAATAATAATAACAATAGTTAAAATCAGAGCTTAAAATTGTCACGCATTCTCAATGAAAGAATCCAATCCAACAGCCTCATTTTCAATATTTTACTGTCTCATTCGTAAATGACCGACACCAGAACAAATGAAGAGAGACGAATCATTCTCGATTCTCATTAAAAAATGAGAGAGTATAAGCATCAGCAGAGTTTCAATTCTCATTCTTTAATCGATGTATTGAAAATCTGCGATGAGTTGCTATAAAGAGTGTCTAAAATATGATAAATAAAAGTAATTACATCCCAGAGCCTCTTTGGAATCCAAAATTACTACAAATTTGAGCATTAACAGGTAAAAGTCATTGTGAAAACTTTTTCTGTCATTTTCGATTCTCAAAGCTTCGGTTGAATATCGACACTGCATACTATGGGATTTTCACTGAAACCCGCAATTGACTGAAAGAGTAAATGAAAGAAAGAACACAATTTTGAGACTACTGTCCCGATTGTATCATTAACTGGACATAGATTTCGTTCTCATAATTTGCAAGCGAAGTTGAGAGTGACATTAATTTCTTGTCATTTTCGTCTTTTTTGAGTCAATGATAAAAATAAATGGTAGATGGTAAAAATATTAATTTTCAATTCGCTCATACGACATCATCCGACATTCAAGTCCGATACATACAAGTTCAGTCTCTTATTTATTGTTACTATGAAGCGAGAAAAAGTGCCACTTACGACCGTTCATTGAAGAGAGCGGACACTTGTTCATCAATCTTTTAGAATTGACATCTAACAAAAAGTTGTTAATTTTCGCTCAGTGTGTAAAAATATTGTTAACTTTAGAAACACATCTCAAAAAAAAAAAATAAAGAGAGTGGAATATTTAGAACAATGGGTCAGATCAGCTTACCAAATCGCAGACTGATTCTGTATAAATGGACAATAAAAAGTTGTCGTTCCGATAATTAGAGGAAAACGTAAAGTGCACTAAGTCTGCAGTGTTCTAGATGGTGAAGAAGTTTAAAGAAACATGTTTTCTTGAAGACTTATCGAAATGAAATCGCACAAAAGTTTTGAATCAATATCAGTTATTGATTCTCTGAATGTTCTAAGAAAATTCGAATTTCGTGTTTGATCCGAGAAAAATTTCTTTAAGGGGAACATGGGGTAAAACACTCCCCCGAGGCATAATGTACCTTTTGCTTTTCTCAAAAGTTAACAAAATTTTTGAAATTTTAATGAAATCGAAAGTCCGCCATAACAACAGATTACTATAAAATTTTGGTAGCGATGGTTCCATCATATCTGAAAAAAATTTAAAAACTCAATTATGTCACTGTTATAATTAATTTTTTATATTTATTCCATAATAATTTTCTAGGGTGAGGAAGACGATTTTAATTATGTAACCAGTGAATATTTTTTGTGCTAGTTTACGTACCGCATAAAAAAACGCATAACTCTGAAAATTCGCATAAACAAACCGCATAACTCTGACAATTCGCATAAAAAAAACCGCATAAAAAAGACCTTAGTGTATTTGCAATATTATAGAAAAATCGTCAAATTTATCGTCTCATATTTTTGAGGGCAAAATGGCCCGAATTGTGTGAGGCAAAATGCTCAAGTAGTCGCTTACAAAAATTATCCATAAGTTATCAATTTAATGAAAAATAGTGAACAATCTTCCACCTGGCAAATATTTCGTCAACGGAAAGTCTAAAGCTTTCTTTAAATAAGAAGAAGAAGCTTTAATCCGTTGTTTTGATGAATGTTTACCCGTTGTTTAAGATCATCCTGCCTCTATGTTCAGATAATCGCAAGCAAAGCAAAGCAAAGTCAAATTACATTCCTTTTGTGGAATTTGGCCTTTCTGTTTCAACAGACTCCGCAGCCGATTCTTAGTGTACAGAATCATTGCATGACTAGTACACTAAGGTCTCTTTTTACACGGTTTTTTTATACACGGCTTTTTTTACACGGATTCCGGAATTAACACGGTTTTTATTTACACGGTTTTCGCAATTAACACGGTTTCTGATGAGAGTTTGAAAAGCACTGTCATTTGTTTTTTGAGAAAAAAAATTAAAAAAGGGAACAGAATGTCTGTAAGAAACCGATTATGAGTGCTAATTTAAAGTTTGAAAGTTAACTAAAATCATTCATTCAACAATTCACGGGATCATTGACTATCGTTCCATAAAATGATTAATCAGTCTTTAAATCTTGAATCCCTGTTGTAAATTACATGACAACGTTTCTTCTGCTCAGTTGTAGTGTATGATGTCAGCATCGTCATTGATATCATCGAGAATTTCGTATCGTTGAAGAACTAGTCGGATTTACTAATCTCGTCAACTCTTCGTCATATCAAACAGTACAGTATTTTATACCCATTTGAATTCTATAGCTCTAACATAGTAGTATTATGATTTACACCGATGAAATGAGTTTCTTCGGCATGACACATAGTAATACCTTTTCTAATTCGATCCCTATTCATCTCTATGAATTCTTCCCCTTTGATTCTCTGTCTCTGCGTGCATAGATCTTAACCCAATACCCACTTCTTCCCACTCAGTTTAGTTGAGAATTACTGTTAATATCGTTAGTGTTTACTACACATCGCACCTTCGGAATTGAAAAGAACTTATAGCTTTTTTGGGGTGAAAGTGTTTATGGGTTCTAATTGTACGTACATAATATCGTTCTTTTGAAAACTGAATGCAATATACAGAAGGCATGGGCCACTTAGAATAATTTGCTTATCGTACGACACCTTTCCTAAGTGTTCTAATTTTAATTTATCATCCAATGTGTTTTATCAAGTATGACTGGACCCTTCTCGTAACCTCTGGCTGTTTTTTAGATTTCCGTTTTTATTGGGATATAACAGTTACATTTTCACAGTTATGTGCACCTTGCATAAATTTGGGGGTTAAAAAATAATCTTTTTTCCCCTTCAAATAATCAAAAGTTATATTTCATCCACAACAAAACAAACAAATAATCAAATCTGCGGTTTTTGGAATTATTACGTCAAATTTTAAACGCGGTTTTTTTTGCACGGTTTCCGCAATTAACACGGTTTTCTTTTACACGGATTTTTTTAACACGGTACGTAACCTCCGTGTAAAAAGAGACGTTAGTGTACTACTATCCTACTGACACTATGAATCCTTCCAGGTCCGCACTTCGCGTAATTTAAATTGTATATTTTACATGTTTTCCACGATCGGGCGTCAGGCCCCGCATATATTTCAATTTTTAAATTTTTAAGGGTTTTGGAAAATAAGATATTTCATGTGTTTTTCAATGCATTCAGCGATTTTGAGTTATTTTGAGAAATAATCATTACGGAAGATAGTCATGCATGAAACTCTTCCGTGTTATTATCTATAGTTAAGATATAGCAACATTTCCTTAGGGGGTACGTTTTACCCCATCTACCCCTATTTGTTTGTTATGGAATAGCAAAAGAGCAGGAAGAGTGGTTTTAAGCGATGTTGAGAAGAGCTTTATTCATAGTAAACAACATTCAAGCACGGGTAAGATTGTAAATAAATCTAGCTCAACCATGAGAAGTGTAGATGTACGACGCTTTGTTCAATCGAATTGTCTTCTGAGATGTGTTTAGTCATGACCCAAGATAGTTAAAAGGGCAAAACAATTCCGGTGATTGGAGAACATTTGCCAGTTCGAGTCCTGTTTCTGAAGAGAGTTTTTTCTTTTTTTCGCAATTCTTTCTTATCATCTTGCGATTTCCAATCTGTCTTTTGTTGAAAATAGATGGAAAGTTAAGCTACGTTAAAGATTACTTTAGTAGATTTTATGTTAGCCCGGCAGCCCTGTAGCTTCTAGGCCCCAGGATGTGGCCGGGATAGGTGGTAACCCTAGTAGTAGGCAATGAAAATTTCGAAATTCTTCAGTATTCGAATGTTTCCACATAGGGTAAATGAACCGGAAATAGTACGATTAGTTAATCATACTTAAATCAACGCATCGCAAAGTAAACAATTCGACCTCAATATGCTTGCTTCGACCCTATGATTATAAACAAAACATTCTTCAATATCACAGCAAAATTAGTGTGGAAAATGTGCAATACAGTCAGTGCTTTGAATAACAGATCACACTCTAATGATTGGTGTTAATAGAACGATGAAGTTACGATGAGTAGCGCAGAGGGGGTCACCAACAATCAAACGGAGGCTCAATATTTTCCAACAAACAGGTGAAACCGCAGGCGTTACCACACATTAAGCATAATCGAATTGGGATTTAGAATCGTGCAAATTAACTCGCAAGAACGCGCGGGTGTTCGTCGTTTGTCGTCATCCGACCGGTAGTCGGTAGTCAACGAATGCCAGCAGCCCTGTTAGCTTGGTGGGTTGATGCGTAGGAGGTGAGTGTGAGTGTTTCCACCGAGTGGCACTGGTAAAACAAATCGTGGGAATTAGCTGAAGCGATTTCGCTGTCAAAGCTCACACCGATTAACATATCGCGATGTGTACTGATGTGAAAACGCCACAAGCCATGCCGCACACTTCGTGTCAGCAGTCAAAAGTCATACGTTGATGGCGGCGGCGGTGACGGTGGTGTTTGGGTTCTTCGTGTACATACGAGGGTACCTCATCAATTTCCCGGAGGGTGGCGCGCTGTTGCTGAGCTAAACACATTGCGTGTGTCGCGTGCAGATCACGCGAGTGCATCGATGTCATCGTAAATATACACTACCGGTAGTACCGGTGTTGATCCTCCGCGTTGATGCAACACACACACATACACTGTGCAGTGAGTGGCACAGAGTGTGGTTGACCGTGTGAAAGCTTTGTTTTTAAAACTCCGCTCACGTTTTGCTAGATCCCAGCAGTCAACAGTGGTTTACTAGTGCGGTGCACGCAGTAGGCTGACTGGTTTAGCGCCAATTGCGTTCAAACCCCGCCCCCATTGGTTCGGTGAAATCGGTTACCCCGTCCTGGGCTACTGGGGCGGCTGCCAAGTGCAGTCGGAGGGGAGGCTAGAATCAGAACCGGCGGTGGCTGGTTTACTCCCAGCAAAGCAAGCGGGTCGCAACACAGTCGATGATTGCCTGTTTGGAAGTGAATGGACACCGTGTTGCACCGGAGGTTGTTAGGCATCGATGCTGCTGTGTCAGTGTGCCGATAATGGCAACTATGTTTGAATTGTGTTGATAAATCCCTAGATTGACCACTTTCAACACGTAGTTTTTCGGTTTAGGCGGTTGTCACACGGTGCTTAACGGAATTTTTATTTACTGCGGTGACCAGAAAGGTTGCATTATTATATTTTCTAATGAAATTGATCAGAAAGAATTAAGTGTCGACGAAATCAACAATAGGAGACAAATACAATTAAACAAAAAAGGACCATAAGTCTGTACAATTCAAAAGTTTGCTGAGTTTCCCTTCACCATCACGAATCCATTTTCCTAACGAATGCTCCCCATTTTACCCGTTTGGCGGTAGCTCACGCGGCAACAATCAATTAACCAATTTAAATCCCCCAAACAACGTGTAAATGATGATCCGATAATGCCAAGCGTCGACCACCGGCCGATTGACCATCGCCAAAAACTCACCCGCCACCGCATTATTTCGCCGATTTATTTATCAATCCGTGATTCAATCGAAATCACAAAAGTTGTGTTACCTAATTATTATAAGTGTGGGGTAGCATAAATTGAATGAATTGGCACACTGGGATATGCTCCGGGGGTACCCGTAATTGTATCAATAACCAACCAAAAAAATAAAATCAAGTACGGATGCACGGTTTGTTGAAGAGACCACTTTATTTAATCCGTGTCCAATAGGGAATGAAAATACATCACCTGCGAATGTGGTCCCATTCGAAGTGCGTGTATCGATATCATCATCCTCGAAATCATCCAGCGAACCGGAGGTGATCCTGTTACAAGCTCCATCGCTGATAGACACACTCCCTCACACACACACGTACGTGTGTGTGCAGCCGATTGTTTGCGCTCGACATAATTTACCTCATTGAGTGTAAAATACGAGCCATTTGGTGGCTACCATCCAAACCAGGTGAATGCTGTGAATTTGCGAATTGTCCGAAAATGCTGTCGGCAGTGATACACGGAAAGAAATACGTTGCTATTGTCACGATGAAAAAGTAATGAAATCAACCATTTTGTTTTTTCATTAAGGCATGGCAATTGTTCATGATTTAATGATAAAAATGATCCAAATCATGAACAATAACTCTTCACCCATGAAATTTTATTATGGTCGGAAAATTCGTTTGTTGCGAAAAAGTATTTCCAATACTCATCTACAACTCTTTAAATGGCATACAAGGTTTATATTATAAATGTGCAAGATGATTAAGATTAAGATTTTTTCTACGCAGTTCCTTCGAGTGAGTTCTCAAATACGTATTCAAACCCGAAGCAATCGTTATTTTAAGCGTCGTTCACTAAAAACGCAAATATTTCAATGATAAGTTCGTATGATTCATAGAGGGAGAGGTTCGTTGTTATTTACTATTTCACTATTCGAGGGCATAGAGTTTGAAACTTTAGTTAGAGTCAAGGAATTCAGAAATTAGGGAGTCATACCTAATAAAAGTCGTTCATCATACTATTTGATTTCATTCCTATTTGAAATCTTTTTAGATTTTAAGGCAAAACGCCTGTTACACGAAGGTCACAAAGGTTAGCAAAATAAGAAAAAAAAACCATTTTGAAAACTAAACAATCGAGTCTCTAGGATGCAAATACTTATTCGTGAAAATTGAATTTTTATTAGAGGATGAAATACTGAAACATTTATCATAATTATATGATAGAATTGACACTTAAATAGACATATAAAGAGTATCAGCGTAAACCAAGGGGAGAAGAGTGCTGAGGTTTAATCTATTCTACGTAGGGGAGACCGGGGCTAGTTGGCCGAGTTTCGCTTTCGGAATTTCTGTACGTTTTCTGGTTAGACAGTTTGATAAACGCTTTGCTCTGTCATGAAGATACACCTTTTGAGCACATGTGTATATTTTTCAGTCCTGTCTGAAAATCAGGGAAATAGTTATTACAATCAATTGCGGAGAAAAAAATCGGCCAACCAACCCCGATTGGTCGAGTTTTAAAAAATATGTGAAACACATCAATTGTATCAATAAACGTTTTCATTCAGTTCGTGCTCGCATCTCACCCAACACAGTCGAAAATCGTTTGCGGTCGAAACAAAAGAAACAAAGACCATACGGAATGGTCAAATACGATTTAACAAAGCCTAAAACTTGGCCTGCAAGACCGAATTCAATTTGTATAGATTTCAAGCGTTGCAAAGTTAAACCAGCAGCAAATGAAATTAAAATCTTACTTAAAGAACGAATGCATCTAGACGCTGATAATGTAAGTGAGATTCAATTCAACAAGGCGTCTAACTGTGTGTACATTATGTTTAAACGTGAGAGCGATGCAATTGCATTCGCTTCGGTTAACAACGAGGTGCACAGCGTTGAGTGTAACAACATTAAATACAAAATTCCTGTGCATATGGTGGACAATGCCATACAAGTACGCGTGCATGACCTTCCCCCGCAGGCCACCGATCAGTCCGTTCGGGAAATCATGTCGCAGTACGGTGAAATTCTTTCCATCGAAAGAAAAGTATGGCGGAATTTTTTCCCCGGCATCCGGAATGGCGTGCGAGTGGTACGTATGCAACTACGTAAGGCAATTCCATCTTACATCATTTGTGGTCAAGGTGGGACACATCCGTGTAAAACACTGATTACCTATGAAAATCAGCTGGTTACATGTCAGTTTTGTGAACAAACTGCACACTACGGTGAACCTTGCACTGAAACTGCGAAAAGAACATCTTCAACCAAAGACAAGGTCAACCGTTCAACAACGAAAACTAGTGAGCGTAGTACTCCTGTTTTACCATCAAACCAACCAACAACTGCAACCAATGTACAACAAGGCGCTTCTACAGCAACTAGCAACGAGCTCAAGACTGCGAACAACAAGGAAAACAAAAAGAAGACGGAAATCAACAACAAAGCCACCGATGCGGCAATGAAGGACGAGACGAGCCACGAACAAAGTTGATTGTAACGGATCAGTCATTTCGCCCAAAGGGTCATTACGCCGGTTCCTGCAATTCCGACAGCATGTCGGCTGCGAAATGTCCATTTCGGAGAAATGTCCATTTCGGAGAAATGTCCATTTCGGAGAAATGTCCATTTTGGAGAAATGTCCATTTCGGAGAGATGTCCATTTCGGCGAAATGTCCATTTCGGCGAAATGACCCTTTCGGCGAAACGACTTTCGGCGAAATGACCTATTCGGCGAAACGACTTTCGACAAAATGGCATTCGGCGAAACGACTTTCGACGAAACGATCCACTCCCGATTGTAACCACACTACTGGAAGCCATATGTCATTAAACTAAGCAAGAAGCCAAATGCCACGTTTAAGGAGAAATTTTGAATATATTTTCAAATTCTACATATCCTTTTCTCAATTTTAAGATAGGATTATAAATAATGTCGTTTTGAAAAATTGGGAGGGATTTCGAAATTCTTTGGAAATTGAGACAGCTTGAACAAATATTGTTGTAAAGCGTTCATTCATGATTTTGGAATGAAAAACATACACTGCAAAAAAGTCAAACACTTTTCCAAGAGTTATTCCTCCGCTGAATAACCAACAAAGTTAAAACCGTGATGAGAGAAGTCTAATATAATAACAATGATAATTTTTCAATATTTATTTTCATTTTTACCTATTGAAAGTAAAATAAGACCAACAACGTTTGACGTTAATGCGACTGGTTTTTATAACGAAGAATATTCAGATTCATGAAATTCAAAGTACTTCCGCTCTTGTTTACTTGCGTTGTTTTTTTTTCAAATCGTTTTTATTCGGAAGTTGTTAATTGTACGAAACAGTGTGTAAAATAAGTTTTAGCAAATTATGGGGCGCTTGAAGAAATATATACGCTCAAAAATTTGACAATTTATCGAAAACCTAAACAAACAAAAAAACGCATCATTATTTCTTATTTCAATATTTTTATTTTAAACCTTCTGTTAAAACTAATGTTTGAAGTTTGTTTTTTGTTTAGCGTCTTTATAAAAATGAAGAAATTACAGCAGAAGTAATTCACGAACATTTGCAAAATTTCAAGCTTTTGGTGGAAAAATAGTAATTTAAGGCACTTCTAGGTGAAACGACACTGTGAGAAAATTATTGCTTTTGATTAGTAAAATAATTTTCTAATGTGTTGTTTCCTTTGAAAGAGTAGAAAACTTTAGAAAGATTTTAATTTGGTCTCACTGTAACTTTTGAACTTTGAAACTGTCACTAATGAAATTTACGTAGAACAAGTTTAAGAGCATTGCAAAAGAATATCAAAGACAAGATTGGATAACTGGTTTTAGTTTTTCTTGGTTTTTTTAACGTATTCTGTTGAAATATAGTCGACAATTGACTGCATGCCAACCAGGGAACAACTTGACACATTATCTGAGTTTCAACTAACCACTTTGAAATTGTAGATGTCGCGTCTGAAACTCTTATTTACCTGTGAAATGGAACGTCCATTGAACATGCAACTTTGTATCACTATGAAAATCATGCATTCGTTTCGTGTTTTCGTGTTTTGTGGAATCGTAGGGACAAACAGTTGCTGATGGGCGCTACATATGAAAAGGGTATACTAATAAAATGAATTGTTTGAAATTAAAATATTATGTTGGGTAAGACTTTAGGATTTATTTTAACATTTTTTTGACGATACATAGATTTCATAACTATACATCTCTTCAGTAAATATTCTGAATTCTCTGCAATCCGAGCTTGAGGTGGAAATTAATTCAACCCTAAAGCCGTCCAATTCAAGGCTGCCTAAAAACGCTTTATAATAAATAATCAAGTTACAAAATCAACACATTCAAACTGAATTTGGCGTTAATTTTGACGAAGTGGAAATGCTGCAAGCTCACAAAATCTTGAAAAAAAAAACGTTGAATCTCTCGACGGGTGAGCACGTTGTATCGTGTAAGTGCGGGTAAAATTTTTTCGGGGAGTATTTCGCGAGAAAGAAAGAATTTTTATCCGAGGTTGTCAAATGGTGAGATAACTAAGTCCTCACAAGTTCCTATCTCATACCTCACCGAACATCTATGATGACATTTGGTCCATAGAACGGTGTCGACTGGGTGCTATCACCTTCTGCGTTAGTAGCAGAATGAGACGGTGCGAAATGGCTTGTAGTTTGAAGTCCATCCTAAAGTGCAATATTTATCATAGTATATTGCAACATGTAGTTCTGTTGTTTGTTGCATTATTTGTTATATGTTGTGTTAAATTATATTAAATTGTATAATATTACATCATGTTATATTATCTTATATTGTGTTTTTTATATTATAATGTTGTATTATGCTGTGTTAAATTATATTATATTATTTTATATTATGTTATATCACAGAGAACAGATATCCAACAGACATAAATACGTGCAAAGTTGTGTGCAACGGTGATTTTTAACGGATTTTCTCTTGTAGGCTTTACATAGCTTTTTAAATTTTTTTTACTAAAGCTGTTATATTGAATTATATTATATTATATTGTAGTATACTGTATTGCATTACATTATGTTATATTGGATCAGGGTCATTTCGCCGAAAGCCATTTCGCCGAAAGCCGTTTTGCTGAAAGCCAATTCGCCGAAAGGGTTATTTCGTCGAATGACATTTCTCCGAATGGGTCACTTCGCCGAATGCCATTTCGCCGAAAGGGTCATTTCGCCGAATCCTGAAAACGTCTTGAAATCGTAATTAGAATTGATTTAAATTAAAGACAAACGAAAGATGATAGCGTTAACGCCCGTTTTGTTGAATTACCATTGTAGTTCCCAAGAAAACTTGTTGACTATTAGCTACTAAGCATCAAAGCAATTGCATAGGTTAAGTGAAAAAAAAAATCTAATGTGGCTACGCCGCATCGTTTTGGTTCATGTGCTGTCCGACATCGCTACCGCTCGTTCGGACCTAACTAAAGCAAAGAAACCTAGCTTTGAGTAGACCGGGCAAACGAGGCGGTTACAGGTTTGTATGCAAGAGGCCGCCGCTTCCGACGGCGGGTCGGCGGCCGACTCAGCTGGCGTCGGCTAGGCGGCACAAAGCCATCTTGGCTTCGGTTATGTGGCTGCGCCACATCAGTTATACAAAAGACATAACATGCATGAGATATGACCCTTTCGGCGAAATGACCCTTTCGGCGAAATGACCCATTCGACGAAATGACCCTTTCGGCGAAACGACTTTCGGCGAAATGACCTATTCGGCGAAACGACTTTCGGCGAAATGGCTTTCGGCGAAATGGCTTTCGGCGATATGACCCGCTCCCGTTATATTATATTATATTATGTTATATTGTATTGTATTATATTATATTTTTTGTATAAATTTATATTATACTAGCTGAATTACCCGGCGTTGCTCGGAAATGTTTCGTGAAGGAAAGACCGAAAAAACTTCTCGAAGTTGTCCTGCTTAGTGAAATACTCTTGTAGTGAAACATAACTTAGACAGAAACCCGATCGAACAATACTCCGTTCATGTTCAGATTGCGAATGATCAGTGCCCCAGATCTATCAATAATCATAATTTTCATGATATTCTCTACCTCACTTAGTTGCTAGAAATATACTGTACTCGTAAAGAAGTACCAATTTTTCGTAAAACCCGATCAATTTTCCCTTTCACTTTCCATGTTCGGGACACTTACTCCACTCTCTCACCCTTTAAATAACATTATAATCTATTTTAATTTAACTTTCTTTTTGTCAGTAAACTTACTAAATGATTACCCTGAGTAGTGTAGAAAGTATTTGTGCTTTTCAAAAAATGTCGATTCCCACCTTTGGTACATGTGACGAACTTGATGGCGATTCGTTTAGTTGTTATGTAGTTATGCTGAGACTTGAATACACTCACGTTCATAAGCAGACAAAGATTATTTTCCCTTAGTTCTTTGAATTCCCCGGCAAAATGGAACCAGATCTTTTGAAATTATTTAAAGAAAAATACGACCTTGAAATTCTTGCCACTCTCTAGTTATATAAAAAATGGGAGTTTAAAATTTATTTTCAAAAACCCCTCCTTCTAGTCTAAATGTCGATTCTCTTCAAATTTCGTCATCGACCATCTTCCCCCATGTTAAGGACACTTCCTACACACTTTCCCCCTGAAAATGTCCTAATGATCATTTCTGAAGAGCTTCTTTGTGCCAAATTTGATAGCAATCCGTTCAGTAGTTCCGGAGTTCCGCCGTCACAAACATTACATCCCCTTTTTAGAGAGACGTACTACATCCACCCTACACGAATACCCTAAATTGCGCCAAAAGTATCTATAGTCTTCGAAAAGTATCGATTCTCGTCAAATTAAATAAATTTTTTCATTACCCCTGTTAAGGATAGTTACTACGCTCTCTCCCCCATAAAAATACCTATCCCCCATAACAAAAACTATCTCTGAAGAGCAAAAAGCAGCTATGCCAAGTGTGATAGCAATCCGTTCAGTAGTGTCGGAGCTTTGAAATGCACTTGCTATATCCACCCCCCATATATATCATATCTAATGTTTGCATGATCTTCAAAAATTATCGACCATTGTCAAATTTTATGAATTTTTTTTCATAGGCCCTCTTGTTAATAATACTTGCTATGCTTTCTCCCCTATAAAAATACTTTTATGGCTAATTCTGAAGAGCAGTAAATAACTGTACCAAATTTTATAGCAATTCGTTCAATAGCTCCGGAGTTATGCCGTTACAAACATTACACTCCTTTTTTAGAGGCACTTACTACACCCTTACACCCTCTCCTCACAGAATATCCTTAAAATCTTAGTTATAAAGTTGTGCAAAAAGTGTCTTCAAAAAGTACCGATTCTCGTCAAATTAGATAATATTTTTAATGACCACCTACGGACGCTTGCTACGCTCCCTCCCCCCATAGAAATATTCTTATAACCATCTTTGAAGAGCAAGAAGTACATGTACCAGGTTTGATAACAATCCGTTAAGTTAAGTAGTTTTGAAGTTATGCCATTACAAACATTACACCCTCCTTTTTAAAGGCACTTGCTGCACCCATCCCTCATTGAATTGTATCTATGGTATGCAAAATGTTTCTAAGATCTTCAAAAAATATCGGTTTTCATCAAGTTGCATGAATTTTTTCATAACCCCTCCTTGGTTATAACACTTGCTACGCTCCATCCCTCCATAAAAATACGCTTATGACCATCTCTGAAGAGCAAGAAGTACATGTGCCAAGTTTGATAGCAATCCGTTCAGTAATTCCGGAGTTATGCCATTACAAACATTACACCCCCCTTTTTAAAAGCACTTACTTCATCCACACCCCCCCCCCCTCTTATATAATCATATTTAATACATGCAAAAGGTTTCTATGGTCTTAAAAAAGTATCTATTCTCGTCAAATCAGAAAAAAAATTTCATGACCTCCCCCTGTTAAGAACACTTACTACGCTCCCTCCCGCATTAAAATATCCTTATGACCATCTCAGAAGAGCAAGAAGTATCTGTGCCAAGTTTTGTGGCAATCCGTTCAGTAGTTTTGGAATTATGCCGTTTTAAACACTACACCCCCCTATTTAAAGACACTTGCTACATCCACCCCCCATATAGTCATATCTAAGGTATGCAAAATGTTTCTACGGTCTTCAAAACGTATCGATTCTTGTCAATTTATAAGAATTTTTCCATGACCCCCCCCTTGGTAATGACACTTGCTACGCTCCCTCCCATATAAATGTACTCCCTAAACCATCTCTGAAATACAAGAAGTACCTGTGCCAATTTTGGTGGCAATCCGTTCAGTAGTTCCGAAGTTATCGCGTTACAAACATACAAACTTACATCCATTTTTATATATATAGATTATATTGTATTATGCTCATTTATATCGCCAAAGGAGAGGGCCAGTGAGTGCATCAGGGTATCTAACAAGTGAATAACTGCATGATGGAGTGAATTGCCAACCTGAGTCACGTGGGGGAAGCTTTGTGTTTCTCCCTGAAGGTCTGAAATGAGTAAGACGCACCCTTCTAACAAACAAACCATCAGGCGGGTTTAAGCTGGTGCAGTGAAATTCTTTATTATATGGCCGGATGTTCTTGCTGGAAGGTGCCGGGTCCTTAAAAACCATTTTGGCTTTCTTAACAGCAGTTATATGAAAGCTATCAAATTCGGATCTACTGTAAGTCTACCCGCATATACTGGTAATGAACTGATCATGGCTTCACACATACATACATACAGAATGAAAGAATTTTCATCCGTACTTTGGCTACTCGATGTAGCCACACAGCGAGATTTTTACTTGAAGTCCAGTGAAAAGAAAGTTCATTGGACTATAAACGAAATTTAACTGGCAATATAGCCTAAGTTGCTGTGCCAACAATCGGCGTCACCTCAAGTGAGGTGACGCTAACCAGACGGAAGAAGAAGAAGAAGAAGAAGAAGAAGAAGAAGAAGAAGAAGAAGAAGAAGAAGGAGGGAACTCATACAGAAATAGTGTCATCTGTAAAATAACGGAAATGGGATAAAAGACTAAAAGTGTAATTTCGAGTATTGAACCCGGTTGCTGTGTGCACAATTCAAATAATTATACCCGTCATATTAACGAATATTTCGTCCTATTTTATCTAGTAATACTTCATCCAACGTTTTCAAGATTTTATGAGTTTCGAACAAACCTGGCTAGGGACCCATGATAAATCTTCCTTCATTTAAATTTGATTTGATTAAAAGTTAGTTATATTTTGAACTTATTGATCACTATTTTCGGTACTTCCGGAACTGGAATGTGGAAATCGATTTAGTCGTAGATACGAAAAAAATCGAATTTTGTTAAAAGTATCCAATTAATAGGACGTTTTCTACGACCCTGACACGTGGTTACTGTGCGTAAAGTGAAATGAAGATATTCTTTACGCTAGTAAACCAAATAGCGAAGTATTTTTCCACAGACTACTAACGGATACGAAACACACGACGGGTCGAAGGGTAAGAGCGCGACGTCCAATGATAATAAAAATATGAATACACGTTTTATTTCGCTTTCTCTGAGCCCCTCCTCGCGTTCAGCTCTGTCTCTCTTTCTCTCTCTCACTCGTTTCTCTGTCCTACTCCAGTGCACCGCCGTTCGGGACCGGTACGCAAGGCCACACGGTTTACGCTCGGGCAGTGCATTACAAATAAATATCGCGTGTTTAACGTCATAAATAATTAATTTTATAAATAGTGTAATGACAATGTTATTTTTACGAGGGACATAAAATTGGAAATTAATGTACCCGTGTTGTACACGCAAAGAGCAGATATCTTCGAGCAAGAAGAGAACCTGACAGATATATCGATCTGCGGTCCGGCCGCGGGAAGTGTAAATAATGGAATGTTCGATTATCGTCACTTTAAATCGCTGCTCATGAAATGTTTTGTAGAAGCATGATTGCTCCATGTACCATGTGACGTGACCTGTTAGGATAACTGTGATAATTTTTCAACCGTTGCGGTTAAGTGTGTGAACCTGTGTATGAATTATCTTTCAAGTATTTCATATTCAAATACCGACGACGCAAACTTTGCCGATATTTTACAGTTTCCAAATGGGATAGTCAATAGCGTAGATAAAATTTAATAATTGTACATTTTCAATTGTCACTAATGACTATTCAGAGTCTCAATTCGACTAAATTGCTGACAGTCATGGCTTAGAAAAAGTGCTCATCAAGACTCTGTTCGTTTTACCCACGAAATCGGGTTTTATTGAAATGACTTGAATATTGTAGTTCTAGTTGAATGGTTGGAAAATGTTAAGTTCAATTGCACTGAGAGCGTTTCGTTTCTCTGATTCCATTGTAGTTGAAATAGTGTCACTCAAATTGAACTTGCACAGAAACAATTTAAAAGCAACTTTATTTCGAGTCCAGATGTAGTTTTTAAAATGATTAAAACAATTCGAACAACTTATTCAAAAAGTGTTAATTCGTTTTACTTTACATCAATTAGTTATTCTTGAATTCAGAAGTCCTCTGAACCACTGAAGCATAGCTATGTTATGAAGAGAACAAAAAAAGTCGAGTACAGAATGACAACAGAGTGGCCTTAAGAGTCTATTTCAGTTAGATGTTTTACATAATTTTTCTATATTTTTCGCACAGAGATTGATTCCAGTCGTTCATAACCATCTTTCGTAGTAAAGGCCAATTTAGTTTTCAATAAAATTTCAATTTACATGTCCAGAGTTTCAAATTAGTTTACAAAAGTTGTTCTATGTGATGTAGAATTATTTGTTCAGATAATTCGTCTCGGTCGTTTCTGAAAAGTTGGTGTGATTTCTGGTTGGAACACATTAGCACTTTTTCGGTTCTTCCGGGAGGAAGAGGGTGAATGGGGCACTCGCCCCGGGCGCAACGTTTTTAGGGGGCCGGCAAACGACTCCTTGGAACCTTGAACTCAGCTTTTGCTCACTAAACCAACGATGGGAGCGACAAATCTTCAATTTTACCCCGGGTGCAAAATTTCCTCGGTACGCCACTGACCAAAAGTTTACGTATTTGACCATAAACCAACCATATCTGCCCAATTAAAGAATTATACGGCTATTTGAATATATTTGACTCGATTTTTCCACGTCATGTATGTATAATAAAATATTTATACTTATCAGTCTGTCAGTCGGATCGGGAAGTCGTATCCGGATGAAGTTTGGTGGAATTACAGGAAATTTTAGGACCTTTGATTTGAGTTTAAGCTAGTGAAAATCGGATGAGCGGTCTCTGCGAAAATTGAGTGCACTTTTTTAGTTCATTTTGCACATTTTACTCCATAACTCCGGAACCGGAAGACTGATCCATGTGCAATTCCATAGCAGGCTACAGGATTGTAAGGTTTTTAATTTGAATTTGAGTGGAAGAAAATCGGTTAGTGGGCTCTGAGAAAATCGAATGCACTTTCTTAAAAATAATTTTTGCACATTTTACCCCGTTACTTCCAACCCATGAGACCAAAAGACCTTTCGTTTGAATCTAAGCTTGTGAAAATCATTCTGCCATCTCCGAGAACATCTAGTGCACATTTTTGTTACATACACTCTGGCAATTTGCGTACTCGACGAAATGAGTCGAATTGTCGGTTCAAAAGTCGGTTTGCACAGTGATTGCAAAGCATTTCCATATGATGAAGGCAAAAAAACAATTTCTAATCCACCTGGTGGTGTGATAATGCCTCGCTCTTTCATCGAAACAATCTCATTAAAATATTTATTGTTTTTTCGTTGAGACAATTTCTGACCCTTATATGGGCTTATTTTGACACCAATTTATTCGGACTGATTCGCGTGAAATATATCAATCTCTTTCCCCAGCAGACATAAAACCTCCTCATCTTTCGTATCAACAGATTACAATGATCCGACAGATACATTTAGGTTTAAAACTAACAATTGAATCTAAGCCACTAACCCTACAACCATATAGCTAATTGATGACATCAAGCATTACAGAGCAGCTTCATTGAAAGGCGAGTTAGAAGAGAAAAGTGGATAAGAAGATGGAAGAAGAAGGTTAGTTGAGGGAGCAGTGAGTGAGCTTGGGCAAACGACGGGGTTAGACCCGGCATTTAGATCTAATTAGGGATCAAAAAGATAGTGGAAGACGGAAAAAATGAGAGGAGGGACGAACGGGTTAGTTTCGGCGAGCGCATATGATTAGTTTTCAATGAAGATGGTGAACATTTATCTACTGAATAATCGTTTTATCGCATTTCGCGAAAGATAAAAATCATAGACCTGCGAGTAATTGTTTTTAAACCAAAACCTGTTTTAATCCACCTAGTGGTGTACTGATGCCTTTCTCATATCAATCATACTATCATATTTAATACTGTGGTATTCTTCAAAATAATTTTCTTCGATTCTTAAAAGAATAACCGAAATCGGTTTGTTTGACCGTCTACTGATAAAAACACACATACACACACAGACATTTTGCGTACTCGACGAACTGAGTCAAATGGTATATAACACTCGGGCCTCCGGGCCTCGGTTCAAAAGTCGGTTTTCACAGTGACTGCTTAACCTTTCTATATGAGAAAGGCAAAAAGCCTTGGCATTACATTCCTTTGTGGAATTTTGCCTTTCTGTTTCAACAGACTTCGCAGCCGATTCTTAGCGTTCAGAATCATTGCATGGCTACACTCTTAGAAAAAATTAAATTTACTCTTGACGTAAATTCAAGTATGCCGTAGTTTCTTCGGTGATGACACAATATTACATCTACTAAAATGTAAACATATATTTTGCGTCTGTGTCGATGTGAGTTTCAGCTAAAACAACTGTGAAGTTAATGATATGACTTATCTTTAAATGCTTTGTATTGTGAATGTAAGTAAATCGCGACGCTCCTTTTATGTGCATCTATAAAGATGTAACATTTTTTAAGGGGCTGTCCATAAAAGACGTCACGCCGCAAGGGGGAGGGGGGTGTTTCACAAAACGTGACCTTTTGTGACAGGGGGAAGGGGGGGGGGGGAAATTTTTGGAATGTGACGTCCAATATTTTCAATGAGCGTATTTTTGAGATACCTAATTATATTACCGCTTTTCCCTATTTCCTGAAAAAAATCTCCACAATAAACGTTTACATTCTATAGGAAAACGTGTATTTGTTGATGTAAAAGCTTCTTCTTGTAAATTCGTAAATGAATGATGCAGGAAATCATTTCTGTTGTGATCAGCAAAAGTGCACGGAGGAGCGAGTAAATTAGCGAAATTAATAAATTTTGCCTAATACACTGAGCGAAATAAAAATAGCACCACCCTGTTTCATCGCAAAACTTTGCTAGACTTAAACGTAGAAACAACAATTTATATATAGAATAGTCAAACAACTCTCTTGACATCTTGTATGTATGTGATAATGATTATTATATGGACTATTTGCATTTTATCCGACCAGTTCATGAAAAAATATGCGAAATAAAAATAGCACCAGTAATGTGTGTATGAACCATTATTTCGAATAACTTCCATTAAACGTGAATTCATTGACAATACCAGATTTTCAAGAATATCCTGTGTGATCTCCTTCCAACATTCGCGAACTCGATTTTTTAGCGTGTTTACGTTATCAAACTGTTTTCCGTTTTCGTAAACGCGACGAGCGAGGATAGACCACAAGTTTTCGATAGGATTTAGATCCGGAGAACAAGCTGGCCACTCCATAACTTCTATGTTTTTGACATTAAACCACTCTTTAGTCAATTTTGAACTATGGATTGCAGCATTATCTTGTTGAAAAATGTAATCCGGACCCATCAAGGACTCACCGTGTTCAATCAAGCTTATCTCTAACATCTCTATGTAGTCATCTGACTTCATTTTAGTGGAAATCCACGCCAACGGAAGTTTTCCACGAAATGAAAATGCTCCCCAAACCATTAGCGTACCGCCTCCGAAATTTCGACTCATTTTAACAATAGGATCTTTGCGCAAATCATGCCAATAGTATTGTCAGCCATCTGGTCCATCCAGGTTAAACTTCTTTTCATCAGAAAAGAGTACGTTTTTCCATTCATCAGTCCAGGTAATGTATTTCTTTGCGAAATTGAAACGGTGTAACTTGTGTTTCTCTGTTAGGTTAGGTTTTACCAGTCTTTTACACCAATCCAGGTTTTCGTTGCTCGACAAAACTCGTCGTGTTGTTACTGGTAGGTCCATCTCTGCACGTATTTGAGATGCTGTTCTTTTCTGATTCATTGCAATTCTAAAAATTCTTCTCTTATCCTTCTCCGAAAGCTTACTTTTCCTCCCACGTTTCTCGATACAATCAGGTTTCTCATCTCTTTTCAAAAATCTACCGATAACAGTGTATGATCGAGAAAGCTTTCGACCAATTTCTCTATTGGAGAGCCCTGCGTCGTGGTATGCTCTAATTTTTATTTTTTCTTCCAGCATTAGATGTTTAGATCGACCCATGACTGCTATACTACAACAAAAAGATCTGCTTTCGTCACTATTAGAGAGAAACTATACCTTCAGCTTGACGCAATTACTAATCAACAAACATCAAAAAAAAAATCTGTCAAAATTTATCAGAACCGACTTTTGTGTAGGGTGGTGCTATTTTTATTTCGCACGTTTTTTCAGGAATTGGTCGGCTAAAATGCGAATAGTCCATATAATAAGCATTATAACATACATACAAGGTGGCAAGAGAGTTGTTTGACTGTTTGATATATAAATTAGTTTTTCTACGTTGAAGTCTAGAAAAGTATTACTATAAAACGGGGTGGTGCTAATTTTGTTTCGCTCAGTGTATGAGTAAAAAAGAAAAAGATGCCTTCAAACGGTTTAACTTAAGTTATGCACTGACAATTTTCTCAGTAATTTGACTTTCTAGCATTGATGATAGTATATCATAAGAATTTCTCTTATCTGATTCTGATGCAGTTTATTCAATTGTACTCCATTTGAAAAAAGGGCAGGAGATCAACGATTTCAGACGTAGATCATGTCATGTCTTATTTTAATCATATGTGATTTTCCTCCCCCAACATCAAAGCTTATCGAATCATCCAATGATAGAACTTACATAAATCAAGAATCATTTTAGCTCAAAATCATTACCCATTGTGTGAATAAGATCAGTACCTATATTGATCGATGTGATTTAAAATTTACTGATCATGAAAAGATTCTCCGGCAGTGATCCCGTTTTGATGAGGTTTTGGTCTCTATTTTCTCTGCCCTGTATGCTACATTAAGGAAATATTATTCTTTAACTAAAACAATAATATATTTGTGTACCCATAGGAGGATTAAAACAGATGATTTAAATGTTTTATCAATTCCAACCAAATACTTTTGTTAATTTATATAATTGAGATTAATAAAATAATTCCGATGATTTTGTAGTTTTAGGGATATTTTTTTAATCTAATGACAGCATGTAATAAATCGATTTTTCCCTCATATTTGTATGGCTTGTCATACATATTGAGAATGTATTGCTTCTGTGACAATTTGTGACAAAGGGGGGATGGGGAGTCAAAACTCGTCGAAAAAGCGTGACGTCTTTTATGGACAGCCCCTAAGTGTGTAGTACTACGATTCTACTGACAATAAGAATCCTTCCAGGGCGGGACTCGAACATACGACAATTGGCTTGTAAGACCAGCGTCCTATGCATTGAACCACCAACCCGGGCCAAGCGTATAAGTTATAATGCATTTGAAAGTAATCATAGGTCACTATCTGAAATAATTATGCGGATAAAAAAAATTGACAATAGAAAAACAAAATTTGACGTCACTTGTACGATTACATCTCCGAAACTTAACGTGACAGCCATATGATCTTCGAAATCGACCAACAGCCCAATTTTAGTTTCGAACACGCCTATAATTATTGATATCAGTTAATCAATATACGAGAAAATTTTGCGGTAATGAGTTTTGACGTTTACGTCACTTATACCATTATAACGCTGAATTCGTAAGATGACGTAAATGATCATTTGAATTTAAAATATTTGTTTGTGTTGTAAAGCATTAGTACGAGCCAAAATTTGTTGAGAAAATTGAGCGGCGAAAAAACAACGCGTTTTGTCAATTACGTCACTTGTATCATCATATCTCCGAAACTAGAAGTCACAGACATTTGACCTTCGAACTTGATCAATGGCTCAATAGTAACTTTCAAACGAAGCTTGTTGAAATCTGTTCAGTCATTTTAGAGAAAATTGAGCTGTAAAAAATATTTGTTGAAAAGTGCACGGACATACACACTGAGTCGAATGTGTATATAATACTATTGAACTGCTTAGTGCAAACTTAAACAGTTCAATTTGAACCGCTAAGCAGACGTAAAGTTAATGCTATTTGCAAAACACTTTTTCAATTGGCGCCGAAGTGCCATGTCTTTTCTGACGTGCCGAACGAAAACGTCTGCACTGATGAGTCGACGACGAAACGGAAATATATGGAAAAAAATACTTCTAAATTGGGCTCAAAACTGTTATTTCGCAGGTTCGGTTAGTTGCTTTTCAAACAAACTTTCTTGATTTTATTCTAGTGTCAATAAAAAGCCCGAGTAACCTAATCCACCTAATGGTGTAATGATGCCTTTCTCATATCAAACACACTATAATATATAATACTGTGGTATTCTTCAAAATAGTTTTATTCGATTCTTGAAAGATTAACCGGAATTGGTATAGTTGCCCGTTTACTGATAATGACTATAGATTGAAGTAGTTTTTTGGCCGATTTAGAATTTTTCATGTTTTCTGTTTCGCCCCTTTAAGTGATGGTATAAAATTTTCAACACCCTTCAATTCCGAAACCAGATGTCGGATCCGGATGAAATTTAGAAATTCAGTACAAGATCACAGAAACTTTCATTAAAATCTACGTTTGTGAAAATTGGTCAAACCATCGCTGAGAAAATGGATCTCACTCCATCTCCATTTGAGAAAATATGACCACTATTTCCTGTTCCTCCGGAATCGGAAACAGGGAGCCAGGATAGCCTAAATCAGTTTGTTTGGCCGTCTACTGATAATAATTATCGAATGAAGTTTTGGGGTCAGTGTAGAATGTTTTTTTTTTTGTTTTTTGTTTCGCTCCTTTAAGTGAGCTAATCTTTTGAAGCTTGTGAACTTATAAAGTCCGAGGGAGCAAAGCCGGATGAATGAGGTGGATTAGGAACCAAAATTTTGAACCCGAATCGACTCGCACTCCTTTTAAAGTGAAACCCGACCATTTCTAGTAGTCTAGTGTGCATTACACCAAATTATTCGCACTTCGTTATGGGTGTACATTTTCCACTAGGGAATAAATTAACCTGAAGGTCTACGATGCTTAGGAGACCCGCATGATTTTGTCATGGTATCGGTAACAATTTTTCATCTGATAAGTAATCGGACAGTTAGTGGAGAATTTAGTTCTCGAATTATGAGTTCGGTAATTTTATATCGGTCACTCATTGTAACATTGATCGAATATTCCAATCCATTTGAGAATAAATAAGTAACCCAAATGAGAACCAAGTATGTTGGTATTCATTATAATAAATTAATAATCTTAATTTCAACAGGCCTTGAAAAATCATAATATTTTGATTAGAATTAAATACTGATAAAGTCATTTTTAGATTTTCTTGTTTGTAAATCATTTTTCATCATTCCTGTTCAGAAGCGACTAGCTATAGTAAACTAGAATCTATTAAGCGACTTTTAAAATGCAGTCGTCATTTAATCACATTTCCACCTTATAATACCTTATTTTCCACAAATATTGGACTTCCACTGTGGTTGTCCTATTTATCACTCGTTACTCAACTACAAGAGCAGTGAGAAATGAAATCAGTTATGTTTTATCATATATCTATATCGGGCAACCGATAGGAACGAAAATATGCTAAATATTGCGTGTAGTTTGTGGATGCTTGCCTGTGATATAAATATGTACGGGTATGATTAAAAATACAACTACTGGAAATTATATTTATTATTTAAGAGACGCCCTGTTTAGTCGGGTTGTTTTCTGGGCTGTGTTTACTCGCATCCCCAGGACAGTTGAAATAATAGAATTATTCCAATTATTGAAGATGATTTGCATGTTCGAGTCCTGTTTCTGAAAAGAATGTTTTTTTCTAATCCCATCTGATCATCTAGCGGTTCCCAATCTATCTTTCGTTGGGTGTTGATTATAAGTTAGGCTAAGTTAATGATTACTTTACGGTATGACGTATTAAATCAAATAATCTTCAGGAGTCATTGGTTGCAATGCGGCATGTTTTTTCTAAGTCCGGCTGCATCTTCTAGGCCCTAGGCCAAACACGCCACCGAAGTGCACTCGCGTTATTGTTTTTAAACCGGAGTCAATAGCGGATGGGACGGGCACTCTAACTTTCCGGATCGCTAATGTATTTATGACACTGTTCTGTGAATCTCATCGAAGAGTCAAACGCTGCGGGTTTCCTCATAGTGGAGTTTCGGATACCATGAAATGCTCGAATCCAATATTACATACATTTATCAAACTATACTTTGGGGTTTCTCGCTATTTTGTCACTCAGTTTAGTCTAAATTTGAATTTGGCGATATCAGAAAATGTTGGCAATCAAGGAGGTTAAGTTTCACCCCGTGGTATTCATCATAGCGTACTATAAAAAAGTATTGAACAGAAGGACGAGACCTTCCTATTGTGATTATTAATAAAAAGTAAATTTCCTTTCACTAATTAGATGGCGTGGTTTCGTAATGATAGCCCGTATTATAGCAATGTTATAGCAATCTGATGTGATTCTAATTCCGTCGTCGTTACAAATGCAATTCCACCCTAAACGTTACAATGTCTACCGACAAATGATTTGCAAAATAAAATTTCCCTTCGTCATCAGTAGGAGAATTTATTGATTCCAGAACAGCTACTCCGGTGAGGAAATCATACATCTCGTCACGCAGTTAATAACCGGATCTGAAACAGGCAAGATCAAACAATTCGGTCACATAAAAGACAGCCGTCACCGTGCCCGGTGATATCGACGAATGGAGCCACGTGAAGTCGCTGCTGAAGAGGCGAAGAAGACAAACAACCGAACAGCGTGAAAACAAAGACATGTTGCTCCACTTTACGATTATTTCTCATTCATATTTAATATCGGAATGGAAAAAAATAATATGCGTGTAAATAAAAACGGCTGTCAGTAAATATTGCATAGATACAAATTACAGCGTGCTTAGTGAGAAGACAAGAAACGAGTGTCGGACTACGAAAATAAATTCAGTTATTTAGTTTCGCCGACTTCAACATAAAACTAAAGAGCTCTCTGTGTTGGGGAGCGAGAGCGCACCGCAGCTTGGACTGGTTTTCTTATGACGCCGACCGCAAAGCGGTATCATTCTAGTACCAGCCCCCTCCACAAGACCCACCACAACCTCATCGAAGTTAGTGCGATCGGGAGGGGAAGGGGAAACAAGCGTTGGTTGTATAATTCTTCTCGCGTACTCCACATCCATGCTGTCTGTCTTATAAACATCCTCCCTGCCCACACCCGGTTTCTGCCATGTGTGACTGCGTTTCAACATTTCAACACACAACGTTGCGTGGTCGATAATAAAATGATGCACAATGTGGCAATTAGAGTACAAGAATTAATTGAAGTTGAATGAAAATATTATGCTCGCAAAAAATCGAATAATGATGGATGCATTGGAGTCGGCATTTAGCTCTGGTCGGTCAGGTGTTCCGATCGCGGTATCATCGGGAGCGGCTCAAACGCGGTATTTGCCTGACCTGTGAAGGCTTCTGTCTGTGGTCTAATGAACACATCTCCTTAGCGATTCAAGAAGAACTGCTAATGCAGTTTGATATTAACTGCTTTACATTGTCGAGTCGAAGACGAAACGTAAAGAGATTGACTTCTGATATGGCGGTGAGAAGATCAATGAGATCCAATCTTATTGAGCCTTCAAACTTTTCTAGAAAACAAATACAGGTGACAGATTATACAAAGTATAACCGTATAAGAATTGTCTTACAAAACACAGCACTGCTGCGCATTGTGTTAAACTATCATAGCATGTCTGTCAACACCACGTAATTAGTGATTACCATTGATATGACCGTTCATAGCAATTTGGGGGAAAAATCGATCATAATGCATAACGTATCATTTACCTTATGCATAGACACAAAACCTCACGGCGAACCCACCTCATTACTATCATCATCATCATCATCAATAAAATTCAATATAGGCGTAGGCATCCATTTTCCATTTATTTTATTTGTCTAGTTTCGTTTGACCCCACCAGCCAAATACTCCCGAGCTTTCGGTTTCTTCGAGAAACTCCCCAGCACACATATCTTACCGAATGCCCCACATTTATTAAACTAGCACCGATGGAATACAACAATCTACCGTTTCGCTCTCTCTCTCTCACTCACTCACACTCTCACACTTCATAAACCAAGCACTGTAATAAACAATATAGTAATTATAGTTAAATGAGTACATAGCGTCTGCCCCCCTCAGTGAGCGTCTCCTCATCCCTCTCTATCACTCTTCCGAGTCGACATTTACTCTCGTTGAAGGTTTGTTAGTAATAAATTTCAAGCAAATGTTAAAAAAACACATTACGTATAAAAATATGATGAGCTCACCTAGGGTTTTCGAACGAAAGAGCCAGTCGGTGTCGGCCAGAGTCAAAGGAAAAGAAAATGAAGAAAATAAAAACAATGGATAGAAATCGAAAAGATAAATCGGGGGTTTTATTCACTCCATTATGCTAGATTAGTATGGGTGATTTTCCAGCAAACACATCGCGTATTCCGTGTTATGTAATGATAGCTGAAGAAGCTTCAAAATATCACTAAAATCCACCTAAGAGTATAAACCTGCGAAGAGTCTTCTTGAATGTAACAAACATTATTGTTCCATTTTTATTTGCACAAATGTGATTTCGTAGATGGTAATCAAATATACGAAATTTTATAGAATAACCCAGTGATTCACAAGCCTTACCATTTGGTTCGAGGTGAGGCCAAAAAGGTCAATTCGTCCGTCTGGACAATGAGGCGGGTCAGACTTCATGTCTTCAAGGTAACGAAAGGTTCTAATCGAACCGATAAACAGAATACTATGACCAAATTCCTCACCAGGAAAATACACCGTGATGGACAAAGAGACCTACTTTAAAGCGAATGACAAGCAGTTTTATGCCTGCAAGTCCTACCTTCATGCTCAGAAGTAGTTCCGGAAGAAGAAGATCAGCGAAATCAGGAATTTCTTGAAGTGGCAGGCGATCTGTAGATGCGGCTATTTTCACAAACCGTACATAACGACCGACAATTTACACAGACAAATTTAAAAGACTGGATTCAACACAAAATGAACTTTTCAAAGGATCGTTACGATGCACATTAATCAAATATGCTTGAAAAATCAGAAAATAAAAAAAAAATTTGTCGTAAACGCACACGTTTTGACATGAACACGATTGAAACGAAGCAGAATTGACTAAGCTAACTGATGTCTATCTGTCACATGAAAGCGAGTTAACAAGTTCAATCGAAGGATCGAAATAATGGCTGGTTTTTACAGGGTGTTCCATCTTTTATTGAATAACTTTGAGAAAAAACAACCGATTTCTATAAGTGATGTATTTTTGTTCAGTTTGGTTCCCTACAATTTTTGTCGTGAATACGACTTACTTTAATATGGGCCGCCTTTTCAGAATTTACCCTCTGAGAGAGTGATAAGTTTTTGATCGTGAATATCTCTTGTTGTATCTAACGAATCAACATAATTTTTGCTACATGCCATCGGAAATATGAACACAATTTTATGATTAACTTTTCAGTTGTGTGACATAAACTCGAATAATTCAAAATTAAAATTCTGAAATGTTTGGTATAAACGAGTATCAAAGAGGCGTGTTTGCCTTTCTCGTATTTTTAAAGCTCATAGCTCAGTGATCTGTGAAAGGATTTATATAATCTAACTACCAATAGAATCGAATTTTTTTCAACTTAAACGTGTATAGCAACAGCATTGAAGTATTTCAATAGTTCACTATTGAAAAACCTATCTCATTTGACCCATGTCAATACCAGCTAATCAGAACGCGTTCTGAGGAAGAGAACAAAATATCTGCTGCTGTACAACAAATCGTTCAAGAAAAATGGTCCAAACAGTGCTTAATATCGTATTGAGTTCCACAATTTGGTCCTTCTGAAAAGCAGGAATCCCGTACAGCATCCCGATAGTTTCTTTCAATGAAATGCAAATTCAAAATGGAATAATCGACAATAAAATTCTATATGCTGCTATTTTTATAGCCGTTAGGACCAGTGAAAATGCTACAAATGAAATCACGTAAAAGAAACCTCTTAACAAAAATTTGATCAGTTTGGATTCTATCGCCACTGCGAGCAGATGTATTGTGTGTCGTTTGCAAAGCTAGTTTAGCTTCCGACAAGAGCGATTACGTCACAGTTGCTAGTCGTTTGCATTGGTGAAAAAACAACGAAAAGGGGACAACGCTGGAGACAAAATCAGCCGTTCTAATGGCTCTAAAAGTTTTCTAAAGAACTATTAGGATTTTTTCTTCGCAAATCGAACGTAACTATCCTCAGTTTAGTGCAATTCTAGAACGGTTTGTTTAATTTGTACACTTTTCGCTGTGTGAAATTCACAGTAATCGAGATCAAGTGAAGCCTTCTTTGTTTTTGCGAAAAATGTGAAAAAGGGGAATGCTTGCATAATTCATACAATTGATCAACTAATTGATATTCGGAGATGTTAAGGAACATGTCAGTTGTTTTCGTATTCACGACATCCAGTTATGTCTCTGACATTACCCACCCGCCTTTTTTTGGATTAGTTTTTTTAAAACAATATCAATTAAGTGCCCACCTTTATTAGCAATTACAGAATGACTCCTTTTTCTTTTTCTCCTTCTTCGACGTAAAGTGTCACTATTTCAGCGCGTTGTTTCTGTGTGAAACAATTCATGACAAAAATTGTACTGAATTGACGTTTCCAAAACATATCTGATGCAATCGCTCGGTTGTTGAATGTGAAAGTTATTTGGCATTTACATACCGACATGAAAGATGGAGCACCTTGTACAAACTAATTGGGTCCGTTTTTTGGGTCAAAAATAAATTTATTGCAAAATAAAAAGAATTTCAAGTTTAATCAAAGTATCGTCCATTGCTAGTTACAAAATTTTCCCACCGCTCAGGCAATTTTTGAATTCCATTTCGAAAAAATGTCTCGTCTCATGAGGTGATCCAAGTTTGAGCTAATAATCGATTTCTCTGAAAGAAGTACATTGATGTCCAACCAGTAACCAGAAGGACATTGGAGGAGAATACGACAGATGCGGCAAAATGTCCCACTTGAGCGTTTTCAAATATTTTTCACGACTTTTGAAACATGAGACCAAGCGTTGTCATGCAGGAGAATAACTTTATCATGTATTTGCTTATATTCGGGCCAAACGCATAAATTGCAGCCTATATCGATCGCCCGTTACAATATCGCCTTGTCTTTTGCTACGTAGTATTTTTTGCCTTTCTCTAAGGAAAGGTATTAGAATTGCTGGAAAACTCGTCTTTTGAACGGAGTCTCAGAGACCCATAGAGACTGTGACTTCTGGTTCCAGAGATATGATGGTATAAGTGACGTAACCGACAAAACGCGTTGTTTTTGGCTCATTTAAAAACTACTATCGGGCCATTGATCAAGATCGAAGATCAAATGATTGTGACTTCTGGTTCCGGAGATATGGTGGTATAAGTGACGTAACCAACAAAACGAATTTTTTTTTACGCGCAGTTTTCTCGAAAATGGTTTAACTGATTTTAACAAACTTAGGCTGATTTGAAAGCTATTATTGGGTAATTGATCAAGTTCAAAGGTCAAAAGGCTGTGACTTTTGTTTCCGGGGATTGGATGGTATAAGTGACGTAACCGACAAAACACGTTGTTTTTACCGCTCTAATATATATAAGGGAGTCAATTTTTTGGGATCACCTCTAATTTCGCAAAGCAGTAGCGTTCAAAAGTTTAATCATCTCGAAAAAAGTTCCATGCAAAATTTGAAGTAAATCGGATATAGGTAAAGGATGCTGCCCGAAGGTTAAGGTTTGAAATTTTTCGATCTTGAAAAATCACCATAGGGGGGAATACATAAGATTTCCGAAATCGAAAAAAAAATTTGAATTTTCGAAAAAAAAGACTTATTCTTAGTGCATAAAACGTTAATAAATTGGTGTCAAAAATGAAATTCTGCGAATTTATCTTAGAGCGAGGTCTGTTTTCAACGCTGAAATCACCATTCTTGGAACATCGAAACTATTCCCTACTTGACCATAAATATATACAAGTATTTGATTGCCCTTCAGCTGCACATTCCTTTAATTAAAACAGGAAACTAAAACTTCCCGCAAGTGCTGCTTAGTTAACACAAAATTGCTCAACAGTTGTACTATTTATGTACCATTTAAAATGAATGAATGAAATTTAAATGAAAAATAGTGACAAAATTGCTCATAATTAACAAAATGAAAAACCAAAGGAAAGAACCTGTTTTAATCCACCTAGTGGTGTAAGGATGCCTTTCTCATATTAATCATACTACCATAGATAGTACTGTGAATGGCCGGAATCGTATGTTTTTGCCGTATACTGATAATGCCTACCGATTGGAACAGTTTTGATGTTGATTTGGATTTATTTTACGTATTTTGTCTCCTTTCTTTAAGTGATAGTATAAAATTTTAAACACACTCTACCCAGTAATTCCAGATCCGGAAGTCGGATCCGAATAAAAGTCAGTAATTCTGTATGGGACCACAGGACCTTCCATTTGAATCCAAGTTTGTGAAAATCGGTCAAACCATCGCTGAGAAAAGTGAGTGAGATCCATTTGGGAAAATATGACCATTTTGTCCCATAACTCCGAAACCGGAAGTCCTATCCAAACAAAATTCAAAAGTTTTGTAAGGGATCATAAGATCTTTTGTTCGAGTCTAAGATTATGAAAACCGGTTCAGCCGTTTATAAGAAATTGGAGTGATTTTGGATTCAGAGTACAATATCACTTTTTTTAGATACCTCCGGAATCAGGAACGAAGATCCGGTGTACACAAAATCAATGTGTTTGGTCATCAACTAACCAAATCTGTCCAATTCAAGAATTATACGGCTATTTGAATGTATTTGATTGAATTTTCCGTGTCATGTATAAAAACACGTCGCTGAAAATGAATTTTTCTATTCCTATTAGTCTACAATTCCGGAATCGGAAGTCGTACGTAGATGAATTTTTGTAGGACTGTATGGGGTTATATGTTAAGACCTTTCATTTGAACATACGCTTGTTAAAAATGAGCGGTCTTTGATAAAATCGATTGCATGTTTTCAGTTCATTTTGTACATTTAACCTCGTAACTCCCGAATCGGAAGTCGGATTCAGATGAAATCCAATAGTAGCCTATGGAACTACAAGACCTTTATTTTAAATCTTAGGTGAAGAAAACCAGTTAAGCCGTCTCTGAGAAAATCGAATGCATTTTTTCATATTTTTTTTGGACATTTTACCCCGTTACTCCCGAACCGGAAGTCCGATTCGGGTAAAACTCAATAGCATCTTATGGGACAAAGAGACCTTCCATTTGATTATAAGTTTGTGAAAATCGGTCCAGCCATCTCCGAGTAAATCGAGTGCACATTTACACACGCACACACACATACACACAGACATTTGCTCAGTTCGTCGAGCTGAGTCGAATGGTATATGACATTCGGCCTTTCGGGAATCGGTTGAAAAGTCGGTTTTCACAGTGATTGTATAACCTTTCTATATGAGAAAGGCAAAAAGTCGAAGCAGTATGAACTGAATATTAATGACAGATGTCTAACCTCTTGAAGCTGTTGACATCAGCTGTTCAAAATTTATAACAGCCATCTTTTGAAAACGGACCAAATTAATGTATACTCCCAATAAGATATTTTAACTGTCGGGTTTAACTCCGTGTTTCTTCTATCTCCGGTCTTCTCTTCACGTGAAATTTTTGACAACTTGAAAGTTCAGAACAAGTTCCGGGTGAACAGCCTAAGCAAGGTATCCCAGAGGCTGCTTAGATGTTCGTTCAGTGACGTGTTGGCCTCCCGTTGAACGAATAAAAAAACATAAAGGCAGCAATCTCTTCTGGAGACACTCAGATCGATAGATTTCTGCATTTATAGTTCCGGTAGTGTAAAAAATGGTTGACTTTAGGACGACAGGAACATATTGCTTGCCATACCAGTGCCTTTCGACCGAATTTCTTCACTTAAATCGACCTGTCCGCGTCGCTCACATCCTCCCCAACGACGACAGTGAAGTATTAAGGACCTGGAAGGGTTTTTAGTCCTCCTTTACATAAGTCTCATCGTCCATCAAAACGCATACATCCGGACACTGCAAAAGACGCGAATACAATTTCCGGGGCCTTGTTACTGCTTACTACTTCTGTTCTACACTTTGTTTCGAGATTTTCTGCTTCTTGTAGGTCTTCAGGCGATTTCGCCTCTTGATACGCAGGATCATTAAGACACTCGTTCCTGCTTTTTTGGCCAAATCACGTATTGACATTGGTTTGTTCTTCATGATTAGAGATACCTCTTTCTGGTCCAGTTTCGGGTTAGAAGTACCGGGTTTTCCGCCTCTTTCTGATAGCTCATCCAAAGAATAGTGTTCTCCAAACTTATTAATGATGGTTTTAACACTGACCTGATGAATTCCAAACCGCTTCGCCCCTTTCTCACTTCGCCATGTGTCCAGAACCTTAATTTTCACTTCCACATGAAAATACGCGACATTTTGAAAGCGCAGAATTTCAACCGCATAAACAAGTAAACAAACGAAAGCTGACAGCCAAACGCACAGCATGCTGTGATCTGCGCTTAAAAAACCATCACAAATACATGCGTACAACACAAATGTATGTGGATAGCTTATTTTCGATACACTCCTTATAATTAATCAGAAACTATTAATAATCGTAATTAACTCTTTTTCAATTTAACGCTACTAACCGGCATTAGTTTCGATGTATTGACCAATTCAAATAAACTAATTCTGGTATCACCATTTTAAAAATTATTGTTTCAACACATTTTCGAAAGAATCATGCAAAAACGATGTTTCAACCAGAGTTGTTTTTCTAAGGTCCCCCTTCATCTGCATGAATGCCGTGGCATCAGCACCAGCAGCGGGATGTAAGCGTGGGCTGGAAACAGCAGTCGCTCTAAAACTTATTAAGAAAAAAAATGTAATTATTATTAATTTTTTTTCGCTTCACATTACTCAGTCAGTGCTGTGTTGTTTCAACTTTTTTTATTTTCTGCCGTACTTTGGTGAGTGCTATCGTTTAACGCAAAAAGGACTGACTCGTTTTTCTACGGTTGATTCTTGTGATTTAGGATGCTGGGAGCGGGATCGATTTTCAAATAAAACAGTCACAAAAAAACTTCGCTCAACAAACGGCGAAGGGAACGGCAAACAAGGAAATGTTTTTTTTGTATGAAATAACTTCGAAACCTTGTTCGAAATTAGTAGCAAATTTTATTCGTTGCGTAAATTGCTTTCCGGAATGGAATCCGTCGTGGTAATTGCTCCGAACGAATTTCTTTTCTGGTTTTTTTTTGCGACAGGTGCAAATTAATGCCCAACTTTCTGTGAGGCATACGTCAAGAAAAATAATAAATTCTTTGTTTATTTATTAATTTAGTTATTTATGAGAACAACTGACTTTAACGACAGCCATCCTATCAATCGAATTGCACACCTGGAAATCCGAACTCTTATTGCAAACAACTCCATTCAGAAACTTTAAATTGGCTTCTGTTCCGGCAGTTTCGCCCGGTTGAAGGTAGGATAATTGCCTAGTATTACGAAACCAAACATCAGCAAACTGTGAAACAGCGAACTCCTTTCGCCAGCTACAACCGCACAACAACCATTCATTATTTAGGGATGAACTTTGAAAAGTAATTGAACTTCATACTTTCGTTGAATGCAGTGTACGGTAAATCGACGATTAGTTTTGATCCACCAATCGATCGCGGGTAATTAACTGAAAACCGTTGTCTGCCATACAGACAAATCCGAACGAAAGGCGAAGCCGGCGAACAGACGAGGGAGAAATTGAAACCTAAAATTAGGCTATAAACAGTACAACTAACATCGAGACCGGAGTGAAGGTGAGTAATTAAAATCAAACAAAGCCTTTCTACGGCTGGTCCCGGGGTTGGTGGGTGTGGTGGTGGTGGTGTAGGTGAGTAAGAATAAGAACGAGACAGCTGATTGGAGAAGTATCAAAAGCAGAAGCAAACTCTTGGCACTAAATTTCGGAGTCAGGCGTCTCATACTTTTAACCATAGGATTTCATTTTGATCGAAACTACACTGAAATGAAGTCAATCTATCACCGACTGTTAGTATCAGTGATACAAATAATGATAGGTAAATTCAAGGACACGGATTAATAGAACTGGGTTCGCATTTAGAAAAATTTTCGAACACCTACACCTATACCTCTCTCCCTAATTGAGTTCACTTATTACATAGATGGTGTAGAAGGGAAACAAAGGCCTGGAAAAAATAACACAAAGAAGATACACAAAAAAATGACAGAAATCGACCTCAACACGCGATCGGTTTTGTTTTCAAATAAAGCATACATTCATTAAGGACAGCAATGTAAATGATGCTAGAAATAAAGAAAATATGGAAATACACAATTCCTAGGTGCGGTCATTTGAAAAGTGAAACTGTACCGGTATTAGGCAAAGAAGAGGTAAAATAATCTTCCAAATCATTACTTCGAATCATTAAGGACTGATCAAAACTGAATTAATCAATAATTTAAAATTTTGGTCTTTTTTTCGATTATAGAGGTTTTAATCTTAATGTCATTCGCCTCTTCGGGCCGGGAACGAAACCAGACGGGGTGCGTGAAAAGCATCGACTTACCCATTCACGCTATACCCGTTCCCCTTTTGGTCTTTTAATTCAAGGTATATTTTTCAGATGTGGTTCCTTCTACTTTACAAAGGAAGCAAACTTCGAAGTGTTTTGTCCAACAATATTTGGGTCGTTTTGTCTCTATCAGTATTAGATGGAAACATTGAGAAGACAAATTTATTTCAGGAAATGTACCGATTTTTACAAACTTAGATTCAAGCCTGCTACCCAATAGGCTTCAATTGAATTTTATCCAGATCGAACTTCTGGTTCGAGAGTATTAGGGTAAAATGTGTAACAAAACATAAACAGTACCGACGATATTCCAGGGATTGTTTAACCGATTTCATTCAACTTAGATTCAAATTAGAGGCCCTAATATCAAGGAGCCTGCTATTTAATCTCATCCAGATCCAATTTTCGGTTTCGAGTTAAAATGTTAAAAAAAGGGCTTTCGATTTTCTAAGACACCGCTCAATCAAATTCCACAAGCATAGATTCAAATGAAAGGTCTTGCAATCCCACAGAACCCTATAAACTTTCAAATAAACGTATAAAAAGTATAAAAAATCATTTTCAAGAGCGTATTTCTATATATGACATTGAAAAATCGTGCAAAATACTTTAAAATAGCCGTTAATTAGGCAAGTCTGGTTAGTAGTTAGATGACCAAATACATTGATTTTAGGTTTACCGGATCTTCGTTCCCGGTGGTCATCAAAAGGTGAGATAACTAAGTGCTCACAAGTTCCTATTTGATGCCTCCCTGTCCTGTGTCTATGATGACATCCTTTCAATAAAAAGGTGTCGACTGGGTGCTATCGCCTTTTGCATTAGTGGCAGAAAGAGAGGGTGTGAGCTGGTTTGTATGTAATAACTCATTTGAAACGCAAAAATTATTGAAAATCCTTCGAATATGTTAAGTATTTTGCCTTGACGTCCTAATGCTGAAGTGTATTTAAACCCTTACTGTGACTTTCAATTATCAACTTGTTTTCATGAAAACCATCTGCAGCATCCTTGTCACTGAGGTCTCTTTTTACGCGGGGGATACGTACCGCATAAAAAAAACGCGTAACTTTGGAAATCCGCGTAAAAAACCGCTTAACTTCGGAAATACGCTTAAAAAAAACCTTTAAACTAAAGAAAAAAAATTTTTTTATGCCAAATATCTTAGAAATGCATGAAACGCCCAGATCTGGTGTAGTCCCAACAAATTTTTTTTTGTGAAAATCGACTTTGGGACATTTAAGACTTCCAAAATCGAAATTGCCGAAAAAGAACCGCGTAACTTCGAAAATTCGCGTAAAAAAACCGTGTAACGCGTAACTGAATAATAATTCTATTCTTATTATTAGTGTTTTATGCAGGAGCGTCTATAGAAAAAATATTCAGAAGCATATTGAAGTTTTTTATAGGTAAAGAATGTAATATTGAATGCAAGCTCGAGTATTGGTAAGATTGGAAAGCGTTAATTATTCATATAAACCTGAAGAATATAAACTAAATACGCGTCGATTGCTTGCCACTTCCAAGAAATTGAAAGTTTTTCTGTAATGTTTGAATCCATTTGATGTAAACATTTCATTTAGGCGGGGCTGGTCAATGAAACGGTGACTTCGGAACATGATTTGCTCTGTATACGAAATGGGTCATCGGCAGGGCAGTAAAATTTCATTGAACTCAATTGAACTGAATGTGAAACACAATGACGGTCTCTCTACTGCAGTAAACTTCACACGCTTACACACACAACGTTCGCTGACGTACCGAACTGACAGAATCGATTCTCTTCAAATCGAAGCTCAGTTTAACCACCGTCAGTTG
Source organism: Malaya genurostris (assembly GCF_030247185.1). Classification (NCBI taxonomy): domain Eukaryota; kingdom Metazoa; phylum Arthropoda; class Insecta; order Diptera; family Culicidae; genus Malaya; species Malaya genurostris. The sequence continues at coordinate 268,118,981 of NC_080572.1, read as the reverse complement.
ATCTCTTGAAGTAACAAAATATCTCTTTCAAGAGTGTGAGAACGGCCTTCAAATGAGTTTTTGGTTCAAAATAATAGATGAAAGACAAACCAGGTAGCTGAGATATCAATCCCAGAATACACATAAATTAAGAGTTTCCTCCTTCAGGTTTTATTTCTAACACTTTATTCCATTTATAATTCTATTCATTCGAACTTGCTCACTTCCAAGAACGAAGACAATGACTTGGCACTTGAAACTTTGCAAGAAAACTTCAAATGACTAGGTACGATTATTCAACTGACGATGAACTCTGGGAGCATCACTTGAAAATGGCAGCAAAAGTGAAATGAATTTGTATCGATATGCTGACGGTCAGTGACCATAAATTTCATTTTCATCTGATATCATTCGATTGAAAATAAAATTTTATCGCACTGGTCATCGGAATTCGATTGAATTGTTCCTGAGTCCTGGACTAAATTTATTTCCAAGTATAAACAAAATACATTTTCCAAGTATGAAAAACACATCTTTTTTCTGTAAACCGCTGCCAGACAGTGGGACTTGGGATAGGCTTACAACAAACACACACACGCCGGATCTTCGTTCCCGGTTCTGGAAGTATTAGAAATGAAGTTTGGAAGAGAAAGCAATAAACTTAATTCTGTGATTGACCATGTTTACCGTTCATTTATTATCTTGAACCAACTGGCGCTCTATCAGTCAATTGAAAGAGATGTTTGTTATTTCAAGGGAGAAAGTGACGTCGATTTAACTGAGTTTCAATTGACGGTGCAACAGATGAAGAACTGAGTGTTGTCCATTCAGTGTGTCAGTGAGCGGTGTATGTATAGAGTATAAAGTATAGTACAGTCAATTGATCGTCTGTGTATAGTCGATTTCAATTGAATGAAATTAAATGAAATTTTACGGTACTGGTATCAGTTTATGTTCGAGTCCGGCTTTCGGTTCCGGAAATACAGGGTGAAGTGTGTATGAAATTGCAAACCGTAGATTAGAGCGATACTACAACAAACGGAAAAAGTCTCCCAAACCAGGCACGAAACTATTTCAATTTATAGGATACGTTAGTTACTGGCCAAAAGAACCGATTTTAGTTATAACTCTTCGTTTTCTCAGATACGGCTGAGTTAATTTTCACAAACTTAGACTCAAATATTGTTTCATAGACTACTTTTGCTAGGATTGAATTTCGGGTTCCAGAACAACAGGGTGAAGAGTGTGAAAAATTTAAACCGTCATTTAGAGCGGTAATGCAAAGGAAAACAAAGAATTGCTATAAACTAGGCTCAAAACAATTTTAAAATTAAAAAGGTTATGCTATTTTTAGGATAGAATTAGTACACGCCTTATTTTGGGCAAGATTCTGAAGATGAAAAAAATAACCATTCGTTATGCGTTCTGCTGAAAGCTGATTGATCCCGGATCAAAAACACGAACGCGAGCGCATTTCGGAAGCGTGTTTAGTCATACCGAAGAATGCGCATCAATCGCATCATTGAGACTGAATTAGGACCGACTCTGTAAAAATATCCCAAGTAACAATTAATGTTATGATAGCTTATTTGTGACTAGTTTGCAGCCATAAATTTGAGTTATTGTTACTAACATCTAACCACTTGCGTGACTCAAAAAGCGCAGTTTCTACTAGTTTCTATGTCTGTATAAAACAAGTTGTCGTTACGTTGTAGTGCCATACTGAAATAACTTATTTTCCATAACTTGAAAATAACTTATTTTCAAGTAAACTAGTTGAAACTTTGTTGCCATCGACATTATAAATATTGAATGAATCGATAATGTTTTTCTATCAACAATAAAAAGACAGTATAGTATTTGAAATAACAAATATGATTCAAGGTACAAATTTCACAAGGATTTTAAAATTATCGAGCGGAATTAAATATTAATTAACTGTTTTTTTATGCACCTTCAATCAAAATCTGTTTATGAACAATAAACAACGAAAAAACCTTATGTTCAGAATGCTGAATCCATTTCTCATTATTTTAAATTCATATATCATGATAATTGTAATATCACAATCGATGTTTAATCCCTGTATTGAGTTGTGACTACACAATTGGTTTATTGATGTATTGGATATTTATCGTTAATTATTACCACATGTGCATTCAAAATATGAATCATTATGTGTTTTCTTCGAGTTCATAATAGTGCATAGAATGTGCCTTTCATTATTTTCGTCAAGAAGTACTTAAAAAAAATTAATATCCTGGTTTTATTTATGTTTTATACACTTCTTGCGACTCCATAGTGTGATCTCCATATTCAAGCCAACAAAAGTTTTTTAGGTTGCATTTCTGTTATCATTACATTAGGAAAATCTACCGATAGCTATCTGAATCAATGCAGAAATTGTAAGTTATAATCTTATAATATCTAAGTTATTGCTACATCAATTCACCATAACGATTTACATATTCGCTTACGTATTTATAATGGCTTCGCAGCTTTTTCAACTAGTAGCTAAAACCATAGCTGTGATTAAAGATATGTTAGAATCAAGTAACGATAAATTACAAATGATAGCTAGTTCAATGTTTATGTTAGAGAGAAAGACTGCCGTTACCTTGTTTTAACCAGCATAACATAAAAAACCTGTTTTAATCCACCTAGTGGTGTAATGATGCCTTTCTCATGTACGTATAATATTGTGGTATTCTATTCAAAAATTTTCTCTTCGATTTTTGAAAGAAACCAAGTGATTGTTTATGCATAACATACAGAATAAAACAATGCTTTGATTGCGTAAGCCATCCTTAAGAGAACGAAATGGGTTCACTATTATATGCACTTCCGGCACCGGAACCCGAGAACCGGTATAATCAAAGTCGGTTCGTACGGCCACCAACTAACATGACACACAAACTCTTCTAGTACGCACCCTATAATTCCGGAACCGGAAGTCGGATCCGGATGAAATTCAGGAATTCCGTATGGGACCGGAAGACCTTTCTAAGTTTGTGGAAATCGGTCAAACCAGCGCTGAGAAAAGTGAGTGAGATCCATTTTGGTATATATGACCACTATTTCTGGTACTTCCGGAACCGGATACCAGGAACCAGGAGAGCCGGAATCGATTTGTTTAGTTGCCTACTGATAATGACTATCGATTTGTGTAGTTTTGAGACCAGTTTAGAAAAATTTTCACGTTTTTTGCTTCGCCGGTTTAAGTGACGGTGTACAATATTGAACACACTTTACCCTATAATTCAGGAACCGGAAGTCGGATCCGGATGAAATTCAGGAATTCCATATGGGACCGGAAGACCTTTCATTTGAATCTAAGTTTGTGGAAATCGGTCAAAAAATCGCTGAGAAAAGTGAGTGAGATCCAATTTATTATATATGACTACTATTTCTGGTACTTCCGGAACCGGATACCGGGAACCAGGATACCCGGAATCGGTTTGTTTAGTTGCCTATTGATAATGACTATCGATTTGTGTAGTTCTGAGACCAGTTTAGAAAAATTTTCACGTTTTTTGCTTCGCCGGTTTAAGTGACGGTGTACAACATTGAACACACTTTACCCTATAATTCCGGAACCGGAAGTCGGATCCGGATGAAATTCAGGAATTCCGTATGGGACCGGAAGACCTTTCATTTGAATCTAAGTTTGTGGAAATCGGTCAAACCATCGCTGAGAAAAGTGAGTGAGATCCAATTTGGTATATATGACCACTATTTCTGGTACTTCCGGAACCGGATACCAGGAACCAGGAGAGCCGGAATCGATTTGTTTAGTTGCCTACTGATAATGACTATCGATTTGTGTAGTTTTGAGAGCAGTTTAGAAAAATTTTCACGTTTTTTGCTTCGCCGGTTTAAGTGACGGTGTACAATATTGAAAACACTTTACCCTATAATTTCGGAACCGGAAGTCGGATCCGGATGAAATTCAGGAATTCCGTATGGGACCGGAAGACCTTTCATTTGAATCTAAGTTTGTGGAAATCGGTCAAACCATCGCTGAGAAAAGTGAGTGAGATACAATTTGGTATATATGACCACTATTTCTGGTACTTCCGGAACCGGATACCAGGAACCAGGAGAGCCGGAATCGGTTTGTTTAGTTGCCTACTGATAATGACTATCGATTTGTGTAGTTTTGAGACCAGTTTAGATAAATTTTCACGTTTTTTGCTTCGCCGGTTTAAGTGACGGTGTACAATATTGAAAACACTTTACCCTATAATTTCGGAACCGGAAGTCGGATCCGGATGAAATTCAGGAATTCCGTATGGGACCGGAAGACCTTTCATTTGAATCTAAGTTTGTGGAAATCGGTCAAACCATCGCTGAGAAAAGTGAGTGAGATACAATTTGGTATATATGACCACTATTTCTGGTACTTCCGGAACCGGATACCAGGAACCAGGAGAGCCGGAATCGATTTGTTTAGTTGCCTACTGATAATGACTATCGATTTGTGTAGTTTTGAGAGCAGTTTAGAAAAATTTTCACGTTTTTTGCTTCGCCGGTTTAAGTGACGGTGTACAATATTGAAAACACTTTACCCTATAATTTCGGAACCGGAAGTCGGATCCGGATGAAATTCAGGAATTCCGTATGGGACCGGAAGACCTTTCATTTGAATCTAAGTTTGTGGAAATCGGTCAAACCATCGCTGAGAAAAGTGAGTGAGATACAATTTGGTATATATGACCACTATTTCTGGTACTTCCGGAACCGGATACCAGGAACCAGGAGAGCCGGAATCGGTTTGTTTAGTTGCCTACTGATAATGACTATCGATTTGTGTAGTTTTGAGACCAGTTTAGAAAAATTTTCACGTTTTTTGCTTCGCCGGTTTAAGTGACGGTGTACAATATTGAACACACTTTACCCTATAATTTCGGAACCGGAAGTCGGATCCGGATGAAATTCAGGAATTCCGTATGGGACCGGAAGACCTTTCATTTGAATCTAAGTTTGTGGAAATCGGTCAAACCATCGCTGAGAAAAGTGAGTGAGATACAATTTGGTATATATGACCACTATTTCTGGTACTTCCGGAACCGGATACCAGGAACCAGGAGAGCCGGAATCGGTTTGTTTAGTTGCCTACTGATAATGACTATCGATTTGTGTAGTTTTGAGAGCAGTTTAGAAAAATTTTCACGTTTTTTGCTTCGCCGGTTTAAGTGACGGTGTACAATATTGAACACACTTTACCCTATAATTCAGGAACCGGAAGTCGGATCCGGATGAAATTCAGGAATTCCATATGGGACCGGAAGACCTTTCATTTGAATCTAAGTTTGTGGAAATCGGTCAAAAAATCGCTGAGAAAAGTGAGTGAGATCCAATTTATTATATATGACTACTATTTCTGGTACTTCCGGAACCGGATACCGGGAACCAGGATACCCGGAATCGGTTTGTTTAGTTGCCTATTGATAATGACTATCGATTTGTGTAGTTCTGAGACCAGTTTAGAAAAATTTTCACGTTTTTTGCTTCGCCGGTTTAAGTGACGGTGTACAACATTGAACACACTTTACCCTATAATTCCGGAACCGGAAGTCGGATCCGGATGAAATTCAGGAATTCCGTATGGGACCGGAAGACCTTTCATTTGAATCTAAGTTTGTGGAAATCGGTCAAACCATCGCTGAGAAAAGTGAGTGAGATCCAATTTGGTATATATGACCACTATTTCTGGTACTTCCGGAACCGGATACCAGGAACCAGGAGAGCCGGAATCGATTTGTTTAGTTGCCTACTGATAATGACTATCGATTTGTGTAGTTTTGAGAGCAGTTTAGAAAAATTTTCACGTTTTTTGCTTCGCCGGTTTAAGTGACGGTGTACAATATTGAAAACACTTTACCCTATAATTTCGGAACCGGAAGTCGGATCCGGATGAAATTCAGGAATTCCGTATGGGACCGGAAGACCTTTCATTTGAATCTAAGTTTGTGGAAATCGGTCAAACCATCTCCGAGAAAACCTAGTGAGATTATTTGACACATACACACACACACTCACACATACATACACACACACACACACACACACACACACACACACACACACACACACACACACACACACACACACACACACACACAGACATTGCTCAGCTCGATGAACTGAGTCGAATGGTATATGACACTTGGCCCTCCGGGTCAATTTTCACTAGTCGGTTTTTCAAGTGATTGCATAACCTTTCTATATGAGAAAGGCAAAACATGTTCGTACTCTTGTTGCAACATAGTTGGGCTAGGTGGTATCAGAACTAGTTACGGGTTGCTAATATTGGAGTCAAATAAACCTATTTTCAACTAGTAGCTAGAAGCATAGTTGTTATTAAAGATATGTTTGGATTAAGTAACGATAGCTTATGATTTATAATTAATTCAATATGACAAAAAGATGTGGTGATTTGAAACCTAAATAACTATTTCGTAACTAGTTATGTTATGAATAAACATAGCTGTCACCTTGTTTTAACCAGTATAACATAAAAAAACATATTCGTGCTCTTGTTGCAACATAGTTTGGACTTAGCCGCATCAGAACTAGTTGCGAATTGCTACTTGGGATATGGCCATTCGTAAATAATGCTTAATTATGGTCATTGTTCATGGTGCTCGGTTTGGCGGTTCAATGCATAGGACACTGGTCTCACAAGCCAGTTGTCGTATGTTCGAATCTCGACCTGGAAGGATTCTTAGTGGCAGTAGGATCGTAGCACTAGCCATGCAATGATTATGTACGCTATGAATCGGCGAAATTTGTTGAAACAGAAAGGCTAAAGTCCACGGAAGGAATGTAATGCCAGGACTTTTTGTTCATTCAAACAGCCGAATTCTGATTGATTTATAGTAGATGAACTTTAAGATTGCTATACGAATTTTAAATGCTGTTTCAAAGACATTATAAGTGTTTACTTATTTTCTGGGCATATATCTCAAACAGGGCGATAATTAACGACTGAAAACACCGATTGCTTTTTCATCCTCTTGATGTGACCGATTTGGATATTTTGGAGCCCAAACATCAGAAGATTACTTCCCAAATAAAAATACTCAGTTCGCTCAGTTTTGATTTAGCTTTAGATGATCTCAAATATGCTCCTTGAAAAGTGTTAAGGACCTTCCTTTCTGAAGAACTGAGATAGATACGATGCATCTTTCTAAGACATAATCCATCAGTTGGGTTTAAGCCAGTATTGTGAATTTTTTCAACATAAGACCATATGTTCCTGCACGTAGCTGGTTCTAGAATCCCTTGAAATGCTCGTAAGTGACTCCACTTACGTGTCTGCCCAAAAAATTTTTGCCTTTATGTAACATCAATAATATGAAAGAAACTTGAAGTGTCTCGGAATGCAGCGAAAACAGCGTGAAACTTCAGGAAAAATAGAAGACTGTTCGTGATACCAGATGTGACGAATGGTTGACTCTGTTTGCTATACTTTCATATTGCCTGCCATTGATTGATAGATATGTTTGGTGAATTTTGATAGCTGTTTTGTGCGGATGGCTAAAGCCACCAAAACCCTTGATTTGTCGATGAATAGCACTTGTTTCGACTCGTGACAGCTTTGTTACCTAGGTCAGAACTTCAAGGTATAAGTTAGTCGTATATTCTTGACGCGACCTGAAAGGTTTCTTAGTGTATGAAATAGAGATTGTCTGGTTTCGGGTATTTGTACCCAAAACCCGACCCGAACCCGAACCCAACGGTTATTTGTCGGGTTAGGGTACAGAAGATGATTTGTCGGGTCGGGTGCGGGTGCCGATTTTTTTTTTTCATTTTCAATGGGCACGGGTTTAGGTAAAAAAATTTGGTCGGGTTTCGGGTTTCGGAACTTTTTTCGGTTTCGGATCGGGTAAGTTTTAATTTTTTTTATCGGGTACGGGTCGGGTTTGAAAGGAAAACTAATCTCGGGTTCGGGTCGGGTACGGGTAAAAGTTTTTTTTTCATTTTTCGAACGGGTACGAAAAAATTCTTACCCGACCTTCTCTAGTACATAAAATGCAGCACTAACCGTACATTTGTCCTAATCACTCATGAATCGGCTGCTAAGGATAAGTTCCGCTTCGGAAATTAGTACCCTGACTTTGCGTTATTTTACAAATATTTCAATAAACAAGATTTAGAAAACTTGTTTCATTGGACAATCAAGCTTTGCAAAAGTGACACTAAATTCGGCTCTTCCAACCCTCGATACCCAAAAACAAAAGCAGCAATTCCGTATGAATCACTTTTAATGCGTAGTTTACTTTAAAGAAGAGCAATTAAATACACACACATATAATAACACCGATCGCAACCAAACTGCAACCGATCGGTTTCTTTTTCTATACACTATCACGGTCGGGATCGGGCGATTTATGTGTCGATTGAACGCGCCGAGTCGCCGCCGCTGCTGCGGAATAAAGAGGGAACAAAATGAACGCGGCCGCAGTGGACCACAATAATGGAGAAAAAACATCGGGGGAAGAAATATTGTTATTATTGTTATTGCCACAATAAATAAACACGAATAATAATAATAATAATAATAATAATAATAATGATCTCTTTCTTTCGATTCGCAGCTCAGCGCGATACCCGGAGTGGCCAAGTCGACCCAATGGTATTTATTTAAAATACTGTTTTAATAATAATAAAATAAGTATAAGCTTGTGAGAGGACGCTGCAAGGAGACAGAAGACGTCGGTTGTTTGACCGAGATCGCCAAAGCTAAGAGCCAAAAAAAAAAACCGACTCGATTCTGGGTGGTCTGTTTAGTCAAAAATATGGAACAAAGCGATTCATAATGTTTTCTCTTACTGAAGATGTAGTCTATTGACTATTTCAATAAAGAGTGAACTTTGTGTATTTCATTTTAGATTGCCAATGAAGTTAACATGAAAACTCAATGTGTAACTAAACTCGGTGGGAACGGTAGCATTTAGCAAAATCTTCATTTATTAATTTTTGAAGTTCAAACTATTTGTAAAAGACCATATCTTATTTGTCCATTATTTTTTCATCTTGGCCAACAGTGTAGTAAACTTATTCTATTATTCTATCTATTATTTTTATTACCTACATAATATCATGAAAATATCAAACATACGTTTCTTTTTTCAGATAATAGATTTATAAGTTTCTTTTTTTTTGTTTCAATTAGAGAGGTTTCAACCTTAATGTCATTCGCCTTTTCGGGCCGAGAAAGCTTCCTGATCCTATATGCAGGGTTGATGGGCTGCGTGAAATGCATCGCCTAACCCATCACGCTATAGCCGTCCCCTGTTTTTAAGTTTCATTTTAGCTGTATCACCTTTGGATTTTACTCGAAATAACAAACCAGTCAGTAGATTGTCAAACTTGATTTAAGTTCATTTCGATATAGAATATCTTGCAACAACATAAAGAAACATATCTGTTTGATTTGAATTAAATTTTAGATTTAGAACTTTGAATGTTATACGAATAAAAAATTGGCTGATCTTTCCAGAACAAATGTTACATTTAAAATTTTGCCGACTGTCGTTGCGGGAGGTAGATTGGATCCGACCACCAGAAACATGCGAGCTGACTATGAGAAAAAAAGAATTTTGGACAATTGGTTTGGATTAAAATGAAAATACTGTTGGAAATAATCGTTAAAACTAATTGGAAGAAAATCATTTCTTTCTTTAAAATCCGAAAAAGTTTGATTTCGACAAACATTGAAATGACGAACTATTTTAAACTGTTTTTTTTATCAATCGCAAAGTTTATTTAGTATTGTTTAGTTTAATTTATTACAATATTGTTCTTTAGGAAGTTAACCGAAACGCACAACTAAATTTTTTATAATTTTGAAAAAAAAAATTAAAAACTTTTTTTGAGTATAAGCAAACATAACGTTTTTAATTTGTTAACAGTTTTCTCAAGTTAATACAAATTAGTCTTTATTTTGCATCGTCTCGCACTAAATGACGGTTTGAAATTTTCAACACACTTTCCCCTATAGTTCCGGAACCGGAAGTCGGACTCGGATTAAATTTAATAGCAACCTATTAGACTATAAGACGTTTCATTTGAGCCGTTGTGAAAATTAAATTTCATTTGAAGTTTGTGAAAATCGGTCAAGCCATCTCTGAGAAAAATGAGTGACATTACTTGACACATACTCACACATATCTATACATACATGTGCACATACACACACAGACAATGCAGACAGTGGGGAAAACGATCAAAAACGCGACTTTGCTCAATAATTTTATAAAAACCGAAGCAAATATTTTTAAAGGTAATATTTCTTATGCGAATTTTTCCGAAGAATCGATTTATGATAATTAGAAGATCCGCCATATTCACTATCATACCCGTTTTGCGCTACATTCCTCTTTTTTCTGATTTTACTTCGAAAACTAACTGTGAAACTCTGGAAAACTCTGGAAGATAGATAAATGGACTGTTTTAATGAGATTGACCGCAAATAACTGTAGTCTGTTTCACTCGCAGTCATCTTCTTCCATGAATTTACATAAAAAAGTTCTACTGATCGGTGTTTGGACCAATTATGGTTAAACAAGACAGTTCTATGTTTCGTATATAACCTCACAAAATAATTTACAGATAGTCTTCATGATTGCATGCTTCGTGCTACATCGTTTTACCCCAATTTTCCCACAAATATAATTTTATGTTGAATTCAGATTTACAGTTCCAAAACAGATCCAATGTGGCCTACCAATATTGATTCATATTACGTAGAAAACTTCAGTGATCCAAGTACACATAATGGGAATGACAGTACTAATCCGTTTAACCCTCTTTACCCCAATGTATGTCATAAGTTGTATCTTTGGGAGAACTTTCTTTCGTATTTCGAAAGCAGACGAATTTCGGTTGATGAAAATCGATTGATATTACGAAGAAAGGCCTAAAAATAAGATTACAAATGGATTCAATGGCCGACACGAATCTTGTTATACCGTTTTACCTCAATTTTTATAATTGAGCCTTTTTATACACAATTCGGAAGCAGATTCAATACGAACTATCAATATTGGTCCATATTACGTAAAAGACTTCAGCGATCCAAATACATTTTGGGGTTTATAACTGTCATTGAAGGTTTTATAACAGTTTTGAGGTAAACTTTTTTCAGCCTTCTTTCGGTATGCCAAAGAAAGTTTAACCAGAAATACGGCTTTTGATATCAATTGGGGTAAAACGGGTTAAACAGGCTAGTACTGGCATTCTCATTGTGTTTAATTGGATCACAGATGTTCTGTACGTAATATGAACCAATATTAATAGAACGTATTGGATTTGCTTTTGGATTGTAGATCAACTGAATATTATAACTAGAAAAGAAATGAGGTTAAACGGTACAACGAGTTTGCTGCTGTCATTAAAACTATATGCAATCGATTTGTTAAACATTTTTACATCAGAATCACTCTATTCGCTCTTCTTCAAGTTGTTTGGTTTTATGATATATAGTTAAGCTTAAATTCAATGCAGTATAAAAAGGGAACTTGGGGTTAAAATGAACATGATAGCGTTTCGTGCGGAATCGATTTTACTGACCATTTTACATGGAATCGATTTTACTGACCATTTTACACTCCACTCCACTCCACTTACTTTTTGACCTCCAAAAAAATCGTCGCGTATTTGATCCATTTTTCCCCACTGTGTAGTGTGACAGTGAGCTGTGTCGAATGATAATGGACACAATTTCCACTAGTTGATTATTCAAATAATTTCATAACCTTTATATATTAGAAAAGTAAACAGTAAACTTTGATAGAATAGAATCGTTATCATGATTTTGTGACAATACTAACAAGTGGGTACAAAATAAATGAAAGATAATATCAAACATTACAAATGGTCCCGTATGCTAATGACGGTTTATCTATATTAACTTTTCTTGCAACTATTTTAGAGTAATTTTTTATGTTTTCTGAAACTTCTTCTGATAAGATGGAAAGCTGGTGGTCATAATGTAAGATAGTAAAAAGAAACGATTGCCAATAACATTACAATAAATGGTACCTTTAATGAAAAAAGTAGCTGTAATTTTCAGATTTGATTGATAACTTTTTCGTTTGGTTGTGCATTAATTTTTTATCATTTTCATACACAGATTTTTAATGCAGATTTTTGATATGCCGATACAGACTTGCAGATTTTTCTCCTACAAAATGTAGATTTAAATGTGGCAACCCTGTACTCTATTCTAAACTGAACAAAGCCGGTGATGTTTTCTTCATCCGTACCACCACGTACCGGTTTTGCATCGTCATTTTGTGTGACAGTTTGAAAGTTTGTACACTCATGTAATTTCGAAATCGGAAGTCGGAACTGTATAAAATAGCGCAGTCTCATTTACAACAATGACAGCTTTAATTTGAATTAAGATTTGTGAAAATCGGTTTAATCGTTGCTGAGGAATCGAAGTGAGTTCCGTTTTTTAGAGCTTTTATTCACTATTATCAGTGCTTTCGGAACCGGGAACGAGGGACTAGTAGTCGCAAAATTGATTTATATATGAGCAATTCCAGAAATGCTTAACAGATCATCAGACTCGACCTTCTCCGATTTGGATGAAACTTTGCACATGGCTTCAGTATGGCAAACCAAAAGTTTTGAACCGATGGAGAGGTCAATCTGACTCACGACTTATTTTTAAAAAGGGCGTATGTATTTTTGTATTTCTCAAAAATTGTTGTAACTCGGAAACCGTTAATTGTACAAAAATGGCGTCCAGGAAGAAGTTGTAGGGAATCAATAGGGCACTATAAGAAAATATACACTGAAAAAAAGTTGATTTTTTTTTCAATAATTTCAAAATGAACCAAAAAATTAATTTAAAAAAAATCAGGGTTTCGATTTTTTTTGATAATTTTTATTTTAAAGCTGTTATTAAAACCTACATATTGATGGCTATCCCATCCATTACATGTTACAGCTAAAATAATTTACAGATATATTCGAAATTTCAAGTTCTCGTTGAAAGATAATCATTTAAACAGAAGAACTAGCGTAACTACGTCAAAACGACATGTAGAATCAAAGAGGTGTGCCAGTTGACTATCTACTGTTTACTACCAATGTACGTACCGGCGAATTGCTTACCTATGTTCTACCTGTTTCACATATAAATAGCTATGCATCGTAGAACAGATATCAGTTCATTATAAATCTCTTTCGAAACAGTTACAATACTACAATATGGTTTTCCCAAAGTGTTGTAAACTTTTTCCTGGTTTTGTGTGTTCCGGAAAATTTTTCCAGAAAAAAGCCACCCAATTCAAGGCGAACAAATACATTGTGTCGGAGGCAAGAGAATCAACGGAAGGAAAAAAGGCCAAGAAATAAACGGGACGCAACAGGAACGAAACGAGGTGCTTCAATATTTCAACAGCGATGACGTCAGCAGAGTAATGCCGGAAGAAAGAGATTGCGTCACAGTCAAAATGAATGGTAAGTGTGAACGCAAACAAAACCGATTGCTTTATTCATCATTGAAATAAATTTATTTGGGATATTGGATTTAGTACATTTGCAGCATTTAGACCAAAACACTGCAAGTTGCTTGGAAGTTCTGGTTCACATAACATATGTGTTTGCACAATCCATGAGACTGTTTCATTAATGATTCATGCTGTTGAAAAACATTTCAAGTATGATGATAAGAATTATTACTTAAAAAAGCATTATGTGACTCATCAAAAAGATCCTACTACCTCCGTGAATGCAAAAGTTGTCCAGCGACACAAGATCTGGAAAGAAGCGTTCTAGACAATTTCGAGGAACGTGATTTGATTGAGATAAGATTTGAGCAATGGGTTTCTACTGACAGATGTGATCTAGAGAAATTTGTCAAACCAGTAGAAAAATTTGCAGGATATTTTTGCGAAAAATTAGAAAAACTTGTGACTCATGATTTTATTAATAATCAGCAATCTGATTTTCTTAAAAAGGCAAAATCTAACTTAAAGACAGGAGAAATTGTAAAAATTTGTGATTTTTCAGAAAATTTTGCCCTTGTGCTTCAGGATGCTGTTCAAAGCCACTACTGGAGCAATGATCAAGCAACAATCAACGATATCATGAACAAATTTATTGCCTTTAACCTGTAGAATAATATTCTTCTCTTTAAATGATTATCTTTCAGCGAGAACTTGAAATTTTGAATATATCTGTAAATTGTTTTAGGTGTAACTTCTTCATTTTTCAAAAGGCATTGATGGGATAACCATCAATCTGTAGGTTTTAATAACAGCTTTAAAATAAAAATTGTCCAACAAAATTAAAACCCTGATTTTTTTTATTCAACTTTTTCGGATTACTTTGTAATTCTTGAGAAAAAAATCAAATTTTTTTTAGTTACAACGATTTGAAAAAGACCATTTTTGTGAAATACAAAAATACGCCCATTTCAAAAATCAGTCGTGAGTCGGACTGACCTCTCCATCGGTTCAAAACTTATGGTTTGTCATACTGAAGCCATGTTCAAAGTTTCATCCAAATCGGAGAAGGTCGATTCTGATTTTGTCACTTTTTCGTCTACTCATTCCTGGAACTGCTCATATCCACCAACGAACAAGATCTACAAACTAGATGAATTTTATAGTAAATTTTATACAAACATGCACCCAGTTTTGCCATCACTTGTGAAAAAATACTCATGAAATTGAACAATTTCCACTTATTGCGCTCTAATACCGGAACCGAAAGTCGGATCTGGTGCAATATTTCGGGTACTTTCAAAAGAATTTCACAACCTGTTTTTTGCATCTTTGTTTGTGGAAATCGGTTAAGAAATTTCCGAGAGAATTGAGTGCGCATTTTTTCATAGATTTATACATATTACATTGAAATTCCGGAACCGGAAGTCGGATGAGGATGAAATTCAATAGCAAGCACTTTAATCTAGTTCGCTTTCACATCTCATCCAAGTCAGTCGATAAAACAAAACCGCTTACGTTCGGGACAGAAGAAACCAAGTACAGTATTGTGTAGTGAATAATAGAACGACCTCGAAATGAGTGAACCAAACGAACAAAAGCTACCGCCGATACGAAAGAACACAATTATTGTTGACTTCAGGCAGTACAAAATTTGACCTTCGATACGAGAACTTGAAGGTTTACTTAAGGAGCAAATGCATCTTGACATTAAACGTGTGCATTTACTTCAATGCAATAAGACAAATAATGTTATTTACATCCAGTTTTATAAAGAGTTGGATGCAATTCAATTCGCAAAAGACAATAACAATGTGCGCTATGTGGAGCACGAGAACATTAAGTACAACATTCCAGTATATATGGAAGATAGTGCTATAGAAGTGCGTGTGCATGATCTTACCTCAAGCGTCATCGATCCTCATATTCGCAAAACTATGCCCCAATACGGAGATTCTCTCTATCGAAAAAGAAAAGTGGAAGAATTTTCCCCCGGTATTCTAAATGGCGTACGTTTGTTACGCATGCGCTTGAGGAGGCCTATACCTTCTTATATGACATTCGGTCAGGATACAAGAATCCCGTGCAAATCACTTTTTACCTATGACAATCAGATGGCCACATGTCAATATTGCCAAAAAGCTGTTCACTACGGTAAGCCATAATGTAAACTGGACAAGGAGACAACTACACCAAAGGACAACGGTGCTTCCTTCACACCAACCACAAGCAACCCCAGTACACCTGTGACAGTCACGAACAACAGTGAAGCATTCCCCTCAACGAAACCATCCAACGTATCCCCTATAGAACAAAGTACACCAGCTGCAGTTAACAACTTACCCTCCAACCAACTAGCAACTGCAAACAATGTACAACAAGACACATCTGATACAACTAGCGACGAAATCAACAACAATACCACCGATGCAGCAATGGATGACGAGACGAACCGCGAACAAACTGCCCCTCAATCCTCGCAAGAGAAAAATGGAAGCTCTACTCTCCCTAGAAAAAGGGTGACAACGAGATCCAATTCAAAAAGAATTATTTAAAAAATCGGCTCAATCGGCCACGTAAAGCTTGTACGCAGATAGGCATGAATAAAAATATCTTTTAAATAAAAAAAAAATGAAAAGCATTTTAATCTAAGTTTGAGAAAATCGGTTCTGCCATCGCTGAGAAATTTGAGTGACATTATTTGTCAACTTTGAGGTAAAAACCATTTACGTTTGAAAAATATCCATGAAAAATTTGAAAACTAGCAGTGTAACGGAAAAAATGATTTTCATCATGATCGTGTTAAAAATAGCCTCAGCAAAAATAAAAACAAAAAAAAAATTCCACTCAAGCGTTTTTTCAATTGAACGCATCTTGCCGTCAGATTTCAGGAACCATGCTCCGTCCAGGCTACCAGGCAATGCCCAGAAAACGCCCTAACCATTTACGGTATGCGTCACTTTGTTTGCAAGAATAATGGACAAGTTAAATGCGTTTTTTGCGAAGGTATCTACACTTTTTTTTCGCTAGTTGTGCCAGTTACCAACTCTTTCCTCCTCAAACCCACTAGGAAACTACACGCACGAAATCACACGATGCTGTCTATTCGTCATTGTGTGTGTCGGGGCTGTGCTGAGTGGGGTGAAATTGAAATTGTGAGGACTTCACACATGGATCCAGGGCTCTTGCTGTCAGGCTGTCCGGGCGGCAGTACTAAAGTGTGGCTACACCGAAAGGAAGTGCGAATAAGGTAAAGTGATGTCTGATGCCGGAGTATGCATGCTTCGTTACCGTTCCGGTTGTCTGTTTCCGCCTTTTCCGCACCGCGGCGGCTAACCGCTTCAAACAGCTTGCCACCATCATCGTTGAACGAAGTGACGGCAACCGCTTTCTCTCTCTCTCTCTGCCATCAGAACATTTGCCGGTGATGTTGCTGACCAACGGGCACAGGATGGCGAAAGGATCTTTCCTATATTTATGCTACATCTGCAGGTACCGCCACTTCCGATGGGATGCGTGAAAACCCAGCACACACCAGACGACCAACAGCCGGCGGAAGTAGGAGTGGAAAAAATTGCTTCCCTTTGTTGATTCACTCTCTCCCCTTTCTCTTTCTCTTGGCAGTGCACCACCACCAGCAGGCAGATAGAAAGTTCTTTTTTCCGCTATCATTCTTGAACGGAAGTTACACCAGAATTGTCACACACTGGCATGGCTAGGATGGCATTCGCGTCACTTTGATCACTGTACCTTTCGGGCTTGCAAGTAATAAAAAGTAGACACAGGGAGAGAGAAAAAAAATAGTGAGATACGAGATTCACTGTCAAGTGTTTTTTTTTTCTATTACAGTGGGCAGTAACAAGTGAAAAAAGCTATGAAGAAATTGTACGCACTGCTAGTTTGACCTCGAAGTCGATTCTTTCATGGAATCCAAAATGATCTAATTTTTTGAGATTCAAAGTTCCATTTGTCTGTCGTTTTTTGATTTTTAAACACTTGGTAATTAAGTAACCAGCGACAGTGGAATAAATTTATTACATGTATCAAAATCATGATAACTCAATTATGTCCGCCCAATAAACGCTTAATTGTCCAGTTATTAAATATTCCATCAAATTACCGCACAACATTACCGGTAATGAAAGAAACTAGCACTCGGACCATGTGACAGTTCCAAACCAAGCAACGGTCGGGGCCTCATTGAGTGATGCTGACTGACGGAGCAGCAAATGGAATAAACTTTTCAATTTGATCCGCTAATGAGATGAAAAATGATATAAATTAAATTTTGTAGTGATTTATTCACTTCCTCTGTTTATCGCATCAGGTAGGCCGAGCAGTGCAGGAAAATGCAGGGGGAAAAAACCGGCCCACCAACTGGCACATTTATATTACCGCTGAAGATTTTTCCGAGTGCATTTTCTGTACCCTGCCTGGCCGCAACCGTTCGAGTCTGCTAAATAAGCTGACATCCGTGGAAATTTCTTCCACCGAGCACCGATCGGTCGGGCGGTTTAGGCATGGAAAATGCGTGAAAGTGAAATTATTAATTAAAATATTCTTTCCTGTGTCGGTCCGCGGTGAGTTTATCGGCAAGAAAGTAAAACCTCCCGGTGCGGCCCACCACTCCGGTGGGATCGGAAATCCATTCGGCCCCGGCTCGGTACCGAGTGGCACTCAAGCTGATATCCGCTCCGGTAGATGTGCTCATCCGAAAGACGATGATTATGATGTCGACGAAGACTAATTTGCCCAATCGAAATTGACTTTGGACGTCTTTATTGTGTCGGTGTGGTCTCGTTGAAAATGTTCTGAAATAAGTTATCCTTCTGGTGTAATTCTGCAGTTTGAAGTTTTCTACGAAGCTGCTGCTTGTTGATTAGAGTCAGCAAAGCATAAGCAAAGTGGAAATGCTTCAGTGGTTGGCTCTAACAGGGGCCAACATCACTCCCCTGAAAGCTATAACAAACGCTACATGTCAAGCATCATTATCAGTATAAAAATCGATTGAACACAGACCAATGCAGTATCCGACCAGCATCAAGTGTGACCATTATGTCTCGCGGAAACCGCGCTTTCCCTGCGCGCCCAGGTCGAACCCTCCCCACCGTTTAACCACCTTTGTTTCCTTTTCCGATCGAGAATGGCTACACATTTTTTTTCACTCTCCAACGATTGCAAAAATCAAAACACACGCGCGACGTTGGCGATCGGGACAAGACGAATGGGCAACATCAGCAAACTGCAAAACGGGAAACGGGTTGCGGGACGGTGTGGTGTAAACATCCTAGAACGACCTCGCGGTCCAGTCCGCACACTCCAGCGAGGGTACCGCAGAGCAAAGCGTTGATTGCAAAAAATATAGATTTTTTAATTAAATCCACAGCCGCTTGGAAGCGCACACATTCTGCGCTATTTTTTTTAGAGTTTTATTCCTTTCTTTTGCAGTTTTTTTCCGCATCAGTACTCTTTTCGTTGGGTGTCTCCACCACCAAGTGTGTGTGAAAAAATACGGACGCGCGTAAATAAATTTACGGTGCAGCACTTCAAACCTTCTCTTCTCAAAACCGATCGGTATTTTTTTCTCACAACTGACTTAGAGTATTGCGCGGAAAGACTGAAAAATTTGTTGAAATAGGACATTTTTATATTAAAGAAGAAGTTACCAAATTTAGTCATAATTTGAGAAGCTGTAGTTTCATCAGAAAATAACTCATCTAATATTTTGACACAAACTAAAACATTATCTCGTAAAATTTGTAATAAAATATCAATGTTGAGTATTTAAAATATATGCCATTTATTAGGGGAACGGGTATAGCGTGATGGGTAAGTCGATTCCAGGTCCCAACCCCGCACATAGGGTCAGAAAACTTTTCTGGCCCGAAGAGGTGAATGACAACAATGTTAAAACTCTATAATCGAAAAAAAATATGTCATTTATTGCACCTTGAAGAAACAGCAGCGGAAAATTAGTCCAATTTTGATGAAATCTCAAACTTTGCTTTGAATACCATTCATAAAACTTTTTTTCCACCAGGTACTCATTTCTACCGCATCCTGAGTCACCCTTCTTAGTTTCTGTTTGACATTCGCACGATATTCCCCAATTAGGCTGAATTAAAGAAATTCAACCGGTAGCCTCAATTCCACTGTAGCACTTATCCGTTCTAGTGACAGTTAGCCAAATCAGGCTAATATTTTATAGGCCCATTGAGAGCTTTAATGTACAGAAGGATACGCTTTTGCAGCCACTCTGGTTTGCACATTTCGGAATCTCTCACTTTTCTCGGAAATGGCTGAACCGATTTTCACAAACTCCCATAGTCTGCTATTGAATTTCATCCCGATTCGACCTCCGGTTCCGGATGATATGCACTTTTAATATGCACTCGCTTTTTTAGGAGATGGTTGAACCGATTTTCACGAACTTAGATTCAAATAAATGGTCCTAATGTCCCACAGCCTGTTGTTGAATTTCATTTGGATCTGACTGCCAGTTCCGGAGTTATAGGGAAATATGTAAAAATTAGATATAAAATGTACACACAATTTTCTCGGAAATGGCTTACCCGATATTCATGAACTGAAAGTCAAAGTCTTGAAATTATTTTTATTTTTTTGGAACATTTTATCCGGATTTGACTTTTGGTTTCGGAACTAAGCTGAAATAAGTGAAAAAAATTTATTTTCATGAATATTTTTTCACAAATGATGGCAAAAGCAAGTACAAATCCCATAATACTGACTTATAAAATCTTCTAGTTGTCATAACTTATCAGTTTGAGAACATAAAAACTTGATCCGGAAACACAGAAGGTACACACTTCGAAAAATTTACATCTTAATAGATGCACATAAAAGGAGCGTCGCGATTCACTTACATTCACAATACAAAGCATGTAAAGATAAGTCATATCATTAACTTCACTGTTAATTTAGCTGAAGTTTACATCGATACAGATGGAAAATTTATTTTTACATGTTAGTAGATGTAATTATGGCATCACCGTAGAATTTACATCAAGCGTAAATTTCATTTTTTCTAAGAGTGTAGTGAGTAAGAGTGAAAAGCTCTTAGCTAGGTTCAGAACAGGTCCAATTTGTAGGTCATATTTATTGCTGGTCATACGAACCAACTTGGGCTATTCCGGTCCTCGAAATTAGGTTTCGGAAGAATTAGAAATAGTGATCAAAAACTGCAAAAAAGGATCTACCTTACTTTTCTTCAAGATGTCCAAATTGATTTTCACAAACTTATAGATTCAATGGAAACGTTTTTCGGTTTTAAACAGAATTCCTGAATTCGTTGTGGATAATAGTCCCAGTTCCGGAACTATAGGGTGTTTTGATCTGTAGACTTTGCTTTCTATTCAATAAAAAGTTGTTTTTAGAACTCCACTGTAATATTTATGATGTTATGAGTAATATGAGAAAGGCTTCATGGTTGTCAAATGGTGAGATAACTAAGTCCTCACAAGTTTCTATCTCATGCCTCCCCGAACGTCTATGATGACATTTGGTCAATAGAACGGCGTCGACTGAGTGCTATCGCCTTCTACGTTAGTAGCAGAATGAGAGGGTGCGAAATGGCTTGTAGGTTGAAGCCCATCCTAAAGTGCAATATTTATCATAGTGTATTGCAACATGTGGTTCTGTTGTTTGTTGTATTATTTGTTATATATTGAATTGAATTATATTACATTGTATTATATATTGTTACTATTATTATTATTATTATTATTATTATTATTATTATTATTATTATTACTATTATTATTATAATTATAATAATAATAATTATTATTATTATTATTAAATTGTGCTATATTATATTATTTTATATTATGTTATATCACAGAGAACAGATATTCAATAGACCTTCATGCGTGCAAAGTCGTATGCAACGGTCATCTTTAACGGATTTTCACTTGTATGTTTACACAACGTTTGGAAAAAAGTTTGTACTACCTTGGATGTCTGTTCTCTGTAGTTATATTATATTATGTTATATTGAATTATATTATATTATATTATATTGTATTGTATTGTATTAAAATATGCTACATTGTATTTTTTTTATCATGCACACACCGTACTAGATTAAGAGTTTTTTTGCGAATTTATCGGAGAAAATGAATTTGAACTTGCTAGGAACAGCATCTGGCCCAATACACAGTAATGACTCCCCATATAAAAGTTGGAAAAATTGATTAGTGCCCTCTCCCTCATTTTCCATCTATATATTAAGACCACTTAAAATATTTTCGTCTTGATTATTTAGAAAACAATGCTCGATAAGATAGTGCCTTTTCACTATTCTAATTTAAATATTATGTTTTTGTCAGTTCTTTCTTCTTTTATCAAATATTAATTTTGCCCCACTGGCCAACGTTTCGAAAGTTTATTTCATCATTCTCAGGGTCATGGTAGCTTAAAATGGTAATTGTGAATTGGCATAAAGTCATAGTTCGTATCTTTTGGTAATAGCGTTCAATTTTATAATATATGCGTATTCTAAGAATACGTTTAGAAGTGTTTAAAATTTCTTACTTCACAAATAGTTGCCAAAACCTAGCATATCTCTTGTTGTATCTAACGAATCAACATAATTTTTGCTGCATGCCATCGAAAATATGATCACAATTTTATGATAAAATATTCAGTTGTGTGACATAATCTCAAATAATTCAAAATTAAACTTTTCTGAAATGTTTGGTATAAACGAGTATCAAACAGGATAATTCATAAGGCGCGTTTGCCTTTCTCGTATTTTTAAAGCTCATAGCTCAGTGATCTTTATATAATCTAACTACCAATCTAACTACCAATCTTTATATAATCTAACTACCAATAGAATCGAAATTTTTCAACTTAAGCGTGTATAGAAAAAGCATTGATGTATTTCAATAGTACACTATTGAAAAACCTGTCTCATTTGACACCAGCCAATCAGAACGCGTTCTGAGGAAGAGAACAAAATATCTGCTGCCGTACAACAAATCGTTCGCGAAAAATGTTCCGAACAGTGCTTAATATCGTAATGAGTTCCACAGTTTGGTTTTTCTGAAAAGCAGGAATGAATCCCGTACAGCATCCGGATAATTTCTTTCAATGAAATGCAAATCCAAAATGAAAAAATCGAAATTAAAATTCTATATGCTGCTGTTTTTATAGCCGTTAGGACCGCCCATTAGTGAAAAAGCTACAAACGAAATCAGGTAAAAACAAACCTCTCAACAAATATTGGATCAGTTTGGATTCTATCGCCACTGCGAGCAAATGTATTTTGTGTCGTTTGCAAAGCTAGTTTCGCTTCCGACAAGAGCGATTACGTCACAGCTGCCAGTCATTTGCATTGGTGAAAAAGCAACGATGGAGAGCATTACACAAAATCAACCGTTCGTTTTCTAAAGAATTATTAGGATTTCTTGCTCGCAAATCGAAGGCAAAAAAACTTAATTTAGTGGAAATCTAGAACTGTTTGATTTGATTTTTGCACTTTTCGCTGTGTGAAATTCACAGTAATCTAGTGAAGCCTTCTTTGTTTTTGCGAAAAATGCATAATTCATACAATTGATCGACTAATTGATATTCGGAAATGTTAAGGAACATGTCAGTTGTTTTCGTATTCACGACATCCAGTTATGTCTCTGACATTACCCACCCGCCTTTTTTCATTTCCCTTTTTAAGATATTTTCAAGTTCGATATAAACTAAAAAAATCCGCAAGTTAATCATCGAACATTTTTTGCGAAAAAATGCAGTTATTTTTGACGATGATTTTGATTTATTGCATACTTTGTTTTAGATCGATACAATTTTTTTTGTTTAAAATCAACAAAAAGTAGAGAAATTGTTGACAAATCGAACAAAAATGAATAATAAAACAACCATGATAAAAAGAATAGAAGGAGACAAATCCATTTCTGTTTGCTTGTAGGGAAGACCGGGGTGAAAGTGGCTACTTTTGATTTCATCTTAAAATGACCAGTTATTGAGGGGTTTTCGCTCAGCGGTTTATGTTGAGCCGTTAGGTGGTGTTAGCAGCTCAACATAAACTGCTGACGCATTGATGAGCTGAATACCAAACGTTAAAAAAGAGAGAAAAAAAAGTTAAAATGACTGATTTTATTGAAGAAATATGAAAAATGATCCAAAAAAACATGTGAAATAAAATGCAATTGCCTTCAAGTTAAGACCAAAATTTAAGTGAATGATTATTGCGTAATTTGATCTAGAAAACTCAGCATCTGGCCAAATCATTCGATGATTCGGAATTTTCGCTCATCTTTTGTGCTGTCGATGCTGAATGTGTTGTAGGAACGTTTAGAAACGTACTCACGTCGTCAGTAATTTGTGATCATCAATTTAAAGATTTAGAGATTTTTGGACTATTTTTTTGGTAAGTACTCGAAAATTGTGCTGAGTTTCATAAAACCAGCAAGTTTTTGTGAACAAAAAACAATAATATATTTAACACTCAGACCGAGTCTAATGACCATTTTTGTCCCACCAAAAAAACGGTCATTTTCGCCTCACCTCTTTGTTTCGAGTTTGCGAGGTCATAAAATAGTTAGCTAAAAACACTCATCAAATATGATTTGTTCCAGGGAATATATTCTGCAACCCAAAAACTCTGAAACAAGAAAATTTTACTTTTGACGCTAAAATCGACACTTTCGCATTTAGTGTTCGAATTTTTACGAGTGGCCATTTTCGCCCCTGCCTCCTCTATTTATATTCCCTACTTGTTGTCACTGTTCTTTCTGACGTTTTGTATTGCGGAGAATCGAATTCGATGTCTTAAAGATTTAGAATTCTTTACTTTTCTTATTACTTTACTGAAAAATACAGTATAAATTTAAATACAGTGCATTTAAAGGTAAAAAACACTACGCAGTATTTGAGTCAAAAATATAGTATAATACTATCAAATCCAGTGCGGATACGTGCATCAAATATATGAAATTAAGAATGTAAAGAGTGTAATGAAATTGACCATAAATTTCTTGGAATCTGTTCAACACTGATATTGTTTGTAGTTGTGCAGCTGAAGTGAACTCAAAAGTTTGCAGTTTCTTCATGCAACATAATTATGTAACTGTAATTTGTAATGAATGAAAAAATAATAAATAATTAAATGATAAAAAAATGCATCTTGGATTGAACTTACACAAAATTTGGTTTAATTCCAAATTTAATCTGTCAAGATTTTATCAAAAACCAGCCATATAAGGATAAAGGTAAATGAACATTATTTATCCAACACATGGATCAATAAGTCCCGAGACTAAAGCAGAGATGGCGCTCGTAGTAAACCAGTAACCACGTCTTTCTATAGTACTAACCTTTTCTTGAAACGGGTCAAAATTTTAAGTCGATCCGACCAGAAACAGCTGAGTTATCGAGATTGGAGTAAAGTCGTTTTGTAGTTTGTTTAAAAAATGGAAAAAAACCGAGTTTCGTGTTTTGATAAAACATTGTTTTTTAATGGGTAAAAACACCGTGCAAGCGAAACAATGGATTGAAAAATGTTATCCGGACTCTTGTCCATCAAAAGCAACGATTTGTCGGTGGTTCGCCGAGTTTAAACGTGGTCGTACCGACACAAATGACGCGGAACGCTCGGGTAGACCTGTGGAAGCCGTTACACCGGAAAATGTGAGTGAAGTGACAAAAATTATAATGAAAGATCGTAAAGTGAAGCTCCGTGAGATTGCTGAGATGACACAGATATCATATGGAAGTGTATTTACTATCCTTCATGAAAAATTGAGCATAAAAAAGGTTTTTTTCCAAGTGGGTGCCGCGATTGCTTTCGATGGAACAAAAACAGCAACGAGTCGATGATTCAGAAAGCATTTTATCGCTATTTACTCGCAACAAAGAAGATTTCTTGCGTCGTTACGTGACCATGGACGAAACATGGATACATCACTACACTCCAGAGTCGAAGCGGCAGTCATCTGAGTGGCGCACAGCTGGCGAAAGCCGTCCGAAGCGTCCGAAAACGCAGCCGTCAGCTGGCAAAGTCATGGCGTCAGTTTTTTGGGATACGCATGGCGTGATTTTCATTGACTACTTCGAAAAAGGTAAATCGATCAACAGTGATTATTATATTGACTTACTGGTGCGTTTGAAGGAGGAAATCGCAAAAAACGACCGCACATGCAGAGAAAAAAATCCTTTTTAATCTAGACAATGCAGCCTGCCACAAATCGATGAAACCAATGGCGAAATTGAACGAATTGGGCTTTGATCTGCTTCCCCACCCCCCATACTCGTCAGATTTAGCCCCCAATGACTACTGGCTCTTTGCTGATCTTAAAAAAATGCTCCAGAGAAACAGATTTGGCTCAAATGAGGAGGTCATCGCTAAAACTGAAGCTTATTTTGAAGCGAAAGATAAATTTTTTTATAAACATGGTATTGGAAAATTGGAAAAACGTTGGAACCATTGTATCACCCTAAAAGGTGATTATGTTGATGAATAAAAAAAAATTTTGCAAAAAAATGTTGTTTCCATTGTTAGTCTCGGGACTTATTGATCCATGTGTTACAATAAAAACCATTTAATGATAGTAAAAATTATCTATTTTAAAAAACTATACTCTGATCGTTATGAAGAAGATAATGTACAGAATAATAATTTTAACTGCAATAGCATCATGTATTTAAGTTTATTTTTTGGACTGACTCTTCAATGACAAACCTTAATTCGGTATGGACTGAAGAATAACATTTCTGGGTACCAGAGCCTAGATTTGGAATGTCCGAGAGAATCCGTCACTTCAGTCGTCTCTTTGTTAATATATTCTGGCTCATTAAAACTGTATTCAAATAAAATCCTTCATATATTAGTACTGTATTTTTTTTCAATAGTTCCGAATAAAGTCATCTACAATTCCATAAAATAACCCTGCTCTGTTTTTGAGTACTTGCCGGCTGGAAGCACACAACCACCGAATTTTCCTCCCATGCTGGCAGCTGCCGCAACGAGATACTTTTCCGACCATCCACCAATCCATCAGTGAGTGAAGAGGGGGGAGGCGTGAGTCGCCAAAAAATAGCCAAACCGAGATGCAAAATAACAGAATGAAAAATTTAAATTTTCTATATAGCAATCAGAAAATGAGCAGAAAGAGGGAAAATTTGTTTTGGAAAATATATACACAACAATATTCGCGGTGAAGAGGTGAATTGTACAGTCGGTAACAGAAGAACATCATCATCGTCGTCGTCGTCGTGGTCGTGGTCGCCGTCGTTGTTGCCGTTGTCGTTGCTCTAGCAGAGGGTAAATCGCGGAAAAAAAATGAATCCGTTTAAAAAAACGACGCCGATGACGATGGCAGCCGAGGGGTTGATGTAAATGTTTGCTGAGGTAATAGAAGGATGCCAAGAGCAGCGAGGAGAACCGAAACCACGATGGCGCTGCTTTTGGACCGCGGATCTGCGATATAACGTAAAGCTGATGGGGGTGACGACGGCGACGACGACGACGACGACGCTAACTAAGGGTGGACGAGTGTTATCCTGGCTCTCGTATTGATGGCAGTGAGTTTCGCGGGCAGAAATACAAAAAAAGAAAAACGATACGTCGGAATATCTCCTATCAACCCACACACTCACACACGAACAGAACACATAGATTTGAACATTTCAATACCCCGTATAAGCACATAAGCCAAGGTTCGACATTGTTTATAATTTAAAATCAATTAACATCCCTTCCACTGAATACGGTGGTTGATGCAGTGTCGGCAGGGAGTCTAAGGACCTTACAGTTCCATCATTATATTTAGATTCTATCTAGTTGGTTTTAGTTTTAAACGTCTTTAAGCTCCACTTGTTTCAGTTCTCATTTTTGTTTCTCTTGTTTTTTCACGTTTTTTTTTATATTTTACCGAAAAAAAACTAACGGTTTCTCGCCCGATAATCATTTGATTCTGGCATTAGCAAACGATAGATAAGCTGGGAAGGCGCTCCGTCGAATATAAAAATCGAGAAAAAAAAACAAAACTTACCCGTTATCGATGATGTAGACGCACCCAGCCAGGCCTGAGAATTCTCCAGAAGTTTCGCCTGAAATGAAACAGAACCGGACAAGGGAAGAAGATCAGTATCCTGCAGGAAAGTGTATTATTTTCGAGGAAATGTATATCTTTAGTTTTTTTCTCCTGGTAGACCAAGTCTGCGCAATGCAACATCCATCCCCGTGCCGCTGCCGCTGCCGCCACCGTCCAGGGAGACGGTTTAAGTGCGAAACTCGGAAAAGACCGGTCGGAATTGTTAGGTAGCTCTCATTAAATTACCGGCTAAGGGTTATTTTTTTTCGGGAAGTCACAGCAACTTTCAACGTAATATAAAACTGCTACGGGGCTTGAAGTCCGCCATCGGGGAGGAAAAGTATAATAATAAAATATAATAAATAAAAAATCCCTTTGCTGCTCGATAGCCCCCGGATAAGACCTTGAGACGGTTGCGATTGAGTTTATGATTGTTATTATTATACTCGTTATCGGAACCGGTGCCGTCCTCGGCCAGAACTTAGGCCGACGATCATGATTGGCGCAGGATCTCACCTTCGGCCGAATATCGGGGAAAACAAAAAAAACAAAGCTTCTTCACAATCGATCGATGGACCCCGGATAACTGGGCTGGGATAGTGGGATAGCGAGGGATCGAGGGGACGAGGCATGATTTACATGTCGGGTGCCGGTTGGAGTGCAAGTGCTGCACAGAAGTCGTGAATCGCTTCGGTCCTACGCACTTGTGCTACGGGAGATGTTTTTTTTTTGGTCGTGGGTTGGAAGGCGAGAGCTGCGTGCGGAGGGGGTGAAAATTATTAGTTGCAAATAAAATATAAATCCATGTTCGATATAATTTGCTGTTTGCCAACAATGATGGGGTCCGGTGGATTCGATTGTTGGCGAGATGAAGCAGAAGCACCAGCAGCATCATTCACCGTGGACCAGTTGAAACGGATATTTACCATTTTGTGTTGTTTTTAGTGCTCGATTGTGATGTGCTTTTACTTTGTGCGCTGCAAGAATCAATTCAAACATTCCCACAATGGCCTTGGGCCTATTGATTGTGGCTCAAAACGACAATGTCATTGACGAAAATTGATGGTTTCGTTTCATGGAATGGATTTGTGGAAGATGTGCCCAGCAGTGATACAGCACTTTCATCGTCATTTATTTGTTGTGAGTGGCAGTATTTCATGGGGGTTCTTAGTATAAACAAAATAAGGTGGTCAAAACGATAAGATTTTTCTTGCAATGATATTCAAATAATAAAAATAAAGCAAATTTGTTTCATAATTAGTAAAATTATTCCTTTGATTGGAAAAAGTTGCTGGTTCGACTCCCGTCTCCAAGTTATTTTTTTCGCAAAAGTTCAATTTCTGTTATTTCATTTATCAGTCCATTTGCAGTATGCTTGTTGGGTACTGAGAAGTTATATTTTAGGCAGTTTCATATTATTTAAAGCAAAGTATACCGTTTACGCCGTTGTACCGTTTTACCCCGTTTCAATTCAAAAGTAGATCCAATACGATCTATCAACATTGGTTCATATTACGTACAAAATATCCGTGATCCAATTAAATACAATGGGAGTAACAGTAGTAGCCTGTTTAATTCTAATTTTATGTAGCAACGTAAAACACGAATTTTTAATACTGTTACATACAATTATTTCTAAGTACCAAAAAAGACATTTGGCCTCGGACTGATTTTAGCACGGTTCGTTTTTGGCAACATAATTGTTCGAATATGACACATGTAAACCAGATGATGGCAGAATTTTCGAGTTGAAAGCGTTTCCATAATTATATTGATTTAAACTACTAACAGCAATAAATGCTGGAATAACATAACACCCATATACCATTCGAATCAGTTCGTCGAGATCAGCAAATACGTGTGTGACAAATAATTTCACTCAATTTTCTCGGAGATGACTCAACCGTTTTTTACAAATTTAGATTCATATGAAAAGTCGTATGCTCCAAAACAAAGTTCCTGAATTATGTTTGGTTCCGACCTCTGATTCCGGAACTACAGGATGATATGTGAAACGAAATAAAACTGTGAAACTAATTTTTTTCGTAGATGGCTGAACCGATCTAAGATTCAAATGAAATCTAAGAATCATCTAAGATTCAAATGAAAAGTTATCAGATTCTATAAAACATCTTGTTTTTCAATCAGATCCGACTTCTGGTTTAGGAGATACAGGGTGATTAGTATAAAAGTGTCCATTTCACATAAATTAATCCGGTACCCGATAGGTATGCAGATTTGTATAGTCGATAACAAAATAAACTTATTTCAGTTTCAGTGAAATTCAGTTTTCGATTCGGATTTAATTCGCACTACGATTTCTCATATATGTTTATACTGATTTTCAAACATTTTGAAACAAATGTAAACTATACAGCTACTCAGGTGAATTTGTCTGACTTCGGCTACACCGATTTTCGAATTCCGGTTCCAGTATCGAATCGTTTTTCAAAGCTCAATCGTTTTCTCAAAAAAAGCCAGATCGACGAAGACAAAATTAATTATTATTATCCAATTATGACTTCCGATTCTGGAATTACAGGATGAAGAATTTCCAAAATTCAAACCGATATAGAAGATGACAATCCCGAGAAGCTTTAAAGTTGGACTCAAAAATATTGCATTTTTTTTTGTCATATGGCCATACGAATCGGTTTGGGTTATGCTGGTTCCTGAATCCCGACTCTGGAAGTACCTTAAATTACCGTAAACTCTAAAGTGGAACTTACTGCGACATATCATGGAATTTTCAATCGATTGTCACACTTTCAGATTCAACTTCGATTCGATTTGCAGATTCGACATTACAGAATAATGAGTGATTAAAATCTCAAATTGTCGCTTAATTCGACGGTCATTAAAATAATGTCATGAGAACTGAAACACCGAAGAATATTTATGCAAAAAACACATGCGGATTGATAAAAAAAAGGTATCATCTCTGCTAGGTGGATTAGGCACGTTTTTTATGCGGGTTTCACCGAAAAAAGATTGTATGCCCAAATATAAGTAACAGTAATCAGCATCTAGATTTTGAGTGTAAAGTATGAGGCAATTTTCTATATTGCATTTGAGCGAGAAGTTCAGTTAAAGTTTAAATTCTTCGTCCTATGATTTTTAAGGGTTTATGAGCAGTTTGGAATCAATCAGGAAGCATAAGAGCTTTCTTAGTTGTTATCAAGAATTTGAATGAAAATATTGAACAAAATTAGTCACTGAAAAACGTGATTAATCCACCTAGCAGTGAGATGATACCTTTTTTTATCAATCCGCATGTGTTTTTTTGCATGGATATTCTTAGGTGTTTTAGTTCTCATGACATTATTTTAATTATCGTCGTTTTAAACGGCAAATTGAGATTTTAATCACTCATTACCCTGTAATTTCGA
This sequence comes from Malaya genurostris, assembly GCF_030247185.1. Taxonomy (NCBI): domain Eukaryota; kingdom Metazoa; phylum Arthropoda; class Insecta; order Diptera; family Culicidae; genus Malaya; species Malaya genurostris. The sequence continues at coordinate 268,088,075 of NC_080572.1, read as the reverse complement.
ATCTGCAAATCGTATCGAATTTCAATCTTAACGTGTGACATTCGATTGAACATTCCATGAGATGTCGAAGTAAGTTCCACTTTAGAGTTTTTCGTCATTACCTATGGTACTTCCAGAGCCGGTATTCAGGAACTAGCATAACCCAAAATGATTCGAATGGCCATAAATTAATACGCCAAACAATTTACATCTTCTATATCGGTATGAATTTTAAAAATTCATCATCTGTAATTTCAGAATCGGATAAAATTCACCAATTTTGTATGGGACCTTAAGTCCTTTAATTTGAATTTTTGTTTTTGAAGTTCGATTTGGCCTTTTTGAAAAAATGATTAAACTTTGAGAAACGATTCGAAACTGGATCCGGAGTCCTAAGATCGGTGTAGCCGAAATCAGATAAATTCACCTGAGGAGTGTGTAGACATCTTTGAGAAATTGTAGTGCGAATTAAAATTTGGGGGTACATTCCGAATCAAAAAAAGAATACCGCTTAAACTGAAATAAATTTATTTGGTAATCGACTATCCAAATTTGCAAACCCGATAAACCTGATTAATTTATGTGAAATGGACATTTTTATACTAATTACCCTGTATCTCCTAAACCAGAAATCGGATCTGACTAATTTTTATAGGATTTTAAGACCTCTCATTTGAATCATAGATGATTCTTAGATTTCATTTGAATCTTAGATCGGTTCAGCCGTCTACGAGAAAAATGAATTGTATTATTTTAATTTCGTTTCACATGTCATCCAGTGGTTCCGAAATCAGAAGTCGGATCCAAATTTGGAAGTATACTAGTTTTCATATGAATCTGAGTTTGTAGAAAACGGTTTAGCCATCTCCGAAAAAATTGAGTGAAATTATTTGTCACACACGCATTTGCTGATCTCGACGAACTGAGTCGTATGGTATATGGAAGTTATGTTCTTCCAGCTTTTATTGCTGTAAGTAGTTTAAATCAATATAATTATGGAATTACTTTCAACTCGAAAATGCTGATATCATCTGGTTTATAAATGCCATATTCGAACGATTATGTTGCCAAAAACGAACCGTGCTAAAATCGGTCCAAGGCAAATTGTCATGAAAAAGGATGCTGTACACAGTCTTTTGGGCACTTAGAAACAATTGTATGTCACAATATAAAAATCGTGTTTTCCGTTGCTCCCAAGCATTTCTTTGTCATACAGTGCTCAAAACTTCTACTGCTGGAATAAGGGGAAAAGTCGTTTACACAAAAATATTAATATCTCCGTTAAAAATGGACGGATTTTAACAAACTATGGCTTGTTGGATAGCTATAACCGTGCGGAATCTAAGTCTAAAAACATATTCTGTTTTCAAGGTCAATTGTGACAGATACTGTCAAAAAACTCAAAATTTTGACATAAAACTTCGTATAACTCAAAAAGTAAACATCCGATCTCAAAACCATTCAATAGCGTTCTGGGTGACCGGGAGACCTTTCGTTTGCGACTAGTTTGATCAAAATCGGTCCAGCCATCTCTGAGATCTCGACCTCTTAGTTGACAACACACATACAGACACACACACATACACACACACACACACACAGACATTTGCTCAGTTCGTCGAGCTGAATCGATTGGTATATGACATTCGGCCCTCCGGGCCTCGGAAAATTTTTCGAAAGTTTGAGCGAATTCTATACCTATTTTTTATATATATATTGAAAAAGGTAAAAAATCGATTTTATTAATTTAAAGTCGATTTTTTTTATTCGGATGAGATATTGTTACAAGATGGTTCCTACCTACAGTCAAACACTCAATTTGGACACTTTTAAGGAAAAAAAGTTATTTGAAAAAAACTTTTGCTTGTCCAACTTAATTTTCAGTGTAATTTTTTCAGTGTAATTTTTTCAAAAATTTAACCAACGAAAGTATTGCTTATTTCAAAATCCATTGAAACTCAGTTTGTGAGAAGACATTGTCCAATATAGTAACAAAGTATATTTTTATAATTTATAAAGAATTTCATTGAACAGAGTTACTCGATAATAAATGTTTAATTTTAATTTGTATCATTTATTTATACCCGCCTTTAACCTAGATACGGTCGTTCGCCGGGTTGGGTAATAAATGTTGAGAAAAAGAATTTGTTTTTTGGATTTTGGTAAACGTTTCTATAACGTTCGTGTCATATTATAAAAATTATTTCCGGGTTGCTTTACAATGGCTTCAATAGAGTTTGTGATATATTTGACTTTTGGTCCGGTTAGGCGGTTCAATGCACAGGGTGCTGGTCTTACAAGCCAGTTGTCGTATGTTCGAGGTCCGACCTGGAAGGATTATTAATGTCAGTAGGATCGTACTACTAACCATGTAATGATTCTGAACGCTAATAATTGGTTGCGAAGTTTATTGAAACAGAAAAGTCAAATTCTAGAAAAGGAATGCAATGCCATGATTTTGCGTTTAATATCTTTCTGACTTCTCTATCTCAAGTTTCAAATTTATTTGAAGACTTAAAGACTGTTCCAGAAAGTATGGTCGCAACCAAAAACCGCTGCCGTTTCGCAATGGTTCAGAATCTGTCAATTTTTATGGCTGCGTCCTGTTGTTTCTCTTCTCTAACCACTTGTGCAGTTGTTTATTCGTTTTCATTAGTTTGTTTCGAAATGCGTGGACTTTCAGCAGAACAACGTCGAACAGTTGTGTACAAATGGTGCACAGAACGCGGACTGTCACTGAGAAAGATAGCAAAAATGGAAGGAGTAAGTGAAAAAGCCGTGCGAGATGCAAACAGGAAGTTCGGTGAGGATAACACCTTTAAGGATAATCCGAAAACGGGCCGAAAAAAGGGTCCTGCTAGCCCTCAGTTGGATAAACGTATACTGAAGGCGTTCGAGCAAAAGAAGGAGGTTTCAGTTCGGGATGTGGCCAAAAAAAGGGGTACTTCGAAGTCAAATGTTCTTCGTGCTAAAGAACGTTTGAATCTTCGAACCCATAAGAAGCAGAAACAACCAAAACGTAGTCCGAAACAAGAAGCATCGATCAGACCGAGGGTTCGAAAGCTGTACGATACGATTCTTGCTGGAAATTTGAGCTGCATAATCATGGACGACGAAACCTACGTGAAACTCGATTAGAAATCCTTGCCGTGACCACAATATTATACGGTGCGAGAAGAGCAAGTGTTAAACCAGTCCGAGACATCGATTGAAGTCGAAAAATTTGGTAAGAAAGCTATGGTATGGCAAGCAATTTGTAGCTGCGGTAAGATTTCGAAAACCTTCATCACCACTGCTTCAATGAACAGCGAAATATACATCAAGGAATGTTTACAAAAACGACTTCTACCCATGATTCGAAGCAACAAGGATCCTGTTGTCTTCTGGCCAGGTCTTGCTTCTTGCCACTACTCGAAATCAACGGTAGAATGGTATACTACCAAAAATGTCACTTTCGTCGCAAAAGACATGAATCCACCAAATTGCCCACAACTTCGACCGATTGAGGAATTTTGGGCATTAACGAAGGCACATCTTAGGAAACATGTCTCGACAGCCGAAATCATTCAACAGTTCGAAAAAGATTGGAAAAAAGTGTCAAAACTTGTCGCCAAGAAGTCTGTACGGAATTTAATGAGGAACGTTCGCAAGAAGGTGCGCCAGCAAGTCTACAATGGCTAAGTAGCAAATGTTGAAAATAATATTCTGTTGTTGTAGTCAAATATTATCAGTACCAGGTCTGTTCAAAAAGTAGCCGGAATTCTCATTTTTCTAAAAAAATATTTATTTATTCGTCTACATCTATATGGTCCCCTTCAAAGTAATCCCCCCTAGATATAATACACTTATGCCAGCGTTTTTTCCAGTCTTCGAAACACACCTGATAGTCACTTTTTGTAATGCTCTGTAGCACTCTCAACGATTCTGCCTTTATCTCTTCAATCGATGAAAAACGCTGTCCTTTCATAGGTCTCTTCAACTTTGGGAACAGGAAAAAATCACACGGAGCGATATCTGGTGAATAAGAAGGTTTAACAGCTCCTGAGCGATGGTAATGCGTTTGTTTTTTTGATCAAAATTCAGCAGTTTTGGAATGAATTTTGCTGCCACTCGTTTCATGCCCAAAACATTTGAAAAAATATGATGGCATGAGCCAACTGATATGCTAACTTCATCAGCAACTTCTCTAATAGTGATTCGGCGATCATCCATAATCATTTTTCCCACTTTTCCCCCATTTTCATCGATTATTGACGTGCTGGGTCGACCGGAGCGTTCGTCGTCTTCAACGTCTTCGCGGCCATCTTGGAAACGCTTATACCACTCGTAAACACTTGTTTTTTTCATAACAGACTCACCGTAGGCTCTCTGTAACATTTCGCACACTTGGTTACACTTTATTTTATTTTTCACGCAAAATTTAATACAAATTCTTTGACTCTTCAATTCTTCCATTGTTTAAACTAACAAAAATCGCCGAGCTCAAAAAAACACGTCTATACCAGCCGCTACAAGACAGAATGTGAACAATGAATACAGCTGAAAATTTCACCATACATTAGGGACATATGTACCAACACAATAAAAAAAAAATTTTGCCCGCCGGACTCTCCAGACGCGCGCAATTAAAAAATTCCGGGAACTTTTTGAACAGACCTCGTATATTGAATACAATTTGAATATCTAACACTTCTGAATTATTTACAGCGAAATCAAAGTGCGTCCATACTTTCTGGGACTATTATATGCTTAGTTTATAAAATTTTAATGTAAAATGTATTGTGTTTATTTTTATGAATTAATTTCATAAGATATGAAGTTTTGCTGTTAAGAGTTGATTTCAAGCGAGATTTTCCTGGTCTAAAGTTCATAATATTCATGTGTCGGAATACAAGGTTCACTAACATAAATCTTTGAAGACGACGGTAGACTGGACTTTATCGATTGTATACCCTTTCGAAAGAGACTCACAATTCATCATAAAAATCCTATTTCGATTACATATTTAAAAACCATACGTAATGGAAAAAATATAATAATAACTAGTAAGACATTCCAAACTGGTGTTAGTACTTGATGCACAGAAGCGCAACAAATCGGAAATTATGACCTGCAGAATCTCCACTTCCCTCTCTGGCCACCATGTATCGATCAGGGAAACAAAACAAAAATATGCAACACCCATCCGCTTTTTCTTACAATATCGATTCAAAGGTAAATAATTTTATTTTGTTTCGATTGCTACCTCGCGCACAGTTCTCTCGCCCTTCCGTTTCGCTTCTAGCGCAGAAAATTCTGGTTTTCCGTGTGCACTCGGAGGCATATTCAGAATCGGGAATAATAATAAAAATAAATGGATTTAAATTATAGAGAGCGTCTTAGGGCCGGTGAAGTTTCACTTGCGCCTATACGATTCCCGTTGGGTTGTGGTCAAGACTGAATGCAAAATTTTTATGTTTCTGTCGATATGATTCACATTCGGACTGGGCAACGCGAGCTGTAATTAATTTTTATTTACCTCAATCATGCAATTTTTGGCTTTGGGTCCCCGGTTGTTCACATTTTATGAATGCAGTTGGCCCATGCTTGAGCGATGTAATTGAAGGAAATTTACGACGAAGCTGATGTTTTTTTTTATTTCGGGACAAAGTTTCGGGATACAAAAATTTGCCGTCAGGAAGCAGCACGCTAGACTAATATTAATTCACAAAGAGTGAAACAAACATCGAGTAATCGCAATAATGAACCCAACAATCAAATGGCATCTGGGGTCACTTACAAAAATGACCCGTTTCAATAAAATATTCAATTGTGCAACTGCAACAAGCAAGCGGAGACAATTAATTTTGCACGTGTTGGGCAAACTTCCCTCCTGCCACCTTGCGTTGCGTTTCGTCTGGATGCTTTGTAATTAGGGTAATTTATACTGAGGACTCGTCCAATGCGATTCACTATAATGTGACGCGAAGCGAGAGAATCTATGGAACTCTTTTGCTCCACCAAACCATCCCCGTCCAGTCCACAAAATTGGCCGTCTGCATGTGTATGTGAGTGTGTGTGTGCCAGTATCGAATATCAATCGAAAGAGTTGTCTACCTTCCACCCCACATCCATCCGGAACCCGTTTTATATCGAATTAACGTCAATAAAAGAGGAAATGCATCTATAAGAAATTATAGCAGCAAACAAATTGACATATTTATAGAAATTAAAGGCTCCCGCTCTCTCGGACTCGGTCTCTGACTTCTGTTTCGGTCTAAAAGCTAGTCCATAAACCCACTACCTCCGGTTGCCTTCCGACGCCCCTTGACTGTGGAAGGGACAACGAAGGAAGCGAAAAATTGCTCCTAATTCCACTCCTAAATGGCAGCGGGCTGAGTAATAGACGTTGCGCATCGATCGATTCCTGTTTCTCAAGTGCCCTTAGAGCGTTGGCAGGGGCCAAGGAGAACACACGGGTGCTACCCCGCCCGAACCCAGCGAGTATTGATAATTGAAATTAAATTAATAATTGCACTATTATAAATGCATACGCGATGACAAATGAAGAAAAGGGAAGGTCTTTGCTTCGACCCGGATAGGACAGTGGTGAAAGAAATCAATCAGGTTTGGCAAACCTATTGGAGGAAACCGATGTGAATAGATAATGGAGCAAGAAAAAATTATATTTGTTAATTACTAGCTCCAAAGACTCGGGAAAGGACGTACAACCTAGAGCGCCATGGATGCAAAGGTCTAGCAGCACGGGGTTGTGTCGTATTTTGTTGCAACCTGTCACTTTGTGTTACAGTGCGCGTGTAATTGCACTGAATGGTTGAAGTTAGTCGAAGTCGCCGTGGTTTCTCTGAAAAAAAGCAGTGCAATCATTAATAGCGCTGAATAATTAATGAATAATTCAAAATATTTAAGGCTAATGACGCTCCGAGCTACACTCTGGCTCCAGCGCTGATACAATGTGGGCAATACAAATTTCCTGAAGGACGGTGAAAATTGCTTGAACATTGACTATTTCAACTATATTAATTTTTTTTTGTTATAGGTCACGTAGGGCATTCAAGCTCTAGAATAGAATTAATTTCATCGATTAGTGATCATAGAATTATTTGTCTGTGTGCATTCCAGTCGTTTGAGATGTTATTCTTGTGACACAACTAATAATATTTCTATGCATGATTCAAGATGTCGGAATGTCGATCAATTAATCGAATAATCTTTATCTTTCCTGATATAATCAACCTATACACATCACGATTAGTGAACTGGAAAAACCTAGATTCGGTTCAAACGCTCTTTTTTTGCTGGAGTTATACACACTTCGAAAAGACCGTGTGAAAAGACATCTTACGCAAATTTACGAGCAGGAATATGTGATATTGTGTGATTGAAAAATTCCATGAAATGAAATTCATTGAAATAACAGAAAATACCGATAGCGGACAACGGCGACTTTCAATCATTGGATCACTTGTTCGAAAATTCTCCTCAATAGAATACAGTTCATTTGCCGTTTCAACCTTCCGAGCGAACAGACGTGATTTGGATTTACTGCGAAAGCATTGAAAACCAGTTGTGTGTGTGTGATAAAGTGGTCGGACGATATTGTGTGATAGACAATAGTGCTTTTTCCTCTGAGAGGTTTTTTTTTCGCATTATATAATAGAACAGTGCCTTATTGTGAGCGGTCGATCGAAACGGTACCGTTAGCCGGTTATTGTTCCGCCGATCAAGGCCAAGTGTGCGGATTATAAACAAGCGGCCATTGTTCCCTGTGTCGATTGTGATCGAACATTGAAGTGAAGTGATACCGTTAGTCCATACAAACTATAAACAGTTTATTTGTGCCTTTTCCTCGGTGAGGTTTTTTGCACCTTCGCACCGAACCGTTAGCTGGTGCTTTGTGCTTTTCCTCGTAGAGGTTTTTTGGCGACCGTTCCTTGCAACTGTACAACAAGCTAAGTATTGCTTTTTTTCTTTATTCTGCCCTTATTACAGTTTATTGTTGCATCCCTCTTATAATTTACCACTTGCCTAAATATAACCTCGTGCTACAGTAAGCACAATGAGTCCTCCCCCTCCAGACGAAGAAATGAAGACAGATCCTAATCCGCCTGTTGTTGACAGTAATAAAACCCCCCGGATTAAGGAATATTCCGATGAACCCTCGCTATCGACCGGTCCATATGTGGTGTACTTCCGGACCAAATCTAAAGATAAAACATTGAATTTATTGACATTAAATAAGAACCTGACGTCACATTACCCGACTATCACACAAATAGTAAAAATGCGCTCCGACAAACTCAGGGTCTCGTTGACCAGCTTAAAGCAGGCTAATGAGATCGTTCGAAATGAGCTCTTTACGCGGGATTATCGCGTATATGTACCAGCCCGCGAAGTCGAAATAGACGGCGTGGTCACAGATGCAGGTTTGACTTGCGCAGATATTCTTGAGCACGGGGTTGGCGGTTTCAAAAACCCCTTACTCAAGAATCTGAAGATACTGGATTGCAAACGCTTGCATTCAGTATCGATCGCCGAGGATGGGTCAAAATCTTATCCTCAATCGAACTCGTATCGTGTGACCTTCGCTGGTTCGGCTTTGCCAAATTATGTCCTTCTGGACAGGGTTCGTCTACCCGTACGTCTCTTCGTGCCGCGGGTTATGAACTGTACTAATTGCCAGCAATTAGGACACACAGCCTCCCATTGTGCGAATCGGCCTCGTTGTTCGAAGTGTGGAGAGCGTCATGCGGATGGCTCTTGCGGAAGAGACATTGAAAAGTGTCTCTACTGCAGTGAGGGTCCGCATGATCTCTCAGCATGTCCCACCTACAAATTGCGTGGAGATAAGCTAAAGCACTCTTTGAGGGAACGCTCCAAGCGCACATTTGCAGAAATGCTAAGGAGTGCTACACCACCAAGCCCATCTGCAAATCCCTATGCTTGCTTGTCAACAGACGAGTGCGATTCAGACGACCCTCTCGAAGGCACATCTTCGGCCATCCCTCGTAGCAACAGGAAAAGGAGAAATATTTCCTCTCATAAGCTACCTAGTAAGGGTTCGAAGGTTGCCCTTGAGGGGCCTCCAAAAGTAACAGCTAATGGTAGTGTTAGTAAAACACCGAAGCAAAGAATAGCTCCTGATCTAGAAAAACTGAGATCTGATAAGGAGTTTCCAACACTTCCTAAGACAAACAAAAACTCAATTGCCCCTAAAGACCAGTCAAAGAATCAACCAAATGCTGGATTTATTAAATTCTCTGATATAGTGGACTGGATTTTTAAAACTTTCAATATCTCTGACCCCTTGAAAGGTATTTTGATGACCTTTGTACCCGTAGCTGAGACGTTTTTGAAACAGTTGACTGTAAAATGGCCCCTTCTTTCAGCGATTGTATCCTTCGATGGCTAATTTATCCAATGAGGTCAAGGATTTGATCACTGTTTTACAATGGAATTGCAGAAGTATCATCCCAAAAATTGATTCCTTCAAACATTTATTATATACCACGAATTGCGATGCATTTGCATTGTGCGAAACTTGGTTAACTTCTGAAATATCTCTCAACTTCCACAATTTTAATATTATTCGTTTGGATCGAGAAACCCCCTATGGAGGAGTACTTTTGGGAATCAAAAAGTGCTATTCCTTTTATCGAATTAACCTCCTCTCGATACCAGGTATTGAAGTTGTCGCATGTCATGTTACAATCAAAGGTAAGGACCTTTGTATTGCTTCCATCTACATTCCCCCTAGAGCCTCGGTTGGGCATCAGCGGCTCAGTGATATCATAGAACTCCTTCCCGCACCAACGTTGGTTTTAGGAGACTTTAACTCACACGGTACGGGATGGGGTTGTCTTCATGACGATAACAGATCAGCTATGATCCATGATATTTGTGACAACTTCAATATGACAATATTGAATACGGGAGAAATGACACGGATTCCTGCACCACCAGCAAGACCAAGTGCGCTAGACTTATCCCTTTGCTCGACATCGCTACGGTTGGATTGCAAGTGGAAGGTAATCCCCGATCCCCACGGTAGCGATCATCTACCTATCGTAATTTCAATCGCCAACGGATTAAGACCATCGGAGACAATCAATGTTTCGTATGACCTCACACGAAATATTGATTGGAAATATTACGCAAATTCGATGTCTGAGAAACTGGAAACAACACAAGAACTTCCTCCGGAGGAAGAGTACACGCTTTTTGCTGGCTTGATTCTCGACTCCGCGATTCAAGCTCAGACGAAACGTGTACCCGGCGCGAAAACTAACATCCTTCCCCCCAATCCGTGGTGGGACAAAGAGTGCTCATCACTGAACGCGGAAAGATCTTTAGCATTCAAAAAGTTCAGAAAATATGGAACACCTGATAATTATAGAAATTACGCAGCGCTAGATAAGCAAATGAAGAACTTAGTTAAAGCAAAGAAACTAGGTTACTGGCGACGGTTTGTTGACGGATTAACAAAAGAAACATCGATGAGCACTCTTTGGAACACAGCCCGACGAATGCGAAACCAAAACACCACGAACGAAAGCGACGAATATTCCAACCGTTGGATATTCGATTTCGCTAAAAAAGTATGTCCAGACTCTGTTCCGGAACAGAAGATCTCCCGCGCCGCGACATCAAATACAAACGAAACACCGTTTTCGATGGTAGAGTTCTCACTTGCGCTCTTGTCATGTAACAATAAGGCCCCGGGGTTAGACAGAATCAAATTCAACTTGTTGAAGAATCTGCCTGACACCGCCAAAAGACGCTTGCTGAATTTATTCAACAAGTTCCTCGAGGGTAATATTGTCCCACACGACTGGAGACAAGTGAGAGTTATCGCCATTCAAAAACCTGGGAAACCAGCCTCCGATCACAATTCGTATCGGCCGATTGCTATGCTTTCCTGTATCCGGAAGTTGTTCGAAAAAATGATTCTCTTCCGTCTAGACAATTGGGTCGAAACTAATGGCTTTCTTTCAGATACACAATTTGGTTTCCGCAGGGGTAAAGGAACGAACGATTGTCTTGCGTTGCTCTCAACAGAAATTCAAATGGCATTTGCTCGTAAAGAACAAATGGCATCAGTATTTCTAGACATCAAGGGGGCTTTTGATTCAGTTTCTATAAATATCCTATCTAAGAAGCTGCACCAGCATGGTCTTTCGCCGGTTTTGAACACCTTTTTATATAATCTATTGTCCGAGAAACACATGTATTTCGCACATGGTGATTTGTCGACAATACGATTTAGCTACATGGGTCTTCCTCAGGGCTCATGCTTAAGCCCCCTTTTATACAATTTTTACGTAAAAGATATCGATGAATATATCAACACATCTTGCACGCTAAGACAACTTGCCGACGACAGCGTTGTGTCCATTATAGGATCCAAAACTGCCGATCTGCAAGGACCATTACAAGATACACTCCACAACTTGTCCACGTGGGCTCTTCAACTTGGTATCGACTTCTCTACGGAGAAAACTGAGCTGGTTGTATTTTCAAGGAAGCGAGAACCAGCACAACTACAGCTTCAACTAAGGGGTGAAACCATAGCTCAGGTCTTCACATTCAAATATCTCGGGGTCTGGTTCGACTTCAAAGGCACCTGGGGATGTCATATTAGGTATCTGAAACAAAAATGCCAACAGAGAATTAACTTTCTTCGTACAATAACCGGATCATGGTGGGGTGCCCACCCAGGAGACCTGATCAGGCTGTACCAAACAACGATATTGTCCGTAATGGAATATGGATGCTTCTGCTTCCGATCCGCCGCGAACACCCATTTCATTAAACTGGAAAGAATTCAGTATCGTTGTTTGCGTATTGCCTTAGGTTGCATGCAGTCGACTCATACGATGAGTCTCGAAGTGCTTGCGGGCGTCTTACCGTTGAAAAATCGATTCTGGGATCTCTCATATCGATTGCTAATCCGATGCGATATCTTAAATCCGATGGTGATTGAAAACTTCGAAAGGCTTGTCGAGCTCAATTCTCAGACCCGTTTTATGTCCTTGTATTTTGATTACATGGCTCAGAATATTAATCCTTCTTCGTTTGTTTCCAACCGTGCTCATTTCTTGGATACTTCTGATTCTACTGTGTTTTTCGACACATCCATGAGAGAAGAGATTCGTGGAATTCCGGAACACGTGCGCCCTCAAGTGGCCCCAAATATTTTTTATAATAAATTTAGAACAGTCAACTGTGAAAAGATGTTTTACACTGACGGATCAAACATCAACGAGTCCACAGGCTTCGGCATCTTCAATCAGAACATCACCGCTTCGTACAAACTCAGTGATCCGGCTTCAGTTTACGTCGCAGAATTAGCTGCTATTCAGTACACCCTCGAGATCATTGAAACGTTGCCCAAAGACCATTACTTCATTGTCACGGACAGTCTAAGCTCAATAGAAGCTCTCCGGGCAATGAAGCCAGGAAAGTATCCCCCATATTTCCTGGGGAAAATACGGGAACACTTGCGAACTTTATCTGAACGGTCTTATTCAATATCGTTAGTCTGGGTCCCTTCACATTGTTCCATTCCGGGAAATGAAAAGGCAGACTCATTGGCTAAAGTGGGCGCATTAGAAGGTGATATTTATGAAAGACCAATCTGCTTCAATGAATTTTTCAGTATTTCTCGTCAAAGAGCACTTGAAAGTTGGCAAACTACATGGAGTAATGACGAACTGGGACGATGGCTACATTCCATTATCCCTAGGGTATCGACGAAACCTTGGTTCAGAAGGATGAACGTGAGTCGCGATTTCATTCGTGTTATGTCTCGGCTCATGTCTAATCACTACACATTCAACGCACATCTTCGGCGTATTGGGGTCATGGAGAGCGGTCTCTGCACCTGTGGCAACGGTTATCAGGACATCGAGCATGTCGTATGGTCATGTGTGGGGTATTGTGACGCCAGGTCTGTTTTAAAGGACTCCCTCAGGGCCCGAGGTAGACCACCTGATGTTCCGGTTCGAGATGTGTTGGCGAGTCGGGATATTTCATATATGTTGCTCATATATAAATTCCTTAAACACATTAATATACAAGTGTGATCTGCGTTAGTTACCCCTGTTCCTCGACTGATGCTAAGAAGAAACTCCACCCACAGGTTCGACACTAACATCCGCCCGAATCTCCCCATCCCTCGTCTGTCCACCATCTTCATTGGAACTAACAAGATCTTCCTGCTGTCACTAAATTTTCTGCTTCCCCCTCCCACGTTTTTTCACCATCTCGATGTCAACTAATTAGATCTTTGTCGTTCTTAGTCATTTTGTTCCCATATCCCCTTTTTACTCTGTTCTCCGTAATATTTACTTCTCTGTATATATTTCTTTTTTTTCATTTTCCTCCGTAACATCATCATCATTGCCCACGGACGGCCGCTGTAGTCTATGAGATGAATATGGGCCACCCGCCTGGTATTCGTAGCCTGGGGGTGTTCCCCGCGAACCCACACGGACAGAAAAAAGCGGCTAATACCAAGATACTTACCAACGTGTTACATTCAGTACGCCGGCCGGTGCCGATTGCCAGCTGAAGGCGGGATCTGCCAAAGTCATTACATTATCTTAATATACTATCCTAGTTTTAAGTTATTTGTTAATTAAAATTAGAAAAAGCCCTTGGCATCTTAGAGCTTAAGCAGTGTGCCTTAATAAATTATATAATTGAAAAAAAAAAAAAATCATTGGATCACAAAGTTCATTCGATAATCTACTGAGCCATCGAAGCTTACATCTGCTTGGCTGCTAAATGGTGCATAGAAATTCATGCAGTCGCACTTGCTATCCACCTATCCACCTTGCTCGCTGCGCTCCTCTTCTTCTTGTACCAGTCGGATTAGATTCAAGAACCATTTTCACTGGGCTGTCGTCCGACATCCTTATGACTTGCCCAGCCCATCGTAGACGTCCGATTTTAGCTGTCCGTACGATGGGTGGTTCTCCTAACAGTTGTTGCAATTCGTGATTCATACGCCGTCTCCACGTTCCGTCTTCCATCTGCACTCCGCCATAGATGATCCTCAGTACCTTTCTTTCGAAACACTGAGGGCGCGTTGGTCCTCTGCCAACATAGTCCAGGTATCGTGGCCACAGAGAACAACCAGTCTAATAAGCGTTTTGTAGACGGTCAATTTCGTGCGGTGGCGTACTTTTCTCGATCGGAGGGTTTTTCTGAGTCCAAAGTACGCTCGATTTCCTGCCAAAATACGTCTCTGTATTTCTCTGCTTGTGTCATTATCGGCAATCATCAGTGAGCCCAAATACACGAACTCGTCAACCACCTCGATATCGTCACCGTCTATCAATATTCGTGGTGGGAGGCGTAGTGTTTCTTCTCTAGAGCCTCTTCCTCTCATGTATTTTGTTTTTGACGCATTTATAGCCAGTCCGATACGCCTAGCTTCAGCTTTCCGTCCGATGTAGGTTTCCGCCATCTTCTCAAGGTTACGTGTTACAATATCAATATCGTCAGCGAAGCCAAAAAGTTGTACGGACTTTCGGAAGATCGTGCCACTCGTGTCGATCCTCGCTTTTCGAATCACACTTTCCAAGGCAATATTGAACAAGATACAAGAGAGTCCATCACCTTGCCGTAGCCCTCTCCGAGATTCGAAGGGACTCGAGAGCATCCCAGATACTCGGACGTAGCACATCACTCTATCCATCGTTGCTTTGACCAATCGCGTCAGTTTATCCGGGAAACCGTATTCGTGCATGATCTGCCATAGCAGTTCTCGATCGATTGTGTCGTATGCCGCTTTGAAGTCAATGAATAGGTGATGCGTGGGTACGTTGTATTCACGACACTTCTGGAGTAATTGTTTTATCGCGAATATGTGATCCGTAGTGGCGCGGGCTCCAGTAAATCCCGCTTGGTACGGCCCTACGAATTCCTTAACTATTGGTGATAGACGACGGCAAAGGATTTGAAAGAGTACCTTGTAGGCGAAATGTGATTGCGCGGTAATTGCAACAATCTAACTTATCGCCCTTTTTGTAGACGGGACATACCACTCCAATCATCCATTCCTGCACTAGAATTTCCTCCTCCCAAATCCTAGAAATCATCTAGTGCAGCGCTCTAGCCAGTGCCTCTCTTCCATGTTTGAGCAGCTCGCCTGGCAACTGGTCATTACCCGCGGTTTTGTTGTTCCTCAGCTTGCCGATCTCCTCACTTATCTCCAAAAGATCATTGAAATTGGCGATCTCTTTTCTTAAGAGAGTTCCACGCATCATCCGGATTATAACAGAGAAGCCATCTCGGACCTTTAATGTTTCCATTATACTTCAACAATGTTAACTTTTCTCTAGAAGATTAATGATTAAGGTCTACAGGATGCGCTTCTCAAGAACACGGTCTATTGCAGCTTCCACAACTCAGAGGTCACAGCCTTTATTTTTGCAGGGTGGTGTGAATTTAACCGTGTGATAGTAAATCCGGACAAGTGCACGACCATTACACTCACGAGGAAAAAAGGATTATTAGACTACCGTTAAAAATTTTGCAGTTAATCTTGACGAACAACTTATATTCAAGAAACACACAAGCTTAAGATTTTTAAGGGGCGGGCAGGGTCTAGCACTTTTGAAAAATCAATTATTTTTTTCATTATATTTTCTTATAGTAAAACAAAACTCAGCAAGTTAAGAGCCTTTATCTTTGCTTTTTTTCAGACTGCGAAGAAGTAAAGCTCGGCGCACAGGCCGAAGAATTCTGCTTCGATTAAACTTAAAACTGGACAAAATATTCTTAAAATGTTTCATTGTAACAAAATACAATATGATTTTGGAAAATGTAAGACTCTACGGGATCCCCAGAGTAATAAATTGTTTCCTTCGATTTTAAAACTATAAACGCGTGTTTTTCGATTTGCAAGTCTGTGTCCATCGTCATTCAAAAACTACTACATCAATTCTTTCCAAATTTTGCACACACTTTCTACATGTAAAATACCAAACCCCAACGTTTTCCTTTTTGTTGTTTGTTACTTTGGGGAGGTTTTATAGCTTATTTTGGGCGGATTTTATCGTGATCGCAAAACTGATGTTTGATCAATTCCAGAAATGCTTAGCAGATCATCAGACTCGACATTCTCCGATTTGGATGAAACTTTGCACATGGCTGCAGTATGGAAAACCATAAGTTTTGAACCGATAGAGATGTCAATCCGACTCACAACTGATTTTTAAAAAGGGCGTATGTATTTTTGCATATCACGGAAATTGCCTTTTCAAATCGTTGTAATTCGGAAACCGTTCAACGTACAAAATGGCGTCCAGGAAGAAGTTGTAGGGAATGAATAGGGCACTCTAAAAAAAATATATACTGAAAAAAAAAATTTTTTTTCAATAATTTCAAAATGAACCAAAAAAATTGAACTAAACAAAAATCAGGGTTTCGATTTTTTTTTGAGAATTTTTATTTTAAAGCTCTTATTAAAACCTACAGATTGATGGCTATCCCATTCGTGCCTTTTGAAAAATGAACATGTTACAGCTAAAACAATTTACAGATATATTCGAAATTTCAAGTTCTCGTTGAAAGATAATCATTTAAACAGTAGAATATTATTCTGCAGGTTAAAGGCAATAAATTTGTTCATGATGTCCTTTCTTCTAAAAGTAACTGTATTTGAGATACTTGGATATTTAGGTATAACACAATTTTTTATGTTTCCATGTATTGTTTATTTGCTTGCTATATCTACAATTAGTACAGCTTTAAAATAAAAATTATCAAAAAAAAATTAAAACCATGCTTTTTATATTTAACTTTTTCGGATTATTTTGTAATTATTGAGAAAAAATTAATTTTTTTTTAGTGTATATTGTTTTTAGAGTGCCCAATCGATTCCCTCCAACTTCTTCCTGAACGCCATTTTTGTACAATTAACGGCTTCCGAGTTACAACGATTTGAAAAGGCAATTTTCGTGATATGCAAAAATACATACGGCCTTTTTAAAAATCAGTCGTAAGTCGGATTGACATCTCTATTGGTTCACTTATCTTTTACTATACTGAAGCCATGTGCAATGTTTCATCCAAATCGGAGAAGGTCGATTCTGATTTTGTCACTTTTTCGTCTACTTATTCCAGGTATTGCTCGTTTGTTTTAATCATTTAGACCCTAATCGCTTTATCCATTCTTTAAAAAATCACTTATTCGTTCAATTTTCGAATTTTGCGAATTCAAAAGCGATTGCGAAGGTTTTCATATAATCGAGTAGATTTGATAGATTCGATATCCATCGAATGCCATGGAACTATTCTCATCAACCACCAAGTCATTGCCGTTTCAACCTTCCGAGCGAACGGACGTGATTTGGATTTACTGCGAAAGCATTGAAAACCAGTTGTGTGTGTGTGATAAAGTGGTCGGACGATATTGTGTGATAGACAATAGTGCTTTTTCCTCTGATAGGTTTTTTTTCGTATTATATAATAGAACAGTGCCTTATTGCGAGCGGTCGATCGAAACGGTACCGTTAGCCGATTATTGTTTCGCCGATCAAGGCCAAGTGTGAGGATTATAAACAAGCGGCCATTGTGTGAGGATTATAAATAAGTGTGCCTTTTCCTCTCGGAGGTTTTTTGCACATCATCAAAGCGGCGATACGCCGATCGACGAAGTCCAGCTTGGTGTCCCCCGTTGGATCTTTGTTAAGTACCTTTACTTCGTTTATTTTTATTTCTTTATTTGACCATTATATTTCCTCCCGAATCATTTGTTTTTGCGCGGAAGTAGTTCCGCTATGTCTAATTTAAAACCTGCCCCCCCCGCTCCCGATGTTCAAATGGAGACTTCCCTTGTCAGTAAAAAGTCCCGCATAAAGAGCTCTCCTGATGGGCTCGCACTACCGGCCGGGCCTTACGCGGTCTATTTCCGGACCAAATCAAAGGAAAAAAAACTGAATATTTTAAAAATATCGCGGGACCTGAATTCGCGATATAATACCATAAAAAGTATAGATAGAATACGGCCAGACAAGCTCAGGGTCCTGTTTACCAGCTCAAAACAGGCTAATGAGCTTGTTCAAAATGATCCTTTTACGCTGGAGTACCGCGTCTACGTGCCAGCTCGTGAAGTCGAAATCGACGGTGTGGTCACCGATTCGAGTTTGACTTGCGAGGATATTCTTAAGTACGGGGCGGGTTGTTTTAAAGACCCCTCACTTAAGAATGTCAAGATACTGGATTGCAAGCGATTGCATTCAGTATCGATCGCCGGGGATGGAACAAAGTCTTATCCCCAATCAGACTCTTATCGTGTGACCTTCGCCGGCTCGGCATTGCCCAACTACATCCTCTTGGACCGGGTTCGTTTGCCTGTTCGTTTATTTGTACCCCGGATAATGAATTGTACCAATTGCAAACAACTGGGGCATACAGCTACCCATTGCAGCAATAAGCCACGTTGTGCTAACTGTGGGGAAGCTCATGCGGACGGCTCTTGCGGTAAGGATGCTGAAAAGTGTCTCTACTGTAAGGAGGGTCCGCATGACCTCTCTGACTGTCCCGCTTACAAACTGCGAGGAGATCGGATGAAGCGTTCCCTGAAGGAACACTCCAAGCGTTCCTTTGCCGAGATGGTTAAGAGTGCCACCCCTCCTAAACAGGCAACGAATCCATATGCCTGCTTGTCAACTGACGAGAGCGATTCTGACGACCCTTTGGAAGGTCCATCTTCAGCGGTCCCTCGTAGCTGTAGGAAAAGAATGAATAAATCTTCTCATAAGCTACCTAGTAAGGGTTCGAAGGTGTCTTCCGAAGGGCTTCGAAAAGTTACAGCTAACGGGAATCGGGAAAAATCACCGAAGCAAAAAGCTCCTGGTCTCGGAAAACTCAATTCCGAGATGGAATTCCCACCGCTTCCAGGGACTAAAAAATCCCCAAGCGTCCCTGAAAATCCACCAGAGAACCAACTAGGTGCTGGACTTATAAAGTTCTCTGATGTTGTGGACTGGATTTTTACAACTTTCAATATTTCAGACCCTCTTAGAAGCATTTTAATTGCTTTCATGCCAACAGTAAAAACATATTTGAAGCAGTTGACTGCAAATTGGCCCCTTCTTTCAGCGATTGTATCTTTCGATGGCTAAATCATCCACCGAGGTCACGGATCTAATCACTGTTTTACAGTGGAATTGCAGAAGTATTATCCCAAAAATAGATTCATTTAAATTTCTAGTAAACAATTTGAAATGTGACGCATTTGCATTGTGCGAAACTTGGCTAACTTCTGAAATATTCTTAAACTTTCACGATTTTAACATTATTCGTCTGGATCGAGATAATCCCTATGGAGGAGTACTTTTGGGGATCAAAAAGTGCTATTCTTTCTATCGCATTAACCTCCCCTCGATACCAGGTATTGAAGTTGTCGCATGTCATGTTACAATCAAAGGTAAGGACCTTTGCATTGCTTCCATCTACATTCCCCCAAGAGCCTCGGTTGGGCATCGGTGGCTCAGTGATATCGTAGAGCTCCTTCCTGCACCGACGTTGGTTTTAGGAGACTTTAACTCACACGGTACGGGATGGGGCTGTCTTCACGATGATAACAGATCAACTATGATCCATGATATCTGCGACAACTTCAATATGGCAATCTTGAATACGGGAGAAATGACACGGATTCCTGCACCACCAGCAAGACCAAGTGCGCTGGATTTATCCCTTTGCTCGACATCGCTACGGTTGGATTGCACGTGGGAGGTAATTCCTGATCCCCACGGTAGCGATCATCTACCGATCGTAATATCAATCACCAGCGGCTCAAAACCATCGAAGACAATCAATGTTTCGTATGATCTCACACGAAATATTGATTGGAATAGCTATGCGACCTCGATATCTGAGAAACTTGAAAGAACTCAACAACTTCCTCCGGAGGAAGAGTACACGTTTTTGGCTGGCTTGATTCTCGACACCGCGACTCAAGCTCAGACGAAACGTGTACCCGGCGCGAAAACTAACATCCGTCCTCCCAACCCGTGGTGGGACAAAGAGTGCACAAATTTAAACGCGGAGAGAGCCTCCGCGTATAAAATATTCAGAAAAAATGGAACACCTGATAATTACCGGAATTACGCGGCGTTAGACGTTAAAACTAAGAACTTGATTAGAGCCAAGAAACGCGGTTACTGGCGTCGGTTTATAGACGGCTTAACGAAAGAAACATCTATGAGTACTCTTTGGAACACAGCCCGACGAATGCGCAATCATAACACCACGAATGAAAGCGAGGAATATTCCAACCGCTGGATATTCGATTTCGCTAAAAAAGTATGCCCAGACTCTGTTCCGGAACAGAAGATCACCCGCGCCGCGACACCAAATACAAACGAAACACCGTTTTCGATGGTAGAGCTCTCACTTGCACTCTTGTCATGTAACAATAAAGCCCCGGGATTAGACAGAATAAAATTCAACTTGTTGAAAAATCTGCCAGACCCCGCCAAAAGGCGCTTGTTGAGTTTATTCAATAAGTTCCTTGAGGACAACATTGTTCCACATGACTGGAGACAAGTGAAAGTGATCGCCATTCAAAAACCAGGAAAATCAGCCTCCGATCACAATTCGTATCGGCCGATTGCTATGCTTTCCTGTATCCGGAAATTGTTCGAAAAAAATGATTCTCTTCCGTCTAGACAATTGGGTCGAAACTAATGGCTTACTTTCAGATACACAATTTGGTTTCCGCAGGGGTAAAGGAACGAACGATTGTCTTGCGTTGCTCTCAACAGAAATTCAAATGGCATTTGCTCGTAAAGAACAAATGGCGTCAGTTTTCCTAGACATTAAGGGGGCTTTTGACTCAGTTTCTATAAATATCTTATCTGAGAAGCTGCATCAGCATGGTCTTTCGCCAGTTTTGAACAACTTTTTACATAATCTATTGTCTGAGAAACACATGTATTTCGCGCATGGTGATTTGTCGACAATACGATTCAGTTACATGGGTCTTCCTCAGGGCTCATGCTTAAGCCCCCTTCTATACAATTTTTACGTAAACGACATCGATAAATGTATCAACACATCTTGCACGCTAAGACAACTTGCCGATGACAGCGTTGTGTCTATTATAGGACCCAAAGCTGGCGATCTGCAAGGGCCGTTACAAGATACTCTTGCCAACTTATCCACATGGGCTCTTCAAATGGGTATCGAGTTCTCTACGGAGAAAACTGAGCTGGTTGTATTTTCGAGAAAGCGAGAACCAGCACAATTACAGCTTCAACTAGGGGGTGAAACCATAGCTCAGGTCTTCACATTTAAATATCTCGGGGTCTGGTTCGACTCCAAAGGCACCTGGGGATGTCACATTAGGTATCTGAAAAGAAAATGCCAACAAAGAATCAACTTTCTTCGTACAATAACCGGGTCGTGGTGGGGTGCCCATCCAGGAGACCTGATCAGGCTGTACCAAACAACGATATTGTCCGTGATGGAATACGGATGCTTTTGCTTCCGATCCGCGGCGAACACTCATTTCATCATGCTGGAAAGAATTCAGTATCGTTGTTTGCGTATTGCCTTGGGTTGCATGCAATCGACTCATACGATGAGCCTCGAAGTGCTGGCGGGTGTTCTCCCATTGAAAAACCGGTTCTGGGATCTCTCATATCGTTTGCTCATTCGATGCGACATTTTGAATCCTCTGGTGATTGAAAATTTCGAAAGGTTAGTTGAGCTTAATTCTCAAACCCGTTTTATGTCCTTGTATTTTGATTACATGGCTCAGAATATTAATCCTTCTTCGTTTGTTTCCAACCGTGCTCATTTCTTGGATACTTCTGATTCTACTGTGTTTTTCGACACATCCATGAGAGAAGAAATTCGTGGAATTCCGGCTCACGTGCGCCCTCAAGTGGCCCCAAATATTTTTTATAATAAATTTAGAACAGTCAACTGTGAAAAGGTGTTTTACACTGACGGATCAAACATTAACAAGTCCACAGGCTTCGGCATCTTCAATCAAAACATCACCGCTTCTTACAAACTCAGTGATCCGGCTTCAGTTTACGTCGCAGAATTAGCTGCTATTCAGTACACCCTCGAGATCATTGAAACCTTGCCCAAAGACCATTACTTCATTGTCACGGACAGTCTAAGCTCAATAGA
This sequence comes from Malaya genurostris, assembly GCF_030247185.1. Classification (NCBI taxonomy): domain Eukaryota; kingdom Metazoa; phylum Arthropoda; class Insecta; order Diptera; family Culicidae; genus Malaya; species Malaya genurostris. Next base: position 268,065,932 of record NC_080572.1, on the reverse strand, counting down.
AGCTCTCCGGGCAATGAAGCCAGGAAAGTACCCCCCTTATTTTCTGGGGAAAATACGGGAACATTTGAGTACTTTATCTGAACGGTCTTATTTAATATCGTTAGTCTGGGTCCCTTCGCATTGTTCCATTCCGGGCAATGAAAAGGCAGACTCATTGGCTAAAGTGGGCGCATTAGAAGGTGATATTTATGAAAGACCAATCTGCTTCAATGAATTTTTCAGTATCTCTCGTCAGAAAACTCTCGAAAGTTGGCAAACTTCATGGAGCAATGACGAACTGGGACGATGGCTACACTCCATTATCCCTAAGGTATCGACGAAACCTTGGTTCAAGGGGATGAACGTGAGTCGTGATTTCATTCGCGTTATGTCACGACTCATGTCAAATCACTATACATTCAACGCACATCTCCGGCGTATCGGGATCGTGGAGAACGGGCTCTGCACCTGTGGCGACGGTTATCAGGACATCGAGCATGTCGTGTGGTCGTGCGTAGAGTATCGCGACGCCAGGTCGAAGCTACTGGAATCCCTCAGGGCCCGAGGTAGACCGCCTGAGGTTCCGGTTCGGGATGTGTTGGCGAGTCGGGATAGTTCATATATGCTTCTCATATACCAGTTTCTCAAACACATTAATATACAAGTGTAATCTGTTACATCTGGCTTAGAAAGTTCCTCCTATTTATCGACGTTGTTTCAACTGTGGCTAAGAATTATTTCTCAACTGCAGGTTCGACACTAACTTCCGCCGATTATCCCGATTCCTCATCTGTCCACCATCTTCATCGGAACTAACAAGATCTTTTTGCTGTCACTAACCTTCGCTTCCCCCCTCCCCGTCTTTTCACCATCTCGATGTCAACTAATTAGATCTCTGTCGTTTTAGTCATTTCATTCCCATATCCCCATTTTACTTCGTTTTCCGCAATATTTACTTCGCTATCTTTTTTTTTCATTTTCTTCTGTAACAACACCATCATCGCCCACGGAAACTTATCAACAGCATGCGGGCCACCCGCCGGGTATTCGTAACCTGGGGGTGTTTCCCGCGGACCCACACGGACCGAAGAATGCGGCCAACATGAATATTCACCAACGCCATATGGAAGACTCTCATGAAATATTCAGATCACCGGCCGATCACCACATGAAGGCTGGATCTGCCAAAGTCAACCAATGCGACCCAAATATGACATTACTTAATGATACAACCCTAGTTTTAAGTTAGTCGTAAATTTTAAATTAGTAAAAGCCCTTGGCATCTTAGAGCTTAAACAGTGTGCCTTAAACATTATATTCTTGAATAAAAAAAAAAAAAACCACCAAGTCGCGGGTTACTAATCGGTCTCGATGCACTTCAAGTGCTTTAAGAAAAGCATATATCTTCAACGAAGGGATTTATTATCCCGTTTTGTGCTCAATGAAGTATTTTTTTTTCTCATAAATACGTTTAGTTCATAGGCAATATACATAAGTTTTTCTTCGCCGTGGCATCCACAATACATAGTACTTTAAACCTAATAAATTTCGAATATCATTTTAGTATGTTGGTATTCGTTAGTTATTCTAAACACTGTTTTTATCAAACAAGTTGCTATTTTAAAATACATTAAATAAAATATATTTATTTTGTACATGATCTTATAGCTAGTTCAGGTTTCTTTGTATCAGTTCATCACTTTTATTCAATATCATATATCATATAATTGGCTATTGGTTGAACTCATTGAAGAGAAAACAGTCTAACATAAAATAAAATTTAAATTGGAACTCCAATGGCTCAAAGAAGTATTGTGCGAAGTGTTAGCGATGCCTTGGCATTATATTTCTTTGGTGGAATTTTACCTTCTATTTTGAGACTTCGAAGCCGATACCTAGCGTACAGCACCATTGCATGGCTGATGCTACCATCCTATTGACACTGAGAATCCTTCTTGGTCGGGACTTGATCATACGATAACTGACTTTTAAGACAACCGCCCTATGCGTTGAACTGCCAACCCGCGTATGTGATGCAAAGTGTACTCTAATTGATTTGCAGAGAGAAATTCGGGTACGTTTTTTAATTTGTCACAAACTGTAATAAAACATCACTCAATAAGTCGTGTAAATACTACTAATTAGTAAATACTTGTTTTTCAAAAAAATTATTTTTATCATGAAATTAATCTCCTTCAAGAGTAGTGCAATCATTCCAACGCTTCTCTAAAGTCTCGATGCCGTTCTTGTATAAGGATTTGTCTTCTGCTTCAAGATAGGCTTTGTATTCAGCAATTGCTTTTTTATTTGAGTTTAATTCTTTACCGGCGAGAATATTTTTTAGGCTTTGCGAATAGCCAGTAAATGAAAAAAAAAAGTATAGAATTTGATCAATCTTAGGAAAAATGTCCCGAGGCCCGGAGAGCCGAGTGTTATGTACTAATTGATTCAGCTTGACGAACTGAGCAAATGTCCGTGTGTGTTATGTATGTGTGTTGTCAACAAAGAGGTCGAGATCTCAGAGATGACTGAACCGATTTTGATCAAACAAGTCGCAAATGGGTTTGAGATGGGATGTTTACGTTTTGAATTATACGAAGTTTTAAGTAGAATTTTTTTTATAATATCACAATTGAACTTGAAAACAGAATATGTCTTTAGACTTAGATTCCCTACGATAATAGCGCTTGAAGATAAAGTGATGTGTTGGAGCAAAGAGAAACACGATTTTCAATACTGTTTTATGCACTTGTTTCTTAGCACCTAGAAGACTATACACATCACTCTCTTTCATGAAGTTTCGATTTTAGCACGGTTCGATTTTGGCAACATATTCGTTCGAACATGACCTATGTATTAGAAAGATGGTAATATTTTCAAATTCATAACAGTTTCATATTTGTATTGATTTATACTGCTTGTAACAATAATTGCTGGAAGAACAAAACTTTTTAAACCCTTATACCATTCGAAGAAGTTCGTCGAGATAAGCAAATTTGTGTGTTAAAAAAATTCCATAATTTTTCTCGGAGATGGCTTAACTGATATAACTTTGACTCATATTAACAGTCCTATTCTCCCATATAAGGTTTCTGAATTTCATTTGGATCCGACTTTTGGTTCCGAAGCTACAGGATGATGTGTGTAATGAAATTAAAATAATGATGCTCATTTTTCTAGTAGATGGCTGAACCGATTTCGTCCATTTAAATTCAAATAAAAGGTCTTAGGGTCCCATAAAAACTGCTTGTTTTTCAATCAGATCCGTCTTCCGGTTCAGGAGATACAGGGTGATTAGTGTAAAAATTTCACACAATTTTATCGGGTTTTTCGGGATCACAGATTTTGAGAGTCGACGACCAAATAAACTTTTTTCAGATTTACCGGTATTCGATTCTCGATCTCGGAAGGTTCCCAAAAACTCTATGTAGAATGCACTACAATTCCTCTAAGATAGCTACTCTGATTTGAAAAAAAAATCGAATCTAATGAAATGATTAACAATGCATTGGGCGAATTGTATTGATTTCGGTTACACCGATTTCTGAATTCTGATGTCCGAAACGAATTTAAGTAACAAAAATTAAAATGAAAATAATCTTATGGTCCCATACAAAATTGGCGAATTTTATCCGATTCCGACTTTCAATTTTGAAATTACGGGGTGATGAGTTTTTAAAATTCAAACCGTCATAGAAGATGATAATACCAAAAAGTCTTCAAAGTTGAACTCAAAACTATTTCAAGTTATTCGTCATTCATGGTCATGGAAATACGAACTATTTTGGATTAGGCTGGTTTCTAAAAACCGTTTTTGGAAACTCTCATGGAATGCTTAATCGATTGTCACAAGTTTAGATTAAAAGAGATAATTTTAAGGCTTCACAAATTTTTTATCTTCGATTCGTCATGCAGTTCCAAAATTACAAGGTAATGAGTGATTGAAATTTCAATCTGTCATTTAAATCGATGGCTATTAAAATTATTTCAAGAAGACTGAAAACATCGAAGAATATTCACGCAAAAAAAAACATTCGGATTGATAAAAAAAGGTATTATCTCACTGCTACAAGGATTTCTTTTGTTTTTCTTTCTCAAATTAGTCGATAAAGAGTAAACCTTGCGCGTCCTAAAATGCTGAAGCCATGATCTTACCAGTTTCGGACGTGGCTCACAGGCCTCACCGGCCACTTCCGGAGTGAAGTGATGGATCCTTGGTTCATCCATTGTAACATATCGGTGCAAAAAATCTGATTTATTGCTTGTATTCCTGGCCAAACACGGCTTTGAATTACCAACACATTGTTGTTTTTAATTGACTGTGAGTAAACGCGGAACCCGATTTGAAAAGAGCTCTGCCATGGTCAAATGTTCATGAATAATTGTAAACACACCGCCTTCTGATATCATGACGGCTTTCCCGGATAGATGTGAATAGCAAACAAAGAACAAAATAATGACAAATTTTACCATCATATCTTGTCTTGATGTTTCTGTGCTGTCATTGCGATAGTTGATATTTTCTTGATATTTCATCAGAGGAATCAAAAAATAGAGCAATATCTGTTAAGCATCAACATTAGTTATTATATCTCATTGAGCAATAGATGAGATAAGTGCAATTTAATTAAGTACAATTGATCCCGTAGTTCTATCTTCAAATAAAACATAATTGGATAAACTTATCTGATTTGATACCGTTTGACCGTGTAAGATTCAGTAGTCCTGAAAAGGACCATTCGGTTTCGGAAGATTGCGTTTGTATTCTAGGACTTAGAGCTGAAACTTAAGACCGTTTTCTAAATAAGCTTCTTATGTTACTTTTGAAATCCTGAAAAGGACCGTTAGTAGCTTTGTAATTCTGGAAAGGATGGATGATTACGTTTGTATTCCAGGACGAAGGGCGCCAGTGAAAGTTATTTGTAAGTTTCAGCCATGACCTAGAGGTCATTCATTACATGAATATAATCAATATAATCAACATTTCATGCATCTCAATATTTGAGTGAGAGAAACTATGAAAATGCTGTACTCATTTACAGCTTTCAGACGGGCTAAATTGTGAAGTTTTCTACAATATTAAACACTTTTCGAATATTTTCTCGGACACAAAGCAGCGAAATGCTAGCTTCATTTGCGCTCGTTTGGTGCGAATTTCGCAGTGCAAACATTGCCCGAAGCTAATCAAATTACTCTAGAAGTGCATTAAGCTGATGATTTTGTCGTGAATGCGACTTATTTGACTATGGGGTGCCATTTCGAAATGTACCTTCTAGCCCAAGTAGCAATTTTTGTTATGCTAGCTTATTTATGACTAGTTTACAACCAGAAATTTGAATTATTGTTACTAACATCTAACCACTTGCGTGACTTAAAAAGCGCAGTTTCTACTAGTTTCTATGTTGGCTAAAAATAAGTTGTCGTTACGTTGTAATGCCATACTGAAATAACTTATTTTTCCATAACTTGAAAATAACTTGTTTTCAAGTAAACTAGTTGAAAATTTGTCGCCATCGACATTATCAACATTGAATGAATCCATAATGTTTTTCTATCAGCATTAAAAAGGCAGTACAGTATTTGAAATTACAAATTTGATACAAGGTGCAAATTTCACTACGATTTTAAAACTGTCGAGCGGAATTAAATTTTAATTAACTGTTTTTTATGCGCCTTCAATCAAAATCTGTTTATGAAGATATGAACAATAAACAACGAAAAAACCTTATGTTCGGAATGCTCAAAATTAATCGAAGTAGAGTGATTTCTCATTATTTTAAATTTATATATCATGATAATTGTAATATCACAATCGATTGTTAATCCCTATATTGTTTTCTTCGAGTTTATAAAATAGTGCATAGAACAAAAATGACTATTCTGCTTTTCATTATTTTCGCCAAAAAGTAGTTTTGAAAAAAGTATTATCCTGGTTTTATTTATGTTTTATACACTTCTTGCGACTCCATAGTGTGATCGCCATATTCAAGCCAACAAAAGTTATTTAAGTTGCATTTTAGTTATCACTACTTTGGGAAAACCTACCGATAGCTATCTGAATCAATGAAGAAATTGTATGTTATAATCTTGTAATATCTAAGTTATTGCTACATCAATTCATCGTAACGATTTACATTTACACTTACGTATTTATAATGGTTTCGCAACCTTTTTTCAACTAGTAGCTAAAACCATAGCTGTGATTAAAGATATGTTAGAATCAAGTAACGATAACTTACAAATGATAGCTAGTTCAATGTTTATGTTATAAAGAAAGACTGCCCTCATCTTGTTTTAACCAGCATAACATAAAAAACATGTTCGTGCTCTTGTTGCAACATAGTTGGGCTAAGTGGTATCAGAACTAGTTACGGATTGCTACTATTGGAGTCAAATAAACTTATTTTCAACTAGTAGCTAGAAGCATTGTGGTTATTAAAGTTATGTTTGGATTAAGTAACGATAGCTTATGATTTATAATTATTTCAATATGACAAAAAGATGTGGTTGTTTGAAACCTAAATAACTATTTCGTAACTTGTTATGTTATGAAGAAACATTGCTGTCACCTTGTTTTAATCAGTATAACATAAAAAACATATTCGTGCTCTTGTTGCAACATAGTTTGGACTTACATCAGAACTAGTTGCGGATTGCTACTTGGGAGGAGAGTGGTAAGTTTTTGATCGTGAATATCTCTTGTTGTATCCAACGTATCAATATAATTTTTGATATATACCATCGAAAATATGATCATCGATTTATGATAACATTCATTTCTGTTGGTTCAGGTACAGAGCTTAGTTCCAGTTCCCGTATCAAGAATTCAGTTTCTGAATTTATTTCTGGTTCAGAATTCAGTTCGCAGTGTGAGTTTCGTTTTTAACAAGGGCAATTACATCGACATTCAGCTGTTGATCCGTGAAAAATCAACAAATCAAGGCCGCCATTTGAAGGGCGATAAATGTTTACAACAGAAATTTTAGAATTAAAGAATATTACATTAGAATTACTTATCTGTTGAAGTATGCAAATCGGTAGAGAAAACAAACATTTTAGTGCACCGTTCGCAAACGAGTGCAAATAAAGCCAGTATTTGACAGATTTGTGTTAGAGAAAAATACACCGAACAGTGTTCAATACCGAAGAAAATTCCACAATTTGGCCCTCCTGGATCCAAGAAATGAATTCCGTGTTGCATTATGATAGTTTCATTCGTTGAAATAGGCAAATCCGAAATGAAATGATCAAGTTCAAAATTCAGTATGTTACTATTTCGCGCGCAGTCCCGTCCATTTATGAAAAAGCTCCACCGAAATCACGTAAATCACGGAAGCAGTGCCGGTGCGGTTCGTTCGCAGTACAAGTTTCACTTCAAACAAACGCGATTGCGTCATCCTACTGCTGGTCGTCTATATTGGAGCAAAATTCAACAAATCTATGATAGACTTCAACTAGAAAATTTTCGCATACTTTTCTCGTTTTTTTTAATTAGATATTTTGTGCATTGGATCCATGTCCATAGTTCTGTGATAAAATTCAGGTTCAGAATACTGTGTCGAACCAGAATCGCATACTCGGATTCAGTTCCAGAGCACAGGTTTAATGATTAGTTGAACAATCAGTCTTAGAGTTCAGTTTCCGAGTTCAGCTTTAGAGTTCAGCTTTAGAATCTAGCATCAAAGGTTGCAGAATTCAGCTCTTGCGTTCGGCTCCAAAATGCAGTTAATCCTGTAGATTACACCATACGATACAGGTTTTGAGATTTTCGTGATGGTTAACACTCTCCAGTTACGCAGAATAGAGTTGAAACCACATAAAATGGAGGATAAATCCGGGGCGAAATAAACTACAATAACAAAAATAGACAAAATTCTAGTAGACGACCGGGAAGAGAAAGTGCGCGAGCATGCCTTAGTCAAGCAAGATCCTGCAGATAAGAAAGATATCCTGCCGCTGGATCCCGTACATACTTATTTAGAGCTAAACAGAATAACGCAAGCGCACTTCAAGTACATGTTTTTTTTTGTTTCGATTATAGAGGTTTTAACCTTAAGGTCATTCGCCTCTTCGGGCCAGAAAAATTTTCTGACCCTATGTGCGGGGATGGGAAAGGTACATGTTTATTATACACCAGAGAACAGAATGAATATTCGACAATAGACTGAAGTCAGCATGAGTGCCTCGAAGTGTGTCTCAATGGGTCGAAAATGTCATAATGTCAGTTTTCTGGGATCGGTATAGTATACTTTTGGAGGACTACATCAAATCAGGAAAAAACAATATTAGCGTACATTAATGAAGCGATTTTAAAACTGAAATCGCTATGGAATGGCCTTACATGGAGCACGTGAGCATCGCAACCATGGTTTATATTAACGGCTTAGGTTTCAATTACTTGCCTATCAACCTTGTTCGCCTGATTTGGCTTCCTCGAACTATTATCTGTTTTCAAACCTCAAGCCATTTCTGATATACCGATGTGAGTTTCGTTTTAAAATTTTAGACCGCTACTTCCGGAATAAGTATAGCTAAAATAAGTTTGTATGACAATCTGCCAATAAATTTAGAAGACATTTTCCGTTCTCCATGAATCGGATCTGCTACTCTATGCAGTGAATTGTCGTGATTTAGAGTAGCAATAGACATGTGTGACAGAAATGACAGAAATGTCTCTCGGAAGCAGTCACAAATTTTATTCACAGTTGAAAACGCCGGTAAAAGGCACAACAATAATAAGCTACATATGCAAACTTTAGTAACATTATATTTTAATCTGAGGGACCCTCCCGAAACGATATCCTGGGTATGGGCCTGTATGTTATTATTCTTTTCGGGGTGCTACAATATCCAAGAAGTGAAAAATTCGTCTAATACAAATATTTTATTCTTTCTTTGATATTACAATGACAGAATTTGATATTTTGTTGCTATTTCCTCCTGCAGAGTTTGTTATGGTTTTTGATATTTTAACTCTTATTTCAAACTGAATAATGTTAATTTTTATTAGTGAGATGTTCGGTTTTAATAATAGAATTTGCTATTGGTTTGCCAATCACTTCTACCCGGGTTTGAAAGTTGGTAAGTCATGAAGATTCGACGACGATAGCACCATAGATCACATGACTTTTCCAGTGATGTAGAACGTTAAAATTTTCTGAATGTTATTAGAAATCATCATTAGGACCACACTGTGTCTGTTGATTGTGAGCAAATAAATAAATGAGTTCTTAGGACCAAATGAAAGCGATTGGTAACGATTATGTCACAATTGTGGGTCGTATCATTTGAAAACTAATGTAATAACTCCACTAATGGAATGACTGTTGGTACAGCTTGCTTATGCTGTATTTATCTGAATGATAAAGGTAGCGAGAGTTACGAAATATTACTCTGTTTCAGAAATAAACTACGTTATTTTCACAAATGGTATCAACGTTTTGCTCTGCACCAACTAGATTTGCTATTGACTGATTGTATACATCTGAGCATTAATCAGAATTCCGCAACATTTACTTGATCCAACACTACCACTGTTATCGAATGATAATAGTGTGTAGCCCTTTTTCAGACAAATCAGATCGATCGTACAAACTCGAGCTCATTAACGCAAGTATCGAAGTTGTAATCATAATTACCGTTATCGCTATCGACTCCGTAACGTTGAATGACTGTAAATTATTCCAATCAAACATCCTCACATCTCGAGAAAAGTGCCATACCCGCAAGCCTAAGTGAACATTTATTGAGGCAATTACTGCGATTGTATCAACAAAACTGCACACATTTGCAAGCATGCGTACACGTGACTCTCAGTTCGCCCCTAAAGGTTCTCAATGCGTTACCGTCGTCGTCGTAGTCGTTGTCGTTGTTTTAGTAACCCAGATTAATCAGCTCTGGGAACACTTCTCTCAATTTTATTTTCCATCGTCGGAGACCGCTGAAAGACCAGCACCGACACCGACGGTTAGTTTAATCACCATACCTTTCAGCGAGCAAAACGTCTTCATCGTTCCATCATTGAAGCTGGTTTTCATTCGAACCGCCCGAACGACGAGGACTGACGGGGACTTTAATGAGTGTAGCCTTCCCCAAGCTACCTCTGCCAGTTTCCCCCTGCTTCGTACGCACTCGGCAGTGTAAAATGCAGCACCCGAAATGAGGATTTCTCACCATCCTCGTTTGCAGTCTTGCGGTATGTGCGTTACTTGGCAGTAGCTACTTAGCATAACCAGCAGCAGTGAAAGGTTTCAGCTTGTTTTAAGCACATTAATATATAATTTATATTTTAATATGAATAAAATCACTAGACTTGGGAGCTTCTGGTGGTGGTGGTGATGATGCTGCGATGATGAGAAATGCAGTGGCGTAGCAAGAAGATGAGAATGGATTCAGTTTGAGAAAATGTTTTCCTACACCAGGGAAAACGATTCGGTTATCCCCTTGACAACGCCATTGAACCAAACAGACAGCTTACTCTCTCCGTTCGTCCGTCCGTCAGCAGTAGACAAGTTGACACAGTGCACATACATAACTGGGACATGAATTTGTACTGTTGTGTTTTGTGTTGACGAGCTACTGATTTATAGACCGATTCGTTAGTTGTTTTCTACCTTGCCTTGTGTCAAGACAATGTTGCTCAATCCCAACAGCGTCGGAGTTTTTCCTGCACTATCGTATGAAACACACCATCTGCATCCATCTTCGGGCAAATAAAATGGTTCTATATTGAAAATCATCAATTATTAACTAGCGTCTGTGGAGCAGAGTTCCCCGGCATGTAGCGAAATTCATCAACAATTCACAATTCTTGGTTCTGCAGGGCGTAAACAGCCGTCCTTACACTGCACTGCAATCGTATGGCGAATTCTCCATACTAAATATACGAACAGTGTGTCGTGTGAATAATTCATCTAAATATAGTATACACGGTAGCGGGTTGTTGCAGGCGTTGGTTCTTCTTACGGTGCCTGAAGGTAGAAAAATGTCCTGAATAAGAGATAAGATTCATTCATCATTTATCGCAGTATGGTAGTAGCAGCAGCAGGAGCGGCAGGACAACTAGCTGGAGCGCTGGAATTGTTCGAGTTCGGGGGCTAGATAGAACGAATTGTGCTGAACCGGGTTTTGTAGTTACGGCAACGGTGAACGTGTTTGCTTTTGTATTCTACCGAGAATGACTTCCACATTCGGCACCGGGAGATAATTGTGCAGCCAGGATTCGGATATTAATTTAGGGTTGTCATACGGAGAGGACATGCCATGCACGAAAGAAAAAAAAACAGACAAAATCCAAGCCCGGCTTTGGGATGGATTTCTAAAGTGGAATTTAAAATTCGCATATAGTTTTAACGTACTCAGCAAATTCGGATTTGTATCCGTTTTATGCTAAAGATCTATTGACCTTGTCCTTCGGATGCGATTCCTTAGTGTTTAGGAGCTCCAACAGAAAGAACAGAAAAGGAAATCAATTATTAATTTACCCATATTTGAAATGATGCTTAGCAACAAACCATTTTTAACCGTTTTTCTTGGGCAAAATAAAACAGTGCCTGAACGACATATTGAACAATAATTATCAAATCACAATAGTTTGGGTCCGGTCCCGGCTCATCGCTCCATTCCAGGTAATGAAAGAGCCGATATTTTAGCCAAACGTGGTGCTATTGAGGGTGAAATTTATGAGAGACCGATTGCTTTCAACGAATTCTATAGCTCGTCTCGCCAAAGAACACTTGCCAGCTGGCAAGCTTCTTGGAATAAAGATTATCTGGGTCGGTGGCTGCACTCAATTATTCCTAAAATATCGACTAAGGCACGGTTCAGGGGACTGGATGTGAGTAGGGACTTCATTCGTGTGATGTCCAGACTCATGCCCAATCACTACACGTTAGATGCACATCTCCTTCGAATTGGACTTTCCGAAACTAATCATTGTGCTTGTGGTGAAGGTTATCGCGACATTAATCATGTCGTTTGGACATGCGTGGAGTATCAGATCTCAACTAATAAATTCCTTGCGTACTCAAGGTAGACTATCCAATGTCCCAGTTCGCGACATTCTTGCTTGTCGTGACCTTACATACATGAAACTTCTTTATCATTTCATTAAATCCATTGGAGTTCCAGTTTAAATTAATTTTTTTTAATTGCCCACCACACTCCCCCACATCAAAAAGCTCAACAAGGAGCCCCCTGGTAATGGACGCAACTAATTTTAGATTACTTTCTCTTCCATGAGTTCAACCAATAGCCAATGATATTGAATAAAAGTGATGAACTGATACAAACAAACCTGAAATAGTTATAAGATCATGTACAAAATAAATGTATTTTATTTAATGTAATTTATAATAGCAACTCGTTTGATAAAAACAGTGCTTAGATTAACTAATGAATACCAACATACTAATATGATATTCGAAATTTATTAGGTTTAAAGTAATATGTATTGTGGATGCCACGGCGAAGAAAAACTTATGTATATTGCCTATGAAATAAACGTATTTATGAGAAAAAAAAACAAACCATTTTTACTATTTTCTGAATACAATATTTGTAATATGAACAATTAAATGTCTCCCGGCGAACGACTGCAGCTAGGTTAAAGCCGAGTATAAATGAACGATATAAAAAACTATTGAATGAGCTTCGCAGAGTAGTTTACAGTCCGCAGAATGGAAATTTTTGGGAAGTTGCTCTCCAGTTACTTTGCGCCTAAGCAAGTATTGACGTTAAATTTGACGTTAAAAATGAGTAGCACCTTTCTTTCGAAAATCAGTAATTACTGGAAGGTTGGAAATGGGGTTCAATATGAGTTGAAGCCATGCGATATCGAACGGCGATGATGCTGGAGATTCTTGGAATAAATTGTTTCGTTTTCTTGTAAAATCCGAAATCGTGAAATTTCCGAAATCGAAATTTTTTTTTATGTGAAACGTCTTTGAATTCTAAAACGTCTGAAATATCGAGATCTAGTATCATCTCGAAAAAAAAATTATGGGACATGGAAAAATTTTGAGACTTCCGAAATCTAAAATCTTTTTTTAGATGCAAAATGTCTTAGAATTCCACTGAACTTCGAGATTTTGTATCACCTCAAAAAATTGTTTTTGAAAAATATCAACCGACGACACGACCAGACACTGCGAAGAAAAATCAGTATTAAAAGTGTCCGTTAACAATTCACCTTTAGTTACCACCATTATTTGAGCAACCCCTTGGTAATGATAAAAATAATCTTCTGGAGCAACACTGCTCTGGTTCCTACGAGCTTGTTACCAAGGTACTTCAAAAGTTCAAATAAACAAAAACAATTTAAACAAGTAACAAGAAGAATTTTTCAATTTTCATTTAAATTCAACCGACTGTTTCATCTATTGCGGAAGATGATTCAAATTTGGTAGGGATCGTCATCCAGTCGGATAACTCAACAAATTAGCAGTTTCGATCCCATCGGTGACTATTGCGTCAGTGATATTCTAGTAACGGACCTTTCAGGGACGAGTCTTACATCCATTGGATACGAAAAGACGTCTATTGTATGGTGTAGTCGCATATCGTAAAACAGAATCCGGTACTTCAATTACCCGTAGGAAAAATCTTCAAACATCAACATTATTCAAACGTATAATTTCTTTTTAAAACTTTCTAGGCAACTTCTGATGAAATCTCGGATTTTAAAGTAATCCAAGTTAATTGCTTTGCGTAATTTCTTTTCGCAAAATAAGCTTTAAAGAATAATGATTGTTACTATACAAGAATTTCCACGTTTTATGCTATTCGTGGGCATTTGGTATCAACATTTTTTTCCATTTTAAAAATCTCAAAAGTTGAAAAGTCGATATTTTTCAGAAAAAATATATGACGGGATTTTAATATCACAGACATAACTGGAGGAATACAGGAATACGAATAAAAGTGATAATCGTTCTTATTAGTTGATTATGTGATTTTCCTCAATTTTAATTGCTTTGCTTCCAGAATTGTAACTGTGCGTTTATACTAAAGATTGACTTATTGGCGATTATCGTTTAGTCTACCTAGTGGTGTAACGATGCCTTTCGCATATGATTCATATTCGCCAATATATTACAGGTAAAAACTCATAAAAACACTGTAACTTTAAAAAAGTTTCGAAGATTTCTGTTGCATCTGCTACATTAATATATTACATTTCAATTTAAGTTAGAGAAAATCTATTCAATCGTATGTGAGAACGTGAAGTGAGCTCAATTTTGTCACATTTGATTACTTCTATCGGGATATCGAACCTTTCATTAGAATCCAAGTTTGTGAAAATCGGTTCAACCATCTTCGAGAAAATTGATTGACATTATTTGTCATATACACACATCCATACATACACAGGCATTTTGTGATCTCGACGAACTGAGTCGAATGGTATATAACACTCGGCTTTCTGAGCCTCCGTTGAAAAGTCGGTTTTCACAGTGATTGCATAAGCTTTCTATATTAGAATGATGAAAATACTAGCATACCGAATTTTGTTGTCGATTATTTCATTTCGGATTTGCATATTTCAGTAATAGGAACTATCTAAATGCTGTGCGGGATTCATTTCGGCATCCAGAAGGGCCAAACCGTGGAATTTTCTTCGATATTAAAATACTGTTCGGAGAATTTTTCTCAAACGCGAAGCTGTCAAATGCTGGCTTTATTCGCACTCGTTTGATTCAAATTTTTCACTGCGAAAAGTGCACAAAACTAATCAAAATATTCTAGATTTACACTAAACCGATGATTTTTATTTCCGATTTTCAACAGTTAACGTTTGAAGTCATTAGAAGGGCTGAATTCCCATCGTTGTCCACTTTGCGTTGTATTTTGCTCCAATGCGAATGTCCAGCAACAGGATGACGCAATCGAATATTCTCTAAAGGGAAACTAACTCTGCGAACGTCCCGCAATTGATTCAATACTCAACGGAATTCTTGATACTGGAACAGGAACTTAGTTATGGACCTGAACCAACCGGAATGATCCAATAAAGTCCAATTTCAAATCATACCTAAAATTTAGCTAAACCGTTTGGTTGTCACGCCAAACACCAATCCAAAAATAAATACTCTCTGCAAACGGTGGGTAAAGCCAAAGTCGACACCTTATCAATTTTTCCTTGAGACTTTGCAAACAATTATGTTTGTGTTTTGTATACCTATTCTTAAACTTCAGAAAAATCCAGCAGAAGCATCCAAATTATTCATATTAACTTTAAATGTGTTGTTATTGATAACAACTAAGGAAGCTCTAACGCTGTCTGATTGAAGATGATTTCATGCAAATGTTTGCCGTGGCTATGCGCAAGGTACAATTTTGGCACACTCTCACCAAAATATCGGCCGGTATTTCACGAATATATGCTTCAATATTCGTTGCTGGTTTATACTTGTAGACATGAGTCTTAACATGGCTCCACAAAAAATAGTCCAAAGGCGTTAAATCAACGTATCTAGGAGGTCAATTGGTCTCAATTTGGTAATTGTTTTGCGTTCCGTGTGGGATGTAGCACCGTCTTGTTGAAACCACAAAAAGATGCCAGCAAAGAAATCACCCTTTAGAAACTGTATGGACAAATAAGTTGTTTCAACACTTTTGCTGAACTTCTTGTTCAAACGCGACAAAACATTGGGTAATGTCTTGTAGTTTTCACTTGTTGAATCACGATACTGAAAATTCGTTACTCATATTTGGGCTAGTAATATTTTTCCAGGTTTAGCACTAAAATTCCTGACTTTTCCTCGGTGAAACACAACTCCCGACTTCTTCCCTGTTTTCCTGATTTTCTTTGTCACTTGTAACTATAAAAGCAAAGTGCTGGCAACACTTTGTTTTTTTTTTGAATTTGGCCTTTTGTTTCAACAGACTTTGCAGCCGATTCTTAGCGTACAGAATCATTGCATGGCTAGTACTACGCTCCTATTGACTTTCTGATATAGAAAGTTCGCTCAAGGTTTATAATCTTGAAACTTGTGCGAAATATATGGGTGAACCAAAGTGGCATGAGTAGTTCAATCGGTACAAAAGCCGAAGTTTGTATACATGAATGCATTGGAATTCATTGAAAGGTTGGAAATCGGTTGCAATATGAGCTGAAGCCGTGAGTTTGCAAACGGTGATGCTTTGAAAAAAAAATGAACTAGGTTTTTCGTTTATTCATGAATACCTATTATTTGTGATTCTACACGGAACGACCGAAATTAGCTATGCGCCTAATTCGTATTACTGTTTTTGAATTAGTTGATTTTAACAACAAAATTTCCAAAATATCTATAAAATTAGTTAAAATTGTGAATTTACTTTGCTGAAAAAAACTCTTATTTTTAGAGAATGTGTTTAGTTGGCGAATATCCCGGACACAAACCAGCAATATTTCAATCATACACAAAATTCTCATTGACAACTAATTTTGTTATTAAAATCAGAAAATTTGTTTCTATTTATCTATCACCATCATTACTGAAGGACAGCACAAAGAAAACAAAAATGAAATTGGTTTTACTAACAAGTTTATTAGCCAAAAACTCATGAGAAGTGTCAAAGAAAATCAATCCATTAAAAAGCTAAAAAAAAATTTAAAAAATTAAACAAAATTAAAAAAGTCTTGTTGAAACTGTTTGCAAATTGTTTAGATGTTTTTCGGATGTGTTACGATATATCCATATATAAATTTCTAAACCGAAATGTAAAAATGACGTAAACTGTCAGTGGAAAGTGTATTTATTCAGAATTTGTGCGCATTTGAAGCGGTTGTGCGTAATAATGTTTTTACGCGGAGCAGTGAAGTGATGTTCGAATGTTGCACTCTAATGGTCAAATGATGGTTTTTGTATCTTTCGAGTGCTCAAAGTTTTCAGTGAGAGAGTCGATTTCGCGAAGTCGAATGAAGAAAACAGTAATTTAGAAGAAAAACGTTCAAAAAGAAGTTTATGTTTCGCTTATGACTTTTTCTCCAATACAACATCGTGTTTATACCTACCAATATGGAAAAGACTACCGCGACTGAAATTTTTTTCGGTGGTAGTGTGCCATTTAGTCATTACGGTGTTAACGTTTTTTCGGTGACAAAGTGCCATATAGCTGCAAATTGCAGAAACCAATTCAACCATTTATGTTGGTTGAAAAAAACGTTTTATTTCTCTAATTCAACTAAAAAATTAGATGAATGGATATGAAGTGTGCCTTAGCTAAGAAATGACAGCACGTTTAATTGGTGAATTCAACTAAAAAAATAGCTATTTAAACAAATATTTTATTATTATTCAGGGAATGAGAATTAAAAAATCTAAATTAGCAAAAGTAAGATTTTTTAGTTGTCTCAAAAAATAACTAACTAAAATCAGAAAATCAACTAATTTTTACGCCAAAAAGCTGATTTCGGTCTTTCCGTGTAAGATTGAACTGCGATTACAACGTCAACATCATAAGCAATCATTATTCTTATTCGCCAAAAACCGTTTTCGACATTGCCTTGATATTCTTTTTGTAG
Source organism: Malaya genurostris (assembly GCF_030247185.1). NCBI lineage: Eukaryota > Metazoa > Arthropoda > Insecta > Diptera > Culicidae > Malaya > Malaya genurostris. Next base: position 268,048,444 of record NC_080572.1, on the reverse strand, counting down.
TTTAGCAATTACAGAAAGTAACAGTAAAAAGGTAACAAAATCAGAACCGGTTGAAAATCATTAACTTCATGTCTGCTCAGTGGTTTATGTGTAACCGGGAGGTGGCATTAGTGGTTGGTCATAAACAGCTAATGTGCTGATGAGCTGAAAACAAAATGTAAAAAAGGAAAAAAAATTCGGTTTTTTAAGAAATCACGACTATCTTTCATCAATTTATGATTTAAATTATATTCATCTGCACACACAATAACTCCTCTTTCATGCAAAATTATCCTGGTCATGCGGAACGTATTTTATTAGAAACTCATAACTTCCATTCCGATTCCTAAAACTTAAGAAAGTGCTAATAAAGGGTGATTTGATTTAAAAAAAAAAACAACGCAAAACATCAGAGAAAATTGATGAAATCTAAATTCACACCAAACAGTAAATTTTTTGGGATGCATTAGTAGCCCTTGCAATGCTTTTGACTGGTATTCACTCCATCCAGATGCGGCAAATGTAACTTGTTGACTTATTCATTTAACCAGAAATGAGCTTCGTCGCTGAACTATTTGCGAGCGCCATGATTCATGATTAAATTATAGACCAAACAGAACAAGTTTGGTAATGACACAAGATACGATTCACGCGTGATCTGTCAAAAACAGTGTTGCCAAAAAGATACTAGCAAAAAAAATCACCCTTCTGGTGAGATCCAATGATTCGGTGAAAATAATGGAAAAATGGATATCGGACACTAGAATACTGCTTTTTACTGTTCACTTTTGTTACTATACCAAATCAGCCAAAATAGTTTAAACGAACTGCAATGAATAGCGCCACATCAAGACATAACGCCTGAAATCATACTCTACCTGTACATCGGTAATCATTATCGAAACACGTCGGAAGTTGTACTTAGTAATTTAATATGCACTAAGAGTAGATTATAACGAAATATGACAAAACAGAAACAGTGTTTTCATAACAGGAAAATATACTATTTTACAGAAATTCATAATTCCTTTTGTCGAATCCAAATACCACCCGTGTTAGCGCAAGATACCGTTCTCTTGTCATGGGACTTTTCTCATTACAAAATTTTCTCCATTGAGCTAATATAAGACGCAAATTAAGGTGGATCCATTAATTCTCACATTAAATCAGGTAATTAACAAAAGCGTTTTTCAACACCAACGTCATAATCATAGCTCAAGTTTGTTGAAGTTCAGTTTACTCTAATAAAATAATACGGTTTGTCGGTCACGTTAGTAATATGATTACATATTATTAAATTCAGAACCTGTTGTGTTCTCCTTAGTCCTCTCCTTCGAACATGATCTGTAACTACATAGTAGCTTAACAATGAGTCCAAGTTTTTCCACACCAGTTCAGCCATCTCTGGGAAAATTGCACGGATAGAAAAAAAGGGAGGGTCTACGATAACGTCTCTCCTACGACTACATGTATGTTTGTTATAAGAAGGAATCAAGCGAATTTGAAGTGTTTGTTAGAGGCCATTGCCAGTTAATAAGCAAATCTATAGTAGATTTCAACTAAAAAAGTAGTTGATTTTGCATTGCGATTATTGTTTTGCTTTCAACTGTCTCCGGCATTTGACAGCATTCAAAACAACATATTTTTCAACTACTTGAATATATGCAAATCAAAACCCATATTGGTTGAATCAAAAAGAAATTAGTTAAATCAACTATCGCAAAAATCAAAAACTGCGATATCGCAATTTTATGATCGAAGGGTTCTCCGTGTGTGACATTTGTTAGCCCAAGTAACAATTTTTGTTACGCTAGCTTGTTTGTGACTAGTTTGCAACCAGATATTTGAGTGATTGTTACTAACATCTAACCACTTGCATGACTCAAAAAGCGCAGTTTCAACTAGTTGTTAAGCAGGCTGAAAATGAGTTGTCGTTACGTTGTAATGCCTTACTGAAATAACTTATTTTTTCATAACTTGAAAATAACTTGTTTGCAAGTAAACTAGTTGAAACTTAGTCACCATCGACATTATAAACATTGAATGAATCCAGAATACTTTTCTATCATCAATAAAAAGGCAGTAGAGTACTTTAAATCACAAACTTGATACAAGGTACAAATTTCACAACGATTTCAAAACTGTCGAGCGGAATTCAATTTTACTTAACTGTTTTTCATGCGCCTTCAATCAAAATCTCTTTATAAAGATATAAAAAATAAACAACAAAATAACCCTATGTTCAGAATGCTCAAAATTATTCCAAGTAGCGTGATTCCTCATCATTTTCAATTCATATATCATGAGAATTATAATATTATCACATTCGATGTTCAATCCCTATATTATTTTCTTCGTGTTTATGACAGTGCATAGAACAAAAATGACTATTTTGCCTTTCACTATTTTCGGCAAAAAGTAGTTTTGAAAAAAGTAATATCCTGGTTTTATTTACGTTTCATACACTTTTTGAGACTCCATATTGTGTTCGCCATATTCAAGCCAATAAAGGTTGTTTTGTTTGCATTTTCGTTATCATAACGTTGGTAAAACTTACCGATAACTATCTGAATCAATGAAAAAATTATATGTTATAATCTTATAATATCTAAGTTATTGCTATATCAATTCACAGTAACGATTCACATATAAGCTAAGGTATTTATAATGGTTTCACAACGGAAAATAAACCTTTTTACTTGTTGAATAGCATAGCTGTGATTAAAGATATGTTAGAATCAAGTAACGATAACTTACAAATGATAGTTAGTTTAATGTTTACGTTATAAAGAAACACTGCTGTCACCTTGTTTTAACCAGTATAACATAAAAACATGTTCGTGCTCTTGTTGCAACTCAGTTGGGTTAAGTGGTATCAAAACTAGTTATGGGTTGCTACTATTGAAGTCAAATAAACTTACTTTCAACTAGTGGCTAGAAACATTTTTGTGACTAAAGATATGTTTGGATTAAGTAACGATAGCTTATAAATTATATTTAATTCAATATGACACAAAGATGTTATGATTGGAAACCAAAATATCTATTTCGTAACTAGTTATGTTATGATGAGACATTGCTGTCACCATGTTTTAACCAGTATAACATAAAAAACATATTCGTGCTCTTGTTGCAACATAGTTTGGACTTTGTCGTATCAGAACTAGTTGCGGATTGCTACTTGGGAGGCTACTTATAAGATAACATATCCGAAATCGGCCTTCTAAACTTGTTTAAAGGCCTTGTAGGAAATGTTAAACAAATCTGCAATTATCGAAATTGATTGAGCTTTCTCTGAAAAAAAAAAATTAAGTAAATAGCACAAAATGTTATTTGTCAGTTCTGTCAATTCTACGATCAAATCTCCGAAATCGGAAATGTTTATCGTGAGCCTTCAAAACTTGATTGTTGGTGTGGATAATAGTTTTCCAGTAGGCCTAATATTATTGAAAATTGGCTCAGACATTTCTGAGAAACAAAAAAGAAATTTGAAGAAAGTGTAGTTTGTCGATAACGTCACATTATAAAGGGTGATACTGTTGCTGGTATCTTTTTGACAACACTGTTTTTGTTCGGTTTGGTCTATAATTGAATCATGTATTAGCGCTGGCAAAGTTGGAGAATTTAATGGATACGTCAACAAGATAAATTGTCGCATCTGCGAGTGAAGATCAGACAGAAGCATTCCAAGAGCTACCAATGCATCCCTAAAAAGTCACTGTTTGGTGTGGATTATCGGCCTGTGGAATCATCGGGCCGTACTTCTTCAAAGGGCGACGATGAGCGGAACCCCAAGTAGCAAACATTATTCTTGTTTTGTATTTCATAACTATACTCGCAAAGATTGTGCGATTGGAAAAGCGCCCTTACCTTATATGATGTGCAACAAGTTTATTTTTGATATGTTCCACAGCAGAAATATTTCTAAAGTAAAAACTTGAAATGAAACTGCTCTCAATAAACTTATTGTACAGTCAGTTATAAAAACCGATTCAGAACTTAATCCTTTCAGGTTATTGAGTTGGTTTTGCAAGCAGTAATATGAACGGTTCTCATATTTGTTACATAAACGTGTGCAATTATTTATCTAACATATCCAACAAATATAACCGTTCTGTAGCAATTGTGAAACATGACATTTTTAACGTGTTTTAATTGCTACTTGAGACGTTTCTGTGAATGACGAGCCCTACCGTGTGATGATTGACGATTTTTTTGCTTAAAATGGAAGAATTTAACATGCCTGACATGTGGTTTCAACAAGACGCTACCACGTCCCTCACGGCACAATCACCAAATATAGAGCCGCCTTCGGTAAACCGTTTATCTTACGTTTTATGCCCTCTAATCGACCGTGTAGATCGTGTGATTTAACGCTTTTGGGCTATTTCTTGTGGGACCATGTTAAGGCTCATGCCTACAAGTACAGGCCAGCAATGATTGATGCATTGAAGCCAATATTGAAGCATTTGTTCGTAAAATTCCGGTCGATATGTTGGTGAGAGTTTGCCAAAATTGGACATTTGCATGAAATTATCTTCAAACAATAATTTCATCAATTTTTTTCAATTTTTTTGTTTGTTTTTGAAAATCAAATCCTATACTTTTTAAAAATCACTCTGTATATCTGAAATCGATTTTCTTTTATTATTTTGTATAAGTATCTACGGCTTTCTTAGTCCCAAATCACTAATCAAACAATTCAATTCTCAAATTACCCGACGTTTCGGCCGTTTTTGATGGCCTTTTACAAGGGAAACTGTTAATTTGTGTTTTTATTATTATCTAAAAATAGGTTCAAAAAGTTACATAAATACAAGAATTACAAACATATTTTAAACTCACTTTAGTCAATTCATTTTTGTCGAGTACGTTGATTGCCAACGGTAAGAAGTTCAACTATTTTAAAAAGCTTCAATTGTTTCGCGGATGTTTGCGGTTAATAGTCGATTACAGTCACCGTTTATTATTTTGTTCTTCAAACTAGATTAATATCCTGACACTAGTTTTAAAACGAACCTCATTGAGGGGGTTTCTGAGGCGCTGATCAAAAGTCGGGTTTTTCTGCAATTTTATACAGGCAGGGTAAACCATGTGTAAAGTCTGACTTTGTCTATGGAATGCCCTATTACCTACGAACAGTCAAATTATGAAGGGATCATTGCATAGAGTTTAAAAAGTTCGTTTCGATGTTTTGAGACCCGAGCAAATACGTAATTTTTCATCACTCCGGAATTCGGATAATTTTCATTACCAATCAGTACAGGATCTTCTATTTGATTTTATTGAATATTTGTGCAACCGCTTCAGAGGAATCGACGTGAGTTCTATTCTTTCAAAACAAAATAATTTAAACAGAATTGTTTACATTTAGGGGTTTGTTGGTTTGTTCAAAAAGCACAAATTTTGTTTCGATTTATTCCCGTTTCGTCTTCGGGTCATCAGTGCTGCAAGTGTTGCATAGATAGTGCAAACTTTATGTCTGCTTAGTGGTTCAAATCGATCTGCTAGGCGAAACACGTAGAAATCAGAATTGTTAGTTTAGGAGAAAAATTAACTTATAAATTTGGAACTGAAGCCATTCGGACTGAAAATGACACACATCGTGTAACGATTCCTTTTTCCCAACAAGCTGCTGTATGAGTTGTAATTTTAGCAATTTCACTCGACTCTCTTTCTCTAACACGCCACATATTTCGGTTAAACTGGGGCAAGGAGCGTTTGTTTTGCAAGCGTAAAACTTTCACTTTCGTTCACCTCACCGTCTGTCCCGTCCAGGCAATCCGTCTGGCGAACGTCTGCTGTGCTGTATCTAATGCGCTTATATGCCTCGTTCCAATGTACAGTACATAAGAGTGTGTCCCGACGAAAAATATTCTCCGAAGATACTTCCTTTAGCTCTGCTCTTTCGTGTATCGTAGTTCAGCCCTCAAGAGTATCATCTCAACCATCAGCCCCAGAGTAGGGATCTTAGGGAGACATACTTCCGATCATCTGGTCTTGAATTTTGTTTCCCTCTTTCCGGGTGCCGGTGCTTGTCGCTTCTGCTGCTGCTGCTGCTGCTGCCGCCACCACCTGCTTCGATGCCCAACCACGAACAAGATTACCAACTTCCAATGACGGGTGATGTTTCGGCGAGAGATACATACAATCAACAGGTCCTGTGTGTGCTCTACGAGTGCCGTTACCGAGCTTGCTGGTGCTGGTGCCGGTGCCGGTGCAAGACGGAACGATTACTTCCCTCCGGCTACAGATAGAGATGGTGCCGAGCATCCTGTGCTGAACATTTTTGCCGGTTCGGAAGAAGGCGGCTGTGAACGATATGGTTGCTTCTTACCCGACCGACCGCCAACAGCCAATCGCATAACGAATGATGTGGTGTTTTTTCGCACTTAACAGCAACTCGTTTGTCGGAAATTACCTTCCATCGGCCAGCGGCCACGTTTCACCACCGTCTTCTTTTTTCTTCTCGAGCGGAGGAGGAATTCCGTGGGTTGCAGCCCGCTAGTCGGTGGCGAATCGGACGACATTGTTCCCGGGATCATGTTTTGTGAATTCACGCCTTCCGGAAGTATCACCGAATCAGTGAAAGAAAATCAATGAAGATATTTCTCAAAGCGCAAGACATTGAAACGGCAATTTCCTCGTTGAAGAAAGAAGACTACTAAGTGTGCGAAGAATAATTTGGGTGAGTTGCGGTGAGTTGGTCTCGCTTGCGCCAGATAGGATGTTTTTTTTCTTATTGCTGAAGTATAGATTGTGGAACCGATTACAGTGGGTTGCAATAGTTGTGAGAGTAGTCAACTTGTCCTTTGTCTTTTCTAATAGTATTGGACACTTCCAATTGTTGCTATCCCCACATTTTTCTTTCAAATTATGATAAAAAACGATATTCTATTCAAGCTGAAAATTGATCCTCTATTGTACGAGCTTAAACTTGAGCATAATGAAAACCGGATGAAATTTAAGTTATTCCTCCACGAATTTTCGAACTTTTGATCGAACGATTTTCATCAAGTTCCGGACAAGTGTTGCATCGCATTTTTTGGACGCTTGAGCCCAATTTTTTTTTGAACTGCTGCATGTTCTCAGCTGCCTTACCAGTCTTCTTGATGACCCTCTTCACGATTGCCCAGTAACGTTCGATGGGTCGAAGCTGAGGGCAATTTGGTGGATTGATATTTTTGTCAACGAAATTTATACCTTTTCCACAAGCCAATTGACAGTGGTTTTGGCATAGTGAGCCGACGCTAAATCCGGCCAAAACAGTGGAGGTGTACTATGCTTCTTATATAAAGGCAGCAATCTTTTCTGGAGACACTCAGATCGATAGATTTCTGCATTTATAGTTCCGGTAGTGTAAAAAATGGTTGACTTCAAACCACAGGAACATATTGCTTGCCATATCAGTACCTTTCGACCGAATTTCTCCACTTGAATCGACCTGTCCGCATCGCTCACATCCTCCCCAACGATGACAGTAAAGTATTGCGGACCTGGAAGGGTTTTTGAGTTCTCTTTTACATAAGTCTCATCGTCCATTAAAACGCATGCATCCGGACACTGCAAAAGACGGGAATACAATTTCCGGGCCCTTGTTGCTGCACGCTACTTCTGTTCTACACTTTAGTTCGAGATTTTCTGCTTCTTGTAGGTTTTCAAGTGATTTCGCCTCTTGATTCGCTGGATCATTTCGACACTTGTTCCTGCTTTTTTGGCCAAATCACGTATTGACATTGATTTGTTCGTCATGATTAGAGATACCACTTTCTTGTCCAGTTTCGGGTTGGAAGAGCCGGGTTTTCCGCCTCTTCCTGTTAGCTCATCCAAAGAATAGTCTTCCCCAAACTTATTAATGATGGTTTTAACACTGTCATGATGAATTCCAAACCGCTTCGCCAATTTTCGCATAGTAATACCCTTCTCACTTAGCCATCTGTACAGAACCTTAATTTTCACTTCCTTTTCAATACGCGACATTTTGAAAACGCAGAATTTCCACCGCACAAACAAGTAAACAAACGAAAGCTGACAGCCAAACGCACAGCATGCTGTGATCTGAGTATAAAAACCCATCACAAATACATGCGTACAACACAAATGTATGTGGATTGCTTATTTTCGATACACTCTTTATGAATCCACAAGCATTTGATCGCATTTTCTTATCGAATGAAATAAAAAATAAAAGATCGATAGCAACAGCGTGGCTTGAACCGAGACACATTAGATCACAAAGCACGCCATTTAATCGACTGAGTCACAGAAGCGCATATCTGCATATGCATATCATATCATAATTGATACATGTAAAAAATTAAAAATGAAAGGACTTGTAATCCTATATAAACTTCCTGCATGCTCTTTGGATCCGACTTCCGACTTGATATGGGAAAAAAACGAAACTATGTGCCTTAAGTTTGTCGTAAGATCGCATTGAAACTACCTTAATTTTATCTTGAGCCAACATCCGTTTCCGGAATTTCAGGGTGTGTTTGAATTAATCAAACTGGTTTCATTGTATTTAGCAGTTCAAACTTAATTATATATTTTTTGAGGCTACCCCGCTTGGCATAACGTCGTTTGGCAGAACACCGTTTAGCATAAAGCCATTAGGCACAATGGATATTTGGTAAATGGTTATTTGATATAGTGGTTATTTGGCATAGTTGTTATCTGGCATGATATTTACAAATCCTTGGTACTGCGACGGTCGTTTGGCATTACAGATCAACATGCTGCCTAATACATATTTTATTCCTAATTTACTGTGGCTACGCCACATGGTTTTCGACGACCTGCTTAACTAAGGGATAGCCCCTAGCTTAGGGTACATCGGGCAAACGCCCGCAACTAACTAGAGAAGATTTCTGCGGGAGCGGCTTAAAAAATATGTTTGTCGGGTTCTGGTCGGGTACGCGTAAAGCTTTTAAATTTTTATCGAGTACGGGTCGGGTTTGATAGAACAATTGGTCTCGGGTACGGATCGGGTGCGGGTAAAAGTTTTTTATTTTTGATCGGGTACGGGTCGGGTTCAGGTATAGAAAATGCTTACCCTGAGAGTGCACCTCATTTTTTCCGGTAAATTTCTCGTAACTTGCTCTTTCCTGCTTTCTTATCCCCATAGACTCCAGTTTCCACTGCGTTATTCGTTTTTCTTCCTTAGCTTTCCTTTATTCTTTCGTTAACTACAGGTTAGTAAAACTTGAGTTATTTTGAATGATATTTCGACCATGATTTTACTATTTTCTTTGTTTGGACTTACTTTCCACTTATAAGTTCTTGAAAGTCGAGAGTTGGTTAGCTGTAGATAGTTTCAAGAGGTTGTGGACATCTGTCATTAATAATAAGTTCATATTGCTTCGAGTTTTTAATATAAAAACTTGTTATTTACTGTGTTAATTATGAGTAATTTTGTGTTAATTAATCAGCATTTACGGGAAGTTTTAGTTTTCTCTTTTAATTGGAGAAAAGTGCATCAAATGCTTGTGGATGTTTATGGCGAAAATGCTCCAACTAATAAATCACGTGGGGAATGGTTTCGCCGTTTCAAGAATAGATTTTTTAGCGTTGAAGACAGGCCTCGTTCTGGACGAATGAAAAAATTGAACACAAATAGTTGGAGGCAAGAATGAAGATCCGAGTCAAACGCAGGAGGAGTTTGCAGAATCATTGGAAGGGACTCAACAAGCAGTTTCTGTACGATTAAGGTTCTACACATCATCAATATAAAATGGACTCCCGACCTACCCATACATGTATATTTGTTTATGTTTGTTTTTTCTTCAATTCACACTTCTGTTTCAATTGCCATGCAAACCATTCACTAAAAGTCCACGCATGATATATGATATGATATATTTTTATTTTCATGTTTTCTTCATAATTATGTTCGACTTTTCCCTAAATCCCATCGTTCGAAAGAGAAAACTGGTTCACTTTTTTTTAAAAAAAGAACATCACATTTCACAACACTACTTCTAATATTTTACAAAAATAAAATGCACTAAAAATTGATTAAAATATGCCTGCAAACTGCTTTTGAAATTCGTTCATAGTCTGATGAAATGAAATTTTTGGTTTGAATCAATGCACATACACCATCAACCTTATGCACATTCCATCAGATTTCGTGTCGTGTGGTGGGGTTCAAGAGGAAGCAGTGAGGCTATCTTGCTTTTTCTTTTATTTAAATAAATACAAGGATAAAATCTGTTCATCTCAGAATTTCTACAAAAAATATCACAAAGTATGAAAGAGATTAATAGCATAAAACTTCATCATATAGTTTTATTATTTGATTTGAAGATTTTTTTCAATTTTCCCAAAATTCTCGTTTTGAGTTACTCATTGCGTTTCCAACACTGGATGCTAAACTTGTGAATCTTTGTTTGTCCTCATTTTGTTGGCGAAAATTTTAACATATTGAAATTTATTTCAAAATGCCGTTTAAAAGAAGTGCACAGAAGTGTGGTTTACAAAGAGAAGAAAGGACAAAGAAATTTCCGAAACAAATAAAAATTGACAATGGAGATGACAATGGAGACATGTTGGAAAGCTTTTCTTCCACTTCTACTGATTCAGAACAATATAACGCCGACGACGATCGACGATCCTGAATATTTTTTAATGCCTGTGACTACTGAGCCGGAAGATGCGTGGAAGTCGTTTAATAAATCCACGGCATCAGACTTGCAACAGATAACGGCTCCGCTTGGAAGTTTGAAGAAGAATCGAAAGCTGATCCGAATCCGGCAAAAAAAATTTCGACAATGATAATAATACTTTTGTTTTGGTATAGATAGAGAACAGTATTTTCGAGAGTGCAGAATTTTTTTGGTATAAGTGTTCCTTGCTTTACCATTTATTTCCGCCTACAAATACATTCTCATTCGGAATAATAAAATGGCTACCACTTATGAAAGGTTTCTTGCCCCTTAAAATCCATGGGAATGATTTAAAGGTGAGCCAGTTAGGTGCGTTATGAACTGAAACCGAGAGAAAGGCGTTTTTCCCCTAGTGAGTTACTGATTCAATGACAACAAAGAAAGAGTTTTTTACGTAGAATTGTTACTGGAGATGAAAAATGAATATTCTATGATAAACCTCTTGTGGTGAATTTACCAAACCAAACTTTGTAAGTAGATCAATGATTCCGGATGTTTACTTCAATCAACACTTGAAAAGAAAAAGGCGGGTGGGTAATGTCAAAGACATAACTGGATGTCGAGTATCAGTTAGTTGATCGATTGTGTGAATTGTTTCCCCAAGACAAACACGTCAAAAAACTTTATAACTTTATACGAAAAGAAATTTCTACTTTATAATTTTATACGAAAAAAAAAAATTCTACTTTAATGCAGATGTAACGAATAATGAAATGTCTGATACCACGTGCACCCCTTGGAGTCAACAAAACGCATTTTAAAAAAATCTTATTAAAAAAAATCGAAAAAGCGAATTTTCTAATTAGAATCTATCAGACTGTCAATCTTCACTAAACTGATAATTTTCACTTCCGATTTGCATGATTAAGCAATTAAATCTAACAGTTCTTTGGATAACATTACGAACCCTTAAGAGGAGTGATTTTGTAGTATGTTCCCCATCGTTGTCCATTTTTTGTTGTATTTTGTTGCAAATTCAAACGACCAACAGCTGGATGACACAATCGCTCTTGTTTAAAGCGAGACTCGCACTGCGAATTGACTAAATACTTCATTGAATTATTGATACTGGAACGTCGGCTCGAATACGAGAAGGGCAAACACGTGTCATGGGTGTTCTTCTTTGATACTCGTTGATATCAAACATTTCAGAAAACTTTGATTTTGAATTATTAGTGGTTATGTCACACAACGTAAAATATATCATATTTCCAATGGCATGTAGCAGATTATGTTGGTACGTTAGATGCCACAAGAGATATTCACGTTCAAAATCCTGCCACTTTCTCAAAGGGTGAATGAAAATGGCATTCCATCTAGTGATACGTTGTAAAATATAATAAGTTGTAAAAAGTTCAATGTGCCAGAGCGTCAAAAATCGTTGCTAATTATACTGTACATAATATTATGGAGAATGAGAAGTAAGATAAGGCATTACTTCTAGCCAATTCGAACTTTTTAAGTTAGGACATGGTCAAGAAGGTCAATTCTTCGGTCTGGTTTGTACAGTAGCCTATTATGCGAACCAGATTTTATGAATCTAAGATAAGGATGGATAAATAGAAAATGGCCTAATCACGCATCAGGTAACTATTCCGAAAATGGCCTGGAGTTTTACGTTGGCCTGTCCCGGTTGGATGTTCCGAAAGAAGAAGATCTACGAAATTACCAAAAGGTACATAGAATGGCATCAACGGCAAAATATATGAAAAGTTATTTGTATCTAGTCTTAAGTCGTAGAGTTGTCTTGAGCTAGTTTTAAATTTGGCCAGTATCTAATGAGGAAAATAGATTGAAAAAATGACATGCGAAAGTAACTATTCAATGAAAATAGCGAATATGTAACAGTAGAGATGGGGCTCGAACCCGTAGCTAGCTCCAAGCCGGGGAGATTGGTTTGCCATTTAAACTACCTTGCATATGAAAACACATGTAGAGACAGCCTAATGGACTAGAAGAACCAAGCATGCTATGCTTCACTTGGCCGCTACAGCATTCTATAATAGTCCTATCTGTATGGACACCCATCCAACAGAAAACAGCACACACCGCATCTTCAAGTATATCTTTACTTTATGCTTTGTCGTCAGACGTTGATTTGGAATTTTGTTTTTATTTTTTTTTTGCTGCCTATGGAGTACATCAGCGTCACCATTTATTTGATGATCTCATGTCAGTCGGAGGTTTGATTTGTTCCTTCCTTTGAGACGTTTTCGCGGTTTTCGTTATATAGATGCCTTCACATGACATTTTTCTTGTTCTGTTTTCCTCGCTAGATACTGATCAGATATATACAAAAAAGCCTTTGGAAGCGCCTACAGTCCTTTTTCCGATCTCCCCAAAGGTGACATTTTGTTTTGGCTGGATACAGCATCGTGCCAATACGCGAAGCCGGTGATGGAGTGGGACGAATCAAACGGTGTTGTTTTTGCGCCGAAAGGCAAATCCGCAAATCTGGTTGGCACCAATAAATAAAGTTCTGGGTAATTATGAAGGGTAAGCCCCGAAAAACAGTTAAGGTCTTCGAAAACGACCAGGATTTTAAGAAGGAGTTAATAAAAACGGGCGAGAAAGATGGCGCAAGTGTTGTGCTGCTGGATTTGATGACGTTAAATCCAAGGTGCGAACACTTAGTCTAGAACCTTTCTAAAACATAGCTTATATGTGTTTATTTTTTACCTAGGAGTTTCAAAAATATCCGACTTAAAAGGAATTTTTGATCATTTCGATTTGTCGCATTTTTGTCGAGTTCAGTCTTTGAGCCGCTAAGATAAGATAAGCGTAAGTTGGTTATGCGATTATTTCTGATGTAGAATTAGTTTCCATTAGATTTGTAAGAACAAAATCCATACTTGAGACTTCGACATACAGAACAGTGGAGGATGAAATAAATTTCTTCGACGTTGCTTGTTTTACCAAGCTACATTATTTTAGCAGCCCATTGAGCGTTTGTTAGTGCTATAGCACGAAAAAAAAAGTTTCATCAAATTATGTTCATAATACCAGTCGACTCGACCTGAACCGAGCAGGGGGGTCGCCTGAATCTTCACCCGATAGACTAAAGCTCAATAAAAGCTTCAATTGCACCGCGTGATTGCGCTGGCAAATAATAATTTTACCTGCAAGTGTGTAAATAAATACAATAAAATAGCAAAGTCGTTTGGTGTTTTTTACTCGCGTCGCCCAACTCACAACTCAGTGTCTGGCAGCGTCATAGCGGAGCACATATTTGCATTTGTCAACTCCACAAAGTCACATATATTATAGACCTTCTCTTTCATTCGCTTGCTTGGTTATGCAACAAATATACATTCAATTCTTTACATTTTTTTTGTGCCCAACTTTCAAGACCACAACCACAGTGATAAAAGTAACGACAATGACGACGATGACGACGACGACGACGTCGATGGTTAGCTGCAGAGTGCAATGCAATGCACCGCCACAAACTTTTTGCTTTCTGCCCATTTTGTTTGTTCTTTTTTTCGCCACATTTAAACACTTCAAGTTAAGGTCAAGTTTCCAACCCCGTTGAAAGCTTTTGAAACACATGCTGGCCTCTCACCTCACCTCGCAATGACTCGCTTTACATTTGTCGGAGAGTATGGAGCGAACTCCAGCGCCGACTAGGGTCAGGGGGAGGTCGTCGTTTTTTTTCATTCATTTCTTCACATTTCAAGCTCTAATGTTTCGCCTCACCGGTGTATTTACAAAGCAGAGCAGATTGTGCAAAATATGTGCCTATTTATATTTTTAATGACTTATTGCTTTCTTGAAAACTGTGCACGAGAGGCGAGATACACGCACACAAAAGCACACACGGATCGGGCGGGAGTCGAACCAGGGCTCGGAGAAAAAAGTGTTTTTAAAAATTCTATATGTGTAGCGAAATAGTTTTAATTGCTTATTTATCCAATTACCTGGCCGTGGAACAGTTTTTATTTTCGACTTCGCTTGAAGTCGCCTCCGCCACCCACCTCTCGCTTTGCAGTCTTCATCGGTGGATTTGTCTGCTAGCTCCGGACGGATGAGTGAGTGAGTGAGTGACGAACGACTGCCGGGAATTTCGGAGCACCGAAAACGTGGAAAATGACTAACAGTCGAAGAGACGGCCGAGAGTTTTGTTATCATATGAATATATGAATTGTTATTGGAGTTTTTTACGATGTGTTTTACTGCCGTTTTGTCTCACGTGTACCCGCACAGCCCCTTCTCACACGGCTGCTTCTAGCGCAATGAACAACACCGATTCGGATATCATCTATGCACGGAAGGAAAGGCAAGCTTTTCAGCTTGATTTCAGTACATGACTAAAATTTTATAGCCATTTATTAACCGTGCTCCATTTTGTCATAATCGCTTCAGAAAAGAGTTGGAATTAACTTCCACGACCATCACTACGGTGATGTTTGTTTAGCACAATTTACCTCAGTGCTCGGTTTGAAGCTTTTATAGTGTTATTACTATTATTATTATTTGTTTCAGAGATAGGTTAAGAAAGCTCGTCATAGTTTGTTCAGTGCCAGATTTTTCTCAGAATGGTTTTAAATTGCTTTTATTGTGCAGATCGTAAAACGTCTTTTATTGTTTTATATCTATTTTGAAAATGCCGACGAGATGAAATACGTGGGTATTCGCCGGTTGCGCAAAGCAATTCCATTACTAAGTGGTGTACGCAAAATAGTTTGGATTTTGTATTTGCTTTAGTATATCATTTAAGAAAATGTGGTGGGCGTCCAATCCACCGTAAATTTGTTGACATAAGACATTTCAGTTATTAGTCATCGAATTTTTAATATTCGTATTAATCTGGAGCATTTCGAACAAAAAATTGTGAAACCTGTGAGTTGTTTGGCAGCAATTTGAATTTTTGTAAGAATGAATCGATTCCTTCTTCTTGTACGTTATTTATTATTAGTAACAAAGAACTGAGCTGAGCTGAAGTGGACCGCCCGTAGTTGCACTTTGTGATTGACCGAGTAAGTGGAAATACACAATGAACCAAGAAAATGATTAAATAGCCAATAATGACACCACTGGCCACGAACAGGAGCTGTGCTACTGAGAATAGAAAAGAATGTTAGTCCGGTACTTTTAAGGTTGTTTTTAGAGACCGCGGATATCCCAGGATAGGAGATGTATTAGTAGGGATGGGAGAAGATCTGAGATTAGTTTTAGATTCGTTAGTAAATTTTTCCCCTGTTGACTTTTGGATAAATATACTAATTTTTCGTAAAGAAAAAAAGTGGAAAGCGGAAATAACCGAATAAATATCTCCAAATAAGAGCATTATGTTATAAACAACGTAATTTTAATAATTTTTCCCAACAGATTTTTATCAGTCTAATCATAGGTCTTGAAGACAAGAAATATATAAAAAAAACCCCGGTTTTAATCTGCTTAAAGCGGCGATATAAAATTTTAAACATTGTTCATCCTGTAATTCCGGAACCAAAAGTTTTAATCGGATGAAATTCTGAAGCTTCGTATGGGACCATAAGGCCTTTGATTTGAACCTAAGTTTGTGAAAATAGATCACGCTATATCTGAGGAGAGTGAGTAAGTAATCAGCTTCGGTGTTGGGTTTCGTTTTCTTTATGTCGTGTACGAAATTGCGCAGCGTGCTTTGACTGTGTGCATCGTTTGTAAAGGTGTGTTGTGTTTTCGTCTTCCGTGTCAGCACGTACCGGTGCGTGTCGGCTTTATATCGTCATTTTAAGCGGCAGTTTAAAAGGTTTTACACTCAGATCCGGAGGAAATTTCACAGTAGTTTCGAGACAACATGAGCTTAAATTTAAATGAAGATTTGTGAAAATCGACGGCGAAATGCATGCCAAAGTCGAAACAGTTTGTGAGTAAGTGGATGAATCGTTTTAAAGAGATGAAAAATGTCGACGACAGCAGCTTGGGTCATTCTGGGACCTTTTGGGTTCGAGCACAAAAACCTGCTTTGAGGCGTACGCGGTACTCATCTTTGTTAAAAAAAAACAATATCCCACTTTATTAATCGCGAGTAATCGTGTTCCTTTTGGGTCCCATTAGCACCATGCAAAATTTTAGTTCGATAGATTAAAATTTGTATGGGATTTAGTTTGAAGAAATTCACTTTTTACAAAAAAAAAAATCGGCTAGAGATCAACCTATGAACTCTAAAAATCAGTGCGTGTATCTTTTTTGTGGGGAATTTAATGAGGAAGAAAAAATTCTAAGACTTCAAATCAACCCGACATTAGTAAAAATAGTTATTAAAGGAAAACCGACACAAGGTCCGAACGATGGCTTATTTCTTAATATATCTAGCACCACTGCCACTAATGGTGCTAATATGATTTTACTTTCTTTTATTACGCTATAACGGTTGATCTGAGTTGTTGGATATCTTGACGACAGTTACTCAGCTCAGCACGATTCGGCGATATGACCCTTTCGTCGAAATGGTTTTTGGCGGAATGACTTTTGACGCAAAGGCTTTCGGTGAAACGGCTTACAGCGAAATGGCCTTCGGTGAAATGACTCGGTGATATAACCCATTCGGCGAAATGTTTTTCGGCGAAATGACTTTCGGTGAAATGACTTTCGGTGAAATGACTTTCGGTGAAATGGCTTTTGGCGGAATGACTTTTGGCACAATGGCCTTCGGTGAAATGACTCTCGGTGATATAACCCATTCGGCGAAATGTTTTTCGATGAAATGGCTTTCGGTGAAATGGCTTTCGGTGAAATGGCTTTCGGCGAAATGGCTTTTGGCTGAATGATTTTTGGTGCAATGGCTTTCGGCGAAATGGCTTTCAGCGAAATGGCTTCCGGCAAAACGGCTTTCGGCGAAATGGCTTTCAGCGAAATGGCCATCGGTGAAATGGTTCTCGGCAAAGTGGCTCTCGGTGATATGACCCATTCCGCGAAATGTTTTTCGGCAAAATGGCTTTTGGCGGAAAGATTTTTGGCACAATGGCTTTTGGCGCAATGGCTTTCGGCGAAATGGCTTTAGGTGATATGACCCATTCGGAGAAACGGTTTTCGACGAAATTTCTTCCGATGCAATGGCTTTCGGCGAAACGGCTTTCGGCTAAATGGCTTTCGGCGAAATGGCTTTCGGCGAAATGGTTTTCGACAAAATGGCTTTCAGTGCAATTTACGGATAAATGTCCATGGAGTTTCTGTCTTTGCGAGATTTGTTTTATAACAATTTTTTTTTGTTCTAGTGTTGTGTTTATTAGTTCATTTTTTTCTATCAATTTTTTTTTCAAGAAGAAAGAAACCGAAATAGCAAGTAGGATGAATAACCCTTGAAACAAATTATCCCCTACAGGCTGGACTCGAACTTACAAGCACCTCCAAATTGTGTGGGGGTTGCAGCTCCCAGTCTTTCTCTGGTGAACATATTTACCAATTTTTCGCTGTTTTTCGTCTTTAACTTCCAGGTTTCTCGTTGGATAAAGATAAATATCATGAATATATTGAACAAAAAAAAATTGAAAAGTACCATTGCCGTGAATGCATCACAGAGACAGGACTGTGTTGTAGGATATAGCATTCCAGTAGAATAGAATACCGTACATGCACACAGTGTTTCGCTTAGTTTTCGATCAGATTTTCTTCGAGTGGAAAAGTCTTAAACGTCAAATAATCTTCAACGTCAATATGTGGCGTTCGAATTCACAAATCATCCAAGTCAGTCGATAAAACGAAATCGCTTACGTTCGGGACGGTAGAAGGTAGAGAGTATATAGAAGGTAATGCTATAGAAGTTCGTGTGCATCGTCCCAGCACGGAGAGATTCTCTCCACCGAAAAAGAAACGTGGAAGAACTTTTTCTCAGGTATTTTAAATGGCGTACGTTTGTTACGCATGTGCTTGAAGAAGGCTATACCTTCTTATGTCATTCTTGACCAGAATACAAGGATTTCGTGTAAATTTCTTGTTACCTATGAAAACAGATGGTTACAAGTCAATATTGCCAAAAAGCTGTTCACTACGACAAGCCATGTGGTAAACTGGATAAAAAGATATCTACACCAAAGGACAACGGTGCTTCCTTAATATTATATTATATTATTGAATAAAAAAAAAAAAAAAAAAAAAACGGTGCTTCCTTCACACCAACCCCATTACATCTGTGACTGCCATCACCACCAACGAAACAATCGGTGTCCCATGTAGAATAAGGTACACAAGCTGCAGCTAACAGCGCACTCAAAGCCTGGGTAAAAAGTAACGATGATTTCACCAACAACAGCAACAACAAACCAATGGACGGTAGCGTGAATAGCGAACCACTGTTCCCCCTTCTTTCGCTGAATAGCAATAAAAACGCATCTCCTCCAGGTAAGAAGATGAGATCCAGCAATAAAAATAGTTTTTTTTTATTATTAATGGGCCACGTTAAGACGAAGAGCAAATGGCGAGTCGACATCAAAAAAAATTTATGATTTAAAAAAATATCAATATGTTTCCGACTTCAAAATGCATCGAATGAACAGCTCGGTTTCGCTTTTGCTTTTCATTTATTGTGATCGATTTTTATGCGCCGTAATAATTTCGAACCCAACTGTCTAGCTGATTTCAGATATCAATCAGTATAATCACTTTTGAAAATAAACACTTGGCTTTAGTATAGGTTAATGAAGAATATCATGCATCGATGAAATGAAATTTGTAAAATGTTCAAACCACAATGAAATAATATATGTATTTGAGATAAATAAGTAATAAAGAACCACTGGCCACGAATAATAACCCCACACTCAAATGTGACCGCATCATAATATACTCGTTTTATTAATTTAAATCAGCTTTTTAAACGTACGGGATCCCTTCCGCTCACCTTGGATCGACCGAAACGCGGTGAAAATTTATCTTCATTGGGAGTATATTTTCCCAACATGAAAGCACGTTATTAGAGTCAAAAGGTGCCGAAATGGACGTGCCACGGGACGCCGAATCGACCGATCGAGACCGATTTCCCACCAGCCGGTCCGTTTTTTTTTAAATATCACAATAACAATATTCGTTATTGTTATTAGTAAATTATTTAAACAACTTGACCAATAAACAACGGCACGAACAAGATAAACAACCTGCGTTAGAAGTTCGGCGTTCTGCGCGGCTTGCGATCCATCCGTGTTCTTTTGATCGTAGCGAACGGGGCGGTGTACGACCCGCACCCACCCGTTGGCCGATCGATCCGTTCGCAATGTCGGGTGTAATTTTTCGATTTTCCACCGGAGGACTTCCATTTGGAGCAGCGGATCGGCAGACTGGATGACGCAGTATGCAGGGTTTCGGTTTGGAATTTAATGCTGGAATAAGTTCAATTTTGAGAATATAAAAAAACCCGTAATGAAACAAATCACATCAAAAGCTTCCGAGAAAAAGGTGCCCGACTACGGGATTTTTCATGTGTGCTGCAGCAGCCAGCACCTACAATAGTTTCACTTCCAGAGATTCGGTTTGGAGATTGAACCCATTGATGAGACGGAACTGAACAGATGAAAGTCATTGACTGGATTTATGAATGGGCGAAGCGAACGCTGAAAAATATTTCACGGCGGTTTTTTGTTTACCGTTGCTAATCTCTCGAAAGGTACGTTGGTCGCCGTCAAAAGGGGAGACGTTGATGATGATGATGATGATGATAATGATGATGTTACCGGAGGAATAGGTGAAGATATGATGACCATAAATAGCCTTCACAACAATGACTGGACAAGTTATTACATGGTTCCGTTTTATCGTTGCTCATTCATTCATACCAACTTTGGATGAGATTTTGCTAAAACGAACAAGCATTGCTTGTTTTGTTACCATTTCAAGATGGTTCGTAATTCGTAAATATTCCCTATTCAGCGTAATCACCTGAAACAATTTAGATTTTCTGTTTTACCAAGTAAACATACACGATTTCGCGAACTAAACAAACCAACGATTAGTTCGAGCACAGTTTTGGGCACTTATCCGACTCAAAACACTACGTGCCGTTTTCTAGCACTGGCTGCAGATTTATCAAAGCCAAAGTTCGGCGAGTTTCTCGTCGAAACTGTTGTTCGGCCACGTAACGAAAATGAATGATGCACCTCACGTGCACCTTCGGAGCAAGTACAAGTAAGTAAGTAAGTAAGTGTTACTTCCCCTAATAGCTGCGCTACATGTAGGTTAGTACCATGAAATATGCGCCGCACTTTTTTTGTGTGATGTTGTTCCGAAGCACTTTATGCGAGAGAGACTTTCAACTCGAACCATCATAATAATATGTGTAATGTTTTTACGATCAATAAATCTTAGATTGTGCGCTGCTCCGACGCTGCTCATTCTAGGCGGCAGCCCCGTTACCGCGGTTGTGTAATCGTAAAATGGTGTGCTTGGAAGTTTTTTTTTATTATTTATAACACATTTATTTGCCAGTTTTTATTGCCGTATTGTGTATGGGAATGTGCCCGGAGATTTCAGATATTACCTTTTACCGTGAACGTAGTTAGTTTATAGAAACCGTTGAACGCAAATGATAGAACTGGAGTTCTGCAAGTTTGATTTCGATACATCATTTCCAGAGTATGAGATTGAAGTTGTTTGGTATCACAATAGGTGTACAACTTTTAATTTTTCTAAATTTGAGTCTTTTGGTATAAATACATACTTGATATTCAAAATGAAAGGCGCTGTTTTTGTTCATCTTTCAGGTGCTATGCAGATTTCCCATTTCAGAGGGAGCCGTCCGGAGAGTTTGGTGGGTGGGGCAAATCTCCCAATATCGTTTTCTCGTCTGTTCTCGACCTAAACGCATCGATTGTACTAATGTCCAGTGGTGGTTTCACTCAACACCTGCAGCTCCTGATGCAGAGGTTGTTCGATATGTTTTGAAATGAAGCTACACTTATTTCAATATAAAAATTCTATCAAAGGACATGTATAGCTTAATAGGTTAGTTATAAGCCTTTCATGCAGTCCACCTGGGTTCGATTATCAACCCCGCACATAGGGTCAGAAAGTTTTTCTGGCCCGAAGAGGCAAATGACCTGAAGGTTAAAACCTTTCAAACGGTATGTGTACTCAGAATACTGTTGACATTCGAGTCTAAAAGTTTATTTTTATGTGTCCTAGATAGCTGATTATCAATCCGCCGTCGGAAGTGGTGGTCTCTTGCATATAAACCAGTAATCGCCTAGATTGCTCAGTCTGCTCAATGCTAGGTTTCATTGCTTTAGTTATACCCGAACAAACGCGCGAAGCGAAGTCGGATGGCATACGAAAGAAAAATGATGTGGCGAAGCCGCACTAGATATTTTTTCATTTGCACTTAGTTAACGGAAAATATCGCAAACTTTTGCCTGGTAGATACACCATTGCCAATGCTTTGCTGCTTAGTAGCTAATAAAGACAACTAGTTTTCTTAGAAATTTCGCTCCGAGACATTAGTCTTTCTCTATTAATCGCGGATGAATGAATTCATCCCTTATGTTAAATATAAAATGTTTCAAAAGTAAAAATCAAACAAAACGTGTGTAAAGCTTTGTTTTTATTTTTAATCAATTCCAATTGTAATTTCAGGACAATTGTGCGATTCGGCGAATTGACCCTTTTGGCGAAATGTCACTCGGCAAAATGAACGTCACTCGTTTACACCCGAGACATCAGAATGGATATTGCAATTTGATGCAATATCTATACGAGGTCTGTTCAAAAAGTTCCCGGAATTTTTTAATTGCGCGCGTCTGGAGACTCGGTGGTCAAAATTTTTTTTTATTGTGTTGGTACATATGTCCCTAATGTATGGTGAAATTTTCAGCTGTATTCATTGTTCACATTCTGTCTTGTAGCGGCTGGTGTAAACGTGTTTTTTTGAGCTCGGCGATTTTTGTTAGTTTAAACAATGGAAGAATTGAAGAGTCAAAGAACCAAGTGTGCGAAATGTTACAGAGAGCCTACGGTGAGTCTGCTATGAAAAAAACAAGTGTTTACGAGTGGTATAAGCGTTTCCAAGATGGCCGCGAAGACGTTGAAGACGACGAACGCTCCGGTCGACCCAGCACGTCAATAATCGATGAAAATGTGGGAAAAGTGGAAAAAATGATTATGGATGATCGCCGAATCACTATTAGAGAAGTTGCTGATGAAGTTGGCATATCAGTTGGCTCATGCCATCATATTTTTTCAAATGTTTTGGGCATGAAACGAGTGGCAGCAAAATTCATCGTTGCTTATTCGTGATTTTTTGGCTAAAAACAAGACTTTAATCATGCCCCAACCTCCTTATTCACCAGATATCGCTCCGTGTGATTTTTTCCTGTTCCCAAAGTTGAAGAGACCCATGAAAGGACAGCTTTTTTCATCGATTGAAGAGATAAAGGCAGAATCGCTAAGAGTGCTACAGAGCATTACAAAAAGTGACTATCAGGGGTGTTTCGAAGACTGGAAAAAACTCTGGCATAAGTGTATTATATCTAGGGGGATTACTTTGAAGGGGATCATATAGATGTAGACGAATAAATAAATATTTTTTTAGAAAAATGAGAATTTCGGGTACTTTTTGAACAGACCTCGTATATCTCACTTGTGAGAAATTTTAGCAGCCGACAGAAGCCTGACAAGGTTCCGGCCGCTATCAAAATTTTGCAGACGAAATTGCGTCATTCTCTCACCACGTCACGTCTTGCAAGATCGCTCTTCCTTCTGTTCGACTTTATTTGACATTTGTCAATCCTGCATCCAAAACTGAAAACGAGTCTAAAGACCAGGTAAATTAAATGAAAATACTGGTATATTGAGAAAAGAAGCTTTGCATATTATGTTTGGTAGTGCATAAGCAGTTCTTGCCCTTCATTTAAATTGTTAATGAAAAAAACCAAAGGCTTTAAAAATGAAGAACCGATTCAAAATGATCCTGCCAGTCTTGTATGGCAAAACTTCGGCAGAAACAGAACCACTAATAACCTATAGGTGAAACTCTCTGCTGGAAACGGCTGTTGCATATTTTATTGCGGTATGTCTAGTATTCATCAGTAACTTACTACTGAAATTTAGTAGTTAAATATGTTTCAGACGTGAATAACAAATCGGATAACTGTTTACCCTAATTTGGGTACAGACATGAAATCAGCAATTGGTAGAAGGACCGTAAATCGCTCATTGTTTTCTTAAGATAAAACAGAATCAATACCACGGAGACGGGTATAGCGTGATAGGTAAGTCGATGCCTTTAGCGCAGCCTATCTGGGTTCGATTCCCAATCCCGTACATAGGACCAGAAAGTTTTTTTTGAGCTCAAAAACTCTATAATCTAAACAGTAAACAAGAATAAATACCGTGGAACAAAAAATTGAACCAGTGTTACATTTGCAAATGTAACACTAATAATCGAACCATTGTTACTCTTTCTTAGCGGTTTACGTACAAGTGCGACGAACAAGTGGCACTAGTAGCTCAATATGAACTGCCAACGCACTGAAGATTAAAAGTCGGAACAAAAATGTAAACAAGATAAACACCTGTTTTGAATCACTTGAAATTAAAAGAAAAAACAAAGTCTTGATATTCCTTTTGAAAAAGTTGACCTTTTGTTTTTTCATAGCGTACAGAACCATTGCATCCTTCTGACACTAAAAAATCCTTCTCGGTCGCGGACCAGCGCCCTTTGTGTTGATCAGCATTCCACCTCTCATTTGAAGTAAAATTTAAGAAAACTACCTAAATTCTGATGAATCGACGTGGGTTCTATTTTGGTGTCTTACAGTCACTACTTTTGGCACTTTCAAGACCGGAAATCGGGAGTCCGTTGTATCCGTCTTGAAAGTATGTTTGACTATCAACTAACAAAAGCAACAATTTGCAACAGGTTTAAGATCAGATTGGTAGTTTCGTTCCTCTTTGTATCTTCACTTAACTATTAGGTCCGAATTTGGAAGTTCAGATAAAATTCAACAACATTTGATGAGATCGTTTTGAATCTAACTTCGTGGAAATCTGTACAGAAACATATCTCATAAAGCTATGTTAGGCCAATTCTTGTTTTTATTTTTGCTAAATAAAAGGATATCAAATTTCGGAAAACCCCAGCTTTTTATCGGAGCTACAAAGATCCCTAATTTTATTTTACAGAGAACAAGCACAACCCCTTTTGTTGATTGAATGAGAAGATGACTATTTTGGTTATTTGTTGCTTTTAAAATATTTATTTAACGTTAACCACCGCCAAAAATTACCAAAAAAGCCATCGTTTTATTCAGCATACTTTTATATACCATTCGACTCAGCTAGACAACATTGGAAGATTTCGTGTGTGTATATGTGAGTGCATTTGTTAACGATACATTCTACTTTCTAAAGGATGACTTAGCCTATTCCGGTAATATTAGGCTCATTTGAAAACCATTGTCAGTTCATTCATTCAAGTTTAAACGGCTGACGGTAAACAGTTTCGGTTTCGGAGACATAAACGTATAAGTGACGTAAACGACAAATCACAGGCGTTTGTGAGCAGCTTTTGAGTTATTTGACAAGTTTTCAAGTCGAACAATTTCGATTCAGAAATCAATCTGACTTAATCCACCTAAGTTCGTGTCGAAATTAGCTCAATGAAATCATGTTTAGATGAGGCAATAAAAAGGCATTATCACACTGCTTCGTAGATTGAGGAAAGTATTTTTATTATCTCTACTTTGGGAGCTGCCGGAGAGCGGTACACCTTATGATCAAAATTAAACCGGGCTGAATTAAAGAAATATATAGGCCTCGGCCTTTTTTAATTCACTTTTTAATTTAAATTTTGGAAATAGGAAAAAGTCACAGAGGGCCTAATCTGGCGAATACGGAATGCTGTACGAGCGAGCAGAATGAGGAAAATTTTCTACGATCTCGCGACTCTCACTGAATGCACTAAATTCCACTCAAATACTTGCGTTCTCGATAAAATAGACTACCCAAACACGTCTGCAACGTTTTTAATGATTCCGTAGCCGAAATTCTATATGAAACACAAAATATCAAGCAAACTCGTTGTTCAATTTCAAACCGCTAATTGACAAACACACTAATTGACATATTCCGCTCAAATTTAACAGGAATGTCAACAAGGATTGTACTAACATAGGAAAAAAAAGCCGATTGGGTTTACGTGCGCGGTTCAAATGGACCAGTCCGGGCCAATTTTGATCAGAAGGTAGAAATATTTTTCCATCAGTTAAAAAATTTTGCCAATCAGAAAGATTTATTGATCAAATTTAAGGATTTAATGATGCTTCTTTTGATATTGACACCTTTTAAAAATCTTGAAATTTAATTCATTACTCAGCAGTCCCGGAACCTAGAATCTGCTCCGGATAAATTTCAATAGCAGTTCACGCGATGGTAAAAATGCTTAATTTGAATCTAATGTTGAATGAATTCTGCGCAAACTTGGTTATGGCCTAAAAACCAAACCTCAATCCTTCCAATGAAAGCAGCCATCCCATCAATTTTCAGAAAAGACGAAAATCGAAGACAAGCGAAATCCACGCATAATAACTGGCAAAAACTGACCAGACATTCAAAATGGCCGAAATTGACAACATAGGTGAGGGTCATGAGTACCAACATAATGTCACCAAAAAATCAAAAATCGAACTCATGCAAATTCAAAATTCACAATACTTTTTGAACAAACCTGGTATGTGTATGCAGAATAAGTCAATTTTTGCGTAAGACTGTAGAAAAATAAGTTTTCCCTGAAAAAATAGTGTTTGAAAATTCAGAATAGATTTCGAAAAAAATGTCAATTTTGATTTATATGAAATTCTGCCATCTTGAATGAAAAAATTAAATGATGGCATTTCTAAAGTAATTTTTTTTTGTTTTCATTAATTATCTTCGTAAAGAGCGATTGATTTCACACTACCATACCGAATTATCATTCGTCAGATAATGTACATTCTGCTCAACATACAATCTTCATTCCTTGATTCGTTTGTTAATGCGTTGCGATTTGCTACAACGAAATCAATCACGACAACTAGAATGTTACAAGTTTTTGAATTGGTAGTAAAATCCAGTATATACATTGGTAGATGCATGTACGATAGAACATTCACAATCAAAATCAAATAAAGCAAACAGAATTAACAGAGGAAAAGGGAGTTTGTGTGATATGACCAGTTTGTGTGAATGTCACAATTCTGTCAACACTAGCATGACATCCGACGGTGCTGGATGGGTCAGACTTAGTTCTGGCATAAGTCTGGCGACAATGCAACTACTCTTGATGACAGAAAATTTCACCTAGTGATAATTAGGGGCGAAAAATCATTTAGTTTTTCTTTGTATTTTCTTATAGTAAAATATTTCAAGAATTTTTTGTCCAATTTTTCAGTCCGTCGGACCAAAATTCTGGAAGTCATAAACTTTTAACTTTCGGTATCTCATACTAAGAAGAGGTAGGAGTTCGACGCACAGGCCCAAGAGTTCTACTTCGATCGACTTGAAAATTTGACAGAACATTCTTGAAATGCATTATTTCAACAAAATATAAAGAAAAAAAAGGAGGATTTTTCGTTGGACCCTAATTAGACAATAAACTTTACACGCGTTTTTCTCAAAAGCACGTTTTAAAAGTCTGTGTCCAGCGTCATTTGAAAACTACTTCACCAATCATATTCAAATTTTACACATACTTCCTACATATAAAATACCCAAACCCCAACGTTTTCTTTTTTGTTACTTTGGAGAGGTTTCACAGCTACAAAATGGCGGATTTTATCGTTGAAAATCAACTATGTTACTTAGAATTGCTGAGGTACAATGGACACCGCCAATCATGATTTCTAAAACGCGTTCTTGAAAACACTTGTTCATCGACGTATTTCGCAATATTTTTTCACAAAAATATTACAAAATGTTGGTCGAATGACGCTTGGTATTATGAAAAACATTTAAATTTTATTTGTTTAACAATAGATCAATAAAAAAATCGCAAAATGGTGTTTTTTTCACACTTTCCTTCTTAGCTGCTTTGTTTCAGCAGAAAGTTTGCCAAATAAAGCAACAATAACTGTTTTGGATTTGTTCGACACTTTCTCGATAAATTTTCTTCGTATTTTTTGTTGTTTGTTAGTTTTGTTAGTTGAATAAATCTTTGCCGGCTACCGTAGTTCATTCCGAACGGTAGCCCAAAACGCATCTTTGTTCGAACGTATCTAAAGAATTCGTAGTCCTACGTCAAAGGCAAAATGGCATTCAATCCTTCTAAAATAAACATTTCAAGTTGAGCCTCTTATTTTACAATTAGTCATGATGATGTTCTCTCCAAAGACATCATATTATCGATTTAAAAAAAAGTTATATCGGATTAAAGCATATTACATTTTGGATGGAACAAAGTTCAACGAATTGAGAAAAAAATTTTCTATTATTTTTTAAATTTTATATCACTTTTTTTGAACAAATTTGGCGAAAAAATAAATTTGTAGTAGTTTACATTGTAGCAGTTTTTAATAAAGCTTTGAAAAATCCCTGTGATTTTACATCTTTTTCGATGCACATAAATGGAGCGTCGCAGTTCAGTGCAAGAACATTCAATATTTTATCTAAAATTTTATGACATGAAATTCATTGAAATAAAAAAAATGAATACTGAAAGCGACCGCCGCGACTAGAACCTAGAATCATTGGATCACAAAGTATTTCCGTTAACCGACTGAGCCACAGAAGCACATATATGCCTGGCATTTAAATTTATACAGTCGCACCTACTAGCCGAATACAGTCCGAAGTTACAGTCGAAACCAATAAAATTCATGCTAATCTAACATTAAGTCATTACAAATAAAATTTTCCGTCATTTGATAAATCAGGTATTTATGAATTTACATCGTATGATGGATTAAGTCACCTGTAATTTTTTTGGTGTGAGAGTAATAATTACATTCTCGATTACGATCTTTAGCTTGATCGAGCAACTCATAGTTTTTTTCTAATCTATGATCGAAATGAACGAAAATCCCCCATTACAGGATTGATTGAAATACATAGGACGAAAATCAAAAGATGAAAACGAGAGAAAGACGAATTTTCAAATCATGAACTGGAGAAGAATGACAAAAATCTGTCAAAGCTATCTAGACTACTACCGACAGAAGAATCGGAAAGAGATCCGTGCTACATCTTCCGTTTATTGATGTTTTTTCTGCTTCTGAGTAACAGCTTGTTGTGAATGGTGTTACCGTAAGAAATTGGTCAAATTCAAGTTGACACATTTTTCTTTGTTGTGCACTGGAAAAATCCAACACATTCTCAAATATAAACATGAGTTTGAAAAACATCAAGATTACTGTTTGGTGTTGACATTCTATTCTTAGTTGTGCAATACGCATCTGAACAGGGGAGCAACGTTCAAAATTTTGCTCGCATATCGCAAAATTCCGAGCTACTTGCACACTGCAGTGTGCGAAATTGTTGAATATGATCTAATCAACAGTTACCTACTAAATAAACAGTCGAAAGAACGATTTTCGACTGTCAGGTTATCTGAATTGAGGGAAATCGTAAGCTATAACCATGTAGGAAACGTTGTCTACAAGCGAGCATCATGTTAGAAAACGAACCGGACTATCGACTTACAGGAAGATGGGAAAGCTCTAAACCATGGGAAGCTCTAAACCATGACGAGAAGTAAATTTGTCGGTCAGAGTACGATTTTTGACAAACTTCGATTGCAACAGGATTATTTTATAGAATTACAAAGGTGAAAAAGATTTTAAAGTGTATTAGACTGATACAGTTTGCAAAGAAAAATCTTCTGCAACAGGCTATACGTTACAGTAGCTTGAAGAGTGGCATATACTTTGCTTCTGTGATCAGCAACAAAAATAGATTTTGTGCAGGAGAACCTGAGAAAAATACGTCCGTTTAATTTTCTCAAGAAACACTATTGTTCCGTTCTGTAATGGGGGGATTTGGCATCTAACCAGCAACCCTCCCCAAAGATATTCAAAGCGATGATTGTGAAAATAGGATGAAAAGCGAGTTCTCGTCGAAGATGGCAGTCGACTTTCGAGAAAGCAAACAGAAATGAAGGAAATAGAACCTTAATCTCTACTGTGGCTTAAATCGGTATTTAGTTTTTTGTTTAATTTAAATAAGCTTTGTTTAATTATACTTACGCAACACATTTGATTGTAAGCTAAATGACACTCACCTGAAAAATAAGAAGAAAATAAAATATTAGTAAAAGCTTGTAGAAAATTTTCCTAGCCATAGCTTAAATACAACGCAAACCGCAAGATGTGTGGTTTCAAATCGCCAGGTTAAATTTGTCGCCTGAGAATATTTAAATTTGCTGCCAGCTGTCACATTTCTGTCGTAGGAGCTATAATTCACGTTGTTCGCCTTCCCTCCATCAAATGAATTATTATTGAGCTCGTATATGCTGTACAATCTAAGATATAAATTTAGATATGGATTCTACAATGAACTCCCATAAATAATTTAGAATTTTTCCCCACCGTCGAGTACTGGGCACTGGTCTGGCCAAGGATCACACGATTTGGCGGAAAATGTGTTGGTCAGTGTGGCCGTTGTGAAAGAGGCGACGAGCAATGAAGAAAAAAAAACCTACAGCTTTCTGACAGCCCGGCTAAATCCGAACCAACCTTGGTCATAGGTAGAACATATATTCTAACGCAAAATATCAGCTCCACCCGCTCAGTGGCAGCGATGCGATGTAGTACGGGTTCCGTGGAATGCAAAAATCAATTTGCATAAAATGGTATAGCCGTGCGGAAAATATTGCAATAAGTGGTCCGGTTGTAGGTGGATGAATAAATAATAAACGCTGCTTCCGCCTGTAATGTGCTGGTATTAACCGGGTACCGTGGAAGGGGGGAGTATCATTATCTATGTATACTGTGAAGGATTGATCAAGTTACGACGAGAAACAAGTTGAGCAATTCACACCGCGAGATATGTTGGAAGTTACAGCTGACATTGGACTATCAATCGATTAGAGATATATTTAAATTCGTGAGTACATTAAAATCACAGAATTATATTTATCAATTGGTTTTGATACCCTCTCACGCAATCCTACATTGTATCCTTACATAATGCCAAACAAAAATCGGCAAGCTATCTGTAGCTGTGGACTAATTTTCAGTTTTAGTTTCCAAACAGTTTATACGTCTCCATAATATCAAAATTGTGAGAAAATAAGATTTATTAAAGCTGTTCGAGCATACTTGGAAGCTTCTTTGCTGTTACATTCTCTCTAACCATCCCCAAATTTGCATAATATTCAATCATTACCAGCAAAGCGCGTTGCCAGAGCTTAACAATTTACCTCCTACGTCCAAGTTCTCTGGTTTTTTTTTGTATTTCGGCACCTCAATGAAGCTAGTTGGAGAAACGTTCGCCCGTCCGAAAATAATGATGTAAACCCCGCTTTCCGATAGGCCTGTTCTGTTCATGCGAGGTTTTGGAAGTCCGGTAGTAGCTATAATCATAAAATTTCACCAATTATCCAAAATAACTCAATTTAGAATATTTTGGGTTGCCATACGTTTCTCGGTACCGGCTGTTTGTTGTGTTATCAACGGAGCGCCACCGAAAATCGGGCTTTTTCCATGGATTTATTGTTTCCGGGCAGAGGCCTCAGACCGGAGGCAAGAAATCGAAATAATAGAAACATGTGTTTTTCGGCGAAATTTCGTTCGTATCGGGAGGCCGAAATCACATTTAGAAAATTGCACACCGAAACAAATTGCATATAGGCCTTGTCTGATACGTCTAAGCTTCTGGTCCGTTGTTCCGGTGGGGGTGCAGGATAAAGTGCAAGAAAGCTTTTTCGCCATGGTACTTTGCATTGTACCGATTGCATAAATGACCCAAATTATATTCGTTACTAGTCCACGCTCCCCCCCCCCCCCCAACCCACCGGTGAGAAGTCCTCCGTACGACGGGTAGGTGGAAATAATTTCCGCTGTTTGGAGAAAATTATTATTCTAAACGTCTTCCCGCCGGGCTAACACCGGACCAAGGGAGCCCTTTGATTTAGGACCGGTTCGTTTGCTTTTGCCAGACGAACGCTTACGGTAACCGTTAGCCCGTTTGGCAAAATGTGAAAAATGCCATTCTTCCTGATGGCACAAGACATGTCCGGAACAAACTTCTTAGCGTCAACTTCGTTCCTCGAAGTGATAGGCAAATTCGCTAATTTTTATTTTAAGTCATTCACAAAGTGGAAATAAAGCAACCGTCAGTTGGCTGCTATCTTCCATCAATCAAGTGCAACGAATTTACATTCCGGAATCGTCTTGAATTTTGGCAAAACGGAGAAACTTCCATTACGGGTTCCACGAAGCCTGGTATGTGAAGAAACGAGGCAAAACTCGTGCACTAAAAAGTGCATATAATATAATAAATATGCTGCTTTACCGTGTGAAATATATGTTTGATCGAAACGATAATTTCTTTTTCTGTGCTCGTTTCTGCCATGCGAGTGCAACAGGAAATCAACTGGAAGCCTCAGTGAAAACTAACAGGAAAACTACGACCTAGCAATGGGTGGTACCACCAGGTGAAGGGAAGGCGGAGCCCGATCGACCGAAGCGGAGGTATATGTTATAAGACTTTGTCTTGATATAAAATTCAACAATTTATTCTTGTGTACACTGGAGGGAGTATGCTTACACTGGCAGACTGGGTGTAAATTTGTACAAGAAAAATCATCATCACAAGAAGGGTTCGGGAACTGAGTAAACAAAAAAAAAACGTTGAGTCTTTAGAAAATTGGCATTTTGTGAAACCGATGACTTCTAGTATGAGAATGCATTTGTTCAGTGAAATTTAATCAGGTTGCTCTTTGAAATGTAAGTAGGTTTACGTCAAATCATTTTTATCGAATCGATGAAGTTTCTAAGCAAATGTACTTAAACTGCCACTTGTCGAAAATTTGGCTCCAACAAATTGCTTCCATCTTAAAGCCCATTAGGAGCAATATTAAAATAGAGCCTTATCGATCGTACACAGGGTACATGGTTGGTGCTCTATTTCATTGGATCGTAGTTTCTTCAACGTCTTCCAAGTGAATCATATGCAAAGTCAGTTGCTTGGATTGAGAAAACTTTCCAGATTCGAGTCCTTTCCTTGCGTTTCGACTTTATTTCGTGCTTTTTGTTTTAGTTATTTCATTTGTTTAATAATTTCGATCAAAATTGAAGCGACACAGACTAGAACAATTCATAATTTTATATGAATTTAAATGCACATATTTGTGAAACTAAATGTTATGTACAATTATTTCAAGTTGGGAATAAGAAAGACAAAAAATTTACGTACAAATCGGAAGTTTTTGGTTTTAGTGTTCTTCTTTTATTTTTAGCTCACAAAAAAAGGTAATATTATCGATGACGTATTTCCTAATATGACAAAAATTAACGAAACCTGAACTGGACATTGACTCAATTTTCGTTATCACAAAATGTAGGGAAATTAATTTATTTCAGTTACTGGAATTTGCAGCAATAGTTACAGAATATTATCGCTTTTAAAGTATACTTACTAATAGGCTGTTAAAAATAAATAACATACGAGGTATACGACCTTTCAGTGTTTGCTAATGTAAAATTACATTTCTCAACACTTGAAATAACGTTCGTGGTATTTCCACAGAAAATTTAGATTTGCTTGTGGAAATAATTTATTATGACTTTGTCAAGCAAGTGTGCTTAAGCGAAGCAATTGAATTGTTGATTGTCGCCATTTTCGAAATAAACATCGAATTACATAGAGTTCATCCAGGAATACTTTTTCGAGATACTTTTAATAAGTTGATACTTGAAAATAAAAATTCAAAAGTTCAAAATGATAAAAATCTGTTGGTTATCATTTTGAACTCGAAAATAATGCAGAATTTCCAGTATAAAAATTAACACGTCACAGTCGAACTTTAATAAAACAAATTTCCAGTTTTTTGACAATATCTGTCACAATTGACCTTGAAAACAAATAATTGTTTTGAATTCAGATAGCTTATCGGAATACCAGTTAGTTATGTTGCCAAAAAGAAACCGTGCTAAAAACAAATCGAGTCAAAATACTATACTGAAGAGTAACAATTCACTCAGAAATGATTGTATTGAAAATTGTGTTTAATTTTTTTAAATTTTGTAATATTTTTAATGAGGAACACTAAATAAGATTTCGAGGGCAGTGTCTAATTTTGATTGCAACTGTAATTTTATCGCGCTTCGTTCAGAACACTAACTTTTGGTATATGGCGAAAAAATCTATATCTCCGCGAATAGTTGACGTGTTTTTACAATTTACAACTCGTTTCATTGGTATTCCGATAAGGTATCTGTATTCAAAACAATTTTTAGTTTTCAAGGTCAATTGTGACAGATATTGTCAAAAAACTGGAAATTTTTCAATAAAGGTTGTATTGCTTGGAAAGTAATCATCAGATCCAAAATGAAATACAATTCCACTCGAAAATTCATCTGAAGGCATTTAGGTTCCAAAATCAACCTTTGAAGCGCAAACGAAAAACGCGTTCTGGTATAATTGGGAACACTGTGCGAAGGCGTTTATGCAAAAATATTGATGTCTTCGTTAAAAATGGACGGATTTAAACAATCTATGGCTTGTTGGACTACCGCGTAGACTCTAAGTCCCGAAACATATTTTGTTTGCAAGGCCATTTAAGCCAGATATTGTTCAAAAAGTGCAATTTTTTAAGTTTGTAAAGCCAGACAAGCGAAATCCTGCGCTGCTGTTACTTCTATGTGCAAAATTTTAGAAATTGCAGCTTGAACTTACTATTGATTTCTTTATCATTATAATTGTATATAATCACAGCATACTTGAAAATAATACTTCCTCTTTTTACAACACACCTTACTGAATATGTCCAGTGAAAATCGTTGCATGCTGAAAATTTTTGATGGTATTTGGTTGTTTGATCTTTTCGCAACACTTCGTTGTACTATGTCAAAATCACTATTAATGTTTGTCTTCTGTGTTCCACAAATATTTTTTGATATCTATGTGGAATGTACTTCTAAAACCTGTTTTTCACCCTTCTCAGTGATGGTAATAAATCACCCTTTTCAGTGATGGTAATAAATCACCCTTTTCAGTGATGGTAATAAATTTTTAACACACTTCACCCTATATATCCGGATCCGGAAGTCGGATCCGGATGAAATTCTGGAATTACGTATGGGACCAGAGGACCTTTCATTTGAAAATCGGTCTCGCCTTCTATGAGAAAAGTGAGAACGCAAATTTTATTTTTTTGCACCTTTTAACCCTCAACCGGAAGTCGGATCCAAATAATATTCAGGAATTTTGTATGGGACCATAAGAACTTTCATTTCCATCTAAGTTTGTGAAAATCGGTTCAGCCATCTCCGAGAAAAGTTAGTGCACAAAAACTCGACGAACTGAGTCGAACGGTATATGACACTCGGCCCTCCGGGCCTCGGTTCAAAAGTCCTTTTTCACCTTTCTATACGAAAAAGGCAAATTGATGGGTGGGTAATGCCAGAGACATAACTGGAGGATGTGAATACGAACAAAATAAACATGTTTCTTTCACACCACCGAATATAAATAATCGTTTATATTAGTTGATTGATTGTGTGAATTGTACAACTTTTACTGCCTCGCTTCTAGAACTTCAACGGAGCATCTATATTGAAGTATGAATTCCGAACATGGAAGTAGTTCCGAGTTCAGTTGCAAAATTCAGGTTTGGAATCCAGATCTAGAATTCAGTTCATTAATTTAGTTTTAGAATTCTGGAACTGGTCTCATTTTCACAATTCAGGATCCGAATTTAATTCTAGAACTGAATACTAAACTTGAATTTCGAACCTGACTTGATGTACTGAAACCAGTTCCGAAATCTTGTTCCAAAACTCATGATCCTAAATTCAATTCCAGCATGCTTAATCTGAATAAGGATAATGAACTCAGAAACTGGAATCAGGAGTTAAATTAAGGTTCTGGAATCAGTTTCAAAACTCTGGTTCAGATCTAAGATTAAGTTCCAAAATTCAGATCTACAATTCATATCATGAATTTTGTTTTGGAATTCTGAATATATGTTCCTCAAAACCGTCGTCCCAGTGCGAAAAAGGCAAGCAAGTTGGATGAGTTTTCCTTTCAAAAGTTTTAGAAAACTTTGTTTTTGATTCATTCATGATTATCTCACACTGTTGAAAATTTAATCACAAATTCCTGATCATATTTCCGATAGCTTGTAGAAAAAAATATGTTGTTGGGTAAGGTACAACAAGAGATATTCACGATTAAGTTCTACCCATTCTTGTACAGGGTAAATCTTGAAAAGGTTTTTTCGTTATTAATTGAAGTTTCCAACTCTAATTATCTAAAATATTTAGTTTATCTATCTATTCGAACCGATGCGTAGAAATATTTCCAAGCAAAAGGTCTAATGATACCGAAAGTCTGTTAAAAATTGGTTGA
Organism: Malaya genurostris; assembly: GCF_030247185.1. Taxonomy (NCBI): domain Eukaryota; kingdom Metazoa; phylum Arthropoda; class Insecta; order Diptera; family Culicidae; genus Malaya; species Malaya genurostris. Next base: position 268,012,346 of record NC_080572.1, on the reverse strand, counting down.
GCTGTATATGTTCAAAACCTGACCACTGTTTATATCGTTTTACTTTTACTTTTCTTATATAGAAAACAAGAACGTAGTCCTTCATCAAAAATGTTCTGCATGTCGTGATTTGGGGTACGGTAGTAAAACTGGTCCTTAAAGGTCCGTTTTATATCCGCACACACTCAAATTGCTCCAACATTTTATACGTTGGGTAAAATTTATTGAAATTTTGCGTAAACATAGTTTAATGTGTATTGTTTATACTATGTAGGATCGTAGAACCTGCCGTGCAATGGTTTTGTACGCTATGATTGGGCTGCGAAATTTGTTGAAACAGAAAGTAAAAATCCACAAAAAGAATGTAATATAATGTAATGTAAGAATGTACAATGAATTTGTTTTGCTTTATACTGTGCGAGTTGATTTCATCAGATGCGCCAAAGGTTCCAAATGGCCATAGTTTTGTATGAGTATTTTGAGAAAAAGCATATGTCGATTCGTGCCATCGGAAAAAGGTTGGGGATTGCGAATTCTAGGGTGTCAGGTATCATAAAATAATTCGAAGAACGTCTGACTGGTGATTGAAAGCAATGATCCGGAAAGCCGTCCGGCCAACGAGAACAATCACAAACACGTGGTTTGGGCCTTTAAATGTAAACCCAACGCATCGAGATGTGACTAAAAAGTAGCATATTAGGATAATTTTGGGGAGAATACCAAAACTCGAGCTGGCTACGTACGTTGAAGGTTAAGAAGTCCGAAAACCGTCACAAGAAACAGAATATGACTGTAAAAAGCCGTGTTTGAACCTCCGGGCACAGAAGATGTCGAAGTTTGCCATGTTCTTAATTTGGCAAGCAATTAGTAATTGCGATAAGCGAAGTACAACATTCGTCAACACAAACACCGTGTGTCTAAAAAGGGTTACTTTTCTTTTTAAGGCTCACGACGATCCAACGATCTTCTGGCCGGATTCAGTATCATGCCACTACACGTGCTATAGTGGTATAAGGCGAATAATATCGATTTCATGCTAACTGATCTTAACCCCCCAAACACTCTGTAACTGTATTAAGAAATTTGAGTTTCAAATGTACTCAATTTTTTCGGAACTTTATGCACTCAAATTTCTCGGAAGTTTCCTAACCGATTGTTACAAACTAAGATGCAAACGAATAGTCTTGAAAGTTTTTAAAAAGTCCCTGAAAAGTTGATCCAGATCCGACTTCAAGTTTCGGCATTACAGAGCGATAAGTGAAGAATGTTCATCTTCATGAGTATTTTATCAGAAGCAAATTTTCAGATAACTTACTGGAAAATTCATCTAGTTTGGAATCTATAGTCCCCAATTTCCGCTTCCGAAATCACCGATAATAGTGAAAAAAAACCTCCAAAAGCGGAACTCACTTTGATTTCTCAGCAACGGTTAAATCGATTTTCAAGAATCATGATTTAAAATGAAAGCTCTCATTGTCTTAAAAGATACTGTGCAATGTCATCCAGATCCGACTTTCGGTGCTTTCAAACTGTCATACAAAATGACGATGCTAAACCGGTACGCATCGGTACGTAATGGCACAGAAGAAGAAAACTCCGCCGCCTAGCACACAGCGTGCTTTGTTCAATTTTGTATAGCGTGCAGGGTAGCCACATTTAAATCTATATTAAAATGACATAACTGTTTACAATTTAAAAATGTTATGGTAGTTTATACCCAATGAAAGTTTTTGATTTTATTCAAGTTAAAAAATTCTTAACATAATCTTCTAGAGATGCTCTTGAAATGATAAGTAATATGAAAACGGTATCATTAAACCACTAGATGGATTAAAAACACACACACATACATATACATACATACACACAGACAATTTCTCAGTTCGTTGAATTGAGTGGAATGGTATATGACATTTGGTCCTCCGGTCCTCGGTTCAAAAGTCGGTTTTTATACAGAAAAAAAGAAAGGCAAAAAGGTTTTTTTCTTTTTACTCCCTGGAAGTTTAATTGTAATCGGATAAAAACTCAAATTTTCAGATGGAATTTTTTGTGTGCGGATTCTAAACGGTACAGCCTTTATTTGAAAATAAAAAAACGATGAAGGGCGCAGAAGGAAAATAGAAAATATTTGAATGATATGTAGGATGGTGCTACATGCCATACAGCACGCGAAACAATGTGACAATGGAAAGGCGAGTGTGGTGAGCAATTCATCTCATTTTTTCAGTGCAGTCAATCGACAATAGGAGTCAATAGGAGTTAGTCAAACAAGATTGCTTTCACTGAACGCGCGTCATTGGTGAATTGTTGGCTGTAAATTGCAAGAATCTAAAAACCTAACCGCGGACGACGTTTTAAGAGATATTATTTTTAAAAGTAAACAATTTGTTTATGAAAAATTCAAAAATTGCAATCCCTTTCGTAACACTTCACCTTAACCAGCTGATAACTATTTGAAATAGTTTTACCTCGGCGGAAGATCAAATAGTCGAAACCGAAGATAAATAAACGTTCATCCATCCTATGTCAAATATAAATCAACACATGGCTCGGGAAAAAGGATTCCTTAAAAATTTTCAATAAAAAGTTTACTTTTGATCCATTTTTTGCTTTTTGAAGTATTAAATAAAAGAGTGATTTAAATTTAGAAAGACCAATCTGAAGCAAAGCTATTCGCCAACGGTCAGACATGTCCTTATGCTGCAAGTATCGATATTTTGTATCGGTGCGCTATCCTGCACCAGACGACAACCCAGAAAAACACAAACAAACAGTGTATAAAAATGAATACCAATGCAGGGCAAGTAGATCTTGCCGGTGGCAAGCAGAACCCCATCATAAGAAACAGCGCAAAAAGATTCTAAAAACCAAAATAGAAAACAGCACCCAACACAACTGGCTAAAACGAAAACTAATGTGCATAAAATGCATCTATTCGGGAGGGGTAAATGTTGAAGGAAAAGAAAAAAACTATGAAGCATTTACCTTCTCTTTGATGGGTGGAATGGGGTGGAAATAAAGAACTAATGTCTACGAAATAAGTTCTACTTCTTTTTTTTGTTTTGGGTGTGTGACTGTTTTCTTTGTGCGGGCAAGTGATATCGAGAGGTGGAAGTACAGCCCGGTTGCACTCTACCACTTGTGGAAGTGAGAGACTTGAGCATGGCAAAAAAAACAAACCAACTCGTAGACCACGATCCCAGCCCGGTGCGGGAAAGCAGAGAAGCAAACAGCACCGGAAACCGGCAAGATTCGGGAGGTAAGAAAAGTTTTTAAAGTGCTGCCCATTCCGGGCGACTTGACTTGACACGAAATATCGCGTGGAAGGATCTTACAAAAATATTACACCTTTAGCCAAGGGCACGGGAGTGCGAAAAGCAGGTGTAGAAAGGTTGCACTTCGATGCTTCACCGTAAAAAAAACGAATGTGGCTGGCTACCTGCCGGTCGATGCGGGACCTGGTGGCTGCTGATTCAACAGCTAATTACGGAGGGTGGAATAATTATTACGGAAATTCTATAGGATTTTTTTGATTAGGTTTCTATTACTTCTTATAATTTCCTAACAAATACAATTGTCGGAGGAGCTCTCCACATCAATAATTGCTCTTCGATCGACAACTGAATTGCATCAAGCAAGTCTCATTGGTCGTTGCCCTCTATCTCTCGAGACGCGACCAAGTTTAACCCAATCCTCCAGTATTTATGTAAAGGAAGAAAACTTCAACCAATAAAACATGAAGTTGGTCACAACCTACGAAGCCGAGAGTACTACCTACCGGACGTTCGTAGTATGTTTCAGTTAGAAATGCAAGCAGACCTCTTCGGAAACCGGCAAACGGCCGGTTGAACAATATTCAATCAGTTCGGTTTTGCGTTGCACCGAATGATAGTTTTGCATGTTTACTCGATGATCTTTTAATAGTTAAAATCAATGTTGTTCTGAATTATTAAGACACTTTCGTTCGGCCGTCCACGTCGTCGAGGCAAAGCCCGGGTAAGGCCGAAGACTTGAATCTTGAGTCGGCAAACGATTTTACCGTTCCGTTCCGTTTCAATCCGATTCGATCCGAAGTGCAGTTTCTCTCTAGGACAAGATTTGAATAAATATCTAATTAGTTGGTAGTTTTTGTTCGGTTGATGCTTATGCAAACGCACTGCGGAACGAAGCAAAAGGGGGTTTTGCTGCTGCGTTGGTCAGGATAAGTTTTCCTCCTTCCGTTTGGTAGACCGTAGCCTCATAGCTACTCAAACAAACCGCACCGTCGAACGAACCAGGCTTGCTGTTGTTGTTGTTGTTGTTGTTGTTGTTGTTTTGTTTGTTTGTTGATCCAGTTCGGAAAGATGCGTTGTTCCCGGGGAATGCTTTCCTCCACAGTTTGTTGATTCTGACCGAGCCCGGTTCGAATCATCCTATTCAATAGGTTATTTAATTATTGCAACAAAATAACGGATCGAGAGATAGAGAGAGAGAGAGAGAGAGAAAAAAATCTCACCATAACTCGATGTGGTGGTTTGCGATTTACAACCAGACTCGCGCATCGATTGATTGAGCTGTGTCAAAGAGGGAGGAAACAAGCGGGAAAATCTCTTTACACTCGCTGCGGTTTGCTTTATTGATAACAAAGTGATCAAGCCTCACAAAACGGCAAACTACCGGCAGCTTGAAATTGAACATATAATTATAGCGATGTTCATCTTCGAATAGCAAAAAAAGCCCACAACCATAATTATTATTGTAATCCTATCAATAACAAAAAACAATTAAATAAACTATCAGACCAAATAATAAACCACCGGGAAGGTTTTATTAACACACATAGGAAATGCATAAAAAGTGCAATCGAATCGGAACGTGGATTTTTGTAAGGCCACGTTTTTTCGTTAACTTTCAAAGATGGTTTCAACTTTTACCAGTTATTTGTTGGCTTTAGTTGATAAACCGACAATTTACTTTCCTCAAACGTCATAATCGAGTTTTAGTAAATTATTGGCAAAGCCTGAAATTGAATTGAGTGAGGGGTTAAGAGGTGAGCTAGCTAGGTGCTCACAAGTTCCTATCTCATGCCTATCTATATGTTTAAGTTGACATTTGGTAACAAAGCGGTGTCGACTCATTACTATCTAGTTCTGAATTAGTGAGTAAAAGAGACAGTACGAAAAGGCGTTAGAGACATAGACTATCTGTAATTATGGCAGTGACACAAATGTGGGGTTCAAATGCGCGAAGTCATTACATTACATTACATCATTATTTTTATGCAGGTGATACTTTCCGCAGAACTTGAACATCCACTAAAATATAATAATAAATATAATTTAAAAATCTCCCTAAGTTAGTCATATAAACACAATAAATAAATCCGCATACCACACGTCACTTTGAGAAACCCCATGAAAATGATTCCATTTTTATTCTCCATCTTTTTCGATATCCGTAGTTAATTTATACTCTCTGACGTACGGAAAATGTTAAAATAAAAATAAAATTTCTTACAATTGTGATTTTGAAAAAAGTTGAACAGATTTCGAAGACAATTTTTTTTTGTTTCAACATCTCGGCAAGCTTTTCCTTCTGATGATCTGATTTACTTTTTTTAATTTCAGTTTGAATTATTCATCGCTTCCTGATAAGCTTTGGTTTTCTGAGACAGCTTCTTCTCCTGTTGTCGGATTTGCTCTGAATGTCTTTCTTTTCCTCCTCATATTAAATTTTTTTTTGAGCCGTGGAGAGCCCACTGTTAGTAAAAAATGAAACATTTTTTTAAATATGAAAATAGCAATGGGTTCGTTATATTCATAATTAGTTCTAACATAGGGAATCCGAAAAAATAGGATCGAAGATTACGACGTCGAATGTCTAATTGTAACATTTTTTTTTGTTTCAATTATTCAATTTTTAACCTTAAGGTCATTCGCCTCTTCGGGTCAGAGAAGCTTTCTGATCCTATGTGCGGGGTTGGGGATCGAACCCAGGTGGGCAGCGTGGAAGGCATCGACTAACCCATTACGCTATACACGTCCCCAATATTGTAGAAATTGTAGTAGCATCAATGCGTTGGATATCGTTTTGGTAATAAGGTGACCAGATAACAGCAGCATATTCGAGAGATGTGCGAACTAAAGCGCAATACAGAGCTCACAAGCAATGTACATCAGAGAATGATTTAGTAACGCGGAAAATAAATCCTAATTGCTTAGAGGCTTTGAAGATAGTAAACTCGATGTTCTCCTAAAAAATTAACTTGGAATCCAGAAGAACACAAGACGATAAGCTTTCGAGAATAGTTTGTGAAATATTATGGTCGAACTTGAATACACACTTTTTGCGATAAAAGATATGACGGAGCATTCAAACCCATTTGGTTGATGTTACACGAATTAGTTAAATTTTTAAACTGTTTTTGTAGGAACTATGAGTCAGCTGCAGATTTGATTATATGAAATATTGTATAGTCATCGGCGAACGATAGTTTTGTACACTTGATCGAAAAATTTGGATCGTTGAGATACAATAAAATTATAAACGGTCCAAGGTAACTTCCTTGTGGAACTCCAGAGGTAACAGCAAATGGCGAGGTCTCCTTTTTTCACTGTCATTTCACAACCAGTTAGATAAGATCGAAACCAATTAAAACATAATCCGTTAAATCCCAGTCTACTTAACTTGGAGATCGTTATATGATGATTGATTTTGTCTAACGCAGCAGAGAAATCGGCGTATATAGAATCTACTTGTAGTCTTGCTTGTGAGGAAGGTTTGATGAAGGAAGTGTAGGTTACTAAATTTGTAGAAGTCGAACGCTTTGGCATGAATCCATGCTGAGTCTCAGATGTGTAGTCTAAGCAACTATCCGTCGGGTCCAGCACTAGATGAACGTTTTAATTTTTTCTTCTTCGTTTCTTTTATTGTCAAACATCGCTCCCTAAGCCTGTCGTGCAAAAATTTAACTTTAAGAATGCGATTTTTATCACACACAAAATTTGTAACCATAATATCGAAGAAAAGCATTCCATTTATAACGTTCTTTGCATTATTGAATGTGTTTTCACTGAGACGATATCTTCCATTAGTGCGAAAATCTTCATTCGATTTCCGCATTAGAATGGAAAAATCGCAATTACATATATCGAAAACTTTTTGTAATTCCTGGTAGCAGCTCTGTTGAAATAGCAATTTGTACCACTCGAGATCGGAGAGCATGAAATCGAACTTTTGTCCACTGAACAAAACATTTGCTAGAACCGACTTCTCGTGAATTTTGGTTTTATCAAGGTTAAAATTTACCAATTCGGCCAACTCGAACAATTGCTGAAATGTTCAACCTTAATTTTTTGGGGTTTCATAAAACTCACAAGCTTCAACAATTTTCAAAGAACTTTTTTTTTCGAACAAATGATTCATGAATGTGAAATGAGGTTTCTTGAAATTCGCGCGAAATCCGCGCCATCGCATCAAAATCTAAGCAGAAACTTCGTTAAATCCGCAAAAATCGCGAAATCCTCGAAAACCGCGAAATCCGCGCGACCGTAACAACCCTGTAAATGAATCAATCAATAACACTAAAAAAAATTTCAATACTTATCAATCTTGAATACCGGAACAGATAGTCGGACCCGGATAAGAGATAGCATACATATTAGTTTATGGAAATCGTTTCTGTCATTACTGTGAAATCGAATTGAGTTCCGTTTTAATGCATTTCGCCACTATTTCCGGTACTTCCAGAACGGTATAACAAAGTCAGTTCATTTGGCAAGATGCAAGATTTACAAAGTGGAACAGGTTTTAGCACAGTTTGAAATAAGTCTAACATTCGTTGCGTCATTTCAAACGACAGCTTGAACATTTTAACAATTGTCACCTAATAATACTGGCACTGGAAATCGAATCCAAACTAATAAAGTCAATCTAGGTTTGTGTAAATCATCTGAGAAATCGGAGAGAAATCTATTTTGAAGGTTTTGATCAGTTTTCAGTACTTCTGGAACAGGACTCGGTATAACTGTGTTACTTAACAAACAACAAACAACAAACAACAAACAACAAACAACAAACAACAAACAACAAACAACAAACAACAAACAACAAACAACAAACAACAAACAACAAACAACAAACAACAAACAACAAACAACAAACAACAAACAACAAACAACAAACAACAAACAACAAACAACAAACAACAAACAACAAACAACAAACAACAAACAACAAACAACAAACAACAAACAACAAACAACAAACAACAAACAACAAACAACAAACAACAAACAACAAACAACAAACAACAAACAACAAACAACAAACAACAAACAACAAACAACAAACAACAAACAACAAACAACAAACAACAAACAACAAACAACAAACAACAAACAACAAACAACAAACAACAAACAACAAACAACAAACAACAAACAACAAACAACAAACAACAAACAACAAACAACAAACAACAAACAACAAACAACAAACAACAAACAACAAACAACAAACAACAAACAACAAACAACAAACAACAAACAACAAACAACAAACAACAAACAACAAACAACAAACAACAAACAACAAACAACAAACAACAAACAACAAACAACAAACAACAAACAACAAACAACAAACAACAAACAACAAACAACAAACAACAAACAACAAACAACAAACAACAAACAACAAACGAGATTTGCAAATTTTAATACACGACTTTTTCAAACGGCTCTTCATTTGTTACCTTTCAAAACTAGATTTAATAGGGGAGACAGGGGCTAGTCCAGGCACCGGATAGCAGAAATATCTTATAAACCAACAATTATTTCGGTGAATGGATTGACTTTGTAAACGCACTCTCATGTAACAGGAAGATGTCAGTTAGCTAGATAACGCTTAGTCAATTCAGTTTGGCGTCAGTCGTGTTCATGTCAAAACGTGTACGTTTTTCATTGATTTTTTTTCGAAATTGGCTGATCTTTTGGGTATATTTGATTTCTGTGCATTGTGACAACGGTTGCATTGTGACAACGGTTTTGTCAATGCTTTTATAAGTTCATTTCTTGCTGAATTCTGTATTTATTCAGTGGTTTCGATTACGTGGAAAAAAAATTCTATATGAGTTTTGAGAATGAATTGCATATACGAGGCTAAACCGGACAGAAAAATTGGGCTCAAATGAATACTTAATTCGTGATTTCAAATTCTTAATAGATTTGTCACCTGTATTAAAAAAAACATACCAAAAGATTTATATTTATATCTCAATGCTTTTTTTATATAACTCATTAAAGTTATATTTACTAGAAATTTAAGCAAAACGTTCATTATTTTTACCGGAACCATAAAATAGTCTTCAATAAAGACTCTAGAGTTAGTATCAGCGTAAATTTGTTAATACAGGTGACAAATTTGGAATCAGTATCTATGCTCTTTTTTTGTAAATGCGAAACATCAAAAAATCATATCTCAAAACGTGTCGAATATTGTCGAGTTCTTTACCGAAAAAAAATAGTTAGATGAAAAAAAAACCCTTCTTAATCCACCTAGTGGTGTGATAATGCCTTTCTCTTCTTTCATAACAGTCTCATGAAAATATGTTTCATACTTTTATTAAATAATTTTGGACACTAATTTTGACAACAATTGATGCAGATTGATTCGAGTAGTTCACGAAAGCATGCTTCAGTGTTTATGTCACACAGTCAGCATCATTTTTCCAAATTAGTGCTTGACATTTGCGTTGCCTATTTGTAATCAGTGATGCTAATCTAAAAAAAAGCCTTCTTAGTCCACTTAGTGGAATTTTCATATATCTTGAAAAATCACCATAGGGGGGAGTACATGAAATTTTCGAAATCGAAAAAAATTTTTGATGCCAAAAGGCTTAGAATTGCATGAAAAAAATTTTTTTTTGAGAAAATCGACTTTTTGGGACTTAGAAAAAATATTAAAAATTTTCCAAGTCCCAGAAAATTGATTTTTTCAAAAAAATTTTTTTTGATATGACACTAAATTTCGATGTTTCATGCAGTTTTAAGAGTTTCGGCATCAAACAAAATTTTCGATTTTGGAAATTTCATGTACTCCCCCCTATGGTGCTTTTTCAAGATCGAAAATTGTCAAACCTTTACCACCGGGCATCACCCCTTACGCATGTCCGATTTAGCTCAAATTTAGCATGAAAGCTTTTTTCGAGGTGCTTAAACTTTTGAGCACTAGAGCTTAACAAAAATAGAGGTGATCCAAAAACGTGTTTTGTCGGTTACGTCACATATACCATCATATATCTGGAACCAAAAGTCACAGCCATTCGATCTTCGAACTTGATCAATGGCCCGACAGTAGCTTTCAAACGAGCCCAAGTTTGTTAAAATCGGTTCAGCCATCTCTGAGAAAATTGAGCGCGTTCAAATATCTTCTAAAAGTGCACACACACACACACACACACACACACACATTTTCCGATCTCGTCGAACTGAGTCGAATGGTATATAACACTATGGGTCTCCGAGGCTCCGTTCGAAAGTCGGGTTTTCCAGCAATTCTAATACCTTTCTATAGAGAAAGGCAAAACAATTTGGGTGGCTGTTTTTCCTTGAAATGCCCTCTATATTTTCGGCAATCAGGATTATGTTTCACGAAAAGTTGAAACCAACAGAGAATCCATTCGAACATGGCTTCATTTTCTTCGCGGTCATTAAGTTATCTTGAGATTTGGCACTCTACTGCCTTCGTTTTTCATTTCTGTGTGAAACTTTACAGTCCGGTTTTTAGCCCCACGGTTCCTGAAATATTGAATTTTGGGTTGGTCAATTCATCGTGACTTGGTGTGAAAACTAATGCATATTTTTCCTTATCAAAAATTGGGAATTGTATCTGAAGATTGAAGATACTCCACTACTAATTGTGGATTCATATAAAAATGAAATACAAAAAAAAAATTATTATTCCAAGAGTTGGTGCAATTTTTTTTCAGAAACTATACGAACGGTTTTGCTACACTGGAACTATTGAAAATAACTCCACCATTTTTCAGCCGAGAGTTTACAAATCTGCCAAATTCGGAAACGCCATTTTAGTCATAGATCGATTTACACCAAAAATGTGGACTGAAATTGACGCGATGTACATTGGAAACAATCTTTCAACTGTGAAACTGTTCCTGCTTATTCTTCCGACAAAACTTTTTTCGGTTGAACTAGGGGCTGGGATCCACTAGGAGATTGATAGTACCTATTAGCTCTTTTCGGACAGTACCAGCCTAGATGCTGTGTGGAATCCGGCGGAAAAAATGAACCAAGATAGATCCACTGGGTTTCTGCTTCCATGTCGTAAAAGGCGACAATTGCAAGAGTTTCATTTTCTTTTCAGTTATCAGATATTTTCAACGTTTCACTTCTGATTACTGTATTTTACTAAATTATCTCTTCATTCAACCTATCAATTTCCGTCTAGCTTCGGAGAAAAGTTCTATTTGGAATGTTTTCTTCTTCCATGTTATTGATTTTCTTTCAGGATTATAAATTGAATGATAAAAATCAACTATTGCGCAAATCCGTTGATATTACAAAGTTGATAACAAAGATAACATTGATCGGTATATTGAATGCATAGTAAAAAAATACTTGATATTAATATTTCAAACAATAAATTTATATTTTTTTCGGTAGCCGGCTGCCCAGATCAACCAATATAACCAATTAATAATTTTAATAAATAATTAAAATAATGAATCGGAAATGAAAAGATTCAAGACGCGTGTGAAATCTGTTGACCTTTATTTGGTGATTTAAAATGATTTTATAACAACTGTTTAGAATATGTCAATGCAATGAATCAACTATTTTGTCTAAATCCTATTCACTCGTTTATTTTGTATCACATAATTTCATTTATAAAAAATAGGGAAGTTTTTATTCTTTACGCGATAGTATTGCAATTTTTTCCAGTTTCCTCGAATAAGAGCTGTGAATCAAGACCGGGACTTCAATATAGGATATTATTGTTGAATCGTTCACTCGGGAAGTCAGCGAGTTTAGTGGTGCATCCGAGCATCTTGAAACCGGAGCATACTAAGTCGCGCGCGAAGAATACCAATATTGAAATTTTTACTAACAAATATCCTTCTACCGTGGCACTTGTGGAGTGCGCAGTAGTATATACGGCCTCTAGTAACAACAAGTGTTGGACTAACATCCCGTCCCATTCCTTAGACGATCTACGTTCGGGCCAGGCCGGCGCCGGTACTGATAATTGAATTCTGCGATTACCAGAAGATGTACATTGAAGGATGATTTACCAGTCCCAGGTCGGATCATCTAGAAACTCCCTGTACAATTTCAGCTAATCCCGATCAGTAACGGAGTAGCAGCCAGGGGCAAGCTCAAGCTCAGGCTCAAAACTTTTTTCGGTGGAGCTATTTGAAGAGTAAGGTGTATGCCAACATCCGAAGATAATTATATACAATGCAAAATGCCCAAAACAGGGCCGCTTTTTGAGTGGCTAAGACAGGCGGTCATATAGTCAAATGGTCGATATTGTGACTTCTGAGTAAATTGCCAATAAAAGGTATTTTGTGCCCTGAATAAATTTTATACATTTTCTTAAGTCGGCGGAAAAATGGCACATTTGAATAGGTTCTGTCTAGAATGCGTTCCTTGTATAAATTACAAATAGAATATAAGAAGGATGCAGTTATAAGAATCTCAGAATCTTTGCATCTTCTGCATTTCTTACTTTTTGGTTTAATTAATATTAAATTTAATAATATATTTTATTTATTGTTGAAGTCTTTATAATTCAGTTCAAAACGATCGATACAATTAAACATTGATGCAAAATAGTCAAATGCGGTATTCCTAAATTCCAATGTATTTACAAAAAAGGATACAGATACAGTTGTAGGTTTCCTACAACAAAGAAGCTTCTATGATAATATTGGAGTTTGGACAATCTTTTTGACCTATAGTGCTTTTACTACTGTTCTCTACAGTATATCCCAAAATAAACTAATCACATATACCTCCTTTGAGATGATAGATTTTCAAGTGGAATCGCTTACATGAGAATGCTGATATTTTCGAATGAATTAGTTGTTGTTGTTATGTTTTCTAATTCGCTTCGACAAGAATTCAGAATTACGTTACGAGTTATAAAGATATCATAAAATTGTTTTCATCAGAATTATAATTTACAAAGTTGTTCTTTTGATAACTGCGAAATCAATCAATAACAGATAGAAATGTTTGGTCGAAACTGATTTGCAAAAAACGAAAAACAATATATTCACTCAACAAGAGAAAAATATCTTCAAGTTGAAAATCGAAACGAAGTTTAACGGGAATGAGAACCTTACATGACTACTGCCCGATTGTATCCGCACACATTCATTCCTTTGTTGGTCAGCAAAAACAAAAACAAGAACACATTTTAAAGCTGCCGGAGGCTTCTTGTCCTCGCGACAGACTCATCATTCCTAGCGCGTGGATAAGTGTGCGACTGAGGGTGCTTGGGAAATCGTTTTTCCGCGACATCAACGATCAAACAGCAGGCGAACAGCTATAGCGTTGCACAGGATTCGAGATGAGATGAGCCACGCGGAAGGAGTGAGCCTATCCTGTATTATCCGGTAAATCCTTTTCATGCACTTCATCCATGCATAAGTGTGGCTTATTTATGCTAGTTCTTTTCAGCCGCGTCTATACTTACATATTTTATACTTTCGCTACCTCATAAGAGCGTGTGTGCAGCTCGTGCGCCCCCTCGTCCTCGGCGAGCCGGTTCTTAATGACGGATGATGGATGGTGAGGTCCCAGCAAGAGGATATCACATTTGTACCAACATATGCATAAATAATCACACCGGTGTCGTCGGTATGCTGGATTGGAGAGATGCACTTTTCATCTTTTCTCATGCATTCTGAATGCCTTTCCTTCGGATAGACTCCAGTAGGGTTGCAGTCACCGGGGATGTGGTCCGGGGCATTCCGACTGGGTTTGGAGTTTTTTCTTCTAGCTCGTTGGCTGTGTAAATATTTCACGAAAAGAGATGGCACAGCCGGTGTTCAGTGCGGTTGATCTTCGGTCTGGATTTGTTTCGTGACGCGCGAGAATCAGTCTGGCTTTGGATTGTACTGTAGTACATTAACATCTGACGAGCTGTCTATAATTTAAAATGGTTTTATCCGTCTGTTCAGGTTTCTCATGTAAGATTGGAGATTTTAAAAGGCTCAGAAGTTCACAAAACTTGTTGGCGGGTCGCACAAATGGTGCGCAGTATTATTCGCAGATGATAATCTAGAAAGCTGACACCAAGAACTTTCTAACCGGATTAATTTTTGGGTACTTTTTCTCTACTCCGACGTGCAATAGTCATGATTGTCGATCAACGACAAAAGTTAACCCGATGTTGATGCGGATAACATGACCAAACACACTTCCAGAATGCGCTCGCGTTCGTGTTTTTGGGTTCGAGTTAGCATGCACAATACCCAGAAGTTGTATTTTGTTCTCGTCTGGGAAATCTTGTCCGACTTTTCGCGTGTGCAAAGAGCACTGATCTAAGCATCGGCTAGTTCTTGTTCCTTCAATTTCCGATCGGTTAGTGTTTTAGACATTTTTCTGTGTAACTGCATCGAAGGGCCTCACACAAATCGTAAAATTTTACCGATTTAAGAGTTTTAAACAACAAGAAAATTTTGCGAAAACCGCGAAACTCTCAAAATTAACATTTCTTGAAGTAACCCGAAGAAATCCCGAAGCACAAAAATATTGATCAAAATTTTAACTTCAGTGTTTTGCCTCTCACAAAATATAGTTTTATGATAGGAAGAAAATCATTTTTCTTTTCATACAAATGAATAACATATAAATAAAGATTGACTGTCAAAACGTGGCTGCGTGTTTTGCAGATATTTGACATTTATGTTAGTTTTGGCGATCGCAGCGCATTTTGGTGGTCAAGAAAACTACGTTCTAACATCGGTAAGTATGTGAAGAATTCGAACTTGACTACAACAGCAGAAATAGCAACCCTGCTGAGCGAGCATAGCTAAACGTGAAATGCTAATCTGTCCAATTGCGTAAGTTGAAGGAAAATACAACATGAGTAAAAAGAAAATCGATACCAAGGGAGTAGTTTAGTATTTAAACAATAATGTATCGGGGAATGGTGTGGCATGATGGATTAGATTTTCTTCTGTTACAAAGAGGAGAATGACCTTAAGGTTAAAAGCTCTATAACCGAAGCTAAAAAAAACAATAATTTGTAATTCTATTCTAAACTGTTTCTCTGAGGTAAACATTTTTCATTATTATTTAGAACAAGTTGAGGGGCAATTGGCTCACAAATCGCGTTCCATCCCTTGATTCGTAAGAATTGCTTTTATTGGAACTTCAGTCCAAAGATAGTAAAAAAACTCAACGGCAGATCTAGTGAAATTCGATTCAATTATATAAAAGAAAATGAAGTGAGCTTCATTTTAAAGATGTCATTCTTTCCGGTATTTCTGGAACCAAAAACTGTACACAGTGATAAAGAAATTCGGACCATTCAACCATCAGATAATAGGAACTACAAACTAAAAAAGTAAACAATTCAGTCGGTAGGTCAAACGAAACGATTTCGGTTTTACCGGTTCCTGATTTCCGGTTTTGGAAGTACCGGAAACATTGGTCATAAACTCCAAAATGGAACTCACAATTTTTTTTCTGAAATGGCAGACTCGACATTCATCAAATTATATTCAAATTGTCCATATAGTTCCATGGCTTGCTGTTGAATTTTATCACAAACTGACTTCCGGTTTCAGAGTTACCGGGTGCTTGAAATTTTTAATTATAGTTTATTGAGTGTTGACACGCAAAAAATTTTTTTTCTGAATTTAGATCAAAACGGTTTCATTTTGGAAGTAATGCTAGTTTGCTTAGGCAATAAAAAAGTATTTGAGAGTATATTATATAATATGCAATTATAAGAAAGGTGTCACTGTATCAGTAGGTGAAATTGAACATTTTTTCTTTAGTTTGACGTTGAGTTACCTTTTCTAACTCAAGTTATTCACATAACTTGAACGAAAAAGCACACTACAAAATCCAGTGAAGTGTTGGGTGGCGATAGCAGTTCTGCATAAACTGTTTTTCCAATTTTTTTTTTATATCCGGCTTTAACCTTCAGTGGTCTTTCACCGGGGTCTCTGTATAAACTGTTTATGCCCTGGTGGGTCGAAGACGAACCGTGGAAATTAGAAAATTAGAAATATGTGTACATAGCCTACGCCGGTAACCATGCCAAAATTCCTAAATGAGAAAAAAAATTGCTCTGAAACTGAACGAAACCTGCTTCATAATTATCGCCGCGAGTGGCAGAAATGAAAAACGCGAATGTACAGATGCGGATATGGCCTTCAACGTCACCTAACTTAGTTCCAACCCACCAACCACTTTCGACCACCGTCTGGAGGTATAATATTACTTAGTATTAAGCCCTTAGTATTGAGCAACAATTACATCTGTTGGGTTTTTTTATTCTGTTGATATAAAAAGATGAGGAGGTTTTATGCCTGCTGGAGAGAGAGATTGTGGATTTCAGGTCCCACGAGGTTTTCTCTGCTCCCAAATAAAATAAATAAATAAATATGACTGACATTATGTATGATTTACGGATACATTGTTGACGATTTATGATTATGAATCTAGTTTCTGGATATTACAGTAATATAAATTCTGAAGTGATTGCCTGTAATTGTTTCGGGTTGATCTTCAAAAATCAAAGAATTTACTGCAAAATTTTTTTATTGGAAAGGTTCAAAAGGTCGTGGATTTAACCTTTCCCATTTAAAGAGGTTTTATCACATGAAAAATCGATTAGTAAGATTAGTAAGATTTGGCTGGCGGGGCTGAGCGTCAAATTTCGGTCAACTCAGTTCGTCGAGTTCAGCAATGTGTGTGTGTGTGTGTGTGTGTGTGTGTGTGTGTGTGTGTGTGTGTGTGTGTGTGTGTGTGTGTGTGTGTGTGTGTGTGTGTGTGTGTGTGTGTATGTGTGTGTGTGTGTGTGTATGTGTGTGTGTACAAGTGTCAAATAAAGTCACTGTTTTTTCTCGGAGATAGCTTCCCCGATTTTCACAAACTAAGGCTCAAAATGTTTTTTTTGTTCTATACGTTGCTATTGAATTTCATCCGAATCCGACTACCGGTTCCGGAGTTACCGGAGTGTTTTAAAAATAACAAACCGTCATTCAGAGCGACGAAACAAACAACGAAATAAATCTACTAAATTTGGCTCAAAAGTGTTTCAATTTGTTGTTTATTCTAGTTACTGAGCAAAAGAATGGATTTTGGCTACATCGGATCCGTGATCTCGGTTCCGGAAGTACTGAGAACAGTGGTAAAAATCTCTAAAATGGAACTGACTATATTGTCTCAGAGACAGCCAAACCGATTTTCACAGACTGAAACTCAAATGAAAAGTCCCATGATCCCTTAAGCTGCTATTGGGCTTTGTTCGGATCCGACTTCCGGTTCCGGAACTAGAAAGTAAAGTGTGCTCAAAATATAAAACCGTCAATTAGAGCGAAGATGCAAAAACGGAAAAATTCTTTCTAATTTGGCTCACAACAGTTTACAAATAGACAGTATTGGTTCATTTCAAATAAACTTTCTACGAAGGTTGTTACTTATGTATTTAGCCTAAAAAAGAAAACAGTATTATATTTGATTGGAAATGGTTTTATTGTTTTACAAAATATTTCATTAGATGATCATCAGTGTTGGTGATTGCCGAAAATTTGACAGAAGTTGCTATATTGCTATCTATATTGTATACAACATTTTCAATCCGGTAGAAGATGCTACAAGAACTCGAGTCTCTCAATGCATGAACCGCGAGAGAATTTTTCTACATTCCTTCGCTCCACTTCATACTCTGAGTATTTCACAGCCTTTAAAAAAAATTACAGTCTGACTACAGTAAAATCGAGTCGATGATTCAACTTGATGACAATCAAGGTTGCAATATTTCAAAACCCTTGTGTGGAGCATTCACATACGTTTTCATAGATACAACTTATACAAAGATTTTATGCACATAGTTAGAATAAGCGGCAATAGTAAAATGATTCTATCGCAATTATCAACTGCCTGTATAGAATCGGATCGCGAAACGAGAATAAGCGACCGTTTGTTGCTTCAAAGAAGATCCCCACAGCAGCGTGCTAACCTTTGATTCTCAGAAATGTCATCGAGAGAAATTCGCTCTCGCACTGGTGTCGATTCTATGTTAAATGAGCCATGCTGGGTTTTTGTTGTTGCGATGATTTCCAACTCTCTTTGATGGCACTGATTCAATCGTTGAAGAGTTGCCAGTGAACGTTCTTTGATACGATAAAAGCCATCCTTGATGATCATTATACTTTTTAACACTCTTAAACCAATTGAACATGGTTATTGAACGGTTCAACAGCTTCTTCAAGAATATCGAAACGTTCTCCACGCAGTTGATTCTTTACGGAAGGGAACAAATAGAAGTCGTTAGGTGCCAAGTCAGGACTATATGGCGGGCCTATCAATTCGACGTTTCGGGTGTTCAAATATTCGGTTTTTAGAGCCTTATTTCACGAAAAACTTCTGGCAAACACATGTCGGTAAATTTAAAATTTGAATTTTTGAATATTAAATTTTTTGTTTTTTTAATATTGATGAAAAATACTTACCAATTTCTACGGATGATTAAATAAACACAATTTTTTTTTGCCTAAATATTTCAAATAACAACTTATATCAAACAATAGGGGGTCGATTTCTAGACCTCGTCGACCCCCATAGTCAGTTTTCGTTTACGTCGACCCTCGCAAAAAGGATATCGACCACAAGGGGTCTATAACGACCACTTTGGGAACCCCTGCTCTAAAGCAATTTGGTTCTTCTTGGAACATTCATACAGTCGACTGCTGTTTATTTTGGGCTCATATGAGTAAATCCATGTTTCGTCACCTGTGTAGATGACCAAATTTGAAGCACCACGATTCAATTTTTTCAGCATTTCTTTGCACCAATCGTCATGAGTCTTTTTTGAACGATGGTAAAATTATGTGGGATTAAACGTGAACAAATTTTTTCACGATTAAATGTTCATGCAAAATAACATATAAGCTTTTCACACTAATGCCACTGCTGTATCCATTTCACAGTAGGTCACATGGCGATCTTCCATTATCAGATGTTTCATAGCATTGATGTTTTCTGGCAAAACAACTGAATTTGAACGAACTTATTTGAATTCATCGGCAAGCGAACTACGACCACGATTGAATTTGTTATACCAATTTTTTCACAGTCGCATAGGATGGTGCTATACTGCCAAAAGTCAAACCAAGTTGATTGAAGCACTCTTGTGTTGACAACCTACGACAAAAATTGTGATAAATCATCAATTTGTTTTGCTGGGGCAAAATTTTCAACCCACTGTAAACAAAACAAATTAGCGCTCAAATGACAGAATGTTCTGAAGATGGTGAGGGTTGAACATTTCAAACTGAATGATGGAAACATCAAATCCACCGGGTAACACTTAATATTGCCAAAGCTAAATACATAAGTAAAAACCTACGTAGATTTCATTCAAGTTTCAACTAATTTTCTTGTAAGAATCTTCCTATGAAAATATAAGTAATATGAAAAAGGCAACATTATTCTAGTAGGTGTATTAAAATATTTTTTATAGTTTGACGAAAAATCTCCTTTCCTAACTTAAGATATGTACAGACCTCGAGCGAAAAACACACTGGAATGAACACCTAATGAATGAAAACTGGTAGACAAAATTCTACATCAATTCTAGTATAGCAAATAAAAGAACGGAATTAAGATCATCGATCTCGAACTTCAGTTGTTTTTGATTTCAATGTCTTTCATGCCGCCCACAGAGACGTCCCTGTATTTGGTCACGTGATCGCTACACCATTTCTCGCGCACGTTTATCTGTCGTTGTCGTCACCGCCGTTCGGATCAGGATGTCGGCTTGGTTCACTTGGTATGTCTGAAGTGACGAAGGACGTGTTTTACGAGCGGATAGGAAAAAATGAATCCAAAACTGCATCCTTTTCTGTGTCCCGAGAGAGAGAGAGAGAGCAATGTTGGTATCAGCGAGCTGAGACTGCTGTAACCGTAGCGTGTATTATTTTTAATTACAACATTTTCGCTTCTTGTTCTACTTCTGGTTTCGCAGGACCTCCCCGCCGCTGCTTCCCCCGAATTTCCAAAGATATTTTCTCTTTGATATCGAAACTGTTAAACAAATGCACACCGCGTAAATAGTAACGTTTTTTTCTTTTTCATTTCTTTTGATTTCCACTCTACTGTAGCCAACCCCTTCGCAGCTCCCTGCTCGGGGATTTTCGCTTTTTTATTATTAATCTTCTATTGTAGTGAGTCATGTTCCGACGGAGTCAATGTGTAGGAAAATCATCATTTTCTTTGAAATTCTCAGGCAAAGCGAATATGAGTTCCATCATTCCGAGCCATTCGAAGAGGAGCAGCAGCAGCAGTAGCAGGGCGCGGGAGAAATTATTTCTGTTCCGAAAAGAAACTATAAATTTCACTCCAACCGTGTCAGGAGAAAAAAAAAAGATGTAGGCAAAACAAAACAATGCAACCGGCTGACGACCGTTGTGGATCTCTTTCGCCTGTGCATTGTTTGTGAATCATCTTCAAACATATCAATCAGTGTGAGTTTTTTCGGCTCTAGCAAAGCATCAATATAATATAAATAAGAGCACATCAAACGAAGAAACGTTCACGGTGCGTTTCGACTAACAAACGAATGTGTTTTTTCTGGAAAAATGCTCGACTGTGTTTGGATGAGGGGGAAGGGAGCTAAACTCATCGATCCGAAGAATTTTCTCACTTCATTCGAATATCTAACAAAATCAAAGATTTTGTTTGCCGTTTTGCCCTTCTACGTAAGAATGTGATTTCTCCTCCGCTCTCTCTCTTTTTCTTCGGTATCAACCAGCTCCCGATTCATTCGCGGGTATTTATTATTCTTTCGTTTGCGGATAACCACACAGCGGAAAATCGGTGCGAGTGAATTG
Source organism: Malaya genurostris (assembly GCF_030247185.1). NCBI lineage: Eukaryota > Metazoa > Arthropoda > Insecta > Diptera > Culicidae > Malaya > Malaya genurostris. Next base: position 267,991,288 of record NC_080572.1, on the reverse strand, counting down.
GAAAAGTGCTGTAGAGGACCAACTTGTACTAGTTTCGTGAATTGCCACCAGAAAAGCATGGGAAGATCAAATCGTAGAAAATGTGCAATGTACTGTGAGCGAATATTTGGCGCCAACCGCCAATCGGGTCGTGCTCGATTACGAACGAAACGAATTTGAATTTTTTGCGTCTCCATTGCATAGTAAGCCCCACAAATTGTGGTAGTTGGAATTTTTCACTATACGTCATTAATTTTAAGTTTCCAGAACTTATTCAATTACATTAGATTAGGAAGCAGTGTTTCTGCCTTCATATTCTCCACTTTTTTACCGTTATCTGATTGCATGAAAAAAATATGACATTCCGCTACGCTTCTCAACCAAAAGTGACGATACTTTCTCCTAAATTAACATTTGCCTTAATTAGAAATGCTAAAAATATATTTCATGAATGTTTAATAAATTCGTCCCCAAATCACAATTGAAAGAGTGCAGAGAGAAAATGAAAAATAAAAATCTGCCATCGCGAGGTTGAACACAAAAAAAAAGTATTTATTAAAATACTCATAATGAAGGTAAGCGGAATACCCGAATCATCAGCACCCTCCCCCTCGGTAATAAGGGTCTCGTTCTGGTTTGGGTACCCTTTTCGAAGGAGTGAGAGAAAGAAAGAGGGGAATGGTAGTGACCGGACTGGCCCCGGACAAGGCGGCTGCTGATGACGAAGGATGCTCGAAGAGCAAAGGAAGTAAAGAAAAATGTTGGCGAAATTGCACCAACGCGGGAAAAAAAAAAACTTCTCTGGACCGGTCTATTTAAAATTTGATTTCCCCTTCCCATGCTTTCGGCGGATTCTGTTAGCGAGGGTGTGCGCCTGTCGCGACACTCGCGCCCTCCTCCCACCACCCACCAGCGGAGATTGGTGGCACCGAGTGGAAAATATAAAAATGCTTTTCCTTTTTTTTTGTATTTTTAATTTCAACAAATTATAGCTAAATAATTAATAACGGGATAGAAAGAACTGGACAGTCTTGGGGTGGGATTGGGTGGTGAGAGGCAGTCGATGAAACGAGGATAGGTCTGAATCTTGGAAAAGTTTGTCAGCATAATTGGATGTAGTGGCTCTGATAAAAATATTTCTTCGGTTAGACTTCAGTTTCGGCAGCAAATCTATTACGAAAGATAGTTTAGAGTAGTTAATTTCACATTCAGTGCAGTAAAATTTCATTTAATTCATCTAAAACTGAATGTGGCACATGCTGCCGCCGATCATTCTGCAGTAGTAATCTTCACACTCTAACACACAACGTGCGCTGACGGGATCAGGATCATTTCGCCGAAAGCCGTTTCGCCGAATGCCATTTCGTCGAAAGGGAAATTTCACCGAATTCTTCATTAGTCTTAATTTCGTGATTGGTAGTGAAAAAAAGACAAATAAAAAATGATTATGTTTACTTTCGTTTTGTTGACCTACAATCGTACTTCTAAAATAATCCAGAGACTTGAATAATTTTTGTAGGTTTATTCATGATCCTCAGAACGGAATTTTCAAAAAAAAAAAAAACTAGGCAGATGAAAAAAATATCTAATGCGGCTTCGCCACATTGTTCTGTTCGTATGCTATCCGACCTCTCTGTCGCTCGCTCTAACTGAAGCAAAGAAACCTAGCTTTGAGTAGACCGGGCAAACGAAGCGGTTGCAGGTTTGTATGCAAGAGGCCGCCGCTTCCGACGGCGGGTCGGCGACCAACTCAGCTGGCGTTGCCTCGGCTGCGCTACATCAATTCAATTAAATGAAATTATGTATTCAAAATTACCCTTTCGTAAAAAATTATTCTTTCGGCGAAATGGCCCTTTCGGTGATATGGCCCTTTCGGTGAAATGGCCCTTTTCGGCGAAATGACCCTTTCGGCGAAATGACTTATTCGGCGAAACGATTTTCAGCGAAATGGCATTCGCCGAAACAACTTTCGGCGAAATGACCCACTCCCGTGCTGACGTAACATTCCGCTAACATTCAGTTCATCATTTGTTTCACTTTCAATATCAACTCAGTTTAACCGTCGTCAATTAATCCATTGAAATAACTAATATCTCCTTTCAATTGAATGAGAGAGCGTCTCTCAAATGAGATTCATGTGAACATTTGAATCGGGTCAAGATCATAGATGAAAGGTAAACCAGTCATGATAGCTAAAATATCAAGTACAGAATTAACATGAATTAATAATTAAATTTGATGGCCTTTTTTAAAGGAAATTAAAAATATGCATTTATTATTACAATGTCGTATAATAAATGCATATTTTAAGTTTCCCTTGAAAAGGGCCAAAACGTCGGGCAGTTTTATAAACCAATCGTTTACCTATTTCCATTTGACTGAGGAAGCCGCAATTTTTCCGATAAAACAACAAAAGTCAAACGAATGTGAATAAATATATTGACCCCGAACAGGCATAATATTCATTTTCATCAAAAAATTTGAAAATAAAATTTAACCATACTGCTTATATTAGAATCGAATTACAAGTCTGCTTAGTAGTTAAACTGCTCCGTCGCACGAGAAATCGAATTTGTAGCGCTAAGCATTGATAAATCAAGGACGAGAGTAAAAGGAACGTGAAAGAAGTGATTCGCTACTCTTTTTCCCACTTCCTTATGTAAATTACCCCGTTCTCGGATAAGGGTAGCATTACAATATTCAACAAATCAAATTCACACATTTGATGTTTTTTGCTGTTTTCAACCACTATCAAATATTATGGTATCCAAAACAAAAGAACAGTGACGAAGCATTATTGTCTATCACACTTCTTTTTTGTACGGTTCTCCAACAAAAGCACGACAAGAAGCCTTAAAAGGTTACGAATAATATACAAAATTATTGTTTCGCATCACAATGAGAAGAATGCAGTCCCGAACAAAAATCTGAAATATTTCAAAAAGACTGTAAAAAAATATTCCAAAGTTTTAAGTTTGTACGATTTCTCGGAATGCATGACATTTTTTTAAGTGCGACGGGATTTTTTACCCGGTTTTAATTCGACGTTGTATCGTGTAAAACGAAAATTGGGTATATAACAGTGCACATCTCTTATTAAATTAAATTTCTGAAGATCAGTTTGCTAAAATTATTTGCAGCTAGTATCAGACACAGAATATTCAAATTGAAATTTATATTTCAATTCATATACTCCCGGGTTGGCGGTTCAATGCATAGGGCGCTGGTCTTACAAACAAGTTGTCGTATGTTCGAGCCCCGACCTGGAAGGATTCGTAGTGTCAGTAGAATCGTAGCACCAGTCATGCAATGGTTCTGTACACTCTGAATCGGCTGCGAAGTCCGTTGAAACAGAAGGTCAAACTCCACTACAGGTATGTAATACCAAAGACTTTTGCAAACTTTTGTTATATACCGGAGATCACTATATCACCGTATCACTGTATGATTTCGAAAATTCGCATTAAAAACATGTAGCTATAAAAATCGCCGGAAAAACAACAACTACATTTCTTAACAATTGCACTTCCATTACTATCAACTTAAAAAAACTTCGAAAAAAGTAATTCTGTTTCGAAAGTTCGCAAAAACAACCGGAAACATAGCTTTGAAAATTCACTTGAAATAACCGCACAATTTTGAAAGTCACATACAAAACTGCATAAAAAACTACTTTTGTGTACTCGAATTGATAGAGTCTCTTTTAATGTTCTTCGTAGCAGCACATCTGTGTTCGTTTATTGGTTATCTTGAGATTTATATATGAATTAATTGACAAATTTCAGTATGTTGAGATGAAGAATCTATTTTTGCCTTTCTCTATAGAAAGGTATAGAATTGCTGGAAAAACCGACTTCCGAACGGAGCTTCGGAGCCCCAAAGTGTTATATACCATTCGACTCAGTTCGTCGAGATCGGAAAATGTCTGTGTGTGTGTATGTGTGTGCACTTTTCGAAGATATTTGAACGCGCTCAATTTTCTCAGAGATGGTTGAGCCGATTTGAACAAACTTGGGCTCGTTTGAAGGCTACTGTAGGACCATTGATCAAGTTCGAAGATCAAATGGCTGTGACTTTTGGTTCCGGAGATATGATTGTATAAGTGACGTAACCGACAAAAAGCGTTGTATTTGAACGCGCTCAATTTTCTCAGAGATGGCTGAACCGATTTTAACAAACTTGGACTCGTTTGAAAGCTACTGTCGGACCATTGATCAAGTTCGAAGATCAAATGGCTGTGACTTTTGGTTCCGGAGATATGATTGTATAAGTGACGTAACCGACAAAATGCGTTGTATTTGAACGCGCTCAATTTTCTCAGAGATGGCTGAACCGATTTTAACAAACTTGGACTCGTTTGAAAGCTACTATCGGGCCATTGATCAAGTTCGAAGGTCAAATGGCTGTGACTTTTGGTTCCGGAGATATGATTGTATAAGTGACGTAACCGACAAAAAGCGTTGCATTTGAACGCGCTCAACTTTCTCAGAGATGGCTGAACCGATTTTAACAAACTTGAGCTCGTTTGAAGGCTACTGTAGGACCATTGATCAAGTTCGAAGATCAAATGGCTGTGACTTTTGGTTCCGGAGATATGATTGTATAAGTGACGTAACCGACAAAAAGCGTTGTATTTCAACGCGCTCAATTTTCTCAGAGATGGCTGAACCGATTTTAACAAACTTGGACTCGTTTGAAAGCTACTGTCGGACCATTGATCAAGTTCGAAGATCAAATGGCTGTGACTTTTGGTTCCAGATATATGATGGTATATGGACGTAACCGACAAAACACGTTAATTTTTACCGCTCTTATATATATAAGGGTGCCAAAATTTTGGGATCACCTCTATTTTCGTTAGGCTCTAGTGCTCAAAAGTTTAAGCACCTCGAAAAATGCCTCCATGCAAAATTTGAGCTAAATCGGACATGCGTAAGGGGTGCTGCCCGGTGGTAAAGGTTTAACAATTTTCGATCTTGAAAAAGCACCATAGCCCCCTAGTACATGAAATTTCCAAAATCGAAAATTTTTTTTGATGCCGAAACTCTTAAAACTGCATGAAACATCGAAATTTAGTGTCATCTCAAAAAAATTTTTTTTTGAAAAAATCAACTTTCTGGGAAAATTTTCAAGTCCCAAAAAGTCGACTTTTTCAAAAAAATTTTTTTTCGAGATGACACTAAATCTCGACGTTTCATGCAATTCTAAGCCTTTCGGCATCAAAAATTTTTTTTCGATTTCGAAAATTTCATGTACTCCCCCCTATGGTGATTTTTCAAGATACATGAAAATTCCACTAAGTGGACTAAGAAGGCTTTTTTTAGATTAGCATCACTGTTCTCATACAAATAGGCAACGCAAATGTCAAGCACTAGTTTGGAAAAATGATGGTGACTGTATGACATAAACACTGAAGCATGCTTTTGTGAAACTCGAATCAATCTGAATCAATTGGTGTCAAAATTAGTATCCGAACTTATTTAGTAAAAGTGTGAAATATATTTTCATGAGACTGTTATGAAAGAAGAGAAAGGCATTATCACACTAGGTGGATTAAGAAGGGTTTTTTTTTAATTGAATTTAGAGATTGCATCACGAAAAGTATCGATCAACCAATCGCAGATTTTTGATCTTTGTCAAAGTTACACTTTTCTTCCAGCAATTTTCGTTATTTGCCAACGTTTAGTGCATTTAGTTATGAGTTAGAGAGTGTAAAAAATGGAATCCAGCATAGTAAAGATAAAAAAACCAAAATATTGGCATTATAGTCATTTTGTGAAATTTAGCCTTTCTGTTTCAAACAATCTTCGCAGCCGATTCATAGCGTAACCGACTTTGAAACCGAGTAGCTTTGAAAGTCCGCGTCGAAAAAAATCGCAAATTTGACGATTTTTTTTATGCCAAATATTTTAGAAAAGCATGAATTGTCCTGATCTGGTGTAATTGAAATAAATTTTTTTTCAATTGAAAATTTTCCAAGTGTCAGAGAGGTGACTTAAAAAAAATTCGGAAGAGCAATAACGTTTAATACATTTCTAAGAAAAAACAAGACGGATAATTTTTACAGTTCGGGTATAAAAAACCGCATAACTTCGGAAATCCGCGAAAAGAAATCCGCGTTTCGCATGACAAAACCAAATACCGGAAATAATGGAGTAAGCCAGGTCACGTCCCAACCTCCGAAAATATCGCAAGGGAACTCTAACATCGTGTTGCTCTCGACAATGCGCGACCACACATCCCGAACAACTTATCATAACAGAATGGTATCTAAAATAATTTTTTTCATCCATTTGAAAATTTTGTTATTTGATCTACTCAGGAGAGTTTCTCTTTCTGATACCTATTAGAAAATATTGTAATTTTAACTTCTAACGAGATCACATCAATATCAGAATTTGCATTCTATTGTAAATTGATTACCTCTCAATAGTCGGGATAGCAAGGGTTGCCAAAATTTACCAGCAATCGCTAATATGGGAAAGTGCTACCTCATCCGCTATACAACCCACAAATAGACCCTTCGGATTTCTATCTGTTCAGACAACTGACACATGACCTTACTAGACGAAATCGCTATTTGAACGAACGCCGAGGCCCGAAGAGCTGAGGTCCATATATCGCTCGACTAAGTTTGAGATCACAAAATATCTGTGAGTGTATGTGTGAAATATGCTCTCGATTTTCTCGGATACGGCAGGACTGACTTTCACAAACACAAAGATTTGAATGGATCGTCTAGTGTCCCATTAATCTGCTACTGAATTTTATCCGGATCGAACTTTTGGTTCCAGAACTACGGAGTCTAAGCTCTCGGTTCCGAAAATAGTGATCACTACCTATCGAAAAGAAACTGACCTAATTTTCTCAGAGATGGCCTAGTCGATTTTCATAAACCTAGGTTTATACGCAAAATTTTATGGTCCTCGAGGTTATCTGAGCAAATTTCCATTTCAAAAATTATGAAAATAAAACCATGCTGATCATACTTCAGTAATACACCATTCCCATTCATTCATTTGGCAAGATCAAGTGTCAGAAAGGCATGATATATGAACTTGCTTGCACTCCATTATGTAATCCTGCGAAGAGATTTTGCATTCATATATAAGTACAAATTTATTTTCGGCATACAAAACAGTAGTAATGTTAACTGAATTAAATTATTTCAATACTAAATTAACGACATACTATACACAGTTACTTAGGTATTCTAAACTTAACTCCATAACCACCTTAACGTAAATCTTGTCCTGACGAAACCCTGACGGCTTCACAATTACCAGTCGCAGAATTTCTGTATCTGACAGAACATTAAACTATTCAGTAAAATACTTGTACTCTTCGGAAATAGACGACATCGTGTCGACCTCGTATCGCGAAATGTCGTCATTTTGTGTTCACAGAAAATGCTACATGGTCGAAGAATAAACTTGAATTATTAATTGAAAAATGGAAGCACTGATGCGTGTTGGTAATGGCTATGGTTGTTCGCTTTAGCAGCTGATTGACAACATTTTTCTTGTGGTTTAAGGAAAATTAAAAAGTCGTAAGATATTCGTACTGATTTTAGAAAGTAGACGGAAAAAAATCAATCAATATTATTAAATTTAATTTGTTCTGTGACATACACGACCAATAGCAAGTTATCGCCATCAGCATTTGGCCGAAGTTACTCTTTCCTTCCGACTAGTAGGAGTTCGACGTGCTTTCTAAATATGTTTCACTCAGCAGACAGTAAATGTTTCCACTGAATAAAACATCATTTTATCGAAGCCACTGTCGCTATGATTACAGTGATGAGCTGTCGCTACAAAATAGGACAGCCATAAAATTTTAAAGTTCGAGACATACTCCGGGACTCTGTGTGAGTGAGTGAGTACAGCGAAATTCGAAAGCACTGCTAATCTTTGTCATGGAGTTGCTACAAAGTCCAACCGCGGAATGCCTCCCCGCCAGACGGCCCACCGTCGTGCACTATCACAAACGAAATGTTCATGCTTTATCTTTAATTTTAATTAGGCCAAGTACACTCTAGAGTGCATTTTACGTCTCTGTCATCGCTTTTCTACCTCGACATATTTTATTCATTCACTTTTCATTTATGCCAGCGTTTTGCCAAGTGGCTTCGCTTCTTTATGTCGTTCGTTCTGTCTAACGCGTTCGGTTCGGGGCATTCTGTAAAGCCCGTGGATTTTTCCAAGTGGCTGTTTTCAACATCAGCAGCTTCACGAAATCATCATCATCATCGTCGTCGTCACCCGTCGTGTCATTTTCCACCATTCACGCGCCCAAACCCCAGGACCCAACGTCAACCGTCATCCAGAGTGCACTGCCGGCCCAGTAACTCTGCATCGGACTACTCGCGACCTCTTTGAACTGGTTCGTGAAGCAGAACTACTTGGAAATAAACTGACGTTTGGATATTTTTTTTCTCTCTTTCTATCTCTCTCTCTCTCGTTTCCCAGTTTCCATCGACACTTTCTATACTGGTCCTTGTGTGACCCGCCGCTGCACTGACTGGCCTCGACCCTCGCGAGGAAAGTCAACCCCAGCACCGACCGACCGACCGACCGACCGACCGACCGTCCCGGATGATGTCAATCGGCTGGGTGGGCATAGCCTCCGGATCGTACATCCATGTATTCGTTATCATTATAAATTCTAGCTTCCCCTCGATATTTTTTTTGTATTTCAGCAAAAAGCTCTTTCCCAAGTGTTCAACCGGGATGGGGTTTTCAAAGATGACGTTTGGAGCATACCGTGGTAGAGCCATTCACGGGTTGGAGTGACTTCCTGGATATCTTTCAATGTAAATTTCATGCATTTTTGAGCAATTACAATTTATTTTTATTAGTCGTTTGTGTTTTTTGCATTCCGTACAATTCAGTCACATTTAAATTTGGATTGAACGATGGAGCTAGCATATTGATGAAATTATAGAATTGGAATATCATGATACATGTCTAAGCATATAAAGGGTGATTTTTTAAGAGCTTGAGAACTTTTTTAAACAATAAAACGCATAAAATTTGCAAAATCTCATCGGTTCTTTATTTTAAACGTTAGATTGGTACATGACATTTACTTTTTGAAGATAATTTCATTTAAATGTTGACCGCGGCTGCGTCTTAGGTGGTCCATTCGGAAAGTCCGCTTTTTTATCGACAAATTTTGTTCAGCGATGAGGCTCATTTCTGGTTGAATGGCTACGTAAATAAGCAAAATTGCCGCATTTGGAGTGAAGAGCAACCAGAAGCCGTTCAAGAACTGCCCATGCATCCCGAAAAATGCACTGTTTGGTGTGGTTTGTACGCTGGTGGAATCATTGGACCGTATTTTTTCAAAGATGCTGTTGGACGCAACGTTACAGTGAATGGCGATCGCTATCGTTCGATGCTAACAAACTTTTTGTTGCCAAAAATGGAAGAACTGAACTTGGTTGACATGTGGTTTCAACAAGATGGCGCTACATGCCACACAGCTCGCGATTCTATGGCCATTTTGAGGGAAAACTTCGGAGAACAATTCATCTCAAGAAATGGACCGGTAAGTTGGCCACCAAGATCATGCGATTTGACGCCTTTAGACTATTTTTTCTGGGGCTACGTCAAGTCTAAAGTCTACAGAAATAAGCCAGTAACTATTCCAGCTTTGGAAGACAACATTTCCGAAGAAATTCGGGCTATTCCGGCCGAAATGCTCGAAAAAGTTGCCCAAAATTGGACTTTCCGAATGGACCACCTAAGACGCAGCCGCGGTCAACATTTAAATGAAATTATCTTCAAAAAGTAAATGTCATGTACCAATCTAACGTTTAAAATAAAGAACCGATGAGATTTTGCAAATTTTATGCGTTTTATTGTTTAAAAAAGTTCTCAAGCTCTTAAAAAATCACCCTTTATAACTAGTCAAAATGCAAATAAAATCAGAAAGTAGAAGTGAGAAGTCAAAAGTCAAACAGCAATAGCAAAAAGTCAAAAATCAGAAGTTCGAAGTCAAAAGTCGAAAATCGAAAGTCAAAAGTCAAAATTCAAAAGTCCCAAGTCCAAAGTCAAAATTCAAAAGTCCCAAGTCCCAAGTCCCCCAAGTCCCAAGTCCCAAGTCCCAAGTCCCAAGTCCCAAGTCCCAAGTCCCAAGTCCCAAGTCCCAAGTCCCAAATCCCAAGTCCCAAGTCCCAAGTCCCAAGTCCCAAGTCCCAAGTCCCAAGTCCCAAGTCCCAAGTCCCAAGTCCCAAGTCCCAAGTCCCAAGTCCCAAGTCCCAAGTCCCAAGTTCCAAGTCCCAAGTCCCAAGTCCCAAGTCCCAAGTCCCAAGTCCCAAGTCCCAAGTCCCAAGTCCCAAGTCCCAAGTCCCAAGTCCCAAGTCCCAAGTCCCAAGTCCCAAGTCCCAAGTCCCAAGTCCCAAGTCCCAAGTCCCAAGTCCCAAGTCCCAAGTCCCCCAAGTCACAAGTCCCAAGTCCCAAGTCCCAAGTCCCAAGTCCCAAGTCCCAAGTCCCAAGTCCCAAGTCCCAAGTCCCAAGTCCCAAGTCCCAATTCCCAAGTCCCAAGTCCCAAGTCCTAAGTCCCAAGTCCCAAATTCCAATTATTGATTTGAATAGTTGAATGTATTAAACATTAACACCACGTTAAGTAAGCAACTCGCATCTAAAACAAGATGATGATTTACAGAGCCTATACGAGAACGACTTAAAATTAGGTAAATTTTATTTTGGTTAGTAAAATTGCTAACAAGAATTTCAAAGATACGTTGAAAAGCAGGTTATTGTTTGCGAGTTACTGTATCGGAAAGAAGTACAAAATACAGGGTTATGTAGCATATAATGTAAAGCTTCCGATCCTTAGACTTAGGCATGCGCATCTCCTACGCATCGTAGATCTGCTTGTAGTTAGAACCCTAGCCAGATACATACACCCCTATAAAAATGCGAATAATATGATATAATCAGTACTCGAGTTTGTGTTTAGCTTCAGGTTTTAGGGGAGACTGGGGCTGAGCGGACCGGATTTTTTTCATCGCCAAATTAAGTAAAAAAATCCTTCCTGCTAAATGATTGTGTACATTTTATAAAGCATCTTTTAAAGTACAAAAGTGTATCCGCGTTGCACCGTTTTCTTGTTTGTCATAAAAACATTTAGTGTCGAATTCAAAATTTTGAAGATTAAAGGATTAACTTGACCATTTATATTTCCCTCCTTTGTTATATTTATGTGAGTGAATTTGCTAATTATGATTTCAGATTGATGCAGAAACATTTTTTTATGTTTATCACAATTAAATGAGAAACAAAAGGGTTTGCCTTTATCATATAGAAAGGTTATGCAATCACTGTGAAACCCTACTTTTCAAACTACAGACACCATTCGATTCAACTGAGAAAATGACTGTGTGTGTATGTGTGACAAATATTGTAAATCACTTTCCTCGGAGACGGCTGAACCGATTTGCACAAGCTTACATTCAAATGAAAAGATTTACGGTATCATAAAACCGTTTCTTACTTTTAAGGATGTTACGAAGTGTTGCATGAGTTAATTTTTTGTAAGTTATAGGCATTACAAAGCGTTATATGCATTGGTTTTTAGTAAGCTAAAAACGATAAGAAGCGTTATTGGCGCCACTGTTTTGTAAGCTAAAGGCGTTACGAAATGTTTCATGTGTTACTTTTTTGTAAGTTATAGACGTTACGAAGCGTTACATTCATTAGGTTTTAGTAAGTTAAAAACAGCCCGGTGGCAAGGATAGGGCGCTCCAGCAAGTGCTATCGTAGCCAACATCTGGGGCATTTGGTGGGCAATCAGAGCGCTCAAAGTATGGTAAACAAACATTCGAGTATTACAAATCGAGCAAAATCCTAATTTCCTTATCGTATTGATGATATTCTGATTGATAATTTGCGGAGAAGTGCGGTGAAGGGTACTAAATGAACAATTAGTTTGTAATATCCAATTTTTTGTTAGTCATTCTTCTTCATTGTTTTGGTTTTTGCAGAATGATGCTGGCCACAGTTTCATGACATCATAGTAAGGGGCTGGTTAAAAACCTTACGAAGCGTTACTCTTGTTACTTTTTTGTAAGTTATAGACGTTACGAAGTGTTTTATGCGTTACTCTTTTGTAAGTTATAGACGTTACGAAGCGTTACATGCGTTACTTTTTTGTATGTTATAGGTGTAACGAAACATTACATGCGTTACTGTTTTGTAAGTTATACGCGTTATGAAGCGTTGCATGCGTTACTTTTTGTTGTAAGTTATGGGCATTACGAAGCGTAACATGCATTAGTTTTTAGTAAGTTAAAACGTTACGAAGCGTTACTCTCGTTACTTTTTTGTAAGTTGAAGGCGTTACGAAGTGATACATGCGTTACTTTTTTGTAAGTTATAGACGTTACGAAGCGTTACATGCGTCACTTTTTTGTAAGTTATAGGCGTTACATGTATTAGTTCTTAGTAAGTTAAAATCGTTACGAAGCGAAACTTTCGTTACCTTTTTGTAAGTCAAAAGCGTTGCAAAGTATTACATGCGTTACTCTTTTGTAAATTATAGACGTTACGAAGCGTTATAGGCGTTACGAAACGTTGCATGCGTTACTTTTTTTGTAAGTTATAGGCATTGTAAGTTATAGGCATTGTAAGTTATAGGCATGCATTAGTTTTAAGAGAGTTAAAAGCGTTACGAAGTGTTACTCGCGTTACTTTTTTGTAAGCTATAGGCGTTACGAAACGTTACATGCGTTACTATTTTGAATGTTATAGGCGTTACGAAGCGTTACATGAGTTACTTTTAGGTAAGTTATAGGTGTAACGAAACATTACATGCGTTACTTTTTCTAAATTATAGGCGATACGAAACATTACATGTGTTACTTTTTTTATAATTTTTAGGCATTACGAAACGTTACATGCATTAGTTTTTAGTAAGTTTAAAACGTTACGAAGCGTTAAATGCGTGTACTTTTTTGCTTCTTTGAGAATAGTGACCTTGAAATGTGTTGGTGCACTCAAACGGGCTTTTTCCCAATCATATAATTTAGACTGTAATGTCCGATGATAATAAATAAATAAATAAATAAGTTACAGGCGTTACCAAGTGTTACAAACGTGACTGTTTTGTAAGCTATAGGCGTTACATGCGTTGATTTTTAGTAAGTTATGGAGTGTTATAAAACGTTGCATTTGTGTAAGTTAAACGCGTTATATGCATTATTTTTTAAGTTATAGGCGTAACATGCGTTACTTGTTTGTGAGTTATAGGCGTTACGAAATGTTACATGCGTTACTTTTTTGTATGCTATAGGCGTTACGAAGCGTTACACGCGTTACTTTTTTATGAGTTATAGCCGTTACGTTTTTGAAAACTATTGGCGTTACGAAGCGTTACTTTTTTGTAAATCGTAGGCGTCACGAAGCGTTACATGTGTTTCTTTTTATTAAGTTATACGCGTTATAGAGTGTTAGGAAGCGTTACTTTTTGGTAAGTTATAGGTGTTACGAAGCGTTACATGCGTTACTGTTTTGAAAATTATACACGCTACGAAGCGTTCATGGGATACTTTTTTGTGAGTTATGATATTACGAAGCGTTACAAGCGTTTCTCGATTGTAAGTTTCAAGTATTACATGCGTTAAATTTTAGACGTTACGAAGCGTTACATTCGTTACGTTTTTGTGAGCTAGTCACAAATTTTATTTGAATACCTCGTAATGACAGTTCCAGTGGAAAAGTTTAAAGTTTCTATTAAAAATATCGGTTAAAGGCACACCGAGAATTAGGTACATAAATAATCTTCAGGAATATTATTTTTTTCTCAGGGGGCACCTCTCGAAACGAAATCCTGGGTACGGGCCTGGTGGAAATCGATGGTGGCTAGAGGAATCGAACATGAACAAAAGGGGATTTCCAGAGGGTTATTACTTCTAGCAAGGCAATGATCCAAAGCATACCACTTACGTAGTACTTCAGGAGTTGTTCTATAATGTACCGAAATAGTTCAAAAACCTGCTTTGAACCCTTTTAAACATTTGTGATGTGAGGTTAGGAACGGCTCAAGCAAATGTTAGCCCGATAAATAAGAATGATCGTTAAAAGGCGATTCAAAGTATTTGGGAGTATCCCACCAACGGTGACCAAAAATCTGATGGAGTCGGTGCCGAGTCGCTTGCAAGCAAAAGAAGAACAACCCAAATAGTCAATATTTTGAGTTATTAAAATGAAAGCTGCAGTTTCCTGACAGCAATGTTTCTTTTTCTATAAGTTCAACCAACTTTTGTGATAGCCTGCCCTTAGGAACGGCTTCAATTAAAAAAAAAAATGAATCACGAAAAAATTGTGCTTCACTGAGAAACTTCATCTTGTGAATCACAAACCAACAAAATTTAGTGCCGATTTAACACCCTCCCGTGGAAACACACAGAAAATAGCTGCGACCACCAAACAAACGAAAACACAAATAAACCGATACCATCGGCATACTGTCCGGATGCCCGGTGCTTCGGGTGCAAAAATTTCCCACGGGGTTCTCCGAGCAGCAGTTAATTTAAAATCAAAACACTCAATTTAACATCGCACCGTCACTGAAGCTGTGCTGGTGTTACTGTCGCCTGTTTGCTTCGTTGCATATGTGCATCACAACACTTCTCGGGATCGATGCACTTTTTCTGCCATCCGGGAGATGCCACCCACCCCGAAGCGTAGGGAAAGCCGAACCGCCGGCCGAATGCTGTGGGTGAGCAGCAGAGTGGAAAACCCGATGTCCGATAACTTTCGGAGGACAGTAGCGACCCTCACCGGCACCGGAAATTGCTCCCAGAGTAAATTTCAGCGTGACACCCTCGTGTGTGTGCGTGCGTGCGTGCGTGAAAGCGCGCAATGCAGTGTCCTCCGCTGCCAATAAATGAACGGCGATGGTCGGTGGGTTGATTGGTCGGTTAATTGACGATTGGGTGACTGGTTTGCAAGTTTACGAGTAGCGGGAACTGCAGCAGAATCGATGGCATTCCACGGTGTTCGGCAACTGTCAACCAGTAAACGATTGAGTTTATTTGAACCTGCTCTAGCATTTTAATGAAAATCGCGCTCAAAGCACTTGTTGCATGTTCAATGTTTCGTCTAAACAAGTCCGATGGATGGTGGTTTGCAGAAACAATTTGTAGTTCGGGTACTCGTGGCATTACGTGTCACTATCCGAAATTGGATTGAGCACCTTCCATACATTAGTTCTATTTGTCAACATAAAACCTTTTCAATGATGACTGTTCAGAAAAAAAAGAAAAATAGCTCCTTCATTCCAGTAAGTTTATACTCAGCGGTCGCATGTTGTTTCACACAAAGTTATCACTCCATAACTCTTGTCAGTTCGCATAACTTGTTAACGCTGAATCCTGCATCCTTTCCCATCAACCGACGCAATCTTTTCTCCACCAGTGGATGTTTTCGTTCGCTTCTCGCGATGCATAACCGATGCCGCTCCGGTCAGGTCGGTTCGGTCGTATCCGCTTCCTTCCGAAGCCGTTTGGCTACATTAAATATTAAAAATTTAATTTATTTTTCACATATTTTTTTTCCTGCTCCTGCCGGCATGCGCTTTTGTAGTACACGTTCTTCGGGTGTTTCCTTGAGAAGTCCCCCCGTGATGGTGACGCGGAGATGCGCGAGTGGTGTTCGGCAGCAGGCGTTAACGGTTTTCGCCGCAACGCCGTTGAGATGCAGGACCGAGAGCGGAAGGCACCCACAAAACACCCAGTGTGACTGTATGAATGATTTATTTTTCCTACATTGTTTATGGTTGTTTTGCGGGCCGTTTTTCTCGCTACCGCTACCTGATGGCGAAGGCGACGGTGACGACGGGCGACGGGTTCGAGGTTCGGTTCTCAGACATTCTGCCCTGCCCTCCCCCCCCACCAGGGTCCCTCCTTTCCGTGACGGTACGACTGGTGAAATGTGGAAAAACACGGTCGGCTCACTTCTAAATCGACCAGTTTCAGGACACGACACGTCCGCTAACCGCCCCACTCCTCCCATACAGGGGAATTTTCACCAGAACAACCCGGCAAGCGCGCGCGACCCTGTTCAGGCTGGAAATTGCTCTCGCTGTCTTATGGATTTTTAATGACAAAAGATATTATGCTGAGATAAAATTGAGCGTGAATTATTAATATTTTTATTTTTGCAAAATTTTCCGCTGTTCTTTGTGTGCCTGATCTGGGCCACGAGCTAACTGGAGCTCCGTTCGAGAATAAAGAAACGCGAATTGGGATTCGTGCCCGATGTACATTTTTCCGAACATAAAATATTCAAAACGAACAGTAACAATAGTGACAACAAAATGTAAGCGATTCCATGAATTTTCGAAATCGTTCTCCGGTGGGCTAGTTGTCCGACCAGTTGCCAAGTGACATATCCAAAACCGCCATTCTGGTCAAACTGAAACGCTTCCTGTACCATCGAACCGCAAACTTCAAGCAATAGAATCGAATAATTCAATAACCGATCGAGAATCGTTGGCGAGAGAAGCGAAAAAGCAATTCGAAGAAGAAAAAAAAATATCTCAAGCACTTTATTAGTCGGCTTCCGGTGCAAACGTTCATTAAACAATAATTTCCTATGACTATGGACTTTTCTCTTTTCCCTACTTCATGTTTTAATGATAATAATGATGAGGTTTTCAGTGAATGTTTTTTTTCGCTCCCTCTCCCCATCTCTCTCTCTCTCTCTCGCTCTCTGTCTGTCTCTGTGTGGTTCAATTTGCGTTCGCTTCACCTTTGCTCCGAAAAACGGTTCCACTTCCACATTGGTCAATCGAGTAGGCCTTCCGCCCCCGGCTCGGAGACGGGGAAGAATCGCGGTTATGTGGCAATAATCAAATGATTTCTGGTAATAATTTTTCAACTTTTTTTTTTACTTATTTTCTAATGAGCTTCCTATTTCAACTGATTCGTTGGAAATTGGTTTCGTTCCGGTGGAGACCGCAGTGCAGTGGGACCGGGCATGGTCGTCACATCCGCCGACATCCGGATTGGGATGTCCAACGGATATTGGTTTGTTCTGTGCGTTGCAACAGTAGCCAGCGGTTGAAGAATGGAAAAGCGTTAAAAAATTATGGGCTAGATTTTTTTAATCTTCATTCTTCGTGTACCCATGATTAAAACCGAATGGATGACGTTTCTCGAAAAAGAAAGTGACAATTGATTTAAAACATCTTCTTATTGTTTCACCTAGTGGAGTCATAATGCATTCCTCTTGTCATTCCAACCATCTCATAAAAACATATATTTTCTTCGATTTTAATTGTTTTACGTTTCGCCTTACTCTCATCACCGCATTAGCAGGTTATAAGCCAAAATTTTGTTATTTCATTCTTTTCATGGAATTTGACCTGCTGTTTCAACAGACTTCGAAACCAATTCTTAGCGTACAGAACCAATGCATGGTTGGTGCTACGATCCTATTGACACTAAAAATCTTTCCAGGCCGGAGCTCGAACATACCAAACTGGCATGTGAAACAGGATTAAGTTGAACTGCTAATGCCGCACTGCTGATCAACATAATCCGCCAAACAGACATTAAATAAATACTATTTATACTTTACTTATTTTTCAGACAAAAACAAAATTTACGACTTTATGGCCGCTAACAGGTTTTGGTACCTCATGGCCTCCGGTTTATGCTAAAGTGCACATGACTATTTTGAATTCACTATTTTTACCTGGAGCTGTTAGCGGAATATATTCAATAGTTGCACTACTTATGTACCATTTAATTCCACTATTTCACTGTCA
Organism: Malaya genurostris; assembly: GCF_030247185.1. NCBI lineage: Eukaryota > Metazoa > Arthropoda > Insecta > Diptera > Culicidae > Malaya > Malaya genurostris. The sequence goes on along the minus strand of NC_080572.1, from coordinate 267,973,531 downwards.
CGTTATTAGTTTGTTTGCAAACTTATACTTATAAAACCGATACACTGCAGAAGGATGTAAATAACATTCAGAAATACGCGTATCTGTATTGTAACGTTTGTTATGCTTCATTAAAGTATAGTGACTTTGTGAAAGTGTAATAACGTGACAGTGAAATAGTGGAATTAAATGGTACATAAATAGTGCAACTATTTTGAATTGTTAACCGTTTCTTTTTTTAAAAGGACAATTTCAGACATGAATTTGGAATGATTTCTGATCCAAATTTATTCAGATTGATTCGGGTGGTAAATAGAAACGCTTTTGTCGCATATCCGACAACACTCTCTAAATCGAAAGTATAACTTAGTGAAATATTGTTCGGATAGAAAAAAAATCAATTTGTCGGTTACGTCACTTTTACCATTATATCTTTGAAGCCAAAAATGACAACCGGTTGATCTTTGAACTTAAGGCCTGAGGACAGTGGGTAGCGTATAGATTTTGGATCTCCCTCCCTGATTCCCTCAATTCCCTTTGCGACTGTGCAGGCACGTACCCAGAGGTGGGGCCCAAGGGGCCCTAGCCCCTCCCGAAATTGACACCTGTATAGATTTATTTTATTATTTATGCATATTAAAAAAATAAAAAAAATTTTTTTGGTCTTGTTTGCGAGGAGAAAAGACGAAGAAAACCAAACAAAATATATCATATGAGATTATGAGTCTAGTGGTCCATTAGATTGCACCGTGAAATTGTGGTTTCGTAAGTTTCGTGGTGATCGAGCCCGCAGCGGTAGGGCCTCCCATGCGCTTTTAAAGGATGGGGTCAAAATTACATGAACCATAGTTTAAGTAAGATTCAGCAGATGAAAAAGATTTTCGCTGGATGCCGCGGATGCATACTCAGGACTAAAAAGACGAACGCGATCGCACATCGCATGTTTGGCTATGCTGAGGCAGATTCGGTTTGACTTTTGGTATAGGTTGTAAATTGTTGACGAAACCTGAATCCATCATTACACGCTACAGAACAGAACTACTACCCGGCAAAGTACTAAAGCCAACCCGAGTGCTCCGAAGCGGTCTAGGGATGCTCAATCAGATAAGTTGGACGTAAGTTTTCTTGGATTGTCATGGCATACTTTTTATGAACAACCTAGAGAAACGAAAATTGAATCTTAGTATTAGTGTGTATTATTGGAGCGATTGAATACCGAATACAATTTCTTCCTTGTCCACCTTATTCACCCGATTTTGTATCCTCGTACTTATGCGATCTCCGTGCACTTATCTGATCTAAAATATTATTGATGTGAGTATCATTTTGAAGATTTCGGTCGCTACTTTCGAAACCTGAGATCGGGAACCGCCGAACGAAGTTTGTACGGCTATCAACTAATATGACTTACAAATTTGTGTAAGGAGTTAAGAAGACTTTTTGTTCCTCACGAGTCCAAACAAGGGAGTTACCTTGGACTACTCATTTTCAAGCTATTCGTGAATGATCTTTGAAGTGAATTCTGAAAATATTTCGCATCATCGCAAATCCTTGTGGATTGTGGTGGTATTCAAATGGACATGGGTTTTATACATGTGTAACCGAAACGGCATCCAGAATGATTTTTTGTTGCTGCGAAAGCTTATGCAGTTTTCGTACTCATCACACGAAACACTTAAGACTTTAACTATGTGTTTTTTCTCTAGAATGTTTATATCGCAGTATTTCGCAGTTATCTGGAATACGGAATTACAATTTAGGTCTTGTATCACAATGTTCACATCGATCGGATCGAAAGGGTACGAAAGTCAAAAATGTTTCGTCCTATTAGATTTTCGAAGACTACCTTGGCTGAATCGTCTTTAATTACTATGTTACGAGAATCGCTGTGCTCTCATCAACCAACACATTCTGTAAAATAGATGAAAATTTCTTCAACGGTTCTTCGTTTTCGATTCACTCGAAAATGCATCGATATGGCATCCCTACTAATATATGCTAATTTACTAAAATTGTTAATTATTTTCTGTGCGAATTCGGAAATTGTTTTCATTTCAATAATTACTTTTGAATCTGCACATACGCTTCTAAGAAACAAAAGGTACTAAAGGCGCACCAAGCGTTAGGTACATAAAGAAGATGTTTTATGTTTGATCAGGGCCCCTCTCGAAACGAAATTCTGGGTACGAGCCTGCGTCTGTGGGGAACCTAGTTGAGTAGATTTTATTTCTCTTCTTTTCCCTAACACTACCAGGAAATTAAAACGAATAAAATGGCGGACGCATTTAAACAGACGAATCCACACCAAAAAGTGATTTTTTTTAGATGACTTGGTAGATCTTGCAACGCTTCTGGCTGTCAGAAATAACTAACCAGAAATTAGCTTTATCACTGAACACAATATTTCGATTAAAAAGTGGATTGCCGAGCATGAATTTTGATAGTAAAATTCAATAATTTACAAGCTTAGATTGAACTGAACAAGTTTGACAATGACACAAGACACGATTCGCGCGTGATCTGTCAAAAACAGTGTTGCTAAAAAGATACCAGCAAAAATCACCGTTTAAAAGTGACTGACAATTGATCTTCGAATTTGTTTCAATGTACAGGAGGCAAATAGGCCTTTCAAAGCTTTCAAATAAGCCTAAGTTTGGTTCAGCTGTCTCTGAGACTATTGAGCAGGGAAAAAAAATTGCGCTTTATCAGTTATGTCACTTTTATTATTATATCACCGGAGTCGGTAATGATAACCTATTGATCTTCGAACCCAAGAGTAGCTTTTAAACAAACTTAAGTATGTTAAAATCAGTTCAGTTATATACGAGAAAACTAAGCGGAGAGAAAAAAGAGTTTTCTCGGTTACGTCAGTTATACCATTTAATCTTCAAACAAACAAAAATAGGTTTAAGCTCGCAGAAATCGGTCAAATCGTCTCTGAAAAAAATCGAGCGGAGAGGAAAAACTGCGTTTTGTCGGTTATGTCCCTTATACCATTATATTTCTGGAGTCGAAAATAACCGTCAATTTATCGATTCAGCCATCTCCGAGAAAATTGAGCGGACAGAAAAATCTTTGAAAGGTACATACACACAGCCAAACAAACACAGATATTTTCCGATCTAGTCGAGCTGAGTCGGATGGTACATAACACTAGCGTAACACTCCAGAGCTCCGATCAAATATCAGTTTTTTCCGGCAATTGTATTGCCTTTCTATGGGAAAAGGCAAAGCTGTTTTAATTCACCTAGTAGAATATTGATGCCTTTCTCATCACGAATAAAATGAAAAATTTATGCAAGTTTCATTTAAAAAATTTTTCTGACTAATTCTGGTATCTGAATAGCCAAATAAATTTGTATGACCATCAATGAAGTAGATCTGTATACTGAATCAGTTTCAAAGATTTTTGTACATGTTTTGAATCGTCGGTTTTAATGAAGGCAAATAAATTTGAAAACTTTTCGCTCTATAATTCCGAAATCTGAATTTGGATTCTTTTGAAATTTTATAGAAACCTATGAAATCTTAAAACTTTTGATTTAGTAACACATGAACTGCAAAGTCCCGGTCCTAACAAAGAGAACACGAACTTTTGAGAGCTTGTTTTAATGTTTTGAAAACGACGATTTAAAAGGTTGTTAAATAGGTTCCCCACAAACTAAACAATCGACAGACGAAAATGCGAAAAATTCAGTGCAAAATGATCCTTTAATGATGTGAAAAAATTGCATTTGCATTTCTGCATCGGATTTTAGCTGGTGATGAGAAATTTATTTATTTATCTTTGTTATGCCCATCGGATTCAAAAATTAAAATGGACAGGATTGGAAACAGACAATTTGATTCTTAGTCATTTTGGAAACGGTGCAAAAACTACCATCTTTTAAAACAGAAATACAAATAGTAGTTACGAAAACTATCGTAAAATATATTGTCAAAGGACAGCATATTATTTAAAAAAAGCTACTAGATGATTCCTCAAACTAGAAATAATTTTCCACCCAAGTAAACGTTCGAATACATGCAGTTATCGGCTCATTATGTCCAAAAAGAGTGTCATGAAATCTGTATCAAATCGTCCGCATAAATATGTTTGAATCTTTTCTTCATAGCAAAAGAAATATCGTTAAGAAATAATGTGAAAAGCAGGGGTCCGAAGTGACTGTCTTGTGAAACTCCTGAGTTGTTCGATTCCATTCTTAAAGCTCTACTAGAAAGATACGAGTCTCACCGACACCCAATTTGTACAGAAAAATTAAGACAAAATGTGAAATGTACATGAAGAGCAGAAAATCATTGGGAACGCCAGGACAGCCATCAACATTAAACCGTAAGACCGAATCATTTTGGGAAAAAACAATGCTATGCATGTGCTGGAATTAGAAGGTAGCTTCTCAACCCTGGCGAAACACTTAATACCGTCTGCTACGCTTGATTGGGAACTCCTACCACACCCGCCATATTCACCAGACCTGGCGCCTTCTGATTATTACCTCTTTCAATAGATGGAACACGCACGGGCTAAACAAATAAAACGTGAAAGTTCCATGTAAGAATACCTTCAGAGCAATTGCACCGCAAATGGCAGATTTTTTTTGGAATTTTATTTTTGTATTTTTTGATTTGACTCAAATTTTGCGTAAGCGTTATTCATAGACAAACAAACCAATTTGCATCATCAATTTGGCCTTGTTACTTTAGCCTTCTTTTTGAAAAGGGACTAAGCAAAAATCCCTTGAAAATTTTCAAGAGTACATGGTCCAGAAACGGTGGGTTCGACCGATTTGGAGTCTTCTGCAATGTTTTAGGATTAGTCCCTTCTAAAAAGTAAGACTATAGTAAAAATGACAAACTTCTGATAATCTGAAAATACAAGAAAAAATCGTCCTTCGATTTCGTATATAATTGTTTTCCAGTCATTATTTCTCATAATTACAAACAAATACCCGCTGTATGCATCGAAAAATTTAAAAAAAAATTTCATTTTTGGAAACTTCTAACAAAATTTTGTTGGCAAACTGTATGAGATAAAACGGCCGATCGTGAAAAATACTTACGAGTCGACTGCGCGGCAGGAGCTCAAGTTCTATATCGGAATGTAATGAATATTCTGACTTCACTATAAAACAATTTCAATGATACAATTTTGAACTGATATCGAGCAGCAGAGTATGTTGCCACATGTGAAGACTTTTTTGGCCTTCAAAAATTTGAACTGTTTTGCGTCAACTGTAATTGTTGATTACCGATGATCGATTCGAGTGAAGAAAAATCACTGAATACGAAACAACAGCTCCTGCTTTCAAACGTCCATTTGTTTATTGCTCTTTCACCCTTTCTTCAGACTCGATAGCGCGAAGTTCGTCGCCTATCCGCTCGATCGTGAACGGTCGCATCTGTTTTTTTTTCATTGCACTGCACTGCGCAACTGGTGGGTGATGTCACACAGTCATTCATGGCGGGCGAACCGGTAAAGTTTGGTCACACGCTTCTGATTGCTTGATGACCCAATGTCGCCATTTAGTTCTCTTCGAAAACGTTAATGGACGAACATGACGAAGGATGGCGAAAGGAAAAAAAACAATGTCGATGTTTGCAATTAATTGGAAAGCTGACAAAATGCTCGATTTGTTTTTTTTTCACTGCTGGAGGTGGGAGTGGAGCCAGCGTGAAGAATCAAAACAACAAAAAGATTCTTCGGTGACCAAAGCTTCGATGCTCTTATAAAACGGTAGGCCACTCGGTGGAAGCTGCACAGTTGAGTTTCGGTCGATCGTTTCCACTATTTCTACTTGATCTCCTAGAGCTGTCGTGAAAATGAAACATGTGAGTGAGACTGCAGGTGAAGTATCGGTTCTGGTTCTAAAGTGAGTTCTGGTTCTTGGTGTGTTTCAGTTCATCGCATTATCCGCCCTACTGGTTGTGGCTGCTGCCATCGATTATTACCAGGCGGAACACAAGTTCATTCCAATTCTGCATAGCGAGTCCTACCACGGGCACGACGGAAGTTTCAAGCATAGTTACGATACCGGCAATGGAATTTCAGTGCAGGAATCGGGATATGTGAAGAATGCCGGTGCAGGCAAGGATCACGAAGTCCACGTTATCCATGGATCGTATTCCTACACTGACCCACACGGTGTTCCGGTTTCCGTGAGCTACACCGCCGACGAACATGGCTTCCAGGCTCACGGATCACATCTGCCAACGCCGCCACCACTGCCACCACTACCGAAGGCCCTGGTGGAAGCCTACGCCAAAGCCGGTAGCCATCAACTGGACGGTGGTCATCATGGACACTACGAACATCAAGAACATGAAGTGATCTACAGCAAACCGTTGGCCTACAAACACTACGGATAGTTTGTGATGAGTTCCTCTCATGTAGGATAATAGTTCTAGAGTCCTTCAGTAAAAGACTGCCCCCAATTTCGAATGTTCTCAGAGTAGCGTCGGATTTCGGAAAACGGTTCGACCCAAAACAAATTGATTTTTATTGTAGAATTGTATATAAATATATTGTCAAATAATGACGAGAGTAATTAACTGTATTTAGATACAGGTAGAAACAGTTTAGTGACCATTCCCAGCAGTGTTTTAAAACCGACCTCTGCCCGTTGAGAAGACTAATCCAAGCTTCATAGGTTAATTGCGTGAAAACATTTGTACAACTGATAACGTGGTCGCGATTGTCTCGCTTCAGGCGGCGTGTCTTCCGAACTGTCTCCAACCAACCACCTGTCGGGAAATCATAATTATAATTCTGCTACTGACAAATTCGCGGTCGGCCAAGCAGTGTCCGATGCCAGGAAGATACGAAGATACGTAGATATGCAAACACAGTTGAAGTCTGTTTATGTTGTGACAGGTCTAGTTCGCGTTCATGTGCCCGGTCACTGGAAGCTGGAAGATACAAATGCACCAGTTCCACAGTCCACAGTCGATGGTTTATCCGCGGTTGGCATTTTCCATGTGTGCTCAAGTTCCACCCCTACGCGAACTGTCCACTCCGAGTAGAAACAGCATTGGTTAGTGGGAGGTAAGTAGCGGATGGATGTAATTCTTGGAAGGGGCACTGTTTGTTTGTTTTTAATAATTAATTTTTTGTTCCCTACCGCTCTCTCTCTCTCTGGGTTGATTCCACCTCATTTTCATCGTCATCTAAAATGTATGACTTTATCTTCGTATTGCTGGGTGATAAACTACATTCTTACTTCACTTACCAACACACCGAACGGGAGCGAATGAATTATACGATTCAGATATCTATGTTTGCATACTTCTGAATACTACTCCTAAGACGGTACTTAGAGTGAGCTCAGCAAATCAAGAATTCATCCCTCAAAGATAGTAAGTCTTTAAAAAATTAAAGAATCAACGATGAAGGATAACCTACTCAGTTGAACACAAAACTGAACAGGATGAATTTTTAGCTATGAAGCTTGCAGTTGAGGAATAGAATCAAAGAAAGTTTTTTTTTGTGGTAGAACGTGTGTATTCCATTATCAGCTTAACCGATTGTTCCAGTTCTAATTTATAAATTCATGTTCGTAAAAGTCAAATTCTTCTTCTTAAGGCGAAGCACTGATTGCTCAAATGGAAGCTGGTCTTCTCGGACATAAAATATTAATCATTCCTATTCATTGCGTGCGGAATGAATAAAAACTTGTTTCAATCCACCTAACGGTGTAAGGATGCTTTTTTTCATTACCAGTAAGTTGGGAAATTTATGTAAGTTTTATTCCAGATTTTTGAACTCATTTTTCCGATACCGAAATAGCCAAGTAAATTTGTTTGGCCATAAACTAATCACACTTATTTATTGGTTCAGTTTTGATCATTTTTTTATGTGTGTGTGTTGTCAACAAAGAGGTCGAGATCTCAGAGATGGCTGGACCGATTTTGTTCAAACTAGTCACAAATGAAAGGTCTCAGTTCGCTTTCACACCTCATCCAAGTCAGTCGATAAAACAAAACCGCTTACGTTTGGACCAGAATAAACCAAGTACAGTATTGTGTAGTGAACAATAGAACGACCAAACGATGAGTGAACCAAACGAACAAAAGCTACCACCGACACGAAAGAATACAATTGTTGTTGACTTCAGGCTGTGCAAAATTCGACCTTCGATACGAGAACTTAAAGGTTTGCTTAAGGAGCAAATGCATCTTGACATTGAAAAAGAAAAGTGCAAGTACTTTTTCCCCGGTATTCTAAATGGCGTACGTTTGTTATGCATGCGCTTGAGGAGGCCTATACCTTCTTATGTGACTTTCGGTCAGGATACAAGAATCCCATGCAAACTTGTTATTTATGACAATCAGATGACCACATGTCAATATTGTCAAAAAGCTGTTCACTACGGTAAGCCGTGTGATAAACTGCACAAGGAGAAAACTGCACCAAAGGACAACGGTGCTTCCTTTACACCAACCCCAAGCAACCCCAGTACACCTGTGACAGCCACCAATAACAATGAAGCCACCAACCCTTCAACGAATCCATCATCATCCCCTATAGAACAAAGTACACTAGCTACAGTTAACAACTTACCCTCCAACCAACCAGCAATTGCAACCAATGTACAACAAGGTGCATCTATAGCAACTAGCAACGAAAAGAAGACGGAAATCGACAACAATACCATCGATGCGGCAATGGATGATGAGACGAACCACGAACGAAGTGCCCCTCAATCCTCCCAGGAGGGAAATGGAAGCTCCTCTCCCCCTAGAAAAAGGGTGACAACGAGATCCAACTCAAAAAAAATTATTTAAAAAATCGGCTCAATCGGCCACGTAAAGCTTGTACTCAAATAGGCCTGAAAAAAAATATCTTTTAAATAAAAAAAAATGGAAGGTCTCCCCGTCACGCTGAACGCTATTGAATGGTTTCGAGATCGGATGTTTACTTTTTTAGTTATACGAAGTTTGTGTCAGTTTTTTGACAATATCTGTCGCAAAATGTCGACCTTGAAAACAGAATATGTTTTTAGACATAGATTCCGCACGGTAATAGATGTCCAACAAGCCAAAGATTGTCAAAATCCGTACATTTTTAACGGAGATATCAATATTATTGTGTAAGCGACTTTCCCCCCTATTCCAGCAGTGGGAGTTTTGTGCAATGTATGACAAAACACTACCAACCTGAAACACGATTTGTTAAACTGTTACATAAAATTGTTCCTTAGTACCAAGAAGACTGCGTACAACATCCTTTTTCGTGACATTTTGCCTCGGACCGATTTTAGCACGGTTCATTTTTGGCAACATAACCGTTCAAATATGGCATATGTAAACCAGTGATTGGCAGATGGCCAAATCGAATTTCAAAAACAAATTTTAAATTACAGGATTTATGGTCCCATACAAAATTAATGAATTTTATCCGATTCTGACTTCCGATTCAGGAATTACAGGGTGATGAGTTTCTAAAATTCAAACCGATATAGAAGCTTGAAAGTTTCACTCAATTTTTTTGCAATTTCTTTGTTATATAAATTTATGGTCATACAAATCGTTTCGGGATATGCTGTTTCCTGAATACCGACTCAGGAAGTACCGTAAATAGCCGTACACTCTAAAGTGGAACTTACTTCGATATCTCGTGGAATGTTTAATCGATTGTCACACGTTTAGATTCAAATTCCATCTGATTTGCAGATTCGACATTACAGGGTAATGAGTGATTAAAATTTCAAATTGTCACTTAAAGCGACGGTCATTAAAATATTGTCATGAGAGCTAAAACACCGAAGAATACTCATGCAAAAAAACACATGCGGATTGACACATAAAAACACATGTTTTTATAACTCTTTCCACCTCAATTATCTTTTATTGTACCAATATTCAAATCAGACCCGAAATCTGATATCCAAAATTACCTTGGAACAGCCATTATTTCAAACATTCCTAAATTACTACTTTCACTCTGAATGCCATGGATTCCGGCAACCACGAAGAAACTTTATACACCGACTTTAGCCAATCTTCCGAAATCTTTCTCTAATAATATCATGTGTAAAATTCAGGGGGAAATTTTAAAAGAAAATTTAAAAAAGTTGTATAGCATCCAAAGTGTAAAAACCTTGGAATGTTATAATCTCAATTTAAAACTAGCAAAACAGTACCCCCAAGGTTTCGAAATTTTTCTAACCAAAGTAAAGTTCGCCGAGCACTGTGAATCAGAACGCAAACGAACTCTACTCAACAAAAAATTTGAAAATTTACTTTCCCAAAACCGTATGGTCCATCCTCCAAAACCTTCGGTACAGTTTTCAGAAAACTTCCTAGTTAATCGTTCATCACAAAATTTTCACACACGAACAAACAAATCTTCTCAACTTGGGGTTAAATTATGCCATTTCTTCCAAAGTTAATCTCGAACAAGTTATTATAGACGTTGAACAGGTCTAGATAGCTGTAACCTTCCTTTTTCGAAAATGAATGACGCCAGGACTATTGTAGCTGAAGTCATTAAAAATACTCCATTAAGAAATGAACAAACTAAAAATGAAAGAGAGCTAGTTAAACAATTGCGGGAAAAGCCAGTTTTTATATTTAAGCTGACAAAGGAAACAAAGTTGTTATTATAGATAAGGATGATTATGACAATCTAATCATCCAAAAAAATTATGAAGGACCTTATAGGAAACAAAGATCCGACCCCCTTCCAGAAATTATTAAAAAAATAGATAAAACTCTCATAGAATGTAACCCTAACTTCGATATCAATCTCAGCCGCCTCAAAGTTCCTAACCCTTCATTACCAAAAATCAAAGGATTACCTAAAGTCCATAAACCTGGGAATGAAATAAGGGAAATCATCTCTTCAGTAGGAGCCCCTACCCAAAAAATCTCCAAATGGCTAGTGGAAGAATTCAAAAATATGCCGAAAAAGTTTTTTAGTAGATTCCATTCCCAATACACAAGAATTCAACTTCTGAACTCAGGTGAAATCGAAGATGACGAAATAATGGTATCTTTCGATGTAGCCGCCTTATTCCCAAGTGTCCCGGTGAAGGACTCAATCAATTTGTTGGAAGATTGGTTAGTTAAGCAAAGGAGTAGTAGTTTATGGAAATGCAAAGTAAGGTCTTACCTTACTCTAACCCGGCTTTGCATGGATGTAAATTATTTCAAATTCAGAGGGGAATATTATAAACAATTACAAGGGGCCCCAATGGGTAATCCGCTCTCCCCATTTTTATGCGAATTATTTATGGCAAACCTCGAAGAACTTTTAAATAAACGAGGATTACTACCAAATCGCTGGTGGAGATACGTTGATGATATATTTTGCATCATCAAACGTAACGATTTGGAAAATTTTTTGGATACAATCAACAATTTACATAGGAACATAAAATTCACCTGCGAGAGGGAGACAAACAACAGTTTACCTTTCTTAGATGTTCTCATTATACAGGAGGCGAAAACTTTATCTTTCGAAATATATAGGAAGCCAACCAATACAGAGCGAGTTATACCTAATATTTCTAACCATTCTCACCAACATAAAATGGCAGCATTTCACCATATGTTTCACAGAATGCTAACATTACCCCTCAGAGATGATGCGGTAGTGAAAGAGAAAAATTTTATCTTCGAAATTGGAAAGCTCAATGGATATCCGGAGCGCTCAATCCAAACAATCCTCGATAAGAAATTAAGATCATTGAAAAAATTATCACTCACAACTTTGACCCCCCTATCAGAAACCTTGAAAAGAATATCGGTAGACTTCAACTCTAACATGGCATATCCACTTAAATCAAAATTAAAACCCTTTGGCTTGGATTTAGTGTTCAGTAGTACTAGCAACCAGTTGAAAACTTTACTAGGATCTACTAAAGATCCTACCGACAAATTGAAAAAATCGGGGGTATACAAAATTTCATGTTCTCATTGTGATAAATTATACATTGGACAAACAAAGAGATCATTAGATATCCGTTTCAAGGAACACATAGCGGAAATAGGGAAAGCATCCAAGGATCTGGAACGGGGTTTATCACACCATTTCAAGTCGAAAGTAGCTGAGCATGCCTTTTCCGAAAACCATGATTTCACTACAAATGACATAAAATTTTTAAGACAAATTTCCAATCCATGGAAATTAGATTCGGCAGAAAGTCTAGTAAATTGTGCATATAAATTCATACAGTCTCACTTGCTAACCGAGTACAAATTACACTCAGAGCCAGTAAATTTCTGTACGAATGGAATATTGCGTGATTTGAGAATTTAGGTTAGTTATGAATTGTATCGTTTGTAGAATTATGTCTCCTCTAAAATTCATAATTTCTTTCTGTGTAGGCACAAGTTATTATTGCTGTTCATATGTTACCATAAGGATATTTTAAGCAGGTTCTTATGTAGTACTTGTTTGAATGTATAACTTTGCGAAAATAAACATTTTCCGACAGGCACAGATATTTACAACACCTAAAAGATGGTCGTAAAGATATTTTTTATACGCGTGGAAGGATAACAAATAGCGCTAATAAATATACTACAAGTCAAACGGTTTGTATATATCGGCAAAGTTGCTTAACATATCAGTAAATTGTTGAGAGGGGAGGATTTATGCTAGGAGAAGGGGGTCTTGAAAATCAATTTTCATCTCTCAATTTTTTAGATACAAGAGATGAGCAAAAATTTCATGGTCGTGCTAGATAGTATTACTGTTGTTAATTTGAATGCAACGCAATTTTTTTTTCAATAATTTCTAAAGGACTTGGTTCTTTTTGTCGGGAAATTCAAATAACCAAGGGAAATAATCTTTATCTGCCTATGAACGCAAGTGTATGGAAGTTTCAGCTCTAAACTACTAAACAACCAAATGAATCGCCTCCAAGTTTGGCGCATGTACCAAAGGTGGAAATCGATATTTTTTGAAGAGCACAGATACTTTGTACACTACTCAGAGGTGGTCATAAGGGTTATCGTGTAGGAGAGCTGTAGTTAGTTCACTAAAAAAAGAGGAATTCAATATAAAATTTATTCGACGAGAAACGATCCTTTTTAACAAATACAGATACTAATTTTATATCAATGGAGATTTTAAGTTTATTTTAAGGGAGAGGGCGTGTAACAAGTACCCCAAACATGGGACATGTAAGGTAAAATTGATTGAATTTCACGGAAAACATAACAACATAAAACTGACCAAATTGACGAGGATACCATAAAAATTATGATTATTGTGAGATATGAGATGGGACACTGGCCGTGAGCAATCGGGTTGTCGCCTATGTTATGTTTCACTACAATCAGAGTGTTTCACTAAGCAGGACAATTTCGAGCATTTTTTCGGCCGTATCTTCCCGAAACATTCCCGAGCAATGCCGAGCCATTCAGCTAGTAGTCAATAAAGTCTACTAAAGTTTCGGGAAATTCCATTCTGAGGATGATAAACCAATCTGAAAAGTTCAATCAGGAGGTAAAAAAATAAAACACAGAAAAATAACTTCTTCCGTTAATTCAAATAAGAAGTGTTTTAGAACTTTAGGTCGACAAAACGGGCGTCAATTCTATCATCTTTCAAGTTTCAATGTTTAAAACTAATTTTAATACGATATCAAGACAATTGTATGATTCGGCAGAACAACACTTTCGACGAAACGGCTTTCTGAGAAATTTCTCTGATCCGACGCAGAACACTGAAACAACATGGTATCTTATGATATGAAACAAGATACTTCTGCAATTGTTGCCTTTTACGGCATTGTAGCAGGAGTTCGGAGAATCGTTCCTCCACGCTCAATCTTAAAGTGGATCACAGCTCTTTGAATGAACGAAAGATCTCGATTCTGAAGCTACTGTCCCGCTAGGGTAGTCGACTGAACATGCATCTCGTTCTCACAATTTGCGAGTGGAGATGAATTCTTTGTTTTTTGTTTTCATGAGTTTTGAATTTAAGTAACTAACTTCTACTCGGGAGTTTCCATGGTACAAGATTTCGACGCAAAAGATGAACTTCTGTTTCAACATCTCCACAGCCGATTCATAATTGAACAGGATAATTGCGGAAGTAGCATATATAATTTTAATAATTATGGCAGTAATTTACTTGTTTTTGCAGGAATACTGTGAAACAAATAATTCTGACTAGCACACTTCATAAGAAGCTTTTCAAGGTTTAGATGTAAAGTTTTCATACACAAACAATTGGATTTATACAATTTAGATGAGATTCATACAGTTTGGACGACTTTACGTAAAGGTACTTAAAACATATTATTCATCAGTTATTAGTTAGTTATAGTTTTATGATATTTGAATGGGGTAAGAAAGTATAACACCTCACATCTGTGTTCAAAGTCCAACTTTCTCCAAACATTCTTCATTTGACTTTTTTTTGCATTGAGAAGATAAGGGTTCGGACGAAAAATATGTAAAAGACCGATTAGATATCTTACTGTTGTAGACAAATTCCGCACCGTAACGTGAATTTTCAGATTGAAACTAATCACCATTTAAAGCGGAAACTTCGCTCTGGTTTGGATTGCATTTGCTTACCGATAAACATACCTGAAACGAATGGAAAAAAATAAACAACAATTAGTTTGAGTTTGAGGCAATGTAAATATAAACAAATAGTAAACTGCAATAGAGTCAACACGGTGTTGTTTAGGCTCTAGGAAGTGTACGTGCCCAAATCGGGTCACAATACGAAAACAAAAACTAAAGTACAATAGGTAAACAACAAATCCCTGCCAAGGTTGGTTGGTTGGATGATAAGTAGGACAGACTGCTTTGCTTCCTTGCTGCCCCGTTCCTGTTGTCACCAACTCCCACCACATTCAAAGCTCCAAGTAAAAGTTCGATTTTCTCGGTTTTCAGCTTGTGTGTAGCCATAAGCCACGACCAGTACGAACCAGTCAGCCAGCCAACCAATTCCGGCGACATGTGTCTCCCGACGGTCTCCGCGGCTTGTATGGGACAATCGCGCCGTCAGACGAGAACGTGGTGGCGAAGCAATGAAGCTACCGTCGCGGTAAACTAATTTCTAGTTTAGCCAGGTGAGAAAACGTGATGCTAGAACTGTCGACCGTCTCGTCACTACCAATAGGCTGGATGTGTGTGTGTGTGTTTGACAGGCGGGGTTGGGTGGGGCACTTCAGGAAAACGGATGTGACGCTGCATAGTGGCGCGAGGAAATTATTTTCAGTTTTCAATTAAAATATTTTAACTTAATTGAATGCGGGCTATCGGGATTGGAAAAGGATCCAATCGGTTCTAGATTTCCGGGATGAAATGTGTGTTGTTGACATACGTGCTATGATTTATCACCCGTCACATTGTGCCAACCTGTTGGAATCTAATTTGAAGTTGTGTGCCATCGTCCGGTTTCGATCGGGATGTTTAGTGCGGATATCAATTCTGATTAACGTTGAAGAGACTACTCACGGAAGTCAAAGCTTTTGCCATAATGCAGAATTATTCATCGTCAATATTTCATCTCGCACAAGGTGGTAACAAATTCTGAAACAATTATTATTTTTTGCTATTGCAGTACACACATTCGAAAGATTGTAGTTAATCAATTTACAAATGATTTTGTTCCAATTTCATTGGTCAATACAGTTTTCGTTTTAGTAAAGAGCTATGAAATCTTTCATTATTAAATTCATTACACAGCCTTCAATATTAAAATTCAACAGATCCAGAAAATGTGGACCCAAATCAACAGCTAATTCTTACGAATCTGAACCAAGAGATTGAAAGTCTTCATATGAAGTTTGAAATCTTCAAACAATCAGAGAGGTGAGACATTTAAGCCAATTTCATATCATTTCTGACTATTCAGTAAATCGTTCCTAAAGCTTGCTTCAGATAGAATTGGAACAAAGACAATTGCCTGTATTTCAGTTATTTATTATTGAATTCAAGATCTTTTTTCATACAAATGTAGCGTTTTCTTCATACTTTTAAGAAAAAATGCGGATAAAATTATTCGTCACGGTTTCGAAGGATTTCTCGAATTTTTCCTGTAACACGGCTCATTTGGCGGCGCACACCTTCTTCGTCCATCGTTTTAGCTATCTTATTCCACCAGGTCGTCATCTGATTGATGTCTTTGACAACCTTTCCCTTTGCCTTGAGTCTCCTCATCATGATTGCCCAGTATTTCTCAATAAGGCGGAACTGGGAGCAGATGGGTGGGTTAAGGTTTTTCGGAACAAACTGGACCCCTTTCTCTGCATACCATTCTTGAACGACTTTGCTGCAATGACAGCTTGCCAAATCTTGCCAAAACATTACGGAATGCTCGTCGGATCGAATGAACGGCAAAATTTTGGAGACACTCTTTTTGGTGTAGTTCCGATGTCATTGTCTTATTTGTAACGAAAACATTCGTTTTTTTTTGCCACAGCTGCAAATGCCCTGCCAAATCATAAATTTTCTTGCAAATTTGTCAGCAAAAACCAATTTAAATTTAGCTGAAACATCCCCCCGAGCCGTTGCCAAGTAAAATTTTTTAAATGGGATTTGCCCGAAGTCAGCCTTGACATATTTTTCATCGTCCATCAGAAGACACTCGTCGAACTTGGTCAGCACCTGGTCA
Source organism: Malaya genurostris (assembly GCF_030247185.1). NCBI lineage: Eukaryota > Metazoa > Arthropoda > Insecta > Diptera > Culicidae > Malaya > Malaya genurostris. The sequence goes on along the minus strand of NC_080572.1, from coordinate 267,956,970 downwards.
TATAGTTTCCGAGCGCGAATTTCGACCACACTATTCTGTTTTATGGTCCGGTTTGGCTATTTGCTACCTCGATACGACTTGATTTCTTCCCGGAGTCGAGTTCTCCTCACGCTACTATGGGCAGCACCGAATTTTCTGGCCAAATCAAGGTCCGACAGATTAGGATTCCTCTTAATCGTCTTCAAAATCTTACCACGCAGTTTCCGGTCGACAGTTCCACTCTGACGATTGGCTTGAGGCTTCCGAATCATCATCAATGTTTCTTTATACCGTTTGATAACGCGCCATAAGGTATTTCTGGGCAATTTCAGCTGTTTAGCTAGCCTAGATGCAGACCACAATGGATTTTCCGAATAAATGTGCACAATTTTTTTCCTTCTTTCGGCTTCCATGTCGATTGTTTACCAAGTACAGTCGATTTGCCGAATGTCAAAAATCATACGTGAAGCTGACAAAATTCCCGACACGTGGGCGCCAAGAACTTCCAAATCCGTCCACCAGGAGTGCCACAATATGAGCAAAAGTTTGTTCCAATTCTAAATGAAGCAAGCTTTATCAAGGCGGCTTTAAATAAGTTGAAACTTACAGGTTTTTTATTTTATTTATTTATTTCTTATTAGGTTCATCGGACATATGTCTGAATGAACGGACAGAGTGGAAAAAGGTCACTATGAGTTGAAAAAATATCATGCCATTCTCAGACAGGCGCAAAACCACTATCTTTTAAACAACAAACACAAAACAAATCGGGCGGATGGGTGAGCAATATGAAGCCTTCAAGCAAAGCGGATCTATGAGGATCGTTGGCAATTTCAGAGATGAATCCTAGCTGTTCCATCAAGATCACACACCTGAGTCACTCTAGACAATCAATATTATTAGTCGAAAATAATAGGACAAAGAATCCGATGGAATGTGATAACTTGACAGTTCATTGCCGTTTCAACCTTCCGAGCGAACGGACGTGCTTTGTGTTTACTGCGAAAAAAACCAGTGCCGTGTGTGATAACGTGACCGGACGATCAAAACTAGATTATATCGCTATTGTGTAATAGACAATAGTGCTTTTTTCTGTGAGAGGTGTTTTGTACATTATACACTGAAGCAGTGCATTGTTGTGAGCGGACGATCGAAACAGTACCGTTAGCCGGTGATTGTTTGATCGATCAAGGCCAGATTTCAGTGGCCATTGTGATTATACTGTGCGGATTATAAGTGAGTGTGCTTTTTCCTCTCGGAGGTTTTTTGCACACCCTCGAAGCGGCGATACGCCGATCGACGAGGGCTTGGCCTTGGTGGCCCCCGTTGGATTAAAAGTTAAGTACTATTATTTTGTATATTTTTTTTTTCTTCTTCATTCGACCGTTCATTCCCCCCCCCCTCCGAATCATTTATTTCTGCGCGGAGGTAGCTCCGCGACATGTCAAATTCGAATCCCGACCCCTCCGTTCTCGATGATCAGATGGAGACTTCTGTTGGCAGCAGTAAGTCTCGCATAAAGAGTTATCCCGATGGGCTTGCACTCTCGGCCGGGCCTTACTCGGTTTATTTCCGGACCAAGGCTAAAGAAAAAAAATTGAATGTTTTGAAAATATCGCGGGATCTGTCCTCGCGATACAATACTATAAAAAGTATTGATAAAATACGCCCAGATAAGCTCAGGGTTCTGCTCACCAGCTCAAAGCAGGCTAATGAGCTCGTTCAAAATGATCATTTTACGCGGGAGTACCGCGTCTACGTGCCAGCTCGCGAAGTAGAAATCGACGGTGTGGTCACCGATTCGAGTTTGACTTGCGAGGACGTTCTTAAGTACGGGGCGGGTTGTTTTAAAGACCCCTCACTTAAGAATGTCAAGATACTGGATTGCAAGCGATTGCATTCAGTATCGATCGCCGGGGATGGAACAAAGTCCTATCCCCAATCAGACTCTTATCGAGTGACCTTCGCCGGTTCTGCTTTGCCCAACTACATCCTCTTGGACCGGGTTCGTTTGCCTGTTCGCCTATTCGTACCCCGAGTAATGAACTGTACTAATTGCAAACAATTGGGGCATACAGCTTCTCATTGCTGCAATAAGCCCCGGTGTGCTAACTGTGGGGAGGCTCATGCGGATGGCTCTTGCGGTAAGAATGCTGAAAAGTGTCTCTACTGCAAGGAGGGTCCGCATGACCTAATGGCATGTCCTGCGTATAAGCTGCGAGGAGATCGGATGAAGCGTTCCCTGAAGGAACACTCCAAGCGTTCCTTTGCCGAGATGCTTAAGAGTGCCACCCCTCCTAAACTGACAACGAACCCATATGCCTGCTTGTCAACTGACGAGAGCGATTCTGACGACCCTTTGGAAGGTCCATCATCGGCGGTCCCTCATAGCTGTAGGAAAAGAATAAATAAATCCTCTCATAAGCTACCTAGTAAGGGTTCGAAGGTGTCTTCCGAAGGGCTTCGAAAAGTTACAGCTAACGGGAATCGGGACACAACACCGAAGCAAAAAGCTCCTGGTCTCGGAAAACTCAATTCCGAGATGGAATTCCCACGACTTCCCGGGACTATAAAATCCCCAAGCGTCCCTGAAAATCTACCAGAGAACCAACTAGGTGCTGGACTTATCAAGTTCTCTGATGTTGTGGACTGGATTTTTACAACTTTCAATATTTCAGACCCTCTTAGAAGCATTTTAATTGCTTTCATGCCAACAGTAAAAACATATTTGAAGCAGTTGACTGCAAATTGGCCCCTTATCTCAGCGATTGTATCCTTCGATGGCTAAATCATCCACCGAGGTCACGGATCTAATCACTGTTTTACAGTGGAATTGCAGAAGTATCATCCCAAAAATAGATTCTTTTAAATTTCTAGTAAATAATCTGAAATGTGACGCATTTGCATTGTGCGAAACTTGGCTAACTTCTGAAATATCCTTAAACTTCCACGATTTTAACATTATTCGCCTGGATCGAGATGATCCCTATGGAGGAGTACTTTTAGGGATCAAAAAGTGCTATTCTTTTTATCGAATTAACCTCCCCTCGATACCAGGTATTGAAGTTGTCGCATGTCATGTTACAATCAAAGGTAAGGACCTTTGTATTGCTTCCATCTACATTCCCCCTAGAGCCTTGGTTGGGCATCGGCGGCTCAGTAATATCATAGAGCTCCTTCCCGCACCGACGTTGGTTTTAGGAGACTTTAACTCACACGGTACGGGATGGGGTTGTCTTCACGACGATAACAGATCAGCTATGATCCATGATATTTGCGACAACTTCAATATGACAATCTTGAATACGGGAGAAATGACACGGATTCCTGCACCACCAGCAAGACCAAGTGCGCTGGATTTATCCCTTTGCTCGACATCGCTACGGTTGGATTGCACGTGGGAGGTAATTCCTGATCCCCACGGTAGCGACCATCTACCGATCGTAATATCAATCACCAGCGGCTCAAAACCATCGAAGACAATCAATGTTTCGTATGACCTCACACGAAATATTGATTGGAATAACTATGCGACCGTGATATCTGAGAAACTTGAAAGAACTCAACAACTTCCTCCGGAGGAAGAGTACACGTTTTTGGCTGGCTTGATTCTCGACACCGTGACTCAAGCTCAGACGAAACGTGTACCCGGCGCGAAAACTAACATCCGTCCTCCCAACCCGTGGTGGGACAAAGAGTGCACAAATTTAAACGCGGAGAGAGCCTCCGCGTATAAAGTATTTAGAAAAAATGGAACACCTGATAATTACCGGAATTACGCGGCGTTAGACGTTAAAACTAAGAACTTGATTAGAGCTAAGAAACGCGGTTACTGGCGTCGGTTCGTAGACGGCCTAACAAAAGAAACATCTATGAGCACTCTTTGGAACACAGCCCGACGAATGCGCAATCATAACACAACGAATGAAAGCGAAGAATATTCTAACCGCTGGATATTCGATTTCGCTAAAAAAGTATGTCCAGACTCTGTTCCGGAACAGAAGATCACCCGCGCCGCGACACCAAATACAAACGAAACACCGTTTTCGATGGTAGAGCTCTCACTTGCGCTCTTGTCATGTAACAATAAAGCCCCGGGATTAGACAGAATAAAATTCAACTTGTTGAAAAATCTGCCTGACCCCGCCAAAAGGCGCTTGCTGAGTTTATTCAATAAGTTCCTTGAGGACAACATTGTTCCACATGACTGGAGACAAGTGAAAGTGATATCCATTCAAAAACCAGGAAAACCAGCCTCCGATCACAATTCGTATCGGCCGATTGCTATGCTTTCCTGTATCCGGAAATTGTTCGAAAAAATGATTCTGTTTCGTCTAGACAATTGGGTCGAGACTAATGGCTTACTTTCAGATACACAATTTGGTTTCCGCAGGGGCAAAGGAACGAACGATTGTCTTGCGTTGCTCTCAACCGAAATTCAAATGGCATTTGCTCGTAAGGAACAAATGGCGTCAGTTTTCCTAGACATCAAGGGGGCTTTTGACTCAGTTTCTATAAATATCCTATCTGAGAAGTTGCATCAGCATGGTCTTTCACCAATTTTGAATAACTTTTTGTACAATCTATTGTCCGAAAAATACATGTATTTCGCGCATGGTGATTTGTCGACAATACGATTCAGTTACATGGGTCTTCCTCAGGGCTCATGCTTAAGCCCCCTTTTATACAATTTTTACGTAAACGACATCGATAAATGTATCAACACATCTTGCACGCTGAGACAACTTGCCGACGACAGCGTTGTGTCCATTATAGGACCCAAAGCTGGCGATCTGCAAGGGCCGTTACAAGATACTCTTGCCAGCTTATCCACATGGGCTCTTCAAATGGGTATCGAGTTCTCTACGGAGAAAACTGAGCTGGTTGTATTTTCAAGGAAGCGAGAACCAGCACAACTACAGCTTCAACTAGGGGGTGAAAACATAGCTCAGGTCTTCACATTCAAATATCTCGGGGTCTGGTTCGACTCCAAAGGCACCTGGGGATGTCACATTAGGTATCTGAAACAAAAATGCCAGCAGAGAATCAATTTTCTTCGTACAATAACCGGAACTTGGTGGGGTGCCCACCCAGGAGACCTGATCAGGTTGTACCAAACAACGATATTGTCCGTTATGGAATATGGATGCTTCTGCTTCCGATCCGCCGCGAACACCCATTTCATTAAGCTGGAAAGAATTCAGTATCGTTGTTTGCGTATTGCCTTGGGTTGCATGCAATCAACTCATACGATGAGTCTTGAAGTGTTGGCGGGCGTCTTACCGTTGAAAAACCGGTTCTGGGATCTCTCATATCGCTTGCTCATTCGATGCGACATTTTGAATCCTCTGGTGATTGAAAACTTCGAAAGGTTAGTTGAGCTTAATTCTCAAACCCGTTTTATGTCCTTGTATTTTGATTACATGGCTCAGAATATTAATCCTTCTTCGTTTGCTTCCAACCGTGCTCATTTCTTGGATACTTCTGATTCTACTGTGTTTTTCGACACATCCATGAGAGAAGAGATTCGTGGAATTCCGGAACACGTACGCCCTCGAGTGGCCCCTAATATATTTTATAATAAATTTAGAACAGTCAACTGTGAAAAGGTGTTTTACACTGATGGATCAAACATCGACAGGTCCACAGGCTTCGGCATCTTCAATCAAAACATCACCGCTTCTTACAAACTCAGTGATCCGGCTTCAGTTTACGTCGCAGAATTAGCTGCTATTCAGTACACCCTCGAGATCATTGAAACATTGCCCAAAGACCATTACGTCATTGTCACGGACAGTCTAAGTTCAATAGAAGCTCTCCGGGCAATGAAGCCAGGAAAGTATCCCCCATATTTCCTGGGGAAAATACGGGAACACTTGCGAACTTTATCTGAACGGTCTTATTCAATATCGTTAGTCTGGGTCCCTTCGCATTGTTCCATTCCGGGCAATGAAAAGGCAGACTCATTGGCTAAAGTGGGCGCATTAGAAGGTGATATTAATGAAAGACCAATCTGCTTCAATGAATTTTTCAGTATCTCTCGTCAGAAAACTCTCGAAAGTTGGCAAACTTCATGGAGCAATGACGAACTGGGACGATGGCTACACTCCATTATCCCTAAGGTATCGACGAAACCTTGGTTCAAGGGGATGAACGTGAGTCGTGATTTCATTCGCGTTATGTCACGACTCATGTCAAATCACTATACATTCAACGCACATCTCCGGCGTATCGGGATCGTGGAGAACGGGCTCTGCACCTGTGGCGACGGTTATCAGGACATCGAGCATGTCGTGTGGTCGTGCGTAGAGTATCGCGACGCCAGATCGGAGCTATTGGAATCCCTCAGGGCCCGAGGTAGACCGACTGAGGTTCCGGTTCGGGATGTGTTGGCGAGTCGGGATAGTTCATATATGCTTCTGATATACCAGTTCCTCAAACACATTAATATACAAGTGTAATCTGTTACATCTTGCTTAGAAAGTTCCTCCTATTTATCGACGTTATTTCAACTGTGGCTAAGAATTATTTTCACCTGCAGGTTCGACACTAACTTCCGCCGATTACCCCGAGTCCTCTTCTGTCCACCATCTTCATCGGAACTAACAAGATCTTTTTGCTGTCACTAACCTTCTCGCTTCCCCCCTCCCCGTCTCTTCTCCATCTCGATGTCAACTAATTAGATCTCTGTCGTTCTTAGTCATTTCGTTCCCATATCCCCATTTTACTTCGTTTTCCGCAATATTTACTTCTCTATATTTTTCGTTATATTTACATCACCATCATCGCCCACGGAAGGTCGCTCTAGTCATGCGGGCCACCCGCCGGGTATTCGTAGCCTGGGGGTGTTTCCCGCGGACCCACACGGACCGAGGGATGCGGCCAACGTCATCTGGAAGACTCATGATATATTCCATCCACCGGCCGGTGCCGATCGCCAGCTGAAGGTTGGATCTGCCAAAGTCGACCACTGCGACCCCAATACAACATTATCCAATCATACTATCCTAGTTTTAAATTAGTCGTTAATAAAATTAGAAAAAGTCCTTGGCACCTTAGAGCTAAAGCAGTGTGCCTTAAAAATAATTATATTATTGAATAAAAAAAAAAAAAAAACTTGACAGTTGTCTAGAGTGACTCAGGTGTGTGATCTTGATGGAACAGCTAGGATTCATCTCTGAAATTGCCAACGATCCTCATAGATCCGCTTTGCTTGAAGGCTTCATATTGCTCACCCATCCGCCCGATTGATAAATTTATTTCCCTTGCCCCAATTTGCAACCGTTGTTAGCAAATTTTTCAGTCTTGAGGATTACCAACGACTGCAAAATTTGCTAACTACGAACGGCGAGATACAGTGTTAAATCATCTGCTCAGCTTTATTTACAACCAGATCTCAAGTGCAATGCCACATCGTTGAAAAATACTATAAATAACAAAGACCCTAAGTTACTACCTTGTGGAACACCTGATTTATTCGAGAACTCGACGCAAAAAAATTTACACACGCATCCCGATTTTGAATTCTGTGGAGTATACAATAAAATCAGGTTTGTTACCAGGTATAGTGTTGGAAATAATGTAACAAACCAATTTCCATCTAGTAGTGCGATAATTACAACCTTATTAATTTCCGATTTTTTCCGATAGATGGCATTATATGTTTTGTAGTGCTGTTGGTAATATTTTTCGAAGGTGTCATTTCATTCCATTGTATTTATTGTCGAAGCTGCTATGACGTTTTTCTGAAAAGTTCTTCCAATTGGTTTTTATCGAGCCTTAAGGTGAAACGTAGCGGAATGCGAGAATCGCGTTTTTGATCAAATATTCAAAATTATACCGATTTTCGAAAAATCAAAAACACTTAAGTTTTCGAAATCAAATTTATCATAACTAAGTGTTTTGAGAATTTTTAAATTTTGCTTTGCCGAGCCGTAATTGGTTTTTGAAATGTATAAACGGTTACTGTTCCGTTCCACGTGGATGGTTTTAGAACTGAAAAGAAGTGTTTGTAGCAGAATTTCACAAAGAATCTGAAAATACAACTCAAAATTATAAAATTTTAGCTAAAACAACCGAAATTTGAAAAAGTTTACATAAACTTTTCCGCATTTTTTTTATTGCTTGCGCGCTGCTGTTTCGTATTGAGGTGGTGTGAGAAACGGTAGGCACGGTGGCATTATATCGTGAGAAAAAATTACATATCAAATAATGACGCGAATTTTTGCAACATTGGGTTTTGTGTTGAAATAAAAAGGAGTTGAATACAATAAAATGGGTATTTTCTAAGTAACTGTCATTTATAATGCTAATAATGTCCAACTCTGTTGAGTTCAATGCATTGATGTTGCTGAACCAATAAAGCCTGGCTGTGTGATATCGTATAACAGGTATTATTTTAGATTGTAACAATTTGTATAGCAAAACTATAACTTCATCATTGACAAGCTACTGAATGAAATACAAACCAAGTATTATCGTGATACAAACAATGTGATAAACATTGAAAAACAACAGGCATATACATGGTTAGCAAGTTGGTCAATACATATACATATAACCTCATGTTCAGTGCGGTAAAATTTCATTTTCAATCGAAAAAAATAAGATGAAAATGAAATTTATGGTCGTTGACAGTCAGCATATCCCTACTAATTCATTTGACTTTTGCTGCTATATTCAAGTGAAGCTCCTGGAATTCATCGTCAGTTGAATAATCGTATCTAGTCATTTGAAGTTTTGCTTGCTCAGTTTCGAGTGCCAAGTAGTCTACCTGCATCAATGCCTTCGCTCTTGGTAGTAAGCAAATTCGAACGAATAGAATTATAAATGGAGTAAAGTATTAAAAATGAAAACTGAAGGAGGAAACAATTAATTTATGTGTATTCTGTGATTAATATTTCAGCTATCTGGTTTGCCTTTCATCTATTTTCTTGAACCAATTCGAATGTTTACATGAACCTCATTTGAAGGCCGCTCTCACACTATTGAAAGAGATATTTTGTCATTTCAAGAGATCAACTGACAGTGGTTAAACTGAGCCTCGATTGAAGAGAAACGAGTGTTGAATTGAATGCTGCCCGTTCGGGCCGTCAGCAAACATTTAGTGTGTCAGAGAGTGAAGTTTACTGCATTAGAGAGATCGTCAATGTGTTCCACATTCAGTTTCAATTGAATTGAATAAAGTTTTACAGCACTGCTCATGTTAGTCATTCATAATTACTCATGATTTATAGCTCTAGTGTAAGAGTAATCACGAACAATAACGATTGAATTAGCATATATTCAAAGTGTGAGGGATTAAAAAATCCAATACGTCCAGTCATTTTTACAAGCCAATATAACGAGAGGTAAGCCCACTGCGCTCAATCATTGAAAAAAGTTCTTGTTTCTATTTGTCCGTTTTTCTTGGTATGCTTTGTGCGACGGTTCATTCAACTGAAGCGGATAAAATTTTGCGCGCATTTTACATATGACGCTACATTTCACCTTAAAGATGGCGCGGTGCAAAACCAAATTTTGAGCATATGCGCTATGCATTACTTATCATGTTTAATCAAAGAAAAACTGTACCTTAGAGTCACATTGCACCTGTGGAAGTTTATGGCGATCGTGCTCTAACACTTTGAACACAATTTTTAAGTTTCGTCTTGGACTCATCAGTGCATTAGCAGATGTTGAACTGCCTACGCCACCTACCGTCCGTCGGCATTTTAATAAAGGCATGGATTTTCGAAGCAAAATGTGTTGCGAAGAATATTAACTTTCTGTCTGCTTAGCGTTCTATGAGGAACCGTTTTGAAACGTTAGTAGTTAAACATAAACTGAATCGAAGACAAAACGAAAAATTAAACACAAACTGTTTAATATTGCCGAATTGCAAGCATTATTGGATTCAGACGCATCGTAAGCCCAACGACAATTTGCAGAGACGAGGTGCTGGGAGTTCAAAGCAAACAATTTACAATCATCCACTAACCATTCGTGACATGCTGGAAAACTCAACTGGGATGTGCTTGACCATGCGACTCACTCACAAGACATGGCCCAATCCGATTACAATCTCTTGGCCTCGTTAGACTACGCAATTTTCGAACAGCGCTACGATTCGTACGATGTGTGAAAATAATTCAAACTGTAAACTAGGGCTATTGTACCAATAGACATCTCATTTGTAGAGTCGCCATGTAATTTTGCCGACTATTCGACTTTCAACCAACGTAAACTATTTTCGGCATATACTGGCCGATTCAGGTTTTGGTCATTTTAGGGGTTAACCTATTTTTGTGCATAGGGCACATGACGTCAGGTAAGACGTTGCGCTTCGGTGCAAATATGATAAGTGTTCTGCAAGTAGTAGAGTTACAGAACACTTATCATATTTGCATCATATTTGAGTTACAGAACACTTATCATATTTGACAGTTTATGTCTGCCTAGCGGTTTATGATGAGCTGCTGGGTCACATAACAGTTCAACATAAAATGTTATGTACTGACGAGTCGTAGACGAAACATAAAGTATGTGAAAATTTGTGATTTTTCGTTTGTTTCAAATTAGCAAAATTGTTTCTACGCGCTCTGATGCAAAATACAGTACAAATTAGAATAGAGTATTTTTAAGGGGAATAATAGTACGCATAATTTGGGTCAAAAATACAGTACAATACTGTAAATTACAGTACAGATTTGAGCATTCGGCATTACTCAAAATTAGTTGAAAATTGTAATTGTAATTCATTCTATGTACTTAAAAGATCAACATGAAATTATTGAAACACAGTTTATTTACTATAAAATTTCAGGTATTCAATGGATGAAAATCAAATATGCAGGACAGTTTACTATATATTCTAAGCTCAGGTTACATTTATTTTGTATCAATTATTGGAGGCTTCAGTTTGCTGCCATTAATAAGATATTGTACAATATTTCACTGGCATCCTTTTGTTCAGAGTCATTTAGGGTTTTATGACCTCAGCGGTGCACAGTAGTATTTTACATACCTTTATGTTTTATCTTAGACTCATTAGTGCAATAGCAGTTTATGCTGAAATACTGCTAATGCCACCTCGCAGTTCAACACAATCCCTAAAGTAGATCCAAAGTTTTTGGTATTTACGAAACGTTGACATAAGTCTAATCTACCCAAAATAGTAAATATATTATCTGTATAACTGTTTAAATCTTAATATTTTGTGTAACTTTCTGAAACGAATGAACCAACGCATTAAACATGTTTAAAAATACGCACATTAGTACATTCAAAGAAATATTTAGAGTTTGAAAAGATCTCTGGCATTTTATCAATTTAGAAGTCGTCAAACAAACGTTAATGTAATATTAAAAGTAAAATCTCTCTTTTATCTACACCCAACGAATGACAGACAGAAAATAATAGATGTATGAAATAGCGGTAACGAAAACTTGTGAAAAAGTATACTCCGCAGACTATAAGTCCAGCTTTTATCCTGCTGATTGTTTTTTTTATTCAATAATATAATATATTTTTAGGCACACTGCTTAAGCTCTAAGATGCCAAGGGTATTTTCTATTCTTAATTAACGACTAACTTAAAACTAGAATAGTATCATTAGATTATGTCGTCTCGAATTTTCGAAAATCCAGCTTTCAGCTGGCATTTGGCATTGGTCGGTGAATTGAATACTGCATGAGTCTTCCAGATGGCGCGATCTATGGCCGCTTCCTTTCGGTTCATGTGGATCCGCGGGAAGCACCCCCAGGCTACGAAGGCCCGGCCGGTGGCCCGCATGCTGGTCATCGACTGGATCGTAGGACCGTAAGCGGTGATGATGTTACGGAAGAGAATAAAAAAAAGTAAATATTGTGGAAACCGAGGTAAAAAGGGGGTATGGAAACAAAATGTCTGAACACTACAGAGATCTAACTAGTTGCCATCGAGCCTGCTGATTTGATCTAATCCGTGAAATCAACTTTGAAATTACTTTGGGTACAATAGAACGCAGCCGCGAGGGCAACCTGATTAAGCTTCGGAGCGCTAGAAATGAAATAAAATATTAAGCAATGATGGCTTGATTTGCCATTGTGCTGCGGTGAAATCGCAGACGTCATATGCCAATACCAGGGTTTGGATGAATGAAGCAGTGAAGATGAGTATACATGCTTCACGGTGTATGATATTCATGAATATACCTGCTTTATGAACCATGTCGCTTTTGAAGAAACGTGAGCCTTGTTGCTTTATTGGAATGGCTGTCCATGCACGAGAATGGAAGAGAGCAAACAATATTCACCCCTATTACTGTTTCTCTTTCTCACCGTTTCTCAATATTCACGGGGCTAGACAGTGACGAAGATTATATATTCAGTTTTCGCTGACAGACTGATGACTGGCTCTTAACTGTCGAATCGCTATTCAGCAGGAACTTGATTTACAGAAGTAACAAGAGTGCAGGAGCTAGTTTCTCTATAACACCCAACAAACGAAGCGTTTATTTGTTTGCAGTATTTGCTGAGGTCACCAGATCGCCATTGCTAATTGTTGCACTCCTGCTACTTCTGTTTATAATATTCAAGTATAACTAAGAATTCTTACCCTCTATTAACTTGACACGAATTAAATAAGTGATATGCAACAGTTTCTGTGGCATAAAGTCATCAATAACATCCGTTCGCGCTCGGAGAGCCAGTCATCAGTCTGTTAGCTAAAACTGAATATATAATCTTCATCACTTCCTAGCCCCGTGAAGATTCTTAGCTTGCAGTTAAATATTTTGTGAGAAGATCGACTCTCAGACCAACGAGAGAAAAAATTATATTCACGGCTTCTGTGCTTCATGAAGACTAACACTAGCACACTGTACCATCTGTGCATATATGGAATATATTTGCTTCCACTAGCGTTTTGTTTGTGTGGTTCTTTTTGGCTGGAAAGGCGTCCTCTTTGTGAGCGGTGGAATTGTTCGTTCACAATGCAATGGAAACTATATATTCATTCACCGGTGAATGAATATTCCAAACCCTGGCCAATACTCATAATAAAAGAGCTGATCGGTTTGACGAGAAAGAGTTCAAAGAATTGACGAGAAACAATAAAATCTCACGCACGTTTAACAACCCCAGAAAAAATTCTATTATTTAGACAAAAATTCTTATGGTCCCATACAAAATTTCTGAATCTTGTTTGGATCTGACTTCCGGTTCCGGAGTTATGGAGTGTACTAACCTTTCTCAGAGATCGCGTGACCGATTTTTACCGATGGTCTAAAAATACTTTACAAAACTTCTGAATTTCATTTGGATCCGACTTCCGGTTCCGGAAAAATAGGAGAAAAAATTATTCTTCGAAGAATAACCGAAATCGCTTTATTTTGCCGTCTACTGACAATGAGGTAGTCAGTAGTATCGGTAGTATCGGAGTAGTTTTGAAACCGGTTTAGACAAATTTTTTTTATGATTTTCGTTTCGCCATTTTAAGTGATGGTATGAAATTTTTAACACACTTTACCCTTCAATTCTGGAACCGGAAATCGGATCCGAATGAAACTCAGGATTTCCATATTTGACCACAGGAGTTTGTGAAAAGTGAGTGAGCTCCATTTGGGAAAATATGACCACTATTTCCGTTGCATCCGGAACCTGAAACCGGGAACCTGGAATCGGTTTGTTTGGCAGTCTACTGGTAATAGCCATCTATTGGAGTAGTTTTGAAGCCAGATCAGAAGGATTTTTTTGTTTTTTGTTTCTCCTCGTTAAGTGATGGTATACAATTTTTAACACACTTTGAACTATAATACCTGAAGTTGGACCCAGATGATTTAAGGAGTTTTATATTGGATCATAATACCATTGATTTAAATCCAAGTTTGTCAAAATCGTTCATGCCATCTCTGCGAAAAGTTAGTACCCAAAAGATCTTTCATTTGAATCTAGGCCAAAAGATCTTTCATTTGAATCTAGGTTTGTGAAAATCAACCATCTGCGAGAAAAGTTAATGCACTTATTTTCATATTATTTTGCACATTTTACCCCATATTTTCGGAAGTCGGATCCAAACAATATTAAAAAACATTTGTATGGTACCACAAGGCGTTTCATTTGGTATTCATTACCAGTAGACGGCCAAACAACCCGATTCCGTTTCCGCAATGACTGAATGGAAACATATATTGGAGAAGCCAAATGAATGAAAAACTTACCAGAAAAGATGTTTTTTTTTGGAAAAAGATATGCTCAGAGACAAGACTCGAACCTGCGTTCTTATGAAGAGATTTCAGGTAAAAATTTCAGATATTTTCAGACAGGGAAGGAAAAGTCTGTATATCCGGAAAAAAAAATCTGCAGTCGGCAAGTATGTCTTGCTGGTCGCGACAATTTAAAAATTCTGTAAATTTTGAAGAAAGTTTGCGAAAAACTCGATTTTCAAAAGTCTGCACAAGAAAAAATGTCTGCAGCACTATGTACGAAATCTGCAAAATTTACAGACAAATCTGCAGATCTGGCTTCTCTGTTCTTATGCATGCCATTTCGCCACCCTGAACCTTGTGATAGACACAGCTCTAAAACACGAGAAGATGTTTGCATGTATGGTACCGGTTGGTAGACGGCAAGGATGTAGGCCATGTTCGATGTACGTTATATCATGCCTATTCGTATTTTAGAGCTGTGTCTATCACAAGGTTCAGGGTGGCAGGCTCGAGTCCTGTCTCTGAGTGTATCTTTTTCCTAAAAATCACCTTTCTGTTTTTCCTTCATTTGGCTTCTCTAATATATGTTTCCACTCAGTCATTGCAAAAACTAAACTTAGTTATGGCGAATTAACGTCAAACCTACTAAAATTAACAAATCGTTAAACCTATTCCGGTTTCAAGAATCGAAAAAAATTATTTTGAAGAATACCACAGTATTACAAATACATATGATTGATATGAGAAAGGCATCATTACACCACTAGGTGGAAAAACAAGATTTTCAATTGGGCTTAACAATGTGACATGTAACTTCGCTGAATAATATTCATCCTTGCTTAGATGATTAAACTATATTTAAACAAATACACAAATCTTGTATAAATATTAGAAAAGATCCTAAGTGCCAATGGCAGTATCTTTTTCCCAGGATTTCTTCAGCGCAGATCAAAAGTTGATGGTTTTAATTAATAATCCGTGTAAATATTTGAAGCAGGGCCGGTGAAAGAGGTGTGTACGGTGGGTAGTACTACCCACCCGAAAATTTTCAAAGTGGGTAATTACCCCCCTGAAATTTCGAGCGAAAAACAATAGTAATATTGTTATTATTTATAAAGTCAAGCATATTTTTATTAGAACTAAGAATAAATAAAATCAAAATTATCGAATGCTTGTACTCGAGGTGGAGCAAGGATGTAAAGATATTCAATAGAAAGGTGAGACGTGACAAGAGCCATTTGAGCAACCAAAAATCTTTTAGAAACCTTCAGCCAGAGAAGTTTAGCTTTAGCATCTCATCAATGCAAATCACTCGAGTCTCGTGTATGCCAGAAAGTACCTTTCTAACCATTTACTATCCGGACCGGCAAAAGAAAAGTTACCAGAAGTTGTCACTTTCTGTTTGGGACAGCATTCTTATACACAATGAGTTCTTCACTGTATGGATATTTTTTATCAATCTCTATATAGCTGTAAGTTCGTCTCATCTGGTGGAATGTGAAAGTTAAGTTACTAAAAGATTTCTGCTTGCTCAAATGAACCTTGTAACGTCTCACCTTTCCGTTCTATATCTTCGCATAAATTAAATCACTCAACATCTTTTGACGTAGGTCTACGCCTTTGTCTTCAATATCGGAGTGCAAATTCAAAATACAGGAAATAAAACCGTACAAACAGTGGTCAGGTTCCGAATATCTGCATCTCAACCATTACTTGACTGATTTTCAGTATCATTACAGATACTGCTTCGAAATATTTCTCCGCATCGAAAAGATAAATATAAAGATAAATTCATATATTTAAGATAACTGGTGATTGAAATTTCAATTCAATTTGCATTTAAGAAAATCGCTCACACGAAACAAGATTCAGTATCGAATCGACTTACACTCTGTGCGGTTCGATCAAAAATCAAAAAGTCCAGATAAAAAAATTTTTTGAGCAAAATGCAATTGAATCGTTCTTGTATTTTTTCGATACCATACTTATAGAATGATTTGCCCATGGCTTCAAAATTTGTTGATGGTGCTTTCCTTTTCCAGATAGCCGATGTTAATTATACCTCGAGCATCTAAAAACTGACGTCGTGATTGTTCTAGCTACATGTTACATTCTCGGCTGGCTTTCCCCGTCTGAATATCTGAATGCTGATATAACTCCGAAAAATTATGGATCCATGTTTCGTCCACTGTTTCATACCAACGCACGAAATTCTTTTTCTTTGCGACTAAACAGTGCCGATGTTGCTTTTATTCGATTGTGAGCGAACGAGGCACCAATTTGGAAAAGATCTTTATCATACCCAGATTTTCGCGTGAGTTAATTCATCTCAGCACATCTAATCTCATAAACTTTGATTTTGCGTTCATTTACGGCGATTTTCAAAACTTGCTTAATTTTTTCCAGATGAATGTTTTATTTCAAATCATATTCATTTTTTATGTTTCAAATCAGAATACCACGAATCTTTGTATTTAGTGGATCCTGGTAACATTTCTCAAGCCATTTCTGAGCTGGCACGGTTTCCTCATTTTAGAAAGCAATGTTTTATCAACAAACGGAATTCGTTATTACCATTTTATTTTTCAAAAATGAATATGTGACGTCCCTCATATGGTAGGTGCGATTGACGAGCAAAATTGACATATGTCATCTGAAGGTTAGTACTTTCGAAAAATGAGATTAGTTTGACATTACAAACGTCATCTCTGGCTCAGTCCCGGAAGTCAGTTTTGAACAATGTGTTATAGATATCAGCGGTTGTTTGTAGATTTGTTTTGTGCGCCGTTCGATTCTCGCGAGACACATTTTGATCGAAAATTCTTAAAGAATAATTTTCGACACACATAAGTTTTTGCGGAATACAAAGGACTGCTACCTTAATATTCAAAACTAATATTGGCAGTGATTTTGAAATTAGCTGGGTAGTCCTACGTCAACAGTTCGAACAACCTCACAATAGTTTTATGTCGTATTTAGCCCCTTGTTTCAAAACAAAGTACAGAAAACTGTTCAAACTTCTAATTTACGCGATTCATATTAAGTTTTGTCGAAACAAAACATTATAAAAAAAATCGATTGTACGCTTTTAAGGGATCAATATGTATTATTTCAATAATATCGTTCCCCCGGTACGAAAAATACCCACCTGGGCATAACATGTTTCACCGGCCCTGATTTGAAGAAAAGGATTTCCGATAGTACCTTAATAATCAGAAAGAAAGTAATCAAAAAGAAACTGTTACCTTTTGTGACCATTTCAAATGTTAATCTTCAAATAACCAAATTACAAAACTGTGTGCAAGAAATACTGTTGCACAATTTCCCCCATATCCTTCAACTAATATCCCGTAAAATTTGTCCATGAACCGTATTTTTTCCACCAGCCCGACCTTCAAACGGACTCAATTACAAACCGGTGACAATTTTCCACACTCCGGTTGTGCAAAGCTGCTAAAAGCAATTTTAACCTTCACCACAAATGTATCGGACTACGGGATCCCGGCTAAATCCTTGTTCTTAACAAATAATAAAAGGATTATTCACCCCGGCAGCGTCAAATTGGCACCACATCACCACTACTACTGATGTTCCCATCCAGTGGCCAACCGCACCGTTTGACCATCATTGGCCGTATGTCCTTTTTTCCAGCTAAATATTTTGTTTTCCGGTTTTGTCTGTGGCCAGTTTACGGTATCTCAGTCGGTCTGTCTGTCTTTTGCCTGCCCCTTACGACCGCCGACTGGACTGGGAAAGGATCCTTTTCAACCTCAGAAATTTCACAGCCTCACAAGTTGAAGGCCGGGCGACGCAGGAGGCGGAAGTAGATCCAGAGCCGGCCGATTGGCCTCCAGTACTCGAGCTTCCTAGACAGAAGGAAAAGTTTTGGCTTTTATTTGAACCTTAAAATATTCTATCGTTGCGGCCCCGTTCTCAATAGCAGCAGTTTGATTCCTTGTAATGGACAATTGAGCAAAATCCTTGGTTAAAGCAGATTCACACCAGTCGGCTTTTTCGGTTGACCTAAAGGGAAGGATGGGATTCGACCGAAGGTAGGTAGGGCAGAAGCAACAAGCACTTGGAACATTTTCGACCGATTAGTACTCAAACCGGAATTCGGGGATGATGAGCTGGTACGATTTGAGACATTTGTTAATTGATTAAGGTCACCGAAATTGGCACGGATTTTTTTTTCAAATTGTTTTCGCCAAAGTAGAAAAGCTAAATTAAAAGGAGTTGTAAATTACAACTAAAACCACAAGAAGAAGGGAAGAAGAAGGTGGATGGGAATTCTAATCGGAGTGAAGGATAATAAAACAAACATGCATCTTTTTCACCATTTTACTCACTCGTCGTCGTTGTTGGAGCCGGTGGTCGGTATCACACATGCAATTCCTGGTTGCAGTAAAATGTGCGTGTTCAACTGTGTTCACCAGAATGGGCGCACTCATTCGTAACCGAATGTTCGAAGTGAGCACACGCGTTTTTTTTTAACAATCGACATCGGTAAGACGAAGGTGCCTATCACAGCAGAGGCTGTAGTATAGGCATTAAATAAAAGTGATAAAAAGTAGCATCCCCGCAAGTGATTTCTGTCTGTGCACCGGTTTTGTATCGGTATCAACAGTAGACGCTATTGTGCTATCCTCGGGCAGCAGTTATTTCTATTGTTTGCTACCTGCATCGCAGCAGCCAAATCCTGAGTCAAGGTCACGCTGAAGCACAACGAAGGAGTGAAGGAGCAACTCACCTAACAGCTTACCGTGACATACTGTTAAGTATTTTCTCAAACTTTTTCTTTCAACTTTTACTATTCATATATTTTCTTTTCATTTTATTTCTTTCTTTCTCATTTCAAGTGCGGGAGACTTCTTTACTCCCGCACTTTAAATATGAATATTGATGACAGTGGGGGTGTCTCGGAGGAGGGCGAAGCTGAACGAATGAACGAAGAACATTTAGAGGCTGAGTTTGCTTCCGAGATGCCATCTACCCCTCCTATACCATCTCCCCCTCTGATACCATCTCCCTCTCCGATGCCATCTCCCTCTCCGATGCCTCCATCTCCCTTTAAGATATTGCCTGCTCGCCAAAAAGTTTACCAAGACGATGGCTCGGGGGGTCCGTGGGTGGTATACTTCCGGCCCAAATTAAAGTCTCTCAGAGTTTTAAATATTGCTCGGGACCTGGAAAAACATTACTCGGCAATAAAAACAATAGATAAGGTTTCGCCAAACAAGTTACGCGTTGTTGTGTCCGACCTGAAGCAAGCAAACGCGATTGCTACCAGCGAGTTGTTCACGAAGGAGTACCGCGTGTACGTCCCGTCTCATGTGGTGGAGATCGACGGTGTGGTCCGTGACGAAAGTCTGACAATCGAAGATCTGATGAAGGACGGGGTAGGCCGTTTCAAAAACCCCGACCTTCATCCAGTGAAAATTTTGGAGTGCAAGCAATTGCACTCCAAATCGATAGATGGTAAATTTTACCAATCGGACTCATTTCGCGTGACTTTTGCCGGATCTGCACTTCCAAATTACTTGGTAGTGAGTGGAGTTCGTCTACCTGTTCGGCTGTATGTACCGCGGGTAATGCATTGTACAAGCTGCAAACAGTTAGGTCATACGGCAACCTATTGTTGCAACAAACTGCGATGCGGCAAATGCGGAGAGGCCCATGAGGACGATCTCTGCAGAAGAGCAGTGGAAAAGTGTTGCTACTGCGGGGAGAATCCTCATGATCTTTCGGTGTGCCCTACGTACATACAGCGTGCGGAGAAATTGAAGCGATCCGTGAAAGAACGTTCCAAACGTTCTTATGCGGAAATCTTAAAAAGAACCACTCCATCGACCCCTGAGAACCCGTTTGCAATCTTGCCAGTTGAAGAGGATACCTCTGACGACCCAGGCGAAGGACCTTCCTACACACAGGTTGAAGGAAGCAGGAAAAGACAAAATCTGGCTTCTCCCAAGCTTCCTCGTAAAGGCCTCAGACTGTCCTCTTCGTCACAAAAGAACCAAACGGAAACAAAAAGTGCTGACTCAAAACCGAAGCAAACACCTCCTGGGTTCAAAAAACTTAGGGATGATAAGGAGTACCCAGCACTTCCTGGGGCATCAAAAAACCCGAATGACCCCAAAGCACAACCAGAAAATCCAACAAACGCTGGATTATTGAAATTTTCTGATATCGTGGACTGGATATTAACAGCCTTCAATATTACTGATCCTCTGAAAAGCTTCCTAACTGCTCTACTGCCAACAGTAAGGACATTTTTAAAACAGTTGACTGAACAATGGCCCCTCCTTGCAGCGATCGTATCTTTTGATGGATAATTTACCACTGAGAATCGAAGATATGATCATTGTGCTTCAGTGGAATTGCAGAAGTATCATCCCAAAACTTGATTCTTTCAAACACTTAATACATACTCATAATTGCGATGTATTCTCCTTGAGTGAAACTTGGCTTACTTCTAACATCAACCTCGACTTCCATAATTTTAACATAATCCGCCTGGACCGAGAAGACTCTTATGGAGGGGTACTTTTAGGGATTAAAAAGTGCTATTCATTTTATCGTATTAACCTCCCCTCGACACCGGGAATTGAAGTTGTTGCTTGCCAAATTAATATTAAAGGCAAAGATCTATGTATAGCTTCTATCTACATTCCTCCCAGAGTCTCGATAGGGCATCGTCGGCTTGCAGACATCATAGAACTTCTTCCTTCACCGCGGCTGGTTTTAGGGGACTTTAACTCGCATGGTACAGGATGGGGCTGCTTATATGATGATAATCGTTCTTCGTTAATCCAAGATCTGTGTGACAACTTCAATTTGACAATTCTAAACACGGGAGAAATGACACGGAACCCTAGACCGCCAGCACAACCAAGTGCGCTGGATTTATCCCTTTGCTCGACTTCGCTACAGTTAGATTGCAAGTGGAAGGTAATCTGTGATCCTCACGGTAGCGATCACTTGCCGATCATAGTTTCTATCACCAACCGTGGAAGACCATCGGAAACAATCAATGTTTCGTACGATTTCACACGAAACATTGATTGGAAACGTTACGCGAGCTCGATATCTGAGAAACTAGAAACATCACAAGAGCTTCCTCCGGAGGAAGAGTATACATTTTTGGCTGGCTTGATTCTTGACACCGCAATTCAAGCTCAGACGAAACGAGTACCTAGCGCGCAAACTAGTATGCGTTCTCCCAACCCATGGTGGGACAAAGAGTGCTCAGAGCTGAAAACGAAAAAAGCTTCAGCCTTCATCTCGTTTAGAAAGAACGGAACTCCAGATAATTATCGGAAATACGCGGCGTTAGAATTTCAAATGAAAAGTCTTATTAAAGCTAAGAAACGCGGTTACTGGCGAAGGTTTGTTGACGGATTAACGAGAGAAACAGCAATGAGCACTCTTTGGAATACGGCCCGTCGCATGCGCAATCGAAATCACGCGAACGAAAGCGAGGAATATTCTAACCGCTGGATATTTGATTTCGCTAAGAAAGTATGTCCTGATTCTGTTCCGGAACAGAAGATATCCCGCGTCGCGACATTGAATACAAACGAAACACCGTTTTCGATGGTAGAGTTCTCACTTGCGCTCTTGTCGTGTAACAATAGAGCCCCGGGGTTAGACAGAATTAAATTCAACTTGTTGAAAAATCTGCCCGACTCTGCCAAAAGGCGCTTGCTGAATTTATTCAACAAGTTCCTCGAGGGTAATATTGTCCCACACGAATGGAGAGAAGTGAGAGTTATTACTATTCAAAAACCTGGAAAACCAGCCTCCGATCACAATTCGTATCGGCCGATTGCTATGCTTTCCTGTATCCGGAAATTGTTGGAGAAAATGATTCTCTTCCGTCTAGACAATTGGGTCGAAACAAATGGATTGCTTTCAGGTACACAATTCGGGTTCCGCAGGGGCAAAGGAACGAACGATTGTCTAGCGTTGCTCTCAACAGAAATTCAAATGGCATTTGCTCGTAAAGAACAAATGGCATCAGTTTTCCTCGACATCAAGGGGGCATTCGATTCAGTTTCCATTAACGTTCTATCTGAGAAGTTGCATCAGCATGGTCTTTCACCAGTTTTGAACAACTTTTTATATAATCTATTGTCCGAGAAACACATGCATTTTGAGCATGGTGATTTGACGACAAAGCGATTCAGTTACATGGGTCTTCCTCAGGGCTCATGCTTAAGCCCCCTTTTATACAACTTTTACGTAAATAACATTGATGAATGTATCAACACATCTTGCACGCTAAGACAACTTGCCGACGACAGTGTTGTGTCTATTATAGGACCCAAAGCTGCCGATCTCCAAGGACCATTGCAAGATACCCTCGACAACTTGTCGACATGGGCTTTTCAAATGGGTATCGAGTTCTCTACGGAGAAAACTGAGCTGGTTGTATTTTCAAGGAAGCGAGAACCTGCGCAATTACAGCTTCAACTAGGGGGTGAAACCATAGCTCAGGTTTTCACATTTAAATATCTCGGGGTCTGGTTCGATTCCAAAGGTACCTGGGGATGTCACATTAGGTATTTGAAACGAAAATGCCTACAGAGAATCAATTTCCTTCGTACAATAACCGGAACTTGGTGGGGCTCTCACCCAGGAGACCTGATCAGGTTGTACAAAACGACGATATTGTCAGTAATGGAATATGGATGTTTCTGTTTCCGCTCCGCTACGAATATTCATTTCATTAAACTAGAAAGAATTCAGTATCGTTGTTTACGTATTGCCTTGGGTTGCATGCAATCAACCCATACGATGAGTCTTGAAGTGCTGGCGGGCGTCTTACCGTTGAAAAACAGGTTCTGGGATCTCTCATATCGACTGCTAATCCGATGCGACATTTTGAATCCGATGGTGATAGAAAACTTTGAAAAGCTCGTCGAGCTTAATTCACAAACCCGTTTTATGTCCTTGTATTTTGACTACATGGCTCAGAATATAAATCCTTCTTCGTTTGTTCCCAATCGTGTTCATTTTGTGGATACTTCTAATTCTACTGTGTTTTTCGACACATCCATGAAAGAGGAAATTCGTGGAATCCCGGATCCTGTACGCCCTCAAGAGATCCCAAAAATTTTTAATAATAAATTTAAAGAAGTCGACTGTAATAAAATGTTTTACACTGACGGATCATATCTAGACGGGTCCACTGGCTTCGGTATATTCAATGTAAATTTCACCGCTTCCTATAAACTCAGTGATCCAGCTTCAGTTTACGTCGCAGAACTAGCTGCAATTCAGTATACCCTTGAGATCATTGACACTCTGCCCACAGATCACTACTTCATTGTATCGGACAGTCTCAGTTCCATTGAGGCTCTCCGTTCAATGAAGCCTGGAAAGCACTCACCGTATTTCCTGGGGAAAATACGGGAACAATTGAGTGCTTTATCTGCAAAATCATACCAGATTACCTTGGTTTGGGTCCCCTCACATTGTTCCATACGGGGCAATGAGAGGGCGGACTCGTTAGCCAAGGTGGGCGCACTAGAAGGTGATATCTATGAAAGACCAATCTGCTTCAATGAATTTTTCAGTTGCTGTCGTCAGAAAACTCTAGCCAGCTGGCAGAATACATGGAATAGTGGAACTCTGGGACGATGGTTACACTCAATAGTCCCACAGGTATCGACGAAAGCTTGGTTCCGGGGGTTAGACGTGAGCCGAGACTTTATTCGTGTAATGTCAAGGCTCATGTCTAATCATTATATGTTCAGCGCGCATCTCCGTCGTGTGGGGCTCGCTGAGAGTGGTGTCTGCGTTTGCGGTGAGGGTTATCATGACATCGAACATGTTGTTTGGACATGTGTCGAGTATTGTGATGCCAGGTCCCAACTCATAGGTTCCCTTCGGGCCCGAGGTATACCACCCTTCGTACCAGTCCGCGACGTCTTGGCAACTCGAAATCTTCCTTATATGACTCTCATCTATAACTTCTTGAAAACTATCAATGCTCAAATTTAGTGCTCTCCCTATCTCTTTCTCGTCTACAGCTCTACCGCACTCTTCTTTACGTTGCTGGAAGTATGGCCTGTGTAAACGATGCTTCGGAGCATGCACCTGCCTTGAACTGACTGAGTTGCTGGAAGCTACCCAAAAACGTCACATCAACGTCAGAACACACCAACGAAGCATCCCAATCCAGAATAATCTCTTCATTGCTACAAGCTGAAAAACATGAAGATTCATCGAACGCAAAATGTGTCTAAAAGATGTATGCCACAAACCAATGATGTATTCAAATTTCAATTCAATACTGTGTAGGTCCCACCCTCCCTATGTCCCCTTACTAACTGGGGAGTATGCCGCCCCGTAATACGGCATCCCTTTCTCTCCCCCTAACAACAAGACAATCGGCCACGTTAAGCTAAAGCAAATGAGCCTAATAAAAAATTTTATTTGAAAAAAAAAAAAAAAAAAAAAAGAATGGGCGCACTCGAGCGTGGCTCGTTTCGTCCACCTTGGCTTCAGCAGCCCAGCAACACACGGGAAGTTACACGGGCTGTCTTTCGCCTCCCGGTTTGAAATATGATGATTGCTGGGAAAAGGTAGGACTGCTGAAAACCAGAGTTCGCTGGCTGGCCCCATGTTACACGAAACCTTTTGCGCGCTGCTTGCTCGGCTGGATCCGGGCGGCCGTCATGTGTGCGAGACGTTTGCGGCTGACTCTCAACCAGCCGCCACACATCCATCGGTTTCGTCATCACTCGACACCCGTCGGTCGGAAAGGAAAGTTATACCAACGAATTCAGTGCCTCTAGAGTGAGAATTGCGTGCGAATCAAACATATTTTATTTTACTTTTACATCTATTGTTTTTATTTGTGTTTTACAAATTGGCCTATCGGCTATCAGCAATAAATGAACTTTTACGCCTTTTCACATACGGCCTAGGTGCCTACCTAGGTGCTACCGGGGGCTGCTACCGATATCGACCGAATGCTACCAAAACCATTAGCAGCCCTGGGAGCGTGTGTAGCCGCTATCTGAGGATATCTTTATAAATTTATGGTGGAATATCTTTCTCTCCAGAAGGCCGTTGCTGTTGCAAACTCCTGCCATGTAACGTAAGGGGAAAACAGGCTCTGTAGTGTGGCATAGGCTTATGCATTGTAAAAAGGAACCGACATTGGGTGGGTGGATGCTAGTTTCAAACATTTACCCATGGAGTTTCATTTTCTGTATAGTTCAAGGATTTTTTCTGAATTGCTTTAAACATAAACAACATTCTGTAGCCTATATGAAATTCATAACTTGACTTTCAATGATTTGCTGCAAACCAGATTACGATTTTGTTAACAATTTTTTTTAAAGTTAACTACACCAAAAGCGGGCAATTTGGTTCGATTTGCTCCAATTTAGATGAATCTTCGCCAACATATACAATTCGGCAAACCATTAATTTTGCACGAATAGAGAAACCGATTTTACAAGTCTGATTTGTAGAAAAGATGAGTGCATCTAGCAAAATTTATTTTGGGGGTAAAAAATTCATTTTCCTCTTCAAATAACCACAATCAGTACGGCAAGGAAGCCGAAACTTGTTTCGTCCGAGACGCCAGTTTAGACATTACACTCCGGAGTAATAGCAAAAAGTGGTTTGCAAGTAGCATTAACTTTATGTCTGCCAAGCAGTTTATGCTGAGCCGTCTGGTCGCGTTAGCATTTTTCGCAAAAACAAAGAAGGCTTCACTTGATCTCGATTACTGTGAATTACACACAGCGAAAAGTGCAAAAATCAAATTAAACTGTTCTAGATTTGCACTAAACTGAGGATATTTCCCTTCAATTTGCGAGCAAGAAATCCTAATAGCTCTTTGGAAAACTTTTAGAGCCATTAGAACGGCTGATTTTGTGTGATGCTCTCCACCGTTGCTTTTTCACCAATGCAAATGACTGGCAGCTGTGACGTAATCGCTCTTGTCGGAAATGAAACTAGCTTTGCAAACGACACAAAATACATCTGCTCGCAGTGGCGATAGAATCCAAACTGATCCAATTTTTGTTGAGAGGTTTGTTTTTACCTGATTTCGTTTGTAGCTTTTTCACTAATGGGCGGTCCTAACGGCTATAAAAATAGCAGCATATAGAATTTTGATTTCGATTTTTTCATTTTGGATTTGCATGTCATTGAAAGAAATTATCGGGATTCATTCTTGCCTTTCAGAAGGACCAAATTGTGGAACTCACTACGATATTAAACACTTTTCGGAACATTTTCTCGAACGATTTGTTGTACAGCAGCAGATATTTTGTTCACTCCCTTAGAACGCGTTCTGATTGGCTGGTATTGACATGGGTCAAATGAGACAGGTTTTTCAATAGTGTACTATTGATATACATCAATGCTTTTTCTATACATGCTTAAGCTGGAAAATTTAGATTCTATTGGTAGTTAGATTATATAAATCCTTTCACAGATCACTGAGCTATGAACTTTCAAAATACGAGAAAGGCAAACGCGCCTTATGAATTATCTTAATAATCTCTTTAATACTCGTTTATACCAAACATTTCAGAAAAGATTAATTTTGAATTATTTGAGATTTTGTCAAATAACTGAATATTTTATCATAAAATTGTGATCATATTTCCGATGGCATGTAGCAAAAATTATGTTGATTCGTTAGATACAACAAGAGATATTCACGATCAAAAACTTTCCACTCTCTCAGAGGGTAAATTTTGAAAAGGCACCCCATAGTAAAGTAAGTCGTATTAACGACAAAGTTGCCATGAAAGAGATTTTTGACGTAGGACTACGTCTTTCTTTACCGGGTGGATTTTTAAAATTCCACGGCACTAAAGTGTAACGAAATTACTCCAGATTTGTTTTCGGAATAACATTTTCCCCGTTTGAGTATTTTCTTTTATTCTTTCACGAAACGAATGGAAGAAGGTGTAAGATTGTTGTTAAAACCATGTTTATTACGTAAACATTGAATGAATAGTGAAAAAATAGGTCCAAACACGAAACTTCAAAATCAACCGAATCTATTAATAGACCCCTATTGCCCGTTCGCTAAATTTAGTGTATGGCAAATATGAGGCTCCGTTCCTCAATTCTAAACGCAGGAAAACAACAACTAGTTTTTCTGCGAGCATATCTGCCGTTCGGACATTTGCAGTGTGAGTTTCGCTTCAAACAAAAGTGATTGCATCATCCATCTTCTGATCGTTTGCATTGGAGGGAAGAAAACGAAAAGTGGAAAACCTATGGAAAACATTATGCAAAATCAGCCGTTCTAATGGTTCTAAATGTTATCTGAAGAACTATTAAAGTTACTTTCTTTGGAAATCGAAGGTAAAAATCATCAATTTAGTGCAAGTTTAAATTTTGAATAATTTGATTTGTGCACTTTTCGCTGGTTCCGAACAGTGTTGATTATCGTTCTACAATTTGGTCCATCTAGATGCCAGAAATAAATCCCGTACAGCATTTTAATAGTTTCTTTCACTGAAATATGCAAATCCGAAACGACATAATCGACATCAAAATTCTTTTTGTTACTATTTTTATGATTTTTGGGACAGCTCGTTTGTGAAAAAGATTCAAACGAAATCACGAAAAAGCCAAACTGGTTCAGTTTGAAATCGATCGGCAATCTGAGCAGACGTGTTGCGGTTCGTTCGCAAAGCCAAATTCACTTTAAACAATAGCGATTGTGTCATCTTACTGGAAGTTTATCTGGAAGGCGGTTTGCGGATGTTTCGAAATAAGCGCTCCCTTCATTACTTCCGGAATTATCAATGGCTCGCACGGAAAAGTGTCTTTTTGAGAATGCACAAATGATCAACTCTATTTTGGGCCGATCTAGCATCCTGCCACTGCAGTCGAAACGTGTTGGTGAGATACCAAACCAACGGAGTCAATTTTGTGTCAAAATATATGAACCCACCGAATTCACTGGAACCTCGCCTACTTAAAAAATTCTGGGCAATTATGAAAACGGAACATTGCAAATATTTCAAAACTTTTCTTGCGTGAATACGACGTAATGTGCTATGGAGCCTTTTTAAAATGAAACTTAATCGTGAATATCTCTTGTTGTGCTTAACCCAACAACATAATTTTTTTTTCCACGCTATTGGAAATATGATCAGCAATTTATGATTCAATGTTCAGTGGTATAAAATAACCACAAAAACTCAAAATTTTGGTTTTCTAAAATTTCAACGAATATTAAAGGGAAAAATTCATGACGCTTGTTTGTTATTTTCATGCTCGAAGAACGGTTTTGATGCAGAGAGTGACATTTCATTTTCGGGTTGCCAACTAGGTAGACATAAAAATAAAAACAAAATGACACGTTTCATTCATTCAAACCTGCGCAGTTCACTTTTAATATCATTAATTGAATTATTGGAGAAATTTTTGATATTTTCTTCCATTGAAATTATTGTAATTCGTACTGTGTGTACTTCTGCAAGCAAACATTTTTGCCTTTCTCTATAGAAAGGTATTAGAATTGCTGGAAAAACCGACTTTCGAACGGAGCCTCGGAGACCCATAGTGTTATATACCAATCGACTCAGTTCGACGAGATCGGAAAATGTCTGTGTGTGTATGTGTGTGCACTTTTCGAAGCTATTTTTAACGCTCGGTTTTCTCAGAGATGGATGAACCGATTTTTGATTTTAGCTACTGTCGGGCCATTGATCAAGTTCGAAGATCAAATGGCTATGACTTTTGGTTCCGGAGATATGATGGTATAAATGACGTAACCGACAAAACATGTTGTTTTTTTACCGCGCAAGTTTCTCAGAGATGGCTGAACCGATTTTAACAAGTCTAGGCCCGTTCGAAAGCTATTTTGAGGTCATTGATCAAGTTCGAAGATCAAATGGCTGTGACTTTTGGTTCCGGAGATATAATGGTATAAGTGACGTAACCGACAAACCACGTTGATTTTTACCGCTATTATATATAAGAGTGCCAAATTTTGGGATTACCTCTATTTTCTTAAAACTCTAGTGCTCAAAAGTTTAAGTACCTCGAAAAAAGCCCTCATGCAAAATTTGAGCTAAATCGGACATGCGTTAGGGGTGCTGCCCGGTGGTAAAGGGTTTGACAATTTTCGATCTTGAAAAAGCACCATAGGGGGCAGTACTTGAAATTTCCATAATCGAAAATTTGTTTTGATGCCAAAAGTCTCAAAACTGCATGAAACGTCGAGATTTAGTGTCATCTCAAAAAAAATTTTTTTTTGAAAATATCAACTTTCTGGGACTTTGATGAATTTTTCGAAATCGAAAAAAAAATTTTGATGCCAAAAGGCTTAAAACTGCATGAAACATCAAAATTTAGTGTCATCTCAAAAAAATTTTTTGTATAAATAATCAACTTTCAGGGACTTAGAAAATTCCAAAAAGTCGATTCTTTCAAAAAAAATTTTTTTCGAGATGACACTAAATCTCGATGTTTCATGCAATTCTAAGCCTTTTGGTATCAAAATTTTTTTTTCGATTTCGAAAATTTCATGTACTTCCCTATGGTGATTTTTCAAGATATATGAAAATTCCACTAAATGGACTAAGAAGGTTTTTTTTTAGATTAGCATCACTGTTCTCATACAAATAGGCAACGCAAATGTCAAGCACTAGTTTGGAAAAATGATGCTGACTGTGTGACATAAACACTGAAGCATGCTTTTGTGAACTATTCGAATCAATCTGCATCAATTGTAGTCAAAATTAGTATCCGAAATTATTTAATAAAAGTATGACATATATTTTCATGAGAATGTTATGAAAGAAGAGAAAGGCATTATCACACCCCTAGGTGGATTAAGAAGGGTTTTTTACCTTATTTTTTCCTTTTTTTTTTATATATAAAAAATAGGTATAGAATTCGCTCAAACTTTCGAAAAATTTTCCGAGGCCCGGAGGGCCGAATGTCATATACCAATCGATTCAGCTCGACGAACTGAGCAAATGTCTGTGTGTGTGTATGTGTGTGTGTCTGTATGTGTGTTGTCAACTAAGAGGTCGAGATCTCAGAGATGGCTGGACCGATTTTGATCAAACTAGTCGCAAATGAAAGGTCGCCCCGTCACCCAGAACGCTATTGAATGGTTTTGAGATCGGATGTTTACTTTTTGAGTTATACGAAGTTTAATGTCAAAATTTTTAGTTTTTTGACAGTATCTGTCACAATTGACCTTGAAAACAGAATATGTTTTCAGACTTAGATTCCGCACGGTAATAGCTATCCAACAAGCCATAGATTGTTAAAATCCGTCCATTTTTAACGGAGATATCGAATTTTTTGTGTAAGCGACTTTTCCCCCATATTCCAACAGTAGAAGTTCTGAGCGCTGTATTGCAAAGAAAGGCTTGAGAGCAACTTAAAACACGATTTTTTATACTGTTACATACAATAGTTTCTAAGTACCAAAAAGACTGTGAACAGCATTATTTTTCATGACATTTTGCCTCGGACCAATTTTAGCACGGTTCGTTTTTGGCAAAATAATCGTTCGAATATGACATATTGGAAAGATGGCAGTACTTCCGAATTCTGAACAATTTCATAATTATATTGATTTAAACTGCTTACAACAATAAATGCTGGAAGAACAAAACACCCATATACCATTTGAATCAGTTCGTCGAGATCAGCAAATGCGTATGTGACAAATAATTTCACTCAATTTTTTACCTTATTTTCGAAGATGACTCAACCGTTTTCTACAAACTCAGATTCATATGAAAATTCGTATGCTCCTAAACAAGGTTCCTGAATTATGTTTGGATCCGACTTCTGGTTCCGGAACTACAGGATGATATGTGAAACGAAATTAAAATTGTGTAACTTATTTTCCTCGTAGATGGCTGAACCGATCTAAGTTTCGAATGATATCTAAGAATCATCTAAGATTTGCTGATTTGAATAGTCGACAACCAAATAAACTTATTTCAGTTTTTTTTTCAGATTTTTAAACATATTGAAACAAATGTAAACTAATCAGGTGAATTTGTCTGACATTTGGCTACACCGATGTTCGAATTCCGGCTTCAGTATCGAATCGTTTCTCAAAGCTCAATCGTTTTCTCAAATAAAGCCAAATCGAATTTCAGAAAAAAAATTCAAATTAAAATAAACTTATAGTCCCACACAAAATTAATTAATTTTATTCAATGCTGACTTCCGATTCTGGAATTACAGGAGGATGAATTTTTAAAATTCAAACCGATATAGAAAATGATAATCCCGAAAAGCTTGAAAGTTGGACTGAAAACTATTGCAATTTATTCGTCATATGGCCATACGAATCGGTTTGGTTTATGCTGGTTCCTGAATACCGGCTCTGGAAGTACCTTAAATTACCGTAAATTCTAAAGTGGAACTCACTTCGACATATCATGAAAAGTTTAATCGATTGTAACCTTTTTAGATAGAGTAATGAGTGATTAAAATGTCAAATTGCAGCTTAAAACGATGGTCATTTAAATAATGTCATGAAAACCGAAGAATATTCTTGAAAAAAACACATGCGGGTTGATAAAAAAAAAGGTATCATCTCACTGATAGGTGGATTTAGCACGTTTTTCTTCTTAGTTTATGTTCTAGAATACTGCCCATATTCGCATATCAGTCCCATATCGATTTTCGCCAATTTTGAGTTTGCGTGAAGAATAAAATCTATCCACAATATACTCTCAGAAATTGCAATTAAAGTTGAATGTTTGTTCAGTAAAATGTGAATAAACTATCAACTCATGTCTGTTCCATTCGGTGCAAATTTCAATAATTTCATTTGTTGCAATATTGGTATAGCAAAGATATATGGGACTGATATGCAAGTATGGGCAGAATAAGTGTGTCGTGAATTCGTCGTACTTTAGCATAGGTGCACCGTTACAATTCTGGAAGCAGAGAAATGAAACCTTTTACAGTTCACAAAATATATCAATTTATGAGAATGATTTTAGATAATCAGAAATGTGCAATTTTATTCGTATTCACGTCATCCAGTTATGTCTGTGACATTACCCACCCACTTTTTCTTTTATTTTTGGTGCATATCACCCTGTAATTTCGGAACCGGGATTCGAATTTAGATGAAATACGGGAGCTTCTCAAGGGACTGTGAGTTCTTCCATTTCAATCTAAGTTTGTGAAAATCGATTCAGCCATCTCCGAGAAAAATGAGTAACAATATTTGTCACACACATACACATGCCAATCTCGACGAACTGATTCGAATGGTATATGACACTGCTTAATCCAAATCTTTGAGAGAAGAGCAAAACAACTCGAATCATCACCACGACCCTCAGTTAGTCAATTTCAGTGGTAATTATACTTCAGTTTTTCGATTAAATTTCCATTTTGCTCTTCCTCCAAGATACCACTCAAATGTATTATGATAGTAGTCGTAGTTAATCACGTTTTGACAAAGCTACACAAGTTTCATATGCTTTAATTAATGATACTATGCGTGTTTCAGGGCACAGAACCTCGAGTTCATGGACTCAATTGTGATGAATGTTATTGTTGGAAATCGCTCTGTTTATTTTGAGTAAAAGAACTGCTCATTTAGCTTTGAATCGCTTTTTAGCTGTATATTTTATTTAACGTTTTATATTTTAGTGTGATTGTTGTATAGAATTGACTTTACTTACAGTTTCAGTTCTTCTTAAATTTCACCAACAACAATTCAACAATATTTCCCTGTTTTGATAGATCTAATGAATTCAGCGAGATCAGATTTGAGATGAGTTTTATAAATTCTTCTTATCTTCCTCTTCTTCTCCCTACTTCTCTCTTATCATCTATAGATATGATGAGTTATAGATCGGCGCGCTTATGGGCAGCCGGTATCCACATATTACCGTTTAGTAGAACTGTGTTGGCTGCGTCAACAGCTATAATTTAAGCATGGTTGCAAATCGCTTACCAAATCTGAACTTTTCCAGCGAAAATTTCGGCAAAAACTCATTTGTTTGGGCATTATCTTACAAGAACTGCAAATCGAAATAGTTTTGAGACCACACCGTATGTCAGATAAACAGCGGTGGACGAAGGTACGACTAGTGAACCAATAGCAACTCAAGTCTCGCTGGATAGAAAAGAGAGTGCCATTTTGCTCAAGAAAAGTGGCATCGAAAAGACCCAAGGAAACAAATTTGCTATGATTTCTTTCGTTAAAATAACAATGATGTGTATTTAACGTTTTTCCTCGCCTCAACTGACGAAAGGCCTAAGCGTTAAAAGCACTACTTAGCACTGCGTTACACTTACCATAGTTGCCAACGTTAGAAGCCCACCATGAAGTGTATATTTTCACGGATCGCTGATTTAAAATGCTACTAATTAATTAAATTCATGCAGTTGCTTAACCACTGTGATTTGAACGAGTTGCACTGTTTGTATAATTTGAAATATGTTTTTTTCTGTCGTCGTTTTAGTGATATTTGCATTTTCCATATTATGCCAACAAAAAACAAAATAGAAACACTAGAATCTTCTGTAACTCCATCCAGACAAACTCATCAGCATATACTTAGCAGGTATATCAAAGCCGCACGTAATGCAATCCCTTTTTTATCCATCACATGTATATTGTATTCGTGTGCAGCATCGAGTGTATGCATTTCAGTATGCAGTTTTTGATTTGCAACCGTACCGACCGTATGGTTCTTCTCTCAAGAGTGTCGTAATTGTATAAAATTAAATTTCAAACAACGGAATACCGGCAACATGCAAATCCTTTACACTATTGCAATACATGTATCGTTTAACCCATCGCAATCGTGGAAGATTTCTCAATTATTCTCACATTGACGCTCGGTTGCACTCGAACACATCCCGTTCTTGTCTTACCGATATGCTGCTGCTGCTACTGATGCTACTGCATAGCATTATAGTACTGCAGTTAATAATAAATTTACAAATATTTTCCTATTTGTCTATGCTAGAGGTCGCACAGTCGGTAGGCACTCAAAGGCTGAATCACTTGTAAAATCATTGCCCTGACAGGCACATTAAAAATTCGTCCCGCAAATTAATGGGTAACAATATGTTTGACAAGAATGTGATATGTTTAGCATATGTTTCCTGAATTTATTTCAAGCTTTTTAGAATATCCGAACTGTTAGAAGGGATACCATTCTTTTTAAAACTTGTGTCTAGAGGAAAAAAGTCTAGGAAACACAGGATCGAATGCCAAGGGGAACAAAAGCTGTCATGCTACCACCACTCAGGTCTCCACTTTTCTTGCCATTGTTGTTCACCTGGACACCTGGATACCGTGTCATACTGACACTTAATTGCCGTCGTTTAACGCGTCTCCCAAGTGTCCGTTGAAACCATCAACCGGACACAATCATTTCGGGTCACATTTATCCTTGTTCTTCTTCTTCTTCTGGCTATTGTTGTAATGTAATGGCCTTTGACACGCCCCTGAAGCCACCGGTACTCGCCATGCTACAAATAAGACATAATAAACTATTGCCGACAGAAGTGAGGAAAACTGAGCCATTCAGCCCAGAAGCGAATGTTGTTTTCCTGTGGTTTTCGATTGAAGCGACCAGAAGGATACCGGTACACACAGACACATAGACACACAGGCACACACGCACAGACACTGGCTCGTAAAGCGAGGCAACCATCAATAATTACTAGGTTTAATATTTAATTTATTTTATCGAAATGCCTTGAACAGTCCAAGTTCCTGGCTGTTGTTGTTGGCTGCTCCGGTTCGACTGTCGCACCGCACCCTTTTCCCACAATCCGATGCCGGGTGAAGTTCGGTATGCGAAGTTCGATTACAACTGTGTGCGCTCCCAAGCGCTGAAGATCCCACCCCAGCCCAGAAGCCCGGCAAGTTTACACAAAGCGGAAGGGAGGCAATCCATATATCATGCGCTGGTAGCGTTCAAAATGTGTATTATTAGGAATATATTTTATTATATTATTATATGAATAATAAATAATCATCCTCGAGTCGGCAACGTCTGGCTGGTATCATCAATAATAAATATGAATGATGGGGTGCGGCTTTTGTTTTGCTTCATCCTCGGTGCAGTAGTCGTCAAAAGAAGTCGTCCTGGCTTAGTGCATGGTAGAGAAGTAGTGAGCCTTGGTAGCGATGCGGTTTTGCTTTGGTTGTGAAATTAGTTTTTTTTGCAATGCGTTTCAAGCCAAGGAAATGATTCAGACATTTTGTTTTTGTATGATAGATAGATATTTGTTTTGCGAGTTAGGAAATTTAAAATAATGTTAAAATGATTAAACGCACAATCTGTTGTGCAAAAACAGGTGAGTAAAAGATTTCTTAACTCATCGGCTTGCAAGATTGCATGAGTACCTGTGTGTTAGTTGTTATTGTTGAAAAAAGTTCCGTTCCTTTGCTTCCTTTCGGAAGCATCACAGTTCCAAAAAAATTTGTGATATTACATCTTTCAAGAGGCACATGAATGGAGCACAAACTTATATTCAAGAACATGAAAAATTGCGTTACTAAAAAACTAAAAAAAAGATTGATAGCGGCAGCGCGACGACTTGAACCGAGAAACATTACATCACAAAGCACGTCAGTTAATCGACTGAGCCACGGAAGCCCATATGTGCTTGATGAACAATTGATACATATTAATCCATACAGCGGCACTTGGTAGGCGATTGCAAATTACACTTGGAGTCTGTGAAATTCTGTACGAGTAGAATATTGCGTCATTTTAAAAGTTAAGTAGTTGTGTATTGTATTGTTTGTAGAATTATGTCACATGTAAAATTAATAATTTTTTTCTGAGTATGTTCAATCGCTGTTTCTGGTACTTTTGTAGCAGAAGTCAGTTCAATCGAAATGACTTTCCTAGACCATCAACTAGCGAATCCTGCAACTAGGAATAGTTGTTGTTAAATTCCAATCAATAGTCGGATTTTTTTTAAATTCTCCAATATATTTATTGAGGTATACAATCGACAATTAAACCAAAAATAGTATTACAAACTGTACACATTGATGGACAAACCTACTCATCATGATTCGTCTAGTTAAAAAACTACAACAATACGACTTTTCTGGTTTTCCATAAATCGACCAATACCCAAGTAATCAATAAGCTTTACAACGATGTACACTGTGGTCTCTTCTTATGCGGGGGGATTTTTACAGCCTGAAATAAAACCACGCAAAGAATAATTCAATACCCATAAAAAACCTCAAAACTAAAGAAGAATTTTTTTTGATGCAAAATATCTTAGAAAAGTATGAAACGTCCAGATCAAATTGTTGGTTCAAATCGACTTTGAAATTTTTAAAATTTGAGACCGCGTAAATCCGCACAGAAAAAAAACCCGTAGAATGGAAGAAATTTTTTTTGATGACAAATATATACAGCAAAAATATCGAGAAATTTTTAAGTGCCAGAGAGTTGACTAACACCAGATCTCGACGTCTCATGCATTTCTAAGACAAAAAAAAACTGTTTTAATCCACCTAGTGGTGTAATGATGCTCTTCTCATAGTACTCATAACATCAAAAATATTACTTTGGAATTCGCATTGAATAGAAATAGGAAAATTTTTTGGATCTACTCTCACAAACTCTACAAATTCTGTTTATTCTGTAGTTCCGGAAATAGTATCCACAACAAATTTAGGAATTCCGTATGAATCTGGAAAATTTTTCCTTTAAACATATAAGTTTGTGAAAATCGATTCGACCATCTTGAAGAAAGTTTGGTGATTCGCAGTTTTCAATCACCATTTCCGAAACTGGATTCAGATGACCGCAACAGCCAAAATTGATTCCAATATGACCTTCAAATTGAAACAGTTTTGAAGCTATTTAAATGTACAATTACTATCTCATGCTGTATTTCGATTAAACCAATCAAACGATATTTAACAAATGAAACGAACCTGCGTTTCTATTACTTCTGC
This sequence comes from Malaya genurostris, assembly GCF_030247185.1. Lineage (NCBI taxonomy): Eukaryota > Metazoa > Arthropoda > Insecta > Diptera > Culicidae > Malaya > Malaya genurostris. The sequence goes on along the minus strand of NC_080572.1, from coordinate 267,919,885 downwards.
ATATGTAAGTCAAGCATTAATCAGCGGCATAAAATATTTTGTAGGGTTATTATTGTTATTACTATTATTATTATAATCACTACACCACCGGCACGGTATTCCTGTACTACCGGCTGTTAAAATTGAATTTACATCGTGAAGCTTGAAACTCTGAAGTATATTTATTTTTTCAAATAAATTTCAATTCACTGACATTCTTTTATTCTTACGGTCGCACTTATCATCAAATAGCTAAAAATTTTATCAACCGAAGCACCGTCCAAACCAAAAACACACACCACTAGCAGACATTCGTAACCGTTTCGTTTTCTGTATAGCGTGTGCGAAATAGAACAAAGAACGCATCGTTCGTGTTGTGTTTTCTTCTTCCACGTTGCACGTACCGGTGTTGAACATATTGTCATTCTAAATGGCAGTTTGAAAGCTTTGACACTCATCGCCCTGTAACTACGGAACCGGAAATCGGATCAGGATGAAATTGCACAGTAGCTTTTGAGACAGTGTGAGCTTTAATTTAAACCATGTGAGCTTTTTCACGCTTTAGTTCCGAAACCGGAAGTCGGATCCGGATAAAATGTACTGGAAATTTTTAGGAAACTATAAGGCCTAAAATCGGTTACTATTTTCACTATTGTTAAGATGAAAATCGGTTCAGCCGTTTCCGAAAAAATTGAATGCACATTTTTTCTCTAATTTTCACATATTACCCTGTAACTCCGGAACCGGGTGTCAGATTTCTTTTATAACATTTTTACATCAGGCATCCCACCTCTTCCGGGTGGTGGTGTTCTGTCGCAATTTGCTGATGATACTGCCATTCTTTACAAAGGTCGTGTCATTAATGCTCTAAAGGATAAACTACAGACAGGTCTGGACGCTCTAACGGAATATTTTACAAGCTGGAAAATTGTGATCAATGCAGCAAAAACTCAGGTCATCTTGTTTCCACATTCAAGATCTCCAGAACTTGTTCCCTCAGACGAATGCCGAATACGATTCGGTGATGAGGTCATCCAATGGTCCGACGAAGCTATCTATCTAAGACTCACCTTTGACAGACATCTGATATTCAGGTCACATGTTGACAAAATCGTTTAAAAATGCAGCATACTCATTAGGTCTCTGTATTCGCTGATTTGTAGAACATCTAAACTGTGCCTGAAGAATCAGATGGCTGTCTATAAACAAATCATCTACCCCGCAATTGAATACGCAGTCCCTGTTTGGCAGGGCTGTGCACGAACACACAAACTTAGGCTTCAGCGTATTCAAAGTAAGATCTTAAAGATGATTCTAAATCTACCCCCTTGGACTAGTGAAGTACATGAGATGGCCTTCCTAGTATATCCTACTAGAACAAGAATACTGCACAAAATTTGAAGAGAGGTGCTCAATCTCTGAAATACAAATAATTCAAAATTTGTACGTATTAGGTAAGGGATACCTATTATTAATAACGAATCGTATGAACAGCAAAGATGAAAGGCCAAAGGGTCAAAACACTTGTACTGTAAAACGTTGATTTAATAAATATAAGATTAATAAAGAGATATTAATGCAACAAAAAAAATGGATGTCAGATTCAAATGAAATTTAATAGCAAGCTGTGGAACCGTAAGATCTTTCTTTTGAATCTAAGTTTGTGAAAACCGGTTCTGCCATCTATGAAAAAATAGTGATAATTTTTTTCCATTTTTTTGTGCATAACACATGGATCAATAAGTCCCGAGACTAACAATGGAAACAACTTTTTTTTGCAAAATTTTTTTTATTCATCAACATAATCCCTTTTAGGGTGATACAATGGTTCCAACGTTTTTCCAATTTTTCAATACCATGTTTATAAAAAATTTATCTTTCGCTTCAAAATAAGCTTCAGTTTCAGCGATGACCTCCTCACTTGAGCCAAATCTTTTTCCCTGGAGCATTTTTTTAAGATCAGCCAGTAGTCACTGGGGGCTAAATCTGGCGAGTATGGGGAGTGGGGAAGCAAATCAAAGCCCAATTCGTTCAATTTCGCCATTGTTTTCATCGACATGTGGCAGGCTGTTTTTGTTCCATCGAAAGCAATCGCGGCACCCACTGTGTCATCTGTGTCATCTCAGCAATCTCACGGAGCTTCACTTTACGATCTTTCATTACAATTTTTGTCACTTCACTCACATTTTCCGGTGTAACGGCTTCCACAGGTCTACCCGAGCGTTCCGCGTCATTTGTGTCGGTACGACCACGTTTAAACTCGGCGAACCACCGACAAATCGTTGCTTTTGATGGACAGGAGTCCGGATAACATTTTTCAATCCATTGTTTCACTTGCACGGTGTTTTTACCCATTACAAAACAATGTTTTATCAAAACACGAAACTCGGTTTTTTCCTTTTTTTAAACAAACTACAAAACGACTTTACTCCAACCTCGATAACTCAGCTGTTTCTGGTCGGATCGAATTAAAATGTTAACCCGTTTCAAGCAAAGGTTAGTACTCTAGAAAGACGTGGTTACTGGTTTACTACGAGCGCCATCTCTGCTTTAGTCTCGGGACTTATTGATCCATGTGTTACTACACTGTATTTCCGGAACCGAAAGTCAGATCGGTATGAAATTCAATAGCAGGCTATGGGGCCATGAGATCTTTCATTTGAACGGTTTTCACAGTGGTTGCATAGCCTTTCTATATGAGAAAGGCAAAAAGAACACCGCGTAACCTGGAAAATCCGCGTAAGAAAAGCTGCGTAAAAAAACCGCATAAATTAGACCTCAGTGTAGTATATTTGATTCATATATAGAGATACAATTGTCATCAAAGACTCATCTACAAGCTACTGTAAATCGAAAGAAAAACAGCTTTAGTAATGCAGAGTTGGATAGCTTGATATTTGCACTACTAATGTGATTATAAAACACAATACATTGAGGTATACGCAAATCTGAAGAATTTTTTTTATGCCAATTTTTAATGACAAATGTCTTAGAAATACATGAAACGTTGAGATATGGTGTACTCTCAGAAAAAAAATTGGAAAAAAGACCGGAAAACCGCGTAATTTCAGAAATCCGCGTAGAAAAAACGTCAAAACTAAAGATGTTTTTTTTAGAATTTTTTATGTCTTGGAAATACTTGAAACGATGAAATATGGTGTAATTTCAGAAAAAAATTACAAATATCAGCCCCATGGGGTTGTTCGAGTCATTGGTGTGGAACAAGTCAACCAAAATTTCTAATGATCGACATTTTCAATTAATCGTCACACTTTTGAATCCGCAAATACAAGAGAGTCTGTTTAGTCTTTATTATGAACCAACACACGAAAACTGAATATAGACTCTATTTGTCGTGATTTGTATTTGTTTTGTAGCCGACGAAATTACACCAATAGCCCAAATGTATACAATTATATGTTTGTAAATGCTTGCGAAACAGATATCGATATTTAAGCTTCTTTTCGCCAAGCTTGTGTTCAAGTTTTGTATGCAAGCAGTTATTTTTATAGCATTTCTCTACCATTACTATCATTCTGCGATTTCGGTTGAAGCGATAAACCTTTTTCTCATTATCAATCGAGTTCATCTTATATAGATTAGAAATTTTTCTTGTGAACTCAATATTTACCAATTGTCAATTTCTCAGGCGAAACGACATAACATGGAATTTCATCCGATCTTGCATGATACAAGATCAGAGCATACCAATTAAAGCTTCAAATCGTTTTATGGCACTTTTTGTCTTGCTGTCTAGCAACAATTTACCTCTAGCATGCTACGCGTAGGACTGAAACGTTAGCTATAATTTTGCTTATATTTATAGCTTCGAGTGCTTCCAACAGCTTCGCTTTTGCATCAATTGACCAATCAGAGCGATGCTTTCTGTTTGATATATCGCTTACTCCTTCAAAACCGTCGTCTATGGCAGGGAAATCCGGTATGCCGGAGATTTTTTGCACGCAAAATAGGACACGGCTTGCTATTAATCAACATTTCAATGATATACAATTAAAAATACATGGCTATTCAAATCAATCTGTAGAAATATTTCCAATCAAATGGTGACATAATAATAATAATTGATACAAAATTGACTGAGCTGTAAGTTTTTTTGAAGAATGTAGAAATTTATGAAACGTCGGGATCTGGTGTAATTTAAAAGAAATTGTCAGAAATTTGACTTTAAATATTTTTTGAGATAACACCAGATCTCGACGTTTCATGCATATCTAAGACAAAACAAGAAAACCGGGTAACCTTGAAAATTCGCGCGAAAAAACCGCGTAAATTCTGCAATCTACGTGAAAAAATCACATAAAGGAACCGTGTTCAAGAATACCTCAGTGTAAACAGATATCAAAATAGATAGATCGAAAATAGACTGCTTAATTAATAACAAGCTGCCAAAAAGGCGGTTTAATGCATAGGGCTCTGGTCTTAAAAGTCATTAGGCGTTGGTTAGAGCTCCGATTTGGAAGGGTCCTTAGGGACTGATTATGTATGCTATGAATCGGCTGCGAAGTCTGTTGAAACAGAAAGGTCAAATTCCACAAAAAGAACGTAATTTCAAAACTTTGCTTTTTATAATCATATAAAGCTAACTACAATGTTTTAATGCACTAAAATTCCGAAAATAAGAATTAATTGCAACATTTAATTAAACATTTATGTCGTAATACTACATGGAATAAAAAGTTGCGGCCCAACAAAGAAAAAGTCGATTTTTTACCGTGAAAACTTTTCCATTCTCCAGTATAATCTCCATCTAGAGCGATATACTTGACCCACAGGTTTGTCAAGGCCTTCAAAATAGGCTTTCGTTTGTGCAATGACCTCTGCATTCGACGAAAATTTCTTTCCTTGGAGAAATCTAAATAATAGTCACTGGGGGCCAGGTCAGGAGAATACAGAGGATGGTTTCTGTTTAATCAGGACACGAAACTCGTATTTTTTCATAGGTTGATAAAAACTAGAACCCGTCTGACACGATCTGCTGTTATTTAAACACTAGTGGATAGCACTTGATTTTACGTTTCGTCTAAGACTCATCAGTGCGTAGCAGTTTATGTTGAACTGCTACCTCCGACCTGACGGTTCAACATAAACTGCTAGGCAGACGTAAAGTTAATGCTATTTGCAAAACACTTCTTTGATATTACACCTAAGTTTAATATCAAAACTGACGTCCCGAACGAAACAAGTTTCGGCTTACTAGTCGTACAGATTGTGGTTAGTTTGAGAGGTAAAGAGTTTTTACCCCCTAAATTATGATAGGTGCACATAACCAATTTGAACTTGTTTCGTCCGGGACGTCAGTTTTGATATTACACTTAGGTGTAATATCAAAGAAGTGTTTTACAAATATCATTAACTTTACGTCTGCCTAGCGGTTTATGTTGAACCGTCAGGTCGGAGGTAGCAGTTCAACATAAACTGCTAAACGCACTGATGAGTCTAAGACGAAACGTAAAATCAAGTGAAATTGGTTATGTGCACCTAGCATAAAATAGGGGTAAACACTCTTTACCTCTCAAACTTACCACTAGTGGATAGATTGTCATGAAATTTACTACTGGGCCATCTAGAGGTTTGTTCTCAACCAAAATATACACGGTTCGAAACTATTCACGTCTTATCTGTGAGAGGCCCGGGACTTTTCATTCCATGTAGTAATCTTCCTACCGACTATTGGTTGCTGTCGCGATTCAATGACCGCAATAATGAATTATGAAGAAAATCGCGCCTGCAAAGTTCGTGCGCTTCTGTTTCCCTCTGCTGGCCACAACACACACCCAAACCATTCACTTCCGCTTTTTGATTAACGTGTCCAACGGAAAGGAGAAATGCATTTATCGATTCCGAGATATCCATTCACACACACAATTCGCGGTTTATGTTGCGACGCGACAAACGCCGGCAATCGGGATAGCTTCGACGGTGATTCCGCCCAGCTACCTAATGTCTACTGGTTAGTGACATCCAAGAGTTTGCATTATTAAAGATGACTTTTCCATTTTCCACATACCATCTGTCCCGTGTCACCTGCCTTGACAATCCGGTCTGAGTGGAGACAGGAATTCGTGGGAAATGTCACCCAAATGTGTTTTTTTTCTAATTTGGGAATAAAATGTCAAACGACGAACAAAAGTGGAAATGAGACATTGTTGCGATTACGTACTATACTCTACGGCAACTCTTGAACCCAATCACGACGGTTCGACTGACTGCTTAGTGCCGTACAAGTAGTTTAGCGGTTTGGGTGGTACAAGCGGTAGCAAACGGAACAGCAAACATTGTCAGGTGAATTATGTAATTGAATATGTAGGAAATTATAATTTGTATGATGAATATTAGTGCGATTAGCGGGTAAAATTGTCCGCGGAGATGGAAACTGGGTATACTCAGTGCCGAACTAAGTCATCAGGTGTTGTACACGAACGGCAAGTGTGGATGTGATTGTGACTGCAGCGTGTGCCTATAAGCATCAGATATGGTCTGCTGTGACCACCAGTCTTGAGTCATCAAGACAAATTAGACAGTGGAAATATGGACCCTAATGGATCTGCTCTGCCAACCCTTGGCGGAGACGCTCAATTGGGAAAGCACATTTAGTTATAGAAGATAATTAGGGCTACTGACATCTAATTAGCCGTGTGCGTTAATGACTATTCTCTGGGCAAACTTTGAATTGATTAGCATATGCATTCGGAACACAAGTAAAATGACGCATCCGGCCGTGGCGAACAAACATAATAGCTATGAAACTAACATTTTCAATGAGTTTTCTTTGTTTGGATGTTTGGCATGGAAATCGAAACTGAAACCAATGCTGTCGGAAAGAAGAAGCAAATACCCGGGAGAAGCAGCATGACTGATCTGTCATCGATCCCAGTCGTGCCAGACTGCAAGAACTCATCCATCCATCGTCTGTTCTAAAAACATTGCGAAACGGCACCTTTTCCGTATTCCGAACGGGCATCGCAGTCCAGATGAAATAAAATATATAAAATATAATTCAATTTTAAATGCCCATATCGTATTCAATGTGCACGGATGACAAGTTTCATCAAAATTCATACCATCGAGCAAGCAACCAAGCACTGTTCAGAGTAACGATCCGTCCTTCGCTATCCTGCTGGAGTAGTTTGCTTACACCAGTCACTGGCTTTTTCTAGATGGCCCTCATCGACAACTGTGCCACGGTGCGGTGGTCAGTCCGAGAGCTTCATAGAACCAGTAGCAACAGACTAGACGACCCTCCCGTCAAGTGGACACACTGCACCGACGGTATGCGTATGCATCGCCTCTCTTCGAAGTTGTTGTCGACGTCAATTTCCAGAGGACATCCTTCGCCCAACCAACCACCACCACCAACACCGCGCTCCACCAACTCAACTCCACTGCCTGGTTGCCTGAATGCATCCATCATCGAAAACGCAGCTGCACCGGACGAGACTCCCGGTCAAGTCCTGACAGAACCGGAATGCAATCGTTCCCCGTTCTGGTTTTTTGATACAATTACACCTCTCCATTTCATCTGGAGCAAACAGAGAGAAAAACATTGACCCTTCCGCCCCCTCACCGTGCCCGCGTTTAGCTCGAGACTTATTTCGTCCTTCCGGTTGCCGTGTGACGGAATTCGGAATTTGTTGCAATTGATGACGGTTCAAGCTGACGATGTTTCTGCGATGGCAGTAGCAGCAACTTTTCTAGCAGGAAACGCACTTCGCACTGCACGGGACTGCATCGGTTTCTCCTGGTTAAAATAATTTTTTTTTTGGTGGGAAAGGCCAACGGACGAACGAGGACTTAAGGGGGGGGGGGGGGGGGGGGGCGAAATGTGTGGCACACGGGACACTCGTTCATAAATTGATGATTCGTTGCGAAAAATGACGTTGTCTGAGCTGAAGTTTTTGTTTTTCTTTATTTTCTTCCAAGCTGGTCGGAATGAGTGTCGAGTTCGAGTCGCCCAGAGAATTATCCGTAAATTGGTACTACATTTTCGGAGGGAATGCAATTGCAGTAAGTTGAATCTATTTGCGGGAAAATTTTAATGATATGTCAACGAATCGTTTATTTAATTGTGCTCGACTTAAGGACGACGACTTAAGATTTCCTGTACAAAATGAAATATTTTAAGCCTCACATACTTTAATAAAAACCCCATTCTCAATCCACCTAGTGGTGTGATAATGCCTTTCTCTTTCATGGAAAAAATCTCATTAAAAATTTTTGTCTTTTTATTAAAATAATTTCGGATTCTAATTTGGGCTCATTTTAAACACCATTCATTCAGATTGATTTGAGTAGTTCACAAAAGCATGTGCCAGTGCTTATGTCATATTTTTCGAAACATACAACAAAAATCTGAAATATTTATACGAATGAAAAAAAAAATTCTGTCGATTACGTCACTTTAAAGATTATATCTCCAAAACTAGAAATGTTTACCATATGATATTTGAAATCGATCCTTAGCCCAATTTTAATCTCGAACGAGACTAAAATTATTGATATCGGGTAATCCATATACCAGAAATGAGTTCTAACGCGATAATGAGTTTTGACGTTTACGTCACTTATGCAATTATACCACCGGAACCATAAGTGACAGCTATTCGAACTTCAAATTTGTTTAAAGAACCGAAAGTAGTTTCCAAACAAGCGTATCTTTGTTGAAATCGGTTCAACCATCTTCGAGGAAAATAAGGGGAGGAAAAACGTGTTTAATTGATTACGTCACTTATGCCATTATATTTCCGGAACCAAAAATCTTAGCGTTTTGATCTTCAAACTTGATCAATTACAAAAAAGTAGCTTTCAAACGAGCCTAAATTTGTTAAAATCAGTTCAGACATCTCTGAGAAAATCGAGCGCAAAACAAATATTGTTGACAGATAATTTCCGATCTCGCCGTGCTGAATCGAATGGTATATAACATTATGGGTCTCCGTTCGAAAGTCAGTTTTTCCAGAAATTGTATTACCTTTCTATAGAGAAAGGCAAAGCACTAGCAAGCGCTTCCTGAGTACATACAAAATTGCAAGGTATAGAAAGGCTATGCAATCGCTTTGAAAACCGATTTTACAACCAAGGTCCGGAGCACCGGGGGCCTTATAACATTCGACTCCGTTCGTCGAGATCACAAAATATCTGTGTTCATCTGTGGATGTGTATGTATATTTTCTCAGAGAAGGCAGAATCGATTTTCACAAACTGTGATTCAAATGAAAGGTCTTGTGGTCACATAGGCTGCTATTGAATTTTTTTCTGATCCGTCTTCCAGCTCCGGAATTACAGGGTAATATACACCAAAAAAGAAAAAAATATAGTCACTCACTTTTCTCGGTGATGGCCGAGCCATTTTCACAAACTTAGATTCAAATGAAAGGTATTGTGGTCCTGCAGCCTGCTATTGAATTTCATCTTTATCCGACTTCCGGTTTCAGAATTCCAAGATATTTTTTTGCAAATTTATGAGAAAAGGCGCTTCCAGTTTTCTCGGAAATTTTTCAACCGATTTTCACAAACTAAGATGCAAATAATAATTTGTGAAATTATTAAAAAAGTTGTCAAAACGACAATCCGGATCCAACTTCCAGTTCCGGTATTACAGTGCGATAAGTGGAAATTTTTTTTTATCTCAAAAGTATTTTTTCACAAGTAATGGCGAAAAGAGGAGCAAATTATTTGTAAACTTGCTAATAAATTCATCTTAATCCCTGTCCACCATTTTCATTGGAACTAACAAGATCTTTTTGTCACTAACATTTTCGCTTCCACTTTCTCCGTCTCTTCACTATCTCGATCAAGGATGGCTTTTATCGTATCAAAAAACGTTCACTGGCAACTCTTCAACGATTGAATCAGTGCCATCAAAGAGAAACGGAAATCATCGCAACAACAAAAACCTGGCATGGCTCATTTAACATAGAATGGACACCAGTGCGAGAGCGAATTTCTCTCGATGACATTTCTGAGAATCAAAGGTTAGCACGCTGCTGTGGGGATCCTCTTTGAAGCAACAAACGGTCGCTTATTCTCGTTTCGTGATCCGATTCTATGCATGCAGTTGATAATTGCGATAGAATCATTTTACTATTACCGCTTATTCTAACTATGTGCATATAACTTTTGTATAAGTTGTATCTATGAAAATAGCTGTAAATGCTCTACACTAGTGTTTTGAAATATTGCAACCTAGTATGAGAATCATCAAGTTGAATCATCGATTCGATTTTCTGCGATAAATGTCAACTTGCGATTCTCTGTTGGGAAATTCCATACAGCAACGATCATTATCAGACTGTAAATATTTTTTAAGGGCGTGAAATACTCAGAGTATGAAGTGGAGCGAAGAAATGTAGCAAAACTCTCTCATGGTTCATGCATTGAGAGACTCGAGTTCTTGTAGCATCTTCTACCGGATTGAAAATGTTGTATACAATATAGATAGCAATATAGCAGCTTCTGTCAAATTTTCGGCAATCACCAACACTGATCTCGATATCAACTAACTAGATCTACATATGTCATATTTTAGTAATTTTGTTCCCATGCCCTCTTTTTTCCATTCTGTTTTCCCCAACATTTACTTCTCTATGTTTCTTTTATTCTCTTCGGCAACATCACCATCATCGCCTACGGAAATTCGCTCCAGTCGATGACCAACATGCGGGCCACCAGCCGGGCTCCAGTCGATGACCAACATGCGGGCCACCAGCCGGGTGTTCGTAGCCTGGGGGTGTTTACCGCTGACCCACAGGAACAAACGAATATCAGCTACTGCCGACCACTACTGGAGACTGGACCCCCAGAGTTGCGACGATCAGCACACAACAACGTGAACCGAATACACAATGTTAAAATTCAAGAAATTATCCTAGTCTTAAGTACTTTAAAGAAATGCCCTCGGCACCTTACAGCTATGAATATATTGGTAAGTAAAAAAAATCCTCTAAAATATATTTACTTTGAAACTACTAGTCCCCGGTTTTCGGTACCGAAAGCACCGATAATAGGGAAGCAACATTGCAAAAACCGAACTCATTTGAATTTCTCAGCAAAGGTTAAACTGATTTTCACTAACCTTGATTCCAATTAAAGCTATCATTGTCTTTAAAGATACTGTGCAATTTCGTCCATATCCGAATTCCGCTCCCGAAATGATATGGTGATGAGTGTCAAAACTATCGAACCGTCATACAAAATGACCATGCACAACCGGTACGTGCTGGTACGGAAGAAACAAACACCATCGCTTTGGCAAACGAATCACATAGAGTGATTAGATAAATTTCGTATAGCGTGCACGGGAGAACTGGATCTGATTTCAGGTTCAGAATCCACGCACACAACTCTAGAATTCCAGTTGAAAACTCAATTCCTAAATACAGGATCCGAATCCGAATATATAATTCAGTAGCCGGGTTCGAGACCTGAATTTTCGATCTAAGTTTTGTAATTGAATTCCATTATTCTGGATCCGGAGCCTCCGGTCTGAATCTGATTTTTTGCCGGCATTATTGTCTGGTATGAGGCCGTGAATCTGATTTTTGATTTCAGAATTCAGTTCCCGAACCCAGTACCAGAATTCAGGTATGAAGTACTGGAAACGAATTTTGCTTCTGAATGAATTCTGAAACCCTTCAATATTAGAATTCTAGACCAAGAACTGATTCTGATTTCTGATCCTGAATTCTAGAACTGAGTTATGAAACTGGATTCAGTTCCATTTTAAAAACCCAAGTTCAGAATTCAGTTCTAAAAATCAGATCCTGAATTCAGTTTCTGAATCCAGTTCCAAATTCAGTTACACAAATCTAGAATTCAGCTCCCGAATTCTAAAACAAAAACTGAATTCTAGACCAGAGTTGGGGATCTGAAATCTGAAACAAAATTCTAAAAATTTATAGAATTCAGGTTTATAATCCAGTTCTCGAAATCAGATTCAGAATTTAGATCCAGAATCCAGTTCCAGAGGCCTGGAACTAAAACTGAGTTCTAGACCTGAATTCGGAAATATTATACTGAAACTGAATACTGAACCTGAAATTTAGAACTAAAATTCAGATTCACCTGGGTTTAGATTTCCAACTCCGCACATAGGGTCAGAAAGTTTTTCTGGCCCGAAGAGGCGAATGACCTTAAGGATAAAACCTCTATAATCGAAACAAAAAAAAATCAGATTCACGCCAGTTTTCGATTTAAGCTCAAGAATCTAGGTCCACAAATCAGTGCTCGAATCCATGTCCAGAATCAAGTTCCAGTTTCAGAACTTTTAACCAAGATTCCAAAACTGTATTCTAGAAACTTATTTCTAGAACTAAATTCTGGACTCGATGCTGAAACTGAAACTGAATTCTATCCCTGGATTGATGACTTGCTACTAGAATTCTAAACTTGGTTTGTGGAATTTGAACTAGATTCTGAAATTGAATTTTAGAACTGAATTCTTAACTTAGATTTTAAACTTATATTCTTAAACTGAGTTCTAAATTCTTTAATTTATCTCTGGACCTGGTTTCTCGTTTGAATTTTGGATCCAGCAATCAGGAACTCAGTTTTAGTGCTAGACCTAAGATTCAAAATTCAAAATAATTATTTAGGTCCAGAACTCTGTTACTGAATCTTGGAACTGAACTCTGGATCTGGAGTTTGGAACTGAATTTTGGAATTCAAACCGAATTCTAGAACTAAACTCAAATTTCGGAACTGAATCTGAATTCTGTACTTGTACTCTGGACATGGATTCGTGACTTGCAACTAGAACTGGGTTCTAAACTTGAATGTTCGATCGGGTTTATGGAACTCGAATTGAATTCAGGAACTGTATTCTAAATATGGATCATGAACTTGAATTCTGGACCTGAATTATTGAACAAACAAATTCTGTTATTGACCTTGTCCAGTTTTAGTTTCGGACCTCTTGCCTAACAATTAAGATTCAAAATTTAAATCCAGAATGTAGGTTTCGAGCTTAGGTCCAGAATTCAATTCTGATTCTAGATTTCAGTTCTAAATTCTTGATCTGGATTCCGCAACTGAATCTTGGAACTGAATTTGTTTAACCCTGAATTCAGAATTTTTTAGAACTGAATTTTGAAACTGGATTCTAGACCTGAAATGGAACTGGAGTAGAATTCTGTAATCGGATTCTGGACTTGGATTATAAATTCTGTAACAAATTCTGGGCCTGGATTATTGTTATAGATTTCAAAATTCGGCTATGAATTAAAATTCAAAGTTCAAATCCAGAATCGAGATCCAGAGTTCTTCACTGAACTCGGGATTGTGGAACTGAATTCTGGAACTAATTCCAGGGCTGATTCCGAAATGAAAACTAAGTTCTTTGCCTAAACTCCAAAATCAATTTCTGTACCCTAATTCTGAAATTGAATTCTGAAACTGAACTCTGTATTTGCATTCTGGAACTGAATTTCGAAAATGAGTTCTGATTCTGAATTCTGAGCCTAAATAAGAGTTTGGAACTGAATTGTAACCCGTAATTCTATAACGAAATACTGGAACTGATTTTAAAACCTAAACTGGATTTTGTAATTAAATTTTGATCTGAAGCCGAATTTTACCTCCAAAATTCAGATTTAGGAAACAGTTCAGAATTTTGTAACTGAAACTAAATTCAGTGTCTAAATTCTAAACCCGGATTCCAGACCAGAATTTTCAGGACCTCACTCACTGTCCCGGGTTGGCGCTTCAATGCTTAGGGCACTGGTCTAACAAACCCGTAGTCGTATGTTCGAGCCCCGACCTGGAAGGATTCGTAGTGTCAGTAGAATCGTAGCACTAGCCATGCAATGGTTCTGTACACTCTGAATCGGCTGCGAAGTCTATTGAAACAGAAGGTCAAATTCCACTACAAGAATGTAATACCAAGGCTTTGCTTCGTGAACTCACTGCTGGAACAGAACAATTTAGTTTAGCTCATTTATTTATTAACTTGAAGTACTTTTAACTAGATTTTTTTGGAATTGAATAAAACGAATATTTTAGTTTTTTGTGGTGCACTAAAATCTGAATCTTTAGTAATTCACTAATAATCTGGATTTGTAAGTCAATTTAAAGATGTAATTGTCATAACATATTTTGTAATGTAAACCATTGAAATACAGTTCTCCTGCAGAAGACGCAAATCAATAGCGTCGATACGTGGGGTGTTAAAACTGGTTTGTTTTAATAATAGCTCGATAATTTCTTAGAAAAACCACATAGTGCGTGCTCAAAACGTACAGGGAAGCTTTGACTATGACTCGAGAGCCTCAAAATAAACGCCGGAGTGAAACTGCAAACCGTCAGCTCCATAGAACAAAGACTTCTAGTCCATCTGAAACAACTCAAGTGTTGGTTATTTAGGGGTTATCACATTTTTGTACTCAGGATATGTAACCTTATTCAGTTTTTACGTTTCATCTTTAATTCAAAAACGTATGTTGACAGGTATAAACTGAAACAAGGTTATCATCCGACAAGTCAGTAAAGTAAAGACGTTGCATTTCAGTGCAAAACAAAACCGTGTTTAGCATATAGCATCAACTTTACGTCTACTAAGCGGTTTATGTTTAACTGCTAGGTGGCGTTACTGATCAAAATGAACTGTTAATTACTGTATGAGTCGAAGACGAAACGAAACTTACAAGATGATAAAATCTATGCAGGGACATCGAACCTTACTTGATGAACGCTAAAGGATGTAATTGATTATGCAAATTTTGCTATTTATTTTTTCGAAAGAATTTGCATATAAATACATAATCTGGCAGGGAATTTGCAGCTGCAGCCAGAAGACAAAGGTTTTCGCCATTAAGAAAACGATGAGCTCAGAGTTTTATAAAATCGAATGTTTCCGGCAGTAAACTCTGCTCGTCCTTCACAAAGTCACATGAAGTCACTGAGCTGTTATGAAGAATAAACTGAAGTAGAAAGTTACAATCATCAAAACGGCTGCTCAGATAAAAGAGTAACGGAATAAAATCGTCAATACGTTGATGAAGATCCCAGTGCGCCGCTAAATGAGTATTAAAGTAAAAATTGTAGCAGAATTGAATTAGTATATTTTCTCAAATCTCTAATTTGTTGCGTATATTTTCTAAAAAGTGAGAATCGTTTTCAAACCCGACATAACTAAGTTGATCAGGCTTTAGTTTCTAGTTTCGAATTGTGGAAGATGCTGGTAATTAAATACTCTTTGAATTCAAAACCCCAACACTAAATCACATCTAATTTGAAAATCTGTACAGAATTTTAATTCTGGTGCAATTTCATTCACTTTAATTTTCGCAGCGAATTGCAGAAAGTGGAATTCATTTTCAACCAATCATTATCAGATTCAGCAAATTTTTTTCAATATTCATTGATTTCATGTGCCTTTGATTTCAGCCTAGTGGAAACATGCTAAGTAAATCCTGAATTATTTATCTTCAGAAGCGCAGCAAAAACTCATCCAATCTGATAAAACTACACGATGATGAATGTGGTTTCCGTCATAATATAGCAAAAATCGCCAAACAGGAAAAACTGGCAAATTCTTTTTTGTCTGGCTCGAGAATTGATCAACTCGGTCCGATTTCGGTGGTCAATAACTACCGAAAGAACCGGCTTCGGTATCCTTTCGCTACTTTTTGTCCACGAAACGAACGCGTAACGCAGCGACTGACTGCTCTTCTATCGCGCAATCGGTTGATCGAGAATCTGACTATCAAAGGTAGGAAACATAAGAAACGAACGGGTAAAAACCCAGAATGACGCACGTGCATATTTATTCGCATAGCACATAAAATTGTGCACGTGAGTAAAGTTTAAATGCTGTGTGACTGAGTCTCCATTATACCGGCACGCGGACGAGGCCAAGTCCGGTGTGGTCCTGCAGTCTAGTCCTGGGTCTGGGTTTCACTTTTCGATTGAACTACTTTTTTTCCGGTTCCGACACCACCAAAGTATGCCATTTTATCGACGACGGACGAACGGACTAAAAGCTGAGCCATCGTGACTGTGGTGGACTGTCGTCTGCTAGGACACTGGCAACTTCGTTACAGGAATACTGACGAACGCGTCGGATACATTTTTGCACGAAAAGCATTAGATTTTTCTTTTTTTTTTGGCACAAATTTGAGCTACTGGAAAATAATACTGGCATTATTTTTTCCCCCCATCGTCAATAAATCGGTTTCGATGGAAGGGAGGACAATTTTACAAACCCGGATGGCCGGTTGGAGTTATATCGGAATGCTATTAGTATTTCATAGAAACATGCAACCATGTCGAAGATATGCTTTTGATTTATTTCCGTTTTACAGAAAAACGCCCCCTTTGGGGTGGAGTAAATTTAAGAACTATCGACTTTCATTATCATTTTGAAGATTTCTGGTTTCAAAATCACGAGAATGATGTTCAATATTTAATTACTCACGTATTGCTTTTTGTTTGTTTGTTTGTTTGCTCTATTAACGACTTCAAATATGTATGGTAAGTGTTGCCACACAGATGTGCTATTTCGTTTTGTGATGAATAAAATGTGGATTCAAGATGCTTGCGATAAAACATCCCCAAAATATTCCGAAACATACCTGTAATGAAAAAAGAAAAAAAATTAGATATTAATCATGTAATATTTTGCGATGAAACGAAATATTTGGCATAGAAACAAGTAACAACAATAGCCAATAATCTAATAATCTGTACACCATGAAATTATCCCCCCCCCCCCTTAACCACGGAGATATCACGCGAGCATCATGATACAACGGTGATTTCCGTATTACGGTCATCTATCGTAGTTTAAAAACCTCTTTGATATTATATTCCATCCAAGTGAATCCAGAAGGGTGAAGAATCGAACTTCTATCAAATCTTTTTCGGAATGATTTTAAATTCAAAAAGCTTTTCAGATATGCATTATGATAAACATATTTTATCGTGAATACGTGTTAAGGAGTGTATCGAAAATGAGCTATTCACTAATTTTTCGTTCAACTTATGATAAAAAACGATATTTTATTCAAACTAAAAATTGATCCTTTATTGTACGAGTTTAAACTTGAGCATAATGAAAACCGGATGAAATATAAGTTATTCCTTCATGAATTTTCGAACTTTTGATCGAACGCTCTTCATCAAGTTCCGGACAAGTGCTGCATCGCATTTTTTGGACGCTTGATCCCAAATTTTTTTGAACTCCTGCATGTTCCTAGCTGCCTTACCAGTCTTCTTGAAGACCCTCTTCACGATTGCCCAGTAACGTTCGATAGGTCGAAGCTGAGGCAATTAGGTGGATTGATGTTTTTTTCAACGAAATTTATACACTTTTCCGCAAGCCAATTGACAGTGGTTTTGGCATAGTGAGCCGACGCTAAATCCGACCAAAACAGTGGAGGTGTACTATGCTTCTTATATAAAGGCAGCAATCTTTTCTGGAGACACTCAGATCGATAGATTTCTGCATTTATAGTTCCGGTAGTGTGAAAAATGGTTGACTTCAAACCACAGGAACATATTGCTTGTCATACCAGTACCTTTCGACCGAATTTCTCCACTTGAATCGACCTGTCCGCATCGCTCACATCCTCCCCAACGACGACAGTAAAGTATTATGGACCTGGAAGCGTTTTTGAGTCCTTCTTTACAGAAGTCTCATCGTCCATCAAAACGCATACATCCGGACACTGCAAAAGACGCGAATACAATTTCCGGGCTCTTGTTGCTGCTCGCTTCTTCTGTTCTACACTTTGTTTCGAGATTTTCTGCTTCTTGTAGGTCTTCAGGTGTTTTCTTCTCTTGGTACGTTGGATCATTCCGACACTAGTTCCTGCTTTTTTGGCCAAATCACGTGTTGACATTGATTTGTTCTTCATAACTAGAGATACCACTTTCTGGTCCAGTTTCTGGGTTGGAAAAACCGGGTTTTCTGCCTCTTCTTGGTAGCTCATCCAACGAATAGTGTTCTCCAAACTTATTAATGATGGTTTTACCACTGGCATGATGAATTCCAAACCGCTTTGCCAATTTTCGCATAGTAATACCCTTCTCACTTAGGCATGCGTCCAGAACCTTAATTTTCACTTCCTTTTCAAAACGCGACGTTTTGAAAACGCGGAATTTCAACCGCACAAACAAATAAACATACGAAAGCTGACAGCCAAACGCACAGCATGCTGTGATCTGATCATAAAAAAACATATGAATGATGAGTTTTTGATCTCAAATATCTCTTGTTCTATTTCATGTATCAACATTTTTTTTCTCCACGTCATCGGAGATATGATCAGCAATTTGTGATAGAGTTTTCAGTAGTATAAGATACAAGTACTACAAATAACTCAAAAAGTAGGTTTTCTAAAATTTTTGATATTTAAAGAAGGTAAAAATTCAGACTTATGACCCGATTTTTTTTTCATTTCTTCTAATCCAGATCTAAAATTCTGTTCCATATACAGAATTCAGGGTCCGAATCGACTTTCAGAATTCTAGAATTTCAACCGAATTTGAAAACGTGACTCTATGCCTGGGTTTTGAAACCGGAATCATGAACTGAAATCAGGATCTTTATTCTATACCTGGACTCTGGAACTAAATTTCAGAAAAAAAAATTTTGAATTTAACAACAAAATTTAGGAACTGAAATTGAGGTTGGAATTCAATTTCAGAATTCGAACTGAGTTCTGAAGATTTGGAGTCTCACACTGAAATCCAGGACCATAATTCAGATCCAAAACTCCGTTGTATTTCCAGAATTCAGTTCTAAAATACATTCTTGAACTAGGGTTCAGAATTCAGTTCTAGACTGCTGGTCTAGAAATTGATTCAAAAATGTATGGCGTTTTTCATTGAAAAACACTGACGGCGTGGATTGCTCTGGTTTTGCACCTTCGAGCAGAAATGGCAATGAAACATCGTCATAATAAATCCACGCCACCAGTGTTTTTCAATGAAAAACGGCATCAATTCTATAATTCTAGAAATGTAACCGAATTCAATAACTAAATTCAGAAGATTTTTGAACAAAATTTTGAGTCTGGATTCTAGAACTGAGTTTCTGGATCCGAAATTGCAAACTGAGCTCTGGTCCGGAATTCTGTAACTAAAATTCTGAATTCAATTCCTGAATTTTGGATTTCAAATCCAAAATTTAGCTCCACAACTCGGGTTCACTGATCAGTCCAACAATCCTGACCCAGAATTTAGTTTCAGAATTCGGTTCCCGAATTCAGAATTCGGAAACTGAATTCTGGGTCAGGATTGTTGGACTGATCACTGAACCCGAGTCGTGGAATGAATTTTAGTTTCAGAATTCCGGACCAGAATTCTATCATCAAGATTACGTTTTAAAATTTAGTTCTAGCATATGACTCCAAAATACGGTTCCAGAATTCAGATTATTCAACATCGAAGAAACTGAATCATCCATTTTATTCCGTCATCCGGTTAAGTCTCTGACATTACCCACCCAACTTTTTTATGAAAATTCCGTGATTCCAAATTGAATAAACGGTCGATTTCGAAAGGCTTTCTCTCAGCAAAAAAGGTTTATGTACTCTTGTTTTTACCGTTGAGAATATACTGGTAAAAGGTCTGTTTTAATCCACCTAGTGGTGTAATGGTACCTTTCTCATATCTCACATATTCTCATATATAAATATGTGGTATTCTTCAAAATAATTTTCTTTAATTCTTACAAAACAAAAAGGTTTGTCCATAAACTAATGTAACCTACAGAGTGAAACAGTACTAAGGGCGGTTATACCATCTCTAAGGAAACGAAAAGAGGTACAGGGTGATTTTTTAAGAGCTTGAGAACTTTTTTAAACAATAAAACGCATAAAATTTGCAAAATCTCATCGGTTCTTTATTTTAAACGTTAGATTGGTACATGACATTTACTTTTTGAAGATAATTTCATTTAAATGTTGACCGCGGCTGCGTCTTAGGTGGTCCATTCGGAAAGTCCAATTTTGGGCAACTTTTTCGAGCATTTCGGCCGGAATAGCCCGAATTTCTTCGGAAATGTTGTCTTCCAAAGCTGGAATAGTTACTGGCTTATTTCTGTAGACTTTAGACTTGACGTAGCCCCACAAAAAATAGTCTAAAGGCGTCAAATCGCATGATCTTGGTGGCCAACTTACCGGTCCATTTCTTGAAATGAATTGTTCTCCGAAGTTTTCCCTCAAAATGGCCATAGAATCGCGAGCTGTGTGGCATGTAGCGCCATCTTGTTGAAACCACATGTCAACCAAGTTCAGTTCTTCCATTTTTGGCAACAAAAAGTTTGTTAGCATCGAACGATAGCGATCGCCATTCACTGTAACGTTGCGTCCAACAGCATCTTTGAAAAAATACGGTCCAATGATTCCACCAGCGTACAAACCACACCAAACAGTGCATTTTTCGGGATGCATGGGCAGTTCTTGAACGGCTTCTGGTTGCTCTTCACTCCAAATGCGGCAATTTTGCTTATTTACGTAGCCATTCAACCAGAATTATGTAGACCATAAATCGGGCGTAAAGCGCGAAACACATTTCGAACCGAACACTGATTTTGGTAATAAAATTCAATGATTTGCAAGCGTTGCTCGTTAGTAAGTCTATTCATGATGAAATGTCAGAGCATACTGAGCAAATAATAATGCATGAAAATCATAACCTCAAAAAATCTGAGCAAATACTAATGCATGAAAATCCTAACCTCAAAAAAATCACCTTTTACTTCCGAAACCGGAATCTGGGAACCGGTATAAGCGAAGTTGGTTCGAGAAAAGTGACTGGTATTCATTTGGAGTCTTTGGCTACAATCTTCGGTCGTTCATCAAAAACATAATAACAAGGAAAGCCAAATTATTGTTTGGCCGTCTACTGACAATAACTACCGACTGGTAAAGTTTTGAGGCAAGCTTAGAAATTATTTTACTTTATTATTTCCGGTGCTTCCTGAATCAGAAAACGAAAACCAGCATAGCCGAAATCAAGTTGTTTGGTTGTCTATTGACAATTGCTGCCGATTGGAATAGTTTCGAAACAAGTTAAGATTTTTTTACGTGTTTTGTTTCGCTGCTTCAAGTGACGGTATTAAATTTTTAACAAACTAACCATATAATTCCGGAACCGGAATTCAGATCCGGATGAATTTTCGAAGTTTCATATGGGGCAATGTGACCTTTCATTTAAATCTAAGTTTGTTGAAATCGGTCTCGCCATTGCTGGGAAAAGTGAGGAAGTAAGTTGAAATAAGAATTTTTTCACTAAGAACCCTGTAACTCCGGAACCGGAAGTACTTTACTGGTCCGAAGAGACGAATGATCTTAAGGTGTTAAAACCTCCATAATTGGAAAAAAACGTCGTTGCGTAGAAATAGTGCAGATGTTTAAAAAATTTGATATGAAAGTCACTCATATTTCCTCCTTTTATTTTTATTTGACCGGTACGGCAGAACATCAAAATGGCGACCGAAATCCTATATCCCAGAACAAACGTGTCGTATGTGTTCTTTGGAACCGTTTAAAACCATTGATTATAGTTGTCATAAAACAGTTCGTAGGGATACGCAACGAACCGCAATAATTGGTGGTTTCTATATCATCGATAGCAAAATGTGAGCATGCTTAGTCTGGACCCTTCGTGGTAAGGTTTTGACAAGGTTCCTGCGTTGGATGTTAGAATAATCGTTCAAATTTCCCGAGATTTCTGTTTCAAATTGTGAACAAACTTGCCTGCAGGTTCGCCACGACAGGAAATCTTCAATAAAGTGTGTCGTCGAGAGAATCAAAGATAGCAATGTCATTTTCCTCCCACAAACCTGACAGAGGTGACTTTGATATTTCGGATGATTATCTTCTAGAACGATTCAATTGCCCTCAGGGCGATCAAAACTCTACTTTCTCAAATAAGGCCGAATCGATTTTCACTGAGGGCAGAGTAAATACGGCTGGTTGAGTAGCAGCTCTCAACCAAGTGCTTTGAATGTATCCTGAACCGGTTTTGCACCGACACCAGGTACATTGTCGTTTTACAAATCTGAATAAAATGTTCAAAACGGCGCATGTAACAATGAGAGATTCTCTTTGTTTACTTTCTCTTTTGATTATTGAGAAACATTCCTGCTTTTCTCGGTAATTTCTTCAGTGCAGATTCAAAGATGAAAGCTTCAGTTATTATTATCGGCAAATAATTGAAGTGAAGGATTGCTAGGAATACTGTAATAATCGAAAGAAAACAAAGAGAATCTCTCATTGTTACATTCGTCGTTTTGAACTTTTTATACAGAAATATTCTTTGATGTGTCTTCCGGTCCATTCCGGTCGTTTTTCGATCAATTTCGATGGTTCAAATTGATCATTTGTTGTCTGTAGCAATTAGTGTTATAAGTTTTACCAGGCTTCAGAAACTCATCAAACATGAAGCATTACCTTTTTGCCGAATCGATCTGGTTTTGCAGTCGATGTTGATGGTTGTCCCGGATTAACTCTTGATTTTTTCCGTTCAGGACTCTACAAATAAATACACCATAGCCTGTGGTAATTCGATGCAAAACTGATTTTCTTTAAAGCAAATGCTTTTTCAGCTTTCCATCTGTCTCTCATTAAATTCATGTGGAACCCATTTTGCACACTTTTCGACTTTTTCCATTAAACGGCTAGAAATTGTTATTTGAACCTCATTTAATATTGCTGCCATTCACTTTTAACTAGAAGTATCATCTTCATCCAATATTGCTTGCAATTCGGCGTCTTCAAACTTTTTTCAATTCAAAATATTTATCTCTGTGCCATTTAATGCATCTTTTGATGGCTGCTTCTGATAGAACGTGATCACCATATGCCTCAACAAACATTCGATGCGATTCTGCAGCACTTTTGCTCAAATGAAAACAAAAATTTAATGCTTTCCGCGAATCATCACTTTCTGGCACGATGAAAAAATATGTTGTTTGTTCAATGACTTCCAGTATATACAATATGTTTGACAGATGTCATACCAACCAAACAAATAAAAACAAAACGACGGGAGATGTAAGAGAGATAACTGGATGACGTGAACACGAATAAACTGATATTGTAATGGTGCAAATATATCGTAAAACACACGAAAACGAAAAGTTACAGGGAATAAGACCGATTCCGATGACATTAAAAATGCAATATTCAAATTCATTCACATATTCGTTTAAATTAGAAAAAAATCAAAACAAATTGTTTTTTGCCATCTAGGAATTCTAATGGCGGTTTCGATTTTAAACTGCACTACACCGGTGCAGCGTAAATTGCACTGGAACTGTTCGTTTTCGCCAAATTCACTGCACAAGTGCAATACATGCTCTATACCGATACCACTGCACAGTGGTCCCAATCATGTCAAAACACGCGTTTTTTTATTTGTGCTTCAGGGGGTTTATTTTGGAGTTTTCATGTTCTGCGAGATGTTCGAATCCGAAAATTCTAAAAATTTATTGAAAAAAGTTATGATAGAAAAACTTGATTTATGGGGTCTCTAATAAACAGTGCATCATATCTCGACACCAAAGCGTTTGAACATGATCTTCAACTTTTCTAAAGACATGAATGCTCTATCTCGTATTCTATGCAAAATAATTTTTTAAACTCACTTGTAGGTGGATTAATGACAACTTTGATTATATTAAAAGAAGCAGATTATTTCAAACAGAAATTCTTCTGAAGACATAAAAGCTCCAAAATCAACCCCTAATGCACAAATAAAAAACGCGTGTTTTGACATGATGTAACATTGTGCAATTGAATCGTTTATTGCAGTCAAGTGTCATTGTTTAGGTTTTCATCATTTTCGTTCGTTCATTCGTGCCTTGACCTACTGCCTACTGCACTGGTGTAGTGTAATTTGAAAAGGAAAGCGCCATAATTTAACGATAGGAATTGATGTGACAATAATTTAAATAACTTACTTGTCAAAGCCGTCTCGAAGATAAAAATTATACAGCGTTTTAAAAGAGTGTCTACATATCGAAGGCCGCCATCTTGGATTTTAGGAATTCTACAATTGTCGTAAGCATACTGCACTGAATCATTGAAAATATTCCGTATTTCTAAGTGTTGGTTTTGCACGATACACTTTGTGCGATGGTTCGTTCAAATATGCGGCAGAAATTTTGCGCGCTTTATTTTGGCACTGAATTTCACCTTAAGGTCTGAGGACAGAGGGCCACGTGTCGAGTTTTAAATCGACCACGTGGCTCGCTCAATTCCCTTTGCGCATCGTATTTCTCTTGTACTCTCTCGTATATGAGCAAACTGTGCCAGGTTGCCAGCATACATTTTATTATTTTGATGAGAAGTTTTATCACATTAATCTATCGTATGGGTTAGACATTACATGGATTCTAATGAACAATGAAAAAATATTCAACGTTCACAAAGATTATATGTCCGTGTGTTTGGCAGCCTTGTCGAGCTAATTTTATTTCTCTCTTCTTTTTCAGAATGCTATCAGGAAATCAAAGCTAAAAAAATGGTGGATGCATTGAAATTGACTTTGTTTCACAGAAAAATACAAGACTTTATTTTGATCGCGATAACATATACGTTTTTATGTACTAATCGCATCTACACTAAATTATCTAGACTTTGTCACGGTAGATTTATGATACAAGCCTTCAAAGCCGAGATATTCGTTGAACAAGTAGAGGTATGCATTTCCGAGCGTTCCAATTTTCCACAGTTCTTCAGTCAGAAAAAAATACAACACGACCGCTAAACTCAATGAATCATTCTGAAAATTTCACAGAATATTCTCAACTAAATTTCGAAGACATTGTCAGGTGGGTTTATCTATATTCCGCACCGTTTCCAAGAAAATTTAATTTGAAACGGAAAAATAGCAAAAAACCTACCACTTTACGGTACTGTCCTCAACCCTTAATGCCTTTTCATATTAAACATTTTAGAAAATTTCAATTTTGAGTTATTTGTGATTATCTCATGCTACTGAAAATTGTATCATAAATTGCAGATCATATTTCCGATAGCATGGGTTTAGTACAAGACGAGATATTAACGATTAAGTACTATCCATTCTTGTAGACGCCTCATAGTAAAATCAGTCGTATTAACGACAAAATCGACACATTTGTATCGTAAAGCTCACTGCATACTGCAGTATGCCTGCTAAATAGTTGGGCTTTCTTTTAAACTGAACAATAGATTCTCCAAGTTTAAATAACTCATTTGTCGATGGCCAAGAACGTTAATTTTGGCTATACTAGACCCCGATTTCTCGAATTACCGGAAATAGTGGTCAAAATCTCCAGACTGTAACTAACATCATTTAGTCAGAGACTGATACTTCTACTAATTTGACACACCATTACTTCTATACAAACTACAAAAATATGGCATAGAACATAGTCTTCTGGAGTGGCTTGAATCATACTTAATGAATCCTGTACAAGTAGTACGCTTCCAAAACATAAACTCTACAATTAATGTAACATCTGGCGTACCTCAGGGCTTTCATCTATGGCCTCTTTATTTCATTTTACATATAAACAACATTTCCTTGGTACTCAAAAATTTAAAAGTGCTTTTATATGCCGACGACATGAAACTCTTCATGGAAATTAAAAATATCAACCACACTGTAATATTCCAGGACGAAATCAATCTTTTCCCCATTTGTTACTGCAAAAATCTACTCCAACTCAATGTAGAAAAGGTAACTCAATAATCCTCAGTAGGGAAAACGAAACCCATTTAGTAGACATATTTTTAGAAAATCAAATAGTAGAAAAAAGTAAAATTGTACGAGATTTGGGTGTAATTTTGGACTCCAAGCTAACATTTGTGGAACATTACAATACTTTTGTAATCAATAAAGCTACTATTTGCTGGGCTTTATCAAACGTTTCAGTCATAATTTCCAAAACCCATATACTATTAAATTGCTATATAGTACATATGTCAGACCAATTTTGAAGTATTGCAGCCTAGTATGGAATCCATATAAGATTATTCACGAAGAACGCATTGAATCGATATAAAAACAATTCCTTTTATATGCACTTCGTAAATTAAACTGGACAGCATTTTCTCTACCATCATATGAAGCACGCCGCATGCTCAATAATATACAAACACTTAAAGAACGCCACGACTTTGCAATGCTTTATTTTATCAGCGACATTAATTCTCAATCAGCTTCATTATCATCGCAATTAAATTTTTATATATCTAGCCGTCAATTACGTCACACAAAATGTCCAAAAATTTAAATAAATTCTCAGTTTAGTCGTAGTATTTCTAGTATGTAAGTGATCATTGTAAGCCAGTTAGTCTACACTTGCTTGACGAAATAAATAAATAAATAAACATCTTGGGCGGTCACCTGAGTGACGATGTAACAAAACTCAAAAAATTATTAAGTATTAGCTCAAAATTATTACAATTAGTAGCCGACTTATGCTATTCTGATTCTGGATTACCAGTTCCGGAAAAATCGGAAATAGTGGCCAAAAACACCAAAGTAGCACTCAGCTCGATTTCTCAAAGATGGCTCAATCAATTCACCAAGATTTAATTTATTTTACATTTTCTAATATGTCTATTGTTCACTTTTGTGATATGGCATTAATTATGTCCAAGTTTGTCGCAAGACCCTCCCTAAATAAAAATTTAAAATTGAATCATCAAAACTCACCTCAGAATGAGCATCAAAAGTACACATTCATTCCCACTCTCGAATATCAAACTGAATTTTTATTTTTATTATAGGGCTGATAATTCACCACTTGTGACACCCACCCTAAAATTTTAACAAATTGAATTTAATTCATATTGCTATAAATTATACTTTAAACAAACGTTTTCCCACTGGATTCTTTCAAACAAATAACGAATCTGTGAGTAGGGGAAGATGTTCGGTTGCCGGCACTCCACCGTAACTTTTGACAGAAAGCAAGTAGCGTCATTCCGACAAATGTCACGTGTGGGTAATAGCAGCACATTCTTTTTGTGCCGAATACCAAAGCAAACAGACGATTGTACTTTTTACTGCGCTTAAAACAAATTTTAATTGCGTTAAAATTAACACAGAAGTTTTTTATGACATTTTTTATAGTATCACAAATTGAAAAGCATCAATTGGAAAGGTTAGTGGATTGAATATTTATGAGCTGAAATCGATCTATTTCGTGATTTAATATCGGATGCTATCAACATTTGCGCAACCAAAGTTTTTTTGGTAATTTTCAAAATGACTACCGATTTCGGTTACCTGGTGTTCAGTTACCGGTACCCCATTTTTTCGACAAATCGCGAAAAATTGTCAGTGTTATGCAGGCTGCTGTCGAGATAAAGCAAGCCAAAGTTTTGGCCGGATGCTCCGGCTATGAAAAAACGTGGAAGACCGGCCAAATCAACACCAAAGGTGCCACCATCCAAGAGAGCCAAGGCGAAGTCACCATCAGACAATGAAGACTATTGCCTCCGAAAAGAAAAAAATTCGTTTTTTCTTTGAATAATTACAGGTTTTACTTATATTTTTCCATTTTCAGCGAAATTTTTTGGGGTGCCGGTAACCGAACATTCTCCTTTACAGACTGATAGATTTTGCTGAAACAAATTCGTTCGATTATGTGCTAGTATTAATGGTTAAATTTCTACTACTCTAGCTATTCATATAATTTTCCATCTGAACGGAAAACAAGCACTGTAAACATAGGTGCGATTATTTCAGACCATCTTGCCCGGGATATGGACCGATAACGCTGAGGCAGGAGCGCCTTTTCTGGAATCCTCTTTGAATAAATTTTTCGAAAAAAAACGAACCTACACGTTCACGATTCTTCGCTATAGTAGTCCAGGTCCCGGGCATTCTCCGATATGTAGAGCAACGGAGCTGACCGGTGACTAAATTTGCATCTGTTTTTGCGCTACCCCATTCTTCTTTCCCGAGACAGATCCTTACGCATGCACGCATACAACCGCGCAAAAAGCGTTTTTTTCTCCTGCTGTTCCGGTGAGAAACTTTGTCGGACGATGCATCGATGTCCGAGATCGAAACGTATTCGATGGATCTTCCCGTAAACTCAACCCCGCCTGCTTCGTACGATCGACAAGGAATCGATTGCAGAAGTTTCTCATCCGTCATCCTGTCACGAAGAGGGCGTATAGCAGTTTTATATAGACCGTCTGTCCGGGAGAAACTATCATTTCGATCATTTTCCGGGTTTCGTATTAATGATTCTGATTGCATCCTGATGTGCCTTTTCCAGTCTTCCGAACGAACGAGCAGCAGCAGGATAATGATTCTTTCTTTTTCGTCGTAATCGCTGTACGGTCAGTCAGTTAGGCCTTTTGCTTGCCTTGGTTGGTGGATAGATGCCAGTTGGAATGTGCGTGCAAAAGACAGCAGAGGCACTACAAGGATGTTCCTGTTGATAGAGAAAAATTGCCCTGCTGATAAATACCGGTAACCCAATTCGTATGTTGGATGGTGCACGCATTGAATTTCATAAAAGGAATTGGATATTTCACCAGGCTAGATTTTTCGAACCCGAAAATCAAACCCGCGTAGATTGCGAAACAAAGAAAGTTAGTTATGCCATGCCCAAAACATCCATTATAATCATCATGATACATATTCCGTTTTTCGGGTTTTCAATAAGCGAAAAACAGACAGTCGTACCAGCCAACCGCTTGCACCAGGCTGCGTTACCACCCTTCCAGCGTCGTACCAGAGAAAATTCTATTTACATACATTTTTGAATACATTAGCTACTTGTTCTGGGTGCCTATCGTGGCCAATGGTCCTTCTTCCGATGCGTATGAGTTCGCCGTATGTGTGCACCTACGCGAGCATCTCCTCCCGCTAGCAAAACCGGGCGTCACTGCTGCAGTCATTGCCGACCGAGGCTGAGAGTGAGTGGGTGGGAATGGGTCCTGTTCCAGTAAAAAGAGGAAAACACACACTCAAACGCACTCATCATGAACAGCGATCCACTCCACTGTGTGTCTAGTAGAAAGAGCGAACGATTTGCGTATAAGGATGAGAAAGCAGTTCTCGCTGTTGTATTGAAGCTGCGACCGGTGTAGGTAGGAAAAAGGATACCGAGCCCCTGCTAGCCCACACCATCTCCTGCGAGTCGGTTTTTCGGTGGATGGGGCCAGGCAGTTGGTTGAGGATGCAAAACGCGTGAGCTTCCGTCTGTGATATCTGATGCGACTAGGCCTGGAAATGTTTTTCTCCATCTGCAAAACACCCGCCGCCGCCTTCGCCTTCGCCGTCGTCGTCGTCGTCGTCGTCGGCGGCGTCGTTGTCGTTTCGCTGGACTCGAGCCACACAGTTGTAGGCAAATATAACGAACGTCTATCATTTCGGTAGATTTCTCATTCGCGTGCACCGCTTGTCTCAAAGGGAAATCTAGGCTCGGGTCCGGGTCCTTTTCGCGGTGCACTCTGTGGAAGTAAGTGGAAACCGAACGCAACGTTCAATATTTATATTTACGGCAGATACCGTGCACCCATGTCCCAACGGTGCTGTGAGCAATGTACGGGATATGCACAAGCTCACACACACACACACACACGCGTGCACACAGTAACGAACTATCTCCAGTGGTTCCCAGGACGATACTCGGTTGGTGATGTCTTCCAGTTGAATGGTCGGGCATCCATTCTGCAATTGGAACGCTGATGCAAAGTGGTCCATTTTAGGCCATGCGAAAGCTGCTGGTCTAATTTTGAGATTTGAATATGCAAATCAATCATTTAGGAGGTTGGCTGATTATTGAAAAATGAACAGTCATACTAAGATTCAATCAAAACAGCTATGAAAGCAGTTCATTAGAGAACTATAATCATTTTATGTGACAGTTTTAATATAGATTTAGCGATTATTTTTTATCTACAACTAATAGCGAATCGTTTTGTCAAAAGCTGGCCTAACTAAATTCTTTTGTCGAAGTGGTCACTTTGTCCAATGAAATATTTAAAAAAAACAGAAAGTTAATTCATCGACTCATGATTGGTGAGAATATGTAGAGCAGAAATATTGCTAGTTCTAGATTTTTTTTCTAAACTTCTATTCGAGCTGTTAGTAGAATATTCTCACTAATAGTACTGTTGTTGTACCGTTGAATTTCACTATGTCACGTCATTACACTCTTTCAAAGTCACTGTTTTCACAGTCACTATTAAACTTATAAAACCGATACACTGAAGAAGGATGTAAATAACATTCCGAAATACGTATCTGTATTATAACGTTTGATACACTTTCGGAAAAATAGTGACTGTGCAAATAGTGACTTTGTGAGAGTGTAATGACGTGACATAGTGGAATTCAACAGTACAACAACAGTAC
The DNA here is from genome assembly GCF_030247185.1 of Malaya genurostris. Classification (NCBI taxonomy): domain Eukaryota; kingdom Metazoa; phylum Arthropoda; class Insecta; order Diptera; family Culicidae; genus Malaya; species Malaya genurostris. The sequence goes on along the minus strand of NC_080572.1, from coordinate 267,889,567 downwards.
TATTAGATTTATTTTGTTATTTTACTCGATACTTGCACGAATGGTCTAGTTAAATTTCTACCTTAGATAAATCCAAATGAACGACAGTGAGGTCGACGAGCTAGTATATGTCTTGTTAATACTTCGAAGAACAGGTTTTTTAAGTTTTGCCTAGTAGATGTGCATGGTTTTGTCTAAGTGGACTAGTTCTGGTCTAAGCAAATAAAATTCATTCGATTGGTAATCTGCTTAGTGAAGATATTTAACTCTCGAATTTCACCGAAAGCATTCGCTTGTCCGTTTCATTCCGCCGAAAGCCGTTTCGCTGAAAAGGTTTTTCCATTATTAATTTAAATTGTCTTCCCATTATTAATTTAAAACTATAAACTCTGGTTATTTATCATATATGTTTATTTGTTAAAGACTGTCCCACAAAGTATGGACACAACCAAAAACCACTGCCATTTCGCAATGGTTCAGAATCGGTCAATTTTTATGTCTGCGTCCTGTTGTTTACACTCTTCTCTAACTACTTGTGCAGTTGTTTATTCGTTTTCATTAGTATGATTCGAAATGCGTGGACTTTCAGCAGAACAACGTCGAGAAATTGTGTACAAATGGTGCACAGAACGCGGACTGTCACTGAGAAAGATAGCAAAAATGGAAGGAGTAAGTGAAAAAGCCGTGCGAAATGCAATCAGGAAGTTCGGTGAGGATAACACATTTGAGGATGAACCGAAAACGGGTCGAAAAAAAGGTCCTGCTAACCCTCAGTTGGATAAACGTTTATTAAAGGCGTTCGAGCAAAAGAAGGAGGTTTCAGTTCGGGATGTGGCCAAAAAAGTGGGCACTTCGAAGTCAAATGTTCTTCGTGCTAAAGAACGTTTGAATCTTCGAACCTATAAGAAGCAGAAACAACCAAAACGTTGTCCGAAATAAGAAGCATCGAACAGGCCGAGGGTAGAATACGAAATTTGAACTGCATAATCATGGACGACGAAACCTACGTGAAACTCGATTACAAAACTTTACCGGGATCACAATATTATACGGTGCGAGAAGGGTAAGTGTTAAACCAGTCCGAAACATCGATTGAAGTCGAAAAATTTGGTAAGAAAGCTATGGTCTGGCAAGCAATTTGTAGCTGCAGTAAGATTTCGAAACCCTTCATCACCACTGCTTCAATGAACAGCGAAATATACATCAAGGAATGTTTACAAAAACGACTTCTACCCATGATTCGAAGCCACAAGGATCCTGTTGTCTTCTGTCCAGATCTTGCTTCTTGCCACTATTCGAAATCAAGCATTTGCTGATCTCGACGAACTGAGTCGTATGATATATGGAAGTTATGTTCTTTCAGCATTTATTGATGTAAGTAGTTTAAATCAATATAATTATGGAATTACTTTCAACTCGAAAATGCTGATATCATCTGGTTTACATATGTCATATTCGAACGATTTTGTTGCCAAAAACGAACCATGCTAACATCGGTCCGAGGAATTGTCATGAAAAAGGATGCTGTATATAGTCTTTTTGGTACTTAGAAACAATTGTATGTAACAGTATAGAAAATCGTGTTTCACGATGCTCCCAAGCATTGTTTTTTCATACAGCGCTCAAAACTCGTACTGCTGGAATGGGGGAAAAAGTCGCTTATACAAAAATGTCGATATCTCCGTTGAAAATGGACGGATTTTAACATTCTATGGCTTGTTGGATAGCTATTACCGTGTGGAATCTAAGTATAGAAACATATTCTGTTTTCAAGGTCAAATGTGATAGATACTGTCAAAAAACTAAAAATTTTGACATAAAACTTCGTATAACTCAAAAAATAAACACTCACACACACATACACATACACACACACACGGACATTTGTTGAGTTCGCCGAGCTGAATCGATTGGTATATGACATTCGGCATGACAATTTGAGCGAATTTTATACCTATTATATATATATATATATATATATATATATATATATATATATATATATATATATATATATATATATATATATATATATATATATATATATATATATATATATATATATATATATATATATATATATATATATATATATATATATATATATATATATATATATATATATATATATACATATATATATATATATATATATATATATATATATATATATATATATATATATATATATATATATATATATATATATATATATATATATATATATATATATATATATATATATATATATATATATATATATATATATATATATATATATATATATATATATATATATATATATATATATATATATATATATATATATATATATAGCATAGCCGGAATCGGTTTGTTTAGTTGCCAACTGATAATGACTATCGATTTGTGTAGTTTTGAGACCAGTTTAGAAATTTTTTTACGTTTTTTGTTTCGCCGGTTTAAGTAACGGTGTACAATATTGAACACGCTTTACCCTATAACTCCGGAACCGGAAGTCGGATCCGGATGAAATTCAGGAATTCCGTATGGGACCACGAGACCTTTCATTTGAATCTAAGTTTGTCAAAATCGGTTCAGCCATCTCCGAGAAAACCTAGTGAGATTATTTGACACACACACACACACACACACACACACACGCACACACACACACACACAGACATTGCTCAGCTCGACGAACTGAGTCGAATGGTATATGACACTTGGCCCTCTGGGCCAATTTTCACTAGTCGGTTTTTCAAGTGATTGCATAACCTTTCTATATGAGAAAGGCAAAAAGGTAAAACTGAAACTAATGAGTTTAAAAAATGACACACACTATTCGACAAAATGCAATGGAACGGAAAATAAAAAAAGAAACCGAAAACCATAACCGCGAAGAGTCTGCAAGTGGGTCGAGAAAGATGCAAACAAATAGCTCAAATAGCTAAGCAAATGGGTCGAGATTTAAAAGAAATAGCAAATTAAGGAAAAATAGTAAAAACAATGAAACAAATAAGTTAAAGTATTATATAAGCAATTAAGAAAATGCAGAGAATGGAAGGAGTCAAATAACGAAACACGACACAAATGAAGGAACAAATAATATTTGAAGCCCAGAATATTTTGCCTTTCTCATATAGAAGGGTTATGTAATCTCTGTGAAAACCTACATTTGAACCTAGCCCCGGAGGGCCGAGCGTCATATACCATTCGACTCAGTTCGTCGAGTACGTAACATGGCTGTGTGTGTACTTGGGTATGTCTGTATGCAACATTAATTTGCACTTACGTTTCTCGGGGATGGCTGGACCGATTCTAACATACTTAGATTCAAATAAACGGTTTTAAAATTCCATACAGAATTCTTGAGTTTTATTTAGTTCCGACTTTCGGAGTTTTGGGGTAAAATGAGCAAAAAAAAGACGGGTGGGTAATTTCAAAGACATAACTGGATGTCGTGAATACGAAAATAACTGACATGTTTCTTCCGAATATCAATTAGATGATCAATTGTATGAATTATGCAAGCATTCCCCTTTTTCACATTTTTCGCAAAAACAAAGAAGGCTTCACTTTATCTCGATTACTGTGAATTTCACACAGCGAAAAGTGCACAAATCTAATCAAACTGTTCTAGATTTGCACTAAACTGAGGATTTTGACCTTCGATTTGCGAGCAAGGAATCCTAATAGTTCTTTAGAAAACTTTTAGAGCCATTAAAACGGCTGATTTTGTGTGCTGCTTTCCACCGTTGTTTTTCACCAATGCAAACGACTAGCAGCTGTGACGTAATCGCTAATGTCGGAAGCGAAACTAGCTTTGCAAACGACACACAATACATCTGCTCGCAGTGGCGATAGAATCCAAACGGATCCAATTTTTGTTAAGAGGTTTCTTTTTAAGTGATTTCGTGTGTAGTTTTTTCACTAATGGGCGGTCCTAACGGCTATAAAAATAGCAACATACAGAATTTTAATGTCGATTATTTTATTTTGGATTTGCATTTTATTGAAAGAAACTATCCGGATGCTGTACGGGATTCATTCCTGCTTTTCAGAAGGACCAAATTGTGGAACTCATTACGATATTAAGCACTGTTCGGAACATTTTTCGCGAACGATTTGTTGTACGGCAGCAGATATTTTGTTCTCTTCCTCAGAACACGTTCTGATTGGCTGGTGTTGACATGGGTCAAATGAGACAGGTTTTTTCAATAGTGTACTATTGAAATACTTCAATGCTGGTGCTATATACGTTTCAGTTGAAAAAAGTTGATTCTATTGGTAGTTAGATTATATAAATCCTTTCACAGATCACTGAGCTATGAGCTTTCAAAATACGAGAAAGGCAAACGTGTCTTATGAACTGTCCTCTTTTATACTCGTTTATACCAAACATTTCAGAAAAGTTTAATTTTGAATTATTTGAGGTTATGTCACACAACTGAAAATTTTATCATCAAATTGTGATCATATTTCCGATAGCATGTAGCAAAAATTATGTTGATTCGTTAGATACGACAAGAGATATTCATGATTAAAGACTTATCACTTTCTCAGAGGGTACATTTTGAAAAGGCTTTTGTAGTAAAGTAAGTCGTATTCACGACCAAAATTGTAAAAATATGTGATTATAATTATGATCATAATAATTCTGAGAAAAACATTCAACGTAAACGGAGGACGAACTTTATTGATATTGACGCTGGCTGAATGAAAGAGTTTTCTTTTAATATTCGCGTTATTACACGCCTACAGCCAGTTAGGCGGGGCTATGGCGACCAAAGTTATAACAAACAGAATGAACATCGATTGTTTTGCTATAGACTCGCTTACTTCAATAGAAGAAAATATCAAATGCATTTGTCCTGAATGCTACTGAATATTGTTGCGTACAAAGCAAATCAGTCTATTATTCACAATCGCTGGTGAACGGATTTGAGCGCATTTTTCTTTGATGAAAAACTATCCAACAATTGCATATATTTTGCACTTAAACTTATTTTCCGCTCGAACGAAACGTTTCTTATAGTATTCGACAATTTATTAGCTCGGAAATGTAAAAGAATTTGTCCCTAAATGTAGCCATCCCCAGAAGCACAGACAAAAAAATCCATCCATGTGTTCCACAACAAATGCATGGAATACATTACCATTCAGGTAAGCGCTGGAAACGCTCTTCTGTTCAAGTAAACGCAGAAGAACACAGTAATAGCAGCATAAAAACAGTTTAGTCCCTTCCCTGAGATACCAACCAACGGCGTATTGAAACCAGCACACATGGGAAGCTTCGCGTGTGCTCGAAAAAGGAACGTGGAAAAATTAAGAGTGTCCTGTCACCCACATAACACTTTTTAATTTTTTTGTTGCAGCCTCCTACCACGTTCACCTCATCATCGGCTAAAACGGGGCGAATTCATCCCACGTTGCTTGGACGTTGCTACCGCCTCGTCGTCAGTGTGCCGTCGCGTCTCCATCGTCGGCTCCGTCGCCATCGTCGTCGTCGTTGTCGTAGTCGTCATCCTGGCCGTTCGTTGTTTCCCGAAGCTCTGGCGATAGATTTTTTTTTTGCTCGCCGTGGAATGTTTTGTTTTATTTTCGTGTGATTTTTTTTCCTCACTATTACTACAGATAGCCGAAACCGGAGCAGAACCTATCCGCGAAGGCAGTCGCCCCATGTTGGATCCTGGATATCCCCAATTTTTTTCCACTCCTTTCAATGCTGCGTTGCCAAATGCTGACGTCGATCGCTGCGGGCAGGCAACTGTGCGAAAATGGTTTGGGAAGCAGTATTCGCGCGTTCGAGAGACCACCGCTGGTGGATGTAACTCTTTGCCTATTTGCAATCGAAATGAAAAAAAAATCGACAAAAATATTTCTAGATCTTCCTGCCCAATCCATACTGTTCCGGGCCGAAATCAGAGGCGAACCGGTGCGCTCGATATGCGAAGAGGAAGCTGCCTTTCCCTTACGCTTCGGATGCGATATACTCACTCCCAGGGGGTTTACATTTTTAATTTTTGCACAACTCCGTTACTTCACCAGTCGAGGGGGGGGAGGGGTGGTCCCCGCGCTCGCTCACTCACTCACACTCTCTCTCTCTCTTTCTCTCTCTCGCTAACGCCAGTCGCCGTCGTCGTCGTCCCCTAGAAACATTTCATATATGCATGTAAAGTTATTATTATTTCGAGAATAAGCACGGTGATACGAAATACATCGGCTGTGTTTGAACGTTACAACAACAACAACAGCAAAAAGCAACAACAGCGACAACAAAAAGTGTAACAACAACAACAACAGAAATATCTGCAGCAATGAGCCATCGAAGCAGCAACACGCCGAGGAGGAACCTGCTCCGTCCGAAATTTTCCGTTTTCAATCAGCGAAGCTGGGTGCAGATTCGGATTGGTTCGAATACTGCCAACAGCCGAGAACCATCCGAAGAACCACGGCCACGGTAGGGGTGCGGGTGCTCGAGAAAATATATATAATATTTTTTTTTGGGTATTACAATTTTCGTTCCGATGACGCTGCTACTAATGCGAAGAGATGTGGTAGATGTTTTTTTCTCTCGTTGCGAATTTTGCTGGTGTTTTTTTTATTTTGGTTTTGTTTCCAGAGTATAGGGAATAATCGTTCAACGTTCGTTCAAGGGGTTGAAATTTATTCCGCCATCGTGGCTGGAGGTGGGTGCAAAAAAAATATCAAAATCGCTAGCTGTACGATAATTTCGCCAAAGCACTTCGAGCGATCTCGGTTGTTGTTTTGCGATAATGGAATTTGGGAATACATATGAGAAAAGCAATAACATGTCGTATGCTTATTGCTATGCAAAATTGTGAAACTGAACGGAACTGTCAGATTTGCTGTAATTAGGAAATAAAAAAATGTAATTTGAATTAAAAAACAAAACAATATTTTAGTAACGTTAGAAGCTCTGAAACCAAATAAGAAGTGAATGAGAACAGAAACGAAAATAGACTAGAAGTGAAAACAGGTCGAACCTTTAAGGACAAAAAAGCAAAAGAGTAAAAAAACAATGTAATTGTAATTAATAGCTGGGTGAAGGGAAAGGAAAAGAATAACAAATGATTCACAGACAAGAAACAGAAGGTCAAAAAGCGACATAGAAGTAAGAAGCAACAAAATCGATTGAAGCACGACAAAACAAAAATTTTCAAAGAATAGAATGATCAAAAGAAAAAGAGAGAAAACAGCAAACGGATAAAAATCATGAAAACGAAGTAATAATATAACGAAATGAAGAAAAATAAGAGGAACAAAACGAGTCACAAATTAATGGAACAAAGAAGCCAGCGTAGAAGCACAAAGCAAATGTTTCCGAAATCAAAGAATCTATTACTCAATACGACGAAAAAGCACTCAAATGAAATTGAAAAATGAATCGGAATCGGTGGAAAAAAGCAAAAACAGATCAAGACGTACAGCTTAAAAGATAATAAGAAAACTAATGAGTAAAAAGCAAATAAACACAGAAGTACATGTGGCAAATGGAACAACATGTAATTCAAAGAAATAAATTGGTCAAAATGCAAAAAAGACTCAGAAATTAAAAAAAAACTACAAGGAAGATAGTTCGTGACGCTACAATAATGAAATGTAGGCTTGGGTTATCTTAATGTCAAGGGAACAACACTTAAAATGAGCAGTAATAGAAAAGAAAATGGGACACCATTTAAAGTAACAAAACAGCAAAGGAGCCAAATGGACTAAACGAACAAATAGTAAGCAAACAAAGACGAACTATCATGTGTCATGATGTGTACAAGAAAACAAAACAAACAAAGGGGACCAAAAAGCAAAGAAACCGAGATTGTGAAAGAGCAAATAGATGAAAAAAGAAATAATGAGACAACAATCATAGAAACAAAACACGGTCAAGAACAAAAAGGAGCTGGGACAGAAAACTAAACCCAAGAAGCAATTTGGGAAAACGGTAAAGAAATGAAGCAAACAGATTCAAAAGTACTAAAAACAAAGGAAATAGAGAAGTGATGAAAGCGCCATGAAAGCCATAGTAATTTAACGAAATGAAGAAAAATGTGAGGAACAAAACGAGTCAATGAAACAAAGAAGCCAGAATGCGTAGAGGCACGATGTTTCCTTAATCAAAGAATCAATACGAAAAAATAGCACTCAAATGAAATGGAAAAATGAATCGAAATCAGTATAAATAAACGAAACCGGGACAAGATGTGCAGCTTAAAAGAGAATAATGAAACTAATGTGTCAAAAAGCAAATGAACACGGAAGTATATGAGTCAAATGAATCAACATGTAAGCCAAAGAAATAAATTAGTCGAAGTGCAAACAAAAGACACGAAATTAAAAACTAAATGTTGCGAAATGGCAAATTAGTCTAGAAGTGAAGAAATGTAGGCTTGAGTTATCTTCAAATCAAAGAAACAACACTTAAAATGAGTAGTAATAGAAAAGAAAATGGGTTAGCATTTAAAGTAACAAAACAGTACAAAAGCCAAATGGCATAAACGAAGAAATAGTAAGCAAACAGAGGCTAACGAACATGTGTTATGGTATGAGCAAGAAAAAAACAAAAAAATTGGAAATAAAAAAACGGGAATTTGAATAAAAAAAATCCAAAACAATATTGAATGAGAACAGAAACGAAAATAGACTAGAAGTGAAAACAGGTCCAACCTTTGAGGACAAAGAAGCAAAAGAGTAAAAAAAAACAATGTAATTGTAATTAATAACTGGGTGAAAGGGGAAGGAGAAGAATAACAAATCAATCACAGGTAAGAAACAAAAGGTAAAAAAGTTTTATAGTAGTAAGAACCAAAAAAAAATTGATCGAAGCACGACAAAACATAAATTTTCAAAGAATAGAATGATCAAAAGAAAAAAAAAGAGCAAACAGCAAACGAACAAATAAACGAAGTAGTAATATAACGAAATGAACAAAAATAAGAGGAACAAAACGAGTCGCAAATTAATGAAACAAAGAAGCCAGTATGCGTAGAAGCACGAAGCAAATGTTTCCGAAATCCAAGAATCTATTACTCAATACGACAAAAAAGAGAATAATAAATAGAATTTCCCAAAAAAAAAACAAATAAACACGGAAGTACATGAGTCAAATGGAAAAACATATTAACCAAAGATATAAATTAAGTAAAATGCAAGAAAAGACACAGAAGATTAAAGAATAAACGATAAGCAAGATAAGTTGTGACGCGACAATAATGAAAAATAGGCAAATTGGTCTAAAAGGGAAGTGAATTGTAGGCTTGAGTTATCTGCAGGTCAAAGAAACAACACTTAAAATGAGTAGTAATAAGAAAGAAAATGGGTCCCCATTTAAAGAAACAAAACAGCAAAGTAGCGAAATATCAGAAACGAACAGATAATAAGCAAACAGAGGCGAACGAATATATGTCATGCTATGTACAGCAAAATAAAACAAACGAACAAACAAATGGGCCCAAAAAGCAAAGAAACCTAGATTTTAAAGTAGCAAATAAGCGAAGGAAGGAATAACGAGACAACAATCATAGAACCGAAACACAGTCAAGAACAATAAGGAACTGGGTTAAAACGAAAACAACAAGAAAAAATTACGTCATTGAGCTAAAACAGTGTAAGCAAACAGAGGTGAATGAACTTGTGTCATGATGTGTACAAGAAAAAATAAACAAACAAACCAACAAATTGACCTAAAAAGCAAAGAAACCAAGATTTTGAAGGAGCAAATAGGCGGCGGAAAGAATAATGAGACAACAGTCAAAGAAACAAAGCACGAAGAATACTAATCAAGAACAATAAGGAACTGGGTAAAAACGAAAAAAAAACACAAAGAAGCATTTTAGCTAAGACAGGAAACTAAACCTAAGAATTATATTGGGAAAAACGGTAAAGATATGAAGCAAGCATAATCAAAAGCGCAAAAAAGCAGAGAAACATAGAAGTAATGCTTCACAATAAGCTACAAAAAATTATTAAGCGAGTTAAGATATGAAAAGCAACAAAAAATAAAATGAGAAAAAACAGTAAAAAGCAAGCGACAAATGAGTCAAAAACAATAAAAGTAACAAAAAACGAAAATGAATAAAAATAAGAAGGAGCAACATAGCCAAAAATGTTAGAGTAAAAAAAACGAATGTATCCAGAATGAAAGAAACAAGGAAATGGAATGTAAAGAAAAAAAATAGTTTAAATTAACACAAACCAATGAAGCCAAAAGTGTCTAAATGAGTCAAAAAGTAAAAAAATTATAATAGTACATGGACCAAAAATCGACAAGAACAGGAAAGTGAATGGACAATTAAACAATTAGGCTAAAACGGAAGGCAGCAAATAAACAGGTAACTAAGCAAAAACAATATCACCAAATGAGACGAGAAATATAAAAAGAGATTGAGTTGCGAACTAAGGGGACTAAGAGCAAAATATTTTCACCTAAAAATAAAAAGGACAAAACAGCGTGGAAGCACGAAGAAATCGATCAAAAGCTCAAATTCATAAAAAAAAAACAAAAAGGTTAGGAACAGAAGGTATGAATAGGCCAGAACTATGAAACAAGTGAGGCAAGGAATGAAGATATAGGAATGAGTCAAAATCTGAAGAAACAATAAAGCAAACTATTCAGAAGTCGAAAGGTTCTTGAAATATTCGGGTCAAAAAACAAATTTCAAAGAAAAAATACAGAACATTGGCATCCGAAGTGGAACAAATAGAAACAAAAAGAATTGCAAATAACCAATAAGATAATAAATCAGAAAAAATTCAAACCCTGGGCTAAATAAATAATATATAATAATAATAATAATAATAATAATAATAATAATAATAATAATAATAATAATAATAATAATAATAATAACAATAATAATAATAATAATAATAATAAAAATAATAATAATAATAATAATAATAATAATAATAATAATAATAATAATAATTTCAAAAAATGAAAAAAAAACAATGTACGATAAAACAGCTAATTATCATATGACTCAAAAACCGTAAAAGCCCAAAGATATGTAAAAAATCAAAATGCAAAAGAACACAGCAACAAATATGCGAGAAGCGCGAAGCAAATATATCATTAGGTAAGCAAGAAGTCATATTTACGACTTAGACAAAAATTAAAAAACTCGAAAAATGCAGAGAAACTGAAAGGAAAAAAATAAAAAAAAATCAAATGGAACAAAAATAAACGAATGATAAACTATCTGTCTTAAAAGTATTGAAACGAAATAGCAAAAGAGCCAATGAGCTAAGAAGTAAAGAGACATGTTTGCCAATAATGACAGTAACGAAAAAGTAAATAAGCCAAACTAGAATGCTTACGAATGAAGCAGGAAGTTAGACAGAATAACCAATAGGACGAAAAGGGAAAAAAATCTGATAAATAAAGCTAAACAGAAAACCATATGAGCAGAGAAGCAAAGTGATAAAAAGTCATAACAGGAAGGTAAAAATGATCCAAATGTAAAGTAAGAGACATGCTAACTAGCCACAAACAACGAAATGACATGAAAGTACGTTAGAAGAATTTAGATTGAACAGAGAAGCAAAAAAAGGCGCAAAGAAGCAAGTAAACGAGGAAGCAGATGAGTAAATAAGCCTAGAATCATAGTGGTGAAAAAGTAAGCAAGTCAATAAATGAAGATGAAGATAAAAGAATTGAGAAAATAAAAACAGCGAAAATACGGTACACAAGAGCTGTCACACATTTTTGGTAGATTCTAACTAATGCTTGGAACAAAGTAGGAATCCTTAAAGAAAGCTGAACAACTTCGTCACGAACTGACTGTTATCCGTTAGGGGTTTCATCTCAGAACGGTGAAACTTCCTCCCCTTTGACATGCAAATTTTGCCGGTGCAACGACTCATCCAAACTCTCACCACCGTTCGCTGTGCCGACGTCGACGGCAGACGGTTTCCAAGGACGAATAGGCGGAAACCATTCGTGCGTCAAAAGCAACAGGAGAAAAAAATATTCGAAAAGTTCCAGCATGGCACGGCACGGAAAGAAAGGGGGAACCGAAAAGAACACACCAAATAAAACAGCAAATTATTGAGTACCAATCCAGTTGCACCGCGCCGCCGTCGAATTAGCCGAAATTATGCTTAAGCACATAAATGCCGGTTCACCGGTTCGTCCTTTCGGGACGGGTCGCTCTCTTTCGCTAAGACCAGTAGCTTAAGTGTACCCCCGGGGGACCGATTCGCAGCAGTGAGTTGAGCAGAGCGCGAGTGAGCCATCGGCAAGTCACGGCGAACCGTTTCCCAAAACCGCTGATCTGCACCCCGAACCGACCGCTAGCCCGTCCCCAGTCGCCAGCCGACGGTATTTGGACTGGGGATGCGATTATTTGCCGTGCATCCATCCTGGTTGTAGCCAGAACCATCGCCGAACAAGAATGAGGAACAAAATTTCACTATGGTTTGGGTTCCCATTTTCTGCTGTTGGTTCTTTTTTTTTAAGGCTCTAACCATTCTTTGGCCATTCACTGAACCTTCGCGTTTCGAGCTTATCATCGATCGGATGTTGGCGGTGCACGGTGGGAAAATCCTTGGTTTGAAGTGATTCAACGATAATGAAATACTCTGGAATTCTAGACTGATGACTAGATTAAGCCTCAATGTCTTTGGATGTGTGTATTTTACTTTATTACATTTTCTCAATCGAGATCAAGATTTATAAAGTGAGATGAATACGATTATAGAGTCAATAAATACGTCGAGTTTATTTTTTTTGGCGCAGCTCAATATTTTTGGAAAAAAAATCTTGAAACCACACTTGCAGAGATTTCTCTGGTCAGGTCCTGCACACTCCCATGACGGACCCAAATTAAAAACATCTGAATCACATGTCATCACTTCAACTTATGAACTTTTAAGGTGGCGAAACGAGGCCAAGCTCTGCGGTAGCAAAATGTTGCAGAAGAGATCCCAAGCAGAGCCATACATCTTCAACTTAGACTGAGAAAAAGTGATCGATTAAGAGTTATCGCTTACAATGCACACTTCGAAAAAAAATCCTGTTATTTCACATCTTGTTATATGCACATATGCATGGAGCGTCACAATTTACGCCAATTTACGTGCAAAAAAATTTAATATTGTGTCTAAAATTCCATGACATGAAATTCATGTAAATACAAAAAAAATGTATAATGATAGCGATCGCCGCGACTTAAACCGAGAATCATTAGATCGCATTGTACGTCCGTTAATCGACTAAGCCACAGAAGCACACACTTGCTTGGCTGGTAAGAGGTATATTTAAATTCATACAGTCGCACACGCCAGCCGTATGCACATTACAGTTGACAAGGAGTGTATCGAAAAGTAGTTAGCAACATTGATTATTGAATAAAAAAGCGAAATAAAAATATTTTGACATCAGTTTTCGATATATTGTAGAAAAATTACATTTTTAGGCATTTCACTGATTATATTGAAGAAAATCCTAGTTTCTGTGAAACGCTCGCACTTTGGACTTGACAATCTTCATCAAATTCTGCACAGTTACATTTGTGACTTTCCTGGTGGCAGCTGTCCAGCTTTTTAACTCCTGCATGTTTTGGGACACTGTACCTTCCTTCCGAAAGTGCCGCTTGACAATTGCCCAATACCTTTCAATTGGCCGAAGATCCGGGCAGTTCGGTGGGTTGATGTCCTTTTCCACGAATTGTACATTATTTTTTGACAATCACTGTAGAACGGAGTTGGCGTAGTGGGCTGTAGCCAAATCCGGCCAGAAGAGAGGAGGAGCCTTATGCTTTCTGTACAGTGGCAGCATTCTCTTCTGCAAACATTCTTCCTCGTACACCTTAGGCGTTAATTGTGTCCTTCGTGAAGAAAATCGACGACCGCAAACCACAGGTACAAATTGCTTGCCAGACCAACACCTGCTGCCCAAACTTTTCCATCGCCACCGTTGTGTCAGCGTCGTCCAGGTCCTGGATCACCTATTTCGTATAATATTGCGGTCCGGGCAGCACTCGAGAGTCTTCATTGGCGTAGGTTTCGTCGTCGATTAGGATGCATCCGTCTTTATTCTGTAGAATCCGGTTAAACAGTTTTCGCGCTCTTGGTTTGGCCTGAACTTGCTGTACCAGGGCCTTTTTCGGCACCTTCTGTTTCTTGTACGTTTTCAGGGAGTTCCGGACTTTGAACCGTTGAATCATCCCGATGCTGGTGTTGAACTGCTTGGCCAAATCCCGCGTCGACGCCGACGGGTTTTTCCTGATGTACTCAACCACCTTTAAGGCCGGGCTGGCTGGGACCCGTTTTCCTACCGGATCGGGGCAAATCCTTCATGGAAAGGGTCTTACCGAACTTCTCGATAATATTTTTGATACTTGTGTGGTGTGGTCACCCGTTTTGCAATTTCGTTGTACGTGACACCACTTTCTGAGCACCAAGTGTGCAGAATTTTCTTTCGCGTTTCCGGATCAATTCCACTCATCATTGAAACGATAAATCGTACCGAAACCAATCGATTGCGCAGCTGTTATTGACATGTAAATATGTCACCGCAAAACACGCTGCAAAAAATTAAGCCATTTCAGAGTAATAACTGTTTGAATGTTGCTAACTACTTTTCGATAAACTCCTTAAATAGTTATAGGATCATTCACAAAATAAATGTATTTTATTTAATGTGATTTATAATAGCAAACCGTTTGATAAAACAGTGTTTAGATTAACTAATGAATACCAACATACTAATATGATATTCGAAATGTATTAGGTTTAAAGTACACTAAGGTCTCTTCTTACACGTGGGTTACGTACCGTGTTAAAAAATTCCGTGTAAAATAAAACCGTGTTAATTGCGGAAACCGTACAGAAAAAAAACCGCGTGGAAAATTGGATTTAAATATTTATTTGTTTTGTTTTTGATAAAATGTAACTGTTTTTCAACAATATAAACGGAAATCTAACAACCAGCCTGAGGTTACGAGAAGGTCTAGTCATACTTGATAAAACACATTGGATGACAACAGGAAACACGTTGTACGATATACAAATTAATCTAAATGGCTCATGCCTTCTGGTTTGATGAATTCGGTTTTCAAAAAAAAAAGATAATACGTACAATCTAGAACGTTCGACTAAAGTAATGCTAATAATACCACCCATAAACACTTTCACTGCAAATAAAGCTTGAGAATAAGTTCTTTTCAATTCCGAAGTTGAGATGTGTAGTAAACACTAAGGATCTTAATAGTCATTTTCAACTAAACTGAGTGGGACGACATGGGTATTGGATGAAGATCTATGCACGCAGCGATAGAATTAAAAGGAAAATTCATAGAGATGAATATGGATCAAATTAGAAATGGTATTACTATGTGTCTTGCTGAAGCAACTCATTTCATTGGGATAAATCATAATACTACTAGATTTATATCATTCAAATTGGTATAAAATACTGTACTGCTCGATATGATGAAGAGTTGAAGAGATTAGTAAATCCGACTATTCAACGCTACGAAATTCTCGATGATATCAATGACGATGCTTACATCATACACCACAACTGAGCGAAAGAGACGTTGTTGTGTAATTTACGACAGGGATTGAAGATTTGAAGACTGATTAATCATTTTATGAACGACAGTCAATGATCTCTTGAAATGTTGAGTAAATTATTATAGTTAACTTTCAAACTTTAAATTAGCTCTTATAATTGTTTTCTTACAGACAACCTGTTCCCTTTTTTGGTTTTTTCTCAAAAAAATAAATGACAGTGCTTTTTAAACTCTCATCAGAAACCGTGTTAACTGAGAAAACCGCTTAAATAAAAACCGTGTTAATTCCGGAATCCGTGTAAAAAAAGCCGTGTATAAAAAAACCGTGCGAAAAAATACCGTGCAAAAAGAGACCTTAGTGTACTATATATTGTGGATCCTACGGCGAAGAAAAACTTATGTATATTGCCTATGAAATAAACATATTTATGGAAAAAAGGAGAACATAGCACGTTCTGATTCCTGATTCCACACAACCGAGGATTCTTGTCTGGAAAAATTAGTATATCGATCAACTCTCAAATGAATTCTGGATTTAGCCTAAAGTCATTCTATAGTTGTAGAAAATACCGCGTCACAAAATAAGGAAACGCTAAATGATGATTATTGGAAGTTGAAACATTTGAAAATCAAAAAGTACTAAGACTTTACTAGAGTATATTTTGAGGAAGATTTACTGCTTTTACCCCATTTTTCTAATAGTTTCATACCTACGTTGAGAATGTGTTTTGGCATTTTTGAAACTTACTTAGATTTTGTTCTTGTATTCATAGAAAAATTAAGAAACGAATCAATCAGCCTAATTAGTATTGCGATACTGAAAATTCAGATGTACTTTTCGTTGGCTTAGCTGTTTATGTTGAGCTGTTGAGTGACAGTTCAATATATACGCACTGACGAGTCAAAGACGTAGGGGAGAGTGTTCGATTACCGGCACCCTTTTATTTTAAGCTCATAACTTTTGACTTAGTGCACATTATGCGGACATGTATACATCAATGGAAAGTTAAAGTCCCTAGCTAACAACTGATTAACAAACTAAGTTGATTCATTTTATTGAACAAAAATTATTATCAATTAAGTAAAGCGATAAATTTTGGCCATTTCAAAAAAATGTGTTCGATTACCGGAACCCCAAGAAATTTCAATAAAAATGGAAAAATAGAAGTAAAGACTGCGGTTATTCAAAGAAAAAACAGATTTTTTTCTTTTTGATAGCGTTTTGGACAAAAGTCTCCATTGTCTGATGGTGACTTCACTTTGGGTCTCTTGGCGATGATTTGGATGGTGGCGCCTTTGGTGTTGATTTGGCCGGTCTTCCACGTTTTTTTAGCCGGTCCATCTGCTGTATAAGCAGCTAGGTGTTTGGCCAAAACTTTGACTTGCTTTGTCTCGTCAGCAGCCTGCATATCACTGACAATTTTTCACGATTTGTCGGAAAAAATGGGGTGCCGGTAACCGAAATCGGTAGACATTTTGAGAAAGACAAAACAAATCTTTGGTTGCGAAAATTCAATAATAATTTTAGGAAAATGCTCTGCATTTACAAATTACACTAGCTGCGTTTGGCCAGAGCATTGCATGAAAAGCGGACGCAATATGAAGATCTTTATGGCATAGTATTTTTGCTTCATAACAATGCAAGACTTCATGTTTCGAAAGTTGTAAAAGCTTTTTTTTGTAATCGCTGCAATAAAAAGTTCTGCCTCAGCCGCCATTTTTTATCAGGCATTGTTCCATACGGTTGCCATTTGCTCCAATCCATGGCGCATAACTTGTCAGGTCAGTTTCAAAAACTACGACACCACCAAAAATTGAATCAATACATTCGTCGAATCTGAGGAAAAGGAATTTTTCAAACGTGGTATCCAAATCTTATCAGAAAGATGACAGAGAGTGGTACATAACGATGGACTATACTTTGAAAAATGGTACTGCAATGATACTCTCACTAAAAATCATGAAACTTAGCAGAAAAAACGCTACTAATTTATTCCAACACCTGGTATATTATAAATAAATTTATATGACGACATTTATATAGGTGTTTTATGTTATGCATGTTATAAATATTCTAATTTTATTTATCATACAGCCGCTTATTTTAATTTTACTCGCACCGACTTCATTTACAAAAGCATAGCCCTTGTCTTTGTGATTTTTATTGTCGACCCCGCAAACAATTGAAAATAACCTTGAAGGTGCAGAGATGTGCAGGATCGCATAGTGGTTTTTGAAATGTAGAGAAAAAATGCTAGAATATCTAATACTATTGAACAGTGGCAGCCCTTTCCTACCTATATAGGACTCTAATCGCAAAACATCATCATTGCGTCATATATTTTGTATGGAAGGATGAATAGAAAGTTTACAATACCCTTTCTTTGAGAGGATATGGAGAGATTATTTCTTATTCAAAAATTTCTATACTTTAAACTGTAATCCTTCACTTATCTGAGAATTCAAAAAAAATAATACAGTGCAGGAAAAAATTAAATTTATTTTTAGGATTTCTGCCACCTAGGCATCACTGTGCGGTGAGTTGCCGGCAACCGAGCATCTTCCCCTAATGTAAAAATATAAAAAAAAACTAAAATATTCGAAACGCAAGATCCAAAAACTCCTTTACTTTACCTAAGTGAATTCAAATTTTTGGTTTTAATTTTCATTATAGATAGAGCAAACGAAACCAGCCAAACTCCGCGAAAAGAACTCAAGGTTGAAATCATTTTGCAATGTAATGAAAACCAAATATTTTCGAAACGTTAGTTTGAATAAATTCATACACCTTCGCGTGAAACCCCAATTGTCGAAATTATCGCCCAAAAGTAATTCAACTCGCCACAAGATCTGAATTTAATTTAATATTACAGAGAAGCAAACCTGAAACTGGCCGCATGATACTTTCCGAAAATCCCTTCGTGCACCTAATTGACCCGGTCGCTGAATGCTGGAGTGGCCGGCCGTCGGATGGCAAGCGGCACGAGGAAGAAAACTTTGATATGCTTATGCGATTTTTGCATGCATTACAAGAAATTTCTTCCGCGCGATGACAGGCCCGATGGAACGGGCGAAGGCAGAGGTCCCCGGACTGGTTGGCTGGCTGGCTGGCTGACTGACTGACTGACAGACTGGTCGAAGGTGGTGGTGGTGGTGGCGTCGGTGGCGACGGTTACGGTGACCGAGGAATCGGAAGCGAGCAGTTGAAGAGTAAAGTCAGGTGAAATGAGAAATGAGATAATTTGCGATAATGGTATATAGGTTTTGTTGTTGTTGTTGTTGCGTTCCTCTCCCGAGCACTTTTGTGGCTACCGCAGTTTATGTTGTTGTTTATAAATTCAGAAATAATAAAATAAAAGTTTGTATACTGCTTTTTGCAGCTTCTTTGGCTAAAGCTTTGGAATTATTGTTTTAAGCCGATGGGGCATGAGAAGGGGACCTTTCCCAGCTATATTGTTCTGCGATTAACCGGACCGGCATTCCGAAGACGAAGGTAGGAAGTCCAACTTTTATGCATAAATACGTTCGCCTTTCGACGCAAACCGCGACCCGCTTTTTCCTCTTCAACTCCGGCGAACAACCGAACAATACTATTTATGTATCTGCCATGTTCAATAAATTCTGTGCAAGACCAACGGCAGAGCTTTGGCAATGATGCATTCGAAATAAATAAATAAATCGAAATATGGTGGAAAAGAGGATTTACTCCTCTCGTCAAACTGGTAGCAAACATTGTAAATTACCAGTCTCAGCTGGGTGGTTTTAATTTATTTCTTTATTATTAGGCGCCCCCTCCCAAGCCCTTCCGTGCCATCCGGCGAGGTTTCATCTCGATGGGTGCCGATGAGCTGGTGCTGCTGCTGCTGCTTGTTTTTGAAACATTTTATTGTATAGCTGAACAGTTTCATCTCCTTTGTATGATCTGATTGATGCTTGGTCGAGATACGAAACAATGACAAGAGCTGCAACCCTATTTGCCGAGCCAAGATTAATATCCAAACGAGATAGATGCTATGTTTTTTTTTGTTTCGAATTGATTTATCGTTTTCTGTGTTTGCGCTGTTCTCTGCACTTAAAGGCGTTGATTAGTGTGTTATGCTGTCCGGGAGTTACGAAGCATTGCTGCACTACCTCAGTTTAAGTCAGTAGCCCCCTGCCCCCCCGCGCAGTTCCGAACAGTTGATCAAAGGTAAGCTTCGGTTTCAAGGAAACGCCCCTTCGATGTCGGTAAAACTTGCATAAACTATTTGCTCCGGTTGTGAACATACAACGAGGCAAAATGGGAAATGCAACTGTGATCAATTAAAAACAGGACCTGGCTGTGCAACCGCTAGGAAAATAAGTCTTCACACATTACTTTGTATTTTGTTCAATTAGAAGGCTTTCAACAGATTAACGTTGGCACTTGTCTATTAGCGTCTATCTCGCTTGTTGTTGATCGTAACAAAACATGACTCCCGATGATCTTTATTGCGATTTATCATGGATCCAGTGGAAAGCTTGTCGATTTCGAATGTGATTGCATTCAGTTTTAAAGCATTCCTAAGCACTTTCTTCTGACAATCGAGCAATAGCATTAGCATTAGAGACCGTCCGTGTGCTGCTACTCCGTTATTGATCAGAATCAATTAAGCTTGCAAAATGTTTTTCTGAAACAACTTTGTTGGGGAATAGCACGTACTTTTACATTGTTTGAAAACTGCATTGATCCCTGCCTGCTGATCAATACCGACGCCGGCCATGCCGAATGCAGATCTACTTGGGAATGAAGAATTGTTAGTTCAATGCATGTTACTACTAGAAACCGAGGAGTCCTCTTCATTTCCACATGCATCACAGGAAGGGGTTGTTTGTAGGTAAACAATATTATCGTTTGTTAATTGCTCCGGGTAACCGGCTACCGAGAATACGTTGCAATTTTATCACTTTTTGTGTTAATATGTACTTCCAACTATACAACAAAATTTCTTCCAAAACTCGTAACACTCCGGGCAGCCGGATATAGTTTAATCTTGGGCGCCAAATTCGCAGTATCCGTTGCTTGAACATATTTCAGTATCGCGAATCAGTATTCTTCAATAAATAACACTTTTTTTAGACAAGCTCCACCAACATGGACTTCCAACGGATATAAATAATTATTTGCACAACCTTTTGTCAGAGAAGTACATGTTCTCATAATTTCTGCTCCTGTATAATTTCTATGTAAACGACATTGACAGCTGTCTCGTAACCCCATGTACACTAAGACAATTGGCAGATGATGGCGTGGTTTCAGTTACTGGACCCAAAGCTATTGATCTGCAAAAACCATTGCAAGATACCTTAGATAAATTGTCCGTTTGGGCTGTTCATATGGGTATCGAATTCTCTGCGGAGAAAACAGAGCTGGTCGTCTTTTCAAGAAAGCATGATCCCGCGCAGCTTCAGTTCCATATGATGGAAAGAATGATCCAACAGGTTGTGATTTTCAAATACCTCGGGGTGTGGTTTGATTCCAAATGCACGTGGGGACGGACACATTAGGTATCTGATAACAAAATGCCAACAAAGAGTAAATTTTCCTCGAGCAATAACAATCAACAACAATCTTGGTGGGGTGCTCATCCGGAAGATCTAATAAAATTGTATCAGACAACGATACTTTCAGTGGTGGAATATGGATGCGTTTGCTTTCGTTCCGCTGCAAACTCTCATATTATCAAACTGGAGCGAATTTAGTATCGTTGTTTGCGAATTGCCTTAGGCTGCATGCATTCGACACATAACACATGGATCAATAAGTCCCGAGACTAAAGCAGAGATGGCGCTCGTAGTAAACCAGTAACCACGTCTTTCTAGAGTACTAACCTTTGCTTGAAACGGGTCAAAATTTTAAGTCGATCCAACCAGAAACAGCTGAGTTATCGAGGTTGGAGTAAAGTCGTTTTGTAGTTTGTTTAAAAAATGGAAAAAAACCGAGTTTCGTGTTTTGATAAAACATTGTTTTTTAATGGGTAAAAACACCGTGCAAGCGAAACAATGGATTGAAAAATGTTATCTGGACTCTTGTCCATCAAAAGCAACGATTTGTCGGTGGTTCGCCGAGTTTAAACGTGGTCGTACCGACACAAATGACGCGGAACGCTCGGGTAGACCTGTGGAAGCCGTTACACCGGAAAATGTGAGTGAAGTGACAAAAATTATAATGAAAGATCGTAAAGTAAAGCTCTGTGAGATTGCTGAGATGACACAGACATCATATGGAAGTGTATTTACTATCCTTCATGAAAAATTGAACATGAAAAAGGTTTTTTCCCAGTGGGTGCCGCGATTGCTTTCGATGGAACAAAAACAGCAACGAGTCGATGATTCAGAAAGCAGTTTATCGCTATTTACTCGCAACAAAAAAGATTTCTTGCGTCGTTACGTGACCATGGACGAAACATAGATACATCACTACACTCCAGAGTCGAAGCGGCAGTCATCTGAGTGGCGCACAGCGAAAACGCAGCAGTCAGCTAGCAAAGTCATGGCGTCAGTTTTTTTGGGATACGCATGACGTGATTTTCATTGACTACCTCGAAAAAGGTAAATCGATCAACAGTTAATATTATATTGACTTACTGGTGCGTTTGAAGGAGGAAATCGCAAAAAAACTTTTTCATCAAGACAATGCAGCCTGCCACAAGTCGATGAAAACAATGGCGAAATTGAACGAATTGGACTTTGATCTGCTTCCCCACGCCCCATACTCGCCAGATTTAGCCCCCAGTGACTACTGGCTCTTTGCTGATCTTGAAAAAATGCTCCAGGGAAAATAATTTGGCTCAAAGGAGGAGGTCATCGCTGAAACTGAAGCTTATTTTGAAGCGAAAGATTAATTTTTTTTATAAACATGGTATTAAAAAATTGGAAAAACGTTGGAACCATTGTATCAACCTAAAAGGGATTATGTTGATGAATAAAAAAAATTTTGCAAAAAAAAGTTGTTTCCATTGTTAGTCTCGGGACTTATTGATCCATGTGTTACAATGAGTCTTGAAGTTCTGGCAGGAGTTCTTCCATTGAAGGATCGTTTTTGGGAGCTTTCATCGCGACTGCTAATAAGATGTGAGGTACTGAATCCTCTGATTATTAATAATTTTGAAAGGCTAGTTGAGCTTCAATCTCAAACAAATTCATGACAGTATATTTTAACCATCTGTCACAGGAAATCAACCCTTCAAGATATATTCCTATCCGTGACACCCTCCTAAATGTCCCTGACTCAACTTTATTTTTCGACATATCCATGCAGCGCGAAGTGCGTGGAATCTCGGAGCACCTACGCTCGATGGAAATCCCAAAAATATTTACAAGTAAGTTCAGGCATATTGACTCTGAGAAAATGTTTTACACGGACGGATCGCGAATTGAAGAAGCGACAGGGTTTGGTATGTTCAACATTAATGTTTCGGCCTCATTCAAGCTTCAAAAACCTGCATCTGTTTATATAGCAGAGCTAGCAGCAGTTCATTATAGTTTGAGTGTAATCGTCACATTATCTCCAAACCATTATTTTCTCTTCACAGATAGTCTGAGTGCAATTGAAGCCATTCGTTCAAACACTGCTGGCAAAAATGAACCGTTTTTCTTGGGCAAAATAAAACAGTGCCTGAACGACATATTGAACAATAAGTATTAAATCACAATAGTTTGGGTTCCGGCTCATTGCTCCATTCCAGGCAAAGAAAGAGTCGATTGTTTTGCCAAACGTGGTGTTATTGAAGGTGACATTTATGAGAGACCGATTGCTTTCAACGAATTCTATAGCGCGATTCGCCAAAGAACACTTGTCAGCTGGCAAGCTTCTTGGGATAGAGATAATCTGGGTCGGTGGATGCACTCAATTATTCCAAAAATATCGACAAAGGCATAGTTCAAGGGACTGGATGTGAGTAGGGATTTCATTCGTGTGATGTTCAGACTCATGTCCAATCATTACACGTTAGGTGCACATCTCCTTAGAATTGGACTTTCCGAAACTAATCATTGTGTTTGTGGGGAAGGTTATCGCGATATTGATCATGTCGTTTGGACATGCGTGGAGTATCGTGATGTCAGATCTTAACTAATAAATTCCTTGCGTACCTAAGGTAGACTATCTAATGTCCCAGTTCGAGACGTTCTTGCTTGTCGTGACCTTCCTTAGATGAAACTTCTTTATCATTTAATTAAGTCCATTGGAGTTCCAATTTCAATTTTATTTTATGTTAGACTGTTTTCTCTTCCATGAGTTCAACCAATAGCCAACTATATGATATTGAATAAAAGTGATGAACTGATACAAACAAACCTGAAATAGTTATAAGATCATGTACAAAATAAATGTATTTCATTTAATGTAATTTATAATAGCAACTCGCTTGATAAAAACAGTGTTTAGATTAACTAATGAATACCGACATACAAATATGATATTCGAAATTTATTAGGTTTAAAGTACTATGTATTCTGGATGCCACGGCGAAGAAAAACTTATGTATATTGCCTATGAAATAAACGTATTTATGAGAAAAAAATCAAAAGCGTAGCCATGCTTAGTCTCTTATGATGTCAAGTTCTTACTTTACAATGTCTGCTTTTTGCCTTACCTTATTAATCTATTAAACAATTTATCACATCACTTGAGACAGAGGATTCAAAGTGATATATGGGTTGAAAATTGAATTTACGAGTTTCTAAAGAGATCCATTCCTCAAGTAATTAAGCATTTCCAAATTATTGCTCATGGTTTCCTGAGAAGTTAAAATTATTGGTTGGTTCTAATCATGACAGCAGCAACGGATTTCTTTCCGTGTAGCCACATTGTAGCTTCCGAACAATAGCAAGATTTTCTAAATCGGTTAAGTCATCATTAAATCATGCGCTTTGTCGGATACGCCTTTTATACGATTATATCTTTGGAACGAACTAACATATTATTAAAAGACGAAACATTTTGAAGAGTTCAGATAAATGGTTCAGTGACAGACAAAATCGTAGTTGTGAAAAAAAAACCTTCCAGAAAAAATCATTTAGATCTGTTGAAAAAAATCGAAAGAGAATCATTTCCGACCACATTAATAAAGCCGAAATTTTCCTAAACTAGCTTACATTTAGTGCCCCATTTGCGGACGGCTGTTTGCAGCAAACCGAGCAAAACAGCAAAATCACGTACGAACAGTTTTTAATCGAGGGTGCACAAAGTTTGTATATTTTCAACTTAATCACAAACCGCCGCAATTTCACGTGTCAGCGCGGCTAGAACTAGTTTCGCCGGTAGACCCCCGTAGCCCCAGAAATGTTACAATTGCTGCAGCTTGGTTCGTTTGATTCTTTCTCAACCGTTGGCCCGCCACGAATGGCTTCTCCCAGGGAAAAGCTGCAAATGTTTACCAGAAGCAATTAAAATATAATTATATCACATTTCATTGTATAGAAATAATAATTTAATAATAGTACCCTGTAGTAGCTGTTCGACATTCGAAGGTCTGGGTGCAATTACATTCAGACAACCCCAGAAAGAAAATACTTCCGAACCATTCGATCGTACCAAGAAGAACATGTTTGCATGAAGCTCTTTCTAGGCTACTGTTACCCGCTTGGGATGCATTTTTGTTTTATTGTTAACATCATTATTATTATTGTTGTTGTTCATTCCGTCAGGGTCGAACGGTATTTATTACTGCGCACAGAGTCTTGCGAAGTCATCCGTCCTCGGGAGAAGCCGGCTAACTGCTGACCAGCAAAGTAAGAGGTTCTAACTTTTAATTCTTTTTTTTTTCTGTCAAAACAATACACGTTGAATTACTCTTCATTCCTCAAACATACAATCATTATCACCATCGTCATTGTCAGCATCATCATCATCATCATCATCATCATCATCATCGCACATCAGTGACCATACATCACTAGAGGAGGTCGATATCACCCCAATGGTAGATGTTTTGATGTTTCGCTTCGGGCAGCTAACTAAACAAACTAGGTGGGATACACATATTGTTGCTGATGTGTATCCCGGCATCGATGACCGTGCTCTCGCGTGCGCTCGTTTCGGTGTGTGTGTGTGTGGGTGTGTGTGGAAAACCAATTTGACCAGCATCGCTGACTGTATGCACTTCAAATGTGCCGGAGAAAATTTATGCACACACAGATCGCGTCGTCTCCGCCTGGTGACTGGTTCTGGGCTATGGACAATTGACGATTACGAAAGGACAATCGATGGAGAGTTTTGGTTGCGCGGAAATTGTGCGGAGACTGCTGAATAGCATGCAGCTCAGCGGAAGAGACCACCGTGTGGTAAATCTGGTTTGATTATACCTATTTGTGTGTTATGATCCGTTTCAAGTGAACGTCGATTGCTTCATCAACTTGACCACGAGTTTTGGGATACTGAATTCAGTTTTGTTTAGAATAGATAAAGCAGAATAGAAGTAACTTTTTCATTCGATTCTCTAGCTGCTGAAATAACGTGAATTTGTCTCACAAGTTGATCTAAAATTAGTCTTCATAATCAAATTTATTCGAATTCTGAAACTGGGTAATAATAATGAAGATCGAGAATCGACTAGGGCAGACAATATAGTAGTTAAATTTTTGCTGAACAAAAGGAACAAGTCTGCCTTACCCTGCTTTGAATACTTGTTATAACAAATGTGACTATTCAATAACGAGGGTCCTCATTGAAAGGATCTTCGAACTCTTCTTGTTACTAAGTTATGAATCTTATAGGCTAGTGCGCCTAACAGAGGAATTTAATATTTACCGGCAAATTCGTTCACGAACTGAATGGATTTACACTTACCTGGAAATAGAAAGAAAAAATAATTGATTAGTATTAGTGTGGAAGCAAATCTAATGTGTAGAGAAGTTCGTGACAGTAATCGAGCATATCTAATTTCGGTATTAGATTAGTGGAATGAGTCTTGTTATAGATTGGTACAATAACAAATTTTAAAATGTTTGGAACTACCCTGATAATGAGCCAAACTGAAATTGTGGAGAAACTGCTTCTCAAAACCTGCCTAATTAAGAATTACGCCCGTACATGTATGCTATGTGCGTTTGCCTTCCGGCCTTCCGGGCTGAAAAGTCCCATGGAAAATAGACATTCAGCTACGTTTAAAGTTTGACTGATGAGCTGAAGCATCGAATCGATTCGCTTTGATGAGCTGATCGATTCACAGGTCTAACAAGAAGAATACTATTTTTTTTTTGGTTCAAAATAAACAATCATTGCAGCGCCGCTCTAGCTTTTCAATACCACTTTTTTATAATGATATAAATTTTGCCTTTTTTCACACTGGGGTCTCTTTTAACGCGGTTTTTTTTGCGCGACTTTTTTACGCGGAATTCTTCGCGTAAAAAGAGACCTCAGTGTATAAAAATGTGGTATTTATAAAAAAAATTCCTTTGATTAAAAAAAAAAACAAAATGGTTTGTCCATAAACTAGTATAACCTACAGAGTGAAACAGTACTCAGGTCGGTTAGGCCATCTCTGAGGAAACCAAAAGAGGTACTTCTGAAACCGAAATCTGGGAAACGGTTTAATCGAAGTTTGTTCGAGAAAAGTGACTGGGATCCATTTTTGAGTCTATGGCTATAATCTTCGGTCGTTCATCAAAAACCCAAGATCAAGAAAAGCCAAATTAATGTTTGGCCGTCTACTGACAATGACTACCGATTGTAATAGTTTTGAGGCAAGTTTCGAAATTATTTTACTTTTTATTTTTGGTGCTTCCGGAATCAGAAACCGAGAACCATCATATCCGGAATCGGGTTGTTTGGTTGTCTATTGACTATGGCTACCGATTGGAATAGTTTTGAGGGAAATTAAGACATTTTTTTACGTGTTTTGTTTCGCCGCTTCAAGTGACGGTATCTAATTTTTGTATGAGATCATGAGACCTTTCATTTGAATCTAAGTATGTTGAAATCGGTCACGCCATCTTTGAGAAAAAATGAGAAAGTAATTTGAAATTAGAATATTTTCACTAATTACACTGTAACTCCGGAACCGGAAGCCAGATCGAAATAAAATTCAGAAATTTTGTATAGGACAATTGTAGCTTTCATTTGAATCTAAGTTTGTGAGAATCAATTTAGCCGTCTCTGAGAAAAGTAAGTGCACTTATTTTAATTTTTTGTTGCACATAGCACCCTGTAATTCCGGAACCGGAAGTCGGATCCGAATAAAATTCAGGCACTTTGAGTGGGGTAACAATACCTTTCATTTAAGGTAGCGCTTCGCCGTGGTTAGGTCGAAGCGAGACAACTCAATGCTTCCTCTTGGTTTGTCGCCGAAATTTCACTCAAAATTGCAAATTTCTCCAATACTAACCCGATTCACGCAGAATCAAAACCATACGATTGTACATAAATGATTTTACTATGCATTTGGCGAAAAATATCAGTTCCAGAGCATTTCCTTTTTTTTTTTGAGTGTGCGAAAAAACTCATTTATTTTTACAGCTCGCACGAAATCTTTCAATAAAAACGTTTAGCAGGCACCATTTATATACGAATCGATAGAAAAACTAATTATCTAGAATCGTATGTTCTTGGAATTTCAGTTTTCTTCTCCGTTCTCTCGAAATTTTGAGTAAAGTGCGTGAAACCCCGGGATAGGCAGCGAACTTCACTTGACCACGGCGAAGCGCTACCTTGAATCTAAGTTCATGAAAATCGGTTCAGCCATCTCCGAGAAAAGTGAGTGCAAAAAAATGTTACATACACCTATACACACAGATACACACACATACAGACATTTTGCGTACTCGACGAACTGAGTCGAAAGCCCTCCGGGCCTCGGTTCGAAAGTCGGTTTTCACAGTGATTGCATAACCTTTCTAAATGAGAAAGGCAAAAACACCAACAGATGAGTCAAAAGGAAAAAAAATGAAGTAGAGTAAGAATTCGTAAATCGCCCAGCAAAAATATCTACTTTCATTTTTTACTCATACATTGCTTTGGATCCATTTGACCATAAATGTGACATACCAAAAGAAACATTTCAATAATAGTAATCGTTATAAAACTAAATTTATTGTCACTTTTTCAACAAAACCATTTTGTATGAAAAATTTATAAATAAAATTTTGTGTGAAAATTCGAAGAAATTAATGAACCAAAATGCAAATAATCATCTAAGGTAATGATCATAAAAGCCATTAATCGCATAGTAAAAAAAATGATTAAATAATTAGAGAAAAAACCTGGCAAAAATGAGAAGAAACGCAAAATCAATGAGTAGCAAGGTAAAAACTGATAATCAATTATTAAATAAAAATAAACAAAAAATTGATGAACTTGAACAAACTTTGAAAAAAGAATCAAAAATGTACAGAATCCCAAAAGAAATTAAAATTTTCAATGAAAAAATAGCAGAAAAATTAACCAAAATGTAAGGACCGAAATGTAAAAAAAACCATTGAACAAAACAACATTGTCCCAACAGCGAAGAAAAAAACCAATCGAGCATTAAAATCTGAAGAAACAATCACCCAAATGAACCAAAGGTTTAAAAATATGGGTTACATATACTCCTTTACCCTATAACTCCGAAGCCGGAATCATCGTATCCGGATGAAATTCAGGAATTTCGTATGGGACCACGAGACCTTTCATTTTCACACACACACACACACACACACACACACACACACACATTGCTCTGCTCGCTGAACAGAGTCGAATGTAACATATATGAGTTTTTACTAGTTGGGTTTTCAAGTGATTGCATAATCTTTCTATATGAGAATGGCAAAAAGGAAAGAATGAATAATGAAATATCAAATAAACAGAGAAACTGAAATGCGTAAAATTACTAAGCAGATGGGTCAGAAAACAAAGAATTAAACAGGCACGAAAGTAAAGAAATGGAGACGAAAATGAGTCACATGAGTGAAATCAGTTACACAAATGTGTCACAACGACAAAGCAAAGAAATACGGGAGTGTTCTCGATCGAATTTTTTAACAACAACCAAATTCGATAATAAATTCGCCAATAAATTTCGTCTCGATGGTAGTCTAAATAACAAAACAAGAGGTGAATAGGAAATATTTAGTAAAATATAGCTTGTAGAGAATGCCGAACCAGTATGTATGTTCAGTTCGCTTTTACATCTCATCCAAGTCAGTCGATAAAATAAAACCGCTTACGTTCGAGACAGAAGAAACCAAGTAGAGTATTGTGTAGTGAACAATAGAACGACCTCGAAATGTGAGAACCAAACGAACAAAAGCTACCGCCAACACGAAAGAATACAATTGTTGTTGACTTCAGGCAGTGCAAAATTCGACCTTCGATACGAGAACTTGAAGGTTTGCTTAAGGAGCAAATGCATCTTGACATTAAACGTGTGCATTTACTTCAATGCGATAAGACCAATAATGTTGTTTATATCCAGTTCTATAAAGAGTTGGATGCAATTCAATTCGCTAAAGACAATAATAACGACCACTATGTGGAGCATGAAAATATCAAGTACAATATTCCAGTATATATGGAAGATATTTCTATAGAACTGCGTGTGCATGATCTTCCTTCAAGCGTAATCGATTTTTATATTCGCAAAACTATGTCCCAATGCGGAGAGATTCTCTCTATCGAAAAAGAATAGTGGAAAAAATTTTCCCCCGGTATTCTAAATGACGTACGTTTGTTATGCATGCGCTTGAAGAGGCCTATACATTCTTATGTGACTTTCGGTCAAGATACAAGAATTCCGTGCAAATCACTTGTTACCTATGACAATCAGATGGCCACATGTCACCAATAACAGCCACCAACAGCCACCTGTGACAGCCACCAACAACAATGAAGCATCCCCTTCAACGAAACCGTTAGTATCCCCTATAGAATAAAGTACACCAGCTGCAGTTAAAAACTTACCCTCCAACCATCCAGCAATTGCAACCAATGTACAACAAGGTGCATCTACAGCAACTAGCAACGAAAAGAAGACGGAAATCGACAACAATACCATCGATGCGGCAATGGATGACGAGGCGAACCACGAACGAAGTGTCCCTCAATCCTCGCAGTAGGGAAATGGAAGCTCCTCTCCCCCCAGAAAAAGGGTGACAGCGAGTTCCAACTCAAAAAAAAAAAAATTTAATTGAAAAATCGGCTCAATCGGCCACGTAAAGCTTGTACGCAAATAGGCCTGAATAAAAATATCTTTTAAATAAAAAAAAAACAGTATGTATTCTATGCTTCTTAATGTATTTCCCATGTAAATGATTTCTAATGCGAAATACCAATTATTTTTTCGACAAGAAATTAGTATGTGCTAATAACATGTATTTGGGTTTATTTTAGATACGTTTTCATTCCGTTTGATTCGAGTTCAAATGTTCGTAACCCCCGACCATCTCTAATGCTTGTGGCATTGAGAAGCGTTTGGACAAACTATTTCAAGTTGCATTAGGGACCATCTGCGTTCAATTGATTGTCAGTGAATATGCTAAGGCTTGTGTTAAAAAAAATGGACTATAATTGCCGATTGTTCATGGGTTTACCTGCACCCGCATTGAGGAAACTGTGTGATACCAGCTGAAGTACTAAAGCCACGGTAACCCACGCTGAACCTTAATATAACAACCTTATGCGCAAACATCCACGATGAGAGCTGGCATCACAGCTTTGTCGTCACAAGCGCGGTCGTTACCGCCACTTTCAGTATACCACTCTTGAAGAGGTAAGACGTGTGCTTTACATTGCTGAGAGCCCCTTTTCGTGCGATGCAAATCGGAAATGCACAATGGCGATCCTGCCAGGAGCAGT